>NC_089152.1:17132250-18398383 GCF_009819655.1 Sylvia atricapilla
CAAAAATTGCCCCTAAAGAGGCAACTACCTACATGTGTCAACTTCCATGAAAAAGCAATATTTTCTTGCTGATTCTCAGCCCACATTGAAATGCTACACCAGAGTGACAACCTAAACCAGGGGTGTTTAATTAATCAAATTTTACCCTGTTTGGTCCTCATCAGCATTTTAATGTGCTTGGGGCACAAAGGCAAGGCTGGAACAGGATCACAGAATTATGGAGTCATTTAGGTTGGGAAAGGCCTCTGGGATGATCCAGTTTAACTGTTCCCCCAACTCTACTGTGTTCAACACTAAACCATGTCCCCAAGTGCCCCATCCACACAATTCTTGAACACTTCAAGGGATGTTGACTCCACTACTGCCCTGGACATACTGTTCACGTGCTTGACCCTCCTTTCAATGAAGAAATTTTCCCTAATATCCAATCTAACCCTCCCCTGGTGTGACTTGAGGCCATTTCCTCTCATCCTGTCGCTTGTTCCCTAGTAGCAGAGCCTGATGCCTACCTGTCTGCCCCTCCTGTCAGGGAGTTGTGCAGAAGATCCCCCTGAGCCTTCTTTCCTCCAGGCTGAGCATCCCCAAGCTCCTTCAGCTGCTCCTGGTGCTCCAGCCCCTCCACATATTTCCTCATTGCATCCAGGTGGGATTTGGGAAGCAGAGGTATGGCTGCAGGTCTGTCAGGAGGGCTGGAGAAGCTACAGGAGGCTTTTGTGATGTGGGGGATATTATCAGGTGTTTCTCACCCCATCAGGGGCCCTGCTGTGACAATGAAGGCTCAGACTGTCTGCCTTAGTAGGATTTGTTCCCCAGGAACGGTGCTGGTATCAGTCAATTGGCATCCACCTGCACCAGCAGGCAGCTTTGGAAATGCCACACAGGGTCACCCACCTGCAGAGACCTCCTGGGAGCGCTGGCAGAAATGAACCAACCCCTGGCAGGGAGGAGGTGGCAGATATTTGGAGCTGTGTGGCCATAACACTTCTTTCTGAGGGAAGAATGATCCAGCTCAGGCTGACAACTGGACAGAGAGTAGCTGACAGCCTTTCCCAGAGATTTGCAAGGATCAGGCTCTTCGGCCAAAACCTTGCTCATGATCCTTAGGGGTGACAGATCCCTGGAAAACTCCAGCACGATCTGAATGACTCTAGTTTGGGGAAGGCAGTCTTTGCCACCAGAGAGAAGAGCACTTGTAGCTGTCCCATGAGGGGAACCATGTTGTCAGCCATAGAGCCCTGAGCAACCAACCCAGCCCTCAGCATGACGCCAAGGACAAAGGGGAGGGAAGTGATGGAAACCCATCAGTGCTGGGACCAGCCTGCCCTGACAATCAGTAATTGCTGCCATTGGTAGCAATTGGCCTTAATCAATTGCTCCATTGGCTTTACCACATTGGCACAAGCTGCCACTCGCCCTTTGCCTGCTGGAACTCATGTCCTGGGTAAGCAGCATGGAGACTTGGAACCCAGGAGAGAACCAGGAGGTCAGATTGACTTCTGGCACCCAGAAGAGCATGAAAGGAATGTGTCAGCCCAATTAAGCTCAGCAGGTGAAGCCAAATGAACAAAGCCCAGGGATGATGCCCAATGGATGAAGGCCACCAGGTGAATCCCACCTGAAGAAACCCAGTGGATGAAGCCCAGAAGATGAGGCATGCTATGCCATGCCCAGGGAGCATGAGAAATTGAGGGAATGGTAGAACATCACAGGAAAAAACACTCTATAGACTAAATTATGAACAGAACAAGATTTCTCCCAGATGCAAGCTGCCACCAGCTGGAACCCTGGCTGCCCTTAGAGTGCCAAATGCCTCCTACAAACTGACAGCAGGAACCTCAGGGGTGAGTTTAGTTTCCCATGGAAAAGGCACACTGTTTGTGTCTAATATGCTAAGGCCTGAACAGCAGCCTAAGCCTAAGTTGACTTACAAGATGAACCTTGAGCATAATGCTATTAATACCATCAAGACACTTTAGTTAAAAATAAGTGATCAAAACTTTAGTATTAGTTGTTCTTAATGCCAAACTGCCTGTTGTAGAGTTGTTTGTATAACTTTGTGTAGGGTGTATCAAGAAATCCTCCCTACAGCTATCCCTAGAGACTTGTCAGTGGAATATTTTAGGCAAAACCTTCCCTGCTGTGGTCTGGGCTCTGGACAAGCCCTGGCCCCAGCTGGTTGGGAAGCAGGCCATCAGAACCTGATGTTTTCTGCACAAAAACTAAACAAGTAATTTGGACTTGTCATTTTGAGCCTCTAAAGCTGGACCCCTTTTTGGATGAACTGGAGACCTCAGCTACGGGTGGACACACCTCGTAGGATTTTCCCAGTTGCCAAAAGGATTCTCCAGGTCCTGGCTGCAGAATGGGGCTCCCCAGTGCCTTGGCTCTGGCTGATGGTGGAGTATTCAGGCAATTTGGTGATGGATTTTAATCACTCCTCTCTCTCTCTCTCTCTCTCTCCCGCTCCTATAATAATGATTAGATGCATTCCCTTGCTTATTTTGACCTGTTGCTAAAGCCAAGGGGTGGTAAGCTTTTTGTTTTACCAGATGTATCCTTTTATCTCTATTTTGCCTCAACCTTAATAGTAAAATAAGACCATTCTTTCTACTGGCGTCTGTGTCCCTTCTATTGCCACCATCAATTGGCAGAACACCCAGTCACTGCCCAAGGCAATCCAAGAAGAGATCCCAGGGAAGCCACCAAGTCTCCATTTGCTCCTTTTTCCTGCTAACTGCCTTGGAATGGATGCAGTGATCCCTAAGGATGAAGAAGGGCTTGGGATAAGGCAAAAAGACTAGGAGAAACCATTTTCCAGAATGATGCCTGTTAGAAGGTTTGTCCAATATCTGGTACTTTTGTTCACCTCATGTGTGCTTTCTGTTTTTAATGGTTTGAGTTCTAGGACACAAAGTTCAAAAGGAAGAAGGCACTTTCTAGGGTATAGCACAATTTTTTTATTATTTGTTTGTTTTGTGAAAAAAATTAATCAGCTGCTTTCAGAGCCTCAGCAGTGGCATCTGTAAGTTCTTTTCCTTCAGGAAATGGATGTGCATCCCTGCCTTCAGCTCACCTCCAGTGGGACCCACCTGCAAAAGCTTTCCATCACTTCTGCACTTCCAGCTGACTCCCTGAAAAAAATCCATCCAAACAAAACTTCATCCCACTTGAACCTTTGATTTTAAGGCACCTCCAAGGGCTATTGCTTGGGATTTAATTTCTGTGAGGGAAGATTACCCTGGCTTAAATGCTGCTGATGGATGATGTCCTCAGGCTGGAAGGGAGGGGATTTGGGGTGGGCAGGACACACCTAGCAACTGTGTGGGAGGTCTGGGAGGTCAGAGCTGGGAATTGCTGTCTGAGCACCTCTGCAAACGGCCCGAGCCGCCATTCCCAGGCAATGCCAGCTGTTCCTTGAGGTGCTTTTGGGCTGTGGATGCCTCTGTCCAGGCTGCAGCATCTCCCCGTGCCTGTTCAGACCATCCCCTGGCCAAGGAGCTGCAGGCAGCCCTTTAGCTGTGTCTGTGCCAGCATGGTCTGAGCACCCCAGTGCCCATCCCTGGGATGTGTGTTTGGCACACGGTGTGCCATGGGCAGGACACTGCAGGCACAGCTCCTGCCCTGCAGATCCAAAGGACAAGAGGTGCTGGTTGCCTTTTGGGGGTTTCTGGCCTCCTCCCACCCAGCCAGCTGGGACACACACAAACACCAAAGAACATTGCTAGCAGTGAACAGGAGACACCAAGGACTCTGGGTCAGAAAAGCAGCCCTGGCCTCGGCAGCCACAATCATTTTGGCCTGGCAACACTCACCTGCAGGAAATGCTCCCTGCCACTCTCCAGGAGAACTTTGGCCATGGAACAAGGGAACCCTCAGGATCTGTCTTGCTCCTTTCTCCCTGCAAAGGGACATCGAATGAGTAAATTTACAGCTGTTGGGTAAATCCTGGAAAGGGCAGGAAAATCGGGGCTATGGGAAGAGTTTGTTGCTGTCATGTGAGGTGGCAGCCAGTTCTGCCCTACAGCTATTGCAGGGGCTGGTATGTAAAGCAGCATTAGCAGAAGGAGCTGCATTTGTGCAGGAGATCCCTTGCTGGCAGCAGCCATTCCCATCCCAAGCAGGACTTTCTTCATGACCCTGAGATTGGCTCAGGTGCTTGGAGCAGGGTGCTGAGAAGGCCAAGAGTCTGTGTTCAATGCCCAGCTGGACTGGTCACTTCTCATCGTTTGACTTGATGATCCTCTTGGCTCTTTACAACTGCCAATCTCCAGTGCTCTGGAAATAAAGAGCAAACAAGTTTTCACTGGCTTTTTCAGGCTAGAGGTTTGTCCACTGGAGAGTGCGAGCTGCAGAAGAAGTGGGGAAGAAGGAGAGCATCAGATCTCAGCTGGCAGGTATCAGATGTGCGGGCAGAGCGGGAATGGGACCCGGCAGGTCCCACAGCGGGCCCAGTCGGAGCAGGAGCAGCAGCTCCGGCCTCGGCCCCAGCGGCTGCAGCCGTTCGGCGGCGGCGGGCGGGAGCCCCCGGGGACGCGGACACGGGGCAGGGGGCGGCGGGCGCTGCCGTCCGCAGGGGAGTGCGGTGACCTCGGGAGTGCCGGGGCAGGGGGAGCTCGGTATGCCGTGAGGGCTGCGGGCCGGGGCCGTGCCGGGAGCGCGCACCGGGGGCTGCGGGCCGGGGCCGTGCCGGGAGCGCGCACCGGGGGCTGCGGGCCGGGGCCGTGCCGGGAGCGCGCACCGGGATCGCCGCTCGGTGTCCGCCAGGGGGCGCCCCGCGGGGCAGCGCTGAGGGAGCGGCGGCCCGGGGCTCGGGGCTCGGGGCCCGGGGCTCGGGGCTCGGGGCTCGGGGCTCGGGGCTCGGGGCCGTTCCCGCGGCCCGCCCGCTTCCAGCCGAGATCCAGCCGCTGCTCCGGGCAACGCCGCCCTCCTGGCGGGCCCGGCACCTGCACAGCCCCAGCCGGGACGGTCCGTGGTGCCCGGCGGGACCCCAGGCCCAGGCCGGCTGCAGCCGGAGTAGGAGCGGCAGCGTCCGGCTCGGCCAGCGCTCGCCGTGGAGCGGCTCTGTCCCAGCCCCAATCCCGCTCGATCCTCCGGCCCCAGGACCCACACCCCGCCCGCCGAGGAACAAGCGACTCCGCCCGGCACCGGCAGCAGGCACCGGCAGGACCAGGACCCGAATCCCCGGGCCCAGATCCCGGTTCCGGCCCCACCTCAGCGCCTTGGGCTCCGCGCAGCGCCGGGAGCGGCCCGCGGCTCCGAGCGACGGTCCCGCCGCATCCCGGGATGAGCATCCACCGCACACAGCGGAGCGGATCCGCCGGGATTTACCGGCGGGGCGGGGCCGGCACGGGTGTGACGGGCGGCACCTGCACAGGTGCTCGGGGCGGGGCCGAGGGGATTTAAACCGCGGGGAGTGCCCCGGTGAGCCATTTGTCCCTCGGCACCAAGAGTGGTGTGCTGTGGCCGGGCCGGCCTGGGCTCTCTCTCTCTGTCTTTATACTTCTTTCCTTTTATAATTTTTTTTTCTCTTTATACCTCTTTTCTTCTGTACTTCTCTTCCTCTATGCTTCTCCATTCTCCCCTGCCCGGTCCCCCGCCACACCCTAACCCTACCCCTCTATCCTCCCGTTCCTCCTTCCACCCTTCCATGCCCCCCACACCCTCTCCCTGCTGCCCTGAACGGCCCAACACCCCTACCTGCCCTCTGTCCTTGACTCACACACCCCGAGCACCCGTCTGCCTCCCATTCCCATCCTCCATCCTCCCCTCTCGTCCTTTCTCCCGCAGCCGCGGAGTGCCGGAGAATAAAGCCCAAAGGGCCGGAGCCCGGCGCCCTCCACCCTCCCTGGAAGCCCCCCCGGGGACAGGCGTCTCCCCTTGCAGTTCAAAACACCGCCCGACACCGCCGGGGCTCCGGCTTTCCCCGCACCACACTGGGGTACCTCCCCAGGGGTTGGGGAGTCCTCCCTCCTTGGGGGAGCGGGGGGCTGGGTGGGCTCCCTCCGGAGGAGCGGGCCGGGGTAAAGGGGGGACTACTCAACCCCATTCCTATCTCTCCTGGCCCCGCTTCTCTGGGCCCTTGGACACCCTGGGAAGGAATAGTGCTCCCAGTTCCTTCCCAGTGCTCTCACCATCCCTCCCGGTGCTTAGCAATAAGGGGGCACTGGGAGGGAACTCCTCTCCACTCTCCAGCTTGCAGCAGCCCCAGGTGTGACCAGTGAGGAGCGGGAAGTGCCCCCAGTCCCTCCCCAGTGCCTCCTTCCCTCCAAAAAGTGGGCTTATGAGAAGAAAAGGGATTTAAATTGAGGGGGGAAAATTTGTCCGTAATTGTGTTTCAACTGGTGCGGATCCTCCTTTCACATACGATTTGAAGGGTCTCAACTGAAGGAAAACATCTTTTTCATAGTTTTGGGTGTCTCACCTGGCGGGCAATCACTGCTTTCCATTATTTTCCTGTTTAAATGGAAGGAGAATCCCTTTATGGTGCTGTTCCATGAGTTTGAATTGAGGGAAACCACCCCGTTTTCATCATCTCAAGGTTCAAATCGAGGGCAAACACTTGCTGTCGCTAGTTTAAAAGGCTTCACTTGGGAGGAACCTCTTTATGTGCCATTTTAGGAGTTTTATCGAGGGGGACCCTCCATTTGAAAGGACCTTCACAGACAAAAAAGATGTCCAAAAGCCCCCCGAATGGTCTTTCTTGAGGGAAAAGACCTCAACAAAGGACCACTCTGGACCATTCTGCACCCGTCTGCAGCCAGGAAGAAAGCTGGGATTTCTCCTGATCTGAGCATCCCAGACCACGAGAGCAGGATATTTTGGGCATGTTTGGAGACCCTTCCAGGTTTCTATCGAGAGCTGGGGTTCCGCTGTCCCGGGAGTTGCTGCAGCTTGTTGATCTGCCTGTGCTGGGCTGAGACCTGCAAGTGCAGCCGTGGCCTCTTCTCCCTTCAGGCATCCCAGTTTGTCCCGTGCTAATCCTCCTGTGCCATCTGCCGTCTGTCCCAGCGCACCGACAGGTGACAGCGGTGCTCCTGCCCCTCTCAGGCTCACTCGCCAAAGGAGCCGCACAGGTTGCCCAGTGCCCCGCGGGGGAGGCTCCCACTCCCCGTATGGACAGAGAGCCGAGTGTGTCACGGCTGTGTCATCCCAGAAGGCATCACACTTCTTTTTGAATAAAATGAGTAATACCAGGAGCTATGCATGGGAGAGGCACCCAGAAGAGCTCCAGCCTCAGGGGATTCCCAGGCTCAGCTGGAACAAGCCAGGACCGGCCTGAGTGCTGATAATCCCACCTCAGCCCGTTCGGACTATGAAGCAGCACGCCCCCATCCCATCCCAAATTCAGCTCAAATTCAGTGTATTTTTAATAACAACGCTGTAGCTGACCAGAAAAAAAAAATTCCTCTCTTAACTTAATATAGAACTTCTTTGCCTACAGTATCTCCGCTCTCCCCATCCCAAGGAGGGGAAGAAGGTGGATGACAGAACGCGTGCATGTTTCTTCCGCTGTCCCGAGCTGCGAGCTGCCGTCGAGCTCCTGCAGGAGGAGCGTTGTGGTTTCCTGTGCTCAGGTCTCGGATGCCACCTCCTGGCTTTCCTGATAAACTCTCCGTGCCTTGACAGCGCAGACCAGGAGCGCATTTCTCATCGCACTGTCCCGAATATCGACGCCGTTAAAGCCTGACTGGCTCAAACCAGCTTTTGTTCTTTGTGGAACTGACCCGATACCATGTATTTTCTGAATCGCGATGGAGTTACCTCCTGTAATTAATAACGCTCGGGATCCCATCACAGCTACACCTTGAGTCCCAAGGCCTCTCTGGGATGTCATCCATCACTTCGGGGGTGGGACCTGTCTGCCCTCACCTTTCCCTAACAGTTCTTTTGGGGGTGTATTTTGTTACATGGTCTGTGTGGCATCCATTGTTTATCACCTGTGTTTTTATCACCCCTGTTCCACAGGGGATTGGGATGCCAATTCCAAGTCTCTGCAGACTTGTTGCTGAGTTGGGGAATAATTCAACAAGTAGATGTTTGGCAGGGTGAGAGCAAAGGTATTTTTTGAGCTGTGAGAGAGTGGTGATATCCAAGCAAAATTTCTGAGAGGGGGCACTGTGCAATAAGGAATCGTGAGGCAGCCAGAACGTTGTCTCCTCCCTGCTTGGTGTCCATCATTCCCTGCCTCTTCCTGCCCTCCTGGTGATATTTCAGGCCTGGATGAGCCTGCCTGTACATCTGTCAGCCCAACCTGCCTCTTCCAGAGGTGCTACCGAGTTCATCTATCATTATACATCTTGGCCAATCATTTTATCTGGCCACATGTGATGATCCCTGACCATAGGAGACCTGCTCCGCACCCTCACGTGGGTGGACAGCACATATTTGCCTGGGGAATCCCAGCAACATTGCATGAGATGCAGTTTCTTGCCACAGCTCAAATCCTGTGTTCAGTTTTGGGCCCCTCATGACACTGAGGGGCTGGAGCGTGTCCAGAGAAGGGAATGCAGCTGGGAAGGGGCTGCAGCACCAGGAGCAGCTGAGGCAGTTGGGCAGCCCGGAGTAAAGGAGGCTCAGGGGGGATCCTGTGGCTCTCCACAACTCCCTGACAGGAAGGGACAGCCAGGTGGGGAAGTTGGGCTCTGCTTCCAGGGAACAAGGGACAAGATGAGTGGAAACAGCCCTAAGTTGTGCCAGAGGAGGTTTAGGTTGAGTGTTGGGGAAAATTCGTTCCCTGAAGGGGTGATCAAGCATTGTAAGGGGCTGCCCAGTCACCATCCCTGGAACTGTTCAAAGATGTGGTGCTTGGGAATGTTGCTTTAGCTGGGGAATGGATGCACTCGATGGTCTTGGAGGACTTTTGCAGCCTTAAAAATTCTGTGATTCTATGATTTGTGGAAATCAGCAGGGAGCAGTAGCTGCTAAATCCTGCTGCAGGATGGAGCTGGGGCTCTCTGAGACATTTCCTCACAGCTGTGGCCATTGCTCTCTGCCTGATGGACAAACAATGGGCAGGTCATCAGTAATGTCCGAAATGATCTCTAGCCATGACAGGCTCCAGCCTGAGAGAGGACAGGAAAGTAGACAGTGGCAGCAGTGCTGGCACAGACCAGCAGATGGGAATTTCTCGGGTTTGGTCCTTTGCAAAAGCCTTTGTTCTTCATCACATTTCCCGGAGAAGTGAGTGAAAGGCAATGATCATCACCGGCATGACTGAGCTGCATCTGGGCACATTTAACTATCAACAAAGGTACGTGGGACATGAGGGGAGCATCAGCGCTGTGGGACACCCCTGACTCAGAGACAGGAGCTCCTGTGACCAGCACATTACTGGATGAATGCTGGTGTGAGAGTACCTGAATCCTTTCCCACCTCTCTGGTTGTAGCAGGGACAGTTTTGGATCTGGCCCCCCTGGCTGGTTGTGAGTGTGTCTAATCACCTGCAAGGGCAGCAGTTTATCCTGCACAGCCATGCCGAGAGCCCCTTTTGGATCACAACAGCTGGATTGTCTATTCCCGAAGTGTTCCTTGCCTCAGTGCCCAGACCACACACCGTGGCAGAGCACAGCATGTTCAAGAGAAAAGAGTCCAAAAGCTCCAAGATTTATCTTTTGTCCCACCTTCAAAACAAGGAAAAGAGGAGGAGTTTCCAGTAAAGTGTAAAACAAAATCATGACAAAAAGCAGCCTTTTTTCCCTTATATTTTTTCCAGCCTCAGTGTCATCTCTGTTCCCTGGTAGGTTTGTCCTTTGGCTATTGGCCCACGTGCCCAGGCAGCACAAGGACCAAAGGCGCCATGGACCTGCACCCTTTCCCTGGTGATGCCAACACCTCATGCCCCACCCAGAGCTTTCCTGCACCTAGAGCTTCATCCTGTCTGGCCATGTGGATACCTTGGGGACATTGCGTGTCCCCAGATCACCTCCCAGAGCGTCCCTTTGGGCAGGACCGCAGCGGGAGCCGGCGGGGCGGGTCCAGGGCAGCACACACGTGTGTCCACACGCCTGCGCCCGCCTCGCTCCGGCCGGGAAGGGACGCCCGGGGACCCTCGGAGCAGACGTGACCTACTTTAGCTCCGAGGCGAGCGGGTCCCAGCGTAAAAGCTTAGTAGAGCCGGGCCTAAATTATTCATGGCCTGGCCATGTTAATGCATGCGCTAAAGGCTTTAAAAAAAAAAAACCCCACCAAAACCGAAAAAGTCTGCTCTATAATTTAAAGCCTTGCACGCTGCCGTCGCTATGCCCCCGCTGCTCTCCGGAGTGTTTCCGCTCAGGTGAGCAGAGCTGCGAGATGCGGACGGAGCCGGCAGGGAAGAGGCGGCCCGCTGGAGCTGGGATGGGGGCGGGAGCCGGGATGGAGGCGAGAGAGAGCCTGGGAGGCGGGCGGGGGGAATCCCATGGGAAGGGGCTGGCAGCCCTTCTCTGGTGCGGGCAGCCCGCAGCCCCACAGCGAGTCACTTCCCGGAGCAGCAGCACTCGCTCGAGTCCATTCCCAGGCACGGGGGCCAGAAGGGCTATTTTTAGACCTGCCTTTTTCTTTTACTAATTTTTTTTTTCTCCCTTGCTTTCGTTCAGAGCTGCCCTCGAAGCCCTGGGGAGAGAGGAAAACACTGATCCCTGGGGCGGGAAGCTGCGTGGGAGGGCTTTGGAGTGCCCCAGCGCAGGGGTCAGCGAGTGAGGCCATGGGGACTTGGGAGGCACAGCAGGGAGAGTCCCGGCCCCCTGCGTGGAGATTCCCACCGGGAGAACCAGCCCCTGCCCCAGGACCGCCATTCCCACCGCTGCTTTATGGCTGTGGATTAAGGCCATGGAAGGTTTGGGCAGCAGAGCAGGAGCCGGGCAGGCGCAAGGCCAATGCTCCAGCCATGGAGAACGTTTGCCTTCTATGGAGATCTCCTTCTGCACTGCTGGCACGGAGGAGACGCCCTCAGCCTCCACAGGCGCTGAGAAGGGGGAACAAAAACACCCAAAAAAAGCTCAGGGCTGCCCTCGCAGAGGCCACCAGCAGAGCTCGGCACCACCAAGACCCCAGCACGTGTCCCTACAGGCGAGGACTTACCCTTGTCCCAGCAGGAGAGGGAAGATCCCATCTCCTGGTCCTCAGCTGCATCCCAAACCAGCCCGCATCCTTCCAGCCTGGGAAATGAGACCAGGGAGGAGCCAGGCTGGGCCTAAAGCATCCCACACCATTCCCACAAGAAAACACCCAAGACCACAGAAAAAGTCACAGCAGCCTCTGGGTATATTTTTTTTTGGTTGCATTTCATATATTATCCAGTTTCACATTCTCATAGGATCAGCAATTATAGAGCAACTTATTCTCAAATCTTTTAATACAAGCGAGACAGCCATGGTCAGATAATACTTAAAGCACTTCAATACCAAGCAATAAGATGCTAAAACAAAAATTGCACAATTTCTTGTTTACTATATGCCTGACTGAATCATTGGTAGAGAAGACAACCCTTCTTTTTCAAGCTTTTAACTAAACATTAACTTATCTTACAGGATTACAATTTCTCTTTAATAATAATAATAATTAATTGCACACAAACACACAAGAAATTCTTTATGATGCATAAATATTTCCTTATTACACATGGTACAAAAATACTCGTACTTTTTTTTTTTTTGTTCGGTATTCCCATAAGGATGGCTGATTATTTGGCAAGACTGGATGCTCTCCAATCAGAAGAATGTGAGGAAAAAAAAAAGGTTAGATATTTTACAGCTGTTCTATATATAGAAGTCTGAAGAAGGAAAAAAATAATATAATAACCCTGACTTTAAAACGAGCAGAATGGATGAGAACAAAAACCCAGTGCATCGTACTTTAAAAAAAAAAAAAGGGGGGGGGGAGGGGGAAAAAGCATTTCTCAAATTTTTCTGGTCATCCTGGGGAGGGTGGAGGTGGGAGAAGGGGTGAGACAAGGACAGTTAGTATTTCTCAAAGCCAAGTCTTCACCGAAGCAAGAGGAAAACCTTGATGGACCAATCCGTTGGGCCAAGACCTGTTGCTAACGGTTACACAAACGCTAGAACAAACAAACTTACACTCACACAGACACAAGTTAAGTGTTTTAATTCATGCCAGAAAACATGCAAAACCCATTGTTGCCTTTCGATTCCTTCAGCCGAGCTGCCCCCGGGGCAGGGCGAGCCGGGGAAGCCCAGGACCTTGCCCCAGGCTGGGTTTCAGTGCAGCCACATGGCAAAGCTCAGTCAGGGAGGAGGTCCTGGGGATTACCGGAGGGAGGGATGGAGAGAGGGATGGAGGCAGCGCACAGCCCACGGCTGGGGCTGAGATGGCTTCACAGTCCAGGGAAAGGGGTGCTGGCAGCCCTGGGGGCAGCGTGGTGGGGCCAGGTGTGTTGTCTGCTGGCCACATACCAAATCCAGAGGAGTCGGAGCCATCGTCCCTGGCACATCCCTCTGCGGAGAGGCAGGGAGGAGGAACACAAGCCCAGAAGAGACACTGTGGGAGAGGAGCACGGTGAGCCAGGCCAGCTGGACCTGTGTCCTGAGGGTCTCCCACTGCCCCCTCCCCAGCCCAGGGCTTGGGGCGGTCTCCCTGCTCCCATCACCCATCCAGAAAACCCAACCACATCCCTGGCTGGGTATGTGGGGCTGAGCCCAGCTCCCAGCCTTCCGCCCCCCGAGAGTCTAAAGAGCCCAGGGAAGAGCAAGACAAAGACCTGACTCCAAGAGTAATTAATTACTTACTAACGAACTAACAAAACTGACGAGACTTCCATCCTTGCTGGGTAGCTTCAGAGGGAGGATACCAGCGCATCTGGAAAAGAAAGCCACGGCAGAGGTCCATGATCCAGGATTGCCTCAGCCAGAATACAAACCTTCAGCTCCTTCAGGCCATGTGCAAGCTCCATAGAGCAAAGATGGGGAAAGCATGGGAAAAGAGGCTCCAGGGTGAGCTCCAAATACGACCTCAATAGTTCCACCCTCAGCCAGCTGAAGGAGGCATCTCAAGACCACAAATTAAAACCAGACAACCTCTACAGGACATATATGGTGGAAGAAGTAGCTCATCCACTACAGCAGATGCCCATGGAGTTTTCCAAGCCCCATTCCTGCTACCAGGAGTGGCTCCAGGCAAACCACACCATGGGAAGGACTTGGCAAAGCTTCAAACCAGCAAGACTTGAAGGCTTCCCTGGCAGGTGCTTGCTGCCACATCTATTTCTTGGACCTGCTCCTTGCCAAGGAAGGGGCTGGATTGGGACAAGCAAACAAGGGACGGTAATTGAACAGACACTTTCCAGTCCCTTAGGAGACACACTGAGCTGGCAATGTCCAGCCCCACAGCCTCAGACATCCAGATGATCCCATCTGGTCAGCAGGGCCAGCGTGTCCATCTGGGCTGCATCAGCAGTGCCTGAGAGCAGCAGGAAACAAGTCTGTGCCACTTGACTGAGCATGGATCCAGCAGCTAGAGCAGCAACTGGAGCTTGGTTCTGCTGCTGGAGCACAGCCACCACCCCCTGCTCCTCCCTCTGCAGCTGCCAGGAGAGAAGCACAGCCTCAGCACGTTTAGGGTTCTGAGAACCAGCACAGTGATGGACTTGGCTTTAGGATAAGGAGAAAAGTGACAGAAAAATCCCCTGAAGCCCCATGTGAGCCATTCCCTTTGTCACACTCATCCTGGCACAACTGTCCCCTCACCTAAACAAGCCTGGCTAGATGCTCCTCTCCCAAGGACGTGCAGAGACTTGCAGCAAACTGCCCCAGCCTCAGCACTGCTACCTGCAGTGGCCTTTGGCCTCCCCACAAAGGCGCGAGGGCTGCAACGCCAGGAACTGCAGCCACATGAGCTATGGGCCTTGAGTCTGTCACCAGGAGATGGCTCTTAAATGAGCCCTGCCAGTCAGCAGAAGTTCTGTCCTCACAGGAGCCTCTCACCCAGCTCAGAACAAGGCCAGTTTGGACAAGACTTGGAACAACCTGGTCTAGTGAAGATGTCCTCGTGCACAGCATGGGGGTGGAATGAGATTGGTTTAAGGCCCCTTCAAACTTAAACCATTCCACTGTTCCATAATCTGCTGGACTCTTGCCAGACACCTTCACAAGGCAAGTGGGTGCCACTAAATCAGCTCCTGGCTGTCCCCATACCTCACTTCATGGCACAGCATCCCAGTCACTCCAGCCATCAGCCATGGGAATCAAGGGCACGGATACTTCCAAGACCCTCCTCCCCAGTGAGAGCTCCCATCTAGTGCCAGGACCAAAGTACCACACAGAGTGTGTTTCCACTTCTCCTTTAGCCTGGCAGGGGGACCTTTGCTGCCCAGTCAGGGCCACCACACTGTGCACAGACCCCACCCAGGAAGGCTTGGAATGGGCAGCAGCATCACTGACAACTTGCAGGACCACCACAGCAGCTGCCAGAGCAAGGACAGAGGTTTCTTGCTCCCCACAACCCCTGTCACCAGGAGGTGCTTGCTCAGCAGAGCCACATCTCCTCTGCAGCCATCCTCCCTGGCCAGTGTCTCCCACCCCACACCCCTCCCCTCGACAGCTGGAAGCAGTTTCCTCCTGCCCAGCAGTAACAGGAAACTCCCCCTTCATTCACAAGGCTCTGAGTGCTTAACCCTGAGAGCTGTCTCCACCCCACGCAGGCTCAGCCAAGCAGCACAGCCAGGCCATACGTGAGCCAGTACAGCCCAGCCTGGTGGCCCTCCATCCTGTCCTCAGAGCCACCTTCTGGCCCACCTGCAGAGCCTCAGCACCTCCACTTTCAACAGCAGTCCTGGTTTTCTCTTAAAACACTCACTGTTCATAGCTCTGGTGCTAATAAACCATCACTGCAACGGGCCACCCCTCCTTGCCTTCCTCCTGCAGGCTCACAATGCTCACACCCCAAACCCACCCATCCTGACCCACCGTGGCCCCACAGACCACGAGCTGCATTCAGAGGGGTTCAGCCTGGAGCCCTGCAGGAGCTGCTACAATCCTAGGTACAATCCAAGGCTCTGACATGCTGGCAGGGTGAGGGAAGGACCTGCCAGGTCTTTCAGCCTACAGAAAGATTAAGGGCTTGATGGGATGAGGCAGGAACTCACTAGGAGGGATGGTTCCAAAGCCAGCAGAAAGCACAGGAAGCAGTGGATCAGAGGCAGCAGATAGCCAAGAGGACACTCCCTAGGCACCTGCCAAGGCAGTTCTCTCTTCACACCCCTCAAAATACTATATCTGTCAAGGGGGAGAACTAATGGAGATGGTCACTACTGGGTGAGGAAAGCAGAACGAGATAGGATTTCAGTAGAAGAGACACAGTTGTTTCTGGAGAAGCATTAGCTCAGCTGGAAAGGAGCCTGGTCACACCACTGAAACATCTCCTCACAGAGATGAGGCAGCCACTGCTGGCCAACTGCAGCAGCCTTGTGCTGCTGCCTTCAACATCTGTCCCAGAAAACAGCTGGAGAGGAGAAATGTGTGTCTCTGCCTGCCACATCCCAGAGGCCAGGAACCTCTCCCTTTCTACAGCACAACACCAGCAGCTGCCTAAAAATCACAATGAAATTATAAATGGGGCAGAGAAACAGCCCACCAGAACCTCACTCCTTGTCAAAACCTCCTCTGTCTCTCCCAGTTGCCCTCAGGATTTAAGTATCCAATTGTCCACCATGCTCATGGAGAGCAAGTCCTTCAGAAGGAAAGAGGAGAAGTGAGGGCCAAGTACACAGGTCCCTCCTCAAACGTCCTTTGGCTTGGAGGACCTGCCTTTCCTCTAGCTACCTCTAGGTCTGCAGGAAGCCCCAGCAACTCTTGGAGCTCTGATCTATCTCTACAGCTGGAATGGTCCCCAGGGACCAGAAAGGCTCCCAGTGCAGGCAGGGACAAAGCACTCCTTGTGCTCCCAGGAGCTGGCAGGATCCAACTAACACGTCCAAGAGCTACATCTTGCTGCCAAACTGCCAAAGTGCAGAGCAGCATCTTCACTGGTGCTGCTGAGATCCTCAGATCCTCAGCCTGGCAAACCTTGAGCACCTCAGGCTATGAGCCCTGGGCAGTCCCCACTGGTGGCTGACAGGAGCTGCTCAGCTCCATCTGGAAATGCAGCCCCATGGGAATGTGACCCAGGCAGGCAAGGACAGGCATCACCTCACCCACTGGTGTGTGCTGGACACACACCCACCCCAGCAGCAGCCACTGCACCAAGCCACCTCTTTGAGGGCCCCTCAGGGGGCTGGGGGCACAATGAGGTGGGGGACCAGAGCAGCTCAGCCCACCACCAGGAAAACCAGGTGCACTGGGATCCAGCACGTGCATCTCCTCACATAGCTCAGGCAGGGGAGAGCTGGAGGATCAGCTCATCATCCCACACCACGGTGAGGGACAAGACAGGCACTGATCCATCCTCCTGTTAGGAACATTTTAACAGGCATCCATCCATCAATCCAATGCCTCATACCTCTACGGCTCAGGGAGACACACCCCTCTCTCAGGCTGCAGCAAAGAAGCAGTTCTCCTTTTACAGCAAGTTGTGTTGCTTTCTTTTGGATTGAGCCAGTCAGGAAGAGCCACTGTTGGCCACAAGTCTCTTCTGATAGCTTATCAGTCCCTTTCACCCACCACCTAGAGAGGACAGCTGCTCAGGAGCACCCTCTGCTTGGAGGATGCTGAGAGCATGTCCTGCCTGCTTTTCCCTGGCTAAGAGGGAACTGCTGGCTTGGGGCTGCTTGGCCAGCTATCCCACCACTAGGCCACTGGAGTTTAGAAAGTTACCACAATCATGAACATCTTGAACAAGAGGCTTCACATTTCTGGGAAGCATGGAGCTTGCCCAGAGAGAAATAATCCTGGGAAGTCCCTACATGACAGCACCAACAGGCAATAAGTTACTAGGGACAGAAAATTCATCACTGTCTTCAGTCTAGAGTGGGTGTGTCAGCTTAGCTGCAGGGAAAAGGGGTTTAGAGTACTGACCTCTGCTTTCATTAATGGGATCAGCCTCAACCCAGTGCTAGGAAGCCCCAAGGTCCTTCCAGGCTCTTGCACAACCACACAGCCATGATCCAGGACTGCTCCCTCCACCCACCACTCACTTGGACAGATCCCAGAACCAGAGACCCATCTCTGCCATCTCCTCAAGTTCTCCAGGCGATGCTTCAAGAGAACCTTGGGCAGCCCACTCCCAAAAAGACTGGCATCTCTATGCCCTCAGACCTCGACCTGGCTGACTGCCTTGGAAATACCTACCAAGGTCTCCAGGACTCCAGGTACCCAACACATCAGCTGTGCCCCCAGCAGCACCATGTGGCCTGCCCTCATGGGTGCTGCCACAGCTGGAAGCATCTCTGCAAAAGAGCTCTGGAAGCATGGACAGCACTGGCAACCCCTGCTGCCCACTCACTGCCTGGTTTAGAGGCACCCCAAAACCACTGGTTTCACCTCAGAGACACAACACAGCCCAAATCCCAGCTCCATCCTACCAGCAATGGATGGACCAGTCTGCCAGGACCAAGCAGAACAAAAGCTGTATTCATTGTCCCTATGCCTGTGTCAAGCTCTTCCCATCTTCCCATGAGGCGCGCTCTGCACATCTTTGCCCCTCACAGTTTTCTAAGGGCAACGACAGACCTGGGCCCCCATCTTTGGTGGCTTCTTATCATCACTTCCACAGAGAGAGGAAAAAGTCTGCTCAGATCCACGGCTCATTTCCTTCAGTCAAACATCAACCACCAGTCTGCCAACCAGTCCCAGGCCCTTCCCTCTTCCCAAGCTCCCAGTCTCCTACACCACACCTCTCTCTCCCAAGGCTGCTAATTCCCTCCATTATCGCTCACACAACCTGTGTCCTGTCTGAGATTTCAGGTTGCAAGAAACAAGCCAAGCTCCAGGTAGGAACTGGCTTGGTATCCATTACTAGAGAGGAAAGAGGTGAGATTAGACCCATGATGAAGGGCAGGGTCTGTCCCGGTATGCGATTCTGGAACAAAGTGACCGGCAAGTGCTGTTGTCTAAGGTGCCCACTAAAATTTAGTTGTGTGCTATCACTACCACGTCACTCACCTCCCCCACCGTGTGCCAGGAGTGAGGTCAAGGTGTATTTCTGGTTGCCCTGGAAGGGTCAAGGTTGGGGAGAAACCAGGTTTCTTTCAGGCCGAGTGGCAGGGTGGTCTCTGCCCCAGCTCAACCGGGCTGCTCCCCTCCCACGGGCAGGGCCGAGCCTGGCCCGGCTGGGAGGAGCCGATGTAAGATGGTGCCATGCTGTGTGCGCCATGTCATGTGCTGCCAAGTTGGAGATGTGGGTTAGAAAGAAGGCCTGGCATCTCATTCCCCAGGCTCTGGTGGGTGGGTAGCGTGAGGCCCATGCACTGGGTTGCCAAGGAGATACGGGCTACAGAGATGGGCAGAAGCTTGCAAATCCCACAGTGCACCTTGGAGGAGAGATGGTTACCTTACCAGTCTTTCCAGACGTGGCTGCCATCATGCTTAACACTTCTAGGAATGGAGCTGTAGTACAGCCACTCCACTAGCTGCAATAAGGCATCACTAGGGCGTCCCATCTCCAGGGACAGCTCTGAGCTTCGGGGCTAGCCTGCGCTGGCATCATGGCTGGAGTTCACTAGGGACATCAAAGGAGGGATTTGAGAGAGGGTGGGAGGGAGGGAAGGCAGATGGGACAATCTTAAAATCAGCAGAGTCCCCAGTGGGGCAGAGTCGGGCTACAGTCACAGCTACAGCAGCCTGGTGCCTGCCCGGAGCATCACCAAGGCATGGACGTGCCAGGAGCAGCGGCCATCGGCTGGGAGTGGCTTACCAAGGGTTCCCGAGGCCAGGCCAGCCTCTCACCACCTCCTGCCCCTCATCCCTCCTGCCAGCCCTTTAGACAGCTCTTCAGGTGGTCAGGCCAGGCCCCCTCCTCTCCCCCTTGCTGAACTCAGCGCTGCAAGAGGAGCCCTTCAGGTTTAAATCTCTTGTGACAAGACCTTGGTTTAACTACATCCTCCAACTTCTTGCCTGCCTCAAGGCTGATCACTATGGAGTGGCTACAGCTCTGGCCATCCCCATGGATGCCCTCCAGCCAACACCAGCCCACCAGGAGGAAGAGCTGTGACTGTTCTAGGGAATAACCCACAAGCCCACCACATGAGTGAGCCAGCCCCTCCCAGTGAGGGCAGAGGGCTCAGCACACGGGCACTAAGGGCACAGCTTTCAGTCCAGTTTGTGAGCAAAAGTCATCTCCCTGTTGTGCTCCACCCTCAGCTCTGCAAGGGACAGGGCTCCAGCTCACAGCTGCCAGCACAAGTAATGTTTAACCCCACTAAATTTTATTGGTAACATATCCTGTGCCAGGACATGCCCCTGCAGGGTCAGCACTGCAGGAGCAGCTGGGGCTGCCTGACAGCCTCTTTGGAAAAGAGCTGGGTCCAGCCACAGCCTGGAGGGGCTGCACTGGCTCCCTAAGGCTTGGAAACCCATCACCACCCATGGACCCCCTCGGGCAGGGAGCTCTACCTACACAGGGAGCTCCTCAGGGTCTTACGGTGAGGCCAGACAACCTCTTTGGAAACCAGTAGCTTACCAGCTGGAGGGCACAAACTTAGACTCCATAGGGATAAGATGTAGCTGGAGGCCTTGTTAATACTCTCCACTCTGCAAGAGCAGAGTTTTCTCCCCTACTTTGCACCATAAAGTTTTGGTGTCTAACCCTCACACTCAGGGTCCCTATACAGTCACAAACGACCATCCTGGAAGAAACTGCAGTAAAAGTTTCATCTCCCTCAACCACTTCAGAGGGCTTGATTTTTCCTGGTCCTCCCTTCCAGGGACAATTCAACCTTGACCAGCACCCTAAACACACAAGGGGCAGGAAGACATCTCTTTCCTGGGCCACTGAGGAGCACAGCACTGCCCTGTAGTTGTGGACACCACCACCAACTTTTGGAAAACACCAGCAAGCACAACCTTCCCAGTGAAGAACCAGCCTGGTTCTGGAGGTCCTTGAAAGAACATTCCAGTTGTTCTTCCTGGTCCTGTCCTGAATCCCAATGTACTTCTCCCTACCTCCCAGGAGCTTCAGCCCAACAACAGCCCACCTGTAGAAGGGCAGATGCAGGAGAGGCCTGCAAGTGTGAGAGGGGCAGGACAGAGGACAGGAGTTGGCATCCACTCCACATGGCATTTGGGAAGCAAGCTTGGCTTGAAGCTGGGCAGTTACCATCACAAAGCTTGCAGGAAGCAACAGGATGCCCAAGGATAGCTCACTGCCAGCCAGGACAGCAACATGAGAGGACACAGCTCCTCTTCCTCTCCATTTAAGCAGGGAAGAGTAGGAGTCAACACCCTGCCTGGCAGGGCAGAGAGCAGAGGTTAAGCCCCAACACTCAGTCCCATTGCCCCAGTCTCCCATGGCACCACTACGGGAGCAGAGACAGAAGCAGGCAGAGCACAGCTGGCTGGTCACACTGAGCAGGGCAGGGACAGGGGTTCCAGCTTCTCCTGGACAAGTGCTTCAAACCAAGCACCTTAACTCAGAATTAGGACACTGCTACTCTGTTTTGACTTTCCCTTTGCATGTTCGTGGTTTCAAGGTTTATGTGTGGTCTCTGCACATTAAATCATCTGTGTCAGACCAGTACAGGCATTCCTACTGTCAGCAGGCAAACCTTGGGACACCACGCAGCTGGTTGCACCACCACCTGCACTTCCAGAGGCTCATGCCTGGAATGACTCTCCTCACTAGCCTGTACTGAGGGTGGCTAACACCCTGTTCCATCACAGGTCCTCATTTTGGCAAGGCTCTAGTCACTCATCTTCTGCAGGACACCCTCCTCTAGCTTTGGAAGTGTTTGAGTCATTTGGCCCAAGGGGTCCCAGCTGAGCCCCTGAATTTAGCACGGAGCTAGGCCTGTTGCTTTCACTGTGACTTGGGATGACATTTCACAGCTATGTTACTTGCTGGCAGGAAGTGTTTCCTCCCAGCAGTCCCTCAATGTAGCTCTCTGACCACGGGGATCAACGGGACCAGGCAGAAATCGAGCCCTGACTCCCTCCCGGAGAGCAGGGTCAGAACCCATCACCCAGCTCTGCCTGCTCTTGGCCACACAGACCCGCCCTGGGGCTGGCCCCTGCATCCAGGAGCAGGCAGTGCCCCGGAGCCAAGGTGCAGAGGGCAGGCTCGGAGCGGCCAAGCGGAGACCAGGGGACGGAGAGCCCCGTGGGGGGACAGGAGGGCCCGGCCCCGGCACGGGAGGTGGGGAGGGGACTCACCTGAGCGTGAAGAGCAGCGGCCGCAGCAGCAGCCGCCGGGTACGTGAAGGCGGCGTGGGGGATGGCAGGGGTCAGCTCCGTGGTGTACAGTGGGTAGGGAGCCCACGCTTCTGGGGACGCTGGGATGAGAGCCGCTCCAGTCAGGTCATCTAGACAGGAGGAGGAGACAAGGGGACAAGCGTCCCAGGAGCTGGCCCCAACAATCTGCTTTGGGGACAGGCTCCGGGTTCACACCCCAGGCTAATAAAGCTTCGCACTGCCGTCTCGATGAGGTATAAAATCTCTGTGCATAGGTGCTCCTCTGGCCTCCAGCCTTGCCAGGAGAAGGCAGGAATGTGTTACAGCCCTGCATGGGCTTTGCACAGACCAGTGGTGCCATAGGAGGCAGGACAGGGGACTCAGAGCCACATTACAGGTCACCTCAAAAGCCTCAGCAGGGCTACTCAGCCCACCAGACTACACAGAGGGTGATGGCACAGGACTCGTCCCTAACGCTTTACAATTAGGGATGCTTTAAAAGGTATCACTTGAGCTACCAAATCCAACTTTCATGTCTCAACAGTTCTATGTCATTCTCCTGTGGCTCCAACATCCTGCTGGCCTCCCTGCCCCAGGCAGATTTCAGGCAGAGCAGAGGTGGGTCTGACTTGCCTTCCATCATGGCAGCATTCGCAGAGTTGGGCATGTCTCAGGTTGGAGCCATGACCTCCAAGCCCCCCCACAGCATACTCACAGGGGTCCCGTGCAATGAAATGTGCTCCCAGGGCAGGGTGGATGTTGGTGGGGTTCGGTGTGGCCATCAGCTTGCTCTTGGCCATCTTTGTGTTTGCTTTAGCGAATTCTAACCGCAGGGTCTGGGGGTTCTCAGGGTCAAAGCGGATGCCCTGTCACAGGAGAGAGCACAGGAGTTTCACAGAGGTGAAGCTCCAGTCCAAGCACAGGCTGTGGTTATCCATGGAGCAAAGCCCAACTGAGGAACCAAGACCACCACATTGCAGTCACAGGCCCAGATTTTTGTCACCTCACTGCAACACTCAAGTTCTCACAAGCTTTTATTTTTATGTTTAGCTGGCCCAGGATCACTGTTTCCCACCTGAAGGACATAGTTCTACTCCTTATGTACAGTTCACCAACCACTATAGCAGGGATGGACACCAACACAGGTCAGGAAAGGTGTGTCTGCTGAAGCTGGGATAACTGTCTATACTGGAGCTGGGATAACCCCCATCTGTGTGGGAGCTCCCATCTGTTATGCCACTACACTTTCTGCCAGCTTGAGCAGAGGCATTAGCAGGTGTCACAAAGCCCAAGGCAAGGTCTACAGCATAGCAGAACCATGTCTTGCTGACCAGATCCTACCAACACTCCTTCAGGATGGGGATCCTTTTTGGTGTCCTTTCCATGTTGACCATCCTCAAGATACTTTCTTGAGTCACAGCAGATCCCTACACCCTCAGAGCTGTCTTCCAGTGGTCAAAAACTACAGGGAGACAGCTTGCATCCATCTGCCCAGGCTGATGTCAGCCTTGAACAGCTCTACTGCTTCCCTGTCGAGATGCTGCTGGACCACTTCCATAGTCCAGGGCACAGCCCTGCCCTTTCTCTGCCCTCAGCCCTGGGTCCAGCAATGCCCGTGGCCCCCAGCCCCTTCAGCCCCCAGCACTTTGGGTACTCACATTCAAGGCGTTCTTCGCTGCTTCAGCGCCAGCCCGGCTGTCAAAGGTCACAAAACCCACTGGCTAAAAGAAACAACACCAATTTCAGTTTGGAAGATTCTCCCAGCTCCTCAGGCTGCCTCACCACCTCCTCTGCCCCAGACAACCAGCAGAAAAGACCATCCTAAGCTGCACAGAGGCTTCAAGCAGAGCTTGGGTCATCGGCCCAAGATTCCTGCTCTGCATTTGCTCCCACCACAAACGCTTTGGCATCCTTATGTGTGGGGACACTGCTCACCCTGACAAGCCCCAGCACTCCCTGCCCTGATCAGCACGGGAGTGGGGAAGGCTGATGGCAGCACAAGGTTTGAGGCTGAAGCCTCAGGGCGGCAAGAGAAGACACTGAGACATTCAGAACTTGCTGGGTCAGGAGAACCCTGCTGTGTAGCTGGTACTGGCCCAGACAGTGCTTTACACAGTGAAATGGGATATTTCCCCTCTCCCCTCCCGGCATGTCCAGTTTGCTAACAAAAGACAAAAATACACAGGCTGGAAGAAGGTACCTGCTTTGAAGTCAGCTTGATCAGTGACCCCTCATAACCCTGCAGGAGAGAAGAAAGCAAGTTAGTGCCAGGCTCCTGAAGAAGCCACGCTACAACCAAGACACAACACGACAGCCCCAGGAGTTCCTGATGCACCAAGCCCTCCACAGGGCAGGGGCCACAGCAGAAACAGGGACAATAACACTTCTGTTCCACCAGTAGAGAAAACTGGGAGCAGAGGAGGTATTTGAGCTGTTCCATCCTGGCCCTTTGGGAAGGAATCCTATTTTCTAGCTCTTTGTCCAGCGACAAAAGTGAGCACCCTGCCCTGGCTAGTGCCTAGAGAAAGCAGAGCACCCTCCCTGTGCTACAGGAGTGCAGACAAGGGAACCCCACCTCCCCAGAGACAGCCTAGGAGTTATTAGAGAAGGATGGAGAGTTTGGGGGATGAGGACACATCCTCAAGGAAGGGCTGGTCCAGTTGAGCAGCAGGGCTGACCAAGCAGGTTTCATCAAACTTGGACACAGCACAATTCCAATGGCAGGCTCCAACTGGAGGTTCCCAGCCATGGGATCCCATGCTGGCTTCAAGTTCCCACATCATCCCTACTTCCCCTGACAGACCTTTGCTGCCAGACCATCCACAAAACAGCATCTTTTCCTCCAAAACACGGATCTGAAGACCTCCTTACCTTGAATGGTCGGAAGAGAAGGTAGAGCTCTCTGGGTTTGATATCCACAGGAAGGCCACTGACAAACAGCGTCCGTACCTAGGGGAGAGGCCAGCCAGCTGTACTGAAAGGGGATGTTTGGTGCCAAAGCAGGAGCACAGCTCACAAGATTAAGTGCAGTAAGAACAGGATGCCTTGCACCAAAGGCCCACTAACCCTTCCCTGCATTAGAGGAGTGTTGTCCAGGATAAAACACACCTAGCCCTTTGGTCCCTACCTCAAAGGATTCAGCCCCTGGCATCATGGCCTGGGTTGATCAAGGCATGGACACCAGCCCCACAGCCTGACAGGGCCTTGATGGCTAAACTGGAAAAGACCACACACTGCCACAAGTACCAACTTTGATGCATCCCAAAGGTCCAGAAGGAACCAGTACAAACCCCAGTTCTCTCCAGATGTTTCTACAGAACACATATTAGATCTCTTCTCCTCAACCTACCCTGGCACTTTAATTCCATCACCAATTCAAAGACTGCCCTCAGTTTTGATAAACACCTCACTGCCCCACTCATAGCTTTTGACTTCAGCAACAGCCCCAGAACATCATTGCAGGAAGATTTTTGGGTCCATCCCAGCTCCTTCCCCAGCACACCTCAGATCCTTTAGAAGTTGCTCCCAAACCCACTCTCAGAGCAGTTATTCTGTTGTGCCCAGCCAAGAGCAGCTGTGCTGGGCCAGACCCCTGTAAGCGTCTGCTCTTCCCAGGCTGTTCAAGTCATGGACCAAGTCCAAACACACACATGGCAAAGCAAAAAAATACAGTGCCAGGGGAGGATTTCAATAGATAATCCATTAAAATTATAGATAATAGTTCACCTGAATAACCAAGAAGAAGAAAGTGCTGAAGGCTCATGGCCTGGGAGAACTCTGCTCACCAGTCACACTCATTGTGAGCACCTTCTCCCTGCACACTGGCTGGCAGACTATTTCCATAGGAAGCAGCATGATGAAGCTGCAGAGACTTCTTGTAAATCAGCACAGAGCTGGAAAGGGAAGTTATGCACAGCCGAGGTCATGAAGACGCTTGTCATTATGAACAAGGAGCAGGAGCCCCAAGCCAGAACTCATCTTCTGGCCTGCTTCCAACACAGAGTGACCCCATCACATTTGCAGGGCAGAAGGGCTCTGCTCCCACACTTTTTGTTTTGCTCAGCCATTTCCCCTTCCCCAGACAGAGTGGGCTGTATCCAAAACCACTTTTACCACCAAACTAAGCAGCCTATGCTTGCCCTGCTCCTGGGCTGGAGACAGACCTGGATGCACAGGAGCCCCTGCCTCTATAATTCTTTGGGGGCAGCCAGATAGACACTCCTCCACACAGGGGAGTTTCTCTTACTTACACATGAAAACTCACCTCCTTGAGCTCCTGTGCCCAGGACAGTCCTGCCAAGGCAGACAAATGTCCTTCCCAGGGTAAAGCCCCCCAGGACAGGCAGTGATTGGCTTGGGGTGCTCCTGCTCTCCTGTGCATGCTGAGACTAAGGACTGCCACTGTCCCCCACCAGACTAGTGTGAGGAGCCCTTCTCTGGCCCAGCACATCTCAGGAGCAGAACCAGAGCATCTTTGCCCTCCCCACCCCCAACCCTTCAACATGGATGGCTCTACCACACACTCTTGCTTTGCCCTGCCTTGGGAAGCAGGATGCCACGTGGAGCGCTCCAGGAACCCTTTCCAAGCCCAGGCTCAGTCTCACAGGCTTCCCAACCATCCCACCCCACATCTGACACTTTAAGGCACCACTCCAAGGCCACCCCATGCCTGGACAGAGGAGACAATGCCACTGTTTCTTGGCTTGCTGGCTGCCTTAAAGACCTCAGCGCTTGCACTTCAGCATGAGCTCCACAGAGCGCCTGCAGTGCATTCCCAGAAGACCCACAGCCATCTCTTGCAGGGGAGGACTGCAGAGTGTGGTGGCACACATGTGCCTCAGCCATGTGAAAGCACTGTCCCTTTTCAATATTTCAGGATCCAAGTGTGCTCAGCCCCCAGAATGGATTTTCCTTCCGAGCAGACAGAAATCCACATCCCTGTTGGGTCTCTAAATGGCCCCGTGATGCATCACTTGGTAAGTCCTTGCGACAGGCGTGACAGGATGGAAGCTGCGTGGTGGCTCAGGGAAGGGGGAGCCAGAGCTGGAGCCCTCACATCAGCCTGAACAGAGCAAGGCAGGTGCCCAGAAAAGCTCTTTTGTCAGAGGTAACAGGCTCCCAGTGCCAGCCCCATATGTTGCTGCCAAGGACGGGAGCAAGAAATCTCTCACTGGCCCCAAGTTTTCCTTGGCCTCCAAATCCTGTTTGTCACCATCCACAGCATTGAAAAGGCATCAGAAGGCCAAGCCACAGCACCCATCAAGGGTTACCATTGCCCCAAAGCCTGGGCAATTCCAAATGCCACCAGCCAGTTTCTCCAAAGAGGGCCTCAGGACAAACTAAGGAAGTCCCTGCTCAGAAAGAGCTTGTTGGAAGCAGCAAGACCAAGCAGTTGGTTTTACAAGATCTATGCAATTCAACACATCCATAAGTGATCTAGAGAAGAGGAAGGA
Source organism: Sylvia atricapilla (assembly GCF_009819655.1). NCBI lineage: Eukaryota > Metazoa > Chordata > Aves > Passeriformes > Sylviidae > Sylvia > Sylvia atricapilla. The sequence continues at coordinate 17,158,955 of NC_089152.1, forward strand.
AGGAGGGAGTTACTCTGTGAAGGGAGGATGAGGCTGGGGAGAGACCTGAGCAATATTTTCAAAGGACAGGGAGCTCACTTCCAACACCAGCCGTAAAGCAAAGGAGATTTTGGTTACCCCACAGGAGAAAAGCAGGAGGCAGCTCACCAGTCTGAGCCTTTTGTGCACTGTGGACAACCTGGTCCAGCCTCTTCCCCTGCTCCCAAAGACAGGAAACTGTATATGAGGGCAACAGGGTCTAGACAAGCATCTTCCAGTGGATTAACCAAACTGGGACTCTGCAGTCAGCCCAAGTCCTGTGGGCCTGGAGAGCCCAGCAGTACCTCCCAAGGCTGACAAATCCAGGCATCCAGCCCTTACACTCAACATGCCATGACAGGATAGCTAAAATATTCCCTACTTCAAGTCCCTGCCACCAAACACCCAATCCAGCCTCCCCACAGTGCATTTGGAAAAGACACAGGACAAGAACCACCAAACCAAAACAAGCAAAAACACTATCAAAATTATCCATCCAGGGCTCGATCGGGAACTACCTGGGCCAAACTACATGTCCAGAGATGCAGCAGGAGCAGATCTCCAGGAATACCATGCTCTTCTGCTTATTCTTGGGTCCTGCTGCCAGCCATTTGAAAAAGAGATGCCAGGTGAGATCAGCCACATCCCACCCAGGACTGATCTGAACTGGACACATGGGCCTGGGGGAAGCAAGGCAGAGAACAGCTCTCACCTAGGAGAGCCCAACAGAGTCACACTGCTGCAGGCCCTGCAGAAAATAGTCTCCCTTCCCCATCCCTGCCCCTCTGGGGATGTCCCCAGTCCAAACACCTGAAAGAGATGGAGGAGAGCCATGGAAAACAGGATTCATGCCAGGAGGGACAAGACCATCTAGGCCATCTCTTAGAGAGGGAGTATCCCAGCATAGCTTCCCACGCAGTGGGAGGGAGGGACACCAACAAACCATTTAGCCCTCAAGTTCTCAGTGTCAGTCCCTACACAGCTGCACCTCCCCAAAGAGACACATACCTCGGGCCAGCACAGCCAGGAGCTTCACACCAAGGCTGTAAGAGAGCCAAGCAGCAGCACCTGCCCTGTGCCACCACAGCCCCAGCACTGCCAGGAGACCAGCACAGCTCCCACAGCTCCTGGCCACAGCTGCTCTGGAGTAAGAGCTCTCTAAAGCAAGTTCTGAGCTGCCCTGCTCAGAAAAGGGTCGAGTTATGTCAGAAGTGTCTGATGCAAGGGAACAGGTACCCACTCCCTGAGGTGGCAGTGATTTGGGGTTTTTTGTTAGAAGACTGGTCCAAACCCCTCTCCCAGAGCCAGCAAGGCCGACCCTCCCCTTTGGAGAGATCAGCCCTTTAACTACATCACCCACAGCACAGCTCAGGCTACTCCAGCCCCCCAAAACTGGCCTGGTCCTGGATCCATACTTCCAGCACCTGCAGCACACAAGCCTTTACCAGATGTGGTTCAGAGACACCTGAAGACAGGTACAGCAGGAATGTGTGCTAATGCCCCCCCCACATTGTGCCTTTGGACATTCCCCCTCTCCAGGAAGCCACCCCAGTCACATGCCAGCTTTTCCTAGAAAAGAGCCATTTCCCACCAATGTGTCCACTGAGCCTCCTCTCCTATGCCACCAGCCCCATGGCATCCTGCTGAGGGACAAGCTCTGCCACAGCATCCCAAAGGCACTCTCCACTCCTGGCAGCCGCTCTGTGATGCCAGGAGCTCAGGGACACGGAGCACAGCTTTTCCCATTGGAGAGCATCTCCGTGGGGTGCCTCCCTGGTATTCCGGGGTCACCACTCAGGCCAGAGGGGGACACAGAGCCGCGGTCCTGGCCACCGCGATGCAGCCAGGGCCACTTGACGTGAGACGGCTGGAATGCAGCGAGGCTGCGGCTGCCCCCGGAGCCGGGACTTATAAGGCACGGGAGCGGAATGGGGCGGCGAGCTTGCACAACAGGGCTGCGGGGAGGGGAACACGCAGAGTCCGGTGGCAGGGCTGAAAAATGGGACAGGAGCCTGCTCTCGGCGTCTCACGCGGGCCGTGGGGCTGCAGAGTCCTGCCGCTGCAAGCCGGGGCTGCTTTGGTCCTCAGCACAAAGTCCCAGGGACCACAAGGGAGGAGAAAACCGGGAGAGAGAGATGTGTGTGGTCTGTACGAGGGACAGCTCGGCAGGCAAGCAGGGCAGCCTCCACACCACGGGGCAAGAATCCTGAGAGAAGGGGCTTGCAACTGGCTGCTTCACTACTCCATGCCTCAGTTTCCCCTCCAGCAGTCAGAAGAGAGGTGGCAAGAGCCGGGGTGTGCTGCCATTCCAGCTCTAACAGAGCTCTGGTGTCCTCAGGCAGGAAGCCCCATGCCAGCACAGAGCTTCCCACCCACTGGAAAGAAGTTCACCCATCCCCAGATGCAAAAAAGGGCCTTGAACCTCCCCTAGCAGTTGAAACAAGGCAGGCTTCAGGCATTTCCCTCAGAAAACAGCCTTTTGCACAAAAGGCACACAAGGACCAACATCCCGCCAGCCCAGAGCGAAGAAGGCTGACCAGAAGCCAGCCCAAAGTGCACTAGCATTTGGTCCCCAAGGCTGTGGTCTTCACATAGCTCATAGCCAGATCAGCCCCTCCCCAGCACTGCTCTTCCCCCACATCAGGCAGGGGATGTCAGCAGGGCCCAACCACCCTGTGGTCAGGGGAGGAAAACACTCCAACAAGGGGGAAGCAGGGAGAGGCACCAGCCCCACACCGGGAGAGCAGGAAGCACATGGGAACTGATAAGGCCAGGCACAACAGGGCAGCACCCAAGAATAGACCTTGGTCCTGGCAGAGGAAGCTCTGCTGGTGTGGTTTTGCCATGGATGCTTCCTCCTGCTATCAAGTCCTGTCACTTGTGTCTCTGCAGCATCTCACAAATTCATGAAAGCACATTACCCAGATGGGTTTGGACCACAACAGGAGCTCAAAGCTGATGAAACATTTGGAAAGATCAGCCCCACAATTCCCAAGAGATTACTGTCCAACAGAGCAGCTCCCCAGCACAGGGAGGTGCTGGCTGAGCACCCTCAGGTTGCCTTTATCACCCTTTGCCTTGCCAAGAGGCCCACTAAGCCAGAGGGGGCAGGCACAAGTGCCACAGCCAACATGCTGAAGGACACTCACATCCACGCTGGCTCTACTCAGCCACCATGCTAAGCCCTGGGCTCCAGACACCTTTACCTGCCACTCTCTGCTGTTGGGGACCTGCAGACACCTGTCACCATTGACAGGAGCCATGGACTTGACCTGCTATGGACCAGCTTTTTCTGCCCACACCCAGGCACCTGTTCTCCTGGCAGGAGACAGTGGTGAAACGAGTTCTTCCCCAGGGTAGAGACTGGCAGGAGACATGGGTCTGGAAGCAGGACCCTCACAAGAAACAATTCTTACCTCAGATCTTTCAGTGAGTACATCTGTATCTGCTTCGCCCCACCACATGGTGATTCCTGGGCACTTTTCAGTCCTGTGCCTCCCAGGACACATCGAGAGACAGAGGAATCTGTCATCAGGTCAACCCAATTTGGGGCAGCCCACCAGTGGCCCAGCACCATGTCAGTGACCTCCATAGCCCAACAAGCAAGTACTCCACAAAACCCAGGTGATGGAGGGCAGAAAGCTCACAGCAGCTCTTTACTGTGGACAGCAGTTATTGGAGTGTCACCCCCAACACAGAGAGACCTTTGGGGACACTGGGAGGATGACAGCCACTCACAGGACTAAGCCAACACTGCATCAGCCCAGCTCTTAGCAAGACAGGTCACTAGACAGCAGGGAAGGGCTGTGCTACCAAAATATGCACCAAAAGTACCAATCCAAACCCACAACATGCCCTCTGGCTGCTCTCTCCCAACCCATGGCTCATGCTGCACTTCAGGCCATTGCTGCAGGGGATCCAGGGCAGTTACACATCGAGGGAGACACAGGCCTCCTGTCCTTGGAAGTAGATGGGAAGGATATACATCCTCAGGCCAACATCTCCTGACCCAAGGACACACACCAAGACTGTCCCCACAGCAATGCAAGAACCTGCCTGTCACCACCTGCAGCAGAGGGGGGGAAGGCACCATCCCAGACTGGGAGGTCAAACATTTCCACAGCTTCTCCTGGGCTGTGCAGCGGGGCTAGAGAACCTCCACAAGGTTCTCCACCCATTGGGCCCTCAGGTTTCCAGCTGCCCCAGCACACCATGACCCTGTGGGGCAGTGGCCAGAGCATCCTTGCCAAGCTTGTAGCACCCACTTGTGCTGTGTCAAGGGCAGGATCACCTGGTGCCACTACTCCCTCCTCATCAGATGCGCTGGGCTGGCTCAGGATCACATCTCAGTATGGGCCAGGTTCAGCAGCTCCAGTGCTGGAGCTGTCCCCCACTGCCCTGCCCCTCATCAGGTCCCTTCACAGGGCCAGGCACACAGGAGGAACTTGGTTTCCACTATCCCACATGGTGCAGGAAGATGATGAATATTGTAGTGAGGTCCAACCACCTCGCTTCTACAGTCATGCTGCAGTGAAGCTTCAAGCTGAAGCCTTTATTTCAGGCAGAGCTCCAGTACAGGCACCAGCATTGCTCATTGCTCAGTGACCCAAGCAGCAAAGCCTCCATGATTTGGCTGGCCAAGACCAGCAAACTCAAAGGATCTTTCACTCCACGACCTTCCGCATTAGTTCCAGCAAGAGTCACTCTTGATCCTACAGTGCCAGATCCTCAAGCAGAGCTATGAGGAAGGACAACAAAGCCCAAACTACTCTTAGCTACCTTCCAGACATCTCAAAGGGCATCTTTCCTACTTTGGTGAAAGCAAAGCAGAGACTTAGCAAGGGAAACATTGAGTTTGGTCCTTTCTAACTTCCACAGGCACCACCCAAAATCCATTAATTCTGAGGCGAAGGAGGCAAAGTCCTGCTCAGCAGCTCCTCATATTAGCCAAAGAGGAAGACTCATTTCTGAAGCTGGGTCTGATTTAATAGCCCAGGAGAACAGGTGGCAGGAGAAAGAAATTATCTCATCACAGGGAATAGCTGAGTTGGCATGCTGATGCTCAGACTCGTGTCTAAGAAATTTAGATTTGAAAGAGTGAGAAAGGAGAAAGAAGCTCCTTCAGAGGGCATTCACAGACACCAGGACACAAGGAGATAAAGGGGAGATTCCCACATCCCTCCTCCTGTCAGAGCAACTCAGTGCTCAACTCAAGACCAAGAGGATGTCTGGGAACACATCAGTTCCCAGAACCCCTTGTGTGCATGGTGACTCCAGGGTGTCTGCTCAGCCAACAATCTGTCACTGACAAAAAGCTGCAACTAACACTTAGGGGACTTTTAGGATGCATGAAAACAGCTCTGGGGCACCATCCTGCTTCAGCCAGGCCAAGTGCAAGAGAATTAGTGAGTGGTGTCTGTAACCACTACAGCTTCATGATCCCCATAGTGAAGAACAGCATCAGAGCAGTCATTTGACTCCAGAACTTACACTAACCTTATTTGTTTGCAGCTGTAGAGCTGGAATCCACACATGCACGAGGTATCTAGGTCCACTCAAGCAGAGATTACAGAAGTCAAGAGATGCCTGGCACCAGTCCATGAAGTGCTACAGACATCCAGCACATAACAGCCCACTCACCAGCAGCATTCCCAGGCAGTTCCAGCAGCCCTGGAGTACAGCAGCTAAGGAAAAAGGGATGTAGGACTTGCTACTGAGGAAGTTGTCTGGAAGCTAAGAGCCTTCTGCCTCTCCAACACAGTTTTCTTCTAACCCACAGCCTTCCATGGACCAACAGGGAAGATCATAGAACTACAGGTTTAAAAGGGACCTTAAAGAGCATCTCATTCCACCCCCTGCATGGGCAGGGATGCCTTCCACCAGACCAAGTTGCTGCAAGCCCCATCCAACCTGGCCTGGAACACTTCCAGGGATGGGGCAGCCTGAGCTGCTCTGCGCAACTCGTACCAGGACTTCACCCTGTCACATGGAAGTATTTCTTCCCAAGATGATCCTTTCTGGCAGAGTTTAGCCAGGTCCTCACCTGAGCTCTCCCAGCACAACTTCACACTTAACGTTTTCCACCTTCAGCAGCCCAAGCTCTACCTCAAGAGCAGCAGCCACCACCCATGGAACTGCAAACAGGTCCTTCTGACCTGCCAAGAGGACACACACCATAACCACTGACTTCAGCTGCTGGTTTGGGGCATCTACGCAGCCAGCTCCAAATTTCTCCCACTCCCAGTAGACCCATAACTTCCCGGTGACTTCTCAGGAGAGCAAGAACTAATTTCTAGAGTAGGACCAACAAGTCTGCATGAGGCACTCCAGAGGGCAGGGTGAACACACAGGGTTTTATTGCTGTGCAGCCATGGACACACCACAACACAGAGTGTCCACGGGAAGCAGGAGAGCTCTTCCAGCTGCCCGAAAAAGCTCTGCCAGCCACAGGGGTGGGAGTGCAGCACCTAGGCAGCTGCCTATCCCACACCACCGCTCAGGACTGCCCGGAGAGATGCAGCCACGCAGATCGGTGGCTGCCTGGAAAATTAAACAGAAGATAGCAGCAAGTGGGGAGGGATCCCGTTTGGGGAGGTGTCTGGTGAGGAACAGCAGGGACTGACATTAGGCCCTGTTTGTTTAACATTCCCGTTAACGACCTCGAGAGCAGCGAGAGGCATTCCTGTCCTCCGCATGTCACCAGCCAGGAAGCGGCTGCGAGATCCAGGGGCTCACAGATAAGATAAAGGGAAAGGCTGAATTTGGGAGCTTCGCCCCGCTGTATCTGGGGCACACGGCACCCTTCTGCAAACGCCTGGGGAGGCAGCAAAGGAGGAGCACGGTGGGGGGGATGGAGGAGTGTCCGCAGCGCCAGGATCTGGCAGTGTTATCCATGCAGTGTGGGAAAATATTCCAGCACGCCCTCCTGCATATGTTGGGACTGAAGGAGTCCACTTTGCACTGAATGTTATTTATCACTCTGTATCAAAGGGAGCTTCTGGGCAGGAATTTGGGCCCCCAGACCATGCTGGGATCCTAAACACAAGGTCACTCCTTATGCCTCCATTAACCTCTGCAGTGAGGAACGGCTCCTGGTCAGCCAGGAGGTACTGGAAAAACAAGCACTTGGAGTAGGCTCAGGGTAGCCACCATGGAGCGTAAACCATACTCACCAACCACAGCATTATTTCTGGTGGAGAAAGGACTTTTCCAACAGCAATCCCACCAGAGTCTGAGACATTAAGGCCCCACCAGTCCCAGCCTAACCAAGGTTATGGGTCTTTTGCTGCAGCCCTGGGTGCAGGGTGACAGACACACCCAGCGAGGCCACAGACCCTTCAACAGGGTGGACAGACCTTGCCCCTCTCCGCACACTCCTGGAGGCTGCACAATGGAAAGCAGAAGCCACTTCTGTCCAACCCCTGCCTACTCCCCAGGGATGCCATCTTTAACTCAGTTTTCCAGCCATCAAGCTCCACTCCTGGGAGGACCAGCCTCTCCAGAGGGTGAGGATTTCCAGGCTCCTGAAACACTCCAGCATGCACTTTTCCAAACAACCACCCAGCAGTGGGGAACGGACCAGCTCTGCCCTGGCACAGGAGCTTACCCAACCACCACCTGCAAGGCAACACCACTGGGATGGGACGACCCAAGCAGCATCAGCCTCGGGGAGCTTTGCAGGCCGGTGAATAATTGGATCAAGGAGCCACATTGAGTCTTCTGCGCACACACACACAGCCTGTGAAACCCCCAGGTACCGAACCTCCCTCCACTAGGAGCTGCACAGGGCCCCAGGTGCTCTGGCTCCCAGCCCACCCACCCCAGTGCTGCTGGGACATGCCACCAGCAGCATCCACATCCCATTGCGTCATCGCATCACCCATGCCCTGCTCCACGCCGCAGACGGATCCACTACAGCCACCACCTGCCAATCCCTTCCAGCCCATTACTCGGGTCACCCTGGCCGGGGCTGAGGCCCAGGGGACACGGCAGCCTCAGTCAGCTGGCGCGCAGGGCCCGCGGTCCCGGTGGGTGGTGGAGAAAGCCGGGCGCCATGTTGCGGCGGCGCGAGCGCACGGAGGACAGCGAGGGGAGGGGACTGAGCACCTCCCCAGTCCTGAGGGCCAGGCGCGGAGGACTGCAGCAAAACGCTTCCAAAGGCCAGGCGTTTTCCAGAGCCCTCTCCAAGATGGAGGGCAGCTAGTCACCCACTGTGCCAATACCTGCTCCAGGGGTGCGGCGATGACATCGGCCAATGGCTCCAACAGCCCAAGTTCAAACGTGGAGGGCTGCAACCTCTGCCATGTGGCTACAGACAACCAACCCTTACTAGCCTTCCCAGCCCTGAATTCAGCGGCATCTAGGCTCTGGCTTGCATTGGCATATTGGGGAAGGGGCTGCTGACAGGTCAGCTCACAGTCCTCCAGCCAGCTGCACACATGCAGCAGGGCAGGGGCTCCTCCACTATTGTCCAAGTGTCTCCCTTGCAGCCCACACGGGCAAAACGGTGCTGGATCCAGGATCCTTCCAGCTCTAGGGATCTGGCAACACAACACCATGCCCACGGGCACTGGCTGCACTGGATGGAGCAGGGACCTGCCAGCCCTCTGCCCCACAGGGCTACAGGCGCACTGGGCTGAGCAGGGGACTTGCCCTGCCGGGCCCCAGCCCCTCCCCGGGACAGCCCGAGGACTCCAGCACCAGCTCCCCAACACCTCCGTACACTGGTCCCCGCAGCCCGGCCCCAGCTTCCCAGCCCGCAGCAGCCCCAGCCTCTGGGCTCCGGTTCCCCGACGACCCGGGGGTCCAGCCCTGACACCGAGTCCTCTATTCCCCAAAAGAGGCGCTGCGTTCCTTCTCGGCTTCTCCGACGCCGCCTCCGCTGTCCCCGATACCGCTCTGCTCCATGCCCAATATCCCAACCCCGGTTCCCCGACGACGCTGCGCTTCACCCGCCGTCCCCCGACAGCCTGGCGCTCCATCCCCGCCGCTCCGTCTCTGCTCCCAGTTCTCCGATGCCGTCGCGACCCAGCGCCAGCCCCGTCCCCGACCCGCAGCCGCGCCGCTGTCCCGGTACCGGCGCCGCTCCCAGTTCCCCGCCGCCCCATCTCCTATCCCCAGCCCGGCAGCCCACCTCCTCCTCGACGGTGCCGCCACTGTTGGTGTGCTCGGTGTCCTTGTTGAGGTTGCTCATGGTGGGGTGCTGGGGTGAGGGGTGGTGCCGGCTGCTCCGGAGCTCCGCGGGGCCGAGCCGGGGTGCCGGTGCGGTGCCGGTGCGGTGCCGGTGCGCGGGGGCGGTGCGGGGCGGTGCGGGGCGGTACGGCGCTGCCCTCCCGGCTCACATACGGCGTCCCGGGACGGCGCCGCTGTTAAGGGCCGGGCCGGGCGGAGCGGGGCCGAGCGGAGCGCAACGAGCCGCAGCTGCGGGGCCGACGCGCCCCAGCCCCAGCCGCCGCTCCCGGTGCCGCCACCGCGCACCGAGCAGCGGGGCCGGGACCCGCCCGCCTGCCCCGCCCGGGGCCGCCCCCGGCCGCCGCCGCCGCCAATCCCGGCCCGGCCCGGCCCCCCGGGACCGCGGGGAGGTTTTTCTTGTTGTTGGCCTCGAGTTATTTTAATTATTTTTTTCCCCTCCTTTCTACGAAAAACTTTGTCAACTTTGATGAACTTTCGGGTTTCGACTTTCTTAAAGGGCCCGCCGGGCTCTGATCTGACGGCGGGGCCGTGCCGTTCCCTCCGCGCATCCCCGGGACGGGGAGACGTGGCTCAGCCCCGCGGGGATACGAGAGCCTCCGGACGGCACCTTTGTGGCCCCCGATGAGAGCCCCGAGCCCCAAGAACAGCAGCCCTGAGAGCTCAGGACGGGGATCCTGTAACTGCGGGAGAGCGGCCCTGAGCCCCAGGAGAGCAGCCCCGAATCTGCCCCGACAGCATCCCCGGTCCTCTGGGGACAACTGCCTGGTTCCTCCTGCCAGGGCAACCCCACAACCATCCTCACGGACATCGACGTGCGCCCCGTGCAAAGCCCTGTTCTTGGGCCTGGGAGGAGGAGCAGGGTTGAGGCACCAAATCAGGGAATCTGTGCATGGTGTGGGTGAGAAGGGACTTTAAATTTCATCTCATTCAACCCCCCTGCCATGGGCTGGGACACCTTCCACTAGACGAGGTTGCTACAAGTCCCATCCAGCCTGACCTTGGACATTTCCAGGGATGGGACAGTCACAACTTTTCTGGGCAACCTGGGCCAAGGCCTCACTACCCTCATTATCCATCTTCTGTCCTTTCTTCTTGCCCACATGGGTGCCAAATGGGTCACATCCTAAAGCACAGCCTGTGGCTGGATAACATGAGCAGAAAACGGAATACATAGCCTATTCCTCCATACAGCATCCCCCAGCTTGGTCCCCCTGTGAAGGATAAGTGTAAAACCCCAAGAGTTTGGGTCAACCTGCTGAGTGAGAGATGTCCAGGGATGTGAGCCCTGTTATCTTAACCAGCATTGCTGTTGCCCAGCCAGGTGAAAGAGGGGAAACATCAGCCCTGTCCTGGGGGTCCCACAGCCCCTCTGCGCTGCAAAAGCCAAGTGTGTTCCCTGTCCTCCTTTGGCCTGGTGAGAGACACCTGTGCTGAGCACTGAATGTCACTTCAAAGTCAAACTGAGTCCACACCTGTCTCTGAGTGACCACTTCATTCCAGCAGGAGCTCAGGGGGGTAAATCACTTCACTCATGTGCATGTTGTGAAGAGGTGGGAGCCTGGCTGGGAGTAACTACAGCTGAGTTCCCACCACACCTGGGTTCACTGCCCTGTTTAAGCCCCAGCCTGACTCCATTTGCCACCTGGCTACAGAGAGGCACCCTGTGAAAATGTAGCCCTAAACTCAGCCGTCCCCACGCACAAACATCGTCCAGCACAACCCACAGCACTCCAAGTCTGGCACCAGAAAGGCAATACAGGAAACACTGTGGATGAGGTGGTGCCCACAGCCAAGTGGACGTGGGGCCAAGTAATTCCATCACAGGAGGTGTGTTGGAGGGGATGAAACATCCTCCTGGACGCATCAGCTTTATGTTTCCCTGCTTTCTAGGTTATGGCTTTTAGCAGCAGCAGCTGTTAGCATGCAGCACAGAGGGTTTGTGTGTGGAGTCCTCACACAGCAGCAAAGTGACCACTTCCTTTTCCAAAGCTTTGTAATGAGCTGCTAAGCCAGAGAGTCTGATCCCTGCCAGGTCCTGCACGAGGGGAGAAAATTCCACTTTTTCGACTAAAAAACCCAAATTATTTATTTAAAATGCTGTCCTACAGAAGGGTTTTGGGGAGACTTCATGTGCCAGCTCTGAGCACAACAGCAAGAGCACCCTCAAGCCACTCATGGAGTTCAGCATGGACAGATCCAGATCAGAGCAAGGACTTTCTTCAGGGACACCACCCTTCACCATAACTTTGTCCCCAAGAGTGGGCGACAGTCCCATATGATCCGCTGGAATAACTCCCAGGAAGAGTGTTGCCTACTATTCCTGAAAGACTCTAAGAGAGCCCGCCCTGACAAAGACCAGGAATATTTGCTTCCTGTGCTAATTTGAGCAAAAATCAGCATAACTCCACATCTCTTTCTCTGTGTTTAGGTTTGGTGTTTCACTTTCTACAGACTTCGAGTGTGGAGCCTGAGGCAAGAGGAGGAAGGCACGGAAGGGTGGAAGTCAGGAGCAGCAGCAAGTTTCCATCAGACCCCCAAGGACCCTCATGCTACACACCCATTCAGAGGAGACATTCTGCCTCTTCCAGAGCAGGAAAACCTTGGCCATAAGCAAAAGAGTTTCTGTATCCATCATGCTGGGACAGTAACAGTGGGTCCACCACACCACTACCACACTTATGGCCACAACCTCTGGTTTATTTTGTAGGCAAATCCATGGCATCGGGCTGGAGATAAGCATCCTCCTTGCACACCCACCCCTCAGAGCTGTATGTGGTGGCAGCATCCCTACATCCCAGTATCTTGTGGCTCAGAATCCCTTTGATATCTTTATAAACATCACACCCAGGCAGCCTCTCCCCTCCAAAGCACGGCAGCATGTGCTTCAACACATGGAGCCCTTGATGGTCCAACCAGCTGCACATAGAGGGGCTGTTTTCTCCCCACAGGACCTTAAAGGGATGGACAGAAGGTGGGACAAATGAAGCCATCACTGCTACCAGCTTGTGCAGGTGAGCCAGTCCACCAGAAAATGGTGACATCTCTGCAGAGATTTTGGCTGAGGATTCCACTTCCACCTGGAGATGATCAGCTTTAAGTATGTGATCCAAGGTCGCACCAGCTGAACCAGTGCAGGAGCAGACAACACTTGGGTTTGGGCTTTGCTTATCCATGTCTTACAGTGATGTATTTTTATACCAACACCTTTTCTCCTAAAGTATCTCCTAAAATATGCTGTGACCCATCCAGCATCCACCAACCTCTCCCACATAATTCCTCATCAGGGTGGACAAGTTGACAGTGAACCCTGTGCTAATGTCCCACACAAGCAGCTCCAACCATGCTGTCCTGTCTGCAAATGATGGGAACAGCAGAGCCTCACCAGGGAAAAGGACTAACAGCTGTGAGGTACTCACAACCAACAAGGTTGGTCTAGCACGTCCTCTAGAAAGGGGATTAACAAAATACTTGAGACAGAAACAGGTTGAAATCAGCTGAGAAATCAAGATGAGACTTGAAATGACATCCAGCTGTGGGCAGTCTTGTGTTTACACACAGTTTCTCAGCTTTGCATCATCCAAGGGCTCTTTCTCATTCTTGAACAAGCAGGTGACCAGCTCAGGATGCTGGTTAAGGTGATAATGAGGGATGTCTCTCTCCAGCTGGGCTCCTGCATCCTGCCACTCATTCTGTGATCCCAGACCTCTTTCACCCACCTGTAGAAAGGCAATGGATTTTATTTTGGCCATCAGGGTGGTTGTCATAGGGGCCACTTTAAGCCCCTGTTCCTGCCGAGCCCATCACAGGCAGTGCCACACTTTGGCTGAGGGGCTGGATTGTTTTTGCTGTTTCTCACTGCCTATCTGGGACAACAACTGAGCCTTGGCACTTGTCCCAGGGCAGAGAGGATGCTTCCATGCCACTTCCAGCATTTCTGAGGTACAGAGAAGGGAGGATTTCCTCTGCTTGCTGCTGGCACCAATTTCTCCTCCTCCTGTCCTTGTCCAGGAGATTCCACATCACCTCAGACTGCTCTGCTGCTTTCCTCCATCCTCTGCCCATTCCAGCTGCTTTTGCCTCATGCTCTTAGTCTTTCCAGTGAATTATTCCAGGCTTAGATTTGCTATGCTGGCTTGAAAGAGGCCACCAACCGTGGGACATAGAGGAACACTGATTTCCAAGCAAGCAGTGAGACCAGACAACAGCCTGTCACTGCTCAGACCAGTGCTGGGCACATGCAAGCTGAGTGCTGGTGTCACCAAAGACTCTTCACAGGGCCTCAGATGAGTTCTCAGAGAACTTTCTGGCCCCAGGCAGGTGAAGGCTTTGGGGCTGCTTTTGGTCTGGATCAGCATCCAAACATCTGGAGACTTGTTTTAGTGAAGGTGGGAAGGGACCTCAGAACTCACCCGTCCAGCATCCTGCAGGACTGTCACTAGCACTGGGTCAGGTTGGTCCTGCCTTGAAAACCCCTAAGGACAGACCAACCCCACCTCTCCAGATGTCCATCCCAAGGCTGCACCATCCAGCAGGGAAGAAGTCTTCCCTAACACCTGTCCTAACTCTCTCAAGCCACCTTGTGTGGCTGCTGCCCGGTGTTACATTATCTGCTGCCACTATCAAGGAAAGTGTAACTCACTATCTTTGTAACTACCCCTCTGCCGAGGTGTAAGCTGCAAACAGACCCCTGTTCAGTCTCTTTTGGCCAGACTAACCCAGCCCAGTTCCTGGCTGACCCCTCACCAGCATCTTCTGTGCTTCCCCCTCTCCCAGTCTGCATCTCTGCCTGAGACAGAGCCTACCCAGCCATTCCTCCCACCCTGCAGCCTCTTTTTGGTCTATCTGTGTCCAAACAGCAGGGATGGCACTTGGTCAAGGCCAAGATGAAGAGGAGCTCCCAACCCCTTCCATGGATTTGATCCTTCTATTGGACCAAATGCCATGTGGCTACAACAGCCCTAAGCAGCTCAAAGGGAAGAGGATAAAAGGTGTGGCAGAAAAATTAGTACCAGAGTCCACTGATATTTGGGAACCAAATCACAGGATGCAGTTAGCCCCCTCCTGGGAGCTGTGCAGGACTTTGGGTGGCCCAGTGGGTGCAGGGCAGAGACAAGCAGCAGTGGAATTGCAGAATTTCATCCAGCATCACATGCCTGGAGTAGCTGCTTTGAGGACGGCAGTGAGTGCTTTCAAACTTTAATTCCTTTCCGTACGTCACCGTTCATCTTCCCCAGCTCCGCCTTCCCCCAGGAGGACAAGCTGAAGCTAACTGAGAGAGACAAGGGCTCGGAGGTGTGTGCAAATGTTTGCTCAGACGCTGCAAAGCTGCTTTTATGGGCATTTCAGAGCAGCTCCTGGCAGCACCGCCCAAGCCGGGCTCCGCAGACGCTGCAGTGCCCCATGACGTGAACCCACCCAGTGGGCTTCCGACCAAAAACGGGTGAGGAGAGCTTGTGTTTACACCATTTGAATAAAAAAGATAGCACCAAACAGAAAAGCCAGGAGCAGGAACAATAAACCCAAACGCTTTCTTTGATGGGTTGCAGACGCAGCATTGCTGGTGGAAAAAGCATGGCTTCGTGGAGGGGCAGAGAAGTGACTTTGTCACTTAGTCACCTAGGAAATTAAGACAGGACTTTAGTTTGCCCCAAAACTCATACTTTTTTTGCCTAGAAGATGAAATACAGAGAAGAAAGAAGACAAAGCTCCTCCTTGCTTGTACAGCACTGAAACAGTGCACTGTTATCTCTTTAGTTTCATAATTAATGTGTCATTTGCACTGCCAGGCATATTAATTATGAGAGACTTAAGCAGGGGGAGTCCTTTATAGAGAATTTGTTAACTAAAGGCCCCAAACCAGTTCAGCCATGTGCATAGGATGGCCACACACCTGACTCTAGCACTCCTGCACTGGACTGCTGCCCAAGGGGCATTCATGGCTGATTTTTAACGAGGGCTTTTTGAAGTGAGTGGTGCAGGGTGTCTCAGCTCCAGGTCCACGTGTGCCCAGACCTGGTGGACATGTTGGAGAGCATCAGGGGTCTCCCTCCACGTCCATCCCCTGCAGCTCCTTCCACCATCGTTCAGCCATGAGAGCAGCTGAAGCCACCATCATGGTGCTCTTGTGGGCTAAAATTCTCAGAGTGCAGCTGGACCTCACCAAGGACAGGATCATTCCATTGCCTCATCCACAGAGGAGCTGGGAGCTGCCCTGGTTGCTGTGGGTCCCATGCTAGCTGTAAAGGAGGGATTTCTGCAGTTGAGTATGTCCTTCCTTACTGGAGCTGTGTCAGGAGCTGCCCCAGCGGCAGAGGGACAGGCTCAGGGCTCCCCAGCCCCATTGTCACTGTCTATCAGCAGACACAGCTCTACTCCCGTGCCCGGAACTTGGCATTAACGAAGTGGCACAGTGGTCACCAGACCTGTCCCAGCAGCAGGGAGGGTCACAGCACCTCTGGCAAGTCCTGCTGGGCCAGATCCTGCCCCTCCCCTGCTCTGCAGTTGTTTCAGTGAGGTTTTGACCAGGTGCTCAGTGAGAGCATTGGCTTCAGTGCCAACAGGGATGTGGAGCAGCAGGGACAGGATGTGGCTTGACCCAGAGCACTGGGACACAATCAGTGTTATTGGTGTCCTGAGCCCTCGTGTGTGGTCCTACCCCCAGCATCTGGTCCAGGCCCCTCAGTGTGTCAGCAAATCCAGCTTTGGATCCCTCAGCCAGGTGCTACCAAGTAGAGTACCACGTCCCATCCTCTCCAGAGCCACCTCTGACCATCAACACGGCTCTGCAGGCCTCATCCTCTGCTACATCATCTTCGTCCCTAATTAACAGACATTATGGATCACATGGAGGGGAGAAATACTCCCAAAGCTTGCCAATAAGTATCTGGACAGCCAAAGAGGGCCACCTCTGTAAGGGAGGAGATGGGCAGCTTTGAGCTGTGCCGTGTGCTACATCCCCTGGTCACAGCACAACACACCAACCCAAACTCCCTGAGAGGAAGGCATCCCATTTTCACCAAGGCTGTTAATGGCCAGCGCCTCTGCACACTGGAGACCTTGTCAAACAAAACAAAAGGACTTGTTGTGGAGGAATCCTTGGCAACACAACCAACATACACATGACCTTCCAACGGGGAAAACAGATTGTCAAAACCCCAAGTGAAGAATCCCGCCACACATGGCATGTCTCAGCTCCCCAGCCACTGGTGCCGGCCTGGGATGCACCAGGAGTCCCAGAGCCTGCTGGAGCATGCCAGAGAGCAAGAGGGGATGTGTGGGATGAACATCGCTCCAGCCTGGATGTGGCACTTTCTCTGTGGCAGCTGCAAGCTTGGAAAAGCTCTTTATCAGCTCACTTATGTCCTTCCCCAGGACACCCCCAGGTCCCATGGGTTCCCCTCAGACAGCCCTCTGCACATCCACCCCAGGGTACATGTCCATGGGTGCCCTCCAGGGTAAGAAAGAAGTCCTCCTGCAACTTCTTTCCTTCTCCC
The DNA here is from genome assembly GCF_009819655.1 of Sylvia atricapilla. Lineage (NCBI taxonomy): Eukaryota > Metazoa > Chordata > Aves > Passeriformes > Sylviidae > Sylvia > Sylvia atricapilla. The sequence continues at coordinate 17,175,658 of NC_089152.1, forward strand.
TGCTGTTCTCCCGGTGTCGAGCACTGTGGAGGACAGCCAGGGACAGCTCCATTGTTAGACACCCTGTGTGATACTGCCCAGCACGGGGGAGATCCATCCCAGCATGGATGTGGCACAGAGGAGACTTCCTGCTGATTCCAGCCTCCCATCTCCTCTGGCCAAGCAGGACCCATGCTCCGCTCCTGGAGATGACACTGCCCATCCAAGGGTGCAACCTGCTGTGTAAAAGCTGCTGAACTCTGAAGGCTGTTCCTCAGTCATGTGAATAATGAGAGGTATTAACAAGTTGGGAAGACGAGAGCTAAATGAAGCATTGCTTTGCAAGAGGCTGCACCGTCCATTGTCCTTGTCTTTGGGCAGAGAAGGGGAAGTGGAGGGCAGCACTGGGGCAGGCCAGGGGTGGCAGCATGGCTCCACTGTCTCTCCTGCCCTCCTGGAGCTGGGGGTACAATAAAAGACAATGTGCTGCAGCAACACCCTTCCCAGTGCTGTTCCTACATAGGGGATGCACCACAGCCAAGGCTCCTGCACCACCTGCGGAGTTTTCACTCACTCCTCAGCTTGGCCACAGCCTGGAGTTCCCAGCAGGCACAGTTAGTGGCCCATCCCCATCCCCAGGGCACCCCGAGTCTCACCCCTTGGAGTTTCCAGCCTTGGCAGCAAACCAACACAGTACATCTTCCCTGTTTTCAATCCCAGCAAGGCCAGACTTGTTTGAACTGGGTTGTTTAGATGACTTGGTGTATGTTGGACACCCAGCCTGAAAGATTCAGCTCATGATGAAGGTTTGGCAAAGCCCTATAACCAGGGAAAACAAAGAATTTTATCATGGGAAGCACTGATCCTTGAGATAAGCTGTAATTATTTCTGTCCTGCTTCAACCACAGGGCATAAACACCGAGGACTGACAGCACAAGGGACGATTTTCCAGAGCTGATCCCTTTGGCTGATGGGACAAGCTGTGGTGCAAAGGGCCCATGTTCCCGCAAGGAACATGCTGAGGTCTCCTCTGGAGTTTAGGCATTTCTCCCTAGATCCCTACGAAACACCCATTTCATCACTGACCATCACCAGCACAAACTTCCCTGGACAAATTCATTTTCACGCAAGGAATACAGCTTGGAAAATTCCAGCCTCAGGGGGAACCACGAGCAAGGGTTTGTGATGGAAACTATTTTGCAACTTTAATTATTTTACCCCAAAGGCTGGCAGCCTGTAATCTCGCATTAGTCTCCTTGGGAAAGCCTGCCCCTCCAGAGCCCCTCTTGCCCTCTTAGCACTCCCCCCAGGCCCTGACAAGAGCTCACAGGGAAGCTCGGGGGCCTGGTGAGCCCCTGCATGCAGCCTGCCAGGCAGATCCCGGGAATGCCTGATTTATAGTGTTATGCTTCGTTCTGTTTACGCCAGGCGAGTTATTTAAAACGAGGAGATGTGAGAGGAGCCCGGGTTTTGTTTAAAAGTCCGGCAAGGAGATTTGCCTTAAATAGTCAAGAGCTGAGGTTGGAGGGGAAGCCGCCCAGCAGCATGGACCTCCGGGATGGGGGCAGAGCTGGCACCCGCGGGGGGAGCTGGCTGCCTGCGGGAGGGGTGGCAGAAGCCTCCTGGTTAACCCCGGGGAGTTAAACCATCCTCACAGCCCCGGCTTTGAGTGGCCCCGGGGACATGGGTCACCTCCAAAACACGAAACACGGTTTTAGAGGAGAAACAGCACTGGTCTCACAACACTCTGAACGCTAGCAATGGCAATCCAAAAAGCTGCTCCACAGCCAGAATTGGCACAGTCATCCCAAAGGAGGCCATGGCCAGCCTGGCACAGCCCCAGCTCTGAACCCTCTGGGCAGCCCCTGCCAGCCCTCGAGGGCTCCTCCTCGGGGCAAGGCTCAATGTGAGGCCACACTGCTGGAAGGGCCTCCCTCAGGGGACTGACATGAGCTTGGTTTGCTCAGTGCTGAGCACAGATCTGATTGCTCTCTATAAATACATCCGGGGTCAACACCAGCTATTTAAACTCAAGGGGGACGCTGGCAAAAACAAAAGGCTATATATAAACTTTCCATGAGCAACGCCAGGCTGGAGGGAAGGCTTTAACTCCTCGAGCAGGGGGGTGGAGAAAGAGCCCCACAAGAAGTGGGGTGAGGCAGTGGGATGGGGCCAGACAAGTTTCACTGTGTCCCCAGGGTGGGTAACCTCAGTTTCCCTCCATCCTCAAGACCAGTAAAACCAGCAGAGGGGCCAGCAACCGGCCTTGACACCACAGAGAGAGCTCCCAGCCCCATCCCAGGCAGGACAGCAAGGGGCATGAAGCTCTTCAGATATTTTTCCACTTTCTTGACTTATTTGGTCAAAACTGCTGAGGAATTAATCAGAGTAATGAGTAACTCGGGTGCCTCAACACACTCAGCAGAAGGATCGACTGCTGAAAGGCTAAATTGTAGTACCAAACCTGGCACTCCTTGCTAGGGCTTTCCCTGCATTGCTGCTAATGCCTGTACTCCACATAATCCCTGTTCCTCCTGCCCATCCTGCACCCCGAAGTTTTGCACCCGCTGTTAGCACATGCATCATCTTTTAATCCCTAACCCTGGCAGCCTTGCCCATCCCTGAACCTCTCTGATCCCTGCACCCCAAGGAGCCATGACGTCTGCTCACAGTTACCCATTGGACCCACCTGCCAGATCCTTGAACACCAACAGTGGCATGTGGGACCAGCATGGGTGAAAAACATTGTGTTTGGGAGGTGTTATGGACATGGTGATGAGGAGGACAAGGAGCTACATGGTGAGGCAGGCTGGTGTCATGGCCCCAGTTAACAGGCAGGCTTGGGACACTACTCTGACCTTTTTCAGAACTTGTCTCAGATGGAACTGAGGCTGAGACTTCACCAACCCCAGCAGATCCATTTGCAGGGTGGGGATGCAAAAAGGTTTAAGGCAATTCAGTGTCTCCTGTGGAGCAAGGATGAATATTTCAGAGGAAAGGACACCCAAAAAAGAGGGACACCCCAAAAAGCCATGCTGTGGTCTGCCAGGGATGCTGCTGGGGATCGACTCGGAGCAGCCTATTGGAGCATTGGCCAAGGAGGATACTTCTTCTGGAGGTGTACCATGTCTTCCCGCTCTGCTCCCAGGGATGTAACAGCAGTGAAGGTTTGTTCCCGTGCACACAGCCATGAGGTATCCCAGGTCACTGCAGAGTGGCTTCCTGGCAGGCACCAAGGCAGACCCCATCTTCCCAGTTCCTCCCATCTCACTCATCCCCTCCAAACAGTGTGGTCACTGTGCTCCCACACTGTCACCCCTCCGTGCTGGGTTTGCTGTTGGGGGAAGGTGACAGTGGTTGGTACAGAGGACATTCATTCCTTCATGGGAAATCCCTCTCCTCACCCCAGTCCACACAATCTGGTCCATTCCAGGCTGTACGAGGAGGGATCTGACTACATGGACAGTGAAGTGTGGGCTGTACATAAGGCCCATAAACACTTGTCACTGTAAATGAAAGCAGAGCTGCCCATATCTGCCACTTTCCCAAATCCCCTAAGCCACAGCCCGGAGAGCAGCCCCACCGGCGCCGGTTTTGCAATGACCAGGGGAGTGTGGGGAGTCACGTCCTGGGTGAGAAGTTCAGGTCTGAGCCAGGAAAGCTTCTGGGGTAAAGGCTGTGGGATTTGGGATGCACTGCCAGAGGATGCTGGCACCCCGCTATCCCTACCCAGCACGGAGCTGTGAGCCACCAACAGACACATGCCCTCTTTGCTCCCAGCAGAGTCAACGCAGGGCAGAGCCCCAGTGTGCTGGAAAGGGGTTTTAACTCCTGCTACATCCCCCGGGAATGGCAGCAGCAGGTCTAGGAGCCAGCAGAGCAGGGATGTGGCTGGCTGATGGGAAACTTTGGGATAGCAGGAGGGAAGGCAGCGTGGCTGTCGGCACTGCTGCCACAGACTCAGGCAGCACTGGGGCCACATTCCCCAGGGACAGATAAAAGCTACCGTAAAAGGGGAGACCTGTCACTCAGGCTGGCCTGGCTTGTCTCAGCACAGCAGGGAGAGTGGAGCACCACTCAGCAAGCGGGTGCCACTGCAGCTCCAGGGGCTGAGGGCCACCTTATCGGCTGCATGTCACAGCCTGGGTGCTCAGAGATTGCTGAGGGATGCCAGGGAAGGCACCAACTCACCAGGCACCTCTGAGAAGCCTCAGCTCTGTCTCCCATCAAACTGTGCTGGCCACCTGGTCCACACACCCTGCCCATGTCACTGCAGCCCTTCAGTGGGAAGCTGGGATGGTTCTTGGGTGAACCCAGGGTTTTCAGGGGTACAGCCATGCTTGGTTCCCTCCATCACCCTCTGCACACAAGGGAGAGGGAGCTCAGAAGAAGGGAATGGAGGAGAGAGCAGCCCCCTCCAAAGGAGTAAGAAATGAGACCCTCAGCACTCCCAGCGCAGACCATATCCAGCAGGAGTGGGGGGGGAAGCCACCAGCTGCAGCAACTTTTGCTTACGATGAGCAAAACACTCAAGATCCATAAGCAGGAAGAGGCTCTTTTGGAGTGAACTGCAAAATATTGTCTTTGCGCTGCTAAACTCCCCCGCTTGCGCCTTCTCCTTGAGGCCTCGGCAGCTCTCGGGGAGAAAGTTTCTTCCTGCTCACCCCTCCACAAAGGGCCGGGTCCTCCTCACAGTCAATTAGTGAGCTGGGGTCGGGGGTCAAGGGGCTTCCCGAGTTCACGGCGCCTAGCTCCGAACCGCTGCCAAGTGACGCCAGCACCAAGTGGCACGTACAGGGCAGTCCCCACCGTTGTCCTGGGACACTCTGGGGACAACCAAGTTGTGTGTGTGTGTGTCCCCAGATCTGCAAATTCCCCTCCTAACCACCAACTGCCGGGTCCCCCCTGCACCCAGCTGCCTGCTTCATTCCTCCCTCAACCTGACAGCCTCCAGCTGCCGGCCCAGCCCCCCCACATCCCTCTGCAGAGCCTTTGCAGCTTCATCCCACCACTGGCAGGGCTGCAGGGGTGGAGGAGGAGCCCACGTCTCTCCAGCCCCATCTCATCACCACCACACTGACCTGGGCACCCCCACTGCATGCCAAGCCCATTGCCAGCCCCCCAACGCCCCGTGCCAGCCCCATCCCCTTCCTCTGCAGGCCGTGCTGCAGCAGGCCAGTGGCCGCTATCAAATATTGATGGTACTGTGTGGTAAATAAGCATTATGAATTTATGACTTGCTGAATTAAACAGGCCCTGCCTGGGCTTCGCTGCTGTTCGGCGAGGCGGAAGGAACAGTGGCACTGCTGGCACATGCAGCGGCAAAGGCACGGCCCCCACAGCCGACCACATTCAGACCCAAACCGAGCCCAGGCTTTGGGAACAGCCAGAGCCCTGCAGCCCTGAAGAGCCTGCACCAGGCAAAGGCTTCCTTCCCCTCCTGCAAATGCCTCGCTGCCCTCTGCATTTCAGCTCTCCCCAGGGCAGCTGACAGAGCAAAATCTTCCCTCCTTGGAGCTGCAGTACCTCGGAGCAGAGAGAAGGGAGTGAATTGAGGCTCAGGTTCACCGGTTTAAACAACACTGAGTCCAGCACTGTGGTTATGTGAGTAACTGGGTTAATTAATAACACAGCAGCTGTTGCCCGACACAGGAAAGAAGCACAAAATGATTCTGCTTGGTACAAAGGGGCTGGTGGAAAGTCACCTGTGAAAACGCCAGGCAGGGGGAAGGAGAGATGTCCAGCGCTATTGAAAGAGGCTGGTTTGCCACAGCCAATCCAACATGCTGGATGCAAGGGGAATCATAGACTGGCTTGGGTTGGGAGGGACCTTAAAGCCACCTCCTTCCAGTGCCCTGCCACAGGCAGGGACACCTGCCACTAAAACAGGTGGCTCAGAGCCTGGTCCAACCTGGCCTTAAACACTTACAGGGATGGGTGTGAGAGGCTTAACATGTGAGCCTGGCTGCCTCTCTGGAAGATGTTTGGGTGTCCTTGTGAACATATTCACAAGAAGCGAGATGTAAGGACAGGGTGATGGGAAAGGAGATGGGATAAACACTGCTGCAGCATGTGAGACATCACCTAATGTGGGCCGGGGAGGTAAGTGCCAAAGGAAAAGCCAGGGGATGGCATTTCCAGGGCTGACACAAGAGGGAGCACAGGGAAACATAAAAGCAGCGAGAAAGGCTCTGTGCCAGCACCATTTCCCAAGGGAGCACCATGCAGGGCTGGTCCTGTTTATCAGGACCATAGAATCAGTTTGGCTTGGAAGAGACCTTCAAGATCATCTCGTTCCACCCCCTGCCATTGGCTGGGACACTTTACACCAGACCAGGTCACTCTAAACTCCTTCCAGCCTGACCTTGGATCAAGCCCAGAGAAGGAAATATTTTTGCCATGCAACTATGGTCCTTTACACCTCCCTGCCACACAACAGATTGGCCACTCAGTGAGGCCTGGGGACATTGCTGTCACCATATCCCCTGTGAGGTGGCAGCAGGGTGTCACAAGGCCCAGCTGTTCCCTATGCTTAGCAGATGGGACCTCCACCCTCACTGTTAAGCAGCAAATGATCTCCTCAGCCCCCCTTGGTGTGCCAGGCTGGGGCTGGATCCCAGCACTGGGTACATCCTTCTCAAGGACCAGCATGGCCAAGCCCTGTTGTGACACCACAAAGCCTGGAATTGCAAAGTACCCTGCACTTGGGTGACCTGCTCCTCAAATCAGTCCTGGCATGACTTCTCCAAGCTCCTCTTCCTTAAGTGACAATGAAGCCACCAAGGAGGATCAGGAAAGGGGCTGGCTGGTGTTGCTGCTTTGGGTCACTGCTAACCCCCTTACCACCCCATCTTCCTGTCCCCATTGGGTGTCCAGGGCTTTGCCACCCAATGACAGCAGGCACCACAGATGCTCCTGGCACACTTGGCTCATCACATATCAGGCAGAGCCAGCCAGGCTCTTTCACCACCACTAAATTTATCCCTGAAGACCCCTTCCATGGTGCAATCAGTTCCCACCACCGGGTGATGCTTCACTCCCACCCCCGCACCTCCTCCCCCAGGGCAGGACGTTCCCACATGGTTGTGCATGAGCTGCTGGGCTGGGAGCAGCCACGTTCACACGGGACAGCAGTGGGGCTGGACCCCCTGAGGATGAGCCTGAGGATGCTCCAGGCTCACTACCAGGGAACAGCCTGCAGCCTAGCACCAGGGGGGACCTTGCTGTGCCCCCCACAAGCCAGCCCCATGCACCATCAGCTCCTGTCCCTTGCTGGGCAGTGTGCCACAGGGTGTGTGCTGGCAGACCAGGCACGGCTTCGGTGGGTGGGTGCCCTGCTCACACCAAGAAGAGGGGAAAACCAAACGTGGGGTAAGACCTCCTCACAGGAAGCCCATCAGGGTCCTGAGAACACCTCACACTCTCCCTCATGGAATCATGGAGGGTTTGGGGTGCTAAGGAGGCTGCAATGAATGCCACGATGTGCTCACATGCCAGACCTGAGGGTGACACCATGAGCTTAAGCCACATCACTCCCTCCCCACTGATGACAGCCAGGAATGGGCAGACAAGGAGCAGACTCCAGCACCCTTGATGGATCCAGAGAAGCCCAGGGAGCTTGAATACTAATTCATCAAGCTTCCAAGACCACAGAAAAAGCTTATTCCTGCATGGCTGCAGTATTAAAATCAGAGATCTTGCTGACCCTGCGTTTGTCCAGTGAGGAGTCCAGGGAGCTTGAAATCCCAGCCAGCACAGGATGAATGCTCAGAGCTCGTCCTATTGGAAAGCGCTGCTGGAGCTCGGGAGGAAAACGCTCATTGTGAAAGAGTGACCCCAACCGTCCTGATGGAAGGAAACCAGTGCTGGAAAGCTCAGCTGCTGGGAACCTCTGCTGCCGCTCAGCTGTGTGACACCAGACAGCGAGAGCTGAAATCTCTGGGGCAAAGCCTTAAACCACTGAGGGGAGACACAAGACAGGAACAGAAATTTCAGGGTCTCACAGGGGACTTGGCTCCCTGTCCTTCTCCAGCAGGAGTTTGCTGCGGGGAGAGTAAAGCAGGATGGTGAGAAGCTGGTTTGGCTTTAAAACATTGAAAAATATATTTGAGTCTCAAAAATTCAGCTGCGATTTAAATGGACTGAGCTCTCTCATTTTCACTGCCAGCAACACTGAGGAACAGCACTGTTCCTGGTGTCACCTCCTGGGACCAGGAACCCTCCTGGCCCACACCAGCCACCTGTGCCCCTACAGAGTCACAGGAGTTGATATGAACCCCAAAAATAATACAGTCATTAGTGAGAATGTAGGGGACGGAGGACCAAGGGAGGGACAAAAGACCAGGTAATGGATGAGGTGACAAGTGACATTAACGGGGGCTGCCTGGAGATGTGGTGCAGCAGGAACAGGGTGGCTGCGGGGTGAAGATGAAGCGGGGGTTTGGTCCAAAGAACCCTCACCCCACATTGCTCCCCTCCAGATGCAGGGCAGATGGGGTACAGCCCCCTCAGCATCACTCACACCTCTATTCACTCCATCACAGCCTAGGACACCCTCAGGAACTGGCACAAGCCAGGGAAATGTGGACCAATTTGGGAATGCTGCAGAATATAACTCACCAGCTGCCTGAAAGTCCATCCACCTCCCAGAGGCTGTGTCCCATGTCCCAAAGACAAATGAAGAGGGCAGCCACAACTTTGGGTCAGAATTCTGTCACAGCCACAAACAGAAATTTCTACAGGAAAAGCTGTGCATCTTGCCATTGCTTCCCTGCTCTGTTGTTGCTCCCTTTGGCTTCCAAGCAATCCCGCATTCCTGTCCCAAATAAAGCACCCTCCTCACAGGCATCCAGCCCCCCTGCAAGAGAATGACCTGGAAACACATAGAGAAAACAGTTGGAAGATGGTAGCTGAGCTGAATATCCCATCAAAGCCCCACAGGGCCATTGGTGGAAGCAGGCCTGGCAAGGCTGCACTTGGGACAGGGCACTGCTGCAGTCATATTTTTGGGGCTCTTCCTGTAGGATGACGACCCCAGCAAGTCCTGGAGGAGATCCGGAGGACAAGGAACTCTAAAACACAGCCTTTTTTGATCAATTGAAAGGGAAACCTGGCAAATGGTTTTTAAAACGCTTCAACAAAAATGCTGTCGGGGCTAAAAATGACACTTTAATAATTCCCAAGCACTCAGAGGTTTTAGTGTTCAGGGGCGACTCCTCATGTAATAAAAGGAAAGAAAACACTAAAAGGCACGTGAGGCATTTCAGCTGGTCCATAACAACCCAACCAGCTTCGCACAGCACCGCTCAGACAGGAGTGATGGCTGAGGAGGGAACAGGGTGAAGGGCGTGCTGGGCACTTTGCTGAGGAGCACATGGTGGGGACACGAGGCCGGGCAGTGAGGGGCCAAGCTGGAGGTGTGTGTGTACCCCCTGCACCCCAGCTCCCCACGGCATTCCACCATCCCTCGCCCGGGGAGCGGAGGCAGCGTGCCGGGTGCTGCTCTTGGCTCCCGCGGCGGTGCAGCCGCCCGTCCTCGGGCCAGTTCCCACGACCTGCTGCACTTCCTGTGCCTGGCAGCTGCTGGAAGGCTCCGGGCCCTGGTGGCGGAAGCGCTGCGACTGGGGTGGAAGGACAGGCCAAGAGCCGGCCTCAGCCTGGGAACGGCCTCCATGTGGCGTTCCCCACGGCCACTAAAACCTCTGACAGCTGGGGTGGGATCCGCCGGCGGCCAGGAACCGCTCTGCCTGCCCCCAGCAGGTCTGTGGACGCCCTGGGAGAGCAGGTCTTGGGAAACTTGGTCCCAAGTGATTTCTGCTCCGTGTCCAGAACACGGCTGTAGCCCAAGCAGAGCCATTACATGAGTTTGTAAAATGCCCCAGGGTTCGCTCCAGCCCACAGCCACTTCCCCTTGCTTCGGAAGGGCCAGCTGAAAGGGGGACTGCAGAAGGTGGGTGCTCCCAGCCTTGCAGTGGTTCCCATCCCTTGTTCCAGAGATGTGCAGGAGAAGGCAGGGAACAGCAGTGCTTTCCTGCTCAGACTGGGCACCAGAGCTGATAGAGGCATCTATCTTAGGTATGTTCCACACCAACTCATGAAACACATGGCAGGGCAAAGCTATCCAAAAGCTGAATTTGGGAATGCCCTCCATGTGCATGTCTTGGGAAGCTTTTTATCAATGTTCCAGAGCACTACAGATGGTGGCTCATGAATCCCTGACTCAGCTGTTTGATGAGCATCTTCTCAAGTTTCTTCTTGCAAAACATTTAGATTTTCTGGAGCTTAGGATCACTTGGAGGTTAGAACTGGAGCTCCAGGACAGCAGGGCTGCCCCTGCACAAGGTGACAACAGTTACAGCCCAGCCTGCGCCTGGTTTGGGTCTCCTGAAGGAGAGAGGTCTCTGGAAATCTGTTTAGCTGTGGGCTCTTTAAGACAAACATTTGATTTCTCAGGGGCTCCTCCTGATAGTCAACTCACCTGGATGAATCCAGCTGGAGTCACCTGCAACTCAAAGGTGTTCCTGTCCCAAATCACAGGCACAGCCATACAGAGCCTGGGAGGCCCTTTTTCCTGTCTCACTCTTGTTTCTTTCCTCTCCATTCTTTGAGCAAAGCTGTGTTCGAATAACACTTCCATGGAACAAGGCGACCTGCAAGGTAATCAGGATGAAAAGGTTTGGCATCTGGCCATGTCCTGAGCTGACAAACCCTCACCCTGTTTTCCACTGCAGTTATAACAATACTGGAAAACTGCACTCAGAACACACCCGTGCCATGAGCCCCAAGGCCCAAGCAGCTGCAGAGGACAGGGCTGCCCAACAGGCAGAGGAGCAGAGAACATCACTGAATATCAGGCACCCACAAACACTCACAGGAGCTCTGAGAACAAAAGATCCTCCTCTCCTACCTCATGGTGGCACAAAACCTTCCCGGCTGTGTTCCCTGCTCCCAGGCAGACACACACACTCTCAGCTTGCTGTGGATATGTGCCAACAAACCCCAAAAGATTTGCAGTCATCTTTGCAAGGTAAAAACCAAATCGTTCATCATCTATCATAACAGGAAACTGCATGAGAAACGTTGATTTTACTTTCTTTGTATCAGTTTGCCCCCAGAGTTCCAGGTGATGGGAGTTGTGAGCTTTTGAGTCTTCTATGATGGTAGTGTAGACCTTTGTCTGTAAAAGAGCTCATGGCAGTTTGCTCATTCTTCTCCCAAACTGCTCTTCTTAAATTAAACTTTCAGCTCCTCCAAAATCCAAGCTTTTTCTCTCCCTCTGCATGCCCAAGCAGTGGTTTCTTGGAGAGATCCAAACAAAGGATGTAATTTTAAAGAAGTAAATTAATTGAATCTTCAAAGATCCAAAACCACAGTAACTTTGAATCACAAGGGAAAGGCATATTTGGTGGGTTTGAAACAGGAAAGGATCCTAAGTTTATATTAGATGAAGAAATTCAGAATATTGTAAATAAATAAGTGCGCTGCATCACTTGGAAAGATATCCATTAGACCAAAAAGTACAAAATGCAAGGAGACAAGCACCTGCATACACAGATATTCATAATAGAACTATCCAGAGAACAATTTTAACAGTATTTTGGACATTATAAAGGGGCTCATCTCCATAAAATGAGCAACCTGAGAAATAGCAGCACCCTGGCTTGTGGTTAACACAGTGCAGCTGCTGACAGGACCCAGAAGCTGGAGCAGGGCAGGCAACTTTGCAGAAAAATTTTATTCCATCAGCCCTTTGCCCCTGCTTGCAAATAATGCAGAGGGCTAACACCCAGCCAGCTTCTGCAGGGAGCCCCCAGCAATTTCACTGAGCCTGCAAATTCCTGTGGGGCTGCAAAAACAGGAGCTTTATGAATCCAACTGCACTGGAACACAAATGTGTCCAGCAGACATCTCACACACACAGAGGCACGGAAAGAAACCACACAGGTTTGGGTGTTTTGCAGGGAGTGCATCCCCAAACCCAGCTGGCAAAATCCATGTTTGCACATGTGACGTGGAAAGAGAGAAACAACACCTTTTTTTCCAGAGGATGAGACAGAGGCATGATCATGTTCTAGAAATATCTGGATCTCAGAATGAATGCTCTGAGTGAACCAGTACAGTGAAACAGGCCTGGACACATTATTATGGGGGTGTAGAATTGAGAAAAACAAAATTATTAAAGCAAAAGGAGGTGTTTTGCCTGGACAGGTCCTTGAGCTTCTTCTCGGCTCTTTGTTTCCAACGGCTTCACCACCAGCACAGGAGGTGTCAGCAGACAGGAGCTCTGCAGCCGGGGGTGAATCCTCAGCCCTGAACCAAGGGTTGGCTGGCCTTGCAGCATCCCCAAGACTTGACACGAGTCCCTCTGGAAGATGGAACCAACTCCCGGTGTCAGATCCATGGTACCCAGTCCTTGGCTCAGTCGGCTTAAATTGAACACGTGGGGAGAGCGAGGCTTAGGGTGCTGTTGGTGTCACCTCACCAGGGAACACCCTCTGCTCAGGGAGCTTTGGGGCAGCACTTGAAGGATTTCAGATCTGCAGGGACTCCAGATTCCCAGGTTTGGGATTTCCAAGATTTTCTGTTTTATGATACACTCATAGGTTAAGATGAATTATATAAAACAAGTTCCCTCAAGACACAGTTCTGAGTTCTTGCCATGTGAAATAGATTCTAAGAAGCCTCACTTGGGTATAGTGAATGTCATGGGAAAACACAAGACTTTAATTTTTTTGCCGCCTTTGCAGTGTGCAGTCAGCTTGTGGTCTTCAAAATACAACTCCAAGAAGCTTTTTGGATTTTTGGCTGGAGTAGCAATGGTTCATCACCATGTACCAACACACCACCCAGTCTCTTCAACAACTCCACCTCTGCTCATGGGAATGTTTCCTAAAGTATTGGCCACAGAAAACCAGCTTTTGTGCAAGTCCCTGCTCAGAGGCAGCACACAGGCCCTGTTTTGGCTAAAGGCAGCTCCATCATAAACATCTCCAACTTCATCCATCCCACCTTCACACAGTACCTACAAGCAGCCAAGACAAGACCTTTTTTTCTCCAGGGACAAGCAGCAGAGCCACTGTTCCCAGCTTACATGTGGATGACTGCAGGGAGGTGAACAACACCTGCCATGCCAGTATGGAATGTACAGGGAGCAGGGATGTGCCAGGAAAGATGAGCTCATAGTAAAAATAATTGAAAGAGCTTTTAAAGGAATCAATACAAAGCCCTGGCTGGATTCAGATGTGCAAATGCCAGCAGCGAGCCACCTCCCCACTACCCAAGGGCTTTCCTGTATGCTCTTTTTTATTAATTTGTCCTTGATTTTATCCCTTTTTTGTCTCTTTGTGCCACCCACCAGACCCTACACTGAGTATCCTGGAGTGTGTGTCATACTCCACAGCAGGGAAGGAAAAGAACTTCAGGCACAGAGCAGCAGGGATGATGCAGAGAAGCTACAGGCAGTGGAAACAGGGACAGGGAATCACAGAAGTATTTATTTTGGCCGAGGAAGAAGTGACCTCCGGAGCAAACCCCAGCTCCCACAGATATGCCTCACTGCCAACTCGGCTGACGCAGTCCAGAGCTGGGAGCTGCATGCCTGAACCTCACATCTACACGTTCCTGGTGTGCTGGAGGCTCTGTACTCCACGGATTACTTTCTCCATCACACCCCATTTCCAGGTTCTGTTGCGTCAGATCACCGCAGGTGGAGGAACTGCCCTTTTTTTCCCCAGAGTTTGCCAGTAAAACCCCTCTGCCTCTTCAGGGCAACCCATCCCGACACTCACTGCTTGGAGGGACAGTCAGGGACTTGCTCTGGCATGTCTTCCACTCATCATACCAGCAGAGCCTTCTCCAAAGGCACTGATGCTGGCCCACAGCATCCCTGTGGAGCACAGGGCTCATCAGTGGCACATGTTTGTGACAGACCCCTCTTGTGCTGGGCCATCATGTCATATCACCAGCTCATCCCCCTGACACCATCCAGCTCCTCAGCCCACCCCAATACCACCCAAATTCAGGCTGCATGGGAGCACCTTTGCTTGGTGCCAATGCACATCCCACTGGCATGAGGAGGGACGAGGCCTCCTCAGAGCACAGCAGTGGGAATCCATTCCTTGTCATGATTTCTAAGTTTTCTTCTGCCCGTTCCCTGGTTCCAGGCCTTGGACACAGCAGTTATCACCATTCCCTGAAACAAGACATTCCCTGACCTCCTTTTCCCTCATCACTAATTCACACCGAGCAGGTTTCAGCTCAGCTCATGCATGAACTCCACGCTGGCACCGCTTAATGGCTAAAGAACGAATTCTGACAAAGCTCATTAAAAAAGAAAGCCACTGATGTCAGCAACATGCCTTAAATCTGACCCTCAGCTCCAGGCAGGTCTGCCAAGAAAACAAGTCATCCTGCTGGAAATATAAAGGGAGAGCGTGAAAATATCAGCACAGTTTGGAAGGAACCTCATTTGTTCTTACAGATGTGAAGCAGATTAAAGACACAGGTGAGTGACACCAACCAATTTGACTGTTCAAACAATTAAAACCCACCTTGCAGATGGGCACTCAAGACAATTCCAGATGCACTGATGGGCCAGCTTTAGGGAATTTATGCAGAGCTCACCTCAAAACACAGGGAGCCAAAATCCCAGGAACGCTCCTGGTACTGTTTTGGTTGTAATAGACACAGACATGTCAGCACAGGAAGACCAAACGGGCAGAAGGGCTGGGACTAAGGTATGAAAACAAAATTCTCTGGCAGGGTTCACTTTTGGTTTTTTCCTTAGGAAAACAAGATCCTCACATTGAAAAAAAAAATCATAGAAGGGGGATGATAAGGCACTGTTGAAAACTTAATTACATCCCCAAATATGTGTCCAGCCCTAGAAAGTTCTGAATGACACATTTCTAACAATATTTTTAAATAACTACAGGGTATGAATGACACTAAAATCTCCCAACCCTTTTCCCTCTTTGGAAGTTTTAAGCACAGCCAGCCATGCAGCACTTCTGCAGGTACCGAGGAACCGTCTGTGTAATGTGATGCCCATTGCACACCCCAATGCTGCCTGCACTAAGCTGCACGGGGGGATGCAACAGGGGGGCACACGTGCAGTACTGCCTGGGGGAACAGACACAGAGAAAGGCTGCATCCCAGTGCTTCCCTGGCACAATCCCCTCTGCAGCAGGGCTGTCTCCCTTAGCTGAATGGCCATGTCATAGCACTGCATGGCCACAGAGCCACTGAACTCACTCCTGGTGCTTTCTCACACACAGGCAGGGCCAGGATTACAGCCAAGGAAGAGCATGGAGCAAATGTTGGAGGGACAGCCTGTCCTGCAGGAGCCCCACTGACCTCCATGGCCCCCAACATCTGGGCAGTGTCTCTGCTGTCAGCCCTGTGCACAAGAGGGCTGTGACTGAGCGATCTCACCTTGGCCTTGCCTCTCTCCCATCCAGGAGCTTCCATCCTGGTGTCAGGCAGCTCTGGAGCCACCTGCCCAGCCCCAGCCCACGAGTGTCACTAGCTCCAGGCACAGAGGGGCTCTGAGTCTCCATTTCCTAAGCTGGGGAAAAACTGATCACTTCTTTCCAGAGTTTGCCCCCATGGAAAGTATTTTTAAGAGCTACACGGTCCACATTTAATCACAATAATTAAAGAGATGCTGAATTAGTGTTTGAAAGCGTCTAAAACAGAGAGGTTGCAGATTGCATCTGTTTTGTGTCTAAAATTTGGGACAGTCAACCCCAGAACCCAGCACGACAGAGTAAAGCCATTTGGAAGTGTCTGTCCTTCATCAAAATGGCTGTGGCAAAAAGAAACTGTCCAAAAAAATACGGTGCAATAGCATTTCTCACTGCCAACATCCTGAGCAGGGTGATAAAACCCAGGGAGAGCAGGAAGGCCCTGAGGCACACAGGGAATGGAGCTGTGCAGGACCTTGCAGGGCAGGGAAAGAGAGGACCAGGAGCATTGCAGGCAGTGTCACCAGGTGACAGTGACAAGAGAGAGGACAGGCAGGACCTGAGTCCAAGCAAGATGGTTTTTGCTCTGTGAAATACCTGCCTGTCCAGGGGTATAGGAGCTCAGGGGCAGCTCCAGCCGTGCCCAGAACATCCCACAGCAGCTCCGTGCAGGAAACAGCCTCACATGACCAAGAATAGCAGATAAAGAACCTGCTGGCCTCTGCTGGCACCAGCATCACACAGTGACCCTGCGGCCTGGCTGTCAGGCCTCATGTGGCAGCTCTCCCACCCCAAAACTGTGGTGCATGGGCTTGCCTCGATGCCAAACCCCAGGCAGAGCAGGAATGATGAGCCCATTGCTCCCAGCAGGGTTCTTGGTGTTCTCTCCTCTGCACTCAGGGGACACTGAGGCACAGAGCAAGTGACATGATGGGTGCTCCCAGGGTTTGGCACTGAGACAGGGGCTGTGTCTTGTGGGCAACACCCCTCTTTGGCCTCCATCCTCATGGCTTGTCAGGACACCTCAGGGCACCCAGTACCCTCCCCAAAAGGGGCTCATGGGCACAGCCCCCTAAACCAGCAGTGGCAAAGCATTGGAGAGCTGTAGGCAGCACCAGACACCTTGTGCTTCACACACTCTCCTCCTCAGCACAGAGGGGGACATGGAGTGACACGCAATAAAAAATAAAAACCCTTCCCAAGGAGATGCAAAAATAATACTATGTACGTTCCAGCTTCCCAAACAACAATCGCCTGAGAAGCCGGCACTGTGGGAAAGTCTCAGTTTGCTTTTCCTGGGCATTATAAATAGAATCAGGGCTACGAGCAGGGCTGGAAATGCGAAGGAAGGGGGAAAAGGCCATTTAATGGGCTCTGTTTGAACTTGGGCCCTGGCTGATGTCCAGCTTTCTGCAGAACATCTGGTCCCTTCCTGCCGAGCAAGGGGCAGAGCCACTGCACTGGGAACTGGGAAGTTCCAGGGTTGCTTGTCAGAACCCAGAGCCCCTGAGCCTGCTGAGGCATCGCACCTCAGGCTGCTGCATGTGTCACCCAGGCTCCTGCACTGGCACTCAGGAGCTGCCTCTGCCATGCCCAGGTGTGAGACAGGGTGGGTCAGTGTGAGATTCTGCAGGACTCCAGCCCTGGGGGCTGGCATCCACAGGGACTCCAGAGCTTCTCTTCCAGAGGGCTGCTCAGTCCCTGACCCCGTGTGAAGACTCAGCACCCACCAAGCTCTCTTGCAGGACTGAAGCCCACAAGTTCTTCCATCTGTCTGGTTCTCCAGGAGCTTCATCTTTGGCTGTGTGACTTCTTTTCTCTTATGGATGCACTGCTCACCAAAAGCCCCTGCAGAGCCCTGTCAAGGGCAGCTCCCCATTCTGTTATCCACGTGTTCATTCTTTACTGCAGTCCCTACTTACCTGGGTTATGAGCTGTTGTATCCTAGGCCACATTTTATGCACCAGCAACATACTTTTTAAGCACGATATAGAATCATCGTGTCAGGCAGGCAATGGCTTGGGTTGAAAGGGACCTTAAATGCCACCTAGTTGCAAGCCCTCTGCCATGGGCTGGGACACATTCCACCATCCCAGGCTGCTCCAAGCCCTGTCCAACCTGCCCTCGGACACTTCAATGGATGGCAGAGCCACAGCTTCTCTGGGCAACCTGTGTGCCAGGGCCTCACCACCCTCACAGGGAGGAACGTCTTCCCAATCTCTGTCTCTGCACCAGTGATATCTTCTATGTGGCTCCACCAGTTCTCAGCTGCTCATTCCTTGGCCCTGTTCCCCAACCCCTTCTCCCACCACCTCTGTCTCTGTTCCTGCCTGGGCCTTGTCACTTCCCAGTGCCCAGGCCGCAGACCTGAGGCTACCTGAGACCTGGCCCACAGGGGTGTGGGAGGAGAACTGGCAGCCCGAGAACAACTGGGAGCCTGAAGGGAGGACCGGGAACCCGCGGGGAGAACCGGGACCCAGGAGATAAACGGGAGCCCGAGGGGAAAGCTGGGACCCTGAGGAGAAGCAGACCACGAGGGGATCGGGGAGGCTGAAGGGTGAGCGGGGCCCTGTGGATACCAGGAGCCAGGGGGGCCTCGCGCGCGCTCCCGCCACCCCCCTCACAGACGCAGAGGCGCGCGCCCGCGCGGCGCGGTGACGTCACGGCTCGGGGCGGCACGAGGTGGGGGCGCGGCCGGGCGCGCGCCTTTGTTCGGGGCTCAGGTTCCCAGGCTGCCCGCGCGCCGCGGGGCGGGGCCAAGGGCGGGGGCGGGGCCGGGCGCGCGCGCGGGGGGCGTGTCCGCGCTCGGGCCCGCGGGGTCAGTCGGAGCGCGGCGCCGAGCGGAGCGGAGGAGGGGCACGGCCGGGCACCAGCGCCAGCAGAGACCGCAGCCGCACCGGAGCGAGCGCACGATGATAAACACCCAGGACAGGTGTGCAGCGCGCTCCCCGCCCTCCCTCGCTCCTCAGCGCGGCGGCGGTGGTGGTGGTGGCGGCGGGCGGGCCTGGGGCGCGGGCGGGCGCTGAGGCGGCGGGGAGGCCGCGGGACGTGGGGAGGCCGCTCCGTCTTTCCCCGGTTAAAATCCCCATCGAGGCGTCGTTTCCCCCTGGAGAATCCCCCCCGGGGGTGGGTCTGGGCTCGCCGGGGCCCGAGCACCTCTCGCTGAGCAGCTCTGGCCGCGGCGGGGTCCGAGCGCTCCGTCCCCGCGGCCCCCGCGCCTCTCTGCTGGAGGAGGGCGGCTTTTCCAGGCGCCTTGGGTATCAGCAGGCACGGACTTGCAGGATTTGTGTATTCTTCTCAGTTGACCGATTTATCTTGTGTGTCTGTTGCTTGTTTCGAGTCCCCCGAGTGTCGTTCCCTGCGCCTCTGTGGCCGATAAGAGCCCAGAGGATGCCGATGAAGCGGCCTCGGTTCTTCTCCGTTGCCTGTGTTGGGAGATGCTTGAGCTGTGCTGTGTTCATCAGATGGTTGTTTACAATTCACTTCTCAAATCGGGCTCCTGGATATGTGTCTAGCTGCAGTAATGATGATAATAATTATTAATACTATCAGTATTATTATTATTAATCAAGTGCAGCTGCATCTCCAGAGCCTGTTCTGGGAAGGGGCAGAAAGGAAAATAAAACAGTGATTTCTCCAACGTCTCTGGAGCTCTGTGGGTCCTTCCACCTGGTCTAAGTGTTCAAAACAAATAGAACCCCCAAAACACAAGGAAATGTGTCGATTTCAGTCCCCGCTGTGCTGGTGGTGGTCTCAGGCTGGCTCTGTGTGCCAGGGCTGCCTTAGCAGCAGCGATGATGGGGTTCCGAAGTTGCTGAGCTGCCCTTTGCACTTCCCAGGGACAGGGCACGGGGTTGGGATCGCTGGGAGCTTAGTGAGTTAAAATTACACCCGCGGGATGATGACTTCCAGCTCCCCTTTCGGGCAGGGCACAGACGAGCGGCTTGTACTGAGGAGTTTCTCCACGGAAAGGTGATCTAAATGCATCTTAATTTCAACCAAGCTGCAGGAAAGCAGCTTCTCCAAGGAGGACAGACGTCAGAAGGGAGCACAAGCCTAACTTTTAAGCTATAAACAGGCCTCGGGGAGAGTTGCCGTTTGCGCAAGGATGGATGAAGGGATCAGACGCTGTTGGGTGTTTGCATGAATTTCTTCCCAGGGAGCTGAAGCACAGCTGGAGAAAGCAAAAGCCCTTTTAATCTGTGCCCCGCACGAACTCTCTTCCCTGAGGTTGCTGCTCTCAGAACCGTAACCCTGGAGAGGATAGTGGTGGTGTGCAGGGAGCCTGATTTGGGGGGGATAGCGGAGGTGTGCAGATTTGGGTCAGGGATGTGCAGGCAGCAGCTGAAGGAGGCTGGTGTTTTGACTTCTGCATGTGCCAGAGGAAGTGAAACCGGGAAGTGTCTTTGGCTGCTTTGCGTGAAAACTGCCTCTCTGTTTTAATTTTTTTTTTTTTTCCCACAACTCCACTTCATTATCCAGTTTCTCCATGCCTTGGCCGCAAGTTGGAAAGAGCTATCAATAGTACATTGTTGGCTAGAGGGTAGAGGGAGGAGGGAAGGGAATAACAAAGCTGCCAGCAGCTTTCGGGGGTGGGGACGGCACAAAGTGCTTTGTCATCCTCTCGACATCCACTACTACTGAACACACACTGGCCCATTGATAGCCCCAGGCGCACCAGGGAGCACAGAACACCCTGCTTTGCCCCCAGACATCTCCTGGTGTATTTAAACTGCCTTTTCTCCAGGAGGTGCCTCCTCCAGCACATGGGAATGCTGCCCCAGAGCACTGTCTAGCCAACCTGGGGGAGGGAATATGTGGAGGAAGAATGTTAGTGTTTCCTGTCGAAGGATGGTTTTGGTGGTAGGTGGTAAGCAGACATTCGTGAATTCTGCCATGTGTATTCATGAGTTCTATGTTTTTGGCACTCAGAAATGCCAAATTTTAGTATTTCGTTTGCTACTGGCACAGGCAAGTTACAAGGCCAGGTTGGATGGGGCTTGGAGCAACCTGGTGAAGTGGAAGGTGTCTCTGCCTATGGCAGGGGGTGGAACTGGATAGACTTTAAGGTCCCTCTCAGCCCAAACCAGTCTGATTCCATGTTTCTAGGTGGTGGTTCTGGCAGTGCAGTTCTGTACTTGGTGTTTGGATACTTAAACCTGTGTGCCTCGTGGAGAGGGATTATTGTGGAAAAACACCGCACTGGGAACAACTTCCAGTGAGAAGTTTCAGGACAGACAGTGGTTGTCAGAACAGCTGCACAGTTTATCCACTTTTAGCCTCATTCCTCGCCCTGTACTCATGAAAACCCTCCCTCACCCCGCTGTTCTGGTGGTGCTTCCATAGCTTTGTGCTGGTGTGTTTCATAACGGGAGCACTGGAGAAGGACTGTTTTCCCTGCCTGGCTTTTACAGGCTGTGCTAGAGGAACATTGCTGGGCCTCAGCACAAAGCTATGGAAGCACCACCACAACAGCGTGGTGAGGGAGAGTTTTTATGAGCACAGGGCGAGGAATGAAGCCTCAGCACAGAGCTTTTGTGGTGCTGAGAGTGGAGCCAAGGCTCCAGAAGTAAAATAATTTGCTTTGATGAGCTTCCTAAAAGCTGGAGCAGGTATTAAAGCCTGTGTCCAAAGTGATTCTGAAGACAATATGTAGGACTTCCAAACAAACTTGGAAACTGCAAGGGAAATGTGTTTTCTTGCTGTTCCAAGTAGCTCTGTGGGGTGAATTTTTAGGGTTGGGGTGGAGGATGCTTGTGTGGTGCTTCACGTGTGTGTGAAAATGTTGCCATGGACATGGTGGAGCGTATTGAAGAACCAACCCTTTCACTTCTCCTGGGTTTGAAAATGTGAAACTTAAACCTTCTCCTCCTGGGCCCTGTTGATCTATTTGTAGATATTTGTCTCTAGAAAATGTGTGCTCATCTGGTCATATGTTCCCAGCCATCTGCTCCTGGCAGCCTTCCAGGCCTCCCTTATTAGCATGAGGTTGCTCAGCACTCTCTCTGGGTTCCTGGCTCTGGCCCCTCCTCCATTCCTAACAAAACACGCTGGGTTCTGGTGCCACTGGGGCAGTGGGTGGCTTTGATGTTGACATCTGGAGGAGCAAGGGTACGAATGATTTGGGGGTTTGAGAAGCTGGAGCCTCCGAAACGTGATCCCTGCTAATGTAACCTGGTGTTCTCTCTCTTTTTCTTGCAGTAGTATTTTACCTTTGAGTAACTGTCCCCAGCTGCAGTGCTGCAGGCACATTGTTCCAGGGCCTCTGTGGTGCTCCTGATGCCCCTCACCCACTGTCGAAGATCCCCGGTGGGCGAGGGGGTGGCAGGGATCCTTCTCTTTCAGCTCTGATATATAAGGTGAGAAAGATTTAACATCTAAACATTGACCTGTACCTGTGTTACAACTGTGTTCAGTTCCTTTCGCAGTCTGATGGGAATAAATGCAAAGAACTCCAAGATAATAAGTGGGAGAAGAGGTAATTTTTCAGGGACTGAGCTGCAGACAGGTCTCTCCTGCTTAAATATCACCTGTTTATTAAGAAATGAGAGACCATTGTGCAGCAGATCATTCACTAGCCTGTCCCCAGGGGCCTGCTGCAGCTATTGTACGCAGAGCCTGCATTATCAAAACGTGAAAGGGCTTCTGAAATGTCTGGCAGAGAGAGGAAGCGAGAAGCAGAAAGGTGAAATGCAGCAAGGGAGGGGTTGATCAGCTCCTTCCTGCGCCCTGCTCCGGAAGGTGAAGCTGGCAGGGCCTGGGGGCTGCCTGAACCAAGGTGCAGATGGGAGAGGCAGCCATCCAGCTCCCAGATAGGGCTAGTTTAGAGCATGAGCACAGGCAGGGCAAGATCTGGAAGGGTTTGTGTCTGCAGCTGTCTCAGTTTGTGTTCCTCTTCATTCTATGGGACCTTTTCTTTTGAATGAGGAGACCTGGCTGCTCCTTCCTGTAGAGTAATTGGCATTTGTGTGACTTGGCTCACATCTGTCTCCTTTCTGGGACAAGGACTGCTCTTCCATTTAAATGAGGCAGTCTGAATTTATGCTTGCCTTGCAAATTTGCCTCTTGAGCCAGGGGTGTTGTCATAGGTGCTAGACCTGATTTTTAATTAACCTGTGGGCGGCACACAGACGTTACCTGATGAAAAGATACAGACCCTTTTGGGCCACAGCTCCCAGAGTCTCCTCTTGGAGTTCCTGAGAGAATCACAGACTTTGTGGTTGCTTTCAGAGTTTCCTTTGGTGAGTTTTCAGCACTTTCCTCACCTGCTTCCCTTGCAAAGTGTCAGCCTCTGAGCCTCCAGTGACAAGGTCCCATCAGTTTAATGCTCGAGGTGATTTTCACAGATGTTTGGAGGGGTACAAACCCAGAGAAGCAGCACAATGGGCTTCCTGTCATGGAAAGAAGGTACAAAAATAGCTTCAAGAGGGCTCAGGATAAGTAATGAATCCCCTCTGGTTGGGAAATGGGACCCTGCAGCCAGAACTCCTGCCAGTCAGCTTTGCCAAGCCTTGTGTGTGCACCAGGCAAGGCCCAGAGGCAGAAAATGGGCTCAGCATGGAGGAGGAAGGTGGAAGGACTCATGATTTGGAGACTTTGGAGTGTTTGATTCCAGTACAGCCCTGAACTTGCACAGATCTTGGTGGTGCTGTGTAGGCAGGGGGGATGTCATGCAGATAGATATATGGATGGGATTCCTCCTGGATTTATTGCTTGACAAAACTATCAGAATCTGTCAGAAAATCAGCCTCTTCTGTAACAAAGAATCATGGAAGAGTTTGGATTGAAAAAACCTTCTAAAGTCATCAAGTCCAACAGTTTTGACAGCACTGTTCATGTTCACCACAAACCCATGTCCCCAAGTGCCAAATCCACAGGGCTTTTAAACTCCTCCAGTGATGGTGACTCCCTTCTCTGTGCAGCCTTTGCTAGGGTTGGACAGTCCTTTCAGTAAAAACATTTTCCCTAATATCCAACCTCTTCTGGCCTGGAAATGGTTGTGGTAATTTCCTCTCATCCCATCCCTTGTTCCTGGGAGCAGAGCGTGACTCCCACCGGCTGCACCCTCCTGTCACGGAGTTGTAGAGAGCAAGAAGGTCCCACATGAACCTTCTTTTCTCCAGGCTGAGCCCCCCCCTGCAGCTGCTTCTCAGACTTGTGCTCCAGACCCTTCCCCAGCTCTGTTCACTTCTCTGGACCTGCTCCAGCCCCTCAATGTCTGTCCTGGAACAAGGGGCCCAGAACTGACCCCAGGATTTGAGGTGTGTCATAACTTGGAGTGGTTACAGGGTTGTGTCTGCCCCTTGGTCACCTGCAGTGCTGCAGTTACAGCAGCTGAGGTTTTCAGCCAGAAGTCACCAGCATGACCTGGAAAGGCATATGGATCCAAAAGCTTAAGTCTATTTTCCAGCTGTATCAGCTGTTCCAGTCCAAGGGATGACCTTTCTGAACACACCTGCCTCTGCTGGTGTATGCAGCACTCAGATACATCACTGCTATAAATCAGGGCTCCCTCTAAGTGTTAAGAGGCTTAAAGCTCAGCCCTCCATCCAGGGAGCTCTGCTGGAGCTGGGAATGCAGGTGTGGGTGCTGTGCAGCTGAGATGTGCCCTGGCTGGCAGACCTGGCAGGAGACTGCAGGTGTAGCACATGCCACTTGGCCAGAGTGGATCATAAAATCCTTCCTTCTGACCCTGCCAACACACCAGGGCCTCCCCTCATCCTTCCCTGGACATCTGAGGTGCAGAGCAGGACTGGAAACTCTTGTGCTTAATGAATTGGAACCAAGTTGGTCCTTGTGGCTTTGCACTGGAAGGCTGGGGAGCCGGGGTTTGGGCAGCTGGGTAGAATTTAGTCTGGTGGCAGGGGATTTTGTCCACAGGAACATGGCAGGGGGATTTTGCGTGGGGATTTTTCCAGGGTGAACTAAAACCGAGTGCTTGTTGTATAAACAGGATTTTGCTTTGAGCAGCTTCCAAAGAATTTTGGGCTGCTGTTGCTGCTTCACAGGAGCAGCCCACAGAGCCTTTCTCTTTCCCCTGCGTCTCTGGATGCCTAGAAATAAAGTGTCAGCTGCCCCAGACAGGCTGTGTAAACGTAATTCCCACTGAAGGGGGGGAACTGGTTCTGCTAATCCCCGTGGTTTGCTGCCTTTGGCTCCTGTTGGCACAAGGGGGCTTTCAGTGGAACAACCTCACTGGGTTTGGAGCACTGGACATAACTTCTGGTGACGAGGAAGTTCTGAACCAAATGGCTCAGAATGCTTTTCCTTTCCTATGGCAGTGCCAGTCTTCCCACTCAAAGGCACACCTCCCATGTGTCAATCCCAGCCTGCTTTTCTCACCTTGCTCAGACAGTTTTAGTTCTGTGAGCATAGGAAAAGCATGATCTGTGAGCTTTTCTGGAGAGAAGGATGCTTCTGGAACAGAAACACTTTCTGCACTGAAACAACAACTGTAAAGGGTCCAGTAAAGTCACTGCTGAAGGATATGCACATTAACCCCTTGGATTTGTTTTTATTGAGAACCTCTGTATTCAGCCTTGCCTCTCTCTGCTAGCTCCATCACAGCCATAGCTTGACCTCACTGGAACAGCTCTCAGTGTATTTCTTGGTGCACTCAGCCACTCAAACTTCCTTCAGACTTGATGAATAAACTTGTTTCCTACAGGATATTTATTCTAGTGAAGTGTAAACTTGTTTTTCAGCTCAGCTTTGTGGGCTTTCAATGAAAGGCAGCTTCCTCTACTTGGCTTTGGAGGCCAAGCAATTCTCAGTTTGCACATGGTGTTACTTTGTCAGGAATGTGAATGTCCTTGGAGGCTTCTCTGTCATACAGTAGTTAAACCAAGGGGTATCTGTTTTAAGACAGGAGGTAATAGGAGTTAAAGCACTGGGACAGTGGCTCGAGGAGCCTGTAAGGGCTTGTCAGGAGCTGCTGAATTAATCGCCCTGTTAAAATAAAATATCTGGAGGCTGGACAGCTGCTCACCCAATGATCCAGTGGAGTGAACCACTGCCCACCACCTGCTGAGGAGGGAGAGACACGTGGCTCTCCAGGTGCTCTCATGACTGTGGGTATCTGCTTTACTTCTGCCCTTCAAAGCTGTGCAGATGCCTGTGAATGTGAGGGACAGGGACACACGAGCTGTCACCAAGCACAAGGGACAGTTCAGCTTCGTTGCAGTAACAGCATTGACTCAGGGCCTGCTTCTTTTGCTGGGGCTCTTTGCACTGAAACATGGAAATCATTACTGGGCAAGCCAAGTGCCTGCAGGAATTGTCTGAAGGAATGGAGCTTTAACCACTGAATTGTTTTCTAGGAACTGCTGAGCTGATCCCAAGTAATCTGCATGCTTGGCATCCTCATGGGGCAGGAGTGGGGAAGGACATGTGTGTTTGTGGTCTCTGGAGAAGACCTCCTGAAAAGCTTCAGATCTGCACTGGAATTTCCCTGCACTCTGTGTTTTCCTCCCTTACACCAGGAGGCAAACCATGGGTTATAAAATCTGGGAAAGCAATTTGTGGTCACTCCTGGAACAGAAAGGCTGTGTTGGGGATTGGGGAGGCACTGAAACTGGTTGGGCTGTGGCAGCAGAAGCTCTGTGTTGGGTGTTGGGTCCAGTTCTTGGAAGGGCAGTTCAGGAAACACCACCAGATGTGGCTGGAGCCTGCAGTGAGGGAGTGGAGTCTTCTACTCAGAAATTTAATATATGTCAGTATATAAAACTACATTCCCTTAACAGGAAAGCATGGCTAGAAATCACTCTGAGGGCTGAGAACTCTGTGATGTGTCCCTGAGCCAGCAAAAGGGGAAGGGAAAAGCATAATCCTCTTCTCAGTAAAACCCTAAGACCATTTCTTTGCATTTGCTTTCTCCAGTTGTCCCCTGGCTGTTCAGGACTTAGCATTTTTCATTTTCCCAGGATGAGAAGATCACTGTTAGCCAAGATGTCCCAGTGCATGAAGGGAAGCCTCACATTGTCCACTTCCAGTACAAGGTCACAGAGGTGAAGACCTCCTCCTGGGATGCAGTGCTCTCAAACCAGAGCCTCTTTGTGGAAATCCCTGATGGGTTATTAGCTGATGGAAGCAAAGAAGGGTAAGTTCCAGATCCCAAAGGTGCAGGCATGGCTCCTGGGGGGCAGGACTTTGCTTACATGGGTGATTGTGGATGGACACTCCATCCCTGGAAAATGTTCCAGGCCAGGTTGAATGAGGCTTGGAGCAACATGGTCTAGTGGAAAGTGTCCCTGCCCATGGCAGGAGTTGGTACAAGATGAGTTTTAAGTTTGATCCCAAACCATCCAGGGGTTCCATGCTGTGTGCAGGGAAAACGGGCTGTGCAATGGCAGTTCTGTTTGTGGTTTGTGCACATTCTGCTCCCTTGTCTGCAGAGTCCCCCATAGGAATATTTTCCTCCCAGTGATACTCCAGATGAGTTACCATTTTTTGAGTCCCAACACTAATGAAAAACAAGCAATAAACGAGCAGAGTGAATCTTTCTACACTTTGGTATGCAACGCCAACAAGATTTTCTCTGATATTTTATTATTTTTTCATTTAATTTTTCCACTGGCCACTTGGCAAGCCCATCTTGGCCGATTTTCCTCTCTTTCAGGGAAATAAAACCCTCTCCATCCTATTGATGTCCTCCTCGTCAGTAGGTGGACCTGCTCTTGGAGCGCTGCCGCGCTGGCGCCGGGCTCTGCCAGGAGCTCTGATTCTTCTCTTGGCAGAATCCGGTCATGTTTTGTCCAGACAGCTCTGCTATGGGAAGTTTGTGTAAACGCAGCTTCCAGAGCAGCTCCTTCCTGCCAAGTGCTGTGCCAGAGGTCTCTGCTGCAGTGTAGATGTGGCTTTGCTGGATTCCTCTGTGGAGCAATCAGCTCCTCCTCAATCTCCAAGCAGGCTTCATCCCTCAGTGACACGAGCTAATTAAGGAACAACCCATCGCTGGGCACCTTCAGGAAGTGGCAGTGTTGTTGCTGTCTCACACTTGTCTCATTTGACTCTGAGTCCAGATAAATGTTTGTGTAGTTTCTCCAGTTGGCCCATAAATCTCTGGGCTCTCCCTGGAACGGGTCCTTCTGGGAAGGGATTTATTTGCCAGTGTCATTGTGACTTAAAGTGCAATTTTGTCAGGTTATTTTTAGCTGGGTGAAACATCCGAGGAGAGGCCAGAGGCCATAATTAAAGTAGTTCATTAACATATTAACAGAACCCTTGCAAATTTAATCTCCTGTGCTGCGCTGACAGCTGGTTACTGAGATGTGGAGTGAAGGCCTGTTTGTCACTGCTCTGGCAGCGCCAGTGGTTGCAAGTGACAGCAGTTGATCTGTGTGCCACCCTGGAGGCTGGCAGAAGGGTTCCTGCAGCACTGCTTCCATCAAGAGGTGGCAGAAAGAATCCAGTTGGAAAGGCAGGAAGCAAGGATTCAGGGGGAGCAGCTGTGCCATCCAGCTGATGCGCTCAGGAAATGGCTTTGCCTGTGCACACGTTCTCTGGGGATGGTTTGTTCTCCTTTTCGGCCTGCCATGAGCTCGGTTCTGGGCGGTTTTCCTTCCCAAAAAGCACAGAACTCCCAGATCCCCCATGTGCATTGCCAAGGAATGCAGCCTGGCCCGGGAGCAGCTGCGATGTTCCGCTTCCTGCCTACGAAGGCTTCAGTCCCAAAGCACTGCGGGTGGGGAGGGTGTTTGTGGCTCTGAGGACAGGAACTTATCAGGACTCGGAGCAAGCACAGCTCTTGAATCTGCAGGCAGGAAGCCCATTGTTTCAGCACCCATTGTAAGCTGGAAGGGAGCTGTAAACAATCTTTGTGTCCGAAAACATCCGAACAGTTGATAATTTGATAATGCTCAGAGGCTTCCTCAGGACAAGACTTCTCAGAGCTGATGTCCTTTTGTCTTCCTCCTCCTTGGCAGGTTGTCAGCACTGCTGGAGTTTGCTGAAGAAAAAATGAAAGTCAACTATGTCTTCATCTGCTTCAGAAAAAGCAGAGAAGATCGAGGTGAGGGCTGGCCTGGGCTCGGGTTTGCTCCTGACATCCCACACAGTGCTGCTGAAGGTGTAAAGAAACCTGGTCATCCCAGGGCAAGACCCACGGGACCCTCTTAGTGCAGAGATTGTTACGTGCATAATTCTTATGGGGATAGTTTCGTGTGGAGGAAATAAGCCCTTTTGGGAGGGTTAGGGTGGGGGAGTATTGTGATCTGCTGGATAGGGCTTGGAGCAACTTAGTCTAGTGGAAATTGTCCTGGCCCATGGCAGTGGGGTGGAACTCAATAAGCTTTAAGGTCCCTTCCAGCCCAAACTAATCTGGGATTCCATTCATCTGCTTTGCTGCCCTGCCATTAAATACTCTGGTGCAAAAAGCTGCTCCTGAATGATTTGGAGTGATTTCCACATCCAGTGTCAATTAATATTCCCCTTTTGGTGAGCAGTGAAGTCTGTGTTGGGCACTAGCCTGCTGTGACATAGAAGGTGAAACCAGGGAGGAGTTACTAGATGGAAAACAAGGACTTAAGAGCCTGTTGCCCTGAAAGTCATCAGCTTTTTAAAGATCTCCTGGCACTTTTGTCCTTTCCAGGCTTACAGGTAATCCTGGCCCTGGCTGGAGATGCTTATGGCTTTGGGGGCTGCATTAGGATCTAAAGATAGACGTGCTGTGTGAGGGATTACAGCCGGGGGCTGGGGGATGTACCAGGTTGGGAACGTGTCACTCTAAATCCCCCCCCAGTCAGGCTGTATCCTAGAGAGTAATTCCAACCCCAATTCTAATTTTACTCTGCAGCTTCATGATCTGTCCCGGCTTCTCCGAAACGGAGGGCCTTAGTAAAGCTGAGCTGAGCCCAGGAGGATGTCATCATCCCTCATTACCATGCCAGGAATAATTTGCAAATCAAGTCTTGGCTGTTATGTCACCACTGGCACTGGTTGTGTAGGTGGCCCCCACGGAGGCTGGGGACAGGGCACAGCAAGTGCCAGATGTTGTTTTTAAGAGTTCTGGTCCAAATTCTGGGTCCTTGTGTATGCAGCTGAAATTCAGTGCTGCCAGAAAATATCTTCAGGAGCTCCTCTGCGTGGTCACTCAGTGTCCTGGAGCTGGTTGCCCAAGGGATGGGACGCTGCAGCAGGGCGAGTGTCACAGGGCAGCCATTGCTTCAGTGACACGGGCACAGTGCCTCAGAACCACATCTGTCTAGGTCGGCCCCACTCTGAATTCGCATGTGTAACCCAAAGTGCCTTTCCTGGAGTGCCACCCTGACCTGTGCACAGTTGTCTGGAGTTTCCACTGAGCTCCAGCACCTCCTTGTGGAGACAGCAGATGCCTGCCTTGTCCCGAGGCAGATTCCTCTTTGCTGTTGTCTGTCCTCTCTTGGCGCTCGAGGGGTGCTGGGGCAGGATCAAACCTATGGGATGGCCACATGCATCCTGGGAAAGCAGGGATATGCAGCTGCTGCAGGCAGACAACCAACCATTGCTGTTTCCCACGGGATAGAAGAAACATTGCTGGAGAAACAAGAGGACAAAGTTCCTCAGCTGCACAGCTAAAATCCCTTCAGGCTCAGGAGCAGCTGCAATGAGCACAGGAGGAGACAAGAACCCCTGCTGGAGAGGGCTGTGCTTCTCTGCTTAGGAAGCTCTGGATTCACTCACAGAGGGTGTCCCATGCACTTTGATATTGATGGTTCAAGGGAGAGGTAAAGGGGATTATTCCTGCTGGTAACAGATCTCCTTCTCCTTGGTAGCTCCACTCCTGAAGACATTCAGCTTCTTGGGCTTTGAGATCGTGCGGCCTGGCCATCCCGCTGTCCCGTCACGGCCGGATGTGATGTTCATGGTGTATCCCCTGGATCAGAGCTCTTCCTCCGACGAAGAATAGCTGCACAGGGAACTCCAGTGGGACCCTAACATGCTGTGGAGGGGAGAGAGGACCACCTCCTTTCCTGAGGAGAGGGAAGCAGAGCTTCTGTTGGACTGCAAGCGCATTTCTCATTGTTAGATTGGGCTGTGTATCCCCAGAGTTGACTCTCATTGAAACATGTTGCCTAGAGAACTATCTATCACACATGTAATCATCAGTAGGAAAAGGAAGATGTTTATGAACTGGCATAGGAGCTCTTCCCATGCAGCTGCATGGTGTGGGAGCCCCGGGGTCAGTACCACCTTTGGGACTCCTCCGAACCCCCATTGGAGCCTCCTGCCTGCCCAGCGTGGGCTCAGCTGGAACACAACCCATTCATTTCCCACTCGAGACCTTAAAAACAGCCTGGCTTGGTGTGGGGCACGTGCAGGAGATGCTCAAGTTTATCCTTTAACACTACATTAAACCCCCTGTGCATCTCCACTCCAATGCTGGTTTAACTGGTCTAACCTTTTTTTCCCCCCTCTTTTTTTGAAACTTCTTGCTCTTCCAGCTTTTGTTTTACGCAGTCTTAACCCTGTTCCATGTTCCCACTACACTATCATGGCATTCAATAAAAGGGGCATTCAGATGAACTTCACACACCTGGGGCTGCTTATTTGAGAGGAGCAATCTTCTGACCTGCACCGTGATTGTTGGGACAGTACAAAGAGCCAGGAAAAGCTCCTGCCTTTACCCTCTGCCCCAGGATGGGTCCAGAGCAACCCCAAACCTGCACCTCTGCTCCTGTTCACCTTCCCACAGGGATAAGCTCAAGGCTTGAGATGCCACTACTGGCTGTATCCGAACCAAAGGGTTGTGTGGGGTCAGGTGGTGGGATGCTCTCCCCATCCAGGGGCTTTTCCAGAAGTAGGTGCTGGCAGTAGGTCATGGCTCAGCCCAGCCCTATCCAATGCTGGAGGAGGTGTCCTGTCCCTGTACCATGGCACTGTGTCCTGGCTGGCTCTGTCTGACAGGCCCCAGGGAAGGGGGATGTGCCCCAGGGCCATGCCCTCAGCTCTTCCTGGCCTGGCTCCTTGTGGGATTGTTCCTGTTGTGCTTCGATGGACAATTCTGTTGGAAGCTGGACCTGAGTCATGGTGAGTGTTTGGTTTGGGGGAGGTGGGGCTGGGATATAGTGTGTGTGAATAAATCATAAATGTGGGTCTCTTTTGCCCTCCTTCACCTCCATGAAACCAAGAGGGAAAGGAGCTCCACTCCCTCCAGCGGGGCATTAGACTCTCTATCAGTTTAAAAGCAAATGGGCTGTCCTTTTCAAGAGAAGCCCTGGGGAATGGGTGTTCCCTGGCTAAAACTGAGTGCTGCTTCTGGCTTGAGAAGGGTGCAGTTTTATCCCTTCCTGAAGCTGCCTCAACTCTGGCCCAAGACTGGCCCTGGGTGTCCCTGCATGTGGCAGTGGCTGGCTGCTACCCCATGGTGACCCAGGCTGGCACATCCCAGCTGATGGAACCACTTTGCTCCTTCATAGTGGTAAAATTGACAGATAAGGTGTAGGATTCTGGTCACAGGAGCTGGAGTGAGGCTGATCTGAGTTTTTCCTTGTGCTGGAGATACGGGGCTGTGCCACTGCACATGCTTCTCTGACAATTTCAAATCCTCTCCTGCCCTGTCTCACGCCAAGGAGGGCAAATGTGGATTTCTCAAATGCCTTCCAAAATACCCTCTGGAAAAAATGGAAGGTGCCTCCGATGTCTCAGAGTGCTGCCTCCCACACAGATTACCTCCATGGCAAAGCTGGAGGAGCCAAACCCTGCCTTGTGATCACTGTGTCTCCAGTACCTCCTCTACCCGGGGGCCATGATGTAGGGCAGGGCTTGGTGCCTAGGGGTTCAATCCTGGGGGGTTCTGCCTCATATTACCAGGTCTGAGTTGATCTGGTGGGTACCAGAGCCATGAGTGCTGGGGCAGAGACAGATCCAGGGCCACAGGGCAGAAACCTTGAGTCAGTGAGCACCAGGAGCCTTCTCACATGCCCGAGATGGGGAAACCTTCTCTCCCACCCCCAAAAATAACTGGCCACAGCTTTTGGGGATAAAGGACCAGACTTGGGGGAACAGGAAGAAAAAGCCACCCTCACAGGTTTGTGATTGTCTCTTAAAAAGATTTATTCTCCCTCCTTGCCTAAATGTACAAAGGCAAGAAGAGTACAGTTTGTATATATATATATTTATATATATATATATAAAAAAACAAGGAACTCGGTAATAATGTACACTTTACAGAAGGGCAGAGTCAGGAAGACTGAAATGAAACCCAACACAGCAACGCCAATGGAAACGAGCTATAAACACCAACGGTCTGACACCGGGGCTGGGGGTGGCCCCGTGGGCAACAGCTGGCCCAGAGAACCCGGGAAATGTCAAACCTCAAACCTATTCTGCATAAACTGTTGTTTCATTTAACATCTAAAGGGAGACTCAACTGGGACCCAACTGGGAAGGTGGGGAGCAGCCCCCCGAGCCCCTCCGACTGCCAGCGAAGCCTGTGGCACCCCCCAACACCCCCAGGCACTTCCTCTGCGCCGCTGGAGCCGCTGTGGGCCCCGGCCGTGCTGGGAGCCCGGCTGTGCCGGGCCGGCCGAGGCTGGAGGTAGGAGCAGCCAGCGGGACACTCCTCCACGGGTGGGCTGTGGGGCTCTCCAAAGCACCCTGACCCCACCAGTCCCCAGTCCCGTGGCTTCATGTGGCTCTGTGATGGGTGTGGGGTGGGTCCATCAACCCACCCTGTCCCTGCGGAGTGTGCCGCGCCACGTGGCCCCGACTCCTTCCAAACACAACAAAGAGTGGAAGAAAAATGAGTCAAACAACAAGAGCAGGCTGGGGCACCGTGCTGCTGAGAGCAGCCAGTGTCTCCTTTCCAACTGGGTACAATGGGAAGGGGAAGAAACGGGGAAAGAAAACAAAACCCAAAACAACAGCTTTCAAACAATTGCTTTTTACAGTATGTACAGAGCCCAGCAGGCAGAGCATCCCCTTACAGCAGCCCTCGGGGCCGGGTGCAACATGGACACACAACTGAGACCGATGGCCCCCATGTCCCCCAGCAGGGCAGCAGGAGAGGCGGGGGAGAGCAGGGGCGGCCCGGCTGCTGCGGGGCCGAGGTAGAGTGTCGGCCTGGGGACAGCCACTCTGGGGCTGGGGGCAGAGGACCAGAAAGCCCCTGTCCTCAGAGCTGGGGAGCAGCCAGGACTGGGGACCACCTTCCTCCAGGACCTGGTGCCCCCAGCTCTGGCACGAGGCTGGAGCAGGGACCAGCATGGCCCCACGTGCCTCCGGCAGAACCTAAGTGTGCTTGTTTCTTGCTGCGCCCTGCCTGCGGCCTGGGGAAGGCGCCCTAAAAGCAAAAGGTGGATGAAAAGGGGAGCCACAGCCCCCCACAGCAGGATGTGCTGCCCCAGGGTTTAGGGGGCAGTTGCCATGGTAGTGGGGCGGAGGAAAGGCTGGGATTTGCAGAGTTGGAGCTCAGAAACCAAAGCAAAAGCCACAGGCAGGCGCTTCAGGCAGGTCTGGACCATGCATGGCCTGGGGGCCCTGGCAGCTTGTGGGAACAGAGCCCCCAGCCCCATAGAGCACCAGCCCCCAAGGGCAGATGCTGCTTTGCTGGGGCCAAGAGCTTCCCCAGCCCCGCTCTGACCATTTGCCACATGCTGGTGGCTCCTGCCCACTGGCACAGAGTTGTGGGTGCTGTGGGGTCCAGGACCAGATGAGGGACAGGAAGAGTCCCACAGCTGCATCCAGCCAGGCTGCCACCCACCCACCTAGCTCACACCAGCCCCCTGACACCTGCCAAGGCTCTGTGAGCCAGTCCCTCCTTCCTTTCCTGAGACTGTGGCCACACAGCAGGCTCAGCCCCGTGTTCCAAGTCCTCGCCTGCCCCCAGTCCTGTCGTGAAGCAGCACCTCAGAGACATGCGGCAGGGTCCCAAATTCATCAAGAAACCTCAGTGCTTCTGTTTCCTCTTCATATGCACCAGGCAGGTGAGTCGCCTCCACCCCGAGTGCTGGTGCTCAGTAGAATAAATACATCCGCAGGTACCAGCTCACCCACTCACCAAAGGGGTGGGGTGGGGAGTCAGTGTGTGTCCGATGAGGGGAGAAGACAGAGCCTGCCTCAGATCACGGCAGGAACGTCAAGCAGTACAATTAACACCATTCAACTGATGTCTAAAGGAGTCTCCAGCACTTCTCCATGTGAGCCAGTCACACGTCTTGTACAGCCCAGGCATCCCGGCGCGTCACATCCTGCCACGACCCAAGGGCAAATCAGCTCCCGTGAGCCCCAGCGCCATGGGCAAACCCTAAACCCTCGAGGGCATCCTGTGAGCGCCCAGCCTAGCCGCTGGAGGCGCGGCAGGAGCAGAGCCTTACCGTTCTCACCTCCGGGGAGGTGGGTATAGGGAGGGAGCGGAGCCTTGCTGGCTGGCAACGATGGCTGTAGAGGAGAGACCTGGGGGGGGGGGGGAGAAGAAGTGTCATGAGCTGGCAGACAGGGCCGGTCACCTCGGGGACAGTGTGAGGGTCCCACGGCCCAAGGGCAGGTGCAGCTCCCCCCCAGCCCAGCCCCACTCTCACCTGTTGCATAGGGCAGGTTGTACTGCGCTGGCAGCAGCGAGTACCCGAGGTGGTGGTGGTGGTGATGCGTGGAGAGCAGGCGCTGGGAGGGCGACGTGCGGGGCCGGTCGCCGCTCCTCTCCCCTGCACCCGCTCCCCCAACGCTGCTGCAGCTCCCGCCGCCCCCCACCACGCCACAGCCACTGCGATCCCGCTCCTGAGACGTCTTCTCACTTATCTGGAGAGGAGAAAGCAGACGCATGCTGAGGGACATGACCAGCAACTCTGGGGCACATAGCAGGATATTCTCTCTGCCTTTGCCCAGAAGGTTCCCATGATGCTGATGGGAAGTGGGGTGGGATGGCCAAAAGCCATGTGGAGGGCACAGGGCCTGTTTGAGGACAATTCTTTCCTCACTGGGTCCAAGCTCTGTCTCCCAGCTCTGCCCAGGAGGAGCCATGGGATGGAGGTGGCCCCCACTTCCCATGTACCAGCTCCAGGATTGAAGACAAGTGTCACCTGGTTGCTGCAGGGCCTGGAGAAGCCCCAGCACTGGGGCACAGGTTTGGCTGGTCCATCCCAAAGGATTTGTAATGTTGGAATCCATGGCTGCAGGTCTCCCACAGCAGCAGAAATAGCAAAACCATATGGCAAGCAGAGCTGTTCCCACCTCATTATAGGATCCAAGGACTATCCCACAGAGCTGGGCAAAGCCAGCGCCCTCCTGACCCTCACCGTGGGTGATTTGCTCTTGTAGTGGCTGGCATGCTGCTGCAGGATGTCCAGGGCCTTGGACTCTGAGCTGGATTTACAGCTCACACTGGGGCTGGCTCGGGACTTGTCACTGTCATCACTGCCGGATGCCTTGCTCCCATACGGAGAGAAGGAATAGCTGGAGGGTAGGTATGATCCTGGGGGGAGAAGAGCAGTCAGGGCACCAGGAGTATTTGGGCACCACAGTGGGAGCATGTGTCTCTGTATGTGTGTGAGACGATGTCCCACAGCCATCCCCCACCCCGAGAGCAGGGACAGCTGGGAACAGACACCCCTTGAAGCCCCCTGCTCCCTACCTGGGTAATTCTGCATCATGACGGTGGGCATGGCACGGTAGCTGGGGTGGTTGGGGTCATACGACTGGCTGTAGGAGTAGCCGTGCATGTACGGGATGTAGGACTGATGCTGCGTGAGGGGTGAGGACACGGGGACGTGCACACTGGGCCTGGGGTCCTTCCCCACCATGCGAGCCTCCTCAGTGGGGGTCAGCTTGCACTCAGAGCTAGTGCTCTCCTTCCCGTCCTCTTTGGATGATGATTCTTTGCTTCGATTTCTTTCTTCCTTCAACTTTCGGTCCCTCTCCTCTTTCCACCGCTCATCCTCTGTCTTGATGTCCGAGTACTTCGCTGGGTACACATAGGGCCACATCCGGGACTCAGCTTCCTGCAAGAACAGCCAGCCATCAAAACAGCTATCTCCCCCTGGTCCTGCCTGTCCCAAAACAAGCCAGTGTTTGGAGGTGACTGGAAAACCCCATTCCCCTTCCTTGGGGTCTCCTTGGCCCATCCATGGCCTCTGCTTCCCACAAGAACAGCCAACCACCAGAGCAGCTGTCTCCCCACAGCCCCACCTGTCCCAAATCCAGGCTGCCTTTGGAGACCAGCAAACCCCACTCCCCTTCCTCGGGCTCTCCCTAGCTCATCCATGGCCTCACAGCCCCACCCTTTTTCTGGCCCCAAGGGAATCTCATGGAGTCCCACCACAAGCAAAGGACAACATGTGTTCTCTGAGGTGATGGCCCCAGCAAAGCCCAGTGAGCGGCTTCCTCCAGGAGCAAACCCAAGGCTGGGCTGGCAGACAGGGCATGGCATTACCTGTCTGTACCAGAGAACAGGGTCCACCTCCGCTTGCCGGCCACACTCAGAGCCAGCCTTCGTCTCAGCCGTCTCCTTCCCTAGGTGACCAGCCTCGCTCAGCTTCACCTTGAGGCCCTCAGCAACCTGGCTGCTGGACAGCTTGGACGAGTCCTCCAGCTTGGGGATGATGACAGATTTGGCCATATCAGGACCTCCCTGCTCCTTGGGCTTGCTCAGCCCTGACTTGACAAGATCCGTGAGGCTCGGGGCTTTGGTCAGTGTTGGGGGCATGGGTGGCTTCTGCTTCCATTCCTCTTTGAGTGCCGCCTCCCTTTCTTTCAAGCCCAGCTCTGCCTTCTTCTCCAGCCCTCGCTGCTGCTGCTGTTCCAGGCTCTGCCGCTGCTTCTGCTGCTCCTCGTACTGCTGGCGGTAGGCAGGGTTGGTGCTCAGCAGGTGAGCGTGGTAGCCCTGCTCGCTGTAGCCGTAGGGTGGCACGTAGGCGTACTGGTTGTAGTAAAGGGACTGCATGTACATGTTGGGGCGCTGCTGGATGACTGAGGGCTGCTGGCTGGAGCCACTGCCGAGTTCTGCCTTCTTCTCTTCACAGCCTTCACTCTTCACCTTCACCTCCGGATTCTCCTGCTCCTCGTCCTTCTTCAGCTTCAAGGTCTGTGTGTCGGCTGCAGACTGCCCGCCGGGGTTCAGGGGTCCCGGGCTAGCCTGGGGATAGCCAGGGGAATAGTAGGTTTCAAAGCCTTGGTAGAAGGGAGACTCTTTGCTCTGCGGTTGTGGTGGGAAAAGAGCTTTTTTGGCGCCTTCCTTGACCAGCTGCTCTGGGTCTTTTGCCTTCACGCTCTCCAGTTTGCCCTCCCCATCCTCCCCAGCGTCGGAGATGTCTGAGTAGGCCGGGCTGTTGGTCTTCACTGAGCTGGCCTCTGCCCCATTCTGGGTGACAACGTGCAGTGGGGTCAGGGGCTGGGCTGGGTTGGTGTTCTCCAGCCTGCTGGCCCCGCCGATGGAGGGACTGGGTGCGTTGTCAGTGAAGCTGTAGATTTTATCTGCCTCAGCCTTGATGCTGGCGAGCCGGCTCTGGTGGGAATCAGATGAACCGTTCAGCAGCCCCTCGCCTTTCATCCCCAGTTCGCTGGATTCCCCCCGGAAAGGGCTCTTACCTTCCTCTGCTCTGCAGGCTTTGCCAGGAGTCAAAGGGTTTTCCACCTCTTTGGGGTCTTTCTTCTTCTTGTCTTTCTTCTTCTTCTCCTTGGAAGGGGTGAGGGCAGGGTTGACAGCAAAGGGCTCTCCCATTACCGTTGGCTTGGGCTGGATGGGTTTGAGCTGGGGGCTGTTGGGCATGGTCTGGACCACAGTTGTGGCAAGGCCAGCGGAGGAGCCGGGGCTGGCTGTGGTGAGCGTGGCAGTCTGGAAAGTGTAAATGGGCTGCGGGGGGATGGCTGGTGCAATGGGTCTGGCGGACTTCAAGCTTTTGGAAGGAATCTTCTCCTGTTTAGCACCAGAAGCTTTCTTCGACTTGTCCTTATCAATGCATCGCTTCTCCAGAGAGTCAAAGTCATCGTTACTTGTCTCATCGGCCACTGAAGGACCATCTTCAGAGCCATCATTGGACAGAGCACCCAGGTCTGTGTCCCCTTCCCCACCTACCTTCTTCTTGCAGGGGACCTTGGTGCTGAACTTGCTGGATGGGGAGGGGCTGTGGGGCTCCATCAAACGCACCTTGGGGGTGGCCGAGCGAGCAGGTGAGAGGGAGCCCTTCTGTGTCCCGGCAGCACCGTTGCAGCTCCCAACGTCGGCATGCAGGGAGGGCTCCTCGCCATACTCACTGTCCACATCCGCCTCTAGCTTGCTGTCATCATCCGTGTGTGCGTGGGCCTGGTGGTATTTCAGCCCATTGATATGCTTGTACTTCTTGTTACAGTTGGGGTGGGGACAGTCGATGAGGATGGGAGAAGGGCAGCTGCGCTCCAGGATAGCTGGCTCCACCTTGACTGTGGCAGGCGGCACTGTGGCCGAGCCCATTGAGTTTGTGCGGATGCGCTTGCTGCCCTTGGAGTCCTCCGAGCTGGAGTTCAGATCCATGTCGGAGAGGGGTTTGCTCTTCCGCTTGGTGACGGAGGAGGGACTGGCCTTCACGTCCTCGGCGGTGCCACCGGGCGGGGTGCGGTGGTCCGAGGAGTTCTGGCTGCCCCGGCGGCCCTTGCTGTTGGCTCCCGCCCGGGTCTTGCTGCTGTTGCTGGTCCCTTTGCTGTCCGAGGCCGCGGCCGTCTCGTTGACCGGCGTGTTGCTGTTGGGCCGCATGCGCTTGCCCCTGCCCCGGCCGTTGCGCATCTCCAGGTCACTGGTGGGAGAGTCACAGAACCTGCAGGGAGGAGGACACAGAGGTTTTAACAGAGAGATGGCTGTGCTGTCCCCAAGGCACAATGGAGATCCCCTTACTCCCCTCACTACCAAATCCCATAGACTTCTCCCCACACTGTCGATAAAGAGGAACCAGAGAGGTCCCCTGGGATGTGCAAAACCATCTCCAGTCCCAAGAAAATGGACGTGTGACTGCAGGGGAAGTCACAGGAGCAGTTGGGTTGGGCAAGGAGGGGATGCCAACCCCTGTGGCAGCCCCGTGGGCACAGGGCAGAATGTTCTGGGTGTCACGGGGGCCATACAGGGCCAGATTTGCCCTCAGCACAAGGAGCCCACCCGAGCCCCCCACCCACTTACCGGGGAGGTGCCCAGTCATGCTGCGTGCAGTCCAGCAGCGTCCCCACGTACGTCTTGTTCCTCCAGGTGACGTTGACCACCAGCATCCCTGCAAGGCAAGAGGAAAGCGTCACACAGGGCCAGGGGTGATCCCACGGTGCCAGGAACCTGACCCTCGAGACAGGCAGGAAGAAGAGCTAAGGTCTAGGGTTGAAAGAGGATGGACAAGGGGTCATGGGCTCTCAGAAGAGGTGAGACATTGGGCTAAGGGCTGGAGGGGCACCAACATGAGAGCTGAAGACACCCAGCTCTTCCCTTCCCTTAGCATGTCACACCTAACTGCTTTTCCTGTTTCCTACTTTCATGGGATGTTAAAATCCAGTGACCCTCAGAGGGCTGTGAGATTCCACGGGGGGCCTGAAGATCCACATTGGCTCCATGTGTGCTCAGGTAGGGTAGGGAATGTGATCTCCAGGGAGAAATAGGTGGGAAGCCCCTGGGAGAAATGCAGACAGCCCCTATAAAGGTGGTGGACCTCAAAGTGGAGCTGCAGACACGCCAGCAGGGCTCTGAACCAGCATGGCCATGAACTTCATGACCCTCCGGAAAAAGCTGCTACTGCCACTAGATGGCAAGCTGAGCCCAGCATTCCTGCTCAGGCGACTGTCCCTGGCAGGAAAATCCAGTCTGGCAGAATAATCCTCCATTGCCCTGGGCCGCTTTGCTTCAGCACCTCCAGGGGCATCTCTCTGCCCTGTATTTCCATCTGGAGAACCATCTAAGGGGCCACATCTTCCCATCATGGAGTGAAGTCACTGGGCAGTCAGAAAACCCTGGAGTTTCAGCTTTTCCACACTAATTCAGAAGAAGAACTGCCTGGCTCATACCCATGCCGAGGCCCCTCAGCACCTTCTGTGGGACACAGAGAGGTCCTCCATAGCATCCCTCAGCATTCTGGTGTCTCCTCCTTGCCACGCATCACTCTGATTTCCGCATAACTGGAGCAGAGTCTGTTGTGCCAGGCACATTTATCCAAGCAAGGTAAAACTCGGGAACGTGTTTGCAAGGCTTGATGAGTGCAGCAAGATATACGGCCCCGGGAGATGGATGGAGCCGAGGGAGCCCGGAGCAGCTGTGCCTGAAGCATGTTTATAAATCTCAGCCCACATCCCCCGCTGTGCTATGCCAGCAGCCAGCTGCAGGCTTCAGCATGGATAATACATGGAGCCAAGGCCTGACACGTGGGGCTCCTTCAGAAAGAGAAATGAAATGCAGACCTTCTCCTTTTCCTCCTAGAAAATGTTGCAAGCAGATCATGAAAAGACATGGTCCCAGCACATGGCCAAGAGCCACAACCGGCTCATCCTAGTGAGCAAGAGACGCTGGGTTCTGCCTTCACAGGAAGGTACTGGGGACCTGCCTTAACAAAGACATGGCCAGGATGTGATGATGGAGACAACCTGAGGGAGAAACCAACTGCTGGGAACCCACAGCCCCACACATGGAAAGATCAATGGCAACAGTGGGATGCTGGTTCCAGGCATCCCGAAGAGGACACGTGAAATGTGGTTTTCTGTTCTTCCTAATGCAGCAGGAGCCTGTCCCCCTTTCCTTGAAACCCAAAGAAGCTCCTGGCTGCGTTCTGCACCCCCAACCCACTCCCACTATTCCCAGGACACCTCTGGGGAGCTCCTGTGGGGTCCTCCCAGGAGCTGCCCAAGGACCTGGGAGCCACTGAGGAACAAGCAGCAGTAACCCAGGCCTCATCTCTTCCAGTCCCTCTGCTCTCCCCACCAGTTCAACTCCTCTGAAGGCAGAGAAGACCACGTGAGCTGCTGGAAGTTAACTGCATGGCAAACCACTGGAGTCTCATGTGCATCCTGGGGCCAGTGTGTGATATTAGAAAGGAGGTGCTGGCATTTTTCCTCCCAACCACCACAGCCACAAGAGAGAGATGAATGAAGAAGGGGCAAAACGAGCCGGCACTGTCTCTCCTTCCCTGTTGGAACACCAGACCTCCAACACACACCAGCCTATATTTAACCCGCTGCAACCAATCATACCAAATCCCCTCCTAATCCTCCAACAATAACCCAGGACAATTTAAACCCCAGGATAGATCCTAAGCAGCTTTTTTTACCCACTGTGTCCCCCTCCCATGGCAGGATGATGAGCAGGCACAGGCATGACAAGGGCAGCAGTGAGGAAGCAATGCTTTCGCATCCTCAAGAAGGCAAATGCTCTTGAACAGAAGGAATCCCACTTGGGTAACTCCCACCCCACCTGGTTTCATGAGAAGGTGACATCTTTGAAGCTCTCAAGGAACCGAAACCCCTCAAATCTGGGTGCAAACCACTCAGCATCCTGCTCACATCAGAGTTGTATCCTGGCTGGAAAAATTTAAGGGCTAGTGATGGTGCAAAGTTGCCATTCAGGAAGGCAGCATATGAGAAATGGAGGACAAGGCTGCTGTGGGCACCAGGAGCCATTGTATTGGGGCACATTTCCCCCCTTTTCAAAGATGATCCCCCAAGTCCAACCAAGAACATCTTCATGAATTCTTCCTCCACCTGCATCACTTCCAGGATGCCCTGGCTTTGGGATGCCCCTTCTTCCATGAATTTCTTCCCCAGCTGCATCATCTTCGAAATTATCTTTGTCATTTCCCCTCCAGCTGCATCACTTTCAGGATGTTCCAGCTTTTCCATAAGCCCTGCCCATGTGCAGAGATCCCACCTGACCTGTAGTGCCCAGGCTCTGGGAACCCAAAGCTCTTCATGGCCATCATGCTCCTGCCAGGAGACAGGGGACACCATGGGGCTGTCCAGCACAACTGTCACCTCACCCAGTGAGGAGAGCTCACTCACCAGTTACCATCACAGGCAAAAGAGACTCATCCTGGGAAAACTAATTTAATTTATTGCAGATCAAATCAGAGTAAGATAATGAAAAATAAAACCAAACCTTAGAACACTTTCTCCTGGCTTCTTTCTTAGGCTCAACTTTACTCCTGATTTCTACATCTCTGCCCCCAAACAGATGGAGGATGGGGAATGGGGGCTGCTTTTTCTCCCCTTCCTAAATATATTATCCTAGAGGCACTGCCCTCACTGCTGACAGGCTTGGCCTTTACTGACCTAGTCCAACATGGGGGAAGTTTCTGGTGTCTTCTCACAGAGAAGTCCCCTCTATCAAACCTTGGCAGGCAACATGAACACAGTTTCCCTGGCAGGGCCAGAGGGAGACAGGATCATCCCATCCATCATACCATGCAGAGATGGATGCTCAGATGGTGCATGACTGTCCCTGGCCATCCAACTGCTTTCCAGGGACTATAGCACACAGAAAGATCACTGCTCTGGACTCCAGGAGGGAAGACTGGCGTCTTCAGAGACTCATTTGACAGAGTGCCATGGGATAAGAGCGCTGGAGGGAAGTGGGACCCAAGAAAGCCAGTTGATGTCCAAGGATCATCC
Organism: Sylvia atricapilla; assembly: GCF_009819655.1. Taxonomy (NCBI): domain Eukaryota; kingdom Metazoa; phylum Chordata; class Aves; order Passeriformes; family Sylviidae; genus Sylvia; species Sylvia atricapilla. The sequence goes on from NC_089152.1 coordinate 17,218,611, forward strand.
CTGAATTCAGGAGCAATGCATCCCAACAAAGAGAAGTCGGGGGGAAATGCCAGAAGGCCTGATGGATTAACAAGGAACTCTTGGAGAAACTCAAACACACAAAGGAAACCTGCAGTTGGGGTAGCCCACAGCTGAGGGGCTCAGTGATTTGTTTGCCTTGATCTTCACCAGCAAGTGCTCCAGCCACACCACCTGAGATGGAGGAGGCAAAGACAGGGTCTGGGAGAAGGAAGAACCACTTATAAGAGAAGTTCAAGGTGTGTAAGTCCATGAGACCTGATGAGATGCACTCATAGTTCTCATGGGAACTGGCACAGGATGCATCTAAGCCATATCCATTGTATTTGAGAAGTCTTTGCTCTCACCCTCCCATCTTCTGCATTCTATCCCCATCTACTGCATTTCCCTCCTGCTCCAAGCGAGGACACGTCCACACTGGCATGTGCCAACCCTGAGCAGGCTTGTGCTCCATCATATCCTCATGAGAAATTTGCAGAAGAACAATCCAAATGGCTGGAGTACAGAAATCTGAGCCACTAACATCCAGCAAGGAGCTGGAGGAAAGGATGTACATGTGCTGACATTTTCCAGGTGCTGCCACACCATGATCCTCATAGCTCAGAGGGTTTGTGTTTGTTTTGCTGCCATCAGTACTTTTGTAGCACCATGGGGAGGTGAGAAGGTGACACCAATGGTCCAAGCCAGGTGACACCAGCTTCACCAAGGGGGATGGAGGAGACCTGGCAGCTCCTGAGGCACCAAAGAGAGCAGTGATCAGACCAGTGAGTAGTTTTTGAGGATCGGAAGAACTACACATAACAGCACTAGGGGAGCTCCCAAGACAGCTGCTCCCCACTGAAAGTGTCCTGATAAAACACACACCTGTGCAGCCAGGCTCAGAAAAGGGACAGTGTCACCAGCATGGCTGCAGGACAGCATGAACAACAGTGTTCACTACCAGCTAGACCAGACCTTGGGCCAACACCAACCTGGAATGGTGGAGGAGAAGGTGGACCAAAAGCCCAGAGCCAAGATGGTTGGTGGTGGGAGCCCTCTGGGATGCCTTCAGCAGGGCTCATGGCAGATTTTCTAGAGGACAAAGTTGGTTCAGGGCATGAAGGACATCATCACGTTCATTGAAGCTTCATGCTCCTGTCTCAGATGGACTTGTCCTTCTCTGTCCAACTTACCCTTCCAAGCACTGCCAGGCTTTGACTTTAGAAGCTTTTCTCCATGGTTTTGCAGCCCCACATGGAGAGGAGAAAGCTGGCTTCAGGGAGACCTTGAGAGTCCTTTCCAGTGCCAAAGGGGATCTAAAAGAACACTGAGGAGGGACTTTTTGCAAGGCTAAAAAGTGACAAGCCAAAGAGTAATGGCTTTAGCAGAAAGAGAGGAGATTTAGATTGGATACTAGGAAAAAAATTCCTTCATGACAGGGTAGTGAGGCCCTGGCACAAGTTTCCCAGAGAAGCTCTGGCTGCCCCATCCCTATAAGTGTTCAAGGCTAGGATGGATGGAGAGTTGGAGCAACTTGGGCTACTGGAAGGTATCCCTGCCCATGGCAGGGGGTGGGATGAACTGGGCTTTAATGTCCCTTTCAAACCAAACCATTCCTCAGTTCTGTGATTCTAAACTTGATGCAAGCCAAGAACTGCTCCACTGCTCTGGGGTCTTTCCAAGCAGTCCAATGAGGCTGCTACATCCCAAGGAGCAAGGGGAGAGATGGATCCCTCTGGAGATATTGAGGAGAGTCTCCTGATGCTGGAATCACCTCATCTGGCTTTGCAGACATGCCCTTGGTGTAGCTTTCTTCTCTATATCCTTTGGGCAAGGGGACATTTCACAAACTCCAGCTTCCAACAGCCAGATCCGGCATCGCCCTTAACTCCATCTTTGACAGAGATGAGAAGGCCAGGGAGAGATGCCAGGCAAAAACCAGGGATGGCTCCCCCCTGCTTTTCACTCAAGGACGAGATGCTGCGTGACCGGAGCCAAGGCACCCAGCAGACCCAAAGAGACCAAACGCAGTATCAGGGCTCACCTTTGTGCAGGACTGGATGTGAAATCCTTGCTCCCAACAGTGGCAAGCATTAGCAGCCAGCAGAGAAGGATCTCTGTGTGAGTTCACTGAATTACCAGAGACTAAAAATATCTGGGCTGTGGGAAATCACAGGACACCTCCAAGGCATGCTCCAAACTGGTGGCTGCGGAAGCGAGGGGTAATGCGGACGGACAGGCAGACAGGCAAGGAGCTCCACGGTGGGGTGAGGAGCAGGAGAAAATAACAGCAACCGCTCCCATGGCAAGGCTTCTCAATTAGCAATTGGCAGAGAGGGATGTTTTTGTGCTCCCTGGCTCAGGAATGCTCAGTTCATCCACCCTGGCACGGCCACCATGACCCTCTCCTGATTTCCACCCAAAACCACCATACAAGGCCCAAGCTCTCATGAGGTTTCCCACTGCCCATGGGGCTCTTCAGCAGCCCTGGGATTTTCAGGGAACTCTGCAGCTCCAGGGGTTTTGGGTTGAGAGAAGTTACGCCAGAAGAGCAGGCTGATGGGGTTGGGGAGATGGGGGAGTCCCACAAGTGGAGGGTGCTAATGCTCCACTCTGCTGCTGTGTGCCCCAAAACCCAGCCCAGCTGTGCCTCAGTTTCCCCAGCAGAAGGAGGTGTATCCTACAAAGTGGCCAGGCTCCTGGAGACACCAATCATGCAGTGCTGAGGAGCTGGTAGATCAGTGCAGACCTTCCATAGATTTCTTTAGAGCAGACCCACCCTGCAGATCCCCTGGCCCTGGGATGGACAGAGCAGGGCTCCTGAACTCTCCTGCTTTGTGTTTTTTCTCACAGATTTTACATGTGACATCCTTCTGCCTTGGTGTAGCAGAAAAACCACACAACTCCCAGCTGCCCTCAATCAGAGCGAACTTTTTTTCCATATGGAATGGATGGTAAAGCAGAGGAGTGTGGAGGACTCTATCCCAAGCTAGACATCCCAGTCTTCCCTGGCATAGTCCATCCACTGCTCTCTTCCCAAACAACTCAGGTGCTATTTCTCAACATGCTTTTTCCAAGGGGAACAACTCCAGTGCTCACACCAGCAGCCACTGTGGCACTTGGTCCTGCGCCGACCATGGCTTCAAAACCAGTTTCCCAGTAGCAAGAGAGAAAAGGCAAACTAGGCCCACTCCCACCTTCCCAAAGCATGGGACAAGAAGAGAACCTCGCTGGAAGCAGCTCATGAGGATGGAGATTTCAGCTCAGCTTCGATCGCAGATAATAGTCTCAGTGAGGAGTTGCTGGGATAAAGGCCAACAGCTTCATTTCCGGCACAGAATAGCAATGGAAGAGTGGAAGCAGATATCCAAGAGGAGCACATGGATACCTGAGATGACCCATCAACCAGCCTCCACCACCAGTGCTCTCTCTCACCTTTGTGCTTCTAGACTGTTTCTGCTTCCACACACAAACACAAGGAGATCACCCCCGTGCCTCCCAAGGCAGAAACTCCAGCATCCCACTGAGGCTAGAGGGAAGGCCAAGTTCCAACACTTCCCATGGGCCACTGAGCCACCTATTCATCCCTGCGTTCCTTGGCAGAGCCCCAAGAGCAACGAAAACCCATCAAAGGACCTGGGAAAGCAAACCAAGCTGTGCACGGATGAGATGAGCTCCAGTGGAAAAAAGAGATTGGATTGGCTTGGCAAGAGAGCTGAGAGGCTGATCTCCCACTGAGTCGATTTTGAGAGCTCTGTTGGGGTTTTTTAATCCAGCAGGAGATTTCTGCCGCCTCCCAGGGTTTGAGCGTTTTTGTGACAGACCTGTGGGTTGCCAAGCAAAAATGAAGTCAACTCTGTCAAATTCCCGTGCCGGCTGGCACGGCCTTTCCCCTGGCACCTCTGGAACAAGTCAGCTCTTGTTGAAGGGCAGAGAAATGGCAGCTTAGATTTTCGCCTGCTGTCTGGGCAAAGGGATAACGCAACACATGGGGCTGATGCAAGTATTGGCCCATTACTCCCTTTGCTGGACTGATTACGGACTGCTCTCACAGGGCTCCTCTGTCCTGACCACCCAGCTGGTGGCAGGAAAGCCCAGGACATGCCAAATAATGACACAGCAGGGACATGGGAAGGAAGGGTCTGCCGTAACTCCTCCGTGACGCTGTCAGAGAGCAAGAAGCTCTGTGACACTCACCATCCTCCGTCTCCTGCCAGACGATGCCCTCCAGGTTCACGCTGGTCCCAGGCTCGCAGGGGCCCAGGCACTCGGGCTCGGTGGCCAGGGCCACATCGCAGGTGTTCACCCCCACCGAGCGGGTGCGTACCATGATCTGCTCACACGGCGACGAGATGTCATTGTTGACAACAGGGACAAGGAGGTGCAAGGGCAACACTGCAGGTGTAGAGACGGGAGATTCCATCTGCGGGGAAAAACAGATATGCGATCACCATGAGGAATACTGTCAGGAACACACAAGGGAGGGCAAGTATCAACAGACCTTTACATTCCTGGAGAACCTCAAGCTCAGGACAGCCACTTTCAGTCCACATCCCAAACCCCATGAGAGGACAAGGATCTCACAGGGCTCTCCTGCCCTGGCGTGCCCATACCCAAGTTACCCTGGGGAGCTCTGCAGTCACAGAGATCACACCCAAAGTCCTTGTGCAGGACATATCTGTGCTCCTGCTTGAAACAGCTTGTGGCAAGTTTTTTCCCCGACGGCTTCTGTAATCACCCCCGGCGAGGATGCCTCTTGGCTATGGCTCAGATGTTAATGCAGTCAATGACTTTGGACCCAGTGGCTCACTAGAAGAGCTTCTGCTCAACCAGCAGGACAGGACAAACGAGTAGCAGACTCCCTCCGGCACCCATGAAAACCAACATCCTTATCCTTCCAGAACTACCCTGTGACCACCTGCAGACACAAGCACTTGGATCATATCCCTCTTCCCTATGCAAGTATCTGCTTCAGAGCCTGATCCAGCCATTGTGCTCTCTTCACACATAGAAACCAGATTCCACAGCCAGAGCTGGGCTTGGAAAGCCAACAAGCCAATATGCCAAGTGGAAGCCCAGCCAAGCCACCCTGCTGCTGAGAAGCCAAGGTCCTTGGCCGCTGTGCCACGCAAGCAGATTACAGCAGTGTCAGGAGGAGGATGGCTGATGGGCTGATTCCATGGCTGGCCAAGGCAAGGGCAGGGTGGAGACCTTCCCATCCTTTGGGGTTCTTCAGGTAAGCCAGCCATGGCCAGCCACCCCCTCACCCTGGCTTGCAAGGACCTGCAGCAGCTCTGGGGCGAGCAGCTCCTCTTCAGCTTAGACTCCTCTCTCTTCACCATTTGTGATCTTTAGACACTGGGCTACCTCAGAAGAGAAGGAGACTGAGGAAACTTATCACATCAGCAGCAAGTACTGACCTGGGTTCCAGTTTCAAGCAGAAGATTCCTCTAGAGCACCCAGTTCTACTCCCAAACCCTCTAGAACTATGGTGAGGGAAAACAATAGACCTGGAGAGCTCAAGTTTGTGGTTACTAAGTGTGGACACAGGCACCAGCCCATGATCCCTTCCAGCCTTGCTGCTGACTCCCACCCTGGTCTTGACCAGCTGCCAAATTTGCCTGCTCTCTCTCTTGCTCAGACATCTGCGTCCTTTAAGCAATGGAAACAACTCCGACAGAACCTTGCACGTCCAACTAGCCTGCTCCACCCAATAGGGTGCACACAAACCACAGCAAGTGCCTGGAGCATCCCACCTCCCCACCAACTCCTGACCCACAGATTCTCTCCACATCCCTGGTGACACCAATCTATGGACAGAGGAGCAGAGAAGAGGATATCACATCCTGGCTCTGATAGAGCAAGTGGATTTTCTCTTCCAGCAGAACACAAAGCGCTTTCTGTCAGCAGCCCTCTCCTTGTCCTACACCCATCCTCTCTCCAGACAGCTCATCAGAGCAACATGCAGCCCACTCAGCACTAAAGATGGCCTGGAGGTCTTGAACAACAGTGGCTGGACCCCACAGTCCCCTCCCCAGCAGCACAGCTTGTTATCCACCACCATCTACAATCTCCCACCAACAGAATCAGCTCTCCCCCCGGAGCCCACCTCCAGACCACCCATCTCGAAGGCTGCCCCACAGCCCGTGGACCAACTGCACTCCATGGGATTCAAAAAGGGTGGTTTTGGCATAAAACCATCCCAGAAGGCTGCAAGAGCAGCTTCCAGAAGACTGCCACAGGAAAATCACCCCCCAAACACAGCAACCTCTTCAGCAGATCCAGGGCAAGATGCTCCAAGGAAACATGAGGCTCCTTTGAAGGGACTCCTCAATGCCACATTCTGCAAATCACAAGTCAGTCACCAGCAAAGGAAGAGCCAGGGAGGAACCAGGCAGGGCTGCTTGACTTGGGTGGGCAGCAGGAACAGCCCAGGGAGTGGCAGGGATCACTCGCCCCCATTGCCCAGGGAGCAGTGGCTGTGTGTGTGTGTTTGGGGACCTGCTGAGACCGTTCAGCTTCCTTCCACTCTGCAACAGAAACCACAGCGCAGCACAGGAGCATTTAATTACAGTTCCAGCTCTGCTAATTATCGCCCGGTCACATTCGTAATCTGCATTATGCCATGGTGCATAATAAGCAGCTCACTGAGATCTCTAATAAGCAAGGCGGCTTGATGGGATTTCATATCTCACCCTGCTCTGTAACAAACAGCCTCTTTCAGCAGCCGTGGGGAGACAAGGCGGCTCTCCTGCTCCCTTGCCTGAAGCTCCACAGCAAAATAAAAAGGTTCAGGATGGTTCTTCAAGGGTGAGGGCAGGCGCAGAGGTTCCCCACTGGGACACAACCAAAAAAAGCTGAAAGCCATGCTGGAGAAAAAGATATATGGATTGAGCCATGAAATTCAGCTCCCCCTCTATGTGTGTCTTATCTCCCGCTGCCACGATCTTTTCACCCCTTTGCTTTCTCAGCAAGGTCAGGAGATGCAGGATGGCTGGGAGAGCTCCACGTACGATAGGGCAGCTCCTCTGGCTGCTCTTCCCCTTGGAGGGAGAGAGGGAACCTGGGGCGATGCCGGCCTGGGGGTGGTGGGCAGCACTCACACCCCACAGCAGTGAGTTTCACATCACCTCCAGGACTGTGCTAGCCGAGATCCCTGGCTCCAAAAATGAGCTTTGTACCTTCTGGCCACCCCCCATACCACTTCTGGGCCCTAAATCCCCCTTGCAGAAATAAAATTTATTTCTCTTTCCATGCTGCGTAGGCTCCAAGATTAAACACTGGCTACACTCTCACTGCTGGAGGAACTTGGTGTGTCTGCAGCCACCCTGTGGGAGTTAGATGGGGTGAAGCTTCCGCATGCCAGCGCTGGCCGTCCGTGTCCGCCCGCCGCTGCCTCCCCTAATGAAAGCCCTTTGTGTTTCTGGCGGAGGCTTTCCCATCACGAGGAACGTGCTTTCACCACCGCCGAGGACAGAAGTGGAACGGAGCCAAGCCTGGGCGGCAGCGGCCAACACAGGCTCTGCTCAACGGGGGAAAGGCAAATCCACTGAGAGTCCAGGGTGATGCCAATGGCGCCGTGGGTTGCCAGGCTCTGGGGGACAATTAAAACCTACCCCTCGTTAAAGCCGCCTGGGACAGTGGGACAGGGACCCTCGCACATGAAGGAAAGCATGGCAGTGGGTGCTGGCATAGGGAGATGCACACAGAGCAGTTCCTGCCATCTCAGCAGCACTGGTTCCTTAGCATCAGCTGCCCTCAAGGGGACATCACAGCAGCAATTATTAACGAGAGGGTGAGAAGAGGGCAAACCAGAAATAAAAACACCCCACTGATTTTAATGCCACTTTCTAGACCATGAAGACCACCCACTCCTATTTATGAAAATTTTGGGTTGTCCCCAGTAATCAAAGTCAGGCAAGAAAAAAGCATCTTAGAGCAATAAAAGCCAAAAGCAATGCCAAAACCCCTGAGAAGTGCAACCAGCAGAGATATCTGTGGTGCATCTCCAAGAGCAGAGAAGGTGTGAAGGTGTAGGGCACCCCCAGACTCACACTTCATCTGTCAGCCAGGACTCAGGGTGAGACCAGTAAAGCAGGTCTCCTGAAATGGGTCTAGGCTCCAATGTATCCCCACATGAAGAAGCTATGCAGCACAGGGATCATTTTCTCACTTACAAGGTCCTTCCACTCCTGCAGACACAGAGGCAAGAAAAGTCAAGAGGGGGCCTTGTTACTGTCACAAACTCATGACTGTGTGTCAGGAGACAGAACATGGACCAAAGGTACTCCATCACAGGAGCATTGCTCGAGGCTTGCAGTCAACACGTCCCATGTCACTGACCAGCTCAGCTGAACCTCTGGGAGCTTTGATGTTCTCACTCCTGTCCTGGTCTGTCACTACATGCCCCACAGCTTTGCTTTTTCAGAGTAGGAGCTGGGAACGTTAGCTTCCAGCTCCCTGGGGAGAGATCCCCAGGGAGCACATCTATCCAGGTAACAAGCACCTTTGGTAGGGATCTCTAAACCCCAAAACCGCAGCACCACAGTGCCTCTTCCCCTCCATTGACCTTGGCAGGAATTTCAAGGAGTCTTCTCCAACCCAACCCCCAAAATTGGGTATGCCTGAAGACAGAATCCCTCTGTGGGTCTGATGCCCACCATGTCTACGACTCAACCTTAAATCCACCTGCAAGCAGAGCTCCCAGTCACATCCCCCAGGAACATCATCCCAACACACTGGAGGTACGTAACCCCAGGCCGCGTGCAACAGGCTCCAGAAGATCCCCTCCCCAAACACTGCAGGTGCCACTCAACACTGACTGTTTGCTGGCTGGGTTTCTCCAGCAAGAAAGCAGCGAACAAGAGCTTCCAACAAACACCCACATGCAGGGAAATAATGGTGGCACAAGCATCAGGTCCAAAGATGGAGCCAGGAGTGTGGTATGGGGCACTGATCCCAGTGCTCTTGCCCATTGCTCTTCCCTTTTGCGGCAGCAGGAAGTTGAGGTCGCTGACAGCAAGACATGAAAAAAGGATTCTGTTCTAGACAAAAGTCTCCCTTCCCTGGATAAACACAAGCTCAAATAAACAAAGCCAGTTATTTCTACAGACCACGGGAACACTTGGGGAATAGATTGGGATCCTTAGTTGGCAAATCTGGGCCCACAGGAAAAAGGCATTGACGTTTGTGACAGCCCCCCACTTACCAAGAAACAGTAAATGCCACAAGGAAGGATTAATGCTTCCATGTGCACAGAATGGAGTGGAGCTCAGCATCGCACTCCCTGAGCTCGCCCCCCAGAGAAGACAAGCAACAGTGGGACCTCCTGGCCAGCACCACCACCAAAGAGCGAGGCAATTCAGATGGAAAGTAAGGAGTTTTAAGGAGCAGAGGTCCCAGTTTCCCAGCCCCAGGGCTCTTAGCATCCCCCTAAAAACAAGCCAAGAGAGGCAAATTCACCACCACTCTCCTTCACAGCTTCTTCCTGGTGCTCCTCATCATCTGCTCCCACCTGTCGGACTTGGGATTCATGGCATCTCCTAACTCCTAACTGTGGGGCTGTTGATGCCAAGGCGTAATAGGAATGCTCTACATAAAAAAGGTGCCTCCATGTCCTTTCCTGGCCATGCCAAGCACCTGTGCTCCAGCTCTGAGATCCAGGAGGGAGTTTGCCTCCACCCATGCAAACACCTTCCCTGGCCAGCAAGTTCCTGCAAAATGGCCAGAGGAGATGGCAGCCAAAAGGATGGCACAATGCAGCACAATGCTGGGGCTGGCAGCACATTCTCAACTCAGACTCCTTTTTATCTGGGCACTTTGGAGCCGACATGGCTGAGGAAGTCTGTTCTGGCTGCAGGTGAGTGGGCCACAGGAACCAAAGCCTGAAAGAGGGTATCTGCATAAAGCTCACAGCCTCACCACCAGCACCACCAAAACCAGACCTGGTCACAATTAACGGGAATATTGGGGTGAGACATCTCACCCAGTGATGCTGGAGGTACAACTCGCCCTCCCGTGCCAGTGATGGGGGACTCATCCAAATACCCAGTTGATGCAGACAGCCGGATGCTATCAACCTCAGCCACCCTGCTGGAGAAATGCAAATACAGCCCAGCATGACTTACGATGAGCTGCTTTCTCTCTGCAGAGGAGAGGGGAATAAAATCGCTGCTTGAACACAGCCGGTCTTATCTCAGTGCTTGCAGCGTTTTGAGATCAAGAGGAGGCAGACACCACAGAGGCATAGTCTTGCATATTACCGTGTCTTCAATAAAGCCAGGAATAGTATCCAAGGCAGACGTGCTGGCACCAAGTCACCTGCTCCAACCACTTACAAGACTATCAGATCTGCTCCTGGAAGGGAAAAAAAGGTGTCTCCAGCAGGAGAGAGGTAGTGAAGAGCAGTGATGAAAGGAGACAGGTGACATAAGTGAGAGACATGGGAAAGAATTCCAAGCTGGGACCTCTTTGCATCGGTCCCACCACGTCATTGGGTCTCTGTTCAGCCATCATCAACCACTGACATCCCACAGATGGGCCGCAGGTCTCCTCATACATTGAATTAAAATATGAAGCAGCTCAGTCGTTGGAGAAAAAGGGAAAGATCCCATGCAGAAAAGCACTGGAGATGCATCTGGGTCACGGGAGAGCAGAGATGATTAGAAACACAGAGCCTGACCACAGACGGTTACAAGCATCCTTCACAATGACCAACCCAGCCTCCAGCCCCTTCTTCAGCACCACCACCATGGCCACCAGTCACGCTCACCTCTGGCAGTGCTCCCTGAGCAAGAGAGCTCTGATGACAGCAAGTGACTTCCCACTGGGAACCCAGGTCTCCCATTACACCCCACAACCTGTACCCACCCTTCTGTCAACACAGCCAACCATGGCAGATGCGTGGTTGGCTTCTCATACTGCTGCTTCCTGCATCTCCATCCTCCAGCATCCCCTGCACCCCTGACATCAGCCACATCTCCTGCAAGTCAGGTTTCTACGTGGAAGAACCACTGTGAGACTTGCTTTTGCTTGTTTTCTTTCCACCACAATAGCCAGGCAGCTGCACCCAAGGATCCGAGCAGTGTTTAACAGCTGCCAATAACAGCACTTGCTGACCAGCACATTTAAGCAGGCAAAGGAGAACATAAAAGGTTTCACAGACACCTCACTGCATCAATCTCCCGGAAGGAGGATACAAATCCATGAGACCTTTCACAAAGCACTGGCAGCTCCAGCCACTGTTAAGAGCCATCTGATAACCATCAGCTCCACAAACCCGGCCAAATGACATGCCAATTAAACAGAGGTTGAAACAATCAAACAAGAGACATCCCTAAAACCCAAATTTGCAAGGCAGGCAAGAGAAATCACATAAAAAAGCAGGATATTCATGGCAAGTGGCTTTAACCTGCCTACAAGGCCTGTTCTGTGCTACACAGCACACTGGCCAGCATCCTGAGCACCAAGCACAGGCCCCACCACCCAAGTAGCTCTAGCGACGAACATATTGCTGGGCTGGGCATCTCCATTTCAACAGATCGAGAGATGAGGCTGAAAGAGGCTGAAAAAGCAGGCTCCTGGAAGCAGCAGGAACACAAAAGTTATCAACAAACCTTGGCCAGGAGCACCTATCAAGGACTGCAAGCCAAAGCTGACACTTGATAGGTCAGGGCTGAGCACAAAAAGCTGGCACAGCAGCCTGGCTCTCTGTTAGGCATTATCATGGCTACATCTGCCTGCCTCAACCTTTCCTTCAGTTTTTTCATCCATTTTTTCCTCTACCTCAGTCTCACAAATCTTAACCCCTAAAATATGGACACTGTGGCTGCTAGGCCTCCAGCAATTCATGCCAGGGCATGGCCACGCATGCACCCACACCTACACACACATCCACCAACCCTACATGCAAACTCAGAGCATTAATAATTCAATCACTTTTAATTAATGCATATCCAGGCACAAAGTCCACACCTTTGAAAAGCTGCAGTATATAGGAGTCAATCAGAGGGGAGACAGCTCGGGATTTACAAATCGTTTCCGTACAAAACTGGATTCTTGTAAATGTAGGAGGGAAAAGATGGATCCAAGCCTTGAAGTAAAAATGAGCTGGGCTCAGACCTGTCTCATCTAGCATGGGTTCCTCTGCTTGCTTGGTGCACAGTCCAGGGACCAGCTTTGTTCACATCTATCCCAGTATCCAGTGCCCACTTCCAGGTAAGGACGGCCAACGCCACCGCAACCACTCTGTCACTGCGGACCCCTGGCAGACGACGGAACCACGTGCACGGATGTGGTTTTATTACACCATTAAGAAACCAACTTTTACACTCATAAAGCATAAGAGAGGATGTGGTAAAAGGCCCTGGTGTTTTCAGAGCAGAGCTGAGACGGAAGAGATGGAGTGTGGAGTAAAAAGATGAGCTTTGTTTAGGGGTGTTTTGCTCAACAAAGCTGTGGTGTGGGGACAGCTGGACCTTCCACAACAGCCAAAGCTATGGCATTGGGTTGTGCTTCCAAGGCCTCAAGGAGGGCCAAAAGCAAGGGTTACTCACATTCAGTGGCACTGTGCAAGAAAACTGAGGGACTGTGGAGTTACCGACAAACATAAAACAGTGAAGCGCCACTCCATGGTGATCCTTTCGGTGACCTAGAGGGGATCATCTCCAAGATGCCATCTTAATATCCCAGAATGGTTTGGCTTGGAAGGGACCTTAAAGCTTATCTCATTCCATTCCCCTGCCATGGGCAAGGACACCTTTCATTAGTCCATTCATGACAGAAAAGGACACGAGACACAATGAAGGAAGTTCAGAGAAGAGGCACAAAAATAACAAGGCTGAGGGGATTGGTTTGGAAGAGGAGATTAGAAGAGCTAAATATGGATAGCTTGGTTCAGTGACAGCTATGTGGGGACACAGCCATAATCTACAAATATATGGGGGATGAAAACATCAAAGGAGAGAGAGGAATTACGCAGAGGATGATGCAGAGGAGCAAGGAGGAAATGAGATGAATCAATGAGAGAAATGTTTAAGACAGACATTGGCCACAGCTTTCTGGCAGGGAAATTGTTCCTAAGTACACCAGTATTTTCCAAGTGAGAAAATCCTTCATCTTTCCCTCAGAGCATTGCTCTGCTCCTTCCCTCTTTCTTTCCTACAACTCTCCACTAATATCATACAACATACATCACTCCCCACAGCACTGTGCCACTGACACCCCAGATCCAGCCCCTGCCAGGCTCTGAATTGCCAACAAATCCCATTCAAGGTTTTCCCAAGACACAGTAGCAGTCCTTCTCCTTTTAGAGAGCCAACATCCAGCAGCTTTGGAACTGCCCAAGTTCAGATTAGATTTGCCAGGTTTTGGCAGGGTTTTACTTAAATTTTGGCAGAGTTACCTTTTCTTGATGTTCTTCCACACTGCAACCATGATAACAAGCATCTCTGATGAGAGAGCAGCTTCAGCTCTATGGTTTACCTCCACAGCTGGACTGGGAGGTTCATTGTCAAGCAGGCAAGGAAAAATCCTTCTCTTATCCCGTCCACCTCCCAACAAATGGCAGTGGCAAGATGGAGAGTTTTCTAAGCAGTTCTCCTGCACAAGAAGCTATCTGCCAACAGCTACAAGGTCCTGTGGATCGTGGACAAGAAGCCAAGCCAGGTGCTCAGGGCTCACTCCTGTAACATTTGCTTGGGGAAGGGATGGGAGGGAAGGAGACCATACTCAGTCCCTGCAAAGTAGGGTGCACCTCCTGAGGCACCCATGCAGCTCCTGGAGGAGGTCTAGCACTGGGAGGGCACCAGAGGACCACAGCCATGAGTGACACTTGCTTTGGTGGCACCACAAGAAGAGGCATGTCCAGACCACGGGGTGCACATAGCTATGGACTGGAGGAAAAAGAGGCAAATCCATTCACTGGATGCTTCTCCCAGACACTTTCCATCACATCCCACATATAGCATGAACACCAAAGCATTTTTACACATGGGTTGTAGCCAGGTATTGGCAGCTCCTGGAGAGGCTCGATTCCAGGGCGAGACACACATATTTCAGATGCAACAAGCAGCAAAGTCTAGGATGAGTTTCAGATCTATTTATCCCTCAGGCAAAAGGAGACATCTTCCTTCCATCTATTTAATATTAAAAACCTGCTTTGGTATGATGTGCACGTCCCAGCCCCTGCAGGCTGCACGTTTAGGAAGCCGCCCACTTGGCTCTCATCTCCTCTTCTTTGTAGGTTTTGCTCCAGTTGCCAGGAGAGATCCTGGTGCTTTCCAGACACAAAGCCAGCTCTGTTCCATGGCCTGATGGGGAGGTTACAAGAGAAGTGAGAGCAAGAAATGAGCTCAATCACATGATACATGAGGATGTGGGTGAGGAAGACGATGTCACCACATGTCTCTCATACCAGTGGCCAAAGAGAGGGGACTGGTGTCTGGAATGTGCCACTGTCTCTCAGCACACAAAATGGAAACCTCATGCTAACATAGGAATGAAAAATGTGCTGCGTCCCATGACTACATCGCCCCTACTCCCCAAACCCCACTTCTCCTGCAAATTCTTTCAATCATGCTATTTTTAAAATGGCAGAAATCAACATTACTATTCTGGCCGATAAATGCTGGGCTCAACCCAAACCTACAAGCAACAGTTTGCACCCACGTCCATTAGCTCCCATCAGGAACATACAGGAAGCAGTGCCTGCAGGACACAGCAAATTCCACAGAAAAAATTTCAAGCCAATTCCCAAGGTTTTATTAATTACTGAAATCAAGATGCTGCCTCACTATCCCTGAGGAGTGCCCGGGCACTGACCCCAAAGCAGCACACCATGTGTTCATATTGCTGTGAAATCTGTAGATGAGCTGCAAGAGGAGCAGGAATGAGCTTTGCACGTGAATCCACAGGCTCCCATCTCCTACCCTCACTCCGGACTTTAATTTCAACATCAGGGATGAAAAGCAGTTTTCCTGTCTTTCACTCAAATGCCTCTTGGTGCCTCCGTTCTGATCACAGAATCACAGACTGGTTTGGGTTGGAAGGGATCTTAAAGCTCATCTAGATCCAAGCCCCCACTGCAGGCAGGGGCATTTGCCAGGAGGAGGCAGAGCTGATGCTCCTGCAGGAACCAACGCCTGGCTGCTGGACACAGCTAGGTTGTGATGCCTGAAGGTCTCACCTGGCAAGTTTTGTGCTGAATAACCAGCAGCCACCAGCAGTCGAGCAGCAAGGCTGGGGAGGATCGATCACTCCCTGCAGGGAAGCTGAGAAGAGGAGCTGAGCCAGAGCCAAGCCAGACTGTAACTCATCACCTGCAGGCCACCTACCGCCAAGGAGCGGTGGAGCCACAGTGGGGCTTTCAGCACATCTCAGGGAGCAGAGGGAGCTTCGTGATTTGCATCACAGGACTCTGCCACCCGCAGCCATGCTGCTCCTTGAGAGTACTCCATGTAAAAATAGAAAAATAGCTTCAAGTAGCTGCTTCATCAGCTCCTCCAGACCATACTAAAGGGAAGAGCTTGCATCTGAAATCCAAATCAGCCTCCAGCAAACAGGGATGGATGCTGACACCACCCACGGCTCAAGCTTTCTGCTAGTCCAATTAAACTCCAGGAAGGTTTTTAGCCTCTAACCTCACGTTTCTCAGGCTACATGCAGGGATACCCATGGGTCACCAAATTCCAGCTAATGAGAAATTGTTCCCATTTGCCACAAAAAAAGAGAGAAAAGAGTCATGACCAAAAAACCACCATCCAATGCCAGCAGTTGCTACGCCTCCTTCCACCCAGCAGCACCTTAGGCAGCACATGTGAAAATGAGATGCCTGTGGCTGGTGGGCAGACAGATCAGGGAGTAGCAGGGCCAAGCTTATATTCAATCAACGCTGGATTTTTAGCTGGCATCCCTAAAATAAGGCAACGATACTGCTGGAGTTAGACCCACCATAAGCAAGCCCAGATCTTCATAAATTTCATTTCTTGCCCTGCGAAAATTTATTTGGTTCTTTAAATTACCAGCCAGCTATGGCAGAGAAATCCTAATGGCATGAGGAAGAGTGTAATAATAATAAATAAGGGAGTTCTACCCCCAAGGTGCCATGCTCGAGTGTTGTGGTTTCCTGGCCACCGCAGACCTGAACCTGGCGACACATCATTAAAATACAACCATTCCCCTGGGGGCCAGAGGGAGCACAGTGCTCTCAGCTCAAACAGGCAGTCCATGGAGGATAACACAAGTCCTGTTTGGAAAGACACACCCGAGTCATGTATGAGAGCCTGGAAGGTTTTTATGCCCAGCAAGAGGGGCAAAAATAGAGGGCAGGAATGGGGAGTACCAATGCTGCACTCCAGGCATCCCATCTGGCCTGGGAAAGCATGAGCTCAGCAATGGATTAGTCTACAGTGGTTGTAAAGTACCCTCATGCCTGCATGCAGAGGCTCCTAGCTGCAGAGAGCTCTTCCAAGGCAGGAAAAGTCAACAAGGAGCCAGCACTGGGCTCAACAACCTGCTGGCTGCATGTTTCCATCTCCTCCACCTCCCCTCCTGCCTTGGTGAGAGGTGGGAAGGGATCAAGGAGCTCCACATCTCCTCTCCAGGGCTCTCCATGCCCAATGCTTGGCTTCGAGGGACAATAAAAAAGTAATTTTGACCACAAAATGCTGAGGGTGTGGGGTCACATCCATAAAAACGATGTCCTTACCACAGGGGAAGCCACCACCCCACAGCTCCACATTTCCAGGTTCTTTGGGAAGACAGTCCCACAATGTTTCTTGGCATTTAACTCTTATTTAGTGATCCAGGATAGTCAGGATCTTGGAGAGTTAAAACAAACAAAAAAAAGGACAAAAATACAAAGTCAAGGCAGCTAGGACAATCAGAATACCAGAGTCCCTCCCAGGAATGCCACTAGATCAAGTGTTGTGATCTAATGGAACCCTGTAAGAGACAATTCCTCATTACCAGTGGGATAGTCTTCCAGAGCCTACTCCAGGAGCCCCACAATGGTTGTCCAACGGCTTGTGATACCTCTACTCCTGAAGCAGTCAAAATGCATTTCTGTCTATATTTCTGTCTAAACCCATCTGACC
Organism: Sylvia atricapilla; assembly: GCF_009819655.1. Classification (NCBI taxonomy): domain Eukaryota; kingdom Metazoa; phylum Chordata; class Aves; order Passeriformes; family Sylviidae; genus Sylvia; species Sylvia atricapilla. Next base: position 17,235,701 of record NC_089152.1, read on the forward strand.
TTTAATCACACCATCTCTAGGGAAAACACAGAAGCAGCATGTCCATACACATCCTCTACACCTGCTCAAACATGACAAAAATGAGCAACAGCTTTTTATTGATAAAAATCACAAGATATTATTTGGACAGAAAGAGAAGTTTCCCATTGTGCCAACCAGCAGCTCTGGGATGGCCAGGACATGCTAATGAGCTGCTGGTCTGCAGGGTGGGGCTAGGAAAAGCAGGCACTGGCCAGGGAGAACCAAGGGTTTGTGCAGCTCTATAACATCTGGGAGCAGGCAGGAAAGTGTGTACAAAAGCAAGATGGATGGATGGATGGATGGATGGATGGATGGATACTCAGAGTGATGTTGGCAGCAGAAGTCCTCCTTGCTCACCTTTCCCATAATTTGGATCTCTGCCAACATCTGACCTGATGCTGGCTTTTACCAAGCCAAAGCAGGTGCCTATCTGAACACCACCCAGGTCTTCTCTACAGCAGAGACCATGGCAACATCATGTAGCTCACGTGTGGGCAATCAAAGAGCTTCTCAAGGGACTCCAAGAGGCTGCTGGTAAAAGAGAGGGGCACAGCTAATATGGCAGATCCCAGAGATGCTTCTTGGCCATGGAGACTAAAAACCAAACACTGGCATTTGAAGGGCAGTATCTCAGACAAGGAAGTTGATGGCTGCAAAGGAAGAAAGCCTGAGAAAAGCTGTATGAGTACTAGGAAAGGACCTGGGGCTGGGAGGGGCTCAACAGGATTAAAGGGCTGAATAAAAAGCCTGGAAATCATTCCCTTCACAAGGAGGAACATCATGGGATAGGACAAAGAAGGGGACCTGAAGAACATTCCTGGATATGGTAACAGTAGCTAGGCAAGTAAGTAACAAATAAGCATGGGAAAAGTCACGGGGACACACCAAAGCTAAGGTGACACACCAAAGCCAAGGGTGAGTGCTGGAGAAGCACTGAAATCCCAGAAGAGCAAGCAAAGAGACAGAGCTGGCACGCAGCTGGAGTCATGCTGAGGACACTGCCTTGGGCAGTGCTATGCAGGCAGGGAGAGACGTGGGAGGCAGCCTGGCAGAGGGAGAAAGCCTTTCTCCATCACATCAGCAATTTCCCTTCCCACCCAGAGAGGAGCAAGTGCCCTCTCTGCCCTCTGTGCCAGCAGCCTCCACAGCTGCCATCCTCAGAGATTGCTGAGCCAAGGTCCTGTTCCTTTAGCTGAGCATCTCCCATGGTCCACAACTGTCATTCTCTTCCCTTGAAAGCCCAGAGACCGTAATTCATCGCTCAGCTGGCTTTAGCTGCTGCACAAATGACCCTGAGCCCAGCATGATGTCCTGCCCATCAGTCATCACCACCTCGGCCTGGCAGCTATCACCACTACACATCAGCTGCAGGAAGCCAGCCGGTCCCTGTTCCAGCCTGTTCACATCCTTGGGAGTGCTAGGAGTCATCTAGCCACCTCCTCAGGCCAGGAGAGACGGCCCTGTCACAGCCCTGGCTTAGCCACTTCCCTTCTCTGGGGACCACCGCTATGGGCACGAGCCAGCCGGCGTGGAAACCTGCCCTTTCCTGAGCCAGCAGCTCCCGCAGGCAGGCAGAGGAATACCTTGGAGAGCAGAGGCAAGCGCCACAGCTGCAGACACAAGTGGCTGTAATTGCATCAGCAAACCCTAAGCAATTAATGGCAGGGAGGAAGAGGAGCAGAAACAGGGCGCTGGATAGAAAAAGGGGTGCAGCAAGCAAAGGGAACCGTTTACCCCTTCCCTAAGCAGAAGGGCAATATCTTACAGCTGTGGTGGTCTCACCAGCTGCATCCCACTCCTGGATCATCTCTTGTTCTGTATCCAGATCACTACCATGCCTTGTTTTGTGCTTTAAGCCCTCAAGTCCCTTAATGAGTTATCTCAGCCCCAGAGATCTCCATCCCCTCCACACCCACAAACGTATCCACATGCTTCCCAAGAGCCAGAAGCCAGGCAAGTTCCCATGCCAACAGCAAACAGGGACTGGATGACAGAGCCTCCCACCACCATCCTGGAGCTCTGGTCTGCAACAGCACTGTCACTCCCACCCAAAGCAGAGCCCAGTCCCCATCATTACCCCTGCCCATCCCAATGACTGCAGCAGGAGAGAGACACTTGTTCCTGGGAAATGTCATCCTGCAAAGTCTCCATGGCTTGATCCCAGAGATCACAGCTCCTCAAACACAACCTGGAAAAGGCAAGGTGTTGAGATGCCAGAAAAGCTTTGCTGTCAAAAAGCAATAAACTAAGTGCCAAGATCCGTGACCACCTTTGCTGAATCTTTAGCCAAGGGAAGCAGAGCTTAAGAAAACGCCTGAACACAGGAGCACCAAAAGCTGGATAAAATCATTCCAGAAAGGGGAAATCAAGGAGATGCTGGCCTGATCCTCAGCTGGAAAACTCTGCTCTGAAAGGAAAGCAGACAAATGAGGAAAGCATCCATGGGAATAGTCCACCAATGGCTTGCAGCAGTCTCACCTAACCCTGCTCTTTGTCCCACTGGCAACCCAGCCTGCTCAGGGATGGTAAAGCCAGGCAGAGGCAGCCTTCCCTCTCAGCTCTGCTCACCTCTCCTCCTGCTGTAGAAATAATGCACTATGGCAATTTTTTTTCTCTGTTTAGTGAGTGCCAGGGCTGCCAGCACTCAAAAAGCTCAGGGACTCGATGTGCTCCCTCCAAGCACGCCCTGGGCACTTCACCCACAATGGAAAATAGTTTTCGGATTATTAGCAAACCTGTATCAAGATTAGGGGATTCATTCCCCCTGCTACCTACAATCTCAAACACCTCAAAACTCAGTACCAGTAATCCCAAGTGTGGGTCCAACAAATCCCAAGTCCTCCTGCTGTTCATGAGTAAACCCCAAAAATCCAAGGAGCTGGACTGGTGAATTCAGGTGTGCACAGAGGAGAGGTATGAGGCACTCCATTGCAGAAAGCTGCTGCTGGCTGGAGCAGCGTGCTGGCAGCAGCAACTTCTCTCTGAGGATACTTCCAGGAATGGGCCATTTGGCACCCCCAAAAGGTGATTTCACTGCTTCTAGAAAAAGGGTCAGCAGCACAGACCCCATTTCCAGCATGTAGCTGCTCCCAGGACAAATGGGGAATGAGCACAGCAGAGCAGTGGAGACCTGGCTAAGTTTAACCCCCACGAACTAGAAACCTGATGCACCCCATGACAGAGCACCAGCACTCAAAACCCAGAAAACCCACCCTTTATCACCAATCCTTGGCTTTTAAAGACTCATTATTAGTAGGATTGGGCAGGAGTCCTGGTGTCCATAAGGACACAGCACAAGGAACACAGCAAGACAGCAGTTTATCCAAGTTATTTAGTCTATCTGAGGAATGACATTAAAGGGGGTGAAGGGACTGTACAGAAGCCTGCCCTGCCTCCTTGCCCCACACAGACACTGACTGCATGCTCACCCAGTGGCAAGGAGCCATCCAGAGCCCCGCTGCAGATACTGAATCTGCCAAGAAGCTGAAGAGAGGCACAAGGCACGGGCAGCAGCAGGCAGTGATTTATGGGGCTGACGTGCCTTGCAGGTCACACATCGATAGGAGCCTCACCTCCTCTGTGGGCCAGCAGCCAGGCCGATTATCTGTCATATGCTGCAGGATGCAGTGCCAACAGCCAAGCGCAGATCACCCAGCTTGTTTGCAAAAAAAAAAAAAAAAAAAAAGAATAATAAATAAAACCCTGTAGATCCAGGTGACCGGCTTTTGCTCAAGCCTGTGCTTGCCGGTGGTAGGTGATCAAGCACAGCAGCCTGCAAGAAAGCATGTAATGCCTGCAGGCTGACCCTTGCAGGAGCTCCTGGAAAGCACAATGGCAGCTGGCAGCAGGAGCAGGGCTCATGGGAGCAGCTCTGCAGCTGCCTGGCATCTGCCTGTGGGTGTACTCCCACCTCGACTGGCCCCAAACTCAACCCTAGGGGTTTTACAGTGTTACAGGCATCAGGATAGAGCTGGTTTTGCTCCATGAATCCTGACACTGGTGCAGAGCTAAGACAGCAGGAAAACACCCTGTGCAAAGAGGCTGCTCACAGGGCTGCGTGCACAAGCCATGTGCTTTTTTTACAATTAGCCCCTACTGACAAAAGCCCTTTTTTTAAAAAAAAAAAATCAATTTTAAGAAATCAATTTTTCAGAAATTTAGATTTAATATGGGATTTCCTCCAAATCCCTCTTCCTCTGGCAGACCTGAGGGATAAGCTAAGAACCACCTGCACTCAAGTCACCGAGCTGAATCACAGCAGCCTGAAGGACACAAGCTTCTGGAGCTGGCGGCTGCCAACACTGCATTAACCTTTTTTTCCCCTTCCTTCTGTTTTACTGAGTAATCCCCAGATGCAGCCACTCAGCAGCAAGATGCCATTTAATATTCCTCAGGGAGTCTCAGAGCCTTTCCTCCCTCTGGGATCAACAGTGGAAAAAGGTTTGTGGTTCTTGTATGACAGTCCTGTAATGAGAATCCCATAAATTCTGAACTGTATTTCATCAGGATTTTTAAGGGAGAAACCAAATTTCACAGGAGAGAAACTCAAGATGTGTGTTGAGACTTTGAGAAATCAGTTTTTTGTTCTCTAGGATTCTGCCAAATGCCTTGGAGGATGTCAACTGTCAAAGGAAGTTCAAAGGATATTCAGATCCTCCAGAAGAAGATGTACAATACCTGAACCTCCTAACCTAATCACTAATGAAAATACATCCCAAACCAGTGACCTAACCTTGTGTTTTTACAGGAATAAAAAAACCTGAAAGAGACAAACAGTCATGTCTGAGAGCAAAACAGCAAAGAGGTGAGAGTTTGGGTGCAGTCAGGTGAGCATGACCACAAAAAAGCTTTAGTCTTACTTTTTAGCCCATTTTGGCCCCATTAGCTGCATGTCCAGCTCATGTAAACAAGAAACAGGGCCAACACACTCTGTCCCACAGGACAGGTAGCTCCTCAAAGAGGTGAGACTTCATCCACATGGAATCCAAGGAACATATTCTCACCTATGACTTCAACCATCTGACACACCTGGAACCCTTCATTAGGTAATCCAGAACCTGAATGTTTTTACAACTCAGATATATCATGGAAGGCCACACACATGCATGAGCCATCCACTGCTCCACAGCTATGGTGAGAAGCCTGCAGTGCCAGCCAAATGTGGGACCAAGAAGGACTGGAGGTGATAATCTGGAAACAAAAATGAAACCTTGGGGTTGTGAGCCAGGCTCCATCCCAGCCGAGCTTGCGTGCTAGAATTTTAAGAAGGGGGTTGTTTGCTGACAGCTTAAAGGATTTATGGGAAGGATTAACCATGGCTTTGCTGATGAGGGAACTGGTGGCAAACTCGGAGCAAACCCACAAGCATGGGGAGAAGCTGGAAGAGGACAGGGAAAGGACGGATGAGCCTATGACAGCAAAAACAATAGGGACAGTTTGTTCTGCACAGTGAACTCAACCAGGAGCAGCTCTTCCCATCATTAACCTCGGTTTGGTGCCCACCAAACACAGGACAGGCAGTTCTGGAGTCCAGCCTTCAAAGCACTGGATCACTGGGGTAACTGGAGGTGCCCAGACGCCATACAAGTGAGAACACTGCAGACCTCAGCCATGAGGAAAGACACCCAAAAAGAAGAGAGTGCAGAAGGCCTGGAGAGGAAGGACGTGATGGTGGGAGTCCTGCTCTGGAGGTGGGGGAGGAGGGAAAACCTGCTGTGAGCAGCAGGTAGCAAGGAATCACAGATCTGCAGTACTGGTTGCTTCAGGAAAGCTTTGTGTTGCTGCTTAAGAACTCCATGAAGTGTCTGCAACTGAATCAGGCTTATATCCAGGTGAATAACACCGATAAAAAGCAGGAGGCTACAGATCTGCTGCAGACTGGCAGAGGAACACAAACCTGGAGAGGTTTGCTCCAGAAAGCACAGGATGCTGGTTACCAGGAACACACATAGACAGATCAATGGACTTGTCTGGCAAGCTGGAGCCCAGCAACAAAGGCATGTTCCAGCTGGGAACAGCTAATCCACCCTCTCAACCCAGTGCAGCTGCTCTGCAAACAAGCACGGTCCCCTTAAGAGAAAGCACAATCAGCCCAGATTTAGCTGGAAGAGGGTGGGGATATCGCTGAGCTCCAAGCCATGGTCTGAACCTTATCTGCTGCTTTAATACCTATCAGTGTTGATACAGATTAAAGGATTAGTCAGGATTACTGAAGGCAACCCCCCCTCGCCCCAGGCAGTGAGGATGGGCATGGGTGCGGTGCAATTCCAGTCCTCTCCTGCGACCACAGCCCTCGGCTGCACCCGTGAAGAGAAGGAGCCTGAGAAACACCTGATGAGAGGCTCTCCATGAGCGATGGCAGCCATGAAACAGATGCAAGGGAGTAAAACTGAGCTCCCTGGGAAGAAAACAAAGACACAGCAGCCAGAATCCAAGTGGGAGTCAGGTTTGTTGTCCCTACCAACACACCAAGCCTCCATGGACCAGCACCACTATTAGAAGAAACCAACTCACCACAATCCACCCATGGCTGTTTATTCCTGCTGTGGTCCAAACCCCTCTTTTCCTAACACAGGCATTTGTGGACTGTCAGGAAAATGCCTGGTTAAAACCTGCTTTCAATGTCGCTCAGCACAGCTTTTAATTGGATCACGTCCCTGACCCAATTCCCCACATGGTTGCACAAACCCTTGAGCATCAATGTGAGAAGGGGTGGCCAGGAGCAGGCAGGACACCTCCTGCAAAGCTCCAACGACTGCACAAAGAGGCAGGAAGGTTCCTGTGCCCATGTTTAGGCTGAACACAAACCTGTGAGGAAGCTCTCCTCTGAGGTCTCCCATCTTCCAAGAGATCATCACCAAATACCAGCTGTGTCCAGAGAGCTTGGTTCTGAAACCTGCCTGGGCTGAAAGTGGTTCAGGACAATGGCAGGACAAGAGGTCCCACAGTAGAACAAGCCCCCAGTTCTGCCTCCCATCACCATGTATTCTGCTCCCTTCTCCACGCAGGAGTCATTAAGCAGAAGACCATGGCTGTCATCTTCTGGACAGCAGGACCTCACATCCCAGCCTGTCATCCAGGATAAACTCCCAAAAGACACAGGTGGAGGAAAACACCTTTTGCCCAGGTGAAAAGTGCCCAAAGAAGTTGTGCTGGTCCCATCTGATGTCAGGCTGGACAGGGCTTGGAGCAATCTGGTCAAGTGGAAGGTGTCCCAGCTCGTGGCACAGGGTGGAATGAGATGAGTCTAAAAGACTCTTCCAACCCAAACCAGCCTGTGAGTCTATGAAACACTAAGATGGAACCAAACCTGGCTCCAGCTTTTTTGCTTCTCACACAAGGACAATGGAAGAGAACGGCAGAGACACTGAAGCTGTCAGCAACAAGAAAACAGGCAATGTTGAGGCAAAGACCTACAGAGAAGGATATCACTGATCTGAAACAGTCACCTGCCAGAGCCAAACTTAGCTTGCAGAACCACGAAAAGGTTTGGGTTGGGGGACTTTAAAGCTCATCTAGTTCCAAACCCCTGCCATGGACAGGGACAGCTTCCAACTTCTCCAGGTAGCGCACTCACATCCATACGACAACATCCCACATCCTGCAGTGATTCAGGGATGAAACTTTGGATCAAGCCTCAAGCCCAAGGCAGTATGTACTCCTCTCCATCCCCACTCCCCCTAAACCATCTCCTCTGCAAGGTGAAGCAGCTGCTTCAGCCATTAGTTTCTTCCCATTAAAACACCACTAGGCTACACATGGTTCAGGAAGGAACGTGGAGCCTTGATCACAAAAATTACACCCAGATAAAAGATTCCTTTCCCCTGTGCAGAGAAGATCTGAGCAAGAGAGAAGACCAAAACCTTCACCAAATTGGTCACACTCAAAAGCACACACAGTACAATCACCTCACCACAAGAAACAAGCTGAAGACCTGTACTGTTGGACATTCAAATGATACTAAAAAAGTCTAACTGTGCTGAGATGTTCGTTTTGGTCCCATAAAAGCAAGCAGGGTTCCATAAAAGCAAGTGTACTGGGCATTCAGGGGCCAAGAGCAGTAAATCTGACACTGGAAGAGTGTGCCAGCCCAATGCCCAGACAGGGTGATTAAACCCTTACAAATTCTTGGCCCAGATGGAAGAGCGGCTACTTTCAGCCTCACTGGGTCACAAGCCAGCTGGAGCCCTTCAGTGAGTCTCCAGAGCCAGGCCCCCCACCCTGCACCATGACCACAGGCAGGAGCCAGAACGGCTCCCAGCCAGCACAGATGCGTTCAGCCACCCTGGGAACTTGAAGAGCTCTGCAGGCAGAGACACCAAGGTGGTTTTTCATTATGCTTTCTGATGGTGCTTTACGGAGTTCCTTTTTCTAGATCCAAAAGAAATCCCTGGGTAGGAATGCTCTGTCCCACCAACACTCTCTCCTCCAAGTTAATATCATAACTGTTTATGGAGTCAAGCCTACCTTGGTTGGAGGACTTGATGATCCTTGTGGTTTACTTCCAACTCAGGATATTCAATGGGTCATGACTTCAATCATCTGTTCATGGACCATGGTGTGATTCCCAGGTGGGATACAGAAGCCACTAGCCCAGAGCCTCAGAGAAACTCCTCCTATGAGTGTGCTTTTAACAGTGCCTTGTTAAGTGTGAATTAACCCAACCGAACCAGAGCAGCCAATCCCAGGTCCTTTGGGAGAGGCACGGGGCAACATTCAGCCCACAGAAGCACGTTAAGCTTCCTCCAGCAGCTCTAGCTCTGCCCCTTAGGAAGCAGATGGCATCCAAACTATATTTTGCTTCAAGGCCATGCAAGTTTGGAGAACACATGCCGCGTATACCTACATAGCTCATCAAGGAAGAAGTTCAGCTCCCTGTCACTGCACAAGTTGTCAAACAAAGTCACAGCAGATAGACATGTGATTTTTAGCAAAAACACTACCAGAAGGAGAATGACAGAGAGGGCAGTGTTAAGGCTGCTGTGCTCTGCTGAGCTTGGCACCTCCCAGGTGCTGAGAGCCAAACTACTCCAATGCGGCACCAACCTACTTTCAGATGGATCTCCATACAGAACCTCACAGATCATCTGTATCACACTGCCACCATCACATCCTCAACACCAAAAGCTACAGCAGCTATCACCCTCATTACATCAGCTCATCACAGGAGACAAAAACCAATCCATAAGCAATCCATTGTGGGGTGTGAGAAGATGGATGTGTGCATCAGCAATGTTCCCATTAATCCAACCACATTGCATGCAGATCTCTCCTCTCAGGGATTCAGTCACCTCAGCCACAAACTCCTGAAACTTCCCTGACTGCTATTAGATCTCCTTAGGCAGCACGTGACAAATTCAAACAGTTGTGGAAAATTTATAGTCCTCCAACCCCCCAGCAGGAACAACAATCTGGAGCATTCGGGACTTCCTAGGATGGTTCTTTGTGCTCACCCACAAATTGTTTTACAAGACGAAGTCCCAAGAGCGGTACTTAGTCTCAAGCAAAGATTATTTTTGGCAGCTTTATCAGAACAGTTCTCACTCCCTTAATCTCTCTTTGGATGAAAGCACGTTTAGGAAAACAGTCCAGATGCTGGAATATCAATAAAACAAAAAGCTGTGGTACAACGCAGTCTTGAAGAGCCCTTTACAAATAAACACAACTTGGGGGGGGTTCTGCTCAGCAATGCCAAACCTCCACTCATAAACCAGAACTACATGCTCCCCTCCCCAGGAATCGGAAAACAAAAGCTGGTTTGGGTTACCCAGCTGCAGGACACACATGCAAGAACTGCTCTTGCAACTTTCCTGCCCCTAAATGGTCAAATTACTCATACCACTCCATGGATTTTTTTAATCAACTATTCAGAAATAACAATTTATAAAAGGAGTTACAGCCAAACCAAGAATCTTGGGCTAAGAAGACATTACAGGAAACACGCCATCAACTCTAAGTGATGATCTGGAGAGCTGATGAAATCTCCCATCACAGCAACAGGTTTATCCACTCCTCACACATCTTAGTTTGAAAACAAGGGCTTTGAACCTCATAGCAGCATTTCTCACTCCCAACAGCACTCATCAGCAACAGCTCAGTACCACTGAATCACAGACCAGTTTGGGTTGGAAAGGATCCTCAAACTCCTCTCTTTCCAATACCCTGCCATGGGAACGGACACCTTCCACTAGACCAGGTTGCTCCAATCCCCATCCAACCTGGCCTGGAACACATCCAGGGACGATGCAGCCACATCTTCTCTAGGAAACCTGTGAAAGGGCCTCCCCAACCTCACAGGAAACAATTTCTTCCTAATATCCCATCTAATCCTGCCCTCTGGCAGTGGGAAGCCATTCTCCCATGTCCTTGCACCCCAGGCCCTTGTCCAAAGTCCTTCTCCAGCTCTTTTGGAGCCCCTTTAGGCACTCGAAGGTGCTCTAAGGTCTCCCTGGAGCCTTCTGTTCTCCAGGTGAACACCTCCAGTCATCCCAGCCAGGCTCCAGAGCAAAGCAGCTCCAGCTCTCAGAGCATCTCCATGGCGTTCTCTGTACTCATTTCAGCAGCTTCTGATGTTGGACCTCCAACTAGAGGGAGCTTTGCAGGTGGGGTATCACCTGAGCAGAGCAAAGCCCCCTTCCCTCCACTTGCCAGATCCACTCCTCTGGATGCAGCCCAGGCTGGCTTTCTGGGCTACAAGCAGACATTGCCAGGTCACATCCAATTTATCACTCACCAGTATCCCCAGGCCCTTCCCCCAGGGCTGCGCTCAATCTATTCTCCACCCAGCCTGTGTTTGTGCTAGGGATGGCCCCAGCACAGGGGCAGGACCTTGTACTTGGCCTCACTGAACTTCATGAGGTTCACACAGACTCACCTCTCCAGCCTGCCAAGATCAACCTCCTGAAGAAATCCAGGCATACCACAAGATTCTCTCCAACTCCAAGGCCACTATTAGTAAAAATGACACCATTTCCTCCTCCTGAACCATGCTGGCCATCTCCAGCAGGTCTAGGATGACTTTCATCATCTACTCCCAGAGGATTCAGCCTCATTTCCAGCTGACAAGTCTCCAGCATATTGAAGAAAGCTTATTAAAGCTTATTTCCCCCCTCCCCTCCCAGCCAGAGAGGGCAGGAATGCTAATGGCATCCCATTAAACGAGCCAGAAGAAACCAAACCCACCCAAACCAAGGCCCTGTCTTTGCCCTTCCCACTCATTGGCAATCTCAGTGTGAAGCACGGTTGTCAGAAGATTTCTTGGGTTTCCTTAAGTTCCTCTGCCAAGTTCTGATTAAAATCCTCCTAAGTGGTTTTCTCTTTATTCCATTTCCTAGAACTGAGAAGCAAAGCGGACCTGAGAGCAGCTCTGAGTGCTGGAGCTAACAGCCCCCAACACAGCCAAGCCATCTGAGTCTCCCACATCGGCTCATTAGGATCAATGGGAAACTGAAAGCAATGCTCCTTCCATCTCCCATATCAGACCATCAGCTCCCAGAGGAGACTGGGTTTTAATGGCCTCGCTCACTGGCAGGAGGCTGGGATTGCTCAGCCAACAGGGGCTGCTGAGGCACCTCACAGGGTGCTGCTTCAGTGTCATGTTTGAAACAGGTCGTCCAGGAAAAAATGTTCCCAAAGGCTTTTGGGTAACATATAACAGTGGAGCAGTGGGTAATGAGCAAAGCACCGCACTGTAACATCTCTATGCCCAAAAACATCCAATTTACTCCAGTCTCTCACCCCTACTTGACATGTTCTGGTTCATGATGGTGGCTTCAGAAGAGACAGCAACCTTTCATCACAAGCTCCTTGTGCTACTGGCTTGAGATCTGCACCAAACTGGATCCCCTCTTTGCCTAGAAAAATCTGTCTGCTTTGGTGGCCTGGAGGAGGAAACCATTGGTCTCTTGTCCAGAAGCAACAGGCACCTGCAAGTCCAGTCACTCTTGTTCCTGTGGCCAAAGGCTGGAGGCCATTGGGTCACCACGAAGATGGCTCCTGTCCTCCCAGCCAAGAGCAGCTGAGGAGAGCCCCTTCCCTGCAGGAAGGAAGATGCATTTGATCCCAGGGCTCAAGCACACTGAGAACAGGGTACAGGGGTGGTGCAAGGGAACCCCCAAACAGCCTCTGTTCGTACAAGAAAAAACAGAAGCAGATGTGTTGCTGCCCTCTCTGCTGTGTCTTCCTCCTCTGCAGAGCCCCACACGGGGAGCTGCTCGTGCCACAGCCAGGCATTACTGATGAGTACACAGCCTGAAAATCCCAACACTTCCATTTTTTAATGCCATGAACCTTCTAATGGGTCCCTGAGGGCACAGGAAGATACTGACCCTACTGAGAGACCACATGGACAGGACACATGCTGGTGCAAGCTACCATTGAAGGATCCATCACAGGGAACACCAACAGCTCCTGTTTTCTTGGTCTGGAGGAAGCACCAAGTGGAGCAGAGGCTGTGAGGCCCTGTAAAGCAGGGCATTTTCCTGGGACATGGCTCTTCCACATGCCAGGCAATGATCTGGCAAAGCCATTGTGTATTTGGTCACATTTGGGTGTGGTTTCACACACAACCTTGGCTTTCTGTATGCAAGAGCCAGACCCAGCCCAAGAGCTAAACCACCTGCTCTCCCCACTATCAAGAGGCTTTGACTCCACCCCCAGGTCCAGGAAGGTCTGCTCATGGCCATAGGGGTTTGACCAAATGGCTGCTTTCCTTCAAAGAGCCATTCACCATTCAGCCCCTCCAGCTCCCTCACCCTACCCACAAAGCACAGCATTAATAGCCAGCCTGTACGACCATAAAACACTAATGCCCAAAGAGTTCCTGCAGTTCTGAGCAAAGAAAGAAACTTTCCTGTCAGCAAACCAGGTCCATGATACATAGACATCCAGTCACCCTCCTCCCCTCCAAGCCACAGAACAGTAAACAGCCCTGGAAACCTTCAAACCCTGCTCTGTGTACAAGGCATCCGGTAGAACCACTGGTCCCCCCCGGGCAGAAGAGGCGCTGCCAGCAGGGAACAGCTCTCCTTGATGATTTTGTCACCACCTCAAAGAGCTGTCTGGTGCCCAGCTGTCCTCCCCTTTCAGCCTTGGAAGGCAATTTCCCCCAGCCTCTGACCATATAGAGCCCAGACCCAGTGCTCTCTTGTTCTTCCAAGCCTCTCTCAGCCATTTGATATCTGGAACTTGGCTCCAGCTTTCACAGATTCATAAATGCCAAAAAAGACCTGCAGTGGCTGGATGTCTAGTCCAGTCATTAACCCAGTGCCACCATGCTCACCACCAAACCCCAAGTGCCACATCCACACATTTTTCAAACACTTCCAGGGATTGTGATTCTACCACTTCCTCAGGCAGCCTGTTCCAATGCCTCACCACCCTTTCAGTGAACCCTTTCTTTATTCCTTCTCCTTGCAAAGGGGCATTCATTCTTTACATCATGGTGGTTTAGAGTACACAGAAGTGCAGACCTGGGGCTGGGTGTCCCACTGGGGAAGGTGGGTCAGGATCCCAACCTGGCAGGGCAGCACCAGCTGGAAATACTTGTTTGGAGCTGGTGTACCCACAGTAGCCACGGCCCTCAGTGCGCACCATGTCTGGTGTGGGACCACACAGACATCACAGCCTCTGCTCTGCACCGCAACGATGACGGAGCATCCCAGCTGCAGCGGTACTGGTGATTTTTGGGACGGTCTTCCCTTTCAGACAACAGACCCCAAGACTCCACTTGCCACCACCCACAGACGACCCACTGGGTAGGTGCAACTCTCCCTCATCCAGTCCAGCTTGAACACAGGACCAAGACCCAGCTCCAGGGTCCTTTTCCTGAGGGTTGATCCTGATAGTGACCACCAGCCACATGGCATGCAGGTGACTCCAGAACATGCCACAGCCATCTGCTAACCAGATGAGAGGGCCATTCCCAGTGCGGGAGGCAGTGTACCTGCACCCCAATGAGTGGAGGGAGGGGTGGGGGAGAGAGCTGAGGGAGTCTGGGAACAGTGTTTGTTTGCATAGTACCTGGGGAAATACCACAACACTGCATTTCCACAGCTAATTGGGGGAGCGAGTGAGCTTCCTGGAATGAAATTAGTTTCTGGCTTGGGGAAAAATCAACAACACATTTGTTGCTGCAATGATGCCTTCTCTACCCACAGCACCCTCGTGCTCTCCCCCAGCAAACCCCATGCTCAAGCCTAACAGGAGCAGCCAATCGATGCAGAGGACAGGGGAAACTGAGACACAGGCTCCAGTATTTGCATAAAGGGAGGGCAGCCCAGGGGCTTCTCTTACTCCCTCAGCACCAGACAAAATCCACTTCTGAGCTTTATCACAAGCCATTCTCTCACCAAAACATGGTGACGTCCACATCCCAACCAGAATCTCAGCTCAGGCCTGCAGAGCAGGCATGCTCTCCATACTATTCATCACAACACATTCCAAAGCATCCCAAGTGAATGAGGGCCAGACAGCATTTTGAAGTAAATCTAGATACCAAGTTTTAAAGCCACTTCAATGTCAAGAACAGGAAAAATCAGCAGATGTGAGTACCATCACCATACTGTACAAAGCTCCATGGTAGCATCTTCCTGCAAAGGGATTTATCCTGCCCACAGAACACTGGGATGGAGCTGGCACCACTCAGCTGGCAAAGCTGGGGGCACAGGAAGGGGAGGGATGGGAAGCACATGCACCATGTGCTTTCCTGGGTTGAGCAGAGCTCACTAAAACTACCGTGAGCCCTGTGAGAGGCCAGTGAGGCCCTAAAACCTTTACACCACGGCATGGCCCCAGCAAAGCCCCCATCTCCAGCCCCAGATGCCATCATCACTGCTATGCCCCCCTTTCCCCCAGCGCCATCACCACTTGCCCATGCACCATCCATCCCAACTCACCCATCCGTGTCAGCCCAAAACCTGAGCTCACCCCAGAAAACCCTGAGCACATTTATTTACATCAGATCAGTTCCCTGATCTGGTCTGTGGGCAGGAATGAGTAACAGGGACAGGAATATCTCGAGCAGATGTTGTCACCAAATACAACATATCGTCAGGCTGCTGGTGGCTTTAAATCATTCCGGAGCTCAGCAGTTGCTTCCCAGCCCTGGGCTGCTCTCCCAGCTGCTGCTCAACAGCTCCAAGCCCTGGGGTGGCTCCTCTTGCACCCAATGAGCACTCAAGCTCCAGGCACTGATCACCAGGAGGTAGGAATGTCACAAAACCACCCCAGAAAGTCCACAGCAATCACCACTGCCTTTTCTCCTGCCCACCTTCAGCTCTGGGGATTTAAGTGCCCTCTTGCCCAGCACATCTGCAGGGCTGTCTGCACACAAGGATTCACAGGGAAGATGGATTTTACAGCTCCAGCCCAAAGCATCCTCAAGAGTAGCAGCAGAGCAATGCAGCACTGTGAAAGCAGTGGCACAGAAGATGTCGTGCCTGCAGAAAACAGGGAAAATGCAGTGAATCCCCAACCAAGCAGCCTTTAAAAGCATAGGAGGGGAAATACAAGCAGCCTGTGCTCTGCTGCCCTTTCCCGTGGCCTCCCTGGCTGCCGGGTGGAGAAGCAGCTTTGCTCATTAGCGGGTTATTCCTGGCACACTCCCCCTGCATCAGCTCCCCGGCAGGGCTGCGGGAGCAGCTCACTGGGTTTTGAAGCCTTCGGGGTTGCACAGCGCTCCAGAGGCGCAAATCTTCCTTTAAAGAAATCTCTCTCGGCAGATAAATGGTGCTGTGTAACTGGGGTCATTAGGCTAATGAGCAGCTACAGCCAGCCTGGAAGCAAAGCAAAAAAACACCACAGAGTCTACCAGAGCCCGTTAGCCTCAAAATCTGACCCATCTTCAGCAGTTGCCCTTGCTCTCAAGGGAGGAATCAGGTCCATGAGTCAGCAGGATCAATCATCCACCGGCCTTCCCATCAAAATCTCTCATCAAAGCACTGGGGGAGCAGATTTGCAGGTCTCTGGCACTAAGGAAGCCGAGAAGGGGCTGTTCCTCCTCTGTCCCCCCTCTATCAGCCCCATCATTACCATGGTGTCATTCCGCTCTCACGCTTCAGGAATGAGGAGGTTTTTTTCTCTTCTTTCCCAGCGCTGCTCCATTTCATGCCACCATGTCCTTGATGGGGAGCCACATGTCCTGCTGTCCATTCTGGCCGAGTTTAGGCCATGTTTTGGCATGACAGCCAATTCACTGGGATACAGCAATGCTGATGGGTGGGGCATCAAAGCTAACTCAGCCTTTTAGTCCTTCCTAACACTGCCATCTGGGAAAGCAACCGGGAGAGATGCGATTTTCCCTTTGTAAAGCCTTCAGAGGTGGGATCAGCTGGAACTCCCAGCCTGCTACATCCAGTGGTTATAAAAGAAAGCCCACATATAAATAACCTCTCAGCAGGAGCCAAAACTCCAGCACTAACCCCATGGTTTGAAGTGAACGAGGCCAATTTCCTCCTTTGTAGCTCTTGACACATGTTGGCTGCGTGCCCCCTTCTTGCCTTGTTCCTAGAGCAGAAGGCTCTGGGCGGCGGAGCTGGGAACAATAAGGAAACGAGTGGTGTCATTCCCAAGGACTCCCAACACAGCTCTGTCAGCAGCTCTGGAGGCAGCCGATTCCAGCATGGCTGGAGAAAAAGAACCACGGCGAGAGGATCAGGCCAGAGCTGGTAGCTGCCTGCATGTCCCTGCCACCTCCCCGAGCTGCCCATGTCACACTGGCTGCCATTCACCGGAAAGAAACAAGCCCTGCAGGGCAAGGGCTGGGAAACAACTTCTCCCCAGGGTTTTGGGCATGAACAGGTCCCTACCCAAGCGCTGGGCTTGCCACAAGCCCAAAAATTCCCTGGGGAAAATGAAGCACAGGGTGAACACTGGCTCCTCCAAAGCCAGCTTTGGAGAGGCTGTAAAGCAACAACTGTTTTCACCAAAACAGCTCCACTGGGAGTTTCTCCACCCAAACTCTGGTCCCAAGACAAGGAGCTCCACATCAGTCAAAATCCCAAGCACATCTTCAAAGCACAATGCTGGGACCACCCCCAGCATCTCATCCTGGTTCTTTTCCACATCAAGAAATAGTTCCTAAAAGTGTCTGCGGCCATCTCCTGTTGGACTTGGACCCAGCAGAGGGACTGGGAGATGTCACCCCTTCAAGATGGAATTCCTCACCCCAATGCTTGCCACTGCATGCAGAATCAAGCTTCATCCTTTACTCCAACAATGGAAAAATGGCTAAAAAAATGCAACCACGCCACTCCAGGTGAAGGATAAATGGTGCAGGACACCTGGCACCTGAAGGTCCATCCCACTGAGGCTGTAGGACTGGCACTGGAGGCACCATGCAGGTCTGCATCCCTGGATTAGGGCAAGGTCCACAAAGGTGACACCAAAGCCACCCTGCAAGCTGCTGGATAAGCCAGCAGCAGCAGGGACAGTGCACAGATGTATTTTTTGGGGTATTTCTTTCTTGGCAGCTGCCACTGGTGTGGTGTGACCACCCCAGTGTCTCCATTGCCACCTGACTCCCAGCACTCCCTCTGCTGCCACACTGTCCCCTCACAGAACCACAAGGGCATTTTCACACCAGTTTTGGTGTGAACACACTGCAGTGACCCCCCATCTTACAACAGCCTCTCTCAATCAGGTCACCCATGGCAGCGATGTCTGCTCTGAGCAGACACAGGGCAGCACCACACTGTGTCTAAGCAGAAATTCAGGGGAAAAAAAATCCACCGGTGGCTTCCACCTCCTCTCCCGCAGAGGGACACAGATGAATCCACCCTCCTGGCTGCCCAAAACCGCAGCACACGTGACCCCGAGAGGCTTTTCAGAAGAGCCGAGTCTCCAGCGGCTTCTGTTTGCCTTTCCCTTGTCTGCAGCAACATCACATCTGGACGCTCGTCAGAAGAGAAGGAGGAAAAAAAAAAAAAAAGCCCTCCCTCCTCCTGCTGAACAACCTCTCAATCAAAACAAAGCCGGAGCGGCAGCCAAGAGCTGGGAGGCTCTTTTGTTTAATGCTTAACATCCCCCGGCTGGGCCAGCACGCCCCGGAGTGCCGGGAGCGGGTGCAGGGGCCCGGGGTGGGCAATGTGGTGGGTGCAGGGCTGGTGAGCAAGAGGCCAGCTCAGCCACCAGCCCCAAGGGCAGCTTGGCCACACAGCGATGGCTGGTGGGGCAAAATCAGCACTGCTGCTCCGTGTACGGCCATTTTGCTGAGCTCGGCTGCTCACTGAGAGCTGCCATTCCCTCCCAGCACCAGTGTCCCTGCAAAGCAAAGCAAACTAAAGCCCAACTCAGCTCCAGCCATCCCAAGTGACGCAGAGACCGACCCAGCCACTGGTCACCATGCTCATGGGTCCACCAGCACAAGCTCTTTTCTCTCCCTGCTGCAAGTATTTTAAGCACCCACTGCTGCCCCTCCAAATATTTTTGGGAGCTCCAAGGACCTACCTGGGCACTGACCACAGCCAAAGGCAAACCTTCTCTAGGTGCTCAGCCCATCCCAGAGATCCTGGAAAGTCTCAACAGGGGTATCACCAGTGGATTTCATCAAGATCAGCCCCATCCCTGGAGAAGTTACCACCTGTACCCTAACACACTGGCGGCATTGGGTTTCAGGAGAGCACATAGCAAGCCAGGACACAGTCAAGATCCACACCAAGGAAAAGGATATTTGAGATATTCAGCTCAAGAGGCTTCACCCCAGAAAGCAACAGTCACAGCCACGGGGTCACACTGGCAAAACATCCCATGGAGCCCAAGGAGCAGGCTCCATCACTGCTGTGTCAGACATGGGAGCAAGGGTGAACTCGCCTGTGGACAGAGACATGGAGCACCAGCTGACAAGGAAAACTGTCCTGCAAAACCCAAAGCAAAGCTCCTTCCTACACTCAAAAAGGACTCAGTGGCTGCCAAATCCTACAGCCAGATACTGGTAGAACACAAAAGCAGAAGTAGAGACAAGTGGGGTGAGCTGGTTGGGCCATGAGCTGTCTTGCAGCATTGAAGCATCTCATCAAGGAAAAATATCTTCCTGCTAAAGCGCTCGTTATTCCAGCCATGGAGATACAACAGAGCCTCCTGGCTGGTGGCTACCGGCTCAGCACGTATCTCTGTTGTCCGACCTCCAGGGAAGTCACCCACCCCAGGCTTCAGCAGTGGAGGGACAGACAGCCTCCCTTTCTTCATCCACAGATGGAGACCAGCTCCCCAGCCTGAAACGGAAGCAGGAGCAGTACAGGGTTAAGCAAAGGACAAGCTGACGGAGACCAAAGGTTGGGCTGAGTCACACTCTGGCTGTTCCTGTTTCAGTCTGAGCAAGTTTCTCGCTTCCCAAGCACGGTTTGTCCCCAGGCCAGAATGAACCTGCCACCTTAATCCTCTCAATGCACTGCCTGGAGGAGCTGCCTTCCCTCCCACAGCCAGCACATACCTCTGCTCTTGTCTTGTCCTTTGGACTCCACACGCAGTTTTTGGGACATCGTTGCAGCTTTCGGGAGACAGGACAAGCCTAACGCCACATCCCACATTGCATCCCATTGGTCCTCCACCCTGCCCCAGGCATCCACCCAGCCAGTCTCTTCCTCAAGACACAAAACTGCTTTCCCACCCCTTACCAAGCAGACACCTTTCTTCTCGCCCACGGCTTTCCCGACCCAAAGGAAGCCATCCAGCTGCCCCCAGGAGGCTGATGAAACACAGACAAAGCTTCCTCCTAAGTGACACATGTTCCTGCAGATCCAGACATCAAATCCCTTCTCAAAACAGGGATCAGCCCTCCAGCCTAAGCTTTCACCAAGGGGGTAATGCTTGAATCTGGACAAGTAAAATGGCAGAACCATTCTCACCGGGTGTTGGCACAGAGATGATAGAATCATTTGGGTTAGAAGTGACCTTAATGCCCATCTTTTTCCACCTCCTGCCATGGGTAGGGACACCTGCCACTAGACCAGGTTGCTTCAAGCCCTGTCCAACCTGGCCTGGAACACTTCCAGGGATGCGGCAGCCACAGCTTCTCAGAGAAACCTGTGCCAGGGCCTCACCACCCTCACAGGAAAGTGTTTCTTCCCAATATCACATCTAACCCTGTCTCCTGCAAGTAGGAAGCCATTTCCCCATGTCCTGGCACTCCTTGTCCAAAGTCCCTCTGCAGCTCTCCTGGAGCCCCTTCAGGCCCTGCCAGGGGCTCTGAGCTCTCCCTGGAACCTTCTCCTCTCCAGGTGAACACTCCCAGCTCTCCCAGCCTGGCTCCAGAACAGAAGGATTCCAGCCCTTGGAATTCCATGGCCTCCTCTGGACTCTCCAGCAGTTCCACATCTTTCTCATGTTGGGACCCCATGGCTGGAGGCAGCTCTGCAGGTGCAGTCTCACCTGAGTGGGGCAGAGGGGCAAAATCCCCCCCATCTCCCCTGCCTTCCACATGGGGGGACAAGCCCAGGACACAGAGAGGTTTCCAGGTGCCAGCACACACAACCAGGGTGCGTGGAGCTTCTCATCCACCACACATCACATAACATTGGCATTTCCGACTGCAAAGAGTTTTTGCAGCTGTATCAAAGAAAGATATAAATCTTTAATAGGAAAAATACAGCAAAGTCATGCAGGGTACGACCCAAGGTCCAGCCAGTTCCAGTGTTGGCTGTCACAGCAGCCAGCACAGATGCCTCCAAAGGAACACAATAGCCAAGCATGCTGAGGTATTTCCCAAAACAAATTCCTAAGCTTCTGTCCTCCTCATGCTTTTTCCAAGCCAAAACACATTGCCCTGTACACCCTCTGATGAGTTTCTGCTCCATAAACCCACCCCGGTGCCTCAAAGGTGTGGACTTCCAGCATCCACAGCTTTTAGCAGCAGCATTCCAGTCCATCATGCAAAAGAGCATCAGCTGCTTTTCCTGGTTTCATTCACTTTGGTTCCACTGCCAGAACAGACAAAGGAACAAGATGTCTCCACACTGCTCCTGAATTTTTCAGGCTTCAATCACCTGCCCCAGGAATCTTCCTCTTAAGTGGAGGAAGCACCAACCTGTTTAGCAGCTCTTGTCCCATAGCCATCCTGTGGCAAACCATCCCCACCACCCTTTTCTATGTATATGCTCCCCAACAAATCTCTGGTCTCAGCCTCTCTCCCAATGCACTGTGCCCTCCCCACCCATCCCAGTGCCCCCCACACTAAAGCAGAAATCCTCCTAGGGAACCTCTGGCTGCAAACATGGTGTCCATTGCTTCTCATACTCCCCAGCCACTCTCCTGACACCCTGGCACACGCTGATGGCAATGGGGCCAAGCCAACCCGAACACACACACTTGTGATGCTCACCCTGTGCGTGACATACACGTGGCTTCATGGGCACACACCAGCAACACCTCGTGTGCAGCTGGCACAGAGGAAAGCATAGACCTCCACATGCTCAAAGTCTTCCACATCTGAACCAGAAATCACATTAGGCACTGTGACTGCTCAGAAACCAGCAAAGAGTCCTGAAAAATGGCCACATCCAGACAGAGTGGCACAGCCACCCAGAGGCCGGCACCACAGATGGACAAGCTCACCCCTCATCTGCCATTGGCAGGGCTTTTTGTGCCCCTGGTGACCTGGAAGAGCAGCTTGGCCAGCTCAGCATCACTGCCACGTGTCACCCACAGCCACCCACCAGCCCTGGATCACCAGCACAAGCGGGACAGAGCCCATGTGCCACCAGCAGATCCAGGCATGAGGTGGTGATTCCTGTCAGCCCTGCTCCCTGTGATCAGCCACATGCCCATGCAGATCCCACATCCATTAACATGTTAAGGGATCCTTCTCTGCACATGATGCTACTGGAGAGAAATAAATTCCTTTAGGAGCTGCAGGGAGCCTTGACACACAAAGTGAAGCCAGCAGGACACAAAGCACAGGACAGACTCTTTGTGTCCCCTTGGGAGATGTGGCAGACAAAGCACCAGGACATCACCTTGACTTCAGAGTGATAGAGGCCAGAGAGCCTTGGACCTATTCAGCACAGCCAAAGTGCCGGGGAAAACCAAATCTCAGAGGGTACAGCAGGATGGTAGCCAGAGCACAGTGTCTGCAGGTGATTTGCTCACACATAGTTCCCAGAAGCCAGGCTTGATCAGTGTCAATCCACTGCCATGTCCAGACACCTGCACATTATATGGCCCAATTACCATCACGCCAAAACCAGGAGGCACCAACCACACACCAGTGCTGGCCCCAGCAGTACAAGACACACAGTCCCACTTCCTTGTCACCCACAATGCCATGCCACAGCAATGCCATGTGAGCACCAGCAATGGCACCCATGCCCCAATAGCTCTCTTACCTTCTCTGACTTCACCTTTTTCAGCTGCCGGCACTCATTTTCTCCATCTTCCAGCTCCGACTTTACTCCCAAGGGATTGAGCGCAGATCCCGTGTCAATAGCTATACTCCCAAGCTGCTCAGCAGCAGCAGGCTCTGTCCCCTGGCCCCCATCATACTGTCCCACCCTCACTGCCAGGGCCAGGGGCTGCAGCACGCTGGGCTCCTTCTCTGCCGCAGCCCCCGCACTCTCACTCCTTTCCTTCTTGCTTTTGGATGAGCCACCCTCCTTCTCCTTCTTGGAGCCAGCCACACTGCGAGACGCCTTGGCTGACTTCTCTGAGCTCTTCGGGGTGACGGTGGGCACCAAACCACCTGAGTTCGCACCATCTCCAGAGCGTCCTTGAACCTCCTTCTTACCACCAGCTCCCTCACTGGGAGTGAACAGGGAGGACCCTGGGGTCGGCTTCCCACTGTCCTTGCCAGTCTTGCTCCTTTTCGACTTTGATTTGCCCTCCTTGCCTTGCGGGCCTGGCACCGGGCTCACAAACTTGATGTTATCCGGTAGTGTTGCCACTGCGTTGGGTGCCGGGAGCCCCACCTCCTTGGAGCCCGACATTTCCAATTTCTGCTGATCCTTCTCCAAATCAGCGTCCAGGTCAATGATGAGATTCCCTACACCAATGTCCCACTCATCCCCACTGTCATACGTCTCAACCGGGTTCGCATCAATTCCTTTCCCTCCGGAAGCTCCGCTGCTCAAGGACATCTTAGAGTTAACGGCCCCTCACGGTTCAAGGCTCTTCCCTGCCTCTACGCCCTGGGGGTCCACCTACGTCCTTGGGGGGCCTTCAGTGGTCGGGGTCTGCCCAGGTGACGGCATCGCTGCTGGAAGGGAGAGCAAAGAGAACAGGGTTACACACGAAGAGCCATGGGCAGACAGATCACTGACAGCCACACCTGCAGGTAGGAGAGATCTGGGCAGAGTGAAACCCCCAACCTCCCAAATCCCCCTCACGGCATCCTTCTGCCACCCCCTGGGCTGGGGCTGCTCCACAGCCGCCCCCACAGCAGCGGCCATCTGGCACCAGTCCTCGATCAATACCAGCCCTGGCAGGTCACGGCTCTCGGCTCCAACAAGACATTACTCACACATTTCCCCGCTCACCATTTCCCTCTGAATTATCGAGCGCTGCCCCTGGGAGGGAGGATTGATTCCTCTCCTGCCAATGCCACCCAGAGGGAGGGCTCCTCTCCATGCCAGCCTCGCTGCAAGGGACAAGAGCTGCGCACCAGGGAAGTCAAGTGCCTTGGTGGGAAATAAATCCCCAGCTTCAGAGTGCCTGTGACACTTGGGACATGTCACCAAAGGCCAAATCACAGTGGGAAGCATAATGGTTCCCATCCCACACCTCTGGGCAGAGCAGCACAGTACTCAGATTTGCAGTGTTTACCACCATCCCCTCTGGCCATGATAAACTTCCAGTGGGAAATGGAGATGCAACTGTATAAGTACACAGTCTTAACTGGGAAGAGGGGGCTCAGCCCTACCTGCCCACGCCACAGTTGACCCCGGTGAGCCCAAAATATCTCCTCCCTGCTTCCCAGCCTCTCCCCCAGGGAGGGAAACAAAAAAGACACCCACGCGCAACCTGACACAGCACCCGAGTCATGGCAATTACCCTGACGAGACATAATTAACACATGTAACAGCTTCTTCCCAGCACGCCCAGCAAGGCCACCTGCTCTCCAGAATCCTTAAGAAATCCTTGACCACCCATTTGAATGAGGCTTCTCTCCAGCAGCACTGTCCTTCCCCTCCCTGACAAGCTGCAGGCCTGCCTGCTCCTGGTACTATTTACAAGTGACACTTCAAAAACAGGTGACTTAAAGAAAAATGAGAAGTAAAAAACCAAACAAAATTTAAAAACCCCACACCACACAGATTTCTTCAAACCCCAGCAGGCAGGAGCCTGGAAAGCAGCTTCACGGTGCATTTCCAGAGACGCAAACACTGTAAAAATGCCAGGGATTCTTTCATCAGCCAGGCTGCCACAGCCAGACCATTTTCCATCTGCTCCCCACAGCATCCTCGGCTCTGTACAGCTAATAATCCACTCTCTGACAGGTCATTACAGAGATTTTTAACCCCATGAGCTGGGGGGCTTGCGTGCAAGCTGGAAATGAAAAGCACTGACCTCTCATTTCAGCAGCAGGGAAAGTGCCGAATCAGGAGATCACTTTGTGCACCAGTCGCTAACAGCTTCCCAAAGCTGACCTGCATGTTTCTATGGCCGCCTCCTCCTCCTCTTCCTACTCCTGCCCCAGCACCTGCTCCCCAGTTCCAAGCTGGTGTGTCCAACCCCATCAACCTGCCTCTCCAGAGCCTCTCTCCAAATCACTGATGGGGCCAGCAATTGGCAGCAACCACCTCACCCCTGCAGGACACGCATCCACAGCAATTCCTTTGTGCATGTGGGCAAAGCCAGAAATGAGCTGGATGAACCAGATTTTTCACTGAAACCAGTGCCTTCCCAGCCCTAAGCTGAGGCATGGAATCCAGGAACAATCCCAATGAACAGGTAGACCACCGATGACCACTGATGTGCAGGAAAAACCCACAGGAAATGACAGCAGAGGATGAAGTTCAGTCTCCAAATCTAAAAGTTGCCAACCCAAAGCTGGAGCAGGGAAAGAGCCATGGCGAGCTCAGGTCAGAGGGGAAAACAGACTAGGATCTGACCTTGCTGTGACAAGAAAACGACAATCTGCAGGGTTGACTGCAACATGTGTAGCATCACCTGTTCCATGCAACACCTGCATGATGCCAGCTTGGCCAGCTCTCCATTCCCACCACAGAATTCACCTTGCTGCTCCAAACGTGCACATACACACGCACACACATCTCCATAAGTATTATTTATACATGTGGAGTAAGGAGACCAGATGAGCGGGACTTGGATCTGAAACTCTGCAAACAGCAGCAGCTTTTGCCAATTCCTACCACAACAAAAAGAAGAAGGAGCCCAGAAGTCCGCTGGGTCCCCGGCAATTAGAGAGCCAGGAACAATCAAAGGGTTAGAAAACAAGAGGAGCAAAACCCTCACCCTTACAGAGGAGGTGCCGAGGGAGCCCAGGCTCTGCTAATGCAGACAGAAGGGAACCACAAACAGGATGGACAGGAACATGCTGGATTGGCAAGAGCAGGGGAAAGGCACGTTGTAACGAGAGTGAGGCAGAGAACTGAAGACATGCCACCACAGGAAGAGGGACTGGGGCAGGGATCAGCCCTTTCCAGAGCAGAGCTGAAGGCTGGGATCCCGGAATGTGATCTGGGGGGAACTCCTGAATATGCTCCATTGCATGGGCTCTAAAGCACTTTCCACAGCTTTTTCCCTCCCCAAAACTCCCATCCAAGGTCCCCATTTCTTTACTCCCCTATTGCAGGCTCAGCCTCTGCACCCAGAGGAGCATTTGGAGTCCTTCTCTCAAGCCAGACCCGCAGAGACCCCAAACGAACACACCACCATTATTTTGGGTGCACAGGAGCCCCTGGCTACCACACCCCATGGCCCAGAGAAAGAGGTGCCTTTCCCACTGCCTCCTTTGCCCAGGCTGGAGAAGCACCGGGTGGTATCCAGATCCTTCCCACTCTCCTGCCGGGGGAGTAACGCTGCCACAAATCACAGCATCGCAGAAAACAGAGCGAGGAGATTGATTCAGCTGTAAACGTGTCCTTCCCCTTACCTCCTGCCATCGCAGGATTGATCCCCGCACAACATGAAAAGCATGTGCTCACTTGTTGGCCTGGAGACCTGCCAACAAAGCGTTTTAAGAGCAGTCCTGGAGCGCAGATCCTACAAGGAGACAGCTTTCTGCTTGGGAATGCTGCACACACACAGCACCAGACATGAATAATTCAGCTCCATTAGGTGCTGAGACCTCTATAATCCACATCTACGGGCTGGGACAGAGCCAAACCATATTCAGAGACAAACCTGAAAGTTCACTTTCAGGGCTGCACACACACCTAGAGAAAGCTCTTCCATCAGAACAGCTCTACTTCCAAAAGACAGCAAGGAAACTGCGCCAGCCCCTGCCTCTATGTGCTAAAACCAGTGCAGGATGCTCAGAACCCGCCAAACCCGCACCACTCCAGCTTTCTCTGCTGGTTACCAGAGGCCAGGAGACCAAAGCTGGGAAGGATTGACTGCCCAAGGGCAGCAAGATGTAGGAGAAAGCTCTTCTCCTGGCAGCAGCCAGCCCACACATAGGGAGACTGTCTCACAGCCATGTGCTCCAGCCTGCAGCGCTCCAGGATTAGCCTCTGGTGGCTTCCAGACATGACTGACTGCAATTTTCACCCTGATTAACTTTCAGGAATGCCCACAAGAAGGAGCAGCAAAGAAGACAGGGAAGGGGGGGAGAAAATCTGCAGGATGCAGCATTTCCTCCAGCGGGCACAAGGCAGGGAGCAGAAGGTTTGGTGAGATGGTTGCTCTGGCCTGCAGCAACCCTGGAGAGCAGAACCCTCCGCTCCCTCCCAAAAGAGCCAAAGGCAGTGGCATTGAAGGGTTGCTGCCTCCCCAGCCCGCCAAACCCCCAAAGGGCTCCTCACAAGCCCCCAGCTGAGGCAGCAGCTCTAGGCACTGCAGTGCCGAGGCCCTTCCTCCAGCCACTGGCAGCCAGCCGCCTGCTCTCCCCATCCACTGCCTCTGCATGAGATCCCTTTTTGTTTCCTTTTACGACTAAAGAAGCTCGGTGCGGTGGTGGGGGGAACACACTGCCTTCCCCACGCTGCTGCGCTCACTCCCCACTCAGCTCCTACCACCGCGCCTGTAATCCCCCAGCTGGGCTTGTTTGGGTTAGATTTTTGTTAAGTAACTCCCATGTCTTTTCTGCAGATTTCTTTTTAAGATGTTCCCTTTCTCCCCGCCCCCTCTCTCTAGAGCTGGGGGAGAAAAAAAAGAGAGAGAGAAAAAAAGAGAAATGTTGAACGCGAGCCAGCTGGCACGAACAAGAGGAGACGGAGAAATCTGCACAAAGGAGCTTCCTCGCTCACTTGCTGCTTTCAGCTCAAGAAATCACGCGGGGAGGAGGGTTCACTCTCCCCCAGACATCAGTCAAGCTGTAGCAGACAAAGGAGATTTGCCATGACACCCTCCAGAACTGCCACCCAACGGGGGCAGGATCCCTCCACCGCCTGCGCCCCGCGGGAGTCCGAGCTGTTGCAAAACACGCCAAGGCGCAGAGCTTCAAAACAGGCTGTTCAATGTGGAATTAAGCAAGATTTTGAATGGAGGAGCTGTGCTCCCGCCTCTGCGCTCACACAAGGCGCCCAGAGAACTTCAGTGGCTCTCAGGGCTGTGTGGGACAGTGTCAGCAAGCTGCCAGGAGGGAGAAGGCTGAACCCAATTTGAATAAAATGGAGCCACCCTTCTTTTTTTAATATGGAGGTGCACCCCATCAAGACTACATCTTCCAGCATGCACTGCAGCCAGAGCCCTGAGAGAGACACCAACAAACTTAGGCCAGGACTCCCAAGTTTCTGAAGGCTGAGCCTTGACACTGGAGATGAACCTGAGACAGGGCAGCACTCGAGCGATGAGTCATTTGCTGGCATTCTTGAGAAAAGCTTGAAATATTTCAGTCGAGGCATGAGAAAAGCAGCACATACAAGGTCACTGGGAGATGCTGGAGATGAAGGGAAGTGGAGAGGTGAGCAGAGACCACTTTGGTGCAGGGCAGCCAGGCAATCACCTTACCTGAAGCAAAGCTCCAGAGACTTATCAGCCACAACACCCACCTGCTCCCAAATACAAACTCAACTTCACATTCATCACCAGGCAAAAGATGCTGCTGGGATCAAAATTCAACCTCACACCCAGTTCCATTCACTCATAACCTTAAAACATGACTTTCCTAGCAAAACTCCACACAACTGCAGCACATGGCAACATCCAGCAAAGCTATCAACACAAAGATGAGACACGCGCTGCCACTGTGTTTGAAGAAAATACCAGAATAGCTAAAATCTAATGCTTCTTATTGACACTTCTGTAACCTCAATACCATGAGGATCAACTCGATCTAGGGCTGAAAAACCCAGGGTCCTTGAACGTGTCTGAGTAGCAAAGACACCCTCTTGGAAACCCCTCACTTCCCTCAATTCCCAACAGGCTCCACATTGCCCTGCTACACAAGGCACACACAAAGGGGGAACAAAAAGAGGACCAAGATCTTCTGGCTTTCCTTTGTATCATGAAATGGGGAAAACTGGAACAAGTACCTCTTTAACCCTCCCATCAGTTTTGCAAGTGTCATCCCCAAAGTCCAAACGTTTTGTCTGTTTGTGCCTTGGGACTCCGCAGTTCTGCATACTTACAATTATTTGATTTTGATATCTCTCAGCTTTTTAATTTTTTTCAAAGTACCACTTCTGTATAAAACACAGCTCACATTTCTTCCATGAACTCTCAAGGAAGTCCAAGAGCTTTGCATTTCAAGAAAACTATCAGCAATAGAACCATCACATGGTCCTCAGCACATGATCCTCAGGTCAAGCAGGAGGCACATTGATACCTACAGATCCACATGAAGTCACCAAACCCTCCGTTCTGTTCCTGTGAAGGATGGCTGGCAAACAGCACCTACTTGGAACACCTGACCACTCTGCTGCATTGCACTGCTGAAGTCACTTCTCCAGTGGGAAGCTGAGCAAGCACATTGTTACTCCCAAGCTTGAGCATACATGTCTACACAACTCAGGCCATAAAAGTGTAGAGCAGAGCAGGTTTGAAGGGACCTTGAAAGGTCATCTGCTCCAACCTTTTGAGAAAAAGGGAGGTGAGATTACCTACCACCCTGTCACATCTTGAAAACTTCCACCAGCATGGATTCTTACTGTGTCCCAGAGAGGGTTGTTTCACGGAATGGCTGTAAAAAAATTCTTTATGTTGAAATCAAACCTCTCCGAGTGCAATTTTTATCTGTTGCCCCTTGACTTCTCCATATTGCTCCTCTTTGTAAGTATCCTTAAGTCCAGCAATGCTCCTGCACACACAACACCCCTGCAAAGAGCTGACTGACCTCCCGTGAGGCAGGAACCAGGTTTGCAGGAAAGGCCGCAGTGCTAGGATAACACCCTGGCATGGACTGGAGGAGCATCAAGCACAGCATGAGCAGGCAAGAGCCATGCCAGCACTTTGTTACAGCTCTGACAGCAGGGTCCTGTGTGAGCCATATCCCCTTCCCAAGCCTTCGCCATGGAGATGAGCAGGGAGTAGCAAGGCTCAGGCGCTGGATCACAGCCTGCTCACCCAAAAATGCCAAGATAGACATCTTCCAGCAAGCATGACCTTGCAGACTCTAAAATCTCAGCTGAGTATTACCAAGATCTAAGACATCCCAAATATTACCCAAATCCACAAGCACAAAAGAGTGGCCAGTGTCTAAATTTTCTACTGTATAGGGAAAGAGGAATTGAAAAACCCACATGAGTGGGAAAAAAAGTATTTGGTAGGCAAAATGACAGAGCAGCTTCCTTCCTGCAAGCTCAGCTCTCAGATCTACCCTGAATCAGGGCTGCCCAACAAGGATTTACTTCTCACTGTTGTGTCTGCATGCTGGAAGACACCTATGTGTAACTGCAATACCCAGACCTGCACGCAATGGTTTAACAAGAACCAGAAACACAGCCCCATCTTTACAAAATTTGCATCCTCTGCTCACCCCATGATCGTCATGTGCCACCCTGTGGGTGTCATAGCCTCACTGGTGCCCAGCAGGTGCCCGGCAGGCACTGGCAGTGCCAGAGGTGTAGAGCAGTGGTGCCGCGGGGTTTGGCTGTCACACAGACCATTGGCAGCTACTGAGAAGCAAAAGCAAAGCAACACCATGAGCAATAACCAGCCAGGATTAACACAGAAGCCCTCTGGGTGAGTCTACCTCAGACAAGCCAGTGCATTTCGGCAGCACCAGGCATGGCCCTGGTGTTCCTCTACCACCACAAAGGCCATTCTTGTTGAGCCCAGCCAGCCGTGTCGCTGCTGGCTGGTGCCAAAAATAACATCAAACACTCAAAACGAGACATCTGAGCCAATCTGCTTGGCATTGCAATGCTTTCCATAGTGATAAACCTGGGGAATGACTGTCCCTTAAACAGAGCTGGTTTCAACTGGGAAAGTGGAAGAGCTGTGTGGATTTCAAATCAGTGCAGTTACATCCTTGCTAACCCCAACACAGAAGTGAACTGATTTATGAGAGGCCTAAAGGTATCTGAACTGGCGGCCTGTTCTTTTGCTCAGCCTAAAAGGGAGTAGAGGGCACATAAAAATAACCCAAGAGGTTCCCAAACTTCAGCACTCCACGCAGGCTGGAAGACGGCCAGCAGAGAGAGGAAGCAGCAAGACGGATGTGACCAGGAAAGATCCTCGAAGCATCAGTCACGGAGATGGGAAGAAACAAGACCTGGCAAAGACCAAAGACAATCAATGGGCATAAATAACCACCGGAGTAAGTGCCAGAAAAGGGAGCTTGCCTTTTTCCCCTGCTCACCCAATGCTTTCAGGGGCACAGCAGGGCTGGTCAGAGAGGACAGACTGCCACTGGTTTCCTTGCTCCCAGGGAAGGGACAGCTTCTGGGCTTTATTTCCTTTATCTTTCCTTTTAGGAGCAGAGCATGCAGCCAGCCTTGGCTGCTTCCCAGCCTTCAGAAGACGATGAACATCTCTCCACTGCTCCAAAACCGAAGGAGCTGCCACTTCACCTATTAATGCCTTTAATTCCCTTCATTCGATAACCAATTAGGGCACCTTGGCTCCCAAAGCTGAGGCTCCTTTTGTAGCAAGGCCAGTGCGTGTGGCTGTAATCCCTCTTCCTGTCACATCATCAGTCTGGGAACACTTTGGGAAAAAAACAACCAGACTGTGAAGTAAAGGAGGAGGGAAGGCAGATGCAGACAGGGACAAATGCAAGCAGAGCAAGTACCATGCCGAGAAATCCCTTTTTTTTTCTGACCTGGGAGAGATAATAAATAGGTGTATCTCCCAGATTAATACGGCACATTTGCAGAGCTCTGATATCCATCAGAAAGTTGCTAATTCGTGCTAATGACCCATTGCAAATTGCCGAATTTTGTGAATTAGCCAGCGCACAGGAATACAATAAAACCCAATGAAAACCATGCATCAAAGTGGGCGGGGTTTATTTGGAGAGTCCTAGTGCACTTGGAATTCCTTGTGGCAATGGATGCAGAGGGAAGGTGCAGATTAGATGTGAAAACCCCTCAAAAACAAACAACAAATCCTCAAGACAAGAAGAAATTTCAACCAGGTTACTAAACCTTTGGGAAAGGAGAATTCTCTCAGAGATAAGCAAGATTCTTCCTCTGCTATTGGATTTATAGTGGTTACTGTAAGTGAAGTCATTACACACCTCCTTTTCACTCCTTTAAAGCTGCACAGCACACTCCTCCTGATCCGCCCTTCATCCCCTTGGAGAAGCACCAGGAAAACTCCAAGTCAAATCTTCGGACCCACTTGAACCAACAATTCTCTGCTAATCCAAACCACAAATGGGCTCAGCAAAATCATTAAAATCAATTTTGTTATCATTAAATCAGCGTAGCCCCATCACACATGATGGAACACTGTAGAGATCTCATCATTCCAGCCATTGGAAGAATGAGGGGCCCAAGAACAGCGTACAGGAAAAATCCGATGCCACAAAAGCTTTCTGTGCTTGGGAAAAGAGGAGCATAAAGCAACGACATCATCTTTCCTTTTCTTAACCATGAACATGGCAATGATTTGTGGAAGTTGGGCATTTAATGTTTCAATGCAGAATATCAAAGTTGTCCTGAAATTATCCTCATTCATCCACAAAAGAACTGCACTTGCATCCGTTCATACCCCTCACACCACATCTGAGCTGACGCTCAGCAGCTACGTCAGTGGGTTTTGTGCATGTGAAGGACACTCAGCTGCAGCGAAAACAAAACAACCTCTTGGGCTTGTCACAAAAACTGATTTTTCACCCAAATGCAGATGGGAATTGGTTTCCTTTAAAGAAAAAAAATCAATTGCAAGAGCAACTGGAGTCCCAGAGCAAGTTTCCTGGTCAGGCAGCCATTCCCTGTTTTCTTACTGTAAGATTGTTCAAGCTCAACCTCACTCCTTCCTCTGACACAATGTCATACCCCAAGGCACCGACCCTTGGTAGCAGGAAAGTGCATCTGCATGGCAAAATAAGCCATATCCCAGTGGGATCTCTTTTCCTGCCCTTTCCCAACACAAAGCAACACCCTTCCTCATCCAAGTCAACCCAGTATGAGGACACAGAGCAGACAGGCTGCTGCCAGGGTGGCCAAAGCTCTGGTTCAGGAGCCACATGTGGCCACCAGTGAGCTCCCCGGACAGTCATATGCTCTAAGCCAGCTCATCTACCTACCCCTGGTCTTGGAAAAGGTCCTTCACATCCCCATGGGCTCCTCAACACAACTCCACCCCAAACCCCGACGGAGTCAAGCACCTCCACGCAATGGCATCCTCATCCCTCTACCCACTGCCATAAGCACACAAATTAGGATTTTCCCAAGTAAGCAGGCAAGACCCAAGAGAAAATGACAAGCTCTCCCCATGCCCAGAGAGCCCATGAAGCATCAGAAGAGGCATGACAAAAAAACTGCAAACAGCCCAGGCCATCTCTGCGTGCTTCAGAAACTTTGGTACTTCTCAAAAAATATCTCCACAAACCACCATCAGTTGCAATGCAACACAGGTTTGGGAACACACACATGACTCTCCCATCCCCAAGGTTGGGGAACCAGCAGTCCACATGCTGCAGGAAGCCTGCTGTGGTAACCATGGACTTCTCCGTCACCTCAGTGGGCAACCACCCCACGGACTGCAGCACTGATCCACTCTCTGCCTTCATCACATACAACCAACTGAGCATGGTTAAACTGTCACCAGCTCCTAGCAAGGCCACCTGCAGCCTCACCTCCTCTCCACAGGGAGACTGCATGTGACACGCTGCCCAGAAACATCTGCCTGCTCACTGCTTGCCCCCAGCACGTCCCTGTCTCTGGCCAGGAACACTGGCTACGGAGCCAACACTCAAAGGGCATCGCAGCACACACAGGATGTCACACAGCCTCGGAACAACATACCTGGGACCATAAATACCATCTTATTTACATAATGCTCTGGATAAAGGGGACAAAGAGGCTTACTGCATTACATCTGGGACTAGTATTGCATCAGCACCCACAGGCCCTAATCCCAGTCAGAGCTGTGCTGCGCGGGGCGTGGTGGGACAGCGCCGAGGTGCATCTTCACTCCCAGCCCAGCCAAGGTCAAGCTCAAGACTCTGCCTCTTCCCACCATAAGCATGCAGAGAAAGATCCCTACACCCTGGAAATGCCATTTAAATCGGGCACAACATGTGACTTTTGCCCTCATCCACCATCAGCTGAGCCCAGAAGTAAGATCCCAGATGTGGGTCTCCCACTTGTCGTGGCCTAGACACAACACACAGACATTGACTTTGTCTGGGGAGTGATGCCCACATGGAAGTGATGGAAAGACCAGGCAGCTCCTGGTTTTCTCTAATGTATGCAATCACAATTAAGAATACACTGCAAATATAAGCTGGAGGCAATTTTTGATTCAAGGCAGCCCTGTTCTCAGAGAATAAACCAGACAGAGTGAACTCTGGTCTGTCCTTCTTGTTAATTCAAAATAAAGACACACATGCACAAGATACTGGGTAGATCCGAGACCATGTGAGAGCACCTCAACTGCCTTTGCGAGCCCTTTCTTCCTAAAAATGCACCTTTTCAGCTCAATTTACAGGGAAAAAGCTTTTGAGGCAGAAGTAGGGATCCCATCACCACTGACATAAGACAAGCCAGGTGTAAGGAAGTGTGAGAGGACTTTGCAACTGAGGCAAGGGAGGGATTATTTTTACCACCCAGCACAGGGCTCCAGACAGACAGATGGATCCCCCCAAAAAATCACACCGCTTTCAGCACGAAGAGAGATAACAAGTACGTTAAGAGACGCATCCATGCACACACACACTGGCCCCTGAGGCTAACTAGCAGGCTAATGGTGAATCACCAAACACACAGACCAAGTCTGAGTGCCTGGCTTGGAGAAAGGAATAAAATCCTCTCCCTATGCTCTGGCCATACTCAATTACAGGTCATTCCAACTTGCTTGATAATTAATTTCCTCCAGTGGCTCTAACCAGAGGCAGCCCTTGCCCTGCATGCCAGGCCAGTCCAGGTGAAACATTAAATCCTTGTCCTTTTCCACCACAGACACCGCGTTCCTGGGGCTGCACACATCTCCCCCTCACAGGAGAGGAGAAAACCTCGCTGGATGAACAAGGGAGTAAAAGGGCAAGGATTTGTGTTTTGCGACTGAAGCAGCTTCAAAACAATAAAATGTAAATTATTTTTGGCCAAGAGCTAATCAATAAAATCAGCTGCCCGGATTTTCTGAGTGCCGTGCATGTGCGGTCGCGTACTGCCAACAAAGAGCTAGAAATGTGCGGCATAATCTGATGCTGGAGTCATCGCACAAAGCGTGGAAATAGGTTTTCCTGAGGATGTCCAGGCGAGGAACTGCCTGCACACGATGGAGCCCAAAAGCCAGCCCTAACACCGGCATCCTTGGATATTCCGGAGGAGGGGGAAAGAGCCCATGGGGCTCTTCGGCGCACACTTTGGAAAATGAGTGTCTAACGCCTCCTCCGAGGGAAAGGGCCTTCCCAGAAACGGGGGGGAAAGGAAAGGCAAAAGGAAGGCTGCTGGGAGATGGAGGGGAGCCAAGTCTCGCAGACCAGACCTGAACCTGTGACCTTCCCCGTGTACACAACGGGCGGGAGAGCGCACGGCAGGAGCGCTTGCCCCGCCGGCCGCCCCAGCCCTCGCGGGACACCCGGCCACGTTGTCACCGCCGGGGTCACCTCCAGATCGGCCCCGCTGGCCAACGGGGGCTCAAAGGACTTGAAGGAGGGCGGCTCGTCCTGCGGCACCCGGCCCAGCCCCGGGGGTGATGCCCAGAGGGGCTCCGCTCTCGGGGTCTGACCCGCCCCAAACTCACGGGGACTCGCTAAATGCACTGGGGAACATTTTATCTTCCGGGATCTGTGCCGAGAAACCCCTACCGGCACTACAAAAGAGCTGGGGTGCAAAGAATCTCCCTTCGCGGTGCCGCTCTGCTCCTGTGCCCCTCAAATCCCCCCTGCACAGAGACGGGGGTCAAGAGGGGTGACCCCCGCCTCCGCCCAGGAACAGCGCTACCCTCTCGAGAGCCCTTCCCCGCCTGCATCACCCCCCGCAAGCCCGATCCTTCCCACAAAACCTGGGATGGCGGTGACCCCGCTCAGGGGACACCCCCTCCCTGCAGTGTGGGGACCCTCGCGGCCGCAAGGGCGGGCCTCGCTCCCCGGGGGGACCCGGCCCACAACGGCCACAACACCCGCGGGGGCTCTTCCCAACGGCCACGGCTGGCACCCGCAACCGGCCCCGGGGCGAGCGGGACGGGGGGGCGAGGGGCACACAGAGCCTCGCCCCCAGGGGTCCCGGGGGAAGGCTCCCGGAGCTCCATCCCCACGGCCAGCGATCAGGGAGGGAGAGGCACGTATCCTCGTCCCCGGTGGTCGCAGGGGTGGGGGTGGGGGGGCACACAGACGCCCCAAGGGTACGGCGGGGGGGGCGCAGCCCCTTTCCCAGGGGTCACGGGGAGGGGGCACTAGAACTCCCGTTCCCGATGGTCCCGGGGGAGGGGTACCCAGAGCCCCGTCCGTAAGGGTCACGGGGGGAGGCACAGCCGCGTTCCCGGGGGTCACAGGGAAGAAAGGGGGAGGGCACATATCCTCGTCCTGGCGGTCACGGCTCACGACGGCGGCCCGGGCCCGGCCCGTGAGGAAGGGGCGTGGGGAGGGGGGGTGCCCGAGGCCCGAGGGGAGCCCCAACCGCCGCCCCCCCCCACCCCCCCCCGCGGCGGGGCGGCGTGGCGCGGGGCCGGCCGGGCGCGCACTCACCCGGTCGCTGGGGTATCCGCCCTAGGTGCGCTCCATGTGGGTCGCGCCGGGGCCGGCGCTGCGGGCCGGGGCCGGGGCCGGGCCGGGCCGGCCGGGGCCGCCACGCGCTGAGGCCGCGCCGCGCAGGCCGCGCCGGGTCCGCCGGGCGGGGCGGGGCGGACGCGGCGCAAAACGCGGAGGGCGGAACGTGGAGCGGCGTCCCCGGACGGCGGGAAAACCCGGAGTGGATATCCCGCCTGGAGGATCGGGAGCCGGAGACAGACAAAGCCCGGAACGGAGCATTGCCGCTGAAGCCGGAGCCGCCGGAGCGCCTCCTCGGAAATGGCGGGGGGGAATCTTTTTGGGGCGTTTCACGCCTTGAGCGGTGTCTTGTGAGACCTCAGCCCGGCACGGTCCACCCAAGGCCATGCTTTAGCTCCCTGAGCCAGCAAAGAAAGGCAGGAGGCGGGAGTCACCACCACCCCGGGGCATCCGCACCTACCTCAAAATCTAGCACATCGTGCCCCAAGCTGCCACTTTTCCTTTCCAAACAACTCTTCTGGATGAAAAGAGCACCTGGGTCCCCAGCCGTTCTCATGCTCTGGAGGTGAAATGTCTCCTAAACTCACTACTTCCTACCCAAAGCCTCAGCACTGGCCCTACTGACCAGGGCGGAGATCCCAGCTCATCTCAACTCTGGTCCCTGGATAATGCAAAATCTCCACTTCTCTTCCCAAAGCCTCAGTATCAGCCCCACTGTTCAGTGAGGAAATTTGGGTTCACCTCAGTGGGGATGTCCCAGTCCTGTCTCCATGACACCCCAAAACCAGGCAGGTGAACCAGTGCAGCAAGCTGTGCCAATGGGAGATGGGATGCAGAATCCCAGCTGGCATCTGTCAGTGCCGAGCAGGGAGCAGGAACACGCACGAATTTGCAGATGGAGAGAGGAGCACCAACTCCATCCACACAGCCAGGGTCTGCTGTAAGTATTCCAGCTGGAAGAGGTGCCACCATTCCTTGAGTGTGCCACCATCCAGTGTGGTTTCAGGAGAGCACCAAAGGAGATGCCAATTTCTTCTGATGCTTTTTGTCCCAAACAAGAACAACGCAAGACCCAAATCCCTGGCAAAGGAGGTGATGCCAAGAAGGCCAGAGGTTTGGGTGTCTTACCAGCTTTTGGGGCTGGAGTAGGTGGGAGCCAGAAGACATTTAAAGCAATGGCAAAAGAGGGATGAGAAGAGAATTCTCTTACAGTCCGAAAAAAAGAAAGGAGAAATCCTTCCTTATCCTGCTGAGGAGAAACTGCTCTCGCACAGCACAGAGCCACTGCTGGCAGGGTCCAAGACAACCTGTATTAATAATACCAGGTCAGTTTTTACTGAAGTATTTTCAAGGATTGGGTAAAAGGTTTTATGGACATTTGGTGGTCTGAGCAAATCTCAGACGAGGAATGGTGCTTCCAAGGGTGGAAAAAACGGCATCAGACAGGAATGCAGGATGAACCAGGAATGGGTCAGTGCATCTTTCCTGGTAAAATTGTGATGCCAGTAATACAGGAGAAAAATAAAAACCCTGCCAGGCAAGGCAGTTCCATTGGGAATGACCTTGGCATTGCTCCCATGACATGTTTTGTCACAACCATGAGCAGGGCCTGTGACCTAGCCTGCCTGTGGCTGTCAGAGATCCCACAGAATCCTACAGATGATGGTGGACATGAAGCCTTTATGGATGAAACCTGCAGGCACCAGGTAGACGTGAGCTGTGAGTGACAAAGGACAAGGAGGTGACAAGGCAGCAGCCCCTCTCAGAGGTGGATGCAGGACACGGATCTGGTTTAATACTGAGCCAAAGCATGAGCTCATATTAAAGCCTGGTTCGGGCATGGGATGGGTGACCCATCCAGGGAAGCAGTACTTTTGGATGGGATTTTAACAGGCACTAGTTATGATGGAAAGGTGCGATTTTGTGGGATCACAGAGCTGGTAGAAGATGCCACTCTGTCATGGTCTTGTCTGATGGTGCTGCACTCCTGGGACAGGAGCAGGAGCTGCATCACCTGGAGCCAGCTTGGCACCTCCTCCCTGGATGCTGACTTCCAACGCTGTGTGTCCCACCTCTCCCAGACAGCCCACAAGGAAGGCCTCTCCTTCTTCCCAAGGCACCAGGACCCCAAGATGACTCCCCAAGCCCCCCATCCCCCTCCGGTTCTGCTCCTTTTGGGACCATAGATATTCTCCATCACTCTGAAGGGACATCCACCAAGACAGTAAGATCTCCACGTAAGAAGAGTGCAGGGAAGTCTCTAGGAATCCCCAGCACAGCTGACTGGACCATAGTTGTAGGACCCAAGGGGCAAAGCAGATGGAGGGATGGAGCCAGAGGAGGAAGGAAGCAGGAGAATCCCATCACCCTTGGCCACATTGAACAGCAGCTCCCACACCATAAACTCTGTGTCAGTTGTGGGCAGCTCAGAGCTGAAACACCCACGAGGATTTTCCCACTGAGGAATAACACAGGTGGGTGTTGGATCCAGTCCCACCATTTCCAGCACACCAGAGATCCCACAGGCAGCAAATGGAGCCAGAAAACAACTCCCAGGGCAAATGGCATGGGACAATTTTCAGTGCTGCAGCATGAAGGCTTTGCATCCTCCTCCTCTCCCATGGGGAAGAGGGCTTGGACAACCTACACCCAGGGACTGTGCCAAGCAGTCAAGCTGGCAGTTCCCACCACATTCCTGAAAAAGAGGGAGGAGAAGGGATGCTGAGAGTGCTTGGGGGGGGTCATTCTGTCATCCCAAGAGCAGAGTGGGCTCAGGGTAATGAGGAGGAGCTCTTAGACCATGGCAAGGCAGAGCCTGGAGCACCGTAGCACAAAGGGATCACAGCCCAGCAATCACCAGTGCATGATGAGCATGGACACGGTAGTGCAGAGAGTGGTTCACTGTGAGGGAACAGAGAAAAAGGCAAAATTCAGCCTATTCCAAAGGTGTTCTACACACAGCTGCTGGGGGCAAGGTCCTGGGGGTGGGCTGCTGTTTTGGTACAAATCAGAAGGATGTAAAGCTAGGCACTCAGCAGTGATTCCAAAGGGCTAGAAGAGCACCTGTGAGCAGGCAGAGAGCCCACCTCTAACCCCAAACCTCCCATGCCCACTTGGCAGGGCTCAGGCTATCTGGCTGTTTGGAGCCATCCCCCTCATTCCCTCAGCTTCTCACTCTTCTCCATGTGTCTGATCCCATAAAGCCAAAAACACCTCAAGGCACTTTTAGGAGAAGGAGATCCTGCCAAAGCCAGGATGGAGCTGGGCTGCCTGCTGCCAGAGCGCTCCCCATGCCTGTTCTGGGACCCACTGCTCCTGGGGCTGCCAGTGATTCTTGAACCCATCCTGTCAAGATCCATCGCCCACCCACCCTTGTCTGCAGTGCGGGACCTCCCTGGAAGCACACGGCTGTTGGACCAGGTCTTGGTAAAAACATGTCACTTTTAATACTTTTGGAATACGAGAGAGAAAGCAATACCTAGAAACAATCTAGGACCAGGGATCCACCTTGCACTTGCTCTCCAGAGCTGAAGACCATCCTGGCATCCTTCAGAGGCAGTTAGTTGGGTGCTTCATGGGAACCAGTGCTGCTCCCCGGCACATACCCCACGGCTTTCTGCTTCATTAACCCCTTCTTTGCTCCCTGGTGGATCTTTGCATCCAGCTTCCCTGTAAAGAGGGGATTAAAGAAAAAAAGAAAAACACAACAAACCCTCATCACTCTTTATTTTTAAATGCCATTTGCAATGCAAATGAGCTGGAGGCAGCGAGGTCTCCTAGTTAGTGTGTTCCTGTCACATCCAATTATCCTGCTTGAGGAGCCAGGCGTTTCCAGCCGCCGCAGCCTCGCTCCGCAGGCGCGACACCGGGGAGCCAGGGGCAAGCGTGTCCGACGCGGCCAAGAGACGCCGGAGAGGGGGAAATTCAGTGAGGAGAAGAGTAAATTAACATCCAGCACTCGCCTGCCACTACCAGGGGGGAAACTGATCCCTGCGCCTGCCCGCAGGACGCGCATTGATACGCTCGGAGGAGATGCGGGACTGCCGAGCAACGTGCCAGGGACGTGTTTCACCACGGTGCAGCCAAAGGCAGGATTGGGGACAACGCACCCTCAGCTTGGGATGATGGTGCAATGGGCACCCAGTGTGATGGGGACACCTGCTCCACGTAGCCACGTGCCAGGTTGGTGGTCTCCAAGGCCACCTGCTACTGCTACCACCAGGGAAAACCTCAGCCAGCAGTTCCAATGGGACAGTGGAGAAAACACTGCCTCTCCTTGTCCTTCACATCTTGGAAGATGTTCTGGGAGATTATCCATCCCTTTGGCCACCCCAAAGACTTTTCCCCCACCACCTAAGGATGAGGAAGAAGCCCCCTCCTTGTGATTGCTGTTTCCAGTGGCATCCATTGGCACCCAAGCAGGCTGAGACAGCCCATCCAGAAGCAGTGTGTCAGACCACCCTGTTCCCATGCCAGGGGTGGTTTTGGCAGGAGAAAGGCAGTAAGTTCACATTCTCTCCCTGTTCTGGTCCCCCAACACCACCTACTGTCACCAGGGCTGTTGTATTTCATGTGCCTGCCTGCTTCTCCTAGACCCTAAAAACATTGGGAGGCTCCTCTGCTCTTCCAGCTGGCAAACACCACACAGGTAACCTTTAAGAAAAGGCTAAAAATAAGGCAAAGCCCCAAGGGCCCTTGTTCTTTCTGCTCAATGATTCAAGGCCTCTCATCTCACACCACGTCCTCTGCACTCTTCCAGCTGCTGGCTGTTGGAGGGAGGTTTCTAAGTGATGCTTCAGGGCAGCTTTGCCTGGATTCAAGGAAATCTTTGATGAGAAAGGCAACAAGCTTTGTCCTCATGCGCTAAAACTACATGGGGACGCATCTGGGGAGAGCTGTGCTTCCAGATGCAACACTGTGCCCATACCTTCCACAAGAACAATGACCCTGGCAGCAAAAATTGAGCCATGTTAGGGTTTTTTTCCCATCCCCAGGCTGCTAGAAACAAGTAATTTGCAACAGAGAAGCATCCGGATGTCACCATGGCGAGGTCCATGCTGTTATCTGGCAAGGAAAACTGCTCTGGCTTGGCTTCCCAACAGGACAAACTGGCATTTTGTCATGGTTGCAGCCAGGTTTCAAGGAGACCAGGGCAGCCAGCAAGCCCAGGTGGGGATGTGAGCTGGCACCTTCCCTCTGCTCTGCTTCCAGCTGGGAGAATTAAGCTTCTGACTGCCTGGGATGCAATGCCAGCTTCTATTAAAACAGCGCCGTGCGCTGATGAAAGGTCAAAGGCTTCCCTGCTCCTTCCCTAGGCTGTCATAAATATCACCCAGACGGACCATGTCCCTTCCGGGAGGTGAAAATGCAGCTCCACAGTCCCCCTGCACTGTTCCTGTGACAGCTCCTATTGGGATGGAGGGCAGGGAAGGCAAGGCCAGCAGTGGGAGTGGGAGCACAGGCAGCCACCAGCACAGCCGGCTTCCTTCCAGGCTGTTAGACTGATCTTTCTCCAAGCAGGAAAGTGTCACAACACAAAGGAGATGATGTGACAGATGGGGAGGGGACTGGCAGCACCTGCACCCGGCGAGGCAGACGTGCAGGAGACGCATAGCAGCTTCACCCTCTCCCACCCATGGCCAGACAGAGGCAGAGGTGGGAGCCAAGGAGCACAAGAGCCTGGCAAGAGCAAAGGAGAGGTTAAAACAAGGGAAAAAAAGGATGCAGTGGCTGCACCAGCACGCAAGGGCCACAAGGCTGTTCGCCCACAGCCAAGATTTGCATCCTAAATAACTCCTGCCTGCTCACTGGCACTCGGAATAACCCATCTAGGGGGAGGACAACAAGTGAGATTCGAGTGCTTGCAGGTCTCCAAGCAATGGTCTCCACTGGCTGAATGCACCTCCCAGTTGCTGCTCAAAAAGGCAAGGAAGAAACCAAATGGTTTTGCAGGACATCTCAACACCCAGCTGTTGGAGAAAAGTGCTTCCCTGAGCAGAGAGGGGAAAAAACCCTCAAAGCCAACAAAAAGAGCCCTCTGCTGTGCTTCAAAAAGCTCTTATTAACCAGTCCTGAGAAATCCCAACACTCCTGAGCCCCAGGTATTAGCCCAAGGATCCATGTGGAAAAGAGGGAGATCACCCAGTTGTCAGCTCTGCTGAATAAACAGCCAAGACTCTTCCTGCTTCTGCTGCTTTTAGCCCGTCAAATTAATTTTTCACATCCCCTGCAAGCACGTGCAGCGCCTTCCCCGGGCTGTGTGGAGGGGAGGCTGCTAATAAGGACGGAGCTGACTGCGGGCTCCCCAGCTGCTGCATCCCTCCTCCATCCTTTTTATAGCAGTGGGCAGGAATAACTGGCAGCCTGCGGAGGGGCTGGTGGCTCGTAAAAGGGACTAACGACGCTGGCAAGCGGAGTGCGGACAGATGCTGCGGCGCTTCCCCGCGCGCTCTGCCAGGACATCCCATCCCACCGGCCTGCAGATGGGGAACATCCATCTGGCCCTGCAGCTCTTGCTGTTCAAGCCCTCGCTGTCCTCAGGGGTAAGAGTGTGATTTGGAACCACAGGACATGGAGGTTGCCTGGATCTGCCTGGGCATTGCTGCACCGACTCCTATCCTGACCCAGGCTAATGCCGGCAGCAGATCAGCCACTGACACGACTGCTCTTTGACTCCCCGAGTGTTTGCAGAGGCAGGAAGAAGCATGTATTTGGAAGGAAGCAACATCTGGGGAAAGGGGAACTGAAGACAAAAAAATATTACAGATGTATTCAAGCCATTAAACAAACACCTCCAGATCAAAGAGCAGACAGCAAAGGTTGGGAACTCATCTGGCAACGGCAAGCCGGGGTGGCAAGCGGAGCCGGCTCCAAGGGCTCGGGGGGCATCGGGGGAAACTTTACTACTTACAGATTTTGTGTTTTCCTTTGATGGGAAACTTCAGAACCATCTCCTGGGGATTAGTGCAGATAAAGACAAATGGAGACCCAGACTCCTGGCTCAGGTGCGGATACTGTGAAACACAGAGACAGAGAGAGCAGAGTCAGGACGGCTGCGTGGGCGCAGAAAGAGCTCACTGGGCAAGAACAGAGAGATCTTAGCTGAGACACGGGTTATATATGGAGGCTGTAGTAGCTCAGACCACACCATTTCAAGAACTTTTAATGCGAAAAAACCCAAACAATTCCAGGTTTGGGTCTTATTCTGGAAGCCCCTTGCTCAGGCTCTTCCCACC
The DNA here is from genome assembly GCF_009819655.1 of Sylvia atricapilla. Taxonomy (NCBI): domain Eukaryota; kingdom Metazoa; phylum Chordata; class Aves; order Passeriformes; family Sylviidae; genus Sylvia; species Sylvia atricapilla. The sequence goes on from NC_089152.1 coordinate 17,279,327, forward strand.
ACACCTCTGCTGGAGGCGCTCACTGCCTCTCTTGATCCACTCACCCTGGCTGTTCCTAAACTGCTTTCAGCCCCCTTGAGCACCAACCTGTGCTACCCCTGTGGTTTCACAGTTGATTCAGGCTGATCAGAACCCTGGGATGCTGAGAGGGAGGTGGTCAGGTCCTACCATCACCAGCCCACCTGTTCACCAGGACAAGCAAGGGACAAATTTTCAGCCTGATCCATCCCCGGATCCAGATGACCAGGAATGTGAATATTCCCACTAATCCCTAACTGGCCATGGACAACACACCAGCATCTCAATGGAAACAACCTGCCAAACCCAGCCTGAAATGACCACCAGAACAGTGGGCACCACCCTTGTTGTCCCAGCTACAGATATATCCCCAAATGTTCCCCACAAAACTCAATCCCAAACACAAGGATTTGAGATTTGGAGAGTGTGCACTGTCCTGCTGTGGGACATGCATTCCTTGATACTCACTTGCATATAAAGGGTGAGCAACACACCTGCTACATACCAAGGTGATGGCTCAAAGAGGCCAGCTCAGGGCTGGCTCCAGTCACGGAGTTAATGGAGGGATTTTACCACGCTGAAGATATGGGGGAATTTTACAGGAAGGGAATAAACAGATTATAGAATCATAGAAGCATTTAGGTTGGAAAAAGACCTCTAAAATTTTTTCTCTCATTAACCATGTGGGGGAAAAGGAGAAAAAACCCACGCCGTGCAGGAAGCACACCAAGATCCTGGCTGACTGCAGCTCAGCCTCCCTGGCATTCAGAGGTGAAATGCAAAACAGTCATAAAAAAAGGTGTATCTCAGCTCTCACCTCAGATTGCCCCTGAGCCGCGGAGCTGGTGCTGACAGGCACTGAGGCCAGTGCATGCCACAAGGATGCTCCAGCCCAGGAAACCCTGCTCAGACAGACTGCGGAAGTGGTTTTCCTTCCATGGGAAAACTGCCTTCTTTTTCTTCCTGCTCCCCTGCCTTCCTCGAGCAGATCCATCAAGGCTGCTGGAGGGGACAGGATGCCAGACCAGATGGAGCTGCGTGTCCTGGCAAATCCCCCATTTGTTACTAACAAATGACTCCTAGGCCGAGTGTTTGAAAAGCTCTCACCGACCTGCCAAAATGAGTTTGGATTTGCCCTGGAACAGCTGGGCACGGCGAGGGAAGCAGGGAGCGACCCGCTCTCCCCACACTGCAGCAGGGTTTGGCAGCATTGCCAGCAATTCAGGGAGATTTACAGAAGCCCAACGCTGGGATTGGATCAACCAGGGGAAGTGTTTCCAAGCCCTCTCATTTTACAACAGCATGTAAGAGCTGTGCACTGAGTAAGAGAGAGGTACAAGCAGTCAGCTGCTCCGTGCTGCGGAGGAGGAGCCGCACTGATCCGTATCGTGCACCGATGCCCTGCTGCACCAACCCAGGCTTGGACAGGTTTCTTCCTCTCTGTTTCTTTTTTGGCTGAGTCACCTTACTTGACTTGCTTCCACTGCTCCATGCCCATGCCAAGGATTTTCATTTCCCATCTGCAGGGAAGGAGGATCTTGGAAGGTTAGGAAGAGCCAATGTGAATATCCCCAGCCAGCGCCTGGAGAGTGTGAAATGCTGGCACTGCTTTGTCGCTCTTGGCATCACTGGTGGCACCTCCGTGGCTGGAGGACCTGGGGACAAGCCAAAGGACCAAGGTCCTCCAAGGCCAGAGAACCAAAGGCTACCCAAATCTGGCCACAGAGGTGATTCTTTCCTGCTCCATTATACGTGGTTCAGCTCACGGCTTCTTACGGCAGGTGGGGTGTGTTGCAGAGGTCCTGCTGCTGGAATACAGCTGCTGCTTCCCAAATCCCCTCAGCCATCACCTCCCAGGTGGACCTGAACACCACCATGTCCCTCTCACACCTTTTACAGCCGCATCCTGGGAACATCTCCCAAACAGGCATCGAAAGCAGCGAAAGGAATAGCTGGTTGGTTTCTCCACTGACAACATTCATTCATTCAAAACCAGGATCAAGCCTTCAGCTCCAACAGTTCCTGCTCAATCTGATCTCAAGGACAAGGTAGATACCACAACTGTGACTTGAATTCCTGCTTCCACGCCACAGCCTTTCATCTTTGCTCCCAGGGTGCATTTTCTGTGCATGAGCCAAATCCCTTCGTGTCCTTCATTTTAAAAAGCTTTGGTCCTTCCTCTGGCATCTCACTCCCAGGAGGCAGGGAAATTTAAGGCTTCCTATTGTACCTACCCCAGAAACCTCTTACCTCATCCTGGTGAACAAAAATCCAGAATATTTCTGAGGGCTGGAGCTGAAAAAGAGCCATAACCCTTTCCTCTGCCTAGAGTCAGGATGCTCCCAGGTGAGAAAGATGAGGCTGAGCTCCCATAAAATGCTGCCAAGCCAAGAGCCCAGCTCCCTTCTTCCCCCAGTCCCTTCCACGAATGCATTCCATTCATTCATTCCACAGAAATTTAGGAAGCTCCACTCTCAGTGGAGACACTGCCACCAAGACACCAAACAGGTCTGCATTGTCCCAGTCTGCCCAAGTTTAAGTACCAAAACCCAATTTCTCACTGCTTCGCCTGTGAAAGGTCAGTCTAGCCACTCTATTGTCTGCAACACAGGAAGTTTTGGAGATGGAGAAAAAATTTATTCCCAACTCCTCCACCCCACAGGCAGCCCATCATCACTTCAGTAAACCTGAGCTTAGAGTAAAAGCCGAAAACCCAGAGGTGGTGTGGCAGAGTGAGAGGACAGAGCATATCCTGTCATATTGTTCAGGTTGGACAGGGCTTGGAGCAACCTGGTCTACTGGAAGGTGTGTTTCACCCCATGACAGGGGATGGAATGAGATGAACTTTAAGGTCACTCCCAACTCCAACCAGTCTGGGATTCTGTGATCCCCAGTAAAGACAATCTCCAAGAGCAGTTTTTCAAATAAAAGGTCAGTTCAGAGGGAAACCATGCCCCCTCTCTTCCAGAGACCAAGAATCAAATTCAGCCAGGAGTCTGATGGGGGATGTCCCTTCTTAAATTCAACAGCACTTACCTGTCTTATATTGGGGGTATTAATAAGAGAGGTGCTGGTACTCTGGGCTTTACACTGCCTCTACTTGGAAAGAACTTGGCATTTAGAAGGTGGCTACAACAAACACAGTCCAGAGGCCAGACTGTCCCTCACAAAGGAGCAAACCTACCCTTCTCCAATCCTGCAGATGACCAGGGAAGCTCAAAAGAGAGGGGTTATGCAATACAACTACAGTGTGAAAAAAACGATGCAGCCTCCTTTCAGACTCTCTGCCACCCTGTAGTCGGCTGGCAACGAGGCAGGTGGGAGGCCAGTGGGCTCCATGGGCCACAAACAGCCGATGTGGCTCATCAAGAGCTGCTCCTCCCACTGCTTCACACCAACACCCCACAGACACGCTGTACACACGGCCTCCACACAACCACTGCCCCCCCTGCTCATCCCACCTCTCCAGCTGGGCTTCAGTTAGCTGCTAACAGGTCTGGGAGATCCCAGCTGTGAGGAGATTAGGTGGGAGGGAAGAGAAAAGCAGATCTCAAGGCAGCTTAACAGCCGCAGGAAGAGCTCGAGGTTAAATGAAGCTGGAAAAGGGAGCTGAGCACTAGGCTCCTCCAAAAACAGGCCACCAGACTCACCCCTCATGCCAGAGCCAGCACTTTGAACATGTATTAAGTAGCTATCAGATGTCCCTAACAGCCACCCAGCTCAAGCTGCAAGCAGGGATAATTGCTAATGAATGTTCCCTACACTTTGTTTTCACCATCCCTCGTCTCCCATCACCAGCTTGTCACCACCAGGAATAGCAGCAGGGCTGCCAGCCTCCCGCTCCACAGCCCACAGCAAAAGAGCAAAGGAGGGGACGAGCCAGCTCAGAGCCAGCAGAGACACAAACCCACCTTCTTTGACATCTGAGAAAAAAAAAATTCCTGTTATATTTCCCCCCCCACACACCAATCTGTTACTTTTTTCCCCCCCTGATTTAGGTAAAGCCTGCAGCAGGATGCTGAGGCCATGCAGGCTCACCCAGCATCACTGGTACCAATGCAGCATTTGGGAGCCTTTGCTCATTCTGATTCCATCTCCACAGGAGAAAAAAACATGGAGAAGGGCCATCAAAAACCCCTCGATTGCTGCACCCCTCCTCAATAAGCTGCACTGGCTTGAGCCCAACTCCGTGACCCGAAGGCAGGGGAATGGAAAGAGCAGAAGGAAAATGTCCTGGGGGGAAGCCAAACCATCACTAACAAGATGAGCTCTGCTCCGGTGCATCCGAGGCAGGAACAAAGGCACGGCGTGCATGGAGCAGCAGCTCTGCACAGCACAAAGCCCGAGTGCTCCCGGCAGCTTCTTTAGCAACCCTCCAGGAGCATTCCTGCTCTCTCATTAAGGCCTCAGGACACAAAGGGGTGGGAATAGTCCCCGTTTCACACACACAGGCCTATGGAGCCCTGCAATGCAGCCTGAGCTCCCCTCTGTTTCCCTTGCCATGGAGCACACATCCCGGTTAGCCAGAGTGTGGCGCAGAATTGCACGCTGGAACCTGTGGTCCTTTCCCTGGTCACTGCCACTCTCTCCATCTTACAGCTGCCAGTGGCACCAGCAGCAAGGAGGTGCTTGAGATGCTCTGCAAGGTTCATGATGGAAAGGGGTGAATCATTTTCCTGGCATGGCTCCTCAGTGAACAACAGGGAAAACACGACTCGCTCTGCCAGGCAGCGCCGGGCCAGGACACCCGCTCCAGCCTTCATTTCCCTGCTGCTCTCAGCTTTGGAATAAAAGAGGCAGCACTGGAAAGCAACACTGTCTGGAAAGAATAAAAGCAAGCAGATCCCATGTGTTGGCAAGAGAGTTCACCATAAAATACATTCAAAGAGGAAAAAAATCATCCTGGTGGAGGCAGCATCTCCTCTGAAAGAGTGGGACTGCTGGATCTAGCAGTGGCAATAAATCAGCTCCCTCCAGCAGGCAGAAACACACACTGGGCTCTTCCTGGGTGTTGGAGACACCCCTTGGCCACGTGCAAAAAGAGATGGGGACGCAAGGGGTCCCCTGGGAAGCCAACTTCCTTCACCCTGTTTTCTTGGTGATTTGTGGGAGAGGCAGATCCGCTCTTCTTTCATGCCTCATAAGCTTCATCGCTGTCAGAGACACGTAACAGGTAATTAACTACTAACCAGCCATTTTCTCCTCCTCTCTGGAGGGAAATTGCTCACCATCCAGCTAGAAAATGTTTCTTCAGTGGTTTACAAGAGGGAAAAGAAAATGGGCAGCTTTTTGTGAGTGATGGGGGTGCTGCACCCAAATAAGGGCACTTGCAGCAATGCCTGCACCACACAACACGTGAACTCAGGAGAAATGAAACCATCAAATATGAGAGGTAATGCTTAACTGAACGTGAATGCCACGGTTCCCAAGCCACATTGGGCCTGTCACTTTTCCAAGGAGAGTGGTTTAGGAGCATCAGCTCCCTGTCTGTTGTTCCAACAGCAGTGGTCTCCATCATCTCTTTACAAGGACATTCCCTTTGGGGAATTATCCAGCCAATTTTCCCAACACAGCCTACACCCTGAGTGCTCCAGGCCACATTCAGACAAAGGTGACACCCAACTGCAAACAGCAGATCCGAGTTTACCACTGCTGTGTCACCTCCTGATTCAGCCCTCCAGTCCCAAAAAGTGCTTGCAGAGCACCAAGCACTTCACTCGAGTTTTCATCACCCTCATGACACAGTCTTCCATCACACTTCCAACTCTAAGCACCATCTTTTAAGGCCAACCAGCCTTTCACCTTTAAGAAATACAACATTTTCCTAAACAGAAACCCTAAAGCAGATCCAAGTTTCTAGAAATGCCAAATTTTCTAGCTTGAGGCAGGAACATCCAGAACATCCATCCAAAGAACACTACAAGCTGTCCTTGGCCATGGAAGAGCTCAGAGATGAGCAGAGCTGCTCCAGAGGCTGTGTTAGCAAAGGAACACACGTTGATGTTCAATTCAAATCAACAGAACACGAAAAGAAAAGGAAAAAAGTAGGATCACAAAGAAATCCAAACAAAAGCCATCAAGCCAAACTTTTGTTTGAAAGCCTGTCAGGTCTAGACTGCAACGTGTGAGGAAGGAACAGCTCGAAACCACAGCTGCTAATGGTTATGGATTTGGCAATCAAAATGTCTTTGTTAAAAAAAAAAAGAGAAAAAAAGTTAACTGCCTGACTATTGAGGCTACAAACCGCAGCCTTGATGCATTGTTGCAGTCAACATCCTCCCTGCTGTTCCTGAGCGCTTACAGCTGCTGCTGGCAGCTCATGTGCTGGCACATGCTCCCTGCACCAGGATGCACAAGGAATTTTGCGAGCCTGCCTTCCTTTCCCCTTCTTCCCACCACAATGCCTGGCAGCCCTCAGCTGCTCTGCCCCTCGCATGCCTGGCTGGTATGCAACCAGATCCAGGCACAGCAGGCTGGGATCACGGCGTGCTCCTTTGCTGACCGGGCGGATCCGTCCAGTGGGTGTTCTCCGCCTCCAGCCCAGAGCCCGGCTCTCACAGAGGTGTTTCTACACTACAGGCTGTACTTTGATTTGAATGGCAGGGGAAGCAATTAAAGCATAGTGAGTAATAACAGGACTTTGAAATGTAGATTTAAATTTCAAACTTGTGCTGGTGCACTCTGAGCAGCCTGCCAGGGCTTCGGTCTGGGGGAGATCCAGAGGACCCAGCAGTGCCAGCAACAGCCACTGCATATCCCAGCTCTCCCTGAACCAGCGTCGCAGGACCTAACAGCCACCAACACCCTCCTGCAGCTCACAGCCCAGCCCAGGACAACACCCGCCCACAGCAAACCCTGGAAAGGCTGGAGATGTTTATAGAGCGCCTGACAACCAGTTCAGGAGAAACTGGGTGGATTGGAATAATATTTGGGAAGGCACTAGGCTGAAAGGGCTGTTTTCATCCCCCTGTGCCAAGGGACAGCAGGGGCAGGGCTAAGCTCAGCTCAAATGTGGCCCCATCACCCCCAACACTGGACAGATTCAGCAAGGAGAAGGGAAAAGCGATGGGGAGGAGGGGAGGAGGGGAACCAGGGTAGCTTCAAGCAGCTTCACAAAATCTTTTCATACCCAGAGCTGGGAAGCACAAGGGTAGGACACACAAGCAAGCCAGAAAACCCAAATGTTGGGAGCACAGCCCTGCACAGCTGTGTCCCTGCCCTAGTTCACTTGGGCAGCTGCCTCCCCTCATGCTGCCCCTTGCTGCTGCTCCCCAAGGAGGTGTGACGCTGGCACCTGCTCCCAGGATTGATTCAGCCTCTCAAATGGGATGGGATCTCTCACAGGACCAGGAAATACATTGGAGCGACCGGTCTGTTCAGGGTTAGGAAATCAATGACACACCAGCAAAAGCTTAAGCAAGCAGAGTCCTTGGGCACTCCACATGTACTGTGGGGGTTGTGTTTTGCAACTGACACATCATTTGGGGACACCATGGAAAGGGTGGTTACAGCTCAACCTGGATGGGAAGGCTGTGGGGCACCTGACCTGGGGCTCCAGGGCAGTTTTATCTAACCCTCAGTTTCAGGATTAAATAAAACCCAAACACTGAGAAGGCAGCAAGTATCAGTGACCCTATCTGAGAGAGGGAAGAGGCCCTGCCAGCTCATGAGTAGTTTGCTGAAATGGTAGCAGAGGCAAAGTCCACAGTCATCATTAATTAAGTCATATGCTTCAGCCTTGGCTTCACTTTCTCCCTTGGGTCTAGGAAACCAGAGGAGAGGGCAAGCAGGCCTCTATCATTCGATTTCTTTGGCATGCTAATGCATTCCTAAATTAATCATCATCAAGTGACAATCTCTCCTTCATCTTAACAGCCTGAGCAGTGGCCTGAGCAAACCTGCTGGCTTATGCAAGGCAGCTGGAGCCTCAGAACAGCCTCTGATGAAAACCAAAGCACTTCCCATAAGGAAAAACTCCCCCATCTCTTACCGTCTCTAATCCAAACCAGCTGCATTCCTGCTCTGCTCCCAGAACCACAAATCAGAGGATTTTGTGGGGTGAGAACCTGAATTAAAGAGATGCATCACCCTGTGAGCCAGCCTAATGCCTGACACCACTGGATCTGGCATCTGGCTACACAGAAAAGACAAATTCAGCTCAGGAGAATGCAGGGCCCTGTAAAGTTCAAAGGCCTTTCATGGGTTGCAATCATTAATAGCCACTTAGACCGCTCCAGAAGGAAGGAGCTAAAAACCTGACCTAGCTAAAAATCCTTCACTGGGAGAGGTGCCTCAGGAATGAGAAGGCAAATATCCCGGTGGTGGAGGCAAGGAAGGCGCCAGGACAGCCACAGCACCACACAAACAGGCATTTGTCTCACTCGGAGCCTGCACTAGGAAACCTTTCCCTCAGGGACCAGGTCCTCATAAAAAGTCTCTATGCATTTATACTGTTCTTAGAAGTATACATCAATGTCTATGTTTGTGTTTCTCCCTCCCATTAACTCCTCAGGAAAATATTCCCAGAGGGCTATTGTTCCTTTATTTGGAGATAATCTAAACAGGCACCTTCTGGAGTCTAAATATAGAAAGTCTCTACCCTTCTTCACTCCTATTTGAGAATCTAAACCAAGTCCTGTACACTGGGCACCTGAGTCTCATTTTTTTTTTGTTGCTCTTTTCACCGGGGAGGGAAGAGGAGGCCAAGAGTTTAAAACCAAATTTCCTGAGTGGGAAAGCTGGAGCCTATTTAAATGATAGTTGCGATCTCGTGGCACAAAAATAGCTTCTACATGTTCCCCTATGCAAATTCAGGACACTAAGTGATCACCTAGAAATGAAAAATAAACACTTAACTCCCATCAAAGGTAATTAGCCATTATTTCAGTCTAGTGTAATAGCTCCATCCAGGTATCGGCATGTGTCTGCACTCAAAATAAGCCAAACACACCTATCAACCACCAAAACAGCAGCAGGAAACACTCTTTTTCCAGTTCAATAGCCTCTCAGATCAAAGTCATTAGCAAAATGAACATGGACTTCAGAGCACATGGAAATGGCATCAATGTAAACACTTCCCTGCTGGCTTTTGTCCTGTGCCAAGCCCTGCCTGCCCCATCCCACGGATCCCAAGTGGGAGCTGCTGAAATCACTGACACCTCGTGCAGGAAAACAAGGGCAGCTCCTTGCTCTGCTCGAGGTGTCAGTGACGTCAGCCCCGGAGCAAGGAAAAGCCGTAGTGAACGCTTGGATCTCCAAGGGGGAAAAAAGTTTCCAGGTCACCTCTAGCTGAAAAGTGTAACAAAGGAATCATTCTGGTCTCGAGCAGGGATTTTTGGTTTGCTGCCAGGAGGAGAAGGAAATGAGCCCAGAATGTACTCTGAGGAGGGGCAAGATGTGCAAAGCTCAACTGGAAATCCTGAGATTTCAGAGGGATCTCCAGGCACCAGGCAACCAGAGCTGAGTTCAGGAAGCAGCTCCTGCTGCAGTTCTCTGCAAACAGAGCAAGTGACGCTGGACACCTGGAGAACCTCCTACCTGAACACAACTTCTGCTGCCAGAGCAGCTTCAAGTCAAAGATCACAGCTCTGAGCAGTAAGATGCAGTGTAAATAACCTCTGACTAGAAGAATTGCTTTATTTTCTACGTGGGAAAGGGACCCAGAGGAACAGATTTAACTAGTTCATGCAATAGGCAGCAAAATTTGGTTTAGAGTACCTGACATGCCACTGATCCTAAACCCAAGGACATCTCACTCTTCCTCTGATCCCTGCCAGCTCCAGCACTTCAGATCCTGTTCCATTATCACTTCCCACACGTCCTCAGGATCTGCAAACCATCTCAACAACGTCAGTCAGGCCTCAAATGCTGCAGGTAGGGCAGAGGAAGGTAGGACCGCCCTCTCTCAGTGGTGATGAAAGGCCAGGCTTACATGTGCAGTAAAAATGCAGATAAGTAACCCCTCCCTGGTCATAATGCAAGAGCTCTGGCAGGGAATGGGTCTGACTCTGCTGGGGTAGCGTCGCTTAATTTTGGTTTTTTGAGCACAAGTGTAAAAAAAACAAAATTTAAATGAGAATAATGATAGAAAAATACCAGTGGGGTGCCACAACATCTTCATTAGCAACCCGAGAGAGGATGCAAACAGCAGGGAAATTAAATCTGCAGACAGTGCTAAACAGGGAGTGGGTGACAGCAATGAAAGGGCTGAGAGGTAATGGGAGAGTCACAGTGGGGACAGACCACGAAACCATGGAATCACAGACCAGATTAATTTGGAAAGGGACCTTAAAGCTCATCTCATTCAACCCCCTGCTACGGGTAGGGACACCCTCCACTACCCCAGATTGTTTCAAGCCTTGTCCAACCCAGCCTGGAACACTTCCAGGGAGGGTTGGGGCAGCTACAGCTTTTCTGGGAAATCTGTGCCAGGGCCTCACCACCCTCACAGGAAAGTGTTTCTTCCCAATTTCCCATCTAACCCTGCCCTCTGGCTGTGGTAAGCCATTTCCCCATGTCCTGGCACCCCTTGTCCCAAGTCCCTCTCCAGCTCTCCTGGAGCCCCTTTAGGCCCTGGCAGGGGCTCAGAGCTCTCCCTGGAGCCTTGTTTTGTCCAGGTGAACACCCCCAGGATGAAGAAAAACAGACCTCAGACCAAGGAAGAGTCTCCCTTGCCTATGGGAACAAATAGTCACAAGAGTCAAACCAAGCTTCCGTGGCTGCCAAAAAGCACTGGATCACCATCAAAACACCATGAGCAAGCCAGGAACTATTTCATCCTTGGGAGGTTGGTATAACCTGCAAGCGAGGCTCGCCCTGCACTTGTGAAGTGATTTCTTCTGGAACATGCAGGAGCCTCAAACGGGAGGTGGTGAGGAGGAGAGGTGTGAGTCAAAGCACAGCGCCTGGAAAAGCTCCACAAGAGCTCAATCCCCGAGAGGTCTCTGCTCTGCATCACCTCCCCTCGCCTGCTCACACATTCCTTGAAAACACCCAATGTTTCTGCACGCCCTAAGTGGTGAAAAAGCATCATGTTCCTTGCCTTTCTCCCTGAGCTACAAGGAATCTTTGCACACCAGGAAATGGCTGGATCACAGTGCTGACGCTGCTGATGAACCTGGGCTGAAACACCCACGTGAGCAACAGGAATGTCTTACTCCCAGCAAGACCCAACTCAGATTTCTGAGCTGGTGCTGCACATTTTGTCATCTTGCTGACATCTGCAATTAAATTCAGTTCAGCTTCCTTTAGATGCACTTGCTGCTCCTGAGAGCCCAAAAAAACCAGACATTTCCTCAGAAAGCAACAGCAGTAAGGCTCACATCTCTGGATTTAGCTCACAAGCAAGGGAAATTACTGCTGCTTAAAGGAATCCTGGAAAAACAGACAAACTCACCATAAAAAAGACAGGAAATTAGGAATTATAAGCAGTTTGCAATATGAAAGCAGCAAAAAGCCAGAGAAATGCAACTCGGGAAATGCCACAGCATTGAGGAGAAAGGGAAATCTGTTATTAACAGGTTGGATAATGGTGCTCCTGAATACACTGCTCTGCCCCCAGTGCCTCTGTGACCAAGCAGTGGCCACAAACTGGGAAGCATTTCCAGAGAATGTGGCTAATTGTGAAGGTCCTCCATGGGAAGATTAAAGCCAGTTACCTACAGCACAATTCCCAGATCAGGGATGCTGTCACAGCCATTCTACCAACGCCTGAAGAACACATCTACAAAGGAAAAGGTGGGATTGTGACAAACAGAAAAGTACCTGTAAGAGACCAAGATCTATTTTTCCACCACTGTTACAGACAGCAGGAGATGGACAGGAATCTCCACTGAAGCCCAAACTGCAAATGAGTAGATGCTACAAAAGAAAATCCCTACACAGGCCTTGGTGCATCTCTATCTCCCAAGACTTGTTCCCATACAAAGCCAAACACTCCTGTAGGTTTCATGGTATTCCAGTCCCAAAGCTCCCTCTGCTGCTCATACTGTAACTTTTCTGCCTTCCTCTTGTGATTAACAGACACAGCCTCAGCAAAAATACACTCCCCGTCTTTCCAGGCATCTCTCCCAGGTAAAAATCTCACAGTGTTTGGCAAAGCCAGAGGAGCACTTCCTGAAAAACAGCCCCAACTCCTCCTTCTGCCTCTCCAGCTCTTCACAGCAAGTTCATCCTGGTGGATTCCCTCCCAAGAAAGCCATCTATTCCACCTCACAAGATGGTCATGCTCCACTATCAAGCCATACATGGTTTGGTGATTCCCACCAGACCAAACCTGATGTGCACAAGAGGCAGTGGAGTGAACAGGGATGAAACGGGATCAGGAACGGCTGTGTTGAGGCTGGTGCTAAGTGCAGATTTTGTAAGTCCAAAAACACACCCCAAGGAAAGCTCCTGCTCCACATTTTGGGCATGGAATCAGTCACAGCATCAGACTCAGGTCTCAGAAGGTCCCTAGTCCAACCTCCCAACCAAAGCAGGGCCAACACTGAATTCAGGTGAGGCTGCCCACGGCTTCATCCTCTTGAAAATCTTCCCAGATGAAGACCTAGTTCAACCCGTTGGGCAATGCCTGCCCCACTGCTGGGCCATCCTTACAGTAATTTGTTTCCTTAGGCCACATTGAATCCCTTCCAATTTATGACCCTTCTGCCATGTATGACAGCACAGAGCCCAGCTCTGTCTCCCAATAATCTCCTTGCAGGAAGTGGAAGGCCTCTCTGTCTCCTGCTTCTCCTCAGAGGGCTCCATCCCTTAACCACCCTTGTGGTCTCCATGGGATTTGCTCCAGTTTATCAACAATGTTATGGTGACCCAAGTATTCCAGATGTGGTTTAACTACTGCAAAGTGGAATAATACTTCTACTGGTTAGGACTCCTCTGGGATTTGTGTTTACTCCAGGACAGGAGGTTAATAGATACTCTCCACTCTATCTATTGGATACAAGAAGGTCATCAGGTTAGTCAAGTGTGAGTTTATTCTTAGGTAAATCCACACTGGCTATTCCTAATGTTCTCTTCCTCCGTGTGCCCAAAACTGGCGTGCAAGAGCAATCTCCCTGCGAGGTTCCCAGAGACCAAGGTGAAGCTGACTGGCCTCAAGGGTCCAGATCATCCTTCCTTCCCTTTCTAACCACAGGTGCAACAGTTACAAAGAGTCCTCTCCTGGTTTCCAAAACCATCCCAAGCTATGAGTGGCCTCACAAGGTCACCTGCCAACACTCCCAGCACATCTGGACACACATCATCATCACCCATGGACTTTTATGGGTTGAGATTTCTCAAAGGACTCCTGATTCCAGCCTTGCTCCACCACGGGTAGTCCTGTGGCTCTCCTGTCCATCCTCCCTTGTGGAAAAGAGCTCACATCCCTTTTCCCTTGTGGAAAAGAGGTCACCTCCTTCCATGGCTCTGTCTCCAGGTCACTCAGTGCCCCAAACAGGGCACAACACTCACTGGCTAGGCCAGTGTGACATCACCAGAGAGGCCATTGTGACCTTCAGCTCCTTAAGAAGCACCAGGCAGATCCAGCAGCTACAGATCCCTCCACATAGGCCAAGCCACTCTCTCCTACAGCAGGACAGTCACTGGCACCACAGAGCAGAGACAGGGTCCCACAGCACAGCACCACCATTGCAGCAGAGTTGTCCATGTTTCCACGCTGTCCTGAGTTGCCAGGCCCCCTCATATCCTCTGCCACAAAAATCCCTGCAATAATTAGTGTCTTCTCAACACCATCTAAAATTTCCATTCAGTGTCTTCTCCAGAGGCAAGTTCCACCACTTTAAAAACCCGCTGGTTAATGCCAGCATGGAAAGGTTCATTTCTGTACTCACCTGCTCCTGAAATTGCTCTTGTGATAAACAATCAGTCACGTCCACACAGCCCAGGAGGCATCCTGAGGGATAATCACTTGGAAATTCCACATCTGCAGCAAAAGAAACATCTCTTCAGGGAGCCCATATTCCCACACACAGATGGGGTCTTCCAATCCCCAAATGTCCTTCCCTCTCCCCTACTTTTTGAGGCACAAGAACACAAACAGCAATTTTAACACTTTTTTTGTGCCTCTTCCGGGTCAGGATATTCCCCATGAAGGACTAGGGATGGCAAATTTAATTTTATATATAGCTTTTCCTGCTCAGCAGAGAGGGATTTCTGATATTGCTCATTAAGTGGCTCAATGTACCAAATCACTCCAAGAGCCAAGGAGAGGAGTTTACCTTTCTGGAGCAGGATTCTGTAGGTGGCCTCCAGTTCAGAGATTTCCTGAGGAGAAGGTCTTTTAGCAGTAGCTGCAATCCATAACCTCCCTCGATGAGATGTGTACCAAGTCCTTCCCTCCACCCTAAAAAACAGAGGAAAATGTAGGACTAAAACTTCAGCAGAAATCACCCACATGGACAGATTTTCATTCAAACATAGTCAATTTCTGCTGCTAGCTTTGCCCTGATTATTCCAACTCAAGCAATGTGTCTGGACCACAAAGTAAAGCTGAGATAGGCAAAAAATAACGCCACAAATAAAGGAGAGCATGTCCTCAGGGCTTTAAGAGGACATCAATCCTCAGAAGGGCCAGCAGAACACATATGCAGGACAATCTGCTCACAGAAGTCCCTTACAAACTCCCAAAGTCACACGGAACAATCAAGGGAGCAATAAGGGACTAGGTCTCTGCATGGAACAGTTGTCTGGAGATCCTGGAATCCTGCACCTGTACCAGAGTGGCTGGAGCATCCCTAGAACACCTGGGGATGAAGAATCCAGGTACATTAAGATTTGCAGCATCTTTAGCTTGGGAAGTGAAAAAGCTTCAGTCTCCAAAATGAGAAATGTGGTGAAGGGGAAAAAAAGGCTAAAGAAGATTCTTTGTTCATTATTAACAGTAGCAGCTTCTTTTTGTAACCCAATTCCCAGCCCAGGGCGGGGAAGGTAGTGGCAAGGGTTGGGTTTCTTTTAAACAAAGCCTGTTGCCACTTTATGCTGAACACAAACCCAGAAGAACATATTTCAAACGACTACTTTATTTGCCTTTCAAATTCCACACAGGAACGCCCCAACTATAGCAGTGAAATCTCAGCCTCTCTCTACATTCACCTACTGTGAATAAACTTGTCCCTTACAGGTTAGGTACTATCCCCCCCCAAAATAAAAGGTTCTCCAGCTCCTCAACCCATCAACCCACTGGAAGAGGAAGCACAGCTTCCACACTTGGAGCTATCACAGGCATCAGTCACTGCACAGAGCCAGTGGGTTCACAGAGATCCTCTGAGAAACACAACTTCCCACCTCCCCTGTGCAGCAGGAGCTGCCTGGGATAGCTTCACCTTTTGATTCCTCTCACGAGCAAGGAAGCCCAAGGCTGGTGCAGGCTGAGGCACCAACCATCATCCGAGATCTCCTGCAGCTCCCGGTCCTGAATCCGCAGCCTGCTCCGCTCCAAGCCAGACTCGCTTCCAGCCTCCACGGGATGAATGGTTTTCCTTTGGGGGACCAAACCAGTTTGGTCCACCCACTTGAGAGTGTTCAAAAGAAACAGAGAAAAGGTTAGCACCTCTCCAGGAGTAATGTGTATCAAGTGTAAATCCTATTTGAAGTTTTCCTTCATTACTCTTATGCCCTTTGGAAAATGAGAATCTGGCAGAAAAGGCTTCATAAAATAGAGTTGAAAGGGTGACATGGCCTTAGGCTGACTCTCAGAAACTCTTCTGCATTCCTGAAAGGAAGGCAGGATGCTGAAACTCCAGTAAACCAACCCACCAGGAGCACAGCATTGTCAGACCTCCTCTATCCCAAACTGAGATGGCCAGTGAGGGACACAGGGGAGGAATGAGGGGCTGAGAAACAAGGGGAAATAGGGGGAATGGCTTCCCACTGGCAGAGGTCCAGGGTTAGATTGGATATCAGGGAGAAATTCTTTACTGTGAGAGTTGTGAGATGCTGAAACAGGCTGTCTAGAGAAGTCACCCCATCTCTGAAAGTGTTCAAGGCCAGGCTGGACAGGGCAACCTGGTCTAGTGAAAGGCATCCTGCCCATGGCAGGGGATGGAATGAGATGGTCTTTAAAGTCCCTTTCAACTCAAACCATCCTGTGATCTTTGGGGTTCTACAGATGTGCTAGAATTGACAATTCTCAAGCTCAACTCTCCCCAGATTAGTCACTACTCTGGAATAAACCACTGAAGCCCCACTGACCAAAGGAGCAGGCTGGAGGAGACGGGGATTCACCAAAACCCCAGCATTTGGTGTCATCTCTGCCCCAGGACTCCTGGCTGGCTCGCTCAGTGCACCATAGCTCATGGCTTCAATGGTCTCATCCAGCCTGCAAGCACAAATGAGAGGCATGAACATTCCCTGCTTCCCCTGGGAACATCTCCCTTCTCCCCACACACTCTGACTCAAAGCATTTTTTGCCTCATTCCCCCTAACTAAATTACTTCTTTGCTTGGTCTGATTTCCAGTTGGAGCAGCCACTGCTCTCTAGTGCAGAAACTCAGCTTGGTGTGAATCTGAGCTGAATTGGTTCTGTTGAGACAGGCCTTCTGCAACACCTCTTTCCCAGGCAGCTTTAACAGGCATGTCAGACCACTCTCCATAAGGATTTGCACCTCCTTGCTCTCGGGCACGCTGCCAGCCCTCACTCACTTGCTGTGGTACTCAGCCATGCTGTTGTCTTCCTCCAAGATCTGCCTGCCAGCAAAGTCGATGGTGATTTTCTTGGCAAGCCGAGAGGCGTGGCGCAGCTCCCGCAGCTCCTGCTCCCTCTTCTGGAGAGCTTCTCTTTCCTGCTTGGAGAGCCACTGGTTGGAGTCCGTGGCAAAGTAATCCGACTCGTCATCAATGACCTGGGTCCGACGCACGCTGGGAAAGCAACGCCCACAGAAGAAGATGAGCACGGTGGGACCACAGCAAAGCCTCAAACCCACCCTCCAACCTGCTCCTTTCCCATCTCCCCAGAGAGCTGGACTGTCAGGGACAAAAAACAAGGATACCCAAACAGGATCCAGTCCAGAGACTCACTCCTGTCCCACCAAATGCCATAGTTAAAGGTGTCTGTGGCTGCAGTCTGGGTTTTAGAAGGAATTCCCAATGTTTCTGCTAAAGGCACCTCACCTGGCAGGTCATTTATGCTATTCATGACTGTCTCCCACCTAGTATCTTACCTTGTCCTGTCAAATTCCAACAGCTTGTCTTTGTGCTTCACAGCCATCTCCAAGCCTGATTTGAGTCTCGCTTCCTGGTGAGGCAGCAAGCCTCTGCTTATGGCATCCAGAGTCCCTGAACTTTCAGCACCTGAGACATGAAACAAACCACAGCTCAGCAGTCAGTGTGTTAAAGCCATTTGGGTGGGCCAGGCTGCAGAAACGCTCCTAAACTAAATGCCATGCCAGGAGCTAAAAGAACAACTTAGCAGTAAGATCAGCATCTTTCTGGGGAGGTTGAAGCCACAATTTTCCCTCAAGCCCATTGCACAGACTTCTTCCTCCAAAGAGGAGAAATCACTCAAATATTACAGTAATAACGTCTGCATAGAGTTCAGGGAGAAGCTCTTGGTCTTTGGTTCTCCTTCACCCTTCCTAAGAATTCAGGCAGC
Source organism: Sylvia atricapilla (assembly GCF_009819655.1). Lineage (NCBI taxonomy): Eukaryota > Metazoa > Chordata > Aves > Passeriformes > Sylviidae > Sylvia > Sylvia atricapilla. The sequence continues at coordinate 17,296,938 of NC_089152.1, forward strand.
CAAAATTACTCCCATCACAACCACAGGTCATAGAACCATGGAATGGTTTGGATTGAAAAGGACCTTAAAGCTCATCTCATTCCACTCCCATGATGGATACCAAGGACACCTTCCACTATCCCAGGGTGCTCCAAGCCCCATCCAACCTGGCCCGGAACATTTCCAGAGATAGGACAGCCACAGCTTCTTTGGAAAGCCTGTGCCAGAGCCTCACCATCCTCACAGAGAAGGATTTCTTCCCAATACTCAGTCTAAATTTCTTGTCTTTTAGTTTAAAATCATTCCTTCTTGTTCTATCACTATCTGCCCATTTAAGAATCCCTCTCCCTCCTTTTCATAAGCCCCTCTAGGCACTGGGAGGGGCTCTTAGGTCTGGAGGTTTTTCTTTCTCAGCAACAACCTCAGCTTTTTTAGGAGTCCTCTCCTAAAAGCCAAACCCTTCCCACACATTGTTACCCCCACAAAGAGCCTCTTGCCCAGGACAGATTCCAGGGAGACACAGAGCCTTTTGCTGCTCTTTGTGCCTCCCACAAGCAATATCCTGACACACCACACCAGATTCTCCAAAGCAGCTGTTTCCAGAGATGGAGAAATCTATTCCACGCAAATGCTCATCCTTCTTACCCTCCTGGCAAGGGGCCCAAACTCAACCAATCAACCAACAGGGAACAACCAAAAAAAAACCCAAAAGGGTTTAACCCAAGCCATGATGGAACAAACCAGTATATTTCACCACACTGGGAAATGCCTTCATTTCAGGGAAACAATTGCCTGTATTTCACTTTGGTCACTGATCCACAATTTTTACTCCCAAGACAAACAGCAAAGCACATTCCGGCTTTTACCTACACAATAAGAAAACAAGAGCAGGCAGGGGCAGGAGGGAAAAAAGAGAAAACAAGTAAGAAAAGGGATCCTGAAATACACCAGCATCTGTATTGGAATGACAGAGCAGACCAGCTGGTACCCTCAAGGACTTCCATCCTCCTGCTATCTCCACAGCTCTAAGGAGAAGCCCAGATCTGGAGTAAGTATTTCCCCAGTTCTTCAGCAAAGTGTATTTTCCAACCAAGAATGCCATGACCTTGGCTGCAGTTCAGCTAAACTCAGACAAACATCCCCACAATGCACAGGACTTTGCTGGAGCACTGGGTAGTATTTCCTCTTGCTTTCCTTGGCTCTGTTCCTATTTTTAGCTCCCAATGTAAGTGTGAGACAAGAAGAGCCATTAGAAAATATTAACCACCACCTCTCTAAGCCCAGCAAATCAGACAGCAGCACTTCATCTTCCACAGCACACATTCCACAGGAGACTTATCCTAATTTTCAAGGACTGCTGCAATGATCCCAGTCCATGTGATTGATTCTGGAATGACAAATGAACAGCCTTGGGACCTCAGGGAAAGGACACCCCATGCTGCCATTTGACACTTGCCACTGTCATCTCAGCTGAAGCCCAGGAATGCTGCCTAGGGCTTGCAGGAGCATCCAAGGAACCAACTTCCAATCCATCCCTTTAATGCCTACCACACAAAGGGCAAGTGGCTCAGTGAAGTCTGAAGGAAATAATGCACACAAACCATTTGGATTAATTCTATTGCATGTATGGAATAGCTACTGACCTGCCATTAGCTTCTTCAGCAGCTTCTGGCTCTTGTTGGAGTCCCGCTGAAGAATGTCCTGCTCTTCTTTAGTGCACACCTGAGGAGAAGAAGGAAATGGAAGTTTTGGAAGGACACCACATTGGAAGGATGTCACAGCTTGACCAGTTTCAGAGCCCTAGACATCACTTCAGGCTGTTTAAAGTGGCAGTGACAACTCACACCTCCTTCTCTTCCTCACTGACATGGGGAAAACCCTGGAAGCTTGTTCTTTACTAAAGAGAAACATAGAGTTTGATCTCTCCCTGTTCTGTGGGTGGACATGTTGCTGACTGAGCTCAAAGGACAAGAGATGAGCTCAGAACCATCCCAGACAGAACCACAACCCTTAACTCAGAGTTCTTCTCTCCTTCTTGGCCACTAGGAGTTAAACTGATCTTTCAAAATAGCAACCAATCTGCTTTAAAACATTTTGCTCTGCCCAACTAAAACTTTCCTCTCACACAAAGAAGAATTTTCTCATCAATAACTTGGCCCCTTTCTCCAAAAGGTGCCCTTTGAACTGAATCCGGGTGCTAACAGATATCCCAAATGACCCATATTGTGCAAGAGTCAAAGGAAAAGCAGGACACTGATCCTGACAAGGTGACCAGGGCTGTGCCTGAGATGGGGCTGAAGCCTTGCAGCAGACTGTCAGAAACCAGACAAGCTCCAAAGCCACGTCAGTTACGGGGGAGACCTCCTAACAGGTTCTTTCCTTCCTTCTTTAAAACTCTGCAAGAAGAACTTTTATCTAAAAGGCTAATACAGCCAACTTCTCCAGGTCCAAGAGGGGCAGTAAGCCCCTGGTTACTCACCAGGGCCCCACAGAAGAGGCAGGGCCCAGAGCCCTCCTGCTCACAGACAATGCGCCCGCACTCCAGGCAGTTGTTGATGAGCTTGTGCTTCTGGCCCAGGCACTCGCAGGCGTGGCGGCCTGGGATGAGCACAGCCAGCCTGTCCTGCCCCTCCCTCGTGTACAGGCTGACGTACTTGGGCTTCTTCTTAGAGGAGATGCTACTGCTGCTGACTGCGCTGCTGCTCTCCTGGGCCTGGGAAGGAGAAAACAAACAATAAACAAATTTAACTGTGCTCTCAGTGCAGCACTGGCAGCAGAGAGCGAGCGCTGACCCCTGGGCAGGCCAGAGGTTCAGACAAGTGTTATTCTGCCTCACTGGAATAAAACTTGGACCAGGCCCCAGACTGAGCAGAAAGACAAGCTCAGGCCTGCCAGAAAAACTCCAAGGAATCCAAAGCAAGGACATCAGGATGCACTCGAAGTTTGCCACCCATGCCAGCTGGAGCTGCTGGGATCTGGGCAGTGAGGGCTGCTTTCTGTGTTCTGCACAGCCTCACACCTGCTTAACAGCTCCAAACTGCAGCCCAGCTACTCCCAAGGTCATTTCCAAGGATTATTTAGACTCTGTGTTTGTAGCTGTGCGCCCTGTGTGTGCCTGTCCTCAGACACAGCTGGTGGTGGCAGCAGGGCCATCCACAGCCTTGTCACCTCTCAGAAGCTTCCTCAAGTCCCACCTGGCACAGCCACCTCAGAGGAGGTTTTCCACACAGAGGGTTCAAGTGCTGAGCTGTAAAATAAATTCTGCTCCTCCTTTTATGATCTGGCCTCAGTGATTTCATGATTCACCTCTGAGTTTCAATCTGGTTTAGTGACAAGCAGATGCAGCACTTCCAGTCCCCCCCAGTAAAGTCCAACTGGTTTTAGTGCCACTGCCAGATTCAAACACTGGCACCATGGAAAAAAACTCAAAACAAGATAAAGTGACTTTGGCAGATTTTTCTCACTTGTTTTTTAAATTTTAATTAAGTTTAACAGTAACTACAAGGAAATGGAACATCACTGTCCACTTTTAGCCCACCAGTTCAAAAATGTTTTATCCTATTAACACTTCTACAAATACTTTCAGCCTTTGCAGCCTCCCTGCTCCAAAAAGTTCCATTTAAAAACATGAATTCAGGTTCCACTCCTTACTCAGGAATAGCAGCATTTCTTAGGGGTTTACTGTTTCTATGCTCTTATTCTAGTTTCTTTCTGAAGTATTTCAGTTGCTAACTAAAGCTTTAATCATCGTGACTGAGATAGTTTAAATACAGCAGGAAAGGATGTTCTAGCCACTTGGTGGTTTAACTTCCCCACCCTTATATCTGATTTAAAGAAATCTCTTTTATTCCTAATTACAGCCTCAACTTCCTTCGCCTGCTCTCTCCTCTCAGGCTTTCTGGGGGAGAAAAATCTCTGTTGGCATATTTGCTGTCTGATGATTATTTTACTCCCAGTTATAGACACAAACAGACACAACCTTTCTGCCCAGCCTGGATATCATAGGAACATGGAAATGGTTAGGTTGGAAAAGCCCTCCAAGATCACAGAGACCCATCATTAACTCTCCCTCCTTTCCTCTGCCTCCCCCTCACTCTTTTTCCTCTTCCTCCTTCACCTCTCTCCCCTCCTCCCTCCCTAAGTGCCTCATCCACGTTTTCTGAATCCCTTCAGGGATGGTGACTCCACCATTGTCCTAGACAGTCCATTCCAGTATCTGACCACTGTTTCTATGAACTTTTTTTTCCCTATTATCCAAACTAAACCTCCCTGGCACAACTTAAGGCCATTTCCTCTCATCCTGTCCCTTGTTTCCAGGGAGCAGATGCCAACCCCTCACCCAGTTCTCCTGTCAGGGGGTTGTGCAGAGCCGGAAGGTCCACCCTGAGACTCCCCTTCTCCAGGCTGAGCCCCCTCAGCCACTCCTGGTGCTCCAGCCCCCTGCCCAGCTCTGCTCCTTCTCTGGACATGCTCCAGCACCTCACTGTCTCTCTTGTGAGGGCCTAAAACTGCCAGTATTTGAGGTGTGGCCTCAGCAGCGCCCACCTGGACATCCCAGTGTGACATGTCCCAGACACTCATTCCACTTTTCCATCACATCTTTACCAGTGTTTGACACCCAGGCTCCAGGTTCCAAGCCTTTCCAGTGACCTCCAGCCTCCCTGGCACAGCGCCCACACTCACCTTGGCCAGGTCCAGTGGGGTTTTCACCTCCTCCCCATGAGCACTGGGCTCGGCATACGCCGGTGTCTCCTGCTTGTTCCGCCCTTTGCGCTTCCCCTTCTTCCCTTGGTCCCCAGCCCGCAGCACTTCCAAAACCTCTGCAAGTGTGAGCAAGCACAGAGAGAGGCTGGGTAAGTGCCAGCAGCAGAAAAATGTCCCTGGACTCTACTTCACGACTGCAAATGGGCTTTAAACTGTCCGGACAATCAAGAATGGGACCGGTATCCATACAGGAATTCATGCCATGGAATTGTTTGCAACCACAATCACCAAGTTTATTTGAGAGTTTTCTGCTCTGCTCCACTCACCATCCTTTTTCCGATAGGCCGGGAAAGGCTCGGAGGGCGGCTGGGCAGATTTCCTCCACCTGGTCAGCAGCTCTTCCACAAACCAGCCCTTCTTCCCGTCCGTGCCCTGAACCAGGTCAACAACGTACTCCCGGATCTCATCCTCGTTTGTGATCGACAATATGTACCTACAAGGGGCCGGGGTGGAGAAAAATGGGTGAGGGAGCGGATGTTCCGAGGTCTAATCCTGTGTCTCATCGCACAGGTGTGTCATTTATCTTTCCTTTTCCGATCAGGTTTCTTTAGAGACGGTGGTAAGACCATGGCAGAAGGTGTAACGATATGACTTTCAAAATCCCTCCCAACTAACAGCAATCCGTGACTCTGTGACCCCACATCGCCCCCCCGCCACATCTCCACCTCAAATCTCCACCCGAGCGACAACCCCGGGCACAGATTCCCGACAGCTGCTCTGACACACCCTGTTTCCTCCGTACTGGACCGAGAAACCCCTACCAGAGGGCAGAAGGGCCCCGCCCGGCCCCGACCTCGCTCACCTCACCACCTCCTCGCCCACGTCCAGCCCAAAGTCCCCACGCAGGTGTTGGACACACCACGCCAGGAGCGAGCTGGGCGCCGCCATCTTCCGCGGGGGACGGGAAACGGCGGCGCACCGCCCGACACCTTCTCCTTCCCTTCCCCCCGGGAACGCGGCCCCGGAGCGACCGTTCCGGGACCGATTCATAGAGTCCGGGAATCGTTCGGGTTGGAAGCGACCGTAAATCCCATCCCATCCCATCCCATCCCATCCCATCCCATCCCATTCCATTCCATTCCATTCCATTCCATTCCATTCCATTCCATTCCATTCCATCCCATTCCATTCGAACCCCGTGCCATGCGGCAGGAACACCTTCCATTAGACCAGATTATGCCAAGCCCCATTCCGCGTGGCTTTGAACACTTTATGTGGCAGCCACAGATGCTCTGGACAACCTGTGCCGGCGCTTCAGTCCCGTCCCAGGGAATTTCCCTTCACAGGGAGTTTGTCCCCGACACGCGGCCCGGGCCAGAGAGCGGGAAGGAGGGCGGAAGGAGGGCGGCCCGCGCTGCCTTGGCGGGCTGTGGCGCTGCCGGGGCGGGGCCGGGCAGTGCCGGGCCGGGATGGCGCGGACCAAGGTGGACCAGCGTGGGCGCGCCTTTCGAAAGGGTGCGGAGAGCGGGCATGGGAGAGCGGGACGGGAATGGGATGGGATGGGATGGGATGGGACGGGCAGGGCTGAGGCGGGTTCCGATGCCGCCGCTGACCCCTCGCTGTCCCCTTGTCCCCGCAGTGTTGGTGGCCCGCGCTCCGCGGAAGGCGCTGGGCTCCAGCAGCATCAACGCGCGGCCGCCGCTGCCCAGCAGGAGAGGTGAGCGCCGGGGCTCCTTCTCCTCCCTCCCTTCGCTCTTTCCTTCTCTCCCTCAGTACGTTCTTTCTTTCTTCTTTACTTCCCGCCCTTCCCCTCTCTATCCTTTCTTCCTCCCTCCTTCCCTCCATCCCTCTCTTTTCCCCTCTTCTCCTCCCCAGCACTGACATCTCACCCCGCAGGTGACAGGCGCCCTGCGGGGCTGAACCGGGTCTGTGTGAGGCCGGTGCCCGCCTGGCAAAGGGGCATCGGCGACTTCCTAAAGCTCGCATCCAAGGAGAACCGAGTACCCGACGGAGAGATGCCTGGGCCCAGCAGCCTGGAGTGAGTGTTGGGGCAACGTGAGGCATAAGTTAGGACAAGCAAGTTGTGATTGTTTTTTCTCTGAGTTTCAGCTTTGAAGGGGCAAGTGACTGCTGACAAGGTGACAATGTTTATCCTGACCTCTGGATCCTCATGGAAATAATGTTTCTCAGCAAAGTTTTCAGGGAGCTCCTCAAGGTTCCTGAAAATGGATGGAGTAACCGGTAGTTGAGGGAAGTTCTCACTGCTCAGACATAACTTTGCCAGCAGAGCAAAGCTTTGGAAAAGCTTAGGAGAGCACTAACAACTTCCACGTGCCAGGAATTGAATGGCTTTTACAAGCTGAAACCTCAGAGATTATTAACCTGAGTAGGCTGCACTACTGACTAAAACGGCAGCAGTATAAAATATTGTCTTACAGACACTCTGTTTTCCGTAGAGAATTCTAGGTTGAACCTCCATTTTTCCACCAAATGTAGGTATTCCCAAACTGCCAGGGAGAGCCTATAAGAATCAGCCCCAAACTGTCCTGCAGGACAAGCAGACAAAGGCTTCCCACCTGTTGGTGAAACAGAAAGCATTTGCTGTAGCACAGGAAAACTTTCATCCCTTTAATTTGGAGTTTGTTGGGCCAAATAAGAACAAGGTGGTGAAAAGAGAACACAGAGTTTCCTCATCCAAAACAATTTGCAGCTTCCCAGTGTGTTCTGGAGGAAGCAAGAACTGTACTCACTCAACTGCACAGGCTTTTTGTTCCGTAAATTAGTCAGGTGGAAACTCAGGTGTGAGATGGGAGTTATGGAGCTCCCAAGGAAAACTGTGGAACCTGTGTGTGGTCCTTGGGGTCCAGGACGTGCAGGGACCATCCAGGGATGTCTGGGGGTGGAATGTTATCCTTCCAGTTTGGAAGGAATGTCTCTGCAGCTGCCTCTGGGCTCGGAGCACTCAGGATAAAGTAGCCCCTGTCAGTCCTGGTGCCTCAAGGTGCTGTCTGAGGGTATCTAAGTCATTTGGGTCACATGGGCTTTGGAAAGGGTCTTTGTTAGCCTTTCAAACCAGAGTTGGTTTCTGCTTCTGAAATAATGCTCCTTACAGAGCTCAGCCCGTGCCACTGGATCCTGCTGAAGATGGAGAGTGCTTGGAGGAGGAGTAGATGTGATCTGACCTCGATTTTTATGCTAAAACGAGTTAAATGAGGAGTTTAAATGCTCCTCCTACTTGAGCTGAGTTTTGTACATTTGTATAGTTTTTTACAATTTTTTACGGCTTTCTTTCAGCTTTTGTACAAGACTAAAAGTCTGAGAGATGGCACAAACACTGGAGATGTTAATTAATTTTTACTATTTGGCACTTAATATTCATTGCAAACCACAGGCTTAATTTTTGTCTTGGTTTGCTTAAATTCCTCCTGCATGTTGGGCAGCTTTTGTCTTTCACCTTTTGACTGCCTGGTGCTTGTCCAAGACTTGCACGATCATGGCTGTTCTGTTTCTGAAAAGCAGATCTTTGTTTTAATAAACTGAAGACTTCTGAGCACACACCTGTGTTGTGTCTTTACTGTAGTAAAAGCTTTTAATGGAAATTTCTTTGTCCAAAGCTGGGAAACTGGAAACTGGTGGGAAACAGAGAGACACTGGAGAGGTGGGTGGGCAGCTGAAACTTGCTCTGATTAGAGGTGAAGGTTAATTAAAACAAACTGGTTGTTCTAAAGAATCAGAACTCTGAAAGCTGGGGGAGCAATAAATGGCTAAAATAAAATCAAACTCGTTATTGTGGCTGTTACAATGTTGCCACATATCTTTTGGGGTAATTAATAGGAAAAAAGCAAGTAGGGCCTTGTAATAGGCCTTGATGTCAGGGGTTCTGCTTCTGCTCTCCCTCAGAAGGTCCCTGAAATATCAGAGTATTGTTGAGCAGATGAAAAGGGGAATTTAGGAGGAGATTATATTTTAAAATTTAGCACATCAGGAGAGTTCAGTGGCAGCTCTCGTAGGTCAGCCTGATGGGCAAAGTGGTGAATGCTGTTAAAGCCTCTTCCTAAGCAGTCTATTGGTAAAAAGGAGAGTTGTTACAGAAAAGCAGTTCCAGTTTGAATAAGTAGCATTTGATTTCTCCTTAAAAGAAATTTTTAAAAGATTTTGTGAATTAAGGGGGAAAATCTGAACAAGCCACAGACTCTATTGCCCTGATACCACAGAAAACACAACCACAGTGGCACTATTTGCAGCTCTTTCCTGTCCCTTTGACCTACCAAACCAGCTTATCATCAGTTCCATTTACGCCCTAAAAATGCCTGGGAGACAGTAAACACCTCTGGGCTCTGATCAGATCTGCTCATCACCTGCATCCCTTCAGCTGTTATCCATGATCAGCTGCTCCATGAGGGCTGTGCAGCTGCCAGGTGGGAAGGGGGAAGGATGAGGAGCAGCTTGTGACAGTGGAATCCAAGCTGCTCATAAAGGAGCTGCTCATGGCTCATAGAGACCTGAATCACAGATCCCAGAAGAGTTTGGGTTAGAAGGCACCTCAAAGCTCAGCTCATTCCATTCCCTGCCATGGGCAGGGACACCTTTCACTATCCCAGGTTACCCCAAGCCCTGTCCAACCTGGCCTGGAACATTTCCAGGGATCCAGGGGCAGTCACAGCTGCTCTAGGCACCCTGTGCCAGGGCCTGCCCACCCTCACAGGAAAAAATTCCTTCCCAATATCCCATCTAGCTCTGCCCTCTGGCAGTAGGAAGCCATTCCCCCTCGTCCTAGCACTCCAGGTCCTTGTAAATAGTCTCTCTACATGTTTCTTGCTGACCTCTTCAGGCACTGGAAGGCGACAGTGAGGTCACCCTGAAGCTTCTCTTCTCCGAGGTGAACAATCCCAATTCTCCCAGCCTTTCCTCCCAGCAGAGCTGCTCCATTCTCTGAACATTTTGGTGTCTCCTCTGGACTCACTCCAACAGCTCTGTGTCCTTCTTGTGCTGGATTGCTCTCACACATCATTAAACAGATAAAATCTGATGGAGCTGAAACACGCGAGGCTGTGGAGGGATGTGAGGTGCACAGAAGGAGCTTGGGATCAAATATGTGTCTCTGTGGTACACATCCATCCTGCTGGGAACCTGTGGAAAGAGCAACTTGGAGCAGCTAAACTGCTTTTGCCTGTAATAAACAAATAAATATGCTCCCTCTTCACTGATAAAATCCAAATGTTTGCATCAGGACTTGCAGTCTTAAAGCTGAGTTTTTAGTAGGCACAAAAAGCAGGAGGTGTTTACTTGGCTGCTTTCCTGCCCCAATGGGAATAGGGGAGGGTGACCTTCAACCCACACTCCCAGGGGCTGGAGCTGATTTAGCTCCAGCTGTGCCCCTGCTGCTAATCTTTGAGTATATATGGAAACAGGAATAGCACCCAGCTCTTCTGAAAATGAGGGGGAAAATCAGAAATGAAGAGAGTGCTAAAGCTCAGGAACTGCAGACAACCCAAAATAAAATATATAGCTAAGACCAGACTTGTAGGAGGTTTCCATGCCCAAAAGCTTGCCTGGTTGTTTTTTTGTTTTTGTTTTCTCAGCTATTGTTGTTCCAATAGAAATCTCCTTAAAATGGCACTATGTGGGTTTTAGAATGCTGAGAGAGCTGTACCTATGCTGACACCTGTGCTGAAGGATTTCCATCAATTTCAAGAAGTGCTTCAGTCCAACGATATAATTAATAGTGAATTTTAATGTGGTCAAGAGGGGTCATGCACAGTGTTGAAAATTAGTTTACGGATAAATTGATTGTATCACTGTACTGAGTGTAATGTTACAGCACCTAACAGGTTTTCCCTGTGAAAGGGGATTATTACAGTCTTAGGGCAAGAGGTGTGGTCCAGAGAACCCCCTAAGGGGAACGATCAGCTGAAAATCCAGTCAGTATTACTTTTATATCTTCAGAGTAGTTTTCACTTCTGAGGTAATTTCTTGTCATTTTAAAGGATTATTCTATATAACGATGATATTTTGGTTAAACCCATACGAACACCACAACCCATTGACAGCCCATTCCAGTGCTTAAAGGGGCTCCAAGAGAGCTGGAGAGGGACTTGGGACAGGATTGGGGGGGAATGGCTTCCCACTGCCAGAGGGCTGGGTTAGATGGGGTATTGTGAAGAAGTTCTTCCCTGTGAGGGTGCTGAGGCCCTGGCACAGGTTTCCCAGAGAAGCTGTGGCTGCCCCATCCTTGCAAGCGTCCAAGCCCAAGTTTGATGGGGATTAAAGCACCCTGGGGTAGTGGAAAGTGTTCCTGCCCGTGGCAGGGGATGGATTGAGAGGAATTTAAAGATGTTTTCCGACCCAATCCAGCCTGTGATTCCAGCACTTTTAAACACCAGTACCCCAGGCTGACCATAGATGTCAGCAGCATCTTCAGCTACAAACGCTGGGCTGTGCCAGGGACCAGACAAGGAGCCTTCTGCCTTGGACCAGTTTATTTAGGAAACGTGAAGGGAATATATAAATCTATGGATGAGAGACTGGAATTGCTCATTTCCTGAGTCTGTGTTATCTTGCCAGGTAAGGAAATGGCTTCAACAAAATCACTCACCGTGTCACCGGCAGAATCTCTGTGGCTTCCTCAAACCCAGCAGTGCTGAAGGGTCAGGGATGGCCAGTGAGGTTAACCCACTCCTCCCAGCAGATTTTATTTCCATCCCAACACATGGAATTTTTTTCCAATAGTCCAAATTATTTATCTGACCCCTGACCTTGAGACCATCACAGCCCTGAGAGCACTAAGGAGCAATAAGCAGTTCTCAGCTGAGGCTGCTATTCATGCCTGAAGGTCCAAGAGCTCCTTTTGACCCAGGCTGGGGCACCCACGCTTTTGCCCAGGGGATGTTGGTTGTACCTACGCCACAAATGAGAGCTCAGGGGTGCACTGCTGACACAACTGGGCATGTGTTTTGGCAGGAGCACTTGGATGCTCCAAAAGCAGCTGGAAAGGGAGTGAACAAAGTGTTCAGGAGAGGAGATGCAAGTGTTTATGAAATAAGAATTTCCTGAGGGCCTAATATATTGAATTTTAAATCTTACAGGGCAAAATGATCTTTGTTTGGGCAAGAGAGAGTGATGGAACAGACGCCATCCTATCTCATCCCCGTAGCCTAAGGCTTTTCCTTCTTCTCATAGGGATAATTACAAATTGCTGCTGCTCCAGAGCCCTTTTGAGCTTTTCCCAGCAGACCCCTTCTCCCCTCATGTCCGAAAACAGGACAGACGGCACATTTCTGTTGGATTTAGCTGGAAGGAGGGATCTCCTGCTGCTGTCCTGCAGCCAGGGCTGCACAGGGGGGCAGCTGGTCGGCGGGGACAGCAGATGTCTGGGCCATGGGGACGCAGACGGAGGGGAGGGGAACAGGGCCATCAGCTGTCGGGCTGCCGACCTCTTACCCTGCCATGGGAAGTCCAGTGCTGAATCCCAGGCACCTCATCCCCAGATGGGGGGGTTTCATAGGGGATTTTTTATCAAGGCTTTTTCTAAAAGAAAATCTGTTACCAGACCATGTCCAATTTATAGCCATGATTGTTGACTTCCCGGTCCTTGGAGTGCCTCCCTGCTGTGGACTGTGATTTGGAGTTCAAGTGTTGCCTGCTTCTATTAAGGGAGATACACTGCATTCCTAGAGTACTACTAATTTTGGTAAATTCCAAACTTGTTCATGTATATTCCTGCTCTGGATTGAGTGGTGACAGGGCTGTTTCTATTGGAAGAGAAAAGGGTGAGACCTTGGTACCTTCTCGCTCTGAGTAGTTGCTCCTCTGCTCTCACCTCTCTGCCAAAACATGCACTTTTAAGCTTTGTCTTTTTCCCCTTCGGACCCATTACTCAGAAGGATCTGAGGTCTGTGTCTGCAGGGTGCCCCCTGCCCAGGCTGGCGTGTCGGGGTGGTGCCTCCCTGTGCCTGATCCTCAACAGGAGCTTCATTGTCCTTCCCCTTCTCCGGACAAAGGGGAATTGTCCTGCCCACCAGCTCCACCGCCCTGCAGCCACGAGCCGCTTCATCCCCACCGGAGACGCAAGAAAAAAAAAAAAAAAAAAAAAAAAAAGCAGGATGTTTCCTTTCTCTTCCTAACAAGGTGTTTGGGAATCAGGCTGGACTCTCACCTGTCCGGGCTGAGGATGAGGAGGCAAGAGACCTCCTCACCCACCCCTGCAGGTTTTGGGTCAGCTTTGACCCCCCTTCACTCCACACACAGGCTGGTGTTCAGATAAACTCCCGAGGGATTATCGCAGGGCTAATGAGAATCCACACGTTTAATAGGACTTAGCAGAAGAAGTACTCAGACTAAAATTGACGATAAATAATTTTTCAGAATTGAGATGCTCCTTGGGAGCGCCCAGATGGTTCAGAGCAGAAAAAATGGGAGCCAAATTTGCAAAAACGTCTCTCCTTCTGATCAAAGATATTGTCAATATTATTATATCTACATTACTGTTGTTTTCCCTAGATAATAGCACAAAGAAAAGCAAAATAAACTCGTTGCAGAGCAGAGGCTCAGGGTAGGGTTTAACAGGATGCTTCCAGGACAGGCTTTTCAGGTGCCTGGATCGAGACATGCTGCTTTTGATATTGACAACTTAAAAGGTTTAATAAGAAATATTAAGCCTTTATTAAACCTATACTGAGTCAGCCAAGTGCATATAGCTCCTAAAAGAGAAAGGAAAAAAAATCTGAATTGAAATGTCCATTCTTGTTAGAACTAGGCTTTGTTTTCAAGTTAACTGTGGCATCAGGGAAAAAATTCCAAGCTCGGCCTCAGGATTACGAGGTAATAGGGGAGGTAAATAATTTTAATGCCTAAATTCTGATTCTCAACACATTTTCCAAATAAACCTGTGGTTCATCCTTGGTGGGGCCCACATGCTGGCAAGCTTTATGTGTGTGGTGGGGTAATGGGATTGTCCCCAGGCTGGAGGCCTGCACGCCAGGGAGGAAGGTTTTCCTCATGGTGTTTTTAACCACTTTTCAAGGAATGAGCAACCTGGTCGGCTGGAAGGTGTCACTGCCCAGGGCAGAAGGGAATGAGATGGTCTTTAAGGTCCCTCTCAACCTTAAGCAGTCTTTGACTCTACGAATACATCAGTTTAAAACATCCACCTGGAAAATGCCACGTTCTCCACCAGAATCAGCCTCCAGGTTGGCATCCAGGTGACAACCCTAGCGGGTTTCTGCTCCTGTTCCATGGAATCAAGGAACGGTTTGGTTTGGAAGGGACCACCCCAGTGGGTGCTGAACTCCGGAGGATGCTGAGCCCCGGCCGAAGCTGAGCTGCAGAGGATGCAGAGCCCCACTGGGTGCTGAGGCCAGGTTTGTGCTGAGCCCAGGTTTGTGCCGACCCCAGGTTTGTGCTGAGGCCAGGTTTGTGCCGACCCCAGGTTTGTGCCGAGGCCAGGTTTGTGCCGAGGCCAGGTTTGTGCCGAGCCCAGGTTTGTGCCGAGGCCAGGTTTGTGCCGAGGCCAGGTTTGTGCCGAGCCCAGGTTTGTGCCGAGGCCAGGTTTGTGCCGAGCCCAGGTTTGTGCCGAGCCCAGGTTTGTGCCGAGCCCAGGTTTGTGCCGAGGCCAGGTTTGTGCCGAGCCCAGGTTTGTGCCGAGGCCAGGTTTGTGCCGAGCCCAGGTTTGTGCCGAGGCCAGGTTTGTGCCGACCCCAGGTTTGTGCCGAGCCCAGGTTTGTGCCGAGGCCAGGTTTGTGCTGAGGCCAGGTTTGTGCTGAGGCCAGGTTTGTGCCGAGCCCAGGTTTGTGCCGAGCCCAGGTTTGTGCCGAGCCCGGCTGATGGTGGGCGCTGAGCCCCGGAGGATGCCGAGTCCCAGCGGAGCGCCAAGCTGAGCCCCGGATCGCGCTGAGCCCCGGATCGCGCTGAGCCCCGGATCGCGCTGAGCCCCGGCTGAACCGCTGCAGGGTGCCGAGCGCGGCTGACGCTGAGCCCCGCCGGCAGCGGAGCCCCCGGCCGCCGTCCCGCCGCTTCCTCCTGGCAACGCCACGCGGTTCCCGGCGCCCGCGGTGCCCCGGAAGCGGCGCGGGCGCGGCGCGGCCATAGGGCGGAGCCGCGCGGGGCGGTGCCGGCGCCGAGCGCTGCCGGGTCGGGCCGTGCCCGTCCAGCGCCGTGAGGGAGGAGCTGCGGCGGGCGCGGGGAGAGCAGCGGCGGCTCCGGCCCGGCCCAGCCCGGCCCGGCCCGCCCGGGGAGCGCAGCGCCGGCGGAGCAGGTACGGCCGCGGGGCCCGGGCTCGGCGCTCCGGCGCTGCCGGTGCGGCGGGAACGGCGCCGGCCGAGCGGGCGGAGGAGCCGCCGTGGGGCGGCCCGAGGGAACCGGCGGGGCGGCGGCCGGGGGTGGCGGCTCCCCCCGGGCCGTGGGCTCGGGGAGCCGGGCTGCGGCTGCCCGCGGGGTTTGAGGCGGGGGAACGTGGCAGCCCGGGCTGAGGGGCTGTCCCGGGAGTGCGGGGCAGCGACCTGCCGGCGGAGGAGCCGGAGGTGCCTTGGGAGCTGCTGAAGCCGGCGGTGTTCCCAGTGTGAGGAAGCGAAGTGCTCTGTGTGACTGGAGGTGTATCAGCAACTTATTTGTGTGAAGAAGTTGTGTATCTCCCCCCCCCCCCCCCCTACGTCTGAGAAGTATTTCCATATGCTGTTTGGCACAGCGTGGAACTCATAAGGGTTGGGGTTTGTTGTCTTATTCGAATCATGGAATCGGGATGGTTTGGGAGGATCTTAAAGGTCATCTCATTGCAGCCCCTGCCATGGGCAGGGACACCTTTCACTAGTCCGTGCTGCTCCAAACCACCAAACCAATGAAAGCTGGCCTTGGACACCTCCAGGGATGGGGCAGCCTCAGCTGCCTCAGGAGGGTGACATCTTCCCTTCCAAATGTTTCACTGCTACCAGCAGTCCCTGAAATGAAGTCCCCTTGAGCCTTTCTCTACAGTGACTTCTCTGTTCGTGGAAAGTCTTCTGAGCAGAGTCCAAGCTCTGTTGAGCTGTCTCCCGTGCCTGACCTCGTGTGGCATTTTCTACCTACCTCATTTTTGGTTTCTGGGCTCACCGTGTCGTGCTTGAAGTCCCACTGTCATTGGTATGACGTTAGGCTTGACTTTTTTTTTTACTAGTGACCTAATGCCTGTTAGCTTGTGCAGCCACTCCCCAAGTTCTTCAGGAGCTGCCTTTTCATTCTCTCAGCTTTCCAGCTGCTGGCTGTGACTTACCCAGATAAACCATCTCTACATCCCTGGTCCAGTGCTGTGGTGGTAACTCAGTCTCTGTTGGGAGAGGATGATGGGTCAGCTGGGAATCATGAGCGTGGAGAAGCTCTTATCAAATATTAGCAGCATTTTCCCACAGATACATTCCAAAAAAAACAAAGAATGCCTTTGAGTTATGAGTTTGCAGAGATTTGGGCTGCAAAATTCCTCAATGCTTGCCAGTGCCCCAGGTTTTGAAAGTGCCACCTGTGTGGTGAAGTGTTACTGATGAGAGAGTTTGGGTTTCATGACATTGCTGCTGTAGAGGGATGCACACACTGGTTATTTCCACGTGACACTGGAGCTCTTGGAGTCATGGATGAGCTGGAGGTGCTGCCAATGATAAATATCAGCAGGAGTTCTTGTTCAGAGAAGGTGACTGCTGGCAAGGTGTGACCAGATAAGAATTTAAATATCATGGTGTGTGATTTAAAAAAAAAAAAAAAGTCATTATTAGTCAAAAACCATGCAGATGTACTTGGGAAGAGTGGAGGGTGGAAGTGAGAGCTGCCAGGGAGATCTCAGTTTCCATGCTGAAGTTCTGGCTGCTGGTGTAGCGGCACCCCGGCACCGCTGATTTTCCGGCCTTTTGGCAAAAATCTTGCTGACTCCAGTGAAATTTTAGACTATTGGCTTGATAAAATCAGGGCTTTATGCTCACACCCTGCATAAGCACCTAAGGTTTTTTCAGATACAAATGTTTCTTTAAACAGTTCCTGCCCTAAAATCACTTTTTCTGGACTTGGCTGATGCCTTTTTTATTCTTGAAGAACTGTTGGGTGGTGAGGAAGAGGAGTCTCATCTCTCTGCTTTCCTCTGCAAGTCCATAACTGTGTTTTCAACTGCTGGCCAAAAGTCCTCACAAGTTTGGACCAATTTGGGCTCCTTGCTGTGCTTTGTGTAAGTTCTGTTTTCTGGACATGAGGGCTGGAAACTTGCACCAGATTCTTACAATAAATTTATCTGTGGCTGGTACGTGCCTGCCTGTGTTTGTGCTAGAGTTGCTTCCTATAAATCAGCCCTTGTCTCCATTGGTGATTTCAGAAAGCTTGGCCCAGCTGTTAGCCCCTTATTTCAAACCACACAGTCACCTTTTTCCATGTTCCCTGTCACTCTCTTCCCTGCACGTGTTTGCTCAGAGCTAATCCCTGAGGGGAGCAGGGCACAGAATGGCAGGGGAGGGCTCTCTGGGATGCTGTGCCATGCCACAGAGAATTCCTTTGTGCTGGTATCCTTCATGTCTGAGACAGGTTGGTGGCACACAGGTCATGGCAACAAGCTAATATACTGTGTTTTTTTTTTTTTCTTTGGATTAAAGAGCTTTCCAGTTCATAGTAGTGTTTCTTGTGGAGGTGTATGACCTTGTCTCATTCCAGCCCATCTATCTTGCTCTTCCATAGGAGTTTTCATGCTCTTCCAGTTCTCTGTATTGGCAGCAATTTGGTGTGCTGTGCCAGAGTCACCGATGGACAAATATTCCAGCAGGTTCAGAACTCCACTGTGAGGGGAGTTCTGAGCTGGGCAAGATCTTTAGTCCATCCCAGTCCATAGCCACTTACTGTTTTCCCTGCCTTAACACTGCTGCCTTTTCCAGCTTTTAGGAAGCAATCAGCCTCTGTGTATTTTCAGGTTAACAGATGAAATCCTGTGTAATGCCTTAAAAAGTGCTACCAGATGAGACCAGGAATCCATCTGGCCTGGTATCCTGCTCACTGGTAACCAGGAGCAGATGCCTGGGGAGGGGAGAACACAATCACAGCAGACCTAATCCAGGGAAATAGTGCTTTATTTTTCTCTCTCCACCAGTTCATGACCTCCCTGAGCCAGGTGTTGAATTTAGGAACCTTCACACTTCTCTCCATGATATTCGTGATTTTAGGAAAATACTTTTTCTATTCCTACTAATTTCTTGGCTGAATTGTCTTCATATATTTAGACTTTCTATGTCCTTTTTGTTTTTCATGCCAGCTCTGCTCCAGTCTCCTTTGAGACAGGTAACGTAGGAGGGGTGGGGCACAGGACAACGGGGGATGTTGACAGAGGTGCTGGGTTATATTTATGGTGCAGGTACCTCTTTAGAGGTATGTTAGAGGTGATTTATCCTATATTATTGCCTCTGTAATTACAAATGTTGTGCTCATTAGTGATCTTAAAACCATGGAGCGATGGTTTTTGTGGAATCCTCTGGTGCAGTCCTGCTTCCTAGGGTTGGCCTGAGTTCAGTCTGGCATATTTCTTGAAGTTGACGTTAGGGTGGTTGTTCCTGATGTGCTGCTCTGTGAATTGTATCACCCACTCATATCACGAGATTTTACTGCAATTCCTTGGAGTCATGGCTCTTATTTACTTCTCATCCTGAATTATTCAGAGTAGCAAATGTTGTCATCTGAGTAACACAGCTCGGTGTCAAGCAGAATCCTTTGGTGAGTCCCTTCTGCTGCAAAATGGACCAGTAATACATTCCTCCCCCATTTTTACCCCCTTAGTTATTTATGTACATGAAGGATTTTTCCTCTTATCCTGTAGTTTTTCTCTCCAGAGAGCTTTGATGGATTCTGCCATGTAGTATTCTTGCTTTTTTTTTTTCAATGGAATATATCAGCTGTTTTTCCCTCATTGATGTGCTCTGTCCACTGCCAAAGGAAGAAGGAAAAGGTTAAAAAAGACAACAGCCTCTGACTCCTGAGACATGGCTTCATTTTGTACGATGTAATTAGCCCTGCAGCAATTTAGGCTGGTCTTTAGGCCAGCTCTGGTTTGCCAGCAGGGCTGCCTGGGCTGTGGTTGCCTAGACGCTGCTGAATCGTTCTGTGAAAGCTGGGCCAAGAGACTTTCAGGGACCAGCTTTAACCGAGGGCACTTCCTCACCTCCTCCTGTGTGACGCTGGAGTAGAGTGAGGCTGTTGTTGTCACCTCGTTGTCTTTTGCCACCAAAAGGCTGATTTCTGGGGTGACACAGGGAGAGAGGAGATGGCCAAGCTCAGCAGAGTGTGTACAAAACACAGTTTTAATTTTTGAGAGATGTTGTCTGATGATTCATTAACACAATAATAGATCATGTGGCTTCTAACTTTTTTTTTTCTTCTTCTTCTTATTAGAAGAGCAAAAGTAAATTTAGCTTTTGTTTCCTTCTTGGACATTTAAGCTTCCTGTATGAATGGGTTGGCTTTGATTACTTGGTCAGATCTCACTGTAGGGCTCACACCAATCTTCCAACTGCCATCCAAAGTGAAGGCAGGAATTAGTTTAGATTAGATGTTAAGATGAAATTCTTCTCTGTGAGGATGGTGAAGGCCTCCACAGGTTGCCCAGAGAAGCTGTGGAAGTGTCCCCATCCCTGGAAGTGTCCAAGGCCAGGCTGGACAGGATTTGGGGCACCCTGGGATTGTGGAAAATGTCCCTGCCCATGGCAGGGGGTGGAGAGGGATGAGCTTGAAGGTCTCTTCCCATCCAAACATTCCGTGGTTCTATGAGTTGTTGCTTCTCTCAACCACTCCTGGGGAGGAATCACTTTTTGCTGTTTAAGAACTTGGTCCTGGTGTCACACACTGACCTGGCATTTGCTCTGGTGACATGGAGGGATGTGGGGCCTGGTTAACAACACGTGTCCTGCTGGTGCGGCCCTGGTGACAGTGTGACTGCTGCTTCTGGTGTCTGAGGCTCTGTTTTTCTGCTTTAAACTTGTAATTCTGATTTACAAGGGATTTCTTGTTGACACAAAAAACTTGAGTTGCTCAAATGGTAGTCAGCTTTGGTCCTCTAAATATTTGCTTAGTCCTTGTGGGTTTTTTAAATGTCTAGTGGCTCCTCTGCTCTCCACTGTGTTTTGAATGAACTTGCTATGTCCACTTGCAAACCAGACACTTGAGTTTTTCTGTCATACTTTTACACTTCCAGCATTTGTGAAGAAACACTCTTGACCCTTGTTTTTTGTCTTTCCATATGGCTTGCACTATATTGATCTTTTTTCTAGCTGTGGATTTTCACATGGCTAATTCTTGTCCCATCTGTAGGAGTTCTTGAGGAGATGAGGCTCTAATGAATCACCTTCTTTCCCCCCAAAGATGCATCCTCCTCAAATATACTCTTTTCTGGATCTGCTAGCTTTCTCTACTCCTGTTCTGCAGCGTGAGAGGAACCCTTGATTTTGATTGCACGGACCACTGTCATGGTGCTGTTTTAAACCATTCAGTCCTTGTTCTTGTACGGGCTTCCAATTGTTCACAGCCTTCTCAGATCCTAATGAATCCAAGTCCGAGTGTGGGAGCCATTCTTTGAGATGCTGTCACACAACTCTTGTTGATTGCCTTCCTATTCTCAGCCTGAATTTTGCTTCTGGACGCTTCCCTCCTCTTTTGCTGGCTGTACCCTTGCAGACAAGAGCCTGGAGTGCCAGGACAAGGGGGAATGGCTTCCCACTGCCAGAGGGTGGGGTTATGTGGGTTCCTGGGAAGAAATTGTTCCCTGTCAGCCTGGGGAGACCCTGGCACAGGTTGCCCAGAGCAGCTGTGGCTGCCCCACTGGTGGAAGTGTCCAAGGCCAGGCTGGACGGGGCTTGGAGCAACCTGGGGTAGTGGAAGGTGTTCCTGCCCATGACAAGGGGATGGAATGGGATAGGCTTTAAGATCCTTCCAACCCAATCCATTCTGGGGTTCTACAAAGTGGTAAAATCTCAGAATTATTGTACCTACTTCATCTGTGTTCCACATTAACACCTCCTCCCCCCACCTTTGTTTTTGACTTGAGGGAGGAGATATTTGAACTCCTTGTTATATGGCCCATTTAATTTCTGGTTCATCAGATTCTCCTTACCTTTTAAACAATCCTTTTTTTCCCTAGAAATGGTTAAAAGCAACAATGAAACTCAATAAGGGTGAAATTACCATTTTCTTCTGGCTTTATGTATGTTCTTCCTTCCTGTCAGATCCGTTTGGAGCAGCCCATCTCCTGCAATGGATAGGTGTCTCTTACCTGTCTGAATCTTCTGGTTTGCTTTGCTCGTCCTTTTTTGAGCAAATCTCTTCCAGAGAACAGCTTAATAGCCTGAAAAATTGACAGTGATTCCACCCTCAAGATCAGCCTGACAGTTTCTGTGTTGTGGAAGACAATTGAATAGCTTGGATTTGCTACTCTGAGCATTTAATGCAGGAATTGGGGATATTCACTGGGGAGATGGGAAAATTGTTTTCCTGTCTGTATCTACTCTCCTCTTTTTTTTTTTTTTTTTTTTTTTTTTCCTTTTTATGGCTATATTATGTATTATGACATTCCTTTAGGCTGGGAATATTGTGGCTCTTTGGCTGTTTACAAAGATGTGAAGGTTTCTCTGCAGTCCCAGCTCCTTTTCCTGAGGTCATTGTGTCTCTGTAGCTCTCTTAGATGAGTTGGCCATGTTGTGTGGGGTGCATTAGAGGAGGCCACATCATTTATTAAATATCCTGAGTAGCTGCTGTCCTATATACATGTTTTAATGTCTAGTGATAAAGCCTGGGGAGTTCATGCAGTTTGTGCTGAGGTGAAGAGAACTCTGAAATACCTGCTTCCTATAGAGCTACTCCTTTTTCCCAGCGCACAAGGAATTGCTGTGCATCAGTGCCAAAGGCAGTTAAATCAACTTGTCGGAGAAAACCTATTTGAACTCTGTGAAACCAACCTGTCTGACGTGTTTCCTGGAGCTATTTTATGTTAGAAAAGATGGTCTGTTCCATCTTACTGATTTGCTGCGGAGCTCAGTTCATGATTTAACCCCTGCCATGCTTTGGACTGATTCCCCAATGTGGGCAGTGGGATGGGGGATTCTGTCTCTCTGCCCTGCTCAGGTGAGACCCCACCTGCAGAGCTGCCTCCAGCTCTGGGATCCAACATCAGAAGGATGTGGAGATGCCAGAGCTAGTGCAGAGGAGGCCAAGGGCTCCACGGGCTGGAATCCTCCTGCTCTGGAGCCAAGCTGGGAGTGTTCTTCTGGAGAAGGCTTCAGGGAGACCTTAGAGCCCCTTCTAGTGCCTGAAGAGGCTCCAAGAGAGCTGAAGAGGGAGTTTGGACAAGAGCTTGGAGTGCCAGGACAAGGTACTGCCAGAGGGCAGGGTTAGACTTGATACTGGGAAGGAATTCTTCTCTGTGAGGGTGGTGAGGCCCTGGCACAGGTAATACCTTGTTTGTAGAAATAAGCCAGACGCAGTCTTCCTTTGTTTTGCACATTCATTTCTGAGTTACAAGTCAGAGGATAGATTCAGATCATTTCAGTCGTCATCCTTCACATTAGTGGAGGGCTCACAACAGGGAAAAATAACACAGGAAATCTGTCTGCATCTGTCTAGTTCAGCAGGTATATAAATCAGGTATATAAATTGACCATAGACTCATTGACTTGTTCAGGTTGGCATTGCCTTTAAGATCATTGAGCCCATCCATTAAGGTTACTTCTCTTATATAAAATTCTTTATTTAGAAGGGAAGCAGCTTGAAGTCTCTCAGACTTGCTGGATCTTCAAGCTTTCATTCCTCACTCAAAATTCCTTCCAGATCTGACTGTTGTTTGTTTCTGTCTATTACAACAAATGAGAGGAAGTTCTCTAAAATACAGCTTTAATATTCTTCACCGACAGTGGCAATTCTGGCAAGTGTAACGGCGGAGTTTGACTCTTCTCAAGGTTGGAACAAGCTGCTTTGTTGTTCAGCAATCCCATCCTGCCTGATCTTGGCTGTCCTTAGTTACCTTGTAACTGTCTTCCTTTGTAATGCACAAAGCCAGTTTAGTTTCTGCAGCTTATTTTTATTTCCTAGATCTTAAAAGAACAAGTTTCAATGAGCAAATGAAACTTAAGAACGTTTAACATCTTATTCTAATGAAGCAGAGGCCACAAGCTTTGTAGTTGTCTCTTTTCAAGTCCGGGTTAGACTTCAAAGGTCTCGCCTTTAGGAGTTTCATGCCGACTCATTGTTGCTGTCGCTTTCTGGCAGGTCACAGCACTCTGGTTTGTGCTGGGGGAAGGGACTGGGGCAGCATGTGTTTTAGGTAACTTCTTAGATGGAAGGAAATGCGTCCAAAATACCTGCAGTGTGTCATTCCTTCAGATAGTGACATTCTTGAAAATGTTCAAGGCCATGTTAGATGGAGCTGGGAGCAACCTAGTGTAGTGGAAGGTGTCCCTGCCCATGGCAGTAGGTGGAACAAGGTGGTCTTCAATGTCCATTCCAACCCAAATCAATCTATGATTTTATGATTCTTCCCCACCCTGAATAATTTTCACTCCCTGGTTGCTCTCTCATTATTCTAGCCACGGCCTACTCAGCTGGCTTGCCTTCAGTGCTGGATTGGATGCTTTGGAGGCCCTCAGGTTCTCCAAATGATCATTCTGCAGCTGACATCAGGCCTATAGCCACTTTGGCATCTGATACTGCTTCCCAGCTGTCCACTCTTTGGAACGATTTTGACCAGTTTGCTGTTCTGAAGCAGCTCTGTGCAATGTTGGCAGCACTGAGGCTTCAGTTGGACTTGTGATGGATGCAGTGCTCGTGTGGTAAATCACCTCTGGGGGGAATATCTCTGCTCAGATCCCTGGTATTGTGTGATTAAAATCCAGGGCTGGTATTAGGCTCCAACACAAGTCACAGCTCTTTGGTTTTGTGTGGATTTGCTGGGTACAGCGCTGGTACTTGGTGTTTTTTATCCCTTCTAAGTGTTAGGAGTTACTGGGCATGCCAGAATGCATTTGCCTGTCAAGCTCCACAACTGGGAACGGGATGTTTTGGAACCACTTGTTCTGTACTTTCCTGGTGCTTCAACTTTAAGGAGACAATGTGATTGAAGACAGGAGTTTAAGGGGAATTTGGCTGCTGTGGTGGTAGCTACGGGTTTTGGCTGGGGGGGTCATGGCATCCTCCTGGCTGAGACATCTGCAGGGACAGGTTTGGTAAGAGCAGTGATGTGTAGGTGACTCCTGGTTGTCCAGGTAGCCTTCTGTGTAGCCATCTGTTTGCAGAGGCATTAGGGGATGGAGCGTGACTTCCAGATGCCTTTTGGAACATGTATTCTCAACATCTAATGTGAGAAACCTTGTGCCTGGTTGGACTTGGTGCAGTCATCTTAGTAATCCTGGCTTTGCATGCTTGAGCTAATGCTCCTGTTTGAGTTACTGACATCAAAATAGATTCTTGAGTGTCTCTGAAGCCCTGTAGGGCTGAAGGCAGATAGTTCAGAAATTTCGCAGTGTGTCTTGAAACCAGATTCTTTAACTTGTTTTTTCCTATGTGTACATTCTTGCAGTGATCATGGACATCAAACCTAGTTGACTGCTGTGGTCTTTCTGTGGGCTTGTGGCTGATAGTGATCTAAGGCCTAACAGAGTTGAAAAACCCTCGCCTCTTTGGCTTGGGAAATTATTAAATGTTTGACAAAACTGTTGGCTGAGACACTTTTTGGTAAACCAGGGCTTGTCTTCACAAACTGTTCAATCAGCCTCTGCTAACATTTACAAAAGCTTGGAATAATCCCCGAGTTCTTGTCTATCCGCTCTTGTGTGGCTGTTAGAACTGTAGTGTGAGGTGAGGTAGAGGAGGAAATGTGCTTGCTAAGAAGGTGTTCTGAAATATATTTGCACTGAAACCCCATCTGTTAAATCATCTTGAGCTCCTCCTGCTGCCTCTGAACGTAGTAGTTTGCACATTGGAGTGAACCAGCCCTAACAGGATCATGGTGTCCCGGTGCCGAGTTTGTGGGATACTCAGACAGCTCCTCTTTGATGGATTGGGATCAGGCTCCCCATTAATAGCTTCAGGATCATTTGCAATTAAATGGAAGTCTTCCATGGGATTTACCCTAGGACCAGTGCTCCACACTAGTATCCGAGCTTCCTATAACTAACAGACTTGCCTGAGGCACAGGTGGCTAAATTTAGTCTTCCAGCGAGCTTGGTATGACCTTGTGCTGCAAGGACTTTCTACTTGTATCTCTCTCAGCACGTAAACACTGGTTTTGTGTGGTGGACAGGGCTTTGAGGCTCGATGATGCCAAACAGCTTTTTGTGTCTGTCATTGGCCAGTGCTTCCAGTGTGGCTGTTGGCAAGAATTAATTCCAGATCTGAATGCAAGTGCAAAAGGTTCACGAGTGATCTGCTGGTACAAAGCCATCCTCACCAGTGGGTATTAAGGCTTCAAAGGAGATGGACATGATGTGGTGCACAGAGCAGATTACTTGGTAACAAACATTTCTAATTGACAGCTACGCTGAAGATTAGGGCTTGAAAGTGGAAGTTGAATCAAAGCAGCTTCATACAGATGCAATTTCTGAACTGTGGGAATTGTAATGTTGGCCTTCAAGGTAGCATGAAACTGTGCCTGTTATTTGTGCAAAATAGCACTTTACTTGAGCTTCTGGAGAAGTTTGTAGTGTGTGTGAGATGGTGCACAGAGGTGGCCAGTTCTGGCATGTACTTCCTTGCGTGGGTTTGCCTCCTTGTGTGAAGTGAGACTTATCCTCCATGTTCAACTTTAGCGACTTCTCATTGAAGCTGTTTCTAATTAAATATGTAATTCAACCTACGAGCATAATGAAGAAGAAGCCTTCAATGTGTACTCAGGATTACTTCTGGAGCTCTTCTGCCATCCGCCAAAAATGCCAGACTCCTCTTAAGTTGGCAGCACGCTGCCAGCTGAATGGGAAAAGTTGCTGGGAAGTCAAACAGGATTTTTGGGTGTCTGCCATGCTGTTCAGGGGCACAGTGAGTGGTGTGAGGTTTTTTTTGCCTTGTGAAAGAAACTCTCTTACAGGTGAGTGGGCAAAACCCTTTGATTGGCATGGGTGCAGCTTAGGTTCATCCCTCTGGTGTTGACTCCGTTGTTGGTGGTGCACTGATCTCTTTCTTGCTACAGGTAATGCACATTGTTTTATTCTTTGGGCTGAAATATTAATCTGATTAAGGATTAGGGTCGTGAGTAATACACTGAGTGAATTGCAGTGGGTGAATATGTGACTACTCCTGTTGTGTTGTGCATTTCTGGTCACTGCATCTTCACCAGGGTTGGAAAGCATATGGAGAGAGAAAATATAGAGTTGAAGGTGGATGAGAAGCTGCCTATCCTGGGCAGTCTGAAATGCCTGTGACTTGGGACTGGGAGGATATCTTTAAAAAGCAGGCAGCAAACTTCTGAATGTTGTTCTGGAGCTGTGTAGCAGCTGTTGGTTTAGAAAGCTGGACAAACAAAAAAAGTGATTGGACAAACCCAGAATCAGTATGTCCATAAAATGAATGCTGGTAGGACTGGGCTGTTGTGTCCATGCCAACACCTGTAATCCAGCAGTGGCAGATCCTGGAGCAGACTGCAGAAGTTTGCTGCTCCGTGGATCCTCCTCAATTATCATGGACAGAATTGACACAAGTGTTCTACTATTATTTCCACCTTTGTGAACCTCCTGCCTTTTAGAATCCTGGGACAGCATGAGGAGGTAGTATTTCTGAGGGGCTCTGGAGGATACCTTAGGGAATGTTACAGGAGGGGAAATCTCCAGCTGTTTCCAGGATACTGTCCGTATCTACAGGTCTCCCATGCTGTGCTATTCAAAGGAGATTTGCTGTACAGTGTACTGAGGATTATGAGTAAAAGCATCCCGGGGGGGGGATAAGTAGAAACGGAAAGGAAGGAAATAAAATTAGAAATTAGAGATGAAGAGAGGAATTGAACATAAAGTTCTTGGTCCCTTTAAAAGGGAAAAATTATTGAAATTCCACCTTTCTATGCAGAAAGTGGGAGGAGGTGATCATAATGCCTCTCTTCAGCTTTCTCAGCGTGGGATCTAGTAGGCAGCTGGGCTTGCAATCAGCTGATAGCCCAGAACGGGGCAGGGACAGACGAGAGTGAAGCAGCACAAGTTCATGTCCTACTCTGTGTCATACTAATTACATGCAATGTACATATATATGTATATGAGTGATCCCAATATGTCCCTTGTGTTCATGTCATGGCTGACCAACTGTGGGTTGTTTTTTTAGCTTCCTAATCTGTGCCTGATAAAAATCTAGTTTTAATGAGACACTGACCTATTAAACTAGTAATTTTAAGCACGGATGAGGAGCCATTAATGGAGTTTGATACCTAAACATGAAACTTGGTGTTTCAATACTTTTCCTGGGATTGAAACATCCCATTGTGGAATGTTTACAGCTTGAAGGTTTTTTTTGTTGCCTCTGCAGAGGTACCTGCTCTGCCCAAAAGGGGAGATTTTTCTCTGCCTTTCCCATGTACTGCTCCTCAAGCCTGTTCCTGAACTGCCCTGAGTTTATAACCTGGCACAGAGCTCTCCAGGTATTGTTGGGTTGGTTTTCTCCTGTTGCTATAATGAGTGAAACTTGCTGAGCAGTGGGTCTGATAAGGGGAGAAACCACTGAGCTCCTGCAGCTCTTTGGTTACTCCACCTTACAGAGATCATGTGTGGGTTTTCCTTCAGAGATGGTGTTTTGTCCTGCTGGCAGTTCTAGGCTGTGGGCATCTTTCCAACTTTTGGGGCACATATGGATTGTTCTGTTGTTCACACATGGAGAGGGAAAACCAGAAACAACAAAAACCTGAAGTCTCCTAAAAACTTGAGGAGCAGCAGCAGAGGCCCTGAGGAAAAGAGACTACTCAGTTTAATGTAGTCACTCCCTCTCTTTAGAGAGTCATGGTTTCACCTGAGCATGTGATGAGCTTTCTGAATCTCTCGAGTAAGGAAAAAGGATCTTAAATATCTGCATTTGAGTTACTGGCTTGTGCTTAGGTCTGAAGAGGGGTATGAGCTGAGCTGGCTGTTTGAAAGAACATTAAATCAAGAGTCTGTTAATGATTGAGTAAACCCATGTAGTAAGGGAGCAATATAGAGCAAATAATCATTGCTGTGCAGGTTGGGAGCAGTGAGTGCTCCAACAGCTCTGTCATCCTTTCTTCAAAAAAATGTGAAGAACTGAAGAAGCTCATCTTCAGATGTGAATCAAAGGGATCTTGCAAGAAAACTCCTTACACTAGATGGGATTTTTTTTTTTTAAAGTACTACTGCATGATGGTCTGGGTTGAGATTGACACCTGGAGTGTGAACTTGGCCATGTCTGACAGCAAATGCCATTTAGTGTGACTTCAAATTTAGGAGGGCTTTTTCCCTCTTCCCAGAGGCACTGGGAGTGGCAACATTTCTTATACAGATGCTAGAAAGATATTAACTGTGTGATTCATGTAACCCATAAAGGGATCCTTTGAAAAGAAGAAAATAATAGTAATACAAAATATGAGCAAAGTGCAATGTGATAAGGGTAAAAGAGAGTGTGTGAGCTGCATGCTGTGCACTTCATGGGGAGGTATAAGGTGAGTGAGTGCTGTGTAGAGGCACTTTGGGTAGGTCATGATCAGAGTCTTCCCCAAAGCCTTTTTCCATGAGATAATGAGAGTTCAAAATCCCTCTTATAAATATTTTTCATAACTCAATAATTAGTCAAAGTGGATGCTCTGTTTCAGCCTTTCTCTGTGAACTCAGGGCACCCAGACCCTTACTGGGCACTGTCATGGGATACCCTCTGCTCCTGCTGCAGGGGAAGCCAAAAGTGGAAAAAACTCCAATTTCTTTGCAATAAAAAAGAGTAAAAAGCAGATGTTTCATATTAAGATATGTGCTTGTTTTTCCCTCAGCCACATGCTCACTTTCTTCCAGACTACTGTTCCTTGCACAGTATCTGCAGCTGCTGCAGGGGAAAAGGTTAAATCATCTCAAAGTGAAAAGTAAAATACTCCTTGGGTGGGCTTTCTCTGTTTGAGTTTCAGGCTCTGAAAGTTGTACCAGACAGGTCAGGATTTGGGAGCAGAGGCTCACATTGAAAGGGTAAATTAGAGTTCTCTTCATGAGCATCCTCTGCCAAGCTGTCACATCTCCGTGCTCCCAGGCTGAGGTGTCAGCAAACCACATCATATGGAATGATTGCTGCTGGAAGCATGCAGTGCAGCTCAATGCTGGAAATACCTCAGGTATAGTCAGGGAAAATGTATCATGAAATTTAATTTAGAATAAGAAGGCCTCTCTTTCTGATGAGTCAAAAGATTTCTAAAGAATCTCATTCTGTGATGTTCCTGTGTTGCAAGTAGACTCCACCTGAAGTTGCCTTTGTGTTTTCTCCAATTTTTTTATTCTTGTTTTATTTGAGGCACTGTTCTCTTCCCTTTCATCACAAGGATGGTTGGCATCAGTTTTGAAGCCTTCAATATTTTGCTGTTAATGAAGTGGAGGCCTCTGTTATGTGTTAGGGACAGGCAACTTACTGGGAATGTCAAACCTTCCTGTGCTGGGATTGCATTGGCCATGGCATTAGGTAACTCCACAAAATATTTGCTGTTTTCCTTTTGTAAATACAGAATTGAGATCTACACCTGTTTGTAGCATTCACTTGCTGTGTTGGAGGTATGCAGGCTACTCATGAGTTAAGGGAATTGGGAGATGGCAAATGGGTTTTGTAAGCCACAGCTTTGTATAATTTTAGTTTTTTACCTTGTTGTGAGCTGATAAAGGCTGTTCTGAGCAGAGCTCAAGTACAGTGTGGGTTTAAGGCTGACTCTTTTGCTTCAGCTGAGCAGAATGAATGTAGATAGCAGCTTTGGGGTGTATACAGGGAGGAATTTGCAAATTACTGAGTCCAAGCAGGAGCTTTGCTTCAAGTGCAGTCATGAAGGCATTCAGCTCTCTGTCCAGCTCTTCCTCAGGCATTGAATGTGTTTGGTTTTAGCAAAAAAGGCAGCAAAATCTACTCAACAATGTATGACTCTTCCCCTTTTGACCCTGCTACATTCCATGTTTTGAGGGCAGACAGCCTTAATGTGTCATTGAGGTCCTTTCTGCTTCACTGCTGCTCTGCTGGTTTTGATATCTACTGATAATCAGCAGATAACGTTGCTGATTTAGTCACAGCAAAATGCTGTTTATTGGGTCTGTGCAGTCAAAGTTGGTGTCTCTTCCTCTTCTGCCAAGAAGTGGTTATTTGGACCCTGTATTAAAGGGTCAGTGGGGGGGTGAGTCAGGTCACAAAACCGTCAGGGTTCATGTGGGAGGACAGTCCACTCCTGCTGCAGGAGGATTGAATGGAGCTGACAGGAGGTGGGTTCAGATGTTGTTCAGGTAGCCAGGGACTACTGTGGCCACAAAAACTTTGTGTGAGTCTGGAAAGGAACTGGACATGCTCATGAAGAGGCTGCACTGAGCGTTCTTTGACAGAGCTGTAGAGTGGCCTGAGTTGGAAGGGACCCACAAGGATCAGCAAAGTCCAGCTCCTCACCGTGCACAGGACAGCCTTGGCAATCACACCCAGAACACTCAGATGCCCAGACTGACTTGGGAAGGCCCAGAAATACAAACCACTGGAGATGGAAAAATGCATAGTATTCTTACTCTCTTCCTTCCCTTTCCCAAACATGTGTGCATGGGTGCTCTTCCAAACTGGATGTCAAGCTCGCTGTGCCCTATTTTTTTGGTTCACCTCTTTGGCTCTTGGAGGATGTGATATGAGGTGTTTTATCTCTGAACTGAATCATCAAATCCAACTCCTGGTGCTGCACAGACACCCCAGCAGTCCCACCCTATGCCTGGGGGTGTTGTCCAAAACTCCCTGAGCTGTGGCAGCCTTGGGGCAGTGACCATTCCGTGTTCAGTGCCTGACCACCCTTTGGGGAAGAACCTTTTCCTAATATCCAACCCAACCCTCCCCTCACACAGCTTCAGCTTCATATATTTAAAGGTTTATGCTGAAGCTGTCTGGCACAGTTGAGGTATCCTGAAGGGGCTTTACCACACAGCAGAAATGGTCTGCAGAGACCTTATACTTTTCATATGGGTGTGGAATGCTTTGACTGGGAGTCTGTTCGTGTGAACCCCCACTGGTCCAAGACTGATGGGTTGCTTTTCAGATAAGCCACTTGTTTCTGGAGAATTACACATCCTGTTTCCAGAGAATTACACACCTTGGGCACTGTTAAGCTAGGTTCTCATTGTCTGAGCTCAATGCAAGTGCTGGAGCATCGTGTTGGCTCTTGAGGTTGTGTTCCATCATCTCATGCTGGTGGAAGGCCTTGTACCTTTTCTGCTGTGCTCGATGCTTTGGAGTAGGGCAGTGCCCATTAGGTTGGAATTTGAATATTGTTCTTTGTGCTTTAATCTGGGAAGAATACAAACACCTCAAGCCTAAAGCTGAGAAGCTTTTCCCAAGTGCTACCCAGAGTTTTGTGCTGCTAACGGGTAATAAAATAATGAGCTGAAGTACAAAAGATCCAAAAACTGTCTGTGTACCAGCTTCCTGGGAGAACTAGAGAAGTGGATTTGTGAAGTCATCTTCCCTGCTGTGGCAGAAGCCATATCCTCCTTGGGGAGCCAAAAAGTGGATGTGCTGTACCCCCCACCTTGGAGGCACTACACCACAGAAATCATGCCTCCTGGTTCAGGCTGGCAAGTATTTCCCTGGCCCCTGGAAGAGATAAAAGAACTGGTTGTGTACTCTAGGTAGCAAATACTAGCTTTTCACACCATGCCTTTAAGGACATTAGCTTTTACTCTGAAACTGAAACTTCTCATCTGTTCCTTGCTTTGAAAAGTAGTGTGGAAAACAACCAGCAACACTTAAAGCTTCTGGTGGAGCCCTGTTCTCTCACACTGACAGTTCAAGGAGTTTTGGGGGGTCTTTGTGGCTTCTCCAGCCGGTGTGGTGGTATTTCTGTGATTCTGTGATATTCAGATTACAGTTTATGTTGAATGGTCCCTCAAAGCTCGTCTCGTTCTGCCCCTACTATGGGTAGGGACACCTTCACTAGACCAGAGCCTGTCCTACCTGATCTTGAATACCTACAGGGATGGAGAGTCCAGTCTGTTTTAGTGCCTCACCTGGAAGAAGTAAAGAACTTCTTCCTAGAGTGGCCTTTGAGGGCTGACCAACATGCTGCTTGTTGGCTGTGTGCTGGGAAGAAACAGCTTTGCTGTGCTTCTGTTCACTGATGCAGAGGGGCTTGTCCTGAGTACAGGTGTGTGGGGCCCATGCCCAGCTCCACACCCCGGAATGCTTCATGTCCTCCTGCCTTTGGCACTCTGGAAAATAAGTAACTCTTGTTGCTGAAGTGCCTGGTACAAAGCAGAGCATCCTCTTGGAAGGATCCTGTGCGACTCCTGCATGGTTGTAAAACATCAAGACCTGTTCAGCTCCAGGTGTCTCTGGGCCTGAGGCCTTGCTGGAGCCATCCATGCTAGGACATGTCACAGGAAATGGGCTCAGTGTCTGAAGATGCTAATTAAGTACAAAAAGAGTTAATTATTTGTCAAGAGCTAGAAAGAGTCCCACTTGCTAGTCATAGTTTCAGACTTCTATTTTGTTGTCATTCTTCATTGTGCCTTATTCTTCCCTTCACCCAGGGATCTGATCCCTGGGATTGTCCATAATGTCAGGCTTTGGGCATCAAGGCTTGATGGAAAGGGAGAGGCTGGAGCTCGTTACTGTGATAAACTGGTGCTCTAACCGGGCTGTCCACATAGTCTCACTTGCTAACCATTGCTTTCTGCTGCTGCCAGAGGTGCCTTTCTGCTCCTTGCCATGCTTGCAGCTAAATGAGGTTTCTGGCTTCCTGGCCACGTTTAACATGGGCAGGATTTCTGGATGAATGGCCACGGAAATGATGGAGACCAAACTCTGCATTTTGAGCCTTGGGTTCTCTCAAGATGCTGGAGTTACGTCTGTATGAATGTGGCAGTCATGTTTGCTGTGCTTTGGGTCAAATGCTCTGTTAAAGAAGGTCTTGAATAAACTGGGGATGGGTTTTGTCACTTGGCCTTGCCAATAGGAAGTGGCAGAGTCTGAGCAGCACATGGATTTTCCCACATTGCACTTTGATCCTCTGTAATATGCTGATTGTCTTGTTCTTTGAGCAGAACATGAATAATGCTTAACCTCTGGTTCAAACCCGAACCTTAGGATGGCATGAGATTATTTATATACCTTTATTCCTAAAGTGAATCATTGTACCGTGGAGTGTATTATAAATAGAGTCTTCTGTTTCACTTCCTTGTTTGGAGTCACCACCGACCATTGGGATTGGCATAAGGAAACTGAGTAAGTTTCTGGCCAGTGAACCCATCTGGAATTTTTATCCACAGCTTTTGGTGTTCTTTGTAATTTTAAGTAGGGCATGTTCCAAGAGAGAGCATGGTAAGAGACCAGAGCTGAAAGGGTGTTCAGCATTTAAATATGTGGACTGTCATGTTAATGGGATGCTCCAGTTTTTTGCCCAGGAGTGGATGACAAGTGACTAAATAAAGCTGCAGTCCCTGTTTTCCTGTGAGTAGGTGCTTGTGTTTTCCCTTTCGTTTAGGTCTTGGTTTGGTACAAGTTTGGCTGGTTCTTCCTTGCTGCAGCCTCTGACCCGGTCAAATGACTTGAAATTACTTTAGTATCATGTAGGACAAAAGTTGGCTTTAAATGCTTCATAGTAAATTTTATATTGAGGGCTACATTCAGCTCCCTAATACCTTTTCATTTGAGAGGAATGAGTGTCACTGCTTGTACACTGGAGTGGTGGTGTATGTTCCTCACGCTGGTGGTTGGCTTCATTCCGAAGCTGGTGCTGGATAATTGTAGAGAAGTATTAATTAATGATAGCTGCTGGGAGCTCGTGAGGGCTTTCAAAGTCTGCTCCAACGCCACTGAGCAATCCTGCAGGCTTCTTGAGGACAGAAGCCATGAACAACATCAGAAGAGCATGGATGTGAGTTGGACTGGACTGACCACAAATTCCTGAAAGGACGGGGCAGAGGTGGACACCAAATTCCCACATGCTTCAGTCAAAGTGGTGTCACTCAGCAGCACAGCCATAGTGGCTTTGATCTGTCTTGCACTTCATGTTGGAAAAAGCAGAAACACCCTCTGGTTTAAGATATTAATCCTAACCTTTACTGTTGCCTTGCTGTAACAGTTGGAAAATTAAGGATAAAGTGCTATCTTAGCTTTGGATACCTATTGGGGAGCTGGTTGCTTGTGGCCCATGTAAGGGAGTCTCCTGTGGTGTTTCAGAAGAATCTTTAGATGACAGTCAGAGCTCCTCAGAACTTAAAGCTGCTTTTTAAAAATTTGATTTTTTTGTTAGAATTATCCATGTGTTTTCTTCCAAAGGATGTTACATGGCCAAGTTTTGAGTTCAGTACAGAACAGGCTGTCTCTGGACAGAGTTACCCAGAAACAGTTTCATTTTGGTTTGACTTCACCTGTCTTACAGTGCACTCCCCCTCAGAAATTGCTGTTTGGAGTCTGGTCTCTGGAGGATGTTTTTTAAGGAAGAAAGTCACAAACAAATAAAAAACCCCCCTTGTGCTTCCTTTTGACCAAAATGCCTGGAGCACAGCAGGAGATGGAGCCAGCCCAGGCATACTGCGTCAACGGAGTTCAGGTTTGGGAACCTGTTTCCCAAGGTGGGGAAACACAGTTTACCAAAAACCAAACCTCCAGTTACTGAAGAGAGAGAAATATCTATTTTGTTAAGAAAATACTGTCTTCTGAACTGAAGTTCACATTATTTGTTGCATAGAAAGCTATGAGTTTCCCCTGACATAGGGTAAGGAGAATGATTTTCCTATGAGCAGTCGGGTTTGGCTCTGTTTCCTCCTCAGTACTTGGAAGCTGCCGTATCCAGCTGAAAACAAACCGTGCCTTTTTTGTTTTTAAGCAGAATACAGTAAGATTGGAAGTCACTGGTGTGAACTGCTTCACAGAGACTTCCTAAAATGTGCTTTCTTCCTTACCAGGTTCAATACAGATATGAGTGCCTGGCTGCTCTGCTGCTCTCGTGCCCCAGCACTCACTGCCCTGTGATTTTGGATAACAAGCCTAAGAAGTGAGTTAGACTTCGTGTGGTGAGTGTCACGTGCTTTTGATATTCTGGAGTGTCTTAGCTTGGAGCTCAAATATTCCCTCCTAAAAACCCAAATTCACCTGTGTTTGATAAGAGGCTTCTCCCTTATGGAAGCAGGGAGAACTGAGGCTGTTCAGCCTGGAGAAGGGAAGGTTGCATGGATACCTCAGAGCACCTTCTGGAATCTGAAGGGGCTACAGGGAATCTGGAGGGGGACTGCTCATCCAGAGTTGTAGTGACAGGACAAGGGAGAATGACTTCAAACTGATAAAGGGGAAATTTAGGTTAAATACAAGTAAAATTCTTCCCTGTGAGGGTGGTGAGACCCTGGCACAGGTTACCCAGAGCAGCTGTGGCTGCCCCATCCCTGGAAATGTCCAAGGCCAGGACATGGCTTGGGGCAACTTGGGCTAGTAGAAGTTGTCCCTGCTCTTGGCAGGGGGTGGAACAAGCTGATCTTTAAGGTCCCATCCAACCCAAACCATTCTGTGGTTCTTTGATTCTCTATATAAGACAAGACACTAAAAATTCAGTATCTTATCTGCATTATCAATTAAATATCTGCCAAGCCTATGGAAGGATGCTTAGAGACCCAAATGTCAGTTGTTCAATTCTTATTCCTTATTTCCATTGTGATTTTTTTTTCCTCTCAGTTTTGTCAGCATTTTTCATCTGAAGCAGCTTATCTGGGAAATTGCATCCCTGATTTCCTTTCCCTGGCATTATTTTTAGAAAGACAGGTGTGGAGCTGAGAAGTAGGTAGCTGCAGTGTTGCTTGTCAGTGACGAACAAGGAAATTGGACAGGATTAAAGACAGGGAGAGTCCAGAGTCTTCTGTGGTGAACTGAGAGCAGAGTTGTTGTGTTCTAAGTGTGTGACAAACAAAATAAGGGCCAGGTTATTACCTATTCTGTAACAGCTCACCTACGGAATGAGCAGAAAACTCAAAACTGAAGTTGTTGGGAAAATGTTCCCCTCCAGAAATCAAATGGAATAGTAGCTGTAGGTGAGAGTGTGTTGGACTGATTCCAGTGGGGGTAGATTGCTTGGTTTCATGAAAATAAACCAGTGAGTGTTCTCCTTTAGGGAGTGCCCATCCCTGCTTGGCACAAGGGGTTTTTGGGGTGTACATGAAGGCTGAAAATGGTGTTAGAGTTCTCTTTCTCGACTTCTGAAAATGCATTTATGTAGTGACAAACAATTTTTCTTCTGTGCAGACTAAGTGATCCTGATTAAGTCATTGAGTTGTTTTGTTTAGGGCCATAATCGTGCAACATCCTTTGGGAATGTTGTTTCTATTTTTGGCCAAAGTGATGTGACAAAACAAATTCTTTCAAAACTGTAATTTCCATTTAGAATTCTCTCTGTAGAAAGCTTCATGAGTTCTTGCTTTTTGGTAATTTCAGCTGGGGGCGGGAGGGGCACAGTGGATGGGCTGCAGTTTCATCCTCTCTGCAGCTTCCAGCCTGGAGGAGAAATCTGGTTCCAATTTTGCTTGATATTGTATCTCAAATTATTTTTGCAGCTTCATTCCCTAAAACCAATTTGTCTATTTTTGGTGACAGTAGTAGGAGTGTCATTAATTGTTGAAAAGTGTTTAGTTTGAGCAGCTCAGGCTGGTGCAGTGCTTTAATATCTTCTATGAGCCCAGCAGAAGCTATGTCATCTGCCTGGGCCTTCTTTCACATTATTTTTTTCTCAAAGAGAAGCCTCTGCGGTCTAAAGCTTTGCTGTTGTGATGTTGTGGAGGGTTTCTTTTGGAACTGAAGTCACTGGCTTCTTTTTCTATATCCTGCCTGTAAGATATCTGGGATTTTGGGAATTTTTTTGACTCAGATATACCTATTTCCTGAGGTTTGCATTCGTAGCATGCTTTTTCACTTGAGTGAAGCTTGTTTCCTGTTCCTCCCTGCTTTTATCTTTCTGTATATTTTAATTTAATATTTAAAGGCACGCTGGTTTTCCCATTGTATGACTTCCAGAGGTGCTGCTGTGAGCCAGCACTGCCTCATGCCATTACTTGTCTGTGTGTGTCCTCACCTGCGTGTTCCCTGCCTCAGGATGCCCAAGGTGCACTGGCCTGACTTCTTCCCAGCTCCAGTGAAACCAGTGCCAGATGCTTCCCTCCCGTGTTTGTGCTGCAGAGCCACAAGTTATCCATGTGAGTGAGGAGCTGGCTCTTGGCACTGCCGTGGTGACCTCAGTGTGCTCACTCAGCCACGTCCAGCTTGAGGAATTTGGCCTTAGGTGCAAATTTTTTTCCCTGGATGGCATAAATGAACAAGAGCAACAGCAGCTGCAGCCTTGAGCTGATGTCCAAACCCAGGGAGACAGCTGTGGGGGCCGTGGGTGCCTCCTCTGTACCCTGCTTACATCCTGAGAACAGCCCTGGTAATGTGGGGAAGCCTAAATTTCTTTTTGTACAAGGAGCTTTCTAGATGTATTAGTCATCCATCAGGCTTCTGGATTATTTAAGTGCTTAAGCACTCCTCAAAAAGCAGCAATATCTATTTGTAGAAAGGTACATCATGTGAAGTGCAATTCCAATAAATTAGAGCTGCCTGCTGGAGATGTTCTTGGGAATTTTGCCCCTCCAGTTGTGGGACTTCAGGAGCTGGAGGGGCCCCCATCAAAGATCTGAAATCTTAGAGGCTGCTGGTTGGTCTTGTGGACGTGTATGGTGATACATTAGAGCTCCTCTCAACTTCTCCCACAAAATCATTCCTCCTGTTCAGCCTGATGCAGCCTCAGCTGGTCCATGTTGATCTCCAGACAATGAGAAACCCTGAGGAAAAGGTGATCTGTAGCATTGGGAGCAAATATTCTTCCATTTGGCGTGGGAGAACTCAAATAGTGAAAGATAAAAACCCTCTTCTCTGACTCTTGAACTTGTTCTGTCTTGAACTAAGTCTGAAAGTGCCTAAAGCTGAAATGGTCCATTTTTAAGCTGTAATTCATCTGTCCGTGCTGTTTGCAGAAAATCTTTAGGACAGTTGCTAGCTAGAAAGTTAATTCCAATACAGCACAGTTATATCCTCAAACTGAAAGAAAACTTAAATCTTTGTGAGTTTTGTAATGCATGTGAATTGGCTTCATTGTATTCTAACCCAGAAGTTAAACATGAGGTTTCATGTAAGGTTTTGAGATTCACAGACTGGCAAAACCCTTGTCCTTGCTTATGCAGTCTGGCTTTTATGTAACTCATTATTTTTGCTCAAATGTTGCAGATAGTCGGTTTCCTCTAGCAACAGCCACCAGATGTTTCACTGAACAAGACTTAATTCTTTAAAATTGACCTGTGAGAAATGTGTGAAGGCGAACAGGGAGGCGGAACAATTGTATGCCAGTGTGATTTCCATTTCCTTGCTAAAATCCCACTGCAGGCCTTGCAGTCTGAGTCCAGCAATGATGGATCCTGATTTTTGTGGTAGACTGTGAGACCTTGTCTGTGGTTTTTAGTGTTTCCATAAATGTGGTGTTGGGAGCAGGGGGATGTCATTTAGCTGTTTTACAACAGTTAGTGTTACTTGGGCAATTAGCACTGTATGGGTTAATTCTATCAATTAGCACTGTATGGATTAATTCTATTTGATGGGAATCTTGCTGTCCATAGGTTTTCTGTGATCAACTGTGTGCTTTGCTAGACTATTTCCCATTTCTCTATTTCATATTTCCATGAGAAACCAAGTCCTGTGTCAGTTTTCTGGCTGGGGGAAGAGAGTGACCCGATGAGG
Organism: Sylvia atricapilla; assembly: GCF_009819655.1. NCBI lineage: Eukaryota > Metazoa > Chordata > Aves > Passeriformes > Sylviidae > Sylvia > Sylvia atricapilla. Next base: position 17,335,518 of record NC_089152.1, read on the forward strand.
TGAGTGGTCCCGGTGGTCACTGGAAGAAGTTCCTAGCAGCTCTTGTCTTTGAAACATTCCCATTCTAGGTGTTTGTCCTGTACATCCAGGACCACTTTGTGTGGGAGAAATTGCACAGGGATTCTTTGCTGGGGTGAATTATCTGCAACCTGGATTTTGGGGTCTTTTGTTTTCTTGTCCATGTCTGCAGAAACTACATCAATCAAAGCAGAGCTGTGCCATTTCCCTTCTCCACAAGGATATTTTGGTCCCATTGTGCTGCTTCTTGTGCAGTTTGCACATGGAGGTGTGCACTGGACAGATGATCTTCAGGAGGAAATTTACTGGTCTCTAACTGGGGGTACTGGTGGTAGCTCTGTACCTGAGAAGTAAGGATTGGGTAGAGAAGTTCAGCTTTCAGGTATTTTCAAGGTTTTGGAGATCAAAGTATCTGCTGGTTTAGGCTAAGGATGGTTCTGCTGGAAATAAGATTTCTCCAGTGCTGGAAATGCTTTAGGACACAGTGTGGATGCTCTAGTCTTCAAAATTAGGGATTTTGGTACTTGTTGGTCTCTGCATTGGTCATTTTTGAGAAATTCTAGGTGTCTGCCACAAAATTTTAGCACCACTTAAGCCAGAGGTAACTTGAATATCCTTTTCTTGCAGTAAGATGTGCAACTGGTACCTGAAGTAGCATCCTGGACTAGCGTTCCCTTGTGCTGCTTCTTCCAGTTTTGAAATTCAGTGTCTCTTGTCCTGTTTTCTCCTGATGGGATGGTGGATAGAGGATGTGCTACATCCCAGTGTTCCAGAAACCTGTGAGGGTGGGAGATGTGGCTGTAGTTTGAAGGAAAGCTGTTGCTGCTTAACACAACAAATGAGAGCCTTTCTATTCTGGCATTGTTACACAAAGCTATTGAAAATTACCAAAGGACAGGGGAAGCAAAACTCCTTAAGTTCATGTGTTTATTGTGGAGTGTTAGAAGAATCATAAATGTCCAATTGTCCCCAAGTTCCGTCTGTGTCCAGTTAATGCAGCAGCAGTGTGTGACAGCCTGGTCCTGCTGGGAAGGATGGTGTCATCCTTGTGCTGGATGTGCCTTCTTTTAACCCCTCAGTAGGATGGTGAGGCCCTGGCACAGATTGCTCAGAGTAGCTGTGGTTGTCCCACCTCTTTAAGTGCTCAAGGATAGATTGGACAGGGCTTGGAGCAACCTGGGATAGTGGAAGGTGTCCCTGCCCATGGCAGGGGGATGGAACTGGGTGAGCTTTAAGGTTCCTTCCAACCCAGTCCAGTCTGGAATTCAGCTGGCAGCCAGTTCTGGAGTTGACTCACTAAGAGATCAAACAAGTGCCAGAGCTGGTGAAAGGGAGAGATGTGAGGGTGTTTGATGGATTGAGGACCGGGAAGGTGCCTTTTGGAGTAGCTGGGTGTTAACTGGGGCACACATCTGATGTGTGTGTATCTGGCATGCCTGTTTGGTAACCTGGGGTGCAGATCTTCAGTCAGAATCATCTCATCCCAGAATTACAGACTCATTTAGGTTGGAAAAGACCTTTGAGATCAAGTCCAACTTTTGACCAATCACCACCTTTTGAACTAGAACAGAACACTAAATCCTACCATCAGTTGTTTCTTGAACACCTCCAGTGATGGTGACTCCACCACCTCCCTGAGCAGCCAATTCCGATGCTTCGTAACTCCTTCTGAGAAGAAATTCCTCTTGATGTCCAACCTCAACCTCTACTGGCACTGACTGAGGCCACGTCCTCTGATCTTGTGGTTCCCTCAGCCCCAGTGAGACATCTAAAGCCTGGCTTTGCCTCCCACTCTGTCCTTCCTCATTGTAACTGTGCCTCCCTGGCAGGTCAGGGAGCCCTGACCCGTGGCTGCCAATGCTGGGAGGCTTCACTGGGCGGGAATTGTCTTGCCTTTGCCTAATTTCAGCTTTTAGCCTGTCTCAGCCTGGCTGCTTAACTACTAATGCCATGCTCATGGTCTGTTACATCTCTGGAATGGGCTGGAGGAGCCTGAGCTGCTCTGTGCTGTAGAAGCAATTTTTCAGGCTTGTGGGATGCTGTGGGGCCGTTTGGGGGTTCACCTGAGGGCAGCTGCTGGGAAGTGCTTGTAGATTGGGATAGAAGATGGTGCTGGGATAAACTGATTTTTATCTAGGAAGGTCTCCTTGCTCCTCACTTCCTTTGGGTCATGAGTCTGGAGGCATAAACACTTAATTGCTTCAATTCTAAGGATTTGGAGCTTTTTCCTAATCACCTCAACCCCCCTTTCTGAGCTTCAGCACTTGCAGATGATTAAGTATGAAACACTTCCCTGTGTGTCTGAAAGACTAAGATCAAATCTAAAGGGACCTGTCATAGTGAGTGGCATCCCTGCCCATGGCAAGGGTTGGAAGGAGATGAGCTTTAAGGGCCCTTCTCACCCAAACCATTCCATGATTACACGGGAATGTGGATTGCTGTACATATGGAGCTTTGACTCACACCCAAACTCTGGGGCTGTGCTGTTGTAAACAGAGCTGAGAAGGCTGGGGTTGAGCTGTGGTGGAGGCTTAGCCACACTGATTGCTTTCCTAGGGAAAAAAACCCGCTACCAGGAAAACGAAAGGAAAAACTTTATCTTTTTACTGTCAGGAAAAACTTGATTGCTAGGTTTTGTACCTGATCACCTCCTAGATCAGGTATAAGCTGCTTTTTGTATATGTACATGAATTGGGGAAATTGTCGTACAGTACCCACTTGACCTTTCCTTAGAACAAACAAACCCCACTGCTAACATGCACCTATCACAGTAATCCAGGGAATAATCCCAGGAAAAAAACTATAAAATCATATTAATCTTTCCATTTTCTTAGCCTGCAGTTGTATAAGAGATGTCAGAGGATACTAGGGCGTCTTCAGCTGTGTCTGGTAGTGTTTCAGGGGACAACAGAAGAGCTTGGCTCCTGGAAGTGCATCTCCTGTTTCCTGCCAAATGTCCTTTGGTGTGAGTGGTCCCAGCATTTGCACTTGTGGCCTGTGGTAGAGGAGGGATCAGCTGCAGACTATCCAAGCTCCTTCCTGACCAGCTGGCAGGTGATGTGATTTCTACAAGCAAATACATGGTTGTTGTAATTTTCTCTTCCTCAAGCAGCAGCAGAGGTTTGCAGGGCTGTAAATTACCTCAGAGAGTGCACATAATGAAGCCAGGTCCCTTGGGGACATCAGATTGGTATTTTATAGATGTGGTCAAGCAATGATCCATCACAAACAAGGGGTTGATTATATTTAGGCAGGTTGTTCCTTTTTCCATGTGCAGCTTCACCTTGCCCTGAGATGCAGCCTGGGAGGGATGATGACCAGACCAGCATGGTTGAGAGTTTGTTTTCCATTGTAATGTTGCCCTCAGGTGCTGGGAGGTCTGAATTTTTAACATTTCCTGTAGCAGGAGGCAGATGGCCCTCAGTTTCCTTCTCACCTAAACATTCTTCTCCAGGTGAATGAGAATCAAATCTGGGCAGTTTCTGTGGCAAAACTGTATTCTTCCAGTTCTTGTCTTGCCTATCAATTGAAATAGAAAATGGGTTAAAAAGACCTTTCTGATACAGATGTCTGCACTGGCCATGGTGAAATTGTATCAGGTTTTGCCTTTTCTGAGATGCCATCTTTGGAGACATGGAGCTGCTCCTGTAAAGGAGGATGGTGGTTGACCTCAAATGAGCTCTGAAGGTCACAGGTTCAAGAAGGGGGTGAGCTACCTCGCATGGCCCAAGCTGTAGGGCACTGTTCCCTGAGCTGTGGGACAGGAGGCTGCACAGATTGACCCAGAGCAGGATGAGTTCAGTCAGGTGGGGAAAACCAGTCCAGCACTGTTGCATTAATGATATTACAGGTTCTGAGACAGTCTTTAAGTCCTTTGCTCCAGCATTGTGCATCACCATGCCCTTCCTGTGCTCCCAAGGGCGTGGCTGGCTGGTGCTTGTCCATCGCACCTGCACTGTCATAGCATCAGTTTCTCACAAATAATCTGAAATGCCCTTGTGCCACCTGCCTGTTTTCATGATCTGACTGAGAAGACTCGGCTAGAAATAGCCTGAATTTTCTTCCGCATGTGGTGATTTAAGTGGGTATTTTGTGGCTGAGTACAGAGCCATTTTTGGGTTTCAAACCACAAAAGATAATGTTTGAAAAAGTGAAGTGAAGTACTGGGCTGTTGTCTAGAGATGCAATCAAGAGGTGCTGCCTTTCCTTGTGGAAGAACTGCCTTGTAGGCAGAAGAATTGGGCTTGTTTTTCCAGCTTTCTCAAGGTCATGTTGTTGGCATGGGATAGGGGACAGGTGCTGTAATGGAGTAATTAATCTTGGAAATACAGTTTAAGATAGCACCTAAAGGAGATCTGTGGTTGAGGGAGGCAGGGTTCCAGCAAGGGATTCTTAGAGCTCAGCCTGTATTTAAGTGAAGATTTGGTGGAGGGGGAGGATTTAGATGGGAGGTTGGTGCCTCTCAGAGGGCAAAGAGGCTCGGTAGGAACTAACTTCTCCCATGGTTTGGAGGCAAGTCCTGCATGGGACAAGCCCCCATGTCTTGTTTTAGGTGACGGGTGTTAAAACTAATAGGGTGGAAAAAGGTGGTGTGTCTCTACTCAGTGAGATAACTTGTGAAATAAGTGCTGAAGTTCAGTGTGAAGAAATGTGCCAGCCGTGATTAGTCCAGGGCTGTGCAATGCAGTAAAGGAAATAAGGATAGGGATAAAGGAATTTATCATCAAGATGTGCTTCCCTTGGCTACACATCTCTGTGAGTACCTGTGTGGCATCTCTACTTTGTTTGAAAAGATAAACTTAACTCAAAAGTCCAGATGAGTGTGAGAGGTAGAATAAACACTTTCCAGCTCTAGAGCCCTCCTCTGATTATCACTCCTTGTTCAGTATTTTCTTGCAGGGTATTGGCTTCAGTTTCTCTCACTGCTAATCCCAGGAGTCCATAAGATGTTTTCTAATCTCTTTGCACCAAATTGTTTCTCTATCACAGTTTTTGATTCTTGAGGAACCTTTCGGCTTCTCTCTGCAGTGTCACTAATTATTATGTCATTCTATAATGGGAAATACAGTTTCATGGAGCTGCACACACTTCCTACAGCTTCTGCTGCTGGACTGAGTGAATTCAAGGGTGTCCTAGGAAATGTGGTTTCAATTTTTGGATAATCTAGTATCTAATAATGCCCAAGTTCTGAAGCTTTTTTCTGTGGACAGGGATGAGTGACTCCACTCCCATGTGGATTTCTTTGTGTTAGGCTGCACTGCTGAGCTGGTGCTTCATTATTTTCCTCACAGGTGGAATATGTGTGGATAAGTCTCCTATGACTTTATCATAAAGGTGGAGAAATTCAGGGTCTTTGAATTCTTTGTGAAGTGGGATTGATGCCAACTTTATGCTGTGGTCGTGAGGCTGGTGGGAAGGGATGGCATGCAGAGGGACCTGGAGACTGGGACTGTGGGAAACTCATGGAGCTCAGCAAGGCCAGGTGTGATGTCCTGTCCCTGGGCCAGGGCCACCCCCAGCACAAACACAGACTGGGTGGAAAAGGGATTGAGCACAGCCCTGGCAGCCCCAAGACCACAGTGCCCCGGGGGATTCTGCCCCACTCAGGTGAAATCCCACCTGCAGAGGTGACTCCAGCACAGGGGTCCCAGCAAAGAAAGGATGTGGAGCTGCTGGAGCGAGTCTAGAGGAGCTCACAGAGATGCTCCAAGGAGCCCCTCTGCTCTGGAGCCAGGCTGGGAGAGCCGGAGATGTTCATCTGGAGAAGGCTCCAGGGAGACCTCGGAGCCCCTTCCAGTGCCTAAAGGGGCTCCAGGAGAGCTGGAGAAGGACTTTGGACAAGAGCCTAGAGGGATGGGACAAGGGGCAATGGCTTCCCACTTGCAGAGAGCAGGATTAGATGGGATATTGGGAAGAAATTCTTCTCTGTGAAGATGGGGAGACCATGGCACAGGTTGCCCAGAGCAGCTATGGCTGCCCCATCCCTGGAAGTGTCCAAGGTCAGGTGAAACAGGGGTTGAAAAAACCTGGGGTAGTGGGAAGTGTCCCTCCCTATGCCAGGGGGTGGAACAAGCTGAGCTTCCAACCCAAACCAGTCCATGAACACAGGAAAGGGTTAGAAACTTCTGAACCAGGAGTGTCAACACAAGTCTAATGCCTTGAGGAATGCAGCAAAATCCTTCTTTTTGTTAACCACAAGCCTTCTCTCTTGTCCATACTAGTGGGTATTTATATTTTAGTGGTGTGTGCCTTGTCTTTCCTTCCTAATGGGTTGCTGGACTACAAGTGGGTGGAAGATTTGTTTGTTTTGGCACAATATTCCCTTTACATAGGCACGTCTGAAGTTTAGAGCAAACGGAGCCAGGCCGTGAACTGTGCAAAGTCCTTAACAAGAGAGAAAGGAGAGAAGCAGGAAGAGTTGTCATGTAAAATTACCTCTCTGAAATGGAACCATCCCTTCAGCTTGTTTCCCTGCTGGTTTACAGGCTGCTTCCTTGAGCTGACACGGCTCTATCGGATGCGCCGTGAGCTTGAGCGTTTGTGTCAGCGCTGCCTGTTCCTGCCACTTGCCCTCACTGGATGGGCTGTGGGTTGGTAATCCAGTATCCCTTCTTTAGGGCATTGAGTAGCTCCAGTGGTAATGCTCTTCTGGCACAAATCGTAGTGGCTGTAACCAAAACAGCAAGGTGACCTCAGAAAGGGAGCTCAGGTGTTCACTCACTGTCGAAGTGCCTTTGACTGACCTGTCAGATAAGCATCAGGTGGTGACACAGTGCTGTGATGCACATAAAGGGTTATCAGTGTCAGTGGCAGAAGCTGGCATGAATTAAATCCACTGCCATGACCTTAACGCAGCAGCATTTCCAAATATCTGGCTTAATAATGAAAATAAATGTGCTGTGGAACCTGGATATGGCTTTGGAGTTATTGTTTGTGACTTGAAAAATCACAGCTTGTGGAATATCCTGAGTTAGAGGGGACCCACAGGGATCGTCAAGTCCAACACCTGGCTCTGCACAGGACAGCACATGTCCCTGAGAGCATTGTCCAGACCCTCCTTGAGCTGTAGCAGCCTTAGGGCCAAGACCATTCCCTGGGGAGCCTGTTCAGTTCCCCACCGTCCTCTGAGCAAAGTTCCTAATATCCAACCTAAACCACCTCTACCACAGCTCCATGGTATTTTTCTTGGTGTGCAGGGATTTTGGGGAGTGCAGATGTCCTTGTAGGCCTTAATGCTCTCCTGGGCACATGGTCCATCACCCAGTGCAAAAGCAGGTGATGTCTGACCACCCCTATTTGTCAACCTCTGTTCAGAAAAGCCAGGAAAGGATGGTGATGTCTCAACTAGGCTGATCCTTCACAAATTTAAATTTGTCTCTTTACTGTGAGCTTGAAGGGGAAAATTTGATGATGCCCATGTGACAGCTGGATGAGTAGTGGCAGAACACGTCTCTGAAACTTCTCCAGACTGTCACTGTGAGAAACCAGAGTGTGTTTGTTGCCATCTCTGGTGCTGCACATGCCACCCAGACCTGTATTGGTGTATAAGATGGCCTTACAGGAATGCCAGTGCAGAGATTCCATCTCTGCTGATGCTGCTCCACCTGGACCTCATCTTGGCATTGTTTTACAATGAAACTGCACCTGTGAAAGCACAGGTAGAAAAATGAGAGGTGTGAGATGGTGCTTCCTAATACACCTGGAAGGAGCTAAAATACCCATCCAGTGTGTGAAGAGTTTTAAGGAGTTGACAACTTCAAATTTGAGGAAGAAAAAACCCCAGAGAACCAACCAACAGCACAAACCTTCAAGTATTATGATTTTTTAAAGCCATGTGGCTGCTCATGGAGTGTTGGTGGCTCCTGCTTGGCTTCCCCCTGTGGGCAGATGCCATGGGTCACTTCCTTGCCAGATTGAGGAAGGAACTCGGCACAAACATTTGTTTTCTGTGAACAAACGGAACTGTCTGACTGTGTATTTTTGGGGTTATGGTGCCTAATTGCCCCACTGAGGAAGTGCAGAGTTTTATGGAGCTGATGGTGTTTGTGTAGGTGTAGCCACCAGCACAGTTAGACCAGTAACCAAGAGTGGACCTTGCACTGGGGAGGAGACAGCTCAACTGCCAGCAAATAGAGCGACCTTTGCTTCATTTAGAATTCAATAAATAAGAATAAAGTATAAGAAATGAAAATTTAAAAGGCAAGAGACAGGATCTAAACATCTTCTGGCCTGCCTGCCAAGGGGATTGTGCTTCTCCAGCAGGTATTTTGCTTGGTCTGGATGTAATTCCTAGCACCTTTCTGCCACATAGGTAATCCAAATCCTTCTGACAGCTGAACTGCTTCATAAGGACACAGAGTCGGGAGATCTGGGAGATTTAGGGAGTCTTACATCTCAAAGAGGAAGGAAATTACAGCTCTTTATGTGCCATGAGGAGGCTACCCTGTGGGATAAGTGGGTTTTGGGGTGGGACAGCTTGTTTTGGGGTTGCAGTGTTGGCATAATGGAGTTTTTATAATCCCATGCCAGGAAGGGGAGACAAATTGCTGCAGAAAGTTTCAGGCTTTGAGTGTAACAGTGCCTTAAATATCGAACTCTGGCAGTTTTTAATGGATCTTATCTATCCAAATAAAAACCTTCCTCTCCCAAAACAGAGGTGTCAAGGAATCAAGGTGCTGGCATTGGGTTGCTGAAGCTGAAGCACTTGTTTTTATTAAGCCCAAATTAGCAGGATATATTGTTTAGGGATTGTGCTTCTTACTTTTCCATCTCCCTTGTGCTCCAAACTTCCTAAGCAGGTGAATGGTTAGTCACCCCTGTCTGACAGCAATTTGCCTCCAAAAAAGGAGCCCATTAAAGGCAGGGGCAGATTTCTCTCCCTCTGTAGGTCTCAGGTACATAGTTTCCTCTTCAAGATATGGTTTAGTTGCAAACAAAATAAGTAGGTGATGTCAGTTAAATTCCTGCCAAGTGTCTCATTACATGAAGAGACAGCATAGTCCACTCCTCTCTCCATGACTGCTGCAAAAGGCAGTATCTTCACAAAAGGAGAGGGTAAAAGCTCAGGCATTAAAAGGAAAAAAAACCATGTACATTAAATCATGGACTATCAGGTTTTCTTGTGTTTTCCCTTAATACACTCTCTCTCTCCTGTTGGCATCACCGTTACTGAAGAAGTGCTGCTGTTCCAGTTCTTACATTACCATGTTTCCAGTTTATTACCCAGCTCTTACATGGAGTTTTTAGTGGTGAGCAACCTCGAACGAAATCTATTGGGCACCGTCAAGAGTCTGTGGGATGGAATGACACAGACTTGGCAGAGTTTTCTCTTCCCCATTTGTTATGGGATTTGGCCTTTGCCTGGCAGACCAAGTCCTGAAGTTCAGCTGAACAGAGTGTACTTGAGACTTCTACCCTCTCCACTGTTCTTGGGCATGTTCCCTTCTTATCTTTTCATCCTCTCTTCATATGAGAGGCTGTGTGGTGGTGAAGAACAGCTGCTTGAGTGACTGTGAGGTCACACTTGGAATCACAGAGGGATATGGATGCAGAGTCTCTTACAGCCACACGAGCTTTGGCTGGTGACTGCTGCTCATCCCTGCAGGACACACCTGAGCCAGGCTGAGTCATGCCCAGTTTGTGGTGTGTTTGGCACTCGGTGACTAAATCATCTCCCTGAATTAGGTACTTCATTCCTGTTGCATGGAAGTAGATTTTTCCCCAAGGCTTTGCTGCTCTGTGGTGGACACTTGGACACTGAGAAAGCCCTTGTGCCTGTGCTGTGAGAGTCAAGATGTTTTCCTGTCTCCTGAGCCATCAGCTACAAACACTGAGCACCAGGAGGCTGATCCTGAATCTGACCGGTGGTGTCTGAAGATCATTTCAGGAGCTGATATGAGACTTAGCAGAAGTTTGGTGTCATTTTGAGCTGAGGCAACAAAGAGACTGTTCTGCTTGTTTGTCCTCGGCTTTTAGAAGTGCTCTAGGTATTGATGGGACAGAGAGGAGACAACCTGTTCTTATCAGGTAACCACAAACCAAGCCTGGGGACCTGGAACTTTCTTAAGTTGGAATACAAAGACCTTGCATCTGAACCCCACCTCACTGCTCTTCTGTTATGACACTTTTTATGGCTACTGCAGGAATGTGTCCTTCCCTAGGGGAAACACATACCTGTTGTGTGCTGGATTCACCACCTTGGAACAGGGCCAAAAGGCTCTCAGCACCTCAGGGCTCCCTGTTGTTCCAAGCTGGGTTCCACTTGTGCAGCTTCTACCTCACCTTTGCCATCAAGGTGTCTTCACTTTTCTTTGACCATCTCCGTGAATTCACAAGGGCTTTTCTTCTGGTGAGAGGCTCTTCTCTGCCCCACACACACTGTGAAAGCTGCCTTGGCTCTAAACTTGGTACTTGCATTCCTTTCTGAAGCAGAAGAAAGCACTTCATGGTTTGGAGAGTACCAGGGTTTTTGAGGGCAGGGGGAAGTTGTGTTTGGCTGCCAGGTTCACCAGTCTTTTCAAGCTGCCTGAGCCTGTCCGCAATTTGTCTTCTGTGCTGCTTTTCCTTGCCAGGCAGAGCACAGATAAAACAGTTGTAGATGATTGAGGTGCATCTGTGTTAAATTAGGCTGTAAATCTGTAAAAGTGATGCTGCTGCCAGTGATCCAAGGCTGCTCCAGAGCCTAAGCTCCCATGGTGGTCCTGTTGAGGACTTTGATACCATTAACTGCAAACTACATCCATCAACCACCATGAATCCGTGTGCTGTGGGTTGTTCCTGGATGATGGATGCACGTGGTTGTCTAGAACTCATCTTTGCCCTTTTCTTCTTCAAATGCATTGCCTGGAAGGAAGGGGATGGTATAGGCACATCTGCACCTCTCTTTTTGCTGTTAAACCTGGTATTTTAAGAGGGAAAAGAAGCTACAGGTTTATGATGCCTGGATATCAGAGAAGAGAACTTCTGCAGAGTCTGTTGTAGAGCTTTTGCTGCTGGCAGGTTTTTCCTCATTTGCTCTGTTGCATAGCCATAAATACATATTTCTGCTGAAACCTGATCTATGTGGCCTTACACAGCCTGTTTTGTGAGAGGAGATGGTATCCTGACCACCAGGCTCTTTGAGAAGCTGTTCAAAGATTTGACTTGAAGATCTTGGAGGTCTTTTCCTACCTTAGTGATTCTAAACACTGGACTGTAAAGCTGTACTGCCAGGAGATAGATCCTGGAAGTGCTGTCGGTGTGAGGGCCCCTCCAGGCAGGGGCAGCAGGATGCAGGACTCCCAAGATGCAGGGAATGCAGCCCTGGGATGATGGGGTGTATGGACTGAGCACGGATCACAGGAATGTGCTGCTCACAGCCAGGCATTGGCACTCAGATGGGATTTCAACAGAGGGATGTGAGTCTGATGTCTGCTCAAGCCTCAGAAGGTACAGGGGTGCTGCTCTGGCAGTTGCGCTTCAGTTTTTCCTCTGTCTGGCCTAAAAAAGCCCCGAAAATATGTGGAGCTCAGGTTTCATGAGGGGATTTTTTCATTTTATTCCCTCATTCAACTGTTCCTTTAACTGTTCTCGTATAATCTACCTCTTCATAAACAGCTCTAACCCCCCTTTCCTGACAGATTATGGTCTCTAGTCCTTTTTACATCTATAGGAATGTGCATCCCTGGCTGCTGGCACACGTTTGGCTGGGACTCATTTGGGAGAGAGAAGTCAATGAATTGATCTCACAAACCACTTCCCTGGAAAATGCTCTATGCTTTGTTTTGACTCTGCTTTTTTTTGACTCTGCTCATGTGGAAGAAGTAAATTTCCAACTAAATTAGTTTTTCCCTTCCAAACATTCCTGCCTTTCATGCTGAGCTTCCATAGAGGGGATTGGGAGCAAAGTTCAGGAATGAACTTAGAGAATGGGTGCTTGGATCACTCTCAGTAAAACGATCAACTGAGATCATTTGGGAAACTAACTTGCCAATGTATTTAGTTGGGGATTATTCAGTTAATGTGTTTTAGCGTGTTCATAAGGTCTTCAAGGAAAAGAGCTCTTGGAAGTTTACTTCACTCAGATGGAAAAAGGCATGATTTCATTTGGTTTCATCCCTGTTTGTAAAAACTGTAACTGGAGGATGTAAATTTGACAGTCCTGGGCCATTCATGGGTAATAAATGAGTGTAGTGATCTGCAGTTGTCCATCCTTCTCCCTTCCCAGCAGTATAGACTTAAGTATTGTTTGTGTGCCTCCTTATTTTCGGCCTGTGAAACACTGAACAAAACTAACTGCACAAGCTGAAGATTAAATTGTTGGGTCAAATGATTCAACAGAAGCAATTAGTAATGTTTAAAAGGCATCTGCAGCCTCCGAGGTTGGGGAGAATCTCCCAAGTGAGGGGCATCTGACAGGACGTGCACCTGCTTGCTGTAGTTGGCAGCCAGCTTTGTCCCTGCTGTTCCCAGCTGTAAATTGCAACAGAGAATTTTGACCTACTTTTTCAGTTTTTCTGTTGTTTTGCACAACATTGAGGACACTGAAACCAGGTCAGTGTAGTGCTGACTGGGGAAGCACAGATAACTGCTGATTTCTGTGTAGAGGAGCTGCTGGTGTACAGCAGGGGAGTTGGAATACATCCGGTGGAAGATCCTCGAAGTAACCAGAAAACTCTTGAACGGGAGACAAAAAGGGAAAAAAGGATATTTCTCATGTGTGAGTGGGGAAAGTATTTCACCTTCCATCTTCCCTTCCTTGCTTTGGGTAATAGCCAAGCACCAAAGCAGGGCCCTCTTCCAGGTAACACTAAGGCCGTGGATCTGCTGGAGGGCAGGAAAGCTCTGCAGGGGAATCTGGACAGGCTGGATCCATGGGCCAAGGCCAGCAGTGCAGAGGGATCTGGACAGGCTGGATCCATGGGCCAAGGCCAGCGGTGTCAATAGGGCTGAAGGCCAGGTCCAGTGCTTAAGTCACAACAACCCCACTCCAGGCTTGGAGGTAGTGTCTGGGAGGCTGCCTGGTGGGAAAGGAGCTGTAATGGTCAACATGAGCCAGGGTGTGCCCAGGTGGCCAAAAACCCAGCAGTGTTCTGGCTTGTGTCAGCAATGGTGTGACCAGCAGGACCAGGGTAAGGATTGACCACCTGTACTGGGCACTGCTGAGGTCACACCTGAAATCCTGGGGTCTCTTTTGGACCTCTCACAGCAAGAAAGACAGTGAGGGGCTGGAGGGTGTCTGGGGAAGGAAACTGATCTGGGGAAGAGGCTGAAGTGCCAGAAGCAGCTGAAGGAGCTGGAGAGGCTCAGCCTGAAGTAGAGGAGGCTCAGGGGGGACCTTCTGGCTCTGCACAACTCTCTGACAGAAGGGGCAGCCAGGGATGTGAGGATCAGGCTCTGCTCCCAGGGGACAAACAACAGAACAAGAGGAAACAGCCTCAAGCTGTGCCAGCTGAGGGTTCCTTTGGATATTGGGGAAAAGTTCTTCATAGAGAGGGTTGTCAAAGATTGGAACAGGCTGCCCAGTGCCATGATGGAGTGTTCAAAATATGTGTGGATGTGGCACTTGGGGACATGGTTAAGTAGTGGCTTTGGCAGTGCTCAGTTAATGGTTGGACTTGATGGCCTTAGAAAACCTTTCCAACCTTATGGATTTTGTGATTCTAAGATAGGATATTTGGTAATTTGTACATTTGTCTCCTCAGGAGCAGGGGAAATCTGAAAACTCTTACTTTCTCATTATTAGTACAGTGACTTTGCCAGGAGTAAGTAACGGGATGGCTGCAGAAGAAGAAAATTTTGTTGTGGCCAGCTGGAAGGACAGAAACAGGATAAGAAATGAAATGTCATGAAAGTGGAGAGATAAAGGCAGTGGGATGAGGAGGCTTTAAGGGATGTGAAGCCTGTGGAGATGTGTGTCCACGCAGAACACAGCAGAGCTGGGAACAAAGGCTTTACTAATTACACTTTAATGAAGGGCAGAGCACTGACACCTTGGAAGCTGTTAATGCACACAGTGAGGCAGAGCATGCAAAGCCAGCTTGATCCTCAAAACTTAGGAGCATGAGCTCATAAAATGAGTTGGTAGATGCTAAAAACATGAGCAAACACATCATGCATGTCCTGGTTTCAGAATGTTTCTCCTTACCTACATCTTGGCTGCTCTTCCTTTTCCAGAGGGTGAGTGCTTTGTCCCAGTCTGTGGCAAAGCCAGTGAAGTTTTCTGCTGCTGAAGGCTCTACTTTTTACACAGTGTGAGGGTGGAAGCTGGTGAGCTCATATCTATGGGTTTATAACAAGTCAGTTGAGAGCCCTGGAGGATTTTCTAGTTTTTGAAGTGATGTGGGAAGTAGTAGATCTTGTCTGGAAAGTGCTCTCCACATCAGGAGATTTACCAGACATGTTTACACAGGCATGTGGGGTGGATGTTGGAAAACCCAGTGGCAAGGCATGTGCTTGTCCTAAAGCAATGATCTTGGAGCTGCTTTGAGGAATTGTGGTCCTGTGTCTCTAGAGAGCAGGGTGAGTTCACCCATCCCAACACAAAATGAGGCTTTCTTTGACATCTCTTTTAAAGGATTTTAAAAAATAATTATGGGACAGAATCCCTGCTTTTTAGGGTGTTGTTTCATCCACCAGGCGTTTGCAGTTTTATTTCTGGCATGTAGTGACTCCTTCAGGGATCAAAACCTGGACCAGACCTGGTTGCTTCAATTTGAAGAAGGGGGCATTCATTGACTATTTTAGTTTGGACAGATTCCTGAAGTTGTGCCACAGACCAAGACTTTGACAAAACTTGTTCCTGTCATGGAGGGATCTCCAGAATAACTCAAGGAGGTCAAAGTTGTGAGTTAAAGGGAAGTGAGCTTTTCCTTTGAAAAGGGGTAACAAGGATGGCTTTGACTTCTTTACGCCAACCTCTCATTTGCAATGTCCTTTCCTACATCTGAAGGGCTCCTCTGAAAAATTGTGTGGTTGTGAGCAGTGTTTCTGTGCCATTTATTAAACACTCCTTTACACTGGATTGTGGATATTGAGACAAACAGCAGCTGCCCTCCAGGGCTGCCTGGAATTGTTCCAGTCCAGGTTGGACCAGGCTTGGAGCAACCTGGTCTAGTGGAAGGTGTCCCTGCCCATGGCAGGGGGTGGAAACAAGAAGGGCTTTAAGGTGCCTTCCAACCTAAACCATTCCATGATTTAACACCACCTGGAAGCTGGTTTCTAGATGTAGTGCTGTGTGTTTATCAATGGAGAAGAGATCATGACATAGATTTGTGTCTAAGTGTTTAGAAGCATGTAGGATGCAGTGCTGCTGTTTTTTACTTAGCCAACTATGCTGCAAGTAATTTCCTTTCAAGCCTGTGTCTTTCATTAAATACCTGTTCCTGTGTCTCCAATTGTATTGTAGTGAAATCAATCCTGGAATCGGGCTGATTCACCATTAGGGAAATATCTTCATGCAGCACCGTTCAAATGGAAGTAACTTTGAGAAGCAATCTTGCTGAGTGGGTGGAAAGGTAGGAAGGAATCATTATAAAAAAGTTTGAATCATGGCAGGAAGTCATCCTGGTGTTCTGAACAGCCTTTAAATATTAATGTGACTGACAGTCTGGTCTTCATTCTTCTGCTGCTTCCCCTCCAAAGCCGAGTGCTCTGCTGGTCCTCAAAGGCCACGTTCAGTGCTGTATTTACTACTTACACTTTTAATAGGTGTACACTTTTAATGATGGTGTAAGACCTCTGTGTGACACGGTGTGCCGGCAGCTGGGCTCTGCTCCTCGGCTCGGCTGTGATAAAGAGCTTCTCAGAGGCGTGGTTCACTGAGCTATTGCTGCTCTGAATTCCTGTCTGCAGGAGCCTTTCAGCTGAGAGAGGATGGTTAGTGTTTACAGACTGTCAGCCGTGACCTTTCCATCCTTCTCCCCAGGGAGACCTGATCCAGATGGGGAGCAGGGGAAGGATGGAGGCACAGGAGCTCATAACCATTAACATCTTACTTTGTGAGCCAGAAAATGTGTGGTGGGACTTGTGCTTAATTTGCCTGAGGATAACGGGGATGCTTGTCCCATCTGAGATGTGCTGAGCGAGGTATAAATGGCAGGCAGGGTTTGTGCTCTTGCTGAAGATTTCTTTTGTTTCCATTTCTGAGGTTGTAGGTAGTTCTTGGTCATAAATTATTCAGTCTTGATTAAAATAATGACTTTGGTCTCCAGGGGAAAAAAATTCTTCTCTAGCTTTGGTGGGTTCGAGTGCGTTTTCCAAAATGTTACTGGTTTTTACTCATAGAATTCCTGTGTCCTGCTCATCTTTCTTAGTGATCCAACTCTAGGAACACTCTAGAATCATGGAATCATTTAGGTGGGAAAAACCCTGTGAGATCACTGAATCCAGCCATTCTCCCAGCACTGCCAAGCCCCTCACTAAGCCATGTCCCCATGTGCCAGACCCATGTGCTGTATTACATGGAAGATGATAGATTTAAGTGGACACACAGCATTTGGCTGGAATGTTCTGTGTCTACTTCTCTTGCCATAGCAGAGTTAGACCAAATAGACAGATAGACCAAAACTTCCCATGCTTCAGTTTTATTTTTCAAAAATTTTATCAGAAAGACCTGTGTGAGTAAATCCACCTACTACTAGAAGTCATTCTCACGTTTGGTTTGAGTTCAGCAGTAAAAACCCCGTAGTTTCGCTGATGATTCTTTATCATGTTATTTGTTTTGAAGGCAGTCTCTCCTCCCAGGACAGCCTGGGGTGGGGTCCAGTCAAAGTGATTTTCTGATATCTGATAGAGCCTCATCACTGCTCCTGCTGACTGGTTTCACAGGGCAAAAACAACTCTGCTGTGTCTGTGCCAAGCATGGCAGCTGAGAGCATGTGGGGATGTCTGTGATGAAAAACCAGTTCAGCCAGTTCACTGGTAACGGATGCTTCCTGCTTATCCATATTCAGTTCTAGTATTGAATCTGGGATTAATTTGAGGGGCAAGTAAGGCTTGGTTATGCTAAATAATTTCTTGTACATCAACATCTCGAGCTCTTTTGTCTAGGCCAGAGGTGCTGAATGGCAAATGGTGTTTCACACCTTGCTTGGGAGCATGTTGGGAGCTTGTCACTTTGGTTTATGGCCAAACTGGTGGTGTGGGTGAGACATGGAGGTTCTCAGGTGACCTGCTGATTGTCAGACCTCCTGGATAAGCTGCAGACATGCTGTGGGACATTTTCTTCAGGGATCCACAACTGTCCCAAGTGACAAGGAGAATTCCAGTACCTAAAGGGGATGGAAGGGTACAGGAAAGCTGAGGAGGACTTGTTACAAGAGGGAGAAGTGATAGAGCAAGGGGGCTTTAAGCTGAAAGGATGTGTTTAGATTGGATATTAGGGAGAAATTCTTCCCTCTGAGGGTGGGAAGGCCCTGGCACAGGTTGCCCAGAGCAGCTGTGGCTGCCCCTGGATCCCTGGAAGTGTCCAAGGCCAGGTTGGATGGAGCTTGGAGCAGCCTGGGTTAGTAGAAGGTTTCCCTGCCCATTGCAGGGGGTGAAATGAAACGAGATAGACTTCTAGGTCCCTTCCAACCAAACCATTCTGGGATTCTGGGATTCTATAAATACTCAAAAACTGGAATTTCCAAGTGGTAGTTCCTGCATTTTGTGGATCAAGCATGAGTGACTTCTGCCTTCTATCCAGGTACCTTAGATCAAACAGAAAGTCTCCAGAAATAGAAGTGTTCCACAGCTGGAGGCCAGGGAAGGCATAGTCAGATTTCAGAAGGCCTCATGCTTCTGTTCTGTGTGGATGGGTAATAATCCTTGTCTTTTATTTTTTGCAGAACTGGAAGTAGGTAGCTTAGCTTCATTCTCTGGTGGAACAGAGGATCATCACTGAATGGGCCAATGGTTAATGGTTGGACTCTGTCACCCTGGAGGTCTTTTCCAACCTTAATGATTCCATGGCAAAATGAGCAGAAGGAACTTTTGCTAAGCCCTCTGCGCTGGTACTGCTGCAGGAGAACTGAGCCAGTTGCCTGAGTAAAGTAACTTCTGAGAAAGAAACATAACATGGTTATGTTTCTGGGTGTCCTTCCACAGGACTCTTGCTTGGGTGGTCTCATTGAGCACTTCTGTGATTGCTTTGGAGGTGTTGGAAGTAGGACACAAACCTTGTTGGTAAAATTATATAGGAACTGTTCTATTCACATCTAGAAAACCTGAATGCAGCAGTGTTCCTGTAGAGCTACAACCCAGTACCTTTATATCTTGGGATATGAGGGGTCGTTCCAGATGTGTTTATTCTACTTCTTGCTTGAGAACTGCACCCCAAGAGTGCCTGATGCCATGTCCTGATGCAGCACCTGTGCAGACAAGACATCCTGCAACCTTTCCCTTTATCATGCTGCTTTCTTGGGAAGTGAGGGGAAGCTCAACCACCACGCTGCTACCTCTGAACTGTCCTTTTGGGGCTGGATCTCCTGTGTCCTTGCAGCTCCTGCCAGTCTCCTTTGGTCTTGTTCCTGAGCACAGAAGAACCATTTGGCCTGCAAGGGTTGAGAAGCATCTATGTTTTGTCCCCTTTTGACTGAGTTACTAGCTTTTTAAAAATAATTAATTGTGCTTTGGCTCCTCATTTTGGTCATTTCTGTAGGACAGCAGTTTGAGTTAGCAAATATATCTGAGGTCAATTTGAAGTTGGACTTCAGTGGTCCTTGTGGGTCCCTTCCAACTTAGGTTATTCAGGATAATCTAGATCAACTTGAAAAGAGGTAAAAGCAAGGAAAATTTTATTCAAGAGTGCTACAAAATTTTCTTCTCTTGGCACTTTTCATTGGCCCCTTTGTATTTTTTGTCTGGCTTTTCTGTAGTACTTGGTCAATATATGAAGTGAGGAAAAACCAAACCTGCACTTCACAGGGGCTTTAAAGGTGGGATGTGGTTTCCTCGCAGTGTCCACCTGACATGCTGGTGTAGTTGGAATGGCTTTGGTTACTGCATGTGGTTCAGTCCTGATAACTCCAGTGGAATCATGGAACTACAGACTGGTTTGGGTTGGAAGGGACCTTAAAGCTCAGCTGGATGCACCCACAGCCATGGGCAGGGACACTTTCCACTAGACACATTGCTCCAAGCCCCATCCAGCCTGGCCTGAGACACTACCAAGAATGGGACAAGTGCAACAGTGGGTGGGCAGCCCTTATATTTCTTCATGACATCAGGGCTTCTTATCAGAAAGTTGTTAAGAAAATTATAAAGTAAGTTTTCATAAAGCTGTTAAATTCCTCGAGGCCAGGAATGTTCTGGACATTCACCCTGTTGTGCCCTTCTCACCTGGTATTTTAAAATAATGATTTTTATTTCATGTATCTCTTCTTTTCCCCAGGTAAGAAACCAAAAGCAACCTGCCTTTATTGAATTCTCAAGAACGCAGTCGGCCCTCTGGTACATTATCAAGATGCATTAGGAAGCTGGATCTGGTGCCAAAAGAACTCCATGAGTTTCCATGACTCTCTTAAACTCCAACGCGGATACTTTTGGATATAAATTTGTGTTGTAAGGAGAAGAGTGTGTACTCCAACTCCTTTCTGCCAGCTTGCTGGCAGAGGCATTTCACTAAGATCATGGACCATCCTAATAGGGATAAGGATGAAAGGCAGCGGACGACAAAAGGAATGCCGGGAAGGAGTGGGCACGGTTCTCGGCCAAGCTCGTCGACATCCTCCGGCGTTCTTATGGTGGGACCCAACTTCAGAGTGGGCAAGAAGATCGGGTGTGGGAACTTTGGAGAACTCAGACTAGGTAAGAAGCAAGCATTTTAGTGACCTACATTATACAAATTAGCCTTTCACCACTGGAATATAAATACATAAAAACTTACCCTGGCTCGAGAGGCGTGTGCGCTGTCTTGTTTCCCGAGTGTTGAGCCGCCTTATCCAAAGCTTCTGTCTCAGAAGATGTAACTCTTAGCATGATTTTGGTTTGCATAAAGTCAAAGGGAATACACTGGAGAGGCCAAAGATGCAGATTTTGAACAATCCCAACAAATGATGACTGTTCACAGCGCTGAATGTCTTGCCTAAGGTGAAAAAAATCTTAACTGAATTGCTAAATCTTGCTCTCAATTTTTTGTTTATAAGCTAGAAAGCCCATTTAAAGGGATGGGTGAGACTCTTTCCCAGCACTCAGTCTCAATTCCACGTCCTTCTCTAACCTCAGTGCCCTAATTTCAGCCCCGTTACCCTCCCTGCTCTGTCTGTGTGTTGGGACTTGCTGGGAGGAGCAGGATGTGCTGAGTGGCCCATCTGGCTCCCTCAGCCGGCCTGGCAGCCCCACATTTGTTCATGGTCTGTTGCTTTCCTAACCACGTCTTGCAGCTGGTTGCCCAAAACAGATGGTTCCACTGATGCATTGTTTGTTTAGGACTACTTAAGAGACCAATGCAGAGCAGGGCACTGGCCTCTTAAGTCATCCTGAAAAAACAATGGTTGTGTTTTAAATGAGGTGGGGAAAGCAGCTGGTGTTGCCTCACATAACTCAAGGGTCATAACACTATTGATAGTGTCTTGGTAGATTCCTGCTCAGAATCTGTCATCTTAAATGAATCTTTGTGATTTCTGAGGTTGGGTTATTGCATCAATACATGTGCTGCTGTTCCACGGGCTGAAGATCAACCAGCTCACTTCTGGTGTGTCTCAGTAAATGCGTATTTTGGTTTCAGCATTGCATCAGAGAAGTTTTATTGATTCACCGGAGCAGAGATAACACTCCTAAGGTGGAGAGAAACCAAGGGCAAGGCTGAAAACTGCCACCTTCCTGCACATGTGTATAATTGGCAGCTAAAGATAAATTTGGATCCTTACAGTGACATAACATTAATTGTTCTGCTGGATTCTCGAAGCCCCCCCCCAACAGCAAATGTCATGATGTCAGGATCCCCAGGGAGATGTTGAATTGCTTTGCAATCCAAGCTCTGCTCTGAGTTTAGCAGCTGTAGTGAATCCCTCTGGTTATGTCTCTTGAGTTTATTCAGCTGGTGTCCAAATCACAGAATCACAAACTGTTTTGGCTTGAAGTCCACCTTAAAGCTCATCCCATCCCACCCCTGTCATGGGCAGGGGCACTGCCCACTTTCCCAGGTTGCTCCAAGCCCCATCCAGCCTGGTCTTGAACACTTCCCAGCCTCAGCTGCTCTGGGAAGCCTGTGCCAGGGCCTCCTCACCCTCACAGGGAAAAATTTCTTCCCGATATCCCATCTGACCCTCCCTTTCCTGGCAGTGGAAAGCCATTCCTCTTTGTCCTGTCACTCCATCCCTTGTCCCCAGCCCCTCTCCAGCTCTCCTGGAGCCCCTTCAGGCCCTGCCAGGGGCTCTGAGGTGTCCCTGGATTCTTTTCTTCTCCAGATGTGCACTCCCAGCTCTCCCAGCCTGGCTCCAGAGCAGAGGGGCTCCAGCCCTTAAAGCATCTCTGTGGCCTCCTCTGGACTTGTTCTGGCAGCTCCAGGTCCTGCTGCTGTTGGACCCTGGGCTGGAGGCAGCTCTGCAGGTGGAGTCTCACCTGAGGGGGCAGAGGGGCAGAACTGTCCCTTCCCTGCTGCCCACACTGTGGAGAGGCAGCTCCTGTTTCCATGATTCTTCTTCACATTTCTTAAAATTTTAGCAGAATTGGGTTTGTGGCTTGTGTACAGTTTCATGGCATGGACTCTACAGAAGAGATTTCACTTCTGAAAAAGTCAATTTACAGAGAAATTCAGTTTTAAATTGCAACACTTGCTAATTGAGTGCTTTTTTTAAAAAAAGAATACATGTATTGTTAATGCTAGTTTGCAATATTACAAAATTTTAAGCAATGAGCCACATGTACTGATAGCTACCGTTTGTTGTAAGGTTCTGACAGAAGCTGTATTACGGTTTTTTTTTTCCATTTCTCTTGCTTTTTGCCAGTCACTTTCACTTTAAGAGCTCCTGTTTGCTCAAATAGCAGCTATTTCTCTTGCACAGCCCATGGTAATTATCGCTGGGGGGAAGGAGAAGCAGCAGCTGAAATCCGAGCACACAAGTCTCTGATAACAGTTTTGTCCTGCGAAGATGAATGATGTGCCCTCTGCTTTTTGCCTATTTTTTACGTGGTTTCAGAGCAGTTAAGCACCAATCACAGGCAGAACAAAGTCAAAGGGAAAATAAGCTTTTTCAATTCCCTGATGAATTTCTCTTTTTCGAGGTGTTGTGTTTTTGGTTTAAGCTGCTCTCGTCTGAGTCTTCAGGGAGGAGAACTTCACTTACCTAATGAAGCTGTTTGCTGTATATATCCAGCTCACTGCTCAGGGTTGATCTTTCTTCCTGAAAATACAGATCACCCAAGGATATGACTTTTTTGGAGCATGTGGGAGCAGCACAGTTGGATTCCAGCTGAGCTGAGATGGGGGGCACAAAACTTAGTATGTAATAGGACAGGGGAAATGGCCACAGGTTGTACTGGGGTGGGGTGGGTGGGTGTGTCAGGCTGGATATTAGGAAAAAATTTTCTCAGTGAAAGGGTGGCTGAGCATTGGAACAGGCTCCTCAGGGAAGCATTGAAGTCACCAGCCCAGCAGAAAAGCTGCTTCTTTGTAGGTTGCCAGGTCAGAGCAGTTCCACTGGAAGTGGGAAAGGTGCTCCAAAAAGTGAGAGTCACCCAGATACCTCCCAGGCTGCAGTTTGAAGCCAGGAACTCTGCTTCAAACCAAGTAAACCAGTAAAATAAATGCTTAAAGGTGATAATAGCATCTGATACTGGGGCTGTAATTCCAAAATAAAAATAAAAAGTCATGATTTGACTGGAATAATGTTAGATGTGGAGGGCAGGGCAGGAGTAGATCCTGGGAAGCACCTACACCAGGAGCTGTTAGTTTCAGACCTGCTCTAGAACAGCAAATCAGGCATCTCCCAAGTACCCAGTGATCTGGTCTCTGTGTAGGTGCATCACTTTGGAGATGGATCATTTTGGGTTTCTTTTTTTTTTTTTTTTTCTTTCTTCCTCCCTCCTTGGGGTTTTATTTTGTTCTTCAAAGCATCTGACTTCCTCAGGGATTTGGGCTGGAGCTTCTGTGCCTTGGTGTACTCAAACTGAGCGTCTCCACCATGTCCTGAGGTGTTCCCTCACTGTGGGCAGCAGGGGAGGGGAGGATTCTGTCCCTGTGCCCCACTCAGGTGAGACCCTGCCTGCAGAGCTGCCTCCAGCTCTGAGGTCCCCAACATTAGAAGGATGTGGAGCTGCTGGAACAAACCCAGAGGAGGCCACAGAGCTGCTCCGAGGGCTGGAGCCCCTCTGCTCTGGAGCCAGGCTGGGAGAGCTGGGGGTGTCACCTGGAGAGGAGAAGGATCCAGGGACACCTCAGAGCCCCTGGCAGGGCCTGAAGGGGCTCCAGGAGAGCTGGAGAGGGGCTGGGGACAAGGGATGGAGGGACAGGACAAGAGGGATTTGGTTTCCACTGCCAGAATGGAATATTGGGAAGGAAACCTTCCCTGTGAGGGTGGTGAGGCCCTGGCACAGGTTTCCCAGAGCAGCTGTGGCTGCCCCATCCCTGAAGGTGTTCAAGGCCAGGCTGGATGGGGCTTTCCTTGCTCTTTCTTTAAGCCAAAAGTAAATTAACTCCCTTGGCTGAGCTCCACCAGGCTGGGGTGTTTAAAACACTCCAGTCACTATGTTGACCCAGATCTGTAAGGCCAAATCTCCATATTCCAATGGCAAAATTAAGTTTTCTAAAATCTTGGCCACTTGTTATCCCAAAGCATTTATTTCAAAGGATGGTTCTGTTACCTGGGAGTTTTCCTGCAGTTCAGTCTGGGCTGTGACACATAAGGAAAAATATTCCACTTTCTTCCCCTCTGCACTCACAGAACCCATGGATTTCCCTGGTCAGCTCAGTGTTTTGGGGGAAGTCTGGTTCTGTTTTTAGACTGAGATCTCACATATTCTTTCAGAGTTTACAAAACCTCCCTGAAATCACACTTACAGTGGCACAGTTCTCATCTTTCCATAAAGCTTTTCCCTCTGTAAGGGCAAGCAGATCCCTTGGAGATGGGGGAGGCAATTTCCTCTTTCCAAGCTGTCTGGGGTCTACCAGATACTAATATTTTACTTTATTACCATTGATTTTGGCTGGTGAAAACCCCGAGCCCACCATGCCCTTGAACCAGCAGCACACTCAGGACATGTTCTCAGAACTGCTTTTCACAGTGAAATTTTAAATATGGAGCTGCACTGACCCTGGGAATACAGACTCCAGGTATTTTCCCTTTGAGATATGAGAAGTTCATAATCATTGCCATCAGTCAAATTAGATGATGAAATGAACCTGGTCTACTGGGAGGTGTCCCTGCCCATGGCAAGGGTGGAATGAGATGGGCTTTAAGGTGTCTTCCAACCCAAACCATTCTGGGATTTTGATTTGGGGAGGAGAAGAGGCAGTTTCAGGAAGCAAGATAAAGCTGGAGCTGCCAATGTGGCTTATTTTCTGGTAGCTAATGCAGAGCAGATAATCCAAGTGTATTTAGATTTCCTTCCCTTAATGTCTTCACTTCTTCTCCCTCCAGCTGTTGGCTGGAGCCCTGGTCTGTCTCAGAGGGTGGAAGGGTTTATCTGCCACCTGCTTTTTCATGGATTTGGCCTGTGAGCTCTTTCAGTGCTTTCTGGTATTGGCAGGTTCCTGGTGAAATTGCAAAATCCCCTTTCTACCCTTAGTTTCCAGTCTGGGCATAATATTATGTCTTTTTCTAAAAGATTGAAGAAAATACATGGAACCCCCTCCTGCGTGTCAGGGGTTAATGCTGGGGCTCAGCTTTCAGCTCTGCTGGCAGAAGACACCCCCTCTGAGGGTATTTAACCTCACATTTAAATCCCTGTCCTGTGTTAAGGAGCATCACCAGGTACCTAAACAGGTTGGAGCTATGATGTCTTCTATTCCTGAGGGATGTTAAAACAATCTGCTTGGTGCAGACTGGGCCTGGGAACACCCAGTCACAGATTTAGAGGCCAGAAGTACCCTGAGTGATACAGCAGGGAAAGCATCCAAAGAAGTTAAATGCACAAAACATGAAGCTATTACAAAGTAAACTGAATTTCTCCTGATATTTTAGGATTTAAAGATGACTGTGTGTCTTCTCCCATGTTCCTAGTGTCTTTAATTTTCTTGAGTCTCCCTGTGCTGTTGTATCCTGTGCTCGGGAGTACAGGGCATGTTTTTTTTATGCTGCCATGTGGATATGGAAGAGCTGTTCCAGCTCCTGCCTGCTCTGAGTGATGTCACTCCTGTCCTGGGCTTTCTCAAGAGCTGGGCTGTCCGAGCATCAATATCCATTACAGGAATTGGAAAATAAATGAGTAAGAGAGCTGAGCAAAGCTGATGCTACAACTAAGCCCTGATAACTGCCATCCTAGATTGCTCCTGAAGTTTGGAGTTGCTCAGTAAAAGCATGACCTGTGCTCTGACACTGATGACAAAGGTGAACATTTCCCTGAATAAATCCACAGGGAGCTTTTGTGGTGGGGGCTTCTTCCTCCAAATGGACAGTGGGACTAGAGGAGGTCAGGATGGTGGGACAGAAAGAGTCCAGGCACTGCCCAAGCATCCTTCTCTGGTATCTCTTCCATGAGAGTTTGCTGTCAGGCATGAGCCAGGTGGAGGGGGAGTGATTGCTCAAATTCCCTGGCAGAGGAAGCAGAGGGGTTGAGTGATACGATAACTGGCAGTGTCAGAACACAGGGAGAGATGCTCCGTGACACGGAGCTGTGCATCACTGCATCAGTTCACTGAGGAGGCCCAGGGCTTGCTTCTAACACCAGACAGGCTCTTGGAGGAAAATTCCCCTCCAGCTGTAGCACACAGGGGTCCCAGCTCTGGTTTGGTGCACTGGGAGCTGGATTTGAGCTCGACTGGTTGTGTTCATCTCGTGCTCCTGCCCTTTGTGCTTCCCAGAGCATGATCAATCTAGTGAAACTCCCTGTACATCCCAGGATGAAATTGTTTAGTGTCCAGCAGATCCAAGACGTTTCCAAAAGCAATGACACTCTGACTCTTTAGTTTTTGTTCCCAAGACTTCTTTGGCATCGTGGATAATGAAGCCTAGCATGTCTGGGGTACCTCCTTCAACACATGCATGGAGTGAAAGTGCTGCCATCAAATACAATTACCTTGTGCTGAGTGGAAGGTGTTATTTGCCTGCCCTGCTAAACTGCTGCAAACTGTTCATCATTTTCATTATTTTCAGGCTTATACTTTGTTAAAGGCAAGAACTTCAGGGGGAATGGGGAAAACAGCACTTTGGCATCAGTGTCACTATTTCTCATTGTGCCTCCAGCTGCAAGTGTTGAATGTGGAACTAAAAGATTTTTTTCTCCTTCCTTTGCAGGTAAAAATCTCTACACCAATGAATATGTAGCGATCAAACTGGTAAGTAGTAGTTTCAGGTGTCTTTAAATGAGTTGTATTTCTTGTTAAAAGTTCAGATCAAAAGCTAGTTTTTCGATCTGGGCTCAGTGCTGCTCTCACCCTCGGCTGGGAATGACTTGTTAAAACTAAGGTAAGTTCTTAAAAGCACTAAAAGCAGGAGAAAAAAACATCCTTCTACCTTCTGAAGGGTTTTGGCACCTGAAGGATCTGTAGCTGTCTTAGAGCAGGGAGAGCCTTGTTCCTCTGCCCAGGTCCCAGTGAAGGGCACTGGTGGTGGGTTTGCCATCTCCTGCTGCTCCATGGCTCAAGCCGTGGAATTCTCCAGTTGTCAGAATGTTTGGTTAGGAGCATGGCACTGTGCAGCAGGTCTGTGTTTTTGGAGTCAAGAGGCAGGAAAGAGGGTGCTCCTTTGGTTAAAATTCCGTGGGGGAGCAGAGCACAGCTGGGTCTGGTGTGATCCTGAGAGACTGCGGATGCAACAGGCAAAACAAGATCCACTTTGGTGAAGGTGAATCTTTCCTCTGGCTGCCTTGGGTTGCAGAGAAGATACAGTCTCATCATCTGTGGAATCTGGGGGATGGGGAACTCCCTTGCAGCTCTTGTGCATGTATAAGCTCACAGCCTAGTTGTTTGTGTTTAGGCCTTAACTTCCTGTCTGTAAACTGAGACTTTCGTTAGTCCCTTGGGGTTTCAGATTCAATGTTTTCACCTGATGAGCTGAGTTCTCCTTCTTTAAACAATGTTGTTGTTCAAACATTCTTTAAACATAATCCAAACCATAAAATCTGCAGTTAAAGTTGTGGTGCTAATTTGATACTGCAGCAAACCCCCCAGATTGCCCAGTTGATGTTATCTGGCAAAATGACAAGAATCACTGTGGTGACAGAAAATCAGGATGGACTCGATGCATTAATTGTGATCACGTTCGAGTGCCTCAGATTTATATCTCTGGCATTCCCCTTATGATGTGTAGTAGATGAAAAATAATTACAGTTTTGCAGGAGGGACTTGTTTTCACACCTGTTGGCAAATGTCAGAAAATATTCCCTAAACTAAATAAATAAATGCCTGCAGAGGAATTCAGGAACATAGTATCCCAGAGGCGTTTGGGTTTCCTGGAAGGATGTTAAAGTTCATCTCATTCCACCTCCTGCCGTGGTCAAACACCAAGGACATCTCCCACTATCCCAGGTTGCTCCAAGCCCCATCCAACCTGGCTTTGGACTCTTCCAGGGATGGGGCAGCCACAGCTGCTCTGGAAAACTGTGCCAGGGTCTTACACCCTCACAGAGAAGGATTTCTTCCCAACATACCATCTTATCCTGCCTTCTGGCAGTGGGAAACCATTCCCCCTTGTTTTGTCACTCCAGACCCTTGTTTGAAGTTCCTCTCCAACTCTCCTAGAGCCTCTTTAGGCACTGGAAGGGTCTCTAAGGTCTGGATCCTTCCCTTCTCCAGGTGAGCATCCCCAGCTCTCCCAGCCTGGCTCCATAGGAGATGCCCTTGATATGGATGCACATCAGAAAGAATTGTTGCTTTTAGGTCACAGAAAATGTGCTGTTTATACTGACAAGGTGTTTTATTGAGACAATTTCTTAATTCTTCTAATTTGCTTCCGAAGATAATCCCATATAGTTGTTGCACTAGAAACCAGAAGGTAAAAACACAGCTGTACTAGTCCAGAGGGTGCTTTTCTCTCTCAAAAGAAGTTGCTGCAGTGACACCTCCCAGTAACCTGAAGCTTTTCCATGGGGCTGGACTCAATGGCATTGTGTCATGGCTGCCTCAGTCTGACCTGTTTTTCTGGTCACATTCTGTCTTCATTTTTCTTACTATTTTTTTTCCCAAATAACTGAGTGTTAAAGCAGTTACTCTGCAACACTCTCCAGTTTCATTTGCCCTGTTGTGATCCAGGCTTAAAATTCTCAGGTCCTTCTTGTGTGAGGGGCTGGAATTGCCATCTGATGACCATCCAGGTGTCCATACATGTGCTCTGTTTTGGAGAAGTTTAAGGAGGGAACAACAGGAGAAATGGGGGTTTCTTGGTCTCCTAATCTTTGACAAAATTCTACAGGAATAAGAATGACTCAGCCTCCTCAGCAGCAAATACACTTCTCTTACATGCAGACTTAGCTGCTATTTTCTTTATCCTTCAAATAATTTGTGGATTAGTGGTGGAGTAGCATAAGTAAGATGTACTTATAGGCAGCATTTTCTTTTATCTTCATTGTTGGACTGAGTCAAAGCACTGCTCCAAGTCCTTCAAGCTGTGAGATCATCTTCTGCCACTGCAGCCCTGCTGTCTCAGCTATTCCTGCCTCCTATCACAACGTTAGAGCTGGGAAATGAGGGAATTGTGCAGTGGATACCGAGAACCAGAAAGTGCTGTGAAATCCCATGCTAATGCCTCATGGGGTTTTTTTGGGACTGAGGCTACACCTTGGAAAACTGATGGTAGTGGAGATTGGTCCTTGTATTGATTTGTGTGGTGTCACCATGTAGCTCCTGATACTGCTCTTCAGCTGAATTACTTGGTTTGGGGCATCTGATTTCTTCTTCTGAGGGTTTTCAAAGCTACATTTTCCACAGTAGGAATTTCTTCCCTGGGAGAAGCTAGCCTGGTGCCATCCAGCTGCAGTCAGAGCACAAATACCAGGCCATCCCCTCGCAGCAACGATGACGCCGTTGGTTCGAGCTGTGGATTTTCTCCATTAGGCAATAGCAATTCAGTTATTTTTACTGCAAACACAAAATCTGCCATCATCCCTAAGCCCTTGGCCTACAGGACAACCATCTGTGCTGGTATGATCATCTCAGAAGCTGCCATGACTCTGGCAAGTGTCCAGAGCTCTGCTCCAGCAGTTCCTGATGCAGAAGGGGCTCAGGGCTGCCTCCCCTGATTTTGTCACTAGCAACATCATGTCCTGCTACATCAATTCTTCCCCTTTACATGTTTGGATGAAAAAACTACTCCCTGAACATGCCGAGTTCCTGTTGCCCTGAATCCCTGTGCTCTGCAGGTGTCTGTAGACTCAAGCCACCAACAACAATTTTCTTAATTTAAATGTGACTTATGTAACAAACTTGTTTGAGTGTCGCTTTGTATTTGCCTTCGGTGCAGGTTCAGTTTTTCCTCCAGAATATTTTTTCACATGATTTGCTGAGTATTTGGTTGTATTTGTCTTCTTGGAGCTTTAAAACATCAGGAATTCTGTGGCCTTGGAGGCCTTTTCAGTGATTCTGTGATTGAGGAGTAACCCAGGAGCATTTGTTCTTGTGCTGAAAAATGGATGGGATGACTTGAGCTGATGAGGAACAGCTTGGCTGCAAGTCAAAGTGCCTGAATTCCTGTACAGAATTCCTTCTCCACACTTAGAAAGAAGCACTGACTGTGGAGTTGACACTCAGTGTGGACATCAGTCTTAGGCTGTAGACTAGTGGTCAACAAAAATTGAGGCCAGTATTAACTCCTAGATCCAGGCTGCCTGGACAGTTGGTGAACCCACATCCATGCCTATCCCAAGTGCACAGTTTTATTGCAAATGTAATTACTCCAGTCTCTTAATCCTCTCCATATTAGCTTTATATTTTTAGAACCTCTGTAATCTCGCACGTTAATGCCTTGATGGATCGTAGGCATTAATGCTTGTATGTAAAGCGTGGATGAGTAACAGTTGATAAATGGGATGGTTTGGGTGCATTGTGGACTTACAGAAAAATAGAATGGGTATTTTGTCAATAAAAATAGAATATTATTGAGTGTTTCAAGATATTTGATTGACACCTGCCACAAGAAGGGGGAGACTTCTTCCTTTTTCCCAACTGTCTGGCTCCACTGTGGTGCTTCCTGTGAGCGACTGTGGTCTGATCTAAAACACACTTGTATGACTCAACACTTTTCAAAAATACAGGCTGGAGACCAGCAAAAGCACAGTGGGCAATCACAGTGCCCACAGAGTGAACTGGGGCTTGAGCTTTGGCAACCTTGACTTCCCTCTGCCAATGTCCAGGGTTGTTCTTCGAGGACCAGGAGCTTTGTGGAATGATTCTTGAATTTCACTGCAATGAGTGAGCTTTGTATATAAATGAGGAGGTTATTTCTCCTCCAGAGAGCAAATCTTACTGCTTTTTGTTCTCTTCTTATTTAAATGACATGTAATGGTGAAGCCTGTTGTTAGAAATTCAGTCTTGGGTGTTTTAATTATGCACAAATCTTCAAGTATAGGACAGAACTTCTTTTAGTCAAGCTGATTTTAACCAATTTATTTATTTCTGTTCTAGGAACCAATTAAATCCCGGGCACCACAGCTTCATTTAGAATACAGATTTTATAAACAACTTGGAAGTGCGGGTGAGTAAACCTACCTTAAGCTTATCAAAAGTTTGATTAAATGCCTTTAATAAAGGGATTTCTTTATTAAATCAAACACCACCATAGTATTTGTTGTGTAACTCTGACTTGAACTTAAAGGTCTATGCCAATTCCTTTTAGCCTCACACAGGTTTTGGAAGCTATTTGGTGAGAATGGGATCATAATGATGATATTGGGTAATTGTGTGGACCTAAAACCTCAAGTTCATGAGGATTGGCTGATACAGAAATACCTCTGTGTGTTTGTAAAACATAGGAATTGTCAGTGGATAGGAAGTTATTTGTATATAGAACAACAGCCCTTAAATAGGTGATCTAAGGTCTTTAAACCTAGGAAATTGTTTTCATTTTTACTTGTTAAATCATAAGAGTGTCCAGAAGCCCTGTGATTCCTCTGTGCAACTACAGTCCACAGCAAGTAGGAGAAAAATAGAGCAGGATCAGCCAAAGGTGGAATTTTTTATACATTTTTTTCTGACAGTCTCTGATTTCCCCGATACAGAGCTTGAGTTGTGTCTGGATTTTTCTTCCCTGAATTTATGCTTGTTTTTCAAGCCTGAAGAGCCTTTTAGCATGTTCTGTTTCCTATGCCAAGGATTTCCACAGCCTCGAGCAGGGTGTTCCACTGCTCAGGGAAGTCTCTGTGAAGCAACAATATTCTCTGCGCCTTCTGTACCTTGATCATGTATTGACTTTGAGTTTTGACAAGTTTCTTACATTACCGTAGTTTTTTATACTCCTGATTTTCTTTTTTCTGTTTTCCCTGAATGGACCCAGCTTCCACTTACAGAGGATGTCTGATGGACATCCAGAAATACTTGGGTAATATTATAAAAATACTAAGTTGAAGTTCCTGCTGGAGTTCTGTTGGTGCTTGTGATTTCTGGGATACCCCAGCCCACATGTCTTGTGACACATGAATGAATCCCAGTCTGCTTTTTCTACACCACTTGGCTTCCTTCCACTCTTCAAAAATGTTATTAAGGAATTATAAAACTGATGAAAATTTGAAGGAATGGTTTTATTTTGGTGAGATTAAGTATTTTTTGGTTTTCCCCTGTTCCTAAAGAATTTAAGCTTTCCATCCTATCATACTTGCTCACTCAGAGCATTCATGGAATCATGGAATGGTTTGGGGTGGAAGGGACCTTAAAGCCCATCTCATTTCACCCCCTGCCATGGGCAGGGACACCTCCCACTAGCCCAGGTTGTTGCTCCAAGCCCTGTCCAAACTGGCCTTGGAGCCTTCCAGGGATGAGGCAGCCACAGCTGCTCTGGGCAACCTGTGCCAGGGTCTCACCACTCCCACAGGGAGGAATTCCTTCCTAGTCTTTAATCTGCTGGCTTGGAGCATTTGTCAAGGGACTGTTGAGGAGCCTCCTGAACAGCCTGACTGTGTTTCTCTGTCTGTGTGGTCCCACGGGTGTCACACACCCAGCTCTGATGAGCTGTTGGATGCCTTGAGAAGCTCTTGTGCTGAAATTTTGCTAAAACAATTGGAAATTGGCCAAGACTTGAGTGGAGGATGTGAACTACAATTCTGGTCTCACTATGAAGCCTGCAATCTGAACAAAACAAATTTTGGTGGAGTCAGGCTGCCAGGAGCAGGGAGGCTTGATTTGGTGCCTGCACCAGGGATTAGGGCTGGAAAAACAGATAAATAAGTGCTGACGTTGGGGAAACAGAGGGGTTTGTTCTCAGAGATGTTGCTAGTGCCAGGCTCCCCGTAATGGTCTTTGCTCTGGAACTGCTCAAACAGCCAGGCTTGAACTTCCAGTAGAGATGTCTGGTTACTTGGAATTTTCATACACTTGCCAAACTGAGACTAGAAGTGTCCGAACACATGGTGTGCGTGACTCAGAGAAAACAACAGTAGCGTTGCACGTGACATTCTGCTCAATAAATTAGCCAATTAATCTTGCCAAATGACGTGGCTGGCTGCAGCTCCCACCTTTAGCTGAAGGAGGGAGAGCAGAGGGAGCCTGGTTGTGACACCATGGGAGCCACCTCGTCCCCTTGGCAGCTCAGCAGCCACGTTCAACTGCCTGTGCTGCCAGATGGTCCCAGTGAGCTCTGAGATGTCAAAATTGTCATCACCTGCAGTTTTGGGAGAAATTTTTTTTTCCCTAATAGGAAGAGTTTTAGTGGTGATTTCCTTCTTGAGTGTTCAGAAATAAACATTTTTAACTGTGTTACTCTTGGGTAGTAGTCAGGAAAACTTAGATTGGAAAGGACTGACCTACTTGGCCAATGCCTGAAGGATGTATGTGAGTATCAATTGCCTACTTCACTTGACATCATCAAAAACTAGTGAAAACAGTATTTTTTTCCTTTTTCTAAACTATTCAGTCAATGTTTTGCATTTCCCTTGGTGCAGCTGGACAGAGTTGTAAATAGCCCAGTAATTCAAAAGCTAAATCCTGAGATGAGCTTCCATGTGAGATGTTTCCACATGAACAGTGGATGTGATAACTGCCTCTTCCTTTAGCAGTGATTCTGTGGCTCCCTGTGCCACGTGCTCCATCAGCTTTGATGTTCCAAGACTTTCTGACAGGCACCAAAGTTGCATCTGTTCCCTCCCAGCAGCACCAGTTTCTGTGCCTGCCACATGGCTCGGATGAGCATCCCTAGTCAGCTTGGATTAGCAAAGGAGCAGACTGGATTTCATGTGTCTCAGACATCTTAAGATGCTTCACACTAGATTAAGTGATGGAGCAGGGAGAAGTTTGTCAGAGGGATATAAACTATAGGAATGTGGCTTTTCCTGGTGCTTCCCAGAACAGCTCAGTGCTGGTGGATGGATGCAGTAGATTCAGAGAAAGTCCTGAGTGAGGAGTAACCAACTAACAGATGTCTCTGATGTGCTGCTTTGGATATTTGATGCTGTCTCTGATGTTTTAGTGCCTCCTTGTTCTAGGGAAACTAACAGTCCCTTCTTCTAACTAGAGGAATGTTTGTGCAGAGAAACAGATTTGCATGATTATTCCTTGAACTTTTCTCCCCACAGAAGTCGATCAAGGCCCTGCTGCACAGTGACCATCTGCTAGCTGCTTCTTTCTCACTGTGGAATTAAATATTTAATAACTTAAAATAGTGTCTGAGCACTTTATCTTCATGTGAGCAGCAAAACAAAACAGCAAAGCACGGGCACGGAGTCAGAGACCTGATGGCCGGTCCATAGGGTGTCTCAGGAAAGGACATCTTTCCTTTAGGAAATGTAATTCATTTAGGTTTTAGGTAGTCTGGGATGTGATCCATTTGCTCACCAAGATAATTGAAGTAGTTTTAATAATCTCTGTGCAAACTAGTTGCATTGTTTTCATCACTCCTCTAATGCCGGTGTTGCACTGAACTGTTTAATGATTGGGTTTTGTCCTAAAAACCACATGAGCTTGCACCAGCACCCTGATTGGAGCTGTCCTGGGCTGAGCTATCCCCAGGATCTCGCTTTACTGGTGGTGGCACAGTCAGTCCTGATGGCAGCACTTGCCTGAGCATGAGCATGAGTAGCACAGTCCAAGTGTGATAGTTATTCCCCAAATGTAGGCTCTTGCTTTGTGACCCTCCTTGAGGACTGGCTGTTCCAGGTGTTCCTTCCTCCCCAAAGCTGGGTCCTTGGCTCCTGGGCTTCTCCATGCTCTGATGCTTCGTACAGAGGCTTGAGTCTGCTGCTTCCATGGGGACAAGAGGACCTCCCCCTCCAAACTGACCAGATGCTCTTGCATCTCTAAGTGCTGCCAAAAGCAGTTCACGTCTCTAACATGTTTCTGGCATTGGATAAGTCACTTGAGCATGTCATTTGTCCCCTGTACTTGAAGTTTGTGGGATAAACTGAGTTATTCATCATCCATGGTCAAATGGATGGCCCTGGCTCCTGGAATGGCTCAACTTCCTGGGCAGTTACCAAAGGACAAAGCTTTGGCTTTGCTTGAACTGCCCCCTGCACAGCCAGAGGGATCCCAGGACCCTCCTGCTGGCTTGGGATCAGTACAAGCAGCTGCTCTTCCCATGGCATGCAGGAGTCCTGCAGCAGCTTGGTCCTGCTGGTGGCACACCAGGGTCTCAGTGATTCCATTGGCTCTGTCCTGTGGGCTCTGTTTGCTTGTGGATAACAGGAATGGTCTTCTTGTTCTGAGGCTGATTCCAGATTAGAAGAATCTAATCTCCTATTCAGGAGCTTGCTGGAACAAGTCCAGAGAAGGGTACAGAAATATTTCAGGGGCTGGAACCTCTCTGCTTTGGAGCCAGGTTGGGAGACCTGGAGGTGTTCACCTGGAGGAGAGAAGGCTCCAGGGACACCTTAAAGCCCCTTCCAGTGCCTAAAGGGGCTCCAGGAGAGCTGGAGAGGATTTGTTACAGAGGCCTGGAGTGCCAGGGCAAGGGGGAATGGCTTCCCACTGCCGGAGAGCAGGGGTAGATGGGATATTGGGAAGGAATTGTTCCCTGTGACGGTGGTGAGGCCCTGGCACAGGTTGTTCCATCCCTGGAAGTGTGCAAGGGCAGGTTGGGTGTGGCTTGGAGCAACCTGGTCTAGTGAAAGGTGTCCCTGCCCATGCAGGAGGTGAAATGACATGGGCTTTATGGTCCCTTCCAACCCAAACCATTCTGGGATTTATTACCACATTTCAAGGCACCTTTGGCATCTCTTCCTGTGGAGGCCATATGTAATGCCTTCCCTGTAAGCATCACCTTTGGAAGGTAAAATGGAGCGCTGTGTGCTTCCGGGTTTCTTTCAGCTGCATGGCACCAAAGCTCAAGTTTCCACATAGTGACAGCTTCTGCCTGTGCTCATCGTGTGCAGAAGTCATGCATTTTTGATTCAGTAGTAGTTTATTTTTATATCAGCTGGCAGATGAGTCACACCTTCCCCCACCCTTCACAGTCCCACCTTGGCACGTGTGATTCATTCGGACACGTGGCACTGCGCATTGAGCTCTGTGCCACGGCTCTGTAGCCAGTGGCCGTTCCCAGCACGGGCAGGTGACACTGGCAGGTGGATGTTGGACGTCATGAGCAGCGTTGTGGGGAGCAGAAGAAGAGTCTGATACGCTGGAGAATCCCAGGAAACCGAGATCTCTGCTATCCCCAGCCCACACAGCGGATGAGTCACAGTGTAGGAGCAGAATGTTCTGAGTCAGGGAGGGGTATGTCAGTACATATAGAATATTGACGGATTCTGTGGTTTTGTTTTAATTCCTGCTCTGTAAACAAGTTCACCTCTAATGAAGTATGGAGTCTGTGTGTTTACTTTGGGACCTCTCTGTGTTGCACAACTCGCCAGAGCGAAGCAGTCTGTTTACTTGTCAGGAGGTAGGACTGAGGGAAATGAAGGTGGTATAAATAACCAAGCCTTTGCATAGTCTAGTCAATATTTGCATATATATTCCTCAGTGTGGCTGAGCTGTCTGCTATCCATGCTGCCTATGGAGTTCTCCTGTCGGGATTGCCTGCGCTGAGCACCTTTTTCTGTGTTGCTCTTGCTTTACCCACACACACTTTGTATGTATCACTGTGCTTTATGAAGAAATTCTTTCCGTGCCAGTTGCACAATGCTGTTATTCACATGGCAATTATGGGTCATTTTGGTAAAGCTTGTTATAGGATGGATGTAAACAAGTCGCCTCGGTGGAGCTGCCAACAACAGGATTTTACAGGGAGGTCGTTGTGCACAGCACTCCTCCCCAAGGGAGCAGGAGTAACTCCAGGCCATGTGTGAGGGAGGGTTAGTGCAAGAGGTCCCCACCCTGGTTTAATTAAGAAGTGTGAACATACCCATTAACACTGGCCAAGGTCACTTTAATCTTCAGAATTCCCACTCCTATTTGCCACCTGGATGGAAACATTGCTGTGGCTGGGAGCTGAGCCAAGTCACCCCTCAGCAGGGAGCTGGTTTGTGGGGGGATGGAGATGCTGGGTGGGGATGATCATCAAATCCTAGAGTGGTTTGGGTTGGAAGGGGCCTTAAAGCTCATCTTGTGGCCGTATGGGCAGGGACACCTTCCACTAGACCAGCTTGCTCAGAACTCTGTCCAAACTGGCCTTGAACACTTCCAAGGATTGCCCTTCTGCACCCCAAAGTGAGTTTGGACTTGTGTGGAGCAATGCCTGGCTGTCACCTGAGGTATTTTTTGTCCTGCTTATTGTATGGACGGGTTTGTTCATACCTGTCACACTGCAACACTCTGGATGAGCACTGCAGCCTCTCCTTTGAAATACTGGAAATATTTTAGATTGCTAGCGTTCAATGACTGTAAGCATTTAGTAAGTGACTCATCTGTGCAAGGTGATACAAAACTGACATATCTTTATAAGAAAAGCAGCTTTGGGACACAGCTCACGTCAGTCATTCTCTACCTCAGATGCCTTCAAGAGACCCAAAGGTTTTAAGATGTTGGGTTCATTTTCTACCACTGAGGAAAAACGTTTGCATTCTCAAATCCTGCATGGAAGTGTGCCTTTGGCTATAGGTGGGAGATGTTCAGCAATGGACATGCAGTTTTATTCTACTGAACATGGGGTTTTTTAGGCAAAAAGTGGAGATCCTCACGCTGAGTTGCATATTAAGGAATGGTGATCAGCAGCTTCATTGTGAAGTCAGGGTAGTCCAAGGAGCTTGAACTTGAGGGATCCTGAAGCTTTTGAATTGCAGAATGAAATGTAGTATATTACTGTAAAGTGCTAGTTAGACCCTGCTGCTTTCAGAGCTGGCTTGCTGTTGATCTCCAGAGACTTATGTTTCACTATTTAAAACTACTTGGCTTTTTTTTTCACATGGCCATTCCCTTGTTAGGAAGGGCTTTCTGAATGTGCACATTTCAGCATCTCAGCATCAGAAGTTTTGACTTCCTTGGGCTAAATTTAGGTTTTGTCAATTGGAAGTTATCAGATGCTTTTAGAGTGAGGCCATTAATATTTGAATATGAGATTAAGGCAGTTTCCTTTTTATATTCAGAAAAGTCTTCACGCATCTCATACTCTTCCAGTATTTGTGGCAGTAATCACAAATCAAATGCCAGCAACTCTAGGCAGCATGTGAAGGGGAACAGCAGGATGCTGGGAACCTGGAAAATGCTCTTTGTGGAGACACTTTTCCTTGAAGCCTGACATGACCATAAACCTGTAGCAGCTGGACTCATCCAGGTCCTCCCAGATGCCTCCCTGGGTTCTCCTCACAGTCAGTGATGTCCACTAAGAGCAGGTTGTGGGTTGTGGGATGTGCTGCTGCTCTGAGGATCCAGCAGGGCTCAAGGAGGACAGACATTTAATCATTAAGGTCTGTGCTGCTTCTGGTACCTTCTAGCAAACCCTGAGCTGAAATATGTCTTGCTGGCTATCAGCCCAGGCTGTGCTTGGAAACTGGAGTGCTTCAGCCATCCGAGTGGGGAGGTAAAGACCACAGAGCCACAGACTGTTCTGGGCTGGGAGGGGCCTTAATGGTCATCCCACTCCATTCCCTGCCATGGGCAGGGACAGCTTCCACTATCCCAGGCTGCTCCAAGCCCTGTCCAACCTGACACTTCCAGAAAATTTCCAGAGATGAGGAGTCCACATGATATGTGATGTTTGAAGATAAACTTTGGAACTGATATATACATTGAGTGAAAAACCCAGTTTGGCAATGAGGGCCAGGATAATTACTGATAATTAGGAGCTGGTTGGCTGTTCTGCTTGTCTCCCTTTCCTATCCCTTTTATGAACATTCTTCTAGCCATGGTGATGCTGCACTTGAAAATAATTGAAATCTAAAGCTATAAAATTAGTTTTCAGGGAGGCCGCTGTTTCAGGTGTTGAGCACTGCCTTGATACAAAGAAAGCTCTTTCCTCTTTGGAAGGTGGGTGCCAGATTTAGTGGGATGCCTTCCAATGCAGTAGAGGCATCGTACACACACTGGAGATTTCTAAGGTGAAACACTGAGCTGTGCCAGGGAAGTCCTGTTATGGAGGGCTGCCCACCTCCCAGATAGGCTCTCCAATGGGTTTGGAATTTGTGTTTTGGAGCTATGCCCTGCCTGCTATTGAAAAAACTCTCATTGCTAAAAGATGAGGCACAAGCTCTGCCTGAGTATGTGACGGGTCAGGCTGGAGATCTGAAGTTCTGTAATAATTTTTCTGTCTGAAAGTTGCAATTTTCCTTTTAGAATTCCATTCCTACCCGCTCCTACTTGGCTCTCTTAAGGTGAAACAGAGATGGTATCTGGAGGTGGGATCTGATATAGCACCTCTGAACTTCTGTTTGGCAGCAGGTTCTCCTGTGATAAGAGGGAGTGGGAAGTTTTCCCTCAGGCTGAAGGACCATGTGGGTAACACTTTCCTACTCGTGTAAAATCCCTTTTCCCCTCCAGTCCTACAGTAGTGATGGGACGGATGGATGCCAATCTATTGGCTTGTTGTGGACAGTTTACATGCATTTGATTGTTTCTGGTTCAATGCTGCTGCAGGGGCAAACCTGCAAAAATCCACCCTCCCAGTGGGACCAGTATGAGTACTGGGGTCCGAATTGCACCCACAGCTTTGCAGGCAGATCCCAGCACAGCTCTGGGATGACACATAGGGCTGTGCTGCCAGAAGTGGCACTGGATTATCCCACCACAGTCTGGTGGGAATCTGGCCTTCAGCTGCCTGAGCAAGGCCAAGCATCATCTACTTCCTGAGCATCCAAAGCTATGTGTTTGATACCACTGTCTGCTTTATCCAGCTGGATCTGACCCACTGATCTGCCATCCCAGTTAAAAATGGTGTTGGATCCACAACAAATCCTGCCTATTACATGCCAGTTTTGCCTTTGTTGCTGTGCTGCCCTGGTGAGAGTGTCTGTGGCCACTGCTCAGTGCTGTGGCTGCAGCTGGGCCACAGCTCAGGCTGTCAGACCAGACCCTCCCTGCATTGTCCTGGTCGTGTCACCCCGGTGTGCAGCTGGAGAGGAAGCAGGGAAAAGCACTGCCTCCAGCCAACAGCCTCCTATGGAGCTGAGCTGAGAAGAACAGGGACCACTTGGGACTTGGTGTGATCAAACTGAAATGGTTCTCTGGGCAGCAGAGGAGCAATTCAGCACAAGCAATTTGTTTTTGCTGCTTTCGTGGCATTTTTCATCTGCACAGAAGTAGTCTCTTCCCTGGCACCACTTCTGGCGTTAAATTTGGGTGCTGCTGACCAACCAAGAACTCTTACTGTTGATTTTTTTCTTAAGATTATACCTCTAATGTCATTAACACACATCATTTCATGTGCATAACATGTTCCTGAGGGGCAGTTCTGATCTCTGCTCCCTGTGACCAGGAACACCATCTGAGGGAATATTTGGTGCTGTGTTAGGGAGGTTTAGGTTGGATACTGGGAAAAGGTTCTTCCCCCAGAGGTTGGTGGGGCACTGAACAGGCTCCCCGGGAATGGTCACGGTCCCAAGGCTGCCACAGCTCAGGGGGTGTTTGGACAATGCTCTCAGGCACAGGGTGGGACTGCTGGAGTGTCTCTGCAGGGGCAGAAGTTGGACTTGTTGGTCCGTGTAAGTCCCTTCCAGTGCAGGATATTTCATGATTCTATGAACTTGTTCTCAAAAAAAAAAAAAGAAAATTACCTCGGGCCCCATGATTTCTTCTCAACTTCTCTGTTACCTGGGCCAAATGGAATGGCCCAAACCTGCCATTTAACTCCCTCTCAGCAGGTAGGGCAAAGGAAAACTGATCAGGAACAATTTCCAATTTCTCTTTGGATTTTTTGGAGTGGGGAGTGAGAGGGAGGTAAACTTGTTTCTTTATTGGTTTCTTTCTTTCTTTTTGGTTGGGTTTTTGTTACTGTTCTTCAGCAGCAGAACACAGGGATGTGCTCTGGCAGAGCTCACAGGGCTATGTGACCTGCAGGGGAGCAGAATCAAAGAATAGTTTAAGTTGGAAAAGAAGCCCTCTAAAGTCATCAAGTCCAACCATACCTGAGTGCTGGCAAGGCCACCATGACCCTCTGTCCCCAGCTGCCACATCCACATGGCTTATTAAATCCCTCCAGGAATGCTGAGTGGCTCCACCACTGCCCTGAGCAGCTGTTCCAATGGTTTTCTTTCATCTTTGTCCTTGTATTGCAGGTGTGTGGGAAAAGGCTGTAAGGATAGAACTTAAGCTAGAACTTTCTTGGGTGGTTTAAAATAACTCTTCTTAAATTATTTACTGGTTTTAGCCTTCTCTTAAGATGTTTTTCTGTGTTCCAGCTGCCATCATCACTGGAGCAAGATGTTGTGTTGGATATAAAATCCAACAGTAATGTGGAGATTTCCATACAGTAGTTTCCTCCAAGCCCTAGAAATGTGAATTTTGTCTTTTGAAACTTGCCAAAAAAGCGATTTATTGTGCTTTGCTTTATTCTTTCATGTCTGTCAAGAATTGAAACAATTTCATTTGACTAATTTAGTTGTTAGAGCTAAAAAAACTGCCTGTGAATGGATGTTTCTGGGTAAATTTCCCAGATTTTGAAATTTTTCCGGCATTTGACCTCAGCCCTCAGATAGGACTGATTCTCCTCCCAATATTTTTTTTTTATCTTTATGGATACAAATATGTCTCCTTGGTACCCCCTCTTCAAGTGCTTCTTGCTTCGTGGATGTGAAGAGTTGTTTAATAAACTGAAGCCATGATGTCAGGAAACCACCTTGTACCACTCAAGGAAGATGAAATGCCACCCTGTTCTAATAACACAGCGATCCTGAGATTTGTTTTTCTGCAGTTGAAGTAAAAATCAAGTTGTTTGGATTTTCACCAGCAGCAAGAACAAATATGTTCTTCCTTCTGTCCTTCCCTGCTCTGTTTTTCTGCTGTTCCTTTTCCCATACCTTTCCTTTTTTGTTGATTGAAGTACTACCAAAATGAAACAAAACACAGCAGGGATTAAATGTATCCTGAAATAAGCTGGAGTGAGGGTAGAGCCTTGGAGTCCACATGGGACTCTTTGGAGATGACAGTAGCTCTGTCTCTTCACAGCTCATACACAACCGTTGCCTAGTGCCATCTCTTCCCCTGAAAAGCTCAGCTTTCTCTGCCATCATCAGGGGAGAAGGTGTTGATCTTCCTGTGGTTTTGCCATCCCTGGAAGTGTTCAATGCCAGGTTGGATGGGTCTTGGAGCAACCTGGTCTAATGGAAGGTGTCCCTGCCCATGCCAGCTTTGAGGTCTCTTCCAGCTTCTGTTGTTCTCCTTCAAGTTATTTCCTCTTGGGTTCAGAGAGTGTTTGAGGTGCACCTTTTCCATATCCAAGGCCAGGAGTAGGGCCTTACTCTGCCTCTCCTCCTCACCCACCAGTGGGCTAAAGCAGAAAGTCATGCTGCAGGAATTCCTGCTAGGCAGTGGTGCAAAAGCATTCAGCATTTGCTAGGAGAAATGATTTATTGCCCCGACAAAGCAGAGAAAAGATGCTGTGAAAAGCTGGCAGCAGAGCCAAGTGTCTGGCAGCAGCTGGGGCAAACGGAGCAGGAGGATGTTCTGGGACAGATGTGCAAGGGGCTCTGGACAGGTCTGGCTGCTCTTCACCCTGTTGAGGTGAGTGGGAAAGAACTAAAGGTAAACTGTGGGCTCCCAAGTCGCAGTATCAGAGCTCAATAGAACAGGGAAATTATTCAGGAGCTTTACAGGCTGGAAGCACTCACAGCACGGTGGTCATCTCTGTGGATCACTGTCAGAGCTGCCACAGTGCCGGCCGTCCTCCAGCTCCTCCAACCCCACTTCTCCATGTGGTTGTTTCTCTGTGTGGTTGTGGCATCACATCACTAATTTTAGGTTCTTTCCCTAATCTTATGCCAGTTCAAGGTTTGTGAAGCCTAGGAGTGGTTGGTGAGATTGTGGCAGACAGTTTCCACCATCTCTTTTTCCACCTGCGGATGAGCTGGTGCTGGAGTCACAAGCTACATTTTCTGCTTGTTTTCTTTCACATCTCATCTGCAGTTTCTCAAACAAGAGAAAACACACTCGATCACCCAAAATCTCTGTCTTTCCCTAAGCTCCTCCAGGTAAGATTAAAGGTGAAGGGCCGTATTATAAAGCTTTTGCAGCTGTACTTTGAAGGAAGATATCTCTGAAAGGCATCCAGTCAAATATATGAAAGGTCCTTAGGACTA
Organism: Sylvia atricapilla; assembly: GCF_009819655.1. NCBI lineage: Eukaryota > Metazoa > Chordata > Aves > Passeriformes > Sylviidae > Sylvia > Sylvia atricapilla. The sequence continues at coordinate 17,378,397 of NC_089152.1, forward strand.
GGTTATTCCCAGTAACAAGCCCGATCTCTACTTTTCTCCCGTCTTCCTAATTTTGAAGCAGATTATTCCAAAATCTGAAGGGCAGGATGAGTCTTTTTACTTCCAGCTCACAGAAATAACCTGTTAACTAACGTGCTCGGGTAGATTTACACGGGATGTGTTTGAAGAGGTTAAAAGCTGAGATCTTGGCCGAGTCGATGTTGATCACAAATCTTCTCTTTCAGCCAGGATTTTATTCCGATTTGAAAATTAAGAGAAGGGTAGATCCTCATTAGTGTAATCAGCTTAAATGGGTTGACTACTCTAAAGCAATTTGTTTAATTTGTTTGGAACATGTTTAATTTCAGCTATAGATATGCAGCCCTCTCACAGTTGCTATTTATGGTGTTCATCGTGTAATTTTGTGTTCTGTGAAAAATTTTTGTAAAAATAAACTTTCTGCTCTGAATGAGAATTTGGTGACAATCTACAGCCCATTCATCAGAGCCTCTTGAAAACCACACAGAACTTTGTGTACGCTGATGCTTCTGGTGATTGTCTGCATCTCTTTCAGTGAGGAGTTCTTGCTGCTCACACAGAGCATGGATTTGCCCTTTGCTGGGCCTTGGATTGCTCCCCCCTCCCTCTGTCTTTGGGTGTGGAATTTGGGGTTCTTCCAGAGTATCTCCTCTCTGCAACAGAGCTCAGTGGCAAAACCTGCATAAAGAGAGGATCTGAATTCTTCTTTAATTCTTGAAATTGAAGACTTCATCTTCTTTATTTGGCTACGCCTCATTGAAGGGCAGTGGAAAACAACTTCCCATGGGAGCATAAACCATGGGTGGGTCAGAAACTACCGATATTGATCACAGGCTGTGGATGTTTCCTGGTGATCTCCTGTACGAAAGGACTTGTCCTTCTATTGATGTAGATGCCATGTGCAGCTTCCTGCACTTGCTCCCTCGTTCCTCCTTGGGTGTGTTTTACTTACTGTGGATGAGGTTTAATCATAGCCCCTCATGGTGCTCACACGAAGTCTCAGGATAGGTGCTCTTCCAGAGCAGGTGGGTTCTGCTTCCTGTGCCTTCCATGCAGGGCAGGTGCTGCAGACTCTGATTTCCCTTAGGCATGACCTTAGATTGGCCTCTCTACCCATCACTGTTTCATAACCAGTCCTGGAAATGGCTTTGGAATGTCTGTGTGCCTGAACTAATGTGGTTTTTTGGAGTATGTTGGATGTCTGAGGAGTTCTGTGGCCATTAGTCATGCTGTAAAAATGTATGGTAGCAAGATAACTTTACTCTAATAATCCAGTACACTTGATCACGTGATGGAAGTTTCTGAAAGGTGTTGTTCCAGGTGTTAATCCAGCTCACATGAAACTCTGGAAGAGCAGTGATCCTGCTCCTTGTTAGTGTTCCCGTTCTTGTGTTCAAGCTCAAGCCAAGTGTTTTTTGGGTTGATCCAACAGCCACAGAGCATGAGGAAGGATGGGAAAGTCCCTTTTGGTGGCAGCCCAGGAGCAGTGAGAGCTCAGCATCCCCAGGAAGCCAAGGCCAGTCTCAGGAGTGTGGGGGAATCAAAGTCTTGAGTTTTTGGCTTTGATGTCTGCGTTTGCTCTCATTCCAGCAGTGATGCTTTAATCTACAAAATGCTTTGCTAGGTTTTCGCTGTGCTCAGCTTGAATTTCTTCCAAGACATCACTCTGCTGAAATAGCAGAATTTGCCTGTGGATTCCAGTACAGCAATCAGTCTGTGTTTATTGGGGTGATAAACTTCCTGTGAGAGTGAGGGTGGAGTGGGGCCTTTTCCATGTAGCTGAGCCAAATCACTCAGCAGCGACACCAAAGCCGTTAAGCAAATTGAGATGATTTCTGCTTGCAGCAGTCTCTGCTATAATAAACTGGTTTTCCTCCAAAGGAGAGAACCTGCACATATCATGCCTGTGTTTTCTTCCCTTAGTGTATTGCTGTTGTTTGATACCATGGAAAAATTCCTAGTTCTGATGTGATTTCATGCATTAATTGCATTAAACAGATCATGGTTTGTACTTCAAATGTTGAATTGTACTTTTGAATCCTCAGTATGAGACTCTGCTCTGCTGGTGGCTTTTCATCCCACAGTCTCTGAATTCACCTACAGCATGACGTCGTGGCTTTGTGTGTGACCTTTCCATTCCTCTCCCAATGTGATTACTCTCCATTAAAAACCTCAACTCCAACTGCACAGAAATAAAAAAAGTCCTTTTTCCTCCATCAATCTCTTTAGTTGGCAACATCCTTAATATTTACGGATCTGCTGGTAATATTTATGGAGTTCCTGTGGTTCACTGTGACAATGGACTCAGCACCAGGACACAATTTTTGCTGAAATAGAGCCAAGCTATGTCATAAATTATGCAGATGGGCTGTGACAAAACCAAATTTTATGCAGATTTTCTTAGGCTGACCCTTTTTACTGTTCAGAATGGCTCTGGAGCTGCCTGTATCTCAAGTTTCATCCAATCTTATCTGCCAACACACCCTTTAATGTGTACATCAAGTTAATCTTTTGAGCTTTTCCTCTTTCCAAAAAGCTGGTGAATGTTGAGTTGAGTTTGAGTGAACTGAGGATGTGTTGTGCTGAGTCCCTCCCGACTTTATTTCTGTAACTGGTGTGGATCTGAGGATCCTTGGCTTGGGCTGGGAGCTCCACAGGGCTCATCAGCAATGCTCCTTTGATCCAAGACACAGCGGTGCAGCCTGGCTCTGGAATTCAGAGAGATGTTACAGCAGCTTTATCCTGGCAGAGGCAAGAAGGAAGTCCTTGACTGCAGAGCTGGCAGTCAGGGAAGACCCTCAGGGAAAAATCATTCCCTAAAATATGCCTGAAGCCAATGATGTCTTCTGTATTCTGACATTTAGGATGCTTTTTTTATGTTCTTCACTAAGGCCTCACCTTGTCAGAGCTCCCACAGAAAGCAGGGCCTTCCTAAGGGTTTAAGACAAAGAGGATCCTTCAAGCTCTTGGCTGTAAGCTCTGAGTAGGTAAAGCTGAAGGAATTGGGATCCCAGAGAGCACTAAGTAGTGTTGCTTCCTTCTCTACATGAAATCCCCACCTTTTGGGTCTTGCTGCAGTCTGTCTTCCTGGTTCTTATGCCCAGTAGGAAATTCATTTTGATTGCAATGCTTGCTCCCTACAGAATGAAGCTGTAAATGTTCTCATCTTCCACGGGTCTGGGAACAGGATCCTTCACCTTCCTTAAGAGCCTTTCTGCAATTTTATTCTCCTGCATACCTTAGTTAGCAGAGTCCTAATCCTAATTCTTTCCTCAGTTCCACTATTTGAGACTTGTAGGAATTGCAGTAGAGGTACTTATTGTCTGTCTGTATCTAGAATCGATAATGGGCTCAGGTTTAAACTTCGCATAAAATATCCTGTTACTCTCTTATTCTCCATTATTATTCTATTATTCTCTAAGAAATAGAGATGCTGATCTTGGTGTTAGAGGTGACTTTGTAGGTAAGTCCTCCTCAGACTTTACTGAAAAGCCAGTGGCTCACACTGAGTCACTTCAAGAGCTGTTGCAATTATTCCAGCCTTCAGCACTAAGCTGATGACATTAAATTGCCATTTATGTTGATTTGGGGATATTTGAAACCATCTTGGAGCTGCCTGGATCATATCCCATCATTGTTTGGCATTCTGAATTGCTTCTGCATCAAACAATCCTGTCTTGCTAGAGGATTTAATGAGTGTTACTGCTTCCTAAAGCATGGAGCTCTGTTAGGAGCAGCAGCCTCCCAAACCCAGGTTGGGTCAATGTTTTCCATGGGACAGAAAACACTGGTTAGACAGGGAATTCCTGCAATACTCTGTAATATCCCGTTAATGCATCCTGATGACAGATTCCCTGAGTGTGTGAATTAATGAGATTAAAACCCTCCTCGGGTAATCTTTGTCAAACTGGGTTTTGTTCTTTTGGAGCAGTACTTGGGAGCACAAGTTCTGGGATCTTGCACAAGCTTTAGTGATCTCAGTGCTGCATTTTTTACATTTTTGGCAGGTTGCAGAGTTCCAAGTGCCATAAGGGTGGATTAAGGGGGCTCCCCTAAATCCGGAGTAGGACATGCACTTGTTGTGTTGCTTACAGGCTCCAGCTTGAAATGTTTCACTGCCTGAGCACCTCCTAGAGCCGACACCAAACTGCACCTGATTAGTCGGGTGTTTTGCTATATCTGACACTGATCACTTATGCAAATCCAGGTGTGTGCCTGCACTGGTTTAAAACATGCAATAAAATTAATAATCACGGTGCTTTCAGGTCCCATGCACTATAATTTTTGGATCTCTGTGGGAGAAAAGGCTGCACATAGAGCAGTGCTCCCTGTGCTCAGCCTTTACACTGAATAGCAGGACACCGTGTCTTTGGGCATTCAAGCAAATATTTTTGTTTTGACGTAAGACAAAGCCCTATATTTCAAAACAAAACCTTTCTGTTGTGTTTTAGAGCTCCTTATGAGGTGTTGACTGGAAATGCATAGATATTTAAACATGTTACCCAGCTTGGCGCTGACACTGGGACGCCGAGTGCTGGTGCAGGTGCTGATTAACAAAATGAGCAGTTGGGCCTGCACTAAATTCCTCCTGTATGGGCTGCTGTGGTTTCCTTTTTGACTCAAAGGTAATTCCAGGAGTGCTATGCAGCTCTGTGAGTCTTCCAACATTAAGGCTGGTTTTTTTCCCTTTCAGAAAGCTGATCCACCCAAAAATCCCCTGCCAGCTGAGTATCAACACTGTACTCCCACAGAGCAGTCTGTTGGGTGGGAAGATGGGCTCTGGCTCCTACCAGTTTGGTGTTGATAGTTGTATGTGTGCATATATGCTAATGACCATGATCACCTGTTTTTGTGTGGTGATTGGTCAAAATTTAAAACATTTCCCTATTTTAAAGGAAAAGGCTTTTTTTTCCCTTTTACTGAACATAAATTTTGTGCAAGGTTGTGCTGAAAAACAAGGGCTAGGTGTTATCTCTGGTGACAAAGCAGCCCTTTTTTAGCCATGCTTCATTTTCTCTAAGGACTGTCATCTTCCTAATTGCTCCAACAAGTGCCAGCCCACAACTGGAGCTATTCTCTGCCTGGAGTTTAGTGGGACATAGGGAACTCCATGTCTTGTTCCCAAAATCCAAGCCTTTAAGCTGCCAAAGCTCAATACTTTCAGGTGGTTGTGTTAATTGCTCTGAAATCCATTTGTCTGTCCAAGGGTGTAGCTGAGCAGAGCCTGCACTGGTTTGGCCTTTGGTTCAGTCACAGTTTGTGCTGGAACTTATCTCCTTGCTGGGCAGCATCAGAGAGAATACAGTACAAGAAGTGACAATAAAACTCTGCCTAACGAAGGGTGTGCATGCAAGGGAAAGAGAATTAACTTTGTCCCATTGACTGATTCCAGTTCTTTTCCTGTTCTTCCAGCTGAAGGGCTCCCCCAGGTGTATTACTTTGGACCGTGTGGAAAATACAACGCCATGGTATTGGAGCTGCTTGGTCCGAGCTTGGAAGATCTGTTTGACCTCTGTGACAGGACGTTCACTCTGAAGACGGTGTTAATGATCGCCATTCAGCTGGTGAGTGATGGGCAGGGCCCTGCCCTGCGGCTCTCCTTGGCTGTCCATCCATCCTGGGGTCAGCACAGTGCGAGGTTCAGGGCTGAGAGAATCTTCTTCCATCATAGAATCACCGGGTGGTTTGAGTTGGAAGGAACGTTTAAAGATCTAATCCCACCCTCCTTGCACTGGGCAGAGACACCTTCCACTAGACCAGGGTGTTCCAAACGTGTCCAACCTGGCCTTGAACATGTCCAGGTGTGGGGCAACCACAACTTCTCTGGGAAACGTGTGCCTTCACGTGCTTCCCAATATCCCATCTAACCCTGTGTTCTGGCAGCAGGAAGCAATGTCCCCTTGTCCTGTCCCTCCAGTGCCTTGTCCATCTTTATTATAGAAGAAAACTTGTCAGGGGTGAGAAGGACTCCTGCCTATGAAGGGAAGGTCAAATTATGCTTATGAGAAACTGGCTTCCTGCACAGCAGAACCAGTGAAGCTGGATTCCTATGGACTTGCGTCCCACGTTCCCTACATGCTCCAGTACCTGTCCCAGCTCCCTCCCTCTGTTTGGACATCCCAGGAACATCTCATTTCTCATCTGCTCCGTGGGACACACAGAGCACAGCACCCTCCCACACTCCTACCAGTTCTACTGGTTTGGTGCTACAGTGCTGCCCAAAGACTCACAGGGCAATGGCAGCTGAGCCCTCCTTAGCCAAAATACCAGCATTTGAGGGCTCTGCCTTGGTCAAATTTGTCAAAAATTTGGTCAATCAAATGAGTTTAAGTTACTGACATTTGGAATATAATAGTTCTATGGGCAACATCACTGAGCCTTTAATGTTCTTGGAAAGGAAAGGAAATCAAGCTGGAAGGAATCCAGGCTTGAATCCAGATCTGTGTTAAAAGTGAACATGAAAGCTAAACATACTAAATGTGGTACAGAAACTTCCACAAGTCGGTGAGGCCAGCCAGTCAGTTTGGCCTTTTTGGTTTTCAGACTGATTTGCAGATTCCTAAGTATCTAAATATCTGCAGATATCCAGATCTTGGATATGGACCACCAAGATACTCCACAGCAGAGTTGGGATTGTATATTCACATTAAAAACTCCACAGATAGAAGCATGGTAGGGAAGAGGAGATGTAAGGGATGAAGAAGACAATCCTTTCCAGATAAACTGAAGCTTGACACAGCAGAATCTCAAATGGAAAACTGAGATCAGAACTGCAGAAGTTTGAACAGCACCTGCCTGGTACTGAGGCCTCCCACAACAAAGCAGTCAAGTTCTCTTGGTTTTGAATGTTTCTTTATCAATGGAAAACAAATTTATAGTATTGGCTTTGATTAAATCACCTGGCAACAGCTGGCAAAGCCTCAGATACGGCTTGTGTGACCTTTGGAGGGAAAATATAAAGGTGTAAATTCATTCCCAAGGGACTGCTGGGGAAATCAGGACTGTCACAGCCATGGCTGCTGCCTTTTGCCAGGTCCTGGGGCTGCAGCTCAGCTCTGGGCTTGGATGTTCCTCACTGGCATCACCTGTTGTGTTGTGGCCAGGCTGCAGCTCACCAGGGCATTGGTGCCAGTTGGAGAGCACATGCTGAGGCTGATGCAGGGGGACAGCAAAAGCAGTCAGAGATGGAGGAGCTGATGTTCTCTCAAAGGATTAGATGCTCCTTTGGCCATGGGGCGATGTTGTAGGGCCTTCTCAGCCTCCTCAGTGAGGTTACATGTGTTGCCAGCTTGGAAGTGTGCACATTTAAGGAGACAGATTCAGCATCCTCAGGTGTGCCCCATCACCTGGCCCTGGGAGAAATGTTTTCTAAAGGATCTGACACTTACTGCTCAAATGAAATGAAAGCCCTTTGCTCTAGCCACAAGGCTTATGGGGAAATTGTGTTTCTCCCACACTAATTGATTGCAGTCACCGTGTCACGCTCCAGTGTGAGAGACATCAGAAAGGAAAGCTGGACTCTCAAACTCCTTGGGTTCACATCCATGAATTACATTTTGTTCTTGCTTCTAACCAGCCGAGTCTGCTTAAGCTGCTGTAATTCTAACCATGGGCAACCTGATCTTTCTCCTCATACTTAGGATGATCCCCATGTCTGTAGGAGAATCCAGTCCCCTGGTCAATTTTTAACCAGAGACATCCTGGAAAGATATTCTTTAATACATATTTCTGCTTGGCTGGTGTGAATGAGCTTCACAGGTTGCAGCATCTCAGGACTGACAGTGGATCCTTTACAGATGTTAGAAGAAAGAGGAGTTTCTCTAGGGAAAACAAGGGCAGTGTCTCTTAAGAAGTGCCACTTGGGATTACAGGAAAATTCATAGTTTTATATCAGGAAGACTCTCCTGGCTGAGAGTGAGAGAGACTGGATGACAATGAGTCTTTAAGAAAGACAGCCTGTTTGGGAATTGTACAGACACTATCTGCTTCCTCCATGCTCCACATGCAGCTGAAGACATCCAGGAGATCAGATCCAGTGGATGAAGCTCCTGAACAAAGCCAAGCCTGGCAATTAAAATGTGGTCACTATCTCAGTCCCTATCTCAGCCCATAAATCATGGGAGAATGTTCTTTAATTCAGGCTTCTGTTTTTCAGTCTTGGCCAGATCCAGCCTGTATGATGCTCACTGACAGTTTACAACAAGCTCTGTTATGCCACCAGGCACTGGAAAAATACTCTGGATGTGAGATCTGGACCAAGTTATGGCAAGATGTTTTTCTACCTGTGACCATCAAAATTGTCTCTGAACAAGATTAATTTCATTCTCTGCTGATCTAATCTATATTTAAGCAAGTGATGTGTGGAAGAAGGGCTCAAATTTATCAGGAAGGTGTAGAGATGGAACTGCTGTCAAGATCAGCCTGTTAAGAGTTACCTTTCTGGGAGAAGAGGGTTTGTTACACTTGCTGCCTTGGCAGGAGGAAGGCAAATGAAAGCACGGGTTCCTTTGGCACCTGCTAAATGTCACAATATCCTCTCATTTCTCCACTGCAGCACAGGGGTCCTGCTGTGTGCCAAAGGATTCTTCCCCCTCCTAAGGGTTTCTCTGACATCTGAAATGGAGATTTATGGCTCCAAGGATGGACTCAGCCAGCCGTGGCCATGGAAATCCCTCTGTAATTCAGTCTTCCATCTACCCTAATGCTCCTGTGCTTGCTGTTTTTCCAGTGTTAGAGCAATTCCAAGTCAGTCCCAGTTCCTCGAATGGTTTCTCTGCTCCTGAAAGAATAAAGTCAGAGTGTTTGAACCTGTAGTTCAAACCCAATGGAGTAGGCACTGCACCTCTGCATCCAGCACATTTCTGGAGTGGGAACTCCACTTCCCCTCTCCTTCAGCCACGCAATGGGTTTGATGCCGAAGTTGTGCAGCAGCACCACTGCTTGTGTGTGCTCAAGCAGAGTCTGGAAGGGAAATGCAGCCCAGACACTCCACATCACAGCAGCCACGAGCAGGAAGAGTGTCTTGTCAGTGTGAATAAAGCATGGAAGCTACTCCATGAAACATCTTTTTGACTGGGGAAGCGTCTTTCAGCTGCCATGGCTGAGCAAAGCTCTCCAGCATGAAGCGTCCTGGCAGGTGGAAGTAAAGAAGGAATATGAAAGACCCCACAGCAGCTGTGTATGTGTGTGGTAGAAGCAAAAAAGGCAGGTGGGAGGAAAAAAGGCAGGAAAATAAGTACCCTTGAGTACTGCTGGAGCATATTGCCTCATCTGACACCTCAGCTGGCCAGGTTGTTGTCCTGCCTGCTGCAACTTGCCAAGAGTTTTTAAAGAAGAAAAAAATGGGCCCTTTTCAGGTTCCCTAATTGCTGTTGGGATTTCAAAAACTGAGCTGCTCTGGTAGCAGGAACAAATCAAATGAGCCAGTCAGGCTCCGCTTGGAAGCTTGTTATGTGTGGAGAGGCAAGGAAGCTCTTTGTTCCACTTTCAAGGGTTGCATCTTCATTTGAATTGCCTCCCAACGTGGCTTTTTGTCTCAAAACCTGCTGCTGTGTCCTGTAGGTGATTCAAAGTGTGAAGAATGACTGAAGAGCATCTGCTCTGCTCTGCACCAGCCTGTAATTGATTGGAAATAATGGCTGTTAGCCGTGAAACCCATTTTCTCGGCACATTGGAATCAATCACTGCATCGAGAGGAGGGAGCAGCAGGCAGCACGTGCTGTTCCCTTCTTTGAAGAGTCTTTGAGCAAATTCTGGTTTTAAGTCTTGATTCACCTGCAGCAAATTTTTCCTGTCTGCTGCCCTCCCTGTACAGCTGTTTATTTTATAAGGAGGGCTGCCCCCTCCTGCCTGCCACTTCTTTCTGAGAGATGGAAATGCAGCAGATTTTCCTTTAAAATAAGGTGCATGGTAAGGGCCTGGGAGTGTGATGGAGGATCACATGCACGTGGACTTTTAAAACCAGGTGTGGGTGCAAGATCTGTAAAGAGAAGGGGTGGTCTCGGTTTGCCAGCTGGGAATGCATCTGGATTCAGTGAGAAATGAAGGAGCAGTCAGGGTCTGCCAGCCCAACAGAGTGAGCAGTGGCGTTGGAAAGGCTGACAGGGCGTCCCTGCTGCTTGGCTGGGGCAGAGTGACCTGGCTTTGTGACCCAGAGACTCCAGCCTGCAGAGCTTCCCCACCAGAATCCACCCAGAGGGGGTGACCAGCTGGTGGCCCTCACCCTGGATGTCCCTCACAACGGTGTGGCAGTGACCTCTGGGGACTGAGGCTCGTTAGTGCAAAACTGGGAGTTGGTGGAGCTTTGCAGAGGTTTCATGGCATTTCCAGCCCACAAACATCTGGGTCAATCCCAGTAGTCTTTCCAAAGGAGCATCTTGTTTAAGCCGCTGTGCCCTCTGGCATTGCAGGGCAGCTGGAGCCAGGACAGCCATAAATGGGGGTTCATGTGTGTTCATTTGAAACATAAAAAGGCAATTAAAGGTAATAAATGAAATTAAATTGGGAATTATTTCCAGTTGGAATCATCTCCTAAGTTCAGGACCCAAAGGAGAACTGCTTGGCAGCCTGTTCAGACATTACCTGCATGCAATGTTTGCTTTGAAAAGCAATTTTAATGATGAACTTCTGAATAAGATGTGTTATTAGAGGCACTCCATCACCTCAGAAATGGGGTTCCTGCCCTATCACCTTCCCGTTCAGTCAAACTTCCAGAAAAACATTAGTCAAAAGCTGAAAAAAAAAATTCCAACTATTCCTAGTTAACAGCAATGAGATTAATTATTATTTTAGTCAGCTTTGAAGATCGTAAAGCTTCTGCCTGCCCAAAAACCCCCCTCCATGAAGAATCTGGCATGTCTAAGACACCATATGGGTCGAGGGAGGAAGGTGGTAAGACAGAGCAACAGGGGAAGGCGGTGGGCAAGGGAAGAGCTCTTGGTAACCAGTTTAGTATGTTTAAAATCAATACAAAAAGGCTGCTGCAGCTCCCTGTGGCATCCTGCCAAGAGCTGCATCCCAGTGGTAACGCCTCAGAAACAGCCTTTGCCATTTCCGTGGGAATAAAGCAGGGAGCACAGCATGATAGCCTTGGAAAGGAGGGGATGACAAATCCCTCTTCCAGCTCTGCTCACAAGTAACGTTTCCCTCGTGGTTTTTGCAGATCTCTCGGATGGAGTACGTGCATTCCAAGAACCTCATCTACCGGGATGTGAAGCCGGAGAACTTCCTCATTGGCCGGCAGGGCAATAAGAAGGAGCACGTCATTCACATCATAGACTTTGGATTGGCCAAGGAGTACATCGACCCCGAAACCAAAAAACACATTCCCTACAGGGAGCACAAGAGTCTCACTGGAACAGCGAGATACATGTCCATCAACACACACCTTGGCAAAGGTTTGTCTGCCTGGGGGGAGCTTACAGACTGTGCTTTAGGTTGGGAAAGCTCTCCAAGGTCATTGAGTCCAACAACTGACCAGCACTGCCGTGCTCACCATTAAACCATGTCCCCAAGTGCCACATTCACACATCTTTTGAGCACTTCCAGGTGTGGTGACTCCATCACTGCCCTGGGCAGCCTGTTCAATCCTTGACAACACTTTCAGTGAATTATTTTCTCTAATACCCAACGTAAACCTTCCCTGCTGTTGCTTGAGGCTGTTTCCTCTTGTCCTGTCCTTTGTTCCCTGGGAGCAGAGCCCAACCCTCCCCCAGCTGCCCCCTCCTGTCAGGGAGTTGTGCAGAGCCAGAAGGTCCCCCCTGAGCCTCCCCAGCACCTTCAGCTGCTCCTGGTGCTCCAGCCCCTTCTCCAGCTCCAGTCCCTTCCCTGGACACATTACAGCTTGCCATTTGAATCCTATAGATCTCCCATAGCATCTTGGCTCAGCTCTCTTGCACCCTTGAAGCTATTTGTGAACCTCCCAATGCCATTTACAGTTGTGTGGCTTTTTTTTTCTCTCCTCTTTTGAGGAATCGAGCCAGCTGAAATGTTGGAAGCCTCATAATTACAGTTTTTATTAGGAACTAAATAACTGGGAGCAGCCCTGCACTGATAAAAGACAAGCAGGCAGGCGGTGATTGCTGCACTGGATGACAGACAAATAGATTTTTATAGCACAGCACTGTCCTAATGCCTTCCAGTTCCAGGTGTTAGAGTTGGATGTTTCCTGACCTAGTAATTTGTTGGAAAAAATGAATGATTTAAATAACTTTAAACCCGGCTTTCATCTCCTCTCCTCGCTGCTTTCTTTCCTACCAGAAGATTACATTTCTGTGGCTGAAAGGCAAAAAAAAAACCCCTTATTAAATGTTTATATTCTCTTAAATTTATACAAGCAGTGAGATAATGGAATATTCTCTAGGAGGCCTCCTAGCATGTGGGCTCCCACTTGGAGAGCTCACTCTCTTTGGGGAGTAAGGAGGGATAAGCCTAGCTTCTAATTTTGGAAAGTGAAGAGTCAGGCAGGGATGGAGGAATGGGAGGGCTCAGTGGGAGCAGGCTGGGAAGCTGCTGGTGCAGGCGATGTGGAGGGAAGGAAGATGTGTTTGTGTTTGAAGTGCACCTTGTGCCTTCCCTAGGACCCATTTCACACAGGATTTCAGCTCACACCGTGCCTCATGGAGGGGAAGGGTCCAAACCACTTCTGGGGGTGTATTTCGGGGGACTGTCTCTGCCCAGAGGGGTTGTGAGGAGCTAATGCTTCGCTGGTCAGACCAGCCCAGGTGGAATCAGTCCTTTCACATTTCACACTCAGGAGTCTGACTGCAGTTTTTCTGAGAGACAAGTGCACTCAACCATCTTCCTGGAAGTCCATCTGCATCACTGCACTAAATTACCCAGGGCATCCTCTTTTTTTCCTCTTTTAATCAGGATAACTGCAGGAACTGTCATTTCAGTTCCCTTCTCCTGAGTGTTCCCACTCCCAGCATCTCCTGTGGGCTAAGTGGCCACAGTATTATGGGCTGGATCTGCTCTGGATCCTGGAGCAGGTGGGGTGCAGAGGAGGGGAGGTTGCACCAAATGAGTCCTCGAGCTCAGTGAACCCAAGAATGCAGCTCAGCCCAGCCCAGTGTTGCCTCCACATCTGTTATACTCTTCTGTCCTCTCCTGGGGTTTTGAATGCATTTTGGCCACTTGTTTTAGGATACTTTTTCCTTTGGCTCCCTGCCCCTTTTTCCCCCCTTTATTTATAATTACAACATCAGCATAGCAGTAGCAGCAAGTGTTCCACCGCACTGGAAGGAGCTATTTTTGATCTGCTCTGATGAGCAGCAGAGGCAATTGAGAAAGGGTTGGCACTTTGCAAGGGTAGATCCCTGCAGCTGGGTGTGAGTATCCCGTTCCCATTTAGTCCAGAGGAAATGATCCAGCACCACAATGGCACCATTGACACTGGCAGATCAGAAAAGAATTGGGACACTGCTTCATCCCTCTGCAATTAAGAGTTGTCTGTTCTACCTCAGGTTGGGATGTGTGTTGTGCAGTTCCTGTGTTATCTCATAGCTTCTGGCTGATTTTACACATTTTCTGGCTTTCTAAAACAGCTTCTGGTTTTGCACAAGATCTGAGCTGCAGACAGTGAGTGAATGTCCCTGTGGTACCTTTATTTCAAATACAGGTGTGACTGCTGCTGAGATCTCAGAGCCATTTCTGCTTCTGCAGCAATAATTTGTCATCTCTTCTCTTTTAGAGCAAAGTCGTCGAGACGACTTGGAAGCCCTTGGCCATATGTTCATGTATTTCCTCCGAGGCAGCCTGCCCTGGCAAGGATTGAAGGTAGGTTTGAGCTTCAGGTTTTGTCCTTTAAAACCCTGGCTAGTCTCTGCCCAAAGGAGAGTCCACTGGGGAAACATTGGCAAAATCCAATCAGAAACGCTGTCCTCTCCTTTGTGTCCTTGAAGCCCAACACTGAGGCATTGAGTTTAGCTGCAGGGAAGGTTTTAAGGTAGAAATGCAGTACCTGGCACTTCAAGTTGCCAAATTGGTACAATTTTAGAGAGAAGGTTGAACAGAGAGACAGGGACAGCAGTGAGAGAGCTGTGATTGGAAGCTGCCCCGAACTGGAGCATGACTGGGACACAGTGATTGTTTATGAAATTCCAGTTACGGCAACACAATCCCCCAGCTGCATCTGTGATCCGTGTTTATAATGGGAGCAGTTTGATGGGTTTAGATGCACAGATGGACTTCATCTTGAAAAACTGGTTTTCTGGCACAAGTACTGGACTTGGCTTCCCTCCAGAGACACTGGACACTCAGTGCTGGGGAGTTTATGAGATGCTGTGTACAATGTGGAGAGCTGCAAGTAATTGAGTTGCCGACTGCCGCCAACATCCATCAGCTGAGCTAACAAGGAGTAAGTCACTTGCTGGCTCCAGAGCTGTTGGAAGCTGCATTTTCGCTTCTCCATCACCTCCCTGGTGATTAACCTACTGTGTTCAACTTTGGAATTGAAGGGAGTGATCACGTTGGGTTTATCAGGGAAGACAAGAAGCTCTTGTTGGAAAAAGGAGACAAGGCTTTGGGTTCAGGAGCTGCTTGGCAGAGTTCTGCAATGGTCAGTGGGTATGGACCCAGTTGAGTTGATGGACCTTGTTCAGCTGTTTTTCACCACCTATCCAGGGTTAGTCTCAGCTCAACCTCATCAGGCACATGCCAGAAATGTCAGCAGCAGCTCATAAAAGCAAAGAAGGAGTTTTCAAGCATGAAAGAGATTGGTTAAAAAATCATACCATCTCTGATTTTATGTCCATACCTCTCTGTAACTGTGTTATTCTAGTACATATTTTCTTTCTGGCTTAGTTCAACTTACCTGCTTTAAATTAATCCTGTAAATTATTCTAAAATAATTCCAAGTTTTTACAATGCTCTGCAAAAGTTACTCAGTTCAGTGCTGAACTTGATAAGAATTAGTTGACTCCTTTTTGAGGTCCAGGGCGAGCACAGAATCTCCAGCTGGATTTAGAATGTGGCATCTTTGCCCTTCTAGGTTTCCTCAGCTTACACTTCTGGTCTGTACTGTTATCTGCAGAGAATGTCTACAGTGTTAATTATGCTGCTACCAGGTCTAACTGGCATATTTTGAAATGGAGGCAGAAACCCCACTTTTAGGGTGCCAACAGGAGCAGAGTTCTCTGCCTCAGGCTGATTTAGGTGGGAAATCAGCTACAAATGGTTTCATTTCCTTGTTGTCCAGATATTAAGCCAGTGCTGAGTGATGGCTGGTTTGGGGATGAAAGGAAAGGCTGTGCAGGAGCAACCTGGGATTTGGGAGAAGTGTGACTGATGTAGAGTCATTATCAGTGTGGTAACATTCTATTGCACAGAGGAAAATCCAAATTGCTGTGTAATGGTTCTGTTTTGCTGTTGTTTGTTGTTTGTGAAGGCAGCTCAATAAGCCTGAGGAGGTCCTGATGTGCCATCACAGTTCATGCACCTTTGTTTCCTTCTCCCATGAAACCTTCCCTGCACAGTCCTCAGGACTGGGCTGTGAGAAATGAGCCTTGTAAGACACTAATAAGGGTCCTGCCTTTCATGAATGAAGATGTTTTGAACATCCTTGGATGTTCTCTGCCAATGGCCTGTGAAATATTCCTACTGGTGTAGTCCACGACACAGTTCAGTTACAAGTAGCATCTCCTGATGTCACCCAGAATGGTCATTAAATACCTTGTTTTTCTTCCCATACAGCATGTCCTTTCTCACATGGTTGAACTCTTTCTCCACAACTGTTTTGTCTTTGTGCGCTGCAGGCTGACACCTTAAAAGAGAGATATCAGAAGATTGGGGACACAAAGAGAAACACTCCGGTTGAAGTTCTCTGTGAGAACTTTCCAGGTAAAGCCCTGATGGGATTGTGGAAGTGCAGCTGGAGGTGGCCATACCTTGTTAAATAGAATGGGTCTGCTCTCCTCTGTCAGAAAGTATTGGATGACATGCATCCATCATGTTGTTCCTCAAGCTGGCAAACAACTGGAGCCGCTGCTATAAATTAGCAGGGCCTGAGGTCTCAAAATGAACAAAACTCTTCTCATCAAGGAGGCTGAACAGTGCTCAAGGGCCTTGTATGCCTGCTTTATTTCTTAGTTTCCTTCCAAAAGAGCTCTTCATTATTTTCCCTCACCCAAATGACTGTGTTGGAACTACCAAGTTAATTCTTTTCCAAATGGAAGGTTTTACAGGTGTTGCAGGTGTAGGTGGCCAGCTTGGAAGATGGGATGGTGTGTCTGTCCATGAATCCCACTTTCTGGGAGCAATTTTAAGGAGAGTGTTACTAAAGTATGCTTCTAGCCAAGCCCAACACCTGATCTCCAGTTAAACAGACCTTGGAGCCAGGAGAGCAGGGTACAGAGTTAGCACCTTCCTCAGGGTCCCCTGGCCACAGAGTGGGCTTCGGAGGTTTTCTGGGGGGTTTCTGAAGTCCTGACACCAGAGAGAGCACCCACAATTAATCCCATTCTTGTAGGAGCTGTTGTGCCACACGGCTCTTTCCCAGCAAGGAAAGAGGAGCAGCAAATCTGGAACAGGATCATTGTTCACTCAAGTCACTGTAATTCCCCAGATGTCTCATTCCAAAATCCACCTGCTTCCAAGCAGAACAGCTTCAGGTTGGCTGTTCTCATCTTTTTGCCAATGGGAAAAATGCTCCTCCTCACAGCTTCTTCAGGTCTGGGCTGATGAGAGGTGGGAGAACTAAGTTCTGCCCCTTCCTTGCCTGAAACTGGTTCTTCTCCACCTTCTGGAGGTACTTGAAAGAGAGGATTCTTTCTTCTTGTTTTTTCCTCCCTCTTTTACCTCCATGGAAGCCCCAAGCCACAGACAGAGTTAAGTATCAACCAGCAGTTCTATTCTTATTTTTGTTGGCTGAAGGCAAGGCCATGAACCAAGGGAGAACTGGGAAGAGGCAGGACATGAGTTCCTAGGGCTCAATATTCTGTGCATGCAAAGTGCGACCCAGATGCAGAAAGCAATTAATTAGCTTAACACCAAACCCTGGTCTGTAAATTAACCCTCTTCAGGTAAGTTAACCTTGGAGCCTCCCCCTCTAGACTAATTTTGAATATTCAGGCACTACCAGTGTCACAATAGGACACCTTCCACTATTCCAGAATGCTCCAAGCCCCATCCAACCTGGATGGGGCTTTCAGGGATGGGGCAGCCACAGCTTCTCTGGTCAACAGCATTCTAAATGCCTGTGAGCAGCCTGTTGTCAGGTTTAGTGAGTTTATTTCTCACTCTGTTTATTTTTATACAAATGTATAGAATAAATCAGGGTATGGAAGTCAGATTTGTGCAGAGGTGGGACTTCTATCTTTGCTTGAGAAGTGTTTGAATAGTTTTTCTTTGAGAACTGTTACTAAAAACCATGACTTGTAGGAGAAAAGCCAGAGGTAGTGCTGGCAGCCCAGACATTGGTTTCTAACACATCATTTGGAAGATTCAGGATAAAAGCTGCTGCTTTTTCCCCTTTTCTGACAGAGGAGATGGCCACATACCTCCGCTATGTCCGGCGATTAGACTTCTTTGAGAGACCAGACTACGATTACCTACGGACCATCTTCACGGAGCTGTTTGAAAAGAAAGGCTACACCTTTGACTATGCCTACGACTGGGTCGGCAGGCCAATTGTGAGTTCTTCCTGCAAAATTCCATGCCTTCCTTTTTAGGTGCTACTTCCCCACCCCTGTCGTTTTGTTCCAAATTTTCCCAATTAATGCCAGTGAGTTTAGGACCAAATCTTTCAATTCTCAACACAGTGCCTGCAAGTTTTCCTGATGGATGGAGGCCCCATCCCAGCTCTCTGGACATTCAAGCCTCATTTTCCCATTTGTGACAATGAACACGATGAGACTGAATTCCCTCAAGTCTAGCACAGGACTGGAGACCGGTATCTAAAATCCATCTTAAAGCAGGAGACTCATAGAAACCCCCTATAATGGTCATGTTCCCATCAAAAAGATACAGGAGATCGAGGCAGGGTTCTGATGCATCTTCAGTGAATAGTAGAATCCCAGAATGGTTTGGGTTAGAGGGGACAGTAAAGCCCACTTTGTTCCACCCCCCTGCCATGGGGGTCACATTCAATTATCCCAGGTTGCTCCAAGCCCCATCCAACCTGGCCTTGGACACTTCCAGGGATGGGGCAGCCACAGCTGCTCTGAGTAACCTTGCCAGAGCCTCACCATCCTTACAGGGAGAAATTTTTCCCAAATATCTAATCTGAACTTGCTCTCCCGAACTCAGAATATCTTGTAGGACACTCATAGCTCTGTGCAGTACATGGCAAGGAAATGTGGCAGAAACCAATCTCCATTCAGCAGTTCCATGTGGACCATGACCCTGATCTCATTGCATCACTTTTATCATCAAAACCCAGTTAAACTCAGGAGGACCTTGGCCAAAGGATGTGTCATGGGGAAATACGGTAGAATAATCTAAAGCCCTTTGTTTTGGGTCATTCTGCTCACAATCCCCCCAAAAGACCAAGTAATGACATCTGTAAATGAATTGTCACTGGTGCCAGATCAAATGCCATCAGTGCTAAACTTGGAACCACTGCCAGTGCTTTACTGTCCCAACTATATTTAGCATTTCCAATGCTTACTGTGCTCAACAGAGTTCGTAAGAAATCATTCCCTTTGTGAATCAAGATTTTCTCTTCATTTTTCTTTAATTACAAAGGCAGTTGATAAAGAGCACCTTGTAAGACAAGCGTGCTATTGCTGACAACCACGGTGGTTGCCATGGAGATCTCGATGTTGGGAGCAGGGATTATGACTTTGGTGAGAAGAGAGCAGATGAAGCTTTAATTTTAACACGTCTTGTTTCTATGCAAGCGTGATTTTTACAAGTGGTGAGACAATGGGAGGAGGAAAACAAGTCTGTATATTTTCTGTTGTAATAATTCTGTGTGAGACACACTAGGTGTGATCTGACATCGAGACAGGCACCTAATTGTATCTTCTTAATTAATTTTTATACAAGACATTTGGTGCTGGTGTCCACCATCAAATTTCATGTCTGTAAATCACAGGGATTTTATAGCCCTGGCTGTAATTCTCCTTGCCCCCTTTGGGCAGTGTTTTGATGTTTTTCTGCGTCCTACTGGCTTGATCAGGTGAGTTTGTGCATGTGAGAGTTTCTGCCCTAACCAACACCTTATTTTCCAGCCTACTCCCGTGGGATCTGTCCATGTAGATTCTGGGACATCTGCAGTGACAAGAGACAGCCACATCCACCGGGATCGACCATCACAACAGGCCCTTCGCAATCAGGTGCATTGCTTGCCTCTTGTCCCAATTCCTCTGGCACTGGAGGAGCAGAAGCCACATGGCATTATAGATGGCTGGGGCTGATTCTTGGTCATAGCAAGGACAGTTCCTGCTTAATTTAGAGATGGTGATTTGAGGAGGATTTTGTCAAAGCAATGGGTTGTTGAAATAAGGTACCAACCAGAAATTCTCAGTATCGTGAGTCAACCGGAGTCCAGTTTGGAATGGGGTTGTTTTTCTGTAGTTTGTAGGTAAACAGGTTAAAGTCAATCGTCCAGCCTGGTTAGACTCTCTGACTACTACATTTTCTGAGGTGCTTTTACTCATAGCACATGGACCATGCAGCAGACTGAGTTGTGTTGATGGCAACCTGAGGGCAGGTGCCCTCTGCCCACAGAGCAACCTGTGGGCAGGGTTGTGTGTCCCAGGAACATCCATATGTCCTTCTCAAAGTGTCCAGTTCACAGTATGAGTGTTGCAGAGCACAAAGAACAGGCAGGGCAGAACCCTCAGGAAGGCATCACAGTCTGGATTAACTGCCACTGGGAAATTGAATTTCCCATTTTTTCATTTCTCTTTGTACTGTTTTGTTGCTGTTGAGAGTTTGGATTTTCTGTGTTAACAGAATTCTTAGACTTTTAGTAGATCTTCAACTAAGCTGGAGCTGTTGCTGCTCTTATTCCCAGGGAGTGGTTCTGGGCTTATTCTGCTCCCCCAACCCCCATGTTCTGCTCAGTTCCTCGAGCTAGGGTTAGTGGATACAGCACCAAGCATGGGGTGCAACAGCCTGTCTGGGCTCAGCCTTCCTGGGCTCTGAGGGGTCACACAGCTAACATAGGGTAGGATACATCCCAGTACATCAGCTACAGTCAAGATGGCCCCTCCTTGGTTAGTGTTGCTGTAGGAAGTCGGGTTGTTTGCAGCATGTGTGCATGGTGATCAGTGTGGGCTGGTGCGTGAGCCCTGATACAGTCATCTGCTTTATTAAATTCCCTGATGGATGCAGTAACCCCCTGGTTTGGGGGGGATTGTTCTGCCAGTCGCCTATTGTCCACCTTGACCACAGACCTTCACATTGTGTATGTGTGAGGCATCGTGTTTCCTTGACAGCACAGTGACACCTGGCTTCGTTTTCAGGCATTTTAGTTCACAAAGGCCCAAAGAAATTCCAAAATATGCAGGCAGCCTGCAGTCCTTACTCTTCTGAGCTGCACAGATAGTCCAGTTCTGGATTGCACAGGAGCTTTTTGTCATATTTTCACTTAAACATTACTTAGGATGATGAATTATTTAATATAGCATGAGGGAAATCAGGTTCTTCTCACCAAAACACAAACAACTCTCTTCTGAGGGATATTCCTTTAAAGTCTTGAGCAAAGCATTTCTCTAAAGGAAAAAGAAAAAAAAAACAAGCATCTTGAGAAGTGAATTGAAGGTGTGGGTTTGCGTCTCCAGATTTAATGGCCTAATTTTTGTTCTTGGGTGTAATAACTGCAGGTTCCCTCTTATAATATTTTACTCCTAGTAAAGAGCTAATGTGCAGTCTCCTCTTTATGGCCTTTTCCTCTGGAAAGTGAAGGGTTTTAATCAAAAATGAGTGAGCTCTTCCCCCTCTGTCTTTATGCTTGTTGGGTAATTTGGAAGCTGGTAGGAGGGTGATGAGTGTTAGTGGGAACTCGATGCTCCCAAGCTGTATCAGGGAACATTTTGGTTGGATATCAGGAAAAGGCTCTTCCCCCAAAGGGTGGCTGGGCACTGAGCAGGCTCCACAGGGAATGGTCATGGCCTGAGACTGCCAGAGCTCCAGGAGTGTTTGCACAATGCTTTCAGACACAGGGTGGGATTGTTGGGGTGTCTGTGCAGGGCCAGGAGTCAGGTCCTTGTGGGTCACTTCCAGCTCAGAATATTCTAGTCTAGTCTAGTCTATTCTGTTCTGATTTTCATGGCATCACTTCCTTGGTGTCACTCCTTCGGTTGTGTTGGACTCACCTCAAGCCAGCTTCAAACCCAGTTTGTCATGTACTTGGCTGTAGAGCTAAAAGAGACAAATCTGGCTCTTGTGGCTACTGGAGCCTTTCCTGGAAATTGGTTCCAGGCTTCTGGACAGGAGCCTGCTTCTGCCAGCACTGATGTAGTGTCATTCCCTGGGCTAGTCAAGCCATCTGATGCCGTGGAAGAATAGCACTAAATATGTGCTTTCCACTAGCTCATGAAACCTCATGGAATTCTCCAGTTGTTCCTAATCTTGTGAATTACACCCATTAAAAAATATTCCAAGGGAGATGCTTTTTTTTTTGGATTTCACCAAGGACAAGAGGTGTAAGCAGCATCTCAGGCTAATGGGAGGAATGTGTAGTGAAAATATTTGATAAATGAAATGATCTTAAAGTCCCTTCCAACACACACTATTCTATGATCCTATGACAAAATCACCTCTAGGGAAATAGCACTTGGTTTTGGTGCCTGCTTGGGAGAGCAAGTTCAGCCCTGTTGGTCACTCCAGGAGGTAGTCAGAGCAAAGGGAGCAATAATGGATGTTTTATGGAGGCTTCTCTTTCAATTCTTCTGTTTTTTGCATGTATTCCTGCTCTAGTTGAATGACAGTTTACTAGTAATTATTGAAGTTTATTCTAAGGTTTCTGGAGTCTTTCTCTGGGTGCACTTTCACTGCTCTCAACCCAGGTTTATTCGCTGGAGCCTCTTGTTTCCTGGCCAGATCCATGGTGTCTCATTCAGCTGAGGCCTGAGGCCAACACAGATCTGTTTGTCCCACACTTTTCAGTCTTGGGAAGCATTCATTCTTCCCGCTGGTCATTTGCATTCTGCTGTGCTGAGATCCTTCTTGGTCTTAGGTGAGCACTGGATGTGTTATCACCAAAGCTGGCTGTCTTGGTTTGAAAGACAGGTGTCTCTCAAGGAAGGTGGGAACCTGCCTTGAAATGGAAAAAGTATGACCCCCTTCACTCTGGATTATTATAACTTTGAAATTAAGGGGCTTTCACGCAGAGATATGGGAAAATGATTAACAGTTCTTTACTAGTATGTCTATGTGTGACAAGACAAGCAAACAGCCCCGGCAGCAGCCCCAGCCAGAACCAGGACCCCAGCCCAGCCTGCTCCCGCCTGGGGCACTGTCCCCTCGGGTGCAGTCCCGGGCACGGCCGGCAGGGGCGCTGTGGCTCCGGCCGGGGGCACTGTCCCCTCGGGTGCAGTCCCGGGCACGGCCGGCAGGGGCGCTGTGGCTCCGGCCGGGGGCACTGTCCCCTCGGGTGCAGTCCCGGGCACGGCCGGCAGGGGCGCTGGTGGCTCCGGCCTGGGGCACTGTCCCCTCGGGTGCAGTCCCGGGCACGGCCGGCAGGGGCGCTGGTGGCTCCGGCCGGGCAGGGCAGATGCCATGGTCCTCCCGCGCGGCAGGGGGCGCTGTGGGGCGGGCTCGGCCACAGAGCGGTTCAGGGCTGCAGCAGGAACCTCGGAGCAGCGGCTGGGAGGAGCAGATCCTGGAGTAGTAAATGAAATGTATCAGAAACTCCACAGCCATAGCAGGAGCCCCTGGGTGTCCCATGTAGTGAAAAACCCGAAGTGGCAGGGCTTCGCAGTGGCAGCTGGGCTCCTGAACTCAACTGCAAGAGGCTCCCCTGAAGGGGGAAGGCTTCGAGTCCTGGGATTTCCCCTGAGGCACCTCAGTAAATGATGAGGGTCCTTTCTAGTGAAGTTGGGTGCCAGTAAGGTCCCAGTCCTATGGCTGCTCTTAGGAGGAAAGGCTCACCCTCGGTAAGGAAGAAGCAGTACAGGGCTGGGTTCCAGCAGTGGCAGTGAATTCTCCCCACAGTAAGCAACAGCTCAACTCTTTCCCCCCAGTGCCGACGGCGAGAGGCAGCTAGGAGCTGTGCCCCGTTCTGTAGCCTAAATCTTGAGGTAACTCTGCCTTTCCCAAGAGAAAAGCCCTCAGGTCGGAGAGTAGCCAGCTGCACCCTTCCTCCTCCTCGCAGCCACATCTTTTGTTCTCTTAAGTATGGGTAATTATTGTTTCTTAGCAACAGATGGGACAAAATTCTATGAAAGAAACAAAAGGAAAACCCTAACTCCCAACAGTGACCCACCAGAGCTTCAAGTGCAAGTTCAAAGTGATTCTTTTAAGAAAACATATGAAATTCTAATACTTTAAATCACCTGACATGCTCATCTGTTGGGGGCAAAGAGGAAACTTGTTAGCCAAAGCTTCTTATCTACTTTTCTGCAGAAACCCCAAAAACCCCCAACCATCTCTCCAGTCAAGCAGGTATGGATATTTCCTTCTGCACTGCACAGGTGAATCAGTGTGTGGAACTGCCTTTGGGTGAAATGAAATGTTTGGCTTTGGTTTATGTTGCAAATTTTAGTTTAAAAAGATGCATTTGAAAGAGGTTGAGCTTGTGAATCCCATCTTGCTGCCATGCCAAGTGCTTTGGTGTGTCTGGCCTGACTGACATAGTTAAATACTGTCAGTGTAATTGTGGCTGTACTGAAATCCATGGAAATGAAGCTGTTGTAAAGAAATTATTGCCGGAATAGATCTTTCCCTTCATACAGCAGCTAGAGGAGATGAAATCCACTCTCCCAGTGGATCACTGCAGCCACCATGGAAGTAAATAATGAGGCGCACTTGGTAAAGGGGAATTTTATCTCAGCTAAAAATGTAAATGCCTTGCTTTCTGCAAAGAAACTAACTCACTAACCAACACACCTTTATTTCTTCTCTGTATTCACCTTTTGCCCTCTCTTCTGTTTCTTTCATGCTCCTGAACTCCTGAGCAGGCGTCATCGGATCGCCGAGGAGAGTGGGAGATCCAGCCAAGCCGGCAGACAAATACCTCGTACTTGACATCTCATTTGGCTGCAGATCGACATGGAGGATCAGTGCAGGTACCTCTTCCTTCTGTTGTGTGCAGCCTTTGTGTTAAACCCCCTGAATTCTTCTCAAATTGCAGCAATGTTGTGGTCAGGAGAGCAGTTTCGCTAGTCCTGTTCCAAGTGTCATGCTCAAGACACGGTTTGGGAAGGACCAAAGCTGTGATGGCCAACACCACGACTTTTACTGTTTCAACAAATTTTTTTAAACTGTTTTGAACCCAAATTTGTTAAACTGAAGACAGAAAGGAGGGACATTAGGAGGTCTGGTCTATAAAGTACCCTCTACCCTATCTGGGAGGTGCTCTAGGACAGTACAGGCAGCTGAAGTAGGATTTGTTATACACAGTTCCTTTTAATGTTGGGAAAAGATTTGAGCTGTTCCAAAGCATATCACCACCAGTTTGAGGGCACAGTGGGCACAAGGTGGATCCCCAGAGGGTTGCAGTGGAAGATGAGCAGAGGATGTGCAACAGACAGTGTTGGAGCTGACACTACCAGTGTATTTAAATTCCTGAAGACTTCCTGTTCGTGAAGCCCTACCTGTCCTGATTGTCACTCAGGCTCACTGAGGGACCTTGTCAGGGTCTGCAAGCATATGCGGGGAATGTGATGGTTCATTTTAGGGATCTCAGAGCACAAAAGACACAGTGGGAGATAGTTTACTCAATTAAAAATGCACCTTTATTTAGTGCCACCAAAATGCAATAGTGGGGAAAGAAATAAAGAATAGTAAGGAAAGAGAAAGAAAGAGGGGAAGGGCAATTATAGCTACCAGCGTGGAGGGACGAGTCCTCGAGGCCGAGATGCCCATAGACACAATCTTGTCCAGTGGGGTGATCACAAAAGTGAGTGGGAGTCTCCAGAGTTTGGTGAAGGTGGGAACCAAAGTGAGGGGCACAGAGCCAGAGCAGGAGCCACCTATGTGGAGGCAAAATGAGGGGCACAGAGCCAGAGCAGGAACCACCCATGTTGAGGTTGGGTGCGCAGGAACAGGCTGCACACCGTACATGTCCATACTCTGGTATGGACAGACCAGTTTGGGCGAGTAGCCTTGGCTCAGTCCACTGTGACCAGTTCCATTGTTCTTGCACTCCGTTCTCATGGAGATGCGTACCAGTCCTTTGAGACTTGGCAAACGTTCCACCTCAGCCAGGCCAGGGGCTCCTGTCAGAGTCTGGGGTCTCAGTCCTCAATCACTGGAGACAGTTGTGAGGCATATCACATTCTTGGACAGAGTCTGACAGACCTTTTGGCACTAAAGCCAGAGTGAACTGGCTGGACAAGCTGGAGAGTCATCCAAGCAAACAAGAACTCTGCTATCGCTGCCTCTTTGGCAGAGCCTTGCTATGAGAGCTGGCTCTGCTGTCAGACACAACACCCTGAACATTGGCTCTAGTGAAATGGGAAATTAGTGCTTGGAGCAGGACAGAGCTGAGCCAAGGAGGCAGGTAGTGTGGGTTGTCCCTTAGAAAAATGAAGATTAGGGTGACATTTTTACTTATTCCTGATACTTAGTTGAGTTTAATGTGGCTTAAGCTTCCACAGTCCTCTTTTAATTTTAATTTAAAGATATTTTACTGAGTAGCAGAGATACAAAGATAAGGAGGACCTGATGAATGTGTAGCTCTGCTCTCAGATGTGAGCAGAAAGTACTGGATGGGATTTGTAGCAACCTGTTCTAGTGGAAGGTGTCCATGCCCATGTCAGGGGGTTGGATTAGATGAACTGTAAAAGTTCTTTCTGACACAAACCATTCTGTGATTGTACAACTTCAGCACTCAGTAGAGAGTAGATGTTTTTATTCATATTTATGTGAGTGTCCCGTTCCACAATGAAAGGGGCAGTCAGGAAGAATTCTTTTGATCGATTTCTTGGAGGAAAATAAAGTGCCAACGCAGCAATATATCCGAGGACCATTTATTGATAAAAAAGGTTAAGTGTTTCTACTAAAGGAGAAGGAGCAGAGCAAGGAAAAAGAGAGAGGGGGAAAGAAACAGAAGACAGGGACAGCATTACCACAAGAACCCCAGCTCTTTGCCAGCATCAGCCTAGCAGGCGGAGTGTGTGTGCTGCGACCCGCAGTGCGTTTGTGTAGCTCCCATGGCAGGCTGGGTGCCATTTCCAAACAGTGCCAGGCTGCATGTTCCTTCTGTTGGCGGGGAACAGGCTGCCGTGGCCACGGGTGCAATCCTGGAGCAGCTGCAGGTTCCCAGGTTCGGGGCACGGCAGCTGCAGGCACAGCCAAGTGCAGGCAGCAGCGGCCGGCTGGTCACTACGGGCTCATGCTACAGCAGGTTGGTGCAGACGTGCAGCGCAGGAAATACAGCAGTGGTGGTGGTTGCAGCCGGATGCAGGCAGGCTCGTGCTGCAGACGACAGCTGCGGTGGCAGCTGTGGGCTCGGCTGGGTGCAGGCTGGTGGTGGCACTGGCTGTGCCCAGGAAACACGACAGGGATTGCTGGCTGCAGCGGCGCCTGCTCTGTCAGGGAGCAGAGCACAAGGTCGTCGCAATGACAATCTGGTTTGTGGGAACAGGGAAGCAGGGCCACAGGGAGGAAAAGGCATGGGGAGGACAGGGGCCAAGCACAACCTACAAGCGAGCCCCTGCTCCCTCCTAGAACCCAAAGCAAAATGGCTCTTGTTGTGTCATAGTTAGCTGCTTTTATGTGTTAAGATTCCTCCCATGGCGTGAATTTCCCGGGCATTCTTCGCGGGCATCCGGGCATTTGCCTCACCAGGAAGTGGGGAAAGGTCACTCACGGTGTGATCATGGAGGCTTTCTCTACTCTGATTGGCTGCTAGGAGAAGCCTCCCCGGGGACAGGGCTGCTAGCAGAACATGTACAGCTCTTATAGGAATCTTTCATCTCGTGTACAACATATGTTGAGGCCTAAATAAAAATCAGACTGATCTCTCTCAGTGAGGGGAATGTTTCCTTGTGACAGCAGCACTGAAGCAGCCCTAAGAATCAGATGGGAAGAGTTGCCAACCTGAGCAGTTTACAAGCTCCTTGTGCCACTGTAAGCACTAAAATTCTGCTTATCTGCAGTTGAGAACAGGAAATGTGCTGTGTGTGGCTGCTAAACTGCAGAAACTAGAATTGTTCCTCAGCAGACACTCCAGCTCATGCTGGACCTTGGCAGGTCAGCAGCTTCAAGTCACCATTCCATTTAAGGCAGAATTTGCCACACGAAAATGAAGTGTAGGCACATGAAGAGTGAGGAGGAAAATCAAAGCCTTTTGTAAAATGGAATTTAACAAGTAGCTGAACAAAGTGTGGGAAGAACCCTGGGAACAACGCAATTACCACTGCTCTTCAGATCTGTTTGGGAAGTATGGGGGTCTGGAGAACCCGGGGCAGCCCAGGCATGATGAGTTAAGGGAAGGGGTGAAGACCAAGGAGTTGTCATTTAAGGAGAGCTCTGAGCACCGTGTGAGCTGAGTTCTGACCTGTTCTGGCGGAGTCCAAGGGGCCTGGTTGGCAGAAACATCAGCTTCTAGTAGGACTGAAGTGTTCAAAATTAACACAATGTGCTGACTAGGGGATATCTGTTCCAAAGGCTTTGTTCTCTTCATCCCTGGTGGTCAGGTCATCCAGAGCCACCAGGAATTCTGGGTACTATCCCACCCCAATGGGAGAAGCCCTCCTTGTACCTTGTAGAAAGGCTAAGAGGAGAAACAGGGCAGGGAAACCAGGTGTCCTTACAGTTCTGGAGCTAAGAGCAGCTCCAAGTTTTAACAGCAAGGTGCAGGAGCCTGTCTAACATCCAAGCGAAGCATGGAAGGGTCAGCCCGACTTTTCATTCCATACAGGATGCTTTGGGGGTTGTCATAGTAATGGAGCAGTGATTAGTTATCCAGAAAATTATGTCTTGGTTTTGAAAGACAGGTGTCTGCCAAGAAAGGTGGGAACCTCCCTTGGAATGGAAAATATTATTTTCTTCCTTCTGGGGCACTGTCCCCTCGGGTGCAGTCCCGGGCACGGCCGGCAGGGGCGCTGGTGGCTCCGGCCTGGGGCACTGTCCCCTCGGGTGCAGTCCCGGGCACGGCCGGCAGGGGCGCTGGTGGCTCCGGCCTGGGGCACTGTCCCCTCGGGTGCAGTCCCGGGCACGGCCGGCAGGGGCGCTGGTGGCTCCGGCCGGGCAGGGCAGATGCCATGGTCCTCCCGCGCGGCAGGGGGCGCTGTGGGGCGGGCTCGGGCCCTCTCTCTCACATGATAATGGTGGGCAGGCCGGCAGAAGGGATAAAAAAAGGGTTTCCCTTACAAACCCATAGAGGCAACTGGTCCTGGTGGCTCTCCAGATGGTGAAATGAGCTGCAGCAGGAACCTTGGAGTGGCAGAGGCAGACACCACGTTGGTGTGGCAAACAAAATGTAACAGAAACTCTGCAGCCATAGCAGCAGCTGCAGTGTCTGCACAGGCACAGGGTGCTGGGGTAAAGTGTAGCAAAAAAGCCGGAGGCAGCAGCAGAAAACTGGGTTGGGCAGTGGTAGTCAGGTTCCTGCAAGCAGCTGCCACACACAGCCAAGAGATGTGCCCTCTGGGAAGGGGGAGGGCCTCAGGGTCCCAGTTTTTCCCCTGAGCCACCCAAACAGATGGTGAGGGTCCTTTCAGTGCAATTGGATGTTAATGAGGTCCCAGTTCAATGGCCGCTCTTACAAGCAAAGGCTACCTGCAGTAAGGAAGAAGCAATACAGAGGCCAGAGTCCACAGTGGCAGGGAATTCTCCCTGCAGTAGCAACAGCTCAACCTTTCCCCTCGCATCCAGGAGAGCAGTCAAGGAGTTGAGCCCAGCCCCTCACCGCCCCAGCCAAAATCTTGCCAAAATCCCCCCTGCATCTCTGCCTTTTCCAAGAGGTAAGCCCCCAGCTAAAGAGAGTAGCCAGCTGCATGCTTTCTTCTCCTTGGCCACTTCTTTTGTCTTTTAATGGTCATTAGCATCTCTTGGGCAACAGATGGAACAAAATTCCCTGAGAAAAAGAAGAAAAAAAAAAAAGAAAAATCCTAATCTCCAACAGTGGAGCTGCTGGGAGCTGGGCAGCTGGATGGTTGTCCCTATAACAGAAAATCTGGAGTGAGCCATCATCACAGGTGTGAGGCAGAAAGAGATGAGAGACTGTGTCAGTGGCTTTGTGGCAAGGACATAATTCCCAAAATTGGCAGTGTAAGGAATGAGACTTAAAAGATTGAGGCTTCTCTCCCTTGGTACTGTCAGACAACAGGACTGAGCTGCTCACCTGTAAAAATATCAGGAGAAAACAATCAGCATCATACAGTCTGTGTGTGTAGATAGGGCTGGCAGTCAGTGCTCACACCAGTGCCTGTGCTCCCAGAGGGGCCTCTCGATGCCAAGTCATGTGCTGGGCACAGGAATGTGAGTTAGGGAGCACACACACAGGCCCCTGCCTGCTGCTCCGCTTTGGCTGCTCCGGCCTGGAGACTCCAAGGCACCCACGAAACTCAGCAGCCTTCTGAGAGGGTGCAAAGAGACAGGAGCAAATGGGTATTCCTCAGATTTCCCATTCCTTCAGCAGCCCTTGCCAGGGAGCCTCTCTAACGGGGTGTTCCTTTGTGTTGCAGGTGGTGAGCTCAACCAACGGGGAGCTGAACGTGGACGACCCAACAGGAGCACACTCCAACGCACCCATCACAGCGCAGGCGGAGGTGGAGGTGGTGGAGGAAGCTAAGTACGTTTGCTTTACAACAGGCTTTCCACTGGGTGGTCATTATCCTTCTCCTGGGAAGCAAGTGGGGACATTTTTCTGTGGCAAAGTCCTCACTGCTCATGTCCCATGCCCTTTTCCTTGCATATTGCTGCTTTTGTGCATGGTGCCTTCAGTGCTGCTGCTGCTGCTGCTTCTCTTTGACACTTGTCATGCCTGGAGAACATAACTCAGAGCATGTATTGCCAGATAGACGTTTCAGTAGCACAGATACCAAAATACCAGGGGCTGATCTCAGGAATCCCGGTGAGCAGCCCCCGTTGCAGAGGGAGAACACGCTGTGCTCTCGTGCTGAGAGTGTAGGAGTAGCTTCAGCACAGCTCAGCAAAGAGATCATTGGTCTGAGAGTTGTCACTTCATTTCTGGCTGTGAGAGGTGGATGCCAGGTATCCTGAACAGTCTGGAAGTAACTCTTGCAGGGATGGATAGTTCTCCCTGGGGTTTCTCTTGGTCCAGCCCTGAGAAACTGAGTGGGAGGAAACAGAAGCAGCTTGTGGAGGAGAAAGTGCTCCCAGTAAGCTGACCTCTCCTATTGATTGTGGTCAGACATGAGAACTGCTGTCAGAGCTGCTGCTTTGACCATTTTGGCTCCTGTCCTACATCCAGCACCATCGTGTCACCTTTTGCACCTTCTTGCCACCTCTGAACTAAACCAGGGCCTGTCACTGCAGAGTCACCACAGAGTTGTGGCAGTCCCCAAGCGAGAAGCCAGTAGGGTCAAGGCTGCCTTTGAACTGGTCATTGCTGAGACATGGACCAGCTGCCTGGTTATTATTTGACTGGGTGATACTGGTGCTACTTGTCTCCCATTGTTTGCCTCAACTATTCTCTTTTGTATAAAGAGAAAAAGTGGCAGGTGAGAGGAAGGGTGTATGTATGTATCATCTGTGCTGGTTGGCTTGAAGGTCTTCTACTCTCTATTCCCCAATCCTTTGAGGATTCCTCAGTTCCTTTGGAAGCATGTGTGTGGGATCCTGCTCACTGGTAGCTGGCCTGGCCTTGATCCCAGCAGCCACAGACGCACCTTCTCCTACCAGCCCAAGAAGCCTTGGATTTGGTGCAGGCTCCTCATCAAGCTGGGAGGGTGGGGGATATCTTGAGGAGCAACTTCCAGAGTGGGCAATATTCCTCTTAGATTTGGGTTGTGTGGCTGGCAGAGACCACCAGTTTGGCATCATGGGCTCTGAAGGGGGTCCACCCAGGCATGTGGCTCCTAGAATGGGGCAGATTATCATCCTCAGCAGTTCTGATCTAACAGCCCAGTGCAAGAAAGAGCCAGGAACATCTCCAGCCCATGTTTGTTCAGTGAGGCCAGGTCCAGCCCCCACTCTGTGTACACTGGAGACATCAAGCCAGGTGGGAAAGAGCTATGCCACCCCAGCCTTATCCCACAGCACATGGAGCTGTCCTGTCTCTCTCCAGCCCTTGTTTGTGTGCTCCCAGATTGGTTTTGGAGGTGCTGGGAAGCAGAGCATAAGCTGCCTTGCACTGATAGGTTTGGGGTCTCTTGTAATTCCCAAGCATAGATCACTTCATTCTGTTTGCCACAGGGGGGGCTTTGTCTTTCCTTACATCTCTGATCACAAATCCCCTCAGGCACACAAGAAGGGCAAAGAACTTTGGGATTCTGCTCTGCAGAAAAGGTGCCAGAGAGAGCTGGCAGGAGCTGGAACTGGAGCTGGGCTCTGTGTTTTGAGATGATGTGCAGTAGTGGGATGGGCTTTCTCTGGCACTCCACAGGCAGGGCCGTGCCAATGCTTCTGCTTGGAGTGTGCTGGAGAAAAGCTCCTGGCAGTGGATGTCGCTGGAAGGCAGGTCCCAGGTGTAGATTCGTCATCAGGCCCTTCTGCTGCTGGAGCTGCAGGGGACAAGAGCTGGCCCCAGATAAGAACCTGAGGGGTCTGGTGCCTCCGTGGAGAGCGGGTGTTTGTCAGAGGCCTCGCAGCCACGGAGGAGGTGTCGAGGGCAGAGTGGTGTGAGTGCTGGGGCGGGCGGCGGGCAGGCCTGGTGTGTGTCTGCCGCTCTGCACTGCATGTTTGCATGGCTGCAGTGACTCGCTTCCATCCCACCTCTGTGAACTAATCGCTCTTTCTTCCTTTCTGTGTTTTTTCTCTATACTCTCTGTAGCTGCCTGAAAATGCTCAACTTGTGGTGAGTCCCTCTCTCCAGTCCACATGCAAGGGGGAGCGGACCAGACTAGACTGGGGTTGGCAAAACCAAACCCACCAAATGCTAAAAAGGCACAAAGTCAAAGCCAACCCAGAGCTGTTTTGATTTTAGGACCATTTGCAATATTGGGGAGGGCATGGGCTGTGTCTAACCAGCCACACTAGGCTGAGGGATTTGGCTGATCTCTGAATGAATGGATGCAAAATCGGACTTAATCCTTTCCTATTTGGCTTTCATCTCCCCCAAACGTTTATGTCCCTGAGCAGATGATGCCTGATGGAGTTGGGCAGAGTCGGGCCTAGGCTGGCCGAGCCTCTTGCAGGAATTCCTCACGCAGATGGTTACAAAAGGAAAACCCTGCACTGAGTGTTGAGGAGAGGGGGCAGTTGCTTCCTTAGAAAGTCTCCTCTGGGAGAAGCACAGGCCAGAGAGGATGGAAGGACAAAGCCAGGGAGTCCTCATTAGAGACAGACCCCCTACACAGAGAGGGTAGGTAGGAGGTGGCTTCTTTCCAGCCAGCTGAGGTGCAGGGGAGTGGGCTTCTCCAGGAAAGAAGGGCTGGAAGGGTTGGGAGTAGCACTGGTCCAAGCCCAGCTTATTAGGGTTTTGAAGCTGAAGCTGTAGTGTCCCAGTCTCAGGCTGTCCCAAGAGGTGCCCCTTGGGGAAACCATGTACTCAGTAAGTGGAGGACCGAGCAGACACTCAGATGAGCTTGTAGGTTCCAGGGTGGGCTGATGGGTGGAAATTGCCACAGAGCAAGAAGACCAAGCCCGTGTGTGGCGAGAAATGTCCTTGTTGGATGGGAGACTGACTCTGCCCTGCTCTCCATAGGCATCGCCTCCAATACCTCTGGCATCTCTGGCTTTTCTGTATGTCGTAGTCTGGGGCTGTTCTCTTGGGCATCATCTGCATGCAGAGAGATCATGTTCTGTAATTGTCAGCCTGCCTGATCCTTTTATTTTGGTGTTTTGCCTCTGCCTGTCTGAACCCTTCCCAGGACTTCCTTTCCTGAACCCTTCCCTGGACCTCTGAGTAAGAGCCTAAAAAGACAGTCACAAGGAAAACCAGCCAGAAGTCAGTCAGCTCCCTTTATTCGGTGCTCAAGGAGTCGAGTGCTGCTCAGCCCCTTCTTCCCTTACCCACTGCATGCAAAACCATCATTCATGCATCCTCCATCCTCTCCCTGTGACGTCCCCCTTACTCACCATCACACAAGCCATGAAGGAAGGTGGCTAATGTGGGAGAGAAATACTTTAGCAACAGGCTAAAGCAGGAGATGGAGGCAGATGGCCCGGGAACAACAGAATGCCAGAGCAGTCCTGGGGTGGGGCTTCCAGCCTGAGACAGGAGTGCTGAGGTGGCAGACAAACACCTCAGGGCGGATGGGCGGCAATGGAGGCATCAATTGACCTGCAGGGACAAGGGCTTTGCATTTTTCCTCATCCCACTGCCAAACTGGGCCTGTTTAGAAGCCCAGAGAAAAATCATGGACATCAGTCCGTGAAGTGGGAGGGGACCCTCCTCTTGGAGGGCTGTGGGAGCTCTCCATGTCACAGGGAGAGTTGTTTGTTCTCCCAAGCAGTTGATCTGTGCAGGCAGGCTCAGCTCATGGCAGATTGTGCTCACCCATTTCTTTTGCACCCCAGAGTGAGGCTTGTGCACCCAGGGACAAGTACCTGGGTGAGAGTTCCTCCTGTTCTGAGAAGACAGGGGTGTAAAGCTGACATTCCCAGTGAAAAATAGTTTGGAGAAGATGTTAGAGTGGTTTGGAATGTTTTTAGCCTACAACAGATGGTTGTAGGAAAAAATGGTCTTTGCATCCTCATGTTTGCCTGCCAGAGCTCAGGGAGCTTTTGAACAACACTCTCAGGCACATGGTTGGATTCTTGGGACTGTCCTGTGCATAGCCAGGAGTTGGACTCGATGATCCTTGTGGGTCTCTTCCAACTCAGGATCTTCTAGACTCGGTGGTCTACTGTGATTGCTTATCCAGGCATCCCTTCCAGCAGCCTGAAAGAGCAGCCTCCCAGCATCACCTAGGCTTCTCCAGGGATGGCTGTCCCAGCAGATGGAGAAAGACATGGCCTGGGAGAACTCGTACTGATGTGCAGAGCATTCCTGACAGTGGGCTGAGGGTAGAAAGGTAGATACGTGTTCAACACTAAGGAATTCTGTAGGAAGCCAGGAGGAGTATAGACAACTGCTCCCAGTGTGTCCCACAGGGAACCCACCGCTCCTCACGGTTCAGCTCGTTGGGCGTTCCTCTCCCCACCTCAGCCTCCACTCTCCATCCTTCTTGCTTCCCCTAATCCTGTGCACCACCCTCAAATCGGATGGGGGAAGAAGCAGGGGTTCTGCATCCCGACACTGAGTGATTGATCCAAGGTGGAAGCTCTGGTTATCATGAAAGGTTCAGTAAAGAAACCTGCTCCCTGAGCCGAGGTCTCTTTGGAACTTTTGGTTTTTTTTTTAGTGAACAGTGGTGAAAACCGTGTGTTTTGTGGCTGGGAAAAGCAGCCAGAGCTCCCCATCCCAGTCCACTTCCCCTGGGGTGGGACAGAGGGAGTGGAGCACCTGGGTCCCTGTTTTACTGCTTTCCCAGATGGCTCCTTGTGTTCCAGTGGAGCCTGGGAGGGAGAAGCCTGGCAGTTGTCACCCCTGCTAGCCGTGGCTTGTCTCCCAGTCTGGGCTGGTGGTGTCACCCACCCACCAGCACCTGCTCCCTGTCCCGGCAGCACGGTCAGTCCCGGGCCAGGCGGGCACAGGTGCTGTTGCATGAGGATGTGTGGGGGCGTGGCAGGGACATCCTGGGGACATTGCTGACACATTGTGGGGACATGGCAGGCTGCCAGGCACGGGGCTGACTCTCCCTCCTTTTCCTTTGTGCCCCAGGTGCTGCTGCTTCTTTAAGAGGAAACGGAAGAAGACGGCTCAGCGTCACAAGTGACCGGTGCCTCCTGGGCCTTGCAGGAACCACCACGCCTGCAGCTCCTGCCCTGTCTCACTGGAAGGGGCTTCTCTTTAGGAGGGAGGAGGAGGCATAGGAGGAAGAGAGAAAAATGAAAACAAACAAACAAAAAAAAACCCAAGTGACATTTTAAACCAAAAAGAGAAGAAAACGTTCCAAAACAAACCACTCTGAGGTGGATCTGCTGAATGGTCTCCCTCATTCACTCCAAGCCTGAAGCTCCTTTTGGGACCAGGACTGTGGCTGGCTCAGGTCTTGGTCACCCTGGGAGGGGGGCTGGCTGGCTGACCCTCCTTCCCGTTGTTTACGGCGAAGGCATCGTTGACGCAAACCTGAGGACTGTGCTTAGTTCCTGCGTACTTTCCTCCCCTCCCTCCCCTGCACTCTGCTCCTCAATCCTCCTCCCTCCTTAATTAAGTGAAGAAATTCCATAGGCTCGATTGGCTGTGGAGAGGGCAGGAGGATGTGGGGCAGGCAGGAGAGTTGCTAGGAGAAGGGCCTGACTGCTGCAGCAGGAAGAGACAGGTTCTCTCTGTGGCTCCTTGGGAACAGTTACACTGTAATGTGCAAGCTGTGAGAAATTTGCAATCTACTGTTCCAGTTAGGGTTTTTTTTTCCGGCTCCCTTGACACCTCCCTCCTCTGACAGTAACAGAGCAGTGTGGATTGTTTTAAAGAAGCTGACGTCGTTGCACTTTTTATTATTTTTAGCATTTACAGATGCACATTGTATCTGTGGATCTCTGCGTGGCCACGCCAGCGCAGGCAGACATCCAGCGGGGAGGATGGTGGGGTGCACGGAAATGCCCTTGAGTGGGGATGTCCACAACCCTCGTGCCAGTCTGGGGCTCCTGACGCCCACCTTGGGCCACGCGCTGAGGAAAGCATACTTGAATTTCCAATCACCCTTCCTAGCTGCCAGTGAATGTCCTTTCCATGGTTTCCTACACTGTGCCTGACCCAGCTGGCTGGGAGACGTGAGGCTGATGCCCAGCGTGGGCCGGAGGGAGCGGCATGGGCTTTGCCAAGCTGGAGAAATTTGTGCTGGTTTAAGAGGTAGATCAGGATTGAGGTTCCTGAGAAACAGCCATTTCCTGAAGCATGGGCATTTCTCAGTGTGGGTAGCCAGGCAGCCTTCCCAAATGCCTCCTTGGGGTGGTTGGGAACCTTCTGCAAGAACACAGTAGTGGGAGCAAAGCATCCCCAGCAGGGGAGAGGATACTTCATGCCTTAACACTGACCCCATCTCCCGATGGTCAGATAGGTTTGACTGGAATCGCCTTCACATCCTCTCTGTGAGCATGGGGCAGGTGCAAGTTTGCCTGCACCATCCCAGCCCCGGAGCAGCCACGGCTCTCCTGCACCACTTTGAGCCAAACCAAGGGCTTGGGGTGCTTTGCACACTCAGAAAAACAGTGAAATCTTGCATCCAACTGCAGCATCTCCCAAACTGGAGGAGATGAGGCTGCCAGGGGTTACTGGAGAGGTGGCAGGGCTGTGGGAGAACTTGAGCAGCTTTGGGGAGGTTATAAGTAGGTTCGTTCGACTTTGTCTTTCCGTGTGTGACACCAGATCAGGCTGGACTGGTTCACTTGTCATAAACTTAGGCCTAACGTACCCCAAAATCCTGGAGATCGTGAAGGGAGGAAAGGGAGAGACTAGATCTCATTATCGTTTATTCGATTTTAATGATAATCTGTGTTGCTTGGGGTTCACAGAGCAACATTGCCAGGAGGTTCAGTTTCCCTGGCTGGGTAGGAGCAGGCTTAGAGGGCAGGAGATCAGCCTGGGCAGCGAGCTCTGGGCTTGCTTCTAATGCATTCCTGAGTCAGGCAGACACTGGTGTGGTGCCAGGGTGGAAAAGCCTCCCTCCTGGCCGGGATCCCCGCAGGGCCTCTCTCCTCCATTCTCTGCTGTGTTCTCTCCATGCCTTATCCCAGTGAGCGCCATGGAGGCGCAGAGCCCTCTGCTCACACATGCACCTCCTTCCCCCTCAGCAAAGCGCTTTCCTCCAGCCGGGCCGTGGTGGGAGCAGGGCAGGAAGGGCACCACTCACCTCCCACAGGCACAGGCGTGCAGCCCTGTCCCCTCCTGCCGCAGGGAGGACACGGCCATGGGCACATTCCACCTTTCTCTTTCCAAACTCCTCCGCTGCCAGTGGCTCCCAGAAGCTGCGTCTCTGGCACAGGCATTCCTCTCTGCTGTAGGAAACCATGGTTTGGCGTCTTGGGAGGGGGGTCCAGGGGCAAAGGCGCTCCCCAGGGAGCTGCCCTGCCCGCTGCCGATGGAGCTGGGCCCTGAGACACTTCCATTGCTGCCCTCCCAAGCCCCACTAAGTGCCTGTCACCAGAACTCGATTCCTTCTGCATCTCCTGCCGTGTTTGGTCATTCCTTGCTGCCTCCACTCAAGGAGCAGCTTGTAGTTGCAGCATATGTAAGTGTTTGCAGGGTGAGGGAGGGCGGGGAGGGAAAGGGGCCATCTCAACAGATTTTGTTCCTAAATGTTTTTGGTTTTGTTTCGTTGTTTTTGGGGTTTTTTTGTTGTTTTTTTTTTTTTTTAAGTGAATGTATTTGATCGTTTAGAAACTTTCCTGACCTTGTTTTTAAGTGGGTTGGTTTGAAAGCTGTTTCATGGTGACCCACTACAGCTTCTCTCTGGAGATACGGTGTTCTTTTAATCCTACAGTGATGTGTTTGGAGGGGAGGACTGTCCCCCCACGGCATGCTGGTAATGCTCACTTGTACCAAGCCCTCTTGCACTATAATCGTACGTTGGACTCTTCAAAAAAAAAAAAAAGGGCAAAGATGTGGGGTGGCTTTTTAACAAAGAAATTAAAAAAAAAAAAAAAAAAAAAAAAAAAAAGAAAACAAAGCAGGTTACCAGCAAGTCCTGTGCTTGAGGGAACCACTGTCCCCAGGGAGCTCGGAGGTGACAAGGAGATGCAGCCAGACTGAGCCAGCCATGCTGTAGTAGGATGTAGGGCATTAACGTGGGCAGTGTCTCCTTGCCGGGAGCGGTCGGCAGCCAGGAGACCCCAGGCAAGGGGAGGGCTCCTGGGGGCTCCCGGCGCAGGTGCCTCTGACGCGGCTCTCGGCCCACCAACGTTGCGATGCAGTCTTCTGAGGTATCAAGTGAGATGATTTTTTTTTTTTTCAATAAAACATTGCACTGCTGCATTGTTCTCCATGAATAGAAGTATTTATTACCTCAGCCTGACCATGGCGCTTGTGTTTTGTCTTCCTTTGGCTCTCTTGGGCACTTGTGTCACCCTCTGCTTCCCTTGGAGGGGACAGCGCATGGGTGGGACCTTGTCAACACTTCGTGCTTTACAGACATGGGTGGTTCAGCCCTGTGGCGCTCGGCCAAGACACGGATTTCCCTTCACCCTGGGCCCACGCATTCCCACTTTAGGAATGCAGGATGCCTTGTCCTGAGGCAGCCCCTGAGAAGGGGCCCGGGTTCGGCCCCCCGGGGGCTGCTGCACCCCGCTCTCCCCCCACAAACACCCGCGGTAGAAGGAAAAGGAACATACAAAAAAATCCTCTAAAAACCGCATGTAGCAAAAAGGGGGGAAAACAAATACAGAAAAGGTCCAAAAGGCACAAATCGGTTGTGGCTCCCACCTCCGGCCGCGGCGAGGGGCCGCCGGGGCTGTTGAAAAGCCCGCGCAGGGAGCGGGAGGGAACGGACTGGAGCCGTCCGCTCTGGGAGGAGCCGTGAGCAGGAAACGCGCTCCGGTCCCTGCCGCCGGCAGAGCTCGCGCGTTCCGCTTGGAGCTGCGGACCGACCGGCGCTCGGGGCTTTCTGGAGGATAAAACTCACCCGCGGGGAGCCACTGCGGCCACCTCCTGCCACCGCGGCCACCTCCTGCCACCGCGGCCACCGCAACCACCGCGGCTTCCCGGGGAGCGGCCACCCCGCACTGCCGCCTGGGGACACTGTGTCCCGCCGGAACCATTTGACAGAGGCGCCGGAAAAGAGATCCCTTTGTTTCCCCGTGTGACCGCGTCTTCCCGTGGCTTAGATTGGGAGCAGTCTCAAAGAGGCTATAACAATTTTTAACAGTCTTTTCAACACGATAAGTGGAATTTAAAGGTAACTTTTCCATCGCTGGTAGAGGGAACAGAAACGGACCGGCAGACACAGGAGGTTCTGACCGAGAGGTCTCTGGAGCCCGCGGGTGGAGGGCGGTTGCCGCAGCAGCTGCGGTCCCTTCAGCAGATTTAAACTTTTAAAATGAATTTATCATAAAATACCGTGTAGATAACAATTTTGTGGCGACCATATATCTTCCCTTATGGCTGCTGCCCTCAAAACCTGCCCTAACTCGTCCCACCTTTCGATAGAAAAGGCATTTTGGTACATTTACTCTCACGTTGTTTTCTACGCCGCAGTAATAAAGTTCGCAATCTCTTTTATCCTGTTTTATCCCGTTTGTGCAATACAAGTGCCCACGCACGTATTACCGCTTTGTCTTTAGCTGAAATTCCTGATCTGAGATTTCCTGTATTTTATCCCTTTTTTTTTTTTTTTTTTTAACTTTCCATCCGGACATTTCCCCGCCCTCCGTGCGTATTTTCGCGCGTGTGACGCTCCTCGGCGCGTCTTCCACGGCGGATTTTTCACGGCCGCTGTCTCCCCACGGCCCAGCGGACGCAATGGGAGAGGGGTACTCGGATCTGAACCCCCCAGCAAGGCTGTGGGATAAAAACTGAAGGAAGGAGTGAGAGAAGCCCTAATTCCTCTTAAACCCCAGGACAGTCCAGGCTGGAAGCACATGGGATTGTCTGTGGTGTTGCGGATGCCTGTGTTTAGCTTAGCACCATCACTGAAGGTGTGTCACTGCCCATGGCAGGGCTTAGACTTGTAAAGATGCCTTTTGAATCCAAACCAGTCTGTGATTACAAATCGTGGAGTAAGCTGAACATGTGGGAATTAGGTTTCATCAGGTCTGGGTCAGTGTCAGTCCCCAAATCTCAAAGGTGGAGATGCAGGTTCCAAGGCTCAGGGAAGGAACCTTGAGGTCATCTCCTTGTCAGAGTGCTCGTGTCCTCAGACAAATTTTTGAGGAACGGGAAATGAAAGCTCGTGCTAAAAATGGTACATTTAAGGCTGGGAATTAGGGGGGGAGGAATGTCACACGAGTGTCTGAGTGGGTACAGTGCCAGCTGCTCTCAAAGATGGTGCGGCTCTCGGCTGGCATCTCTTCAATGGGACTGCTCAGACATTGACGCGCAGCCATTTAGCTCGCCGGGGACTCGGCTCGTCCTCCCGCCGCGGCCGCGGGCACCGAGCGGTCAGCGGCTTCAGGCACTCGGTGCTCCCTGCCCCGGGGGCCGCCACTGCTGGTACCGGGGGCACTGCGGGCCCGGAGGACAAAGCGGGGATGCGCCGGGACACACACCGGGGACACGCCGGAACAGCAACCCCGGCTGGGCTCCCGCCCCCCCGGCCGCGCCCATTGGCCACGGCCACCCTCGGTCCCGCCCCTCTCCCGCCCCTTCCCCCTCAATGGCCAATCATCGCGGGGTTCCGCTTTCTGATTGACAGCACCGCTGCCGACCAGCGAGGGGCAACGTGGCATACGGCCGCGTCCCTCCCGGCCGGAAGGTGCTGCCTTCCCCCCTGTGGCCGCGGTTGGTCGCGCCCAGGCGGGCGGATCGGGCGGGCGCGCGGCGCGGGCGGTACCAAGACGCGGTGCGGGCGGGGGTGCGCGGCGGGCGTGGCCGGATGCAGGCGGTGCGGCGGGCGCTGTGGCCGGGCTGCGAGCGGCGCAGGATGAAGGTGCTGGTGGCTGCGGCGGCGCTGGGCGCGGCCCTCCTGCTCCTGCTGCCCGCGGCCTCCCGCGCCGACGAGCGCAAGAAGGGACCGAAGGTCACCGCCAAGGTCGGGTGGGGCCGAGGCGGGGCCGGCGGGGGCGGATTGGGAAGGAGTCCGTGTGTGGGGAGGCCGCATGGGGCTGGGGAGAGCTGGGGAGGGGGAGGTTGGGGTGAGGGGCCTGGATGGGCTGGAGGAATCTGCGATTGAGGGGGCCCGGAACGGGGAGAGTGGGGCAAGGCCGTGAGGGAGGGAGGGTGCAGCGCGGGGGCGTCAGGGGCACCTGGAAGGGGAGAGAAGCTTGTCTCAGCCCTGGGAAAGGTGACCTGCGGGGTCCTGCGCTGAAGGCCTGGGCTGGGTGAGGATCCAGCTGCGGTGGGTGGTGAGGCTGCTAGGGGATGCGCAGCCAGGGGAGTGGCACACCAGCCAACCGCACATGGTCAGGTTTTGAGCCTGGCTGGAGTTGGTGAGTTGGATTTTGCGGGGTGGGTGGCCAGGCAAGGTGAGGCTGGCTCCCCTGATCCCCCCTAACCTTCCTCCTCTCCCCCCAAGGTGTACTTCGACCTGCGGATCGGTGAGGAGGATGTGGGCCGTGTGGTCATTGGACTCTTTGGCAAGACAGTGCCCAAGACAGTGGAGAACTTCATGGCCTTGGCCACCGGAGAGGTGAGGGGCCCATGGTGCTCCTGCTGGGGTCCTGCTGGCGCCCTGGGGCAGCGCTGGGGCCACAGAGCTCTGGTCTGTCCCTTCGCCTCACTCCATGTTCTCCCTCCACACCCCCAGAAAGGATTTGGCTTCAAGGGCAGCAAGTTCCACCGTGTGATCAAGGACTCATGATCCAGGGAGGAGATTTCACCCGTGGTGATGGCACTGGAGGTAACTTGGCAGATCCAAGTCCCTGTCTTGGAGTGAGACAGCAGATGCAATTCCAGCCAGTGCAGGGCTGGAGCTTGGTGGAAACAAGTGGGTGTGGAGCTCACAAAGGCATGGCCTTGGAGAAGAGCTGAGTGCTGGGGTAACTGAGGTGCTGGGAGCCTCCTGCTCCAGTCCCTTGGCATGACACCCCTGCCCAAGTCCTGGGGTGCTTCCAGCTCCCTGCAGCAGCCCACGGCTCATACAGCCCTGTGCTAGTTAGTCCCTGCTCTGGAATTGCTCATTCCCCTACCCAGCTTGTGTTGGAGCTACCACCACCCCTTCCCCAACATATTCCATGAGACCACTGCAGCTTTTTTGTCCCCACCTTTAGGAAAAAGCATCTACGGGGAGCGTTTCCCTGACGAGAACTTCAAGCTGAAGCACTACGGGCCGGGCTGGGTGAGCATGGCCAACGCTGGCAAGGACACCAACGGCTCCCAGTTCTTCATCACCACCGTGAAGACGCCGTGGCTGGACGGGAAGCACGTGGTGTTCGGCAAAGTGCTGGAGGGCATGGTGAGGGATGGGAGAGGGATGGGTGCTCTGGGGAGGGGTGAGTCTGGGTGGGGCTTGGCCAGGTTGGCTCTGCTCATGTGTCCCACTGTCCCGCTCTGCTCCACCCAGGACGTGGTGCGGAAGGTGGAGAACACAAAGACAGACAGCCGGGACAAGCCCCTCAAGGACGTCACCATCACTGACTGCGGCACCATCGAGGTGGAGAAGCCCTTTGCCATCGCCAAAGAGTGACGGGACCAGGCCCTGCCGGGCTGTGAGGGGCTGTGGGACAGGGGTGTCCTCTGCCCTGGGGCCACTGGGTCCTGTCCCAGTGCCCAGCTCCTCTCCCTGCTGCCTCTCAGCCAGTGAGACAGGGCACACGCTGCTCTTCCATCACTTTCGTAAG
This sequence comes from Sylvia atricapilla, assembly GCF_009819655.1. Classification (NCBI taxonomy): domain Eukaryota; kingdom Metazoa; phylum Chordata; class Aves; order Passeriformes; family Sylviidae; genus Sylvia; species Sylvia atricapilla. The sequence continues at coordinate 17,421,069 of NC_089152.1, forward strand.
GAGCACATGCACCAATAAATGTGACCAAGGTGTTTTTTAAAGAGCTGCCTCTCTCCTGCCTTCGGAGGGGTGCAGAGCACTTGGCATCCCTCACCCAGATGCACCCCTCAACCTTCCAGCCCCCCTTCCAACCTTCTTTCTTCCACATCCAGCTAGGAGCAGTGCCACAGTTGGCCTGGGTTCGCTTTGCAGAATTCCACAGCACAGCACTTTGCCAGTCAGTCAAGTCCAGGAGATTTATGCACCAAAGCCTGGATGCAGAGAGGTTTTCCCAGCAACATTCAGCATCCAAAGGCTCGTACGCAAGCCCAAGACTGCAGGGGGAAGGCAGAGCTCCTGCTCTGCCAACAAAGGCACTTGGCATGGTGGTGGGAGAGCAGTTCCCAACATTCCTTTGGCTTCTCCCCCTGCCCCCTTGGGTTTGGTTCTCCCACTATTTCCTTGCCCCAGCCCAGCAGGGAGGAGTGAGTTTCATCACAAGGATTCTTTCCTCACCACTGCATCCCTGGGTGCCCGGTGGGTGTCTGGGAATCATCATTCCAGAGGCTTGTGGTGCTGCCTGGCTGGGGACACAGCTCAGGGGGAGGTAGAGGCCCTGCAGGACCCCGTTGAGGACGGTGTTGGGGAGCAGGTCTGCAAGGAAATGGGGTGCTGTAATAGCCTGTTTCCTTCTGGGCCCCATTAAAGGAGAAACACTGGGCCCTTCTGTAGGGCCCAGAAGAGCACTTGGAGGTTTTGGAGACCTGCTCCATGGCCCTGCTCCTTACCGGTGCTGTGTGGCTGCACATAGGGATCTGAGCAGAAGCTGACAACAGGGCGCTGGGAGGGCACGAGTCTGGTGTTGCTGTGGAAGAGGAGACATCAGCCCTCAGCCTGTCCCCACCATCCCCAGCCCCATGTACTTGGGGTGCCTAACACGGAGCAGGGGGACAATCCTGGTGCCGTGCAGGATAACCCTGGTGCCAGCAGAACTCATCTACTCACGGGGGGCTGCTGGCCTTGGGGTTCTGCTGGCACTGCCGCACCTTCAGGAAGTCCAGGACGTCCTGGGCAGCTCCTCGTTGTGGCACAGCACACCCTGCAATGCTCCAGGGGGGTCAGCACCCCAAAATCCACCCCAAACTCACCACCATGTGTTCCTCACCCCTAAAAATCCACCCTGAACCTGCCATACACTCCCCACCTGCAGGTAGACCTCCAGGCCCTGCCGGCGCTGCTCCAGCACTTTGGGCATCCAGTTGGGGACATGGCGCAGGGGAAGTCAGGGACCTTGCAGGTCTTCTTGATCTGAGGAAGAGTGTGGGGCTACCAGGGCAGGCCACAGAGGATGAGGCCAGGCCTCCTGTGTCCCCTCCCTGCAGAACTGGGGCTCTTACCCGCTTGTGCAGTGCCTGGAACTCGCTGTAGCGCTTGGTCACCGTGTGCCGCCGGCCATTGCACAGCACCTCCACCCGGAACACCTGCGATGGGCACAGACACCGTGTCCTCATCAGCCCCAGCATCACCATCCTTGTTGTTCTACTATCTTCATATCGCCCTCACCATCCCTCATCATCGTCATCAGCTCCAGCCTTATCAACTTCACCATCCTCACAGTCCTCGGCACCCTCATCAGCCTCCCAGAGGAGGTAGGAGCTCCTAACTCACACACCTGGGAGGGCACCTGGGACACTTCCACCCCCACCTCTCTAGGACAGGCAGAGGCCTCCAAGACCCCCGAGGCCAATGGGAGCACCACAGGACCAAGCAGGACCCCAAAAGCAGATGGGACACAATTCTCCCCTCCTGAGAGGAGCACAGGAAGGTGTGGAACCCAAACCGCCACCAGGACAGTTGGGACCCTGGGGCTGGCAGGGACCCCCAGCACCTTGATGGTGTGCAGGGACACCAGGAAGAGGGGCACATGGGCACCTCAAACCAATGGGACAGAGGAACACAACCCATCTTTCCCAGGGCAGGTGAGGTCACCTGCCTAGGAATAGTCATGGATGTCCTCCCTCCCTGGGGAATGCAGGAGAGCCCCTTCTTTCCCTATACAGCCAGAGGAAACCTTCAGACCAGGGGCTCCCCCACGCCCCTCCCCAGGGCACTGGGGACCCCAGGTCAGGGGACAGCTCCTGCGTTCAAGGGTGGGCCCTGAGGACAGACAGGCACCTCCATCCCACACTGCCACAGGAGACTCCTCAGGCCAAGGTAGAAGGGCAGAGGACCCACCTCAGAAAGGAACCCTGCGGGACCTTTGCCCAGCACCCTGGGCCAGGGACTCCCATGCCCTCCCATTCAAGGGCTTTGTGTCCCCCTTCCCAGAAAGGGATCCAGGAGGACAGCTGGAGACCTCTCTTCCTCAGAGCAGATTGTCCCATCTGCCCATCTCTCCCCTGGCCTCCTCACTCGCCTGTATAGTTGGGACCCCTGGGAGGAGGTGAGGGCTGCTGGAACCCACCACGCACTTAGAGGATGTGCAGCCACCCTGGTGGGCACATTAAGACCCCCTCACCCTCCACCATCCAGGGCAAGCAGGCACCATCACACCAAGGGCAGGGGGGCACCCCCGAGAGACAGGGACTCCAACCAATAGGGCCAGGGGCACCCTTGCCATTCCAGGTGTAAAGAATGATGCGACAGGAACCCCTCAGGGGCACTTGGATCCTGCAATCCTGGGGAAGGATACAGCCCCATCTTGGGTGCACAGGAATATGACAGGGATTCCCTGGGAACAGAGGAGACACCCTTGCCAATGGTGCCCCTTCCAGGGGCAGAGGGTCACTGTCTGTCCCTCCCTCTCTCACCCCACCAGGGATCCTCTGGATGCCACTCCTGGGCATTTGGGACATCCCACCCCCAGGGCAGCTGTGGGACACACACCCTTGGGGCAGATGGGGGTACCCAGGGATAGACAGGAACCCCATAACCCTCCGGAGTCAGAGGGGATTCCTAGAGTAGAGGAACATCCTCAATCCCAAAGACAGAGAGTGACCTCTGGGCCATCCCTGGGACAGTGGGGTTCCCCAGGGGAACACTTGGGGACCTCAGTCTCTGACGCACATGGAGATACCTCCCGGGCAGGTGGGGATCCTGTGGGAGCAACAAGATCCCTAGAACAGGACCCCAGGGCAGGCAGGAAGAGGCTCCAATTCCTGGGGCAAGTGGAGGTACCCCTGGGATGTAGGGACCCCCTGGGGACAAGGCAGGATCCAGGGCGAGAGGAAACCTGCAGGCCATGCACACTCCTGATTTCAAGGACAGAAGGTGCCCCTGGCACGGACCAAGGGAAGGCAGAGAGCCCTGGGGCAGGTGGGGACCACCCAGGGATACTGGGGACCTCCAACCCCTGAGGCTGGGACACTTCAGGGTTGCCTAGGGGAACGAGGGGACCTCCAGTCCCAGAGCAGGTTGTGGCATCCTGGGGAAGGAAGGGAACCCCCAGCCATGGGGGCCACAGGGACCTTTCCCCCCTTTCACAGGTAGAGGGTCTGTGCTCCCACCGGCTGGGACAGACAGAGGCCTCCACCCCATGGCCCTCTCCCAGGCCAAATAATCTCACCTTGCCCATGTCCCCCATCCTCTCCTTCAGGGGTCCCCATCGGCAGGGAGCCCTGTGGGGACCTCTGCCTGGAACCCATGGGTCAGGAACCCCCCGTGTCTGTCAGGGACCCTCCCAAGGGTGTTGGGGTTCCTCCAACGCCAGGGCAGGAACATCCCCACCCCGGGGGCAGAGAGCAGTACTCGGGGACGAACAGACACGGGGGCCGGTGGGACACTCAGAGCCCTCCAGTCCCTGAGTGAGGGAGGAACAGCGCCGGGCAGGGAGAGATCCCCGGGGAGCGGCAGAAAACCTCCAAACCCCGCGGGCAGCAGGGACAGGGGCAGGCAGGATCCCCGCACCCTCGCACCACTGACACTCCCCGCAAAGGCAGGAGGGTCTGTGTCTGTCACCCGCAGGGACTCCCTTAGGGACAGGCCGCGACTTCGACTCCCAGGGCACGTGGAAGACTTCTGGAGCAGAGGGAGACCAATTCCTCCGGGGAGCATGGGGTGACTCCCCCGGCGGACGCTGGGACTCCAGACCAGGGACCCCCGGGGAAAGGCAGGGACCTGCGACCCGGGCGGGCTGGGGGACGCTTGGGGACAACCGGCGACCTCCAGTCCCCGGGGCAGACGCAGACGCCCTCATCCCCGTTCCCTGCAGGCAGCCGAACCCCCACCCGAGGGCCCCCGAGCCCCGCTCAGCCCCGTCCCTCACCGTGTGCGCCCGCTCGGGGCTGCCCGCCGCCGCCGGGGGCTCCGCCGCGGGGATGGAGACGGCGATCATGGCCGGGGCACGGCGGGGCCGCGGGCGGGACGGGCCGGGCCGGCGCCGCCGAGGGACCGCCCGGGCGCCCAGGAGGGGACGGTCCCCGAACCGCCCGGGGCGAGCTGCGGCCCCAGCGCGGCACCGCGGGGAGGGAGCGGGGGACCCGGGCTACAAGGATTAGGGGAAAGGAAAGAGGGAAGTCAGCCTACGTTGCCTTTTCTCTTTTTAACGCAGAAAGGGTATCGGTTTTGATAAAATACACACGCGAGGCTGCGCAGGGGGAGAAAGGGGCCAAACCTCCTCCCCGGGTAGAGGAGGGGTAGGAGCACCACCAGCCCTAAGACCTCCACCATGGATTTCTGAGGAATGCCACAAAGTGGATTGCTACGGAGCCCCGCTGAGCTCAGATCCTAAAAACGGCTCCCGCTGGAATAAAGGCAGAGAGCCAAAGCCTAATCAAGAGCAGGGACAGGTGGCCAGAGTAGTGTCAAGGTCACCTCTGTCCAGTCACAACACGGGGGACGCTCTGCTGCTTCCCTCACCCTCCCAGGATGCACCCCTTATCCCTCCTCTCCCACCCTGAACACCCAGAGCCTGTTTGCCCTGACAGAAGTTTTATTACAGAATTTAATGGCACTGCAGGAGAAAGATAATTCATTAGAGCCTTAAACCCAGCCTGAAAAATAGATATTTGCCAGATCTCGTTAATCCCTGGCACAGGTCTGGTCTGGAAGCAGGAAACTAGTTTCTTCAGTAAGAAAATATATGTTGCTAAATGAAAAATATACAGTTAGAAGAGTTACTGGCTCGCAAGCTGCTCATCTGGGGGTGACACCTCTACCAGCTCCAGCATGTGGAACGAGGGGCCGCTCACGTGGAAAAGAGGAGGAGGTATAGTGTATATAAAAAAAAAAAAAAGGCAAAATTCAGGTTTGTTTGTTCAGTCCAATTAAGAAATGGCCTTGGCTTCGGGCAGGAACGCTTCCCAGTACTTCACCAGCTGCAGGGAGGAAAGGGAGAGAGTCAGGAGCCTTCAGGATGGAGCTGCAGTGCAGAGGGTCATGCTTGAGAGATTCACAAGCTTGGCCTGGACATAAAACCACTGCAGGGACCACTCACCTGTTGCTGAGAGTTCAATAACGTCTCAAGGTATTTTGTGACGTGGTTTCTGAAGTCCTTAGATTTCTCTTTCTGCAAGAGATGAGCATGAGGCTGGAACAACCACCAAAACCCTTCAGATTTTAGGAGGAGGAAGGAGAAACCACCAGGATTTTCCTGTTCCTCCTGCAGTCCCATGAGGAGGCCAGCACACAGGACACAGAGGATCTTTGCCCACCCAGCTCCATTTTAGTGTGGGAAGCCTCCTATTAGCCAAAAGCCCTGAGAGATACCGCAGCTCACCCACGTTAGGATTTGGGGATGCTGCTGTGCCAGGAGGAGGGGCAGGAGGCCAGGTCAGCCCTAAGGCACCAAGGGCTGCCCTGAACGTACCTCAAACCGTATCACTTCCTTGCGGATGACGGCAGAAATCCGCTCAAAGTCCCTTTCGTACTGTGTCACCCGGGACTCCCACTGCGGAGACAGGAAGTGCACTGTTTGGGGGCAGGAGAAGGAACTCCTGCCCCCCTCTCCATGGGCGCTTGGAGCCACGACTGTGCATGTGAGAAGTGTTGCTGCAGCAGAGCTCAGTCTTTCCAGCCCTTGTCACAACCTTGGCATGGAGGTCACCGGAGGCAGGACCACGAGCAGCCTCACTCAAGGCTGGCTTAGCTCTTGGTGCAACTTGACCACAGACACCTGTCCCTGCAGCCCAGGAGTGATCCCCAGCCCACAAGGTGCCCCACTGGAGCATGGAGGGCAGGAACGGAGCAGAGACCCCCACGCTCTGTTCCCTACCTCTGAGATCTCATCCTTGGCCTGCTGCAGCTTGTCAGGTTTGTTTGCCCACAGCAGCCTGGCCTCCATCTCCCTCTTCTTCTGGAGCATGGCCTGAGCATCCTGCCACCGCTGCCAGGTCTTCATGCGCTGGTCAAAGGCTCCCTGGAGGGAAGGAGGGGCAGAGGTCTCCTGACAAGGGGACACTGGAGGTCCTGGATCAAAGCTGAGCCAGAACACAGATTGGTCCTAGTCTGGATCATCCACAGCTCCCACATGAACCAGCAGACCAAGGATATGGTGTTCTGGCCTCTGTGGTAGGATGCATTTGGGGCAGGACCATGGGATTGCTTCTTCCCAGTGCAGCAGGATGGGCTGTGTGGACTCCACGCCTGAGTTCAGGAGCATCAGGACTCGGGCTCTGCCACAGCAGGCACTTGGCAGGTCAATTTTCACCACCTCTATCACAGGTTGCCAGCTCACAGCTTCACCTTCACCTCTGGAAGGGCTGGGGTCACCCACAACCATGAACCTGCTCCACATCCCCTCTGGAGAACAGCATGGCCAGGCCTCACCTACAACCATTTTCCAACCTAAGCAGTGCACACCTGGACGACCAGCAAGTTTTCCCTCTGCCTGAAGAGGCCATGCCCTGCATGCTCTCTGTTACAACCTGTGTGAGTTTGGAAGACCTCCTGGCATCCCTGAGCCTAAGATGGGTACGAGGAGCAGGAGCAAGGAGTCCTTACCCTTACAACCGAGAGCAGACGGATGTAGTCCCCCAGTAGCTCAGCCAGGAGGAAGAAGTCATTGTTAGCCTGTTCATGGTGCAGCTGCTCAATTCTCCTCCACCTCAGCCAGCTGGGACAATGCTCTGGATAGGGCCGTGTTGTCCTCGGAGCTTCCCAGCATGGCCAGACTCTTGGCAAACTGGGCCGTGTTCAATGCCAGCTCTGGGGAACAGGATGAGGGTCAGGAGATGGGCCTGGCTGCACCAAGAGCTCCCCAGCAGAAGGTTCAGCCCTTGAAGCTGCCTCTCCATAGATTCAGGAGAACAGCTGGAAGAGCCAGCACTGGTTCAGTCACAGCTAGCAGCTTCCAGCCACGAGGAGAAGGAAGCAGCCGAGTGGAAGGACAGGCACAGCTTTGCAGAAGTCAGTCAAAACATGCAGAGGAAGGAAAACATCCCCACTCCCAGAGGGTGTCTCAGAACGAAAAAGTCAGCTCTGCTCAGGTTTGCTACCCATGAGGACAGCTGAGGGAATTAGGGTTGATCAGTCTGGACAAGACAAGGCTCCAGGGAGACCTCAGAGCCCCTTCCAATGCCTAATTGGGCCCCAAGAGAGCTGGAGAGGGAGGGACTTGGGACAAGGGGCCTGGAGGGACAGGACAAGGGGAAATGGCCTCCCACTGACAGAGGGCTGGGTTAGATAGGATATTGGGAAGGAATCGTTGCCTGTGAGGCCCTGGCACAGGTTGCTCAGACAAGCTGTGACAGCCCCATCCCTGGAAGTGTCCAAGGCCAGGTCGGACAGGGCTTGGAGCAACCTGGGATAGTGGAAGGTGTCCCAGCCCATAGCAGGGTGTGGAACAAGATGGACTTTAAGGTCCCTTTAGCCCTCAAGCCATCCTGTGGGAATCTATGATCCCACAGGACACAGGTTCCCTTCCACACTACCATCCCAAGCTTGTGGAGCTGGACAGAAGAACTGGAGTGACCATTTTACATCTGTCTCCCTGGAGAAAGAGACAGAGTCCTTTATAGCACTGTCCCACCTCCTAGGAGGTGTCCCTGGGGGACCTGGCCCAGTGACCCCCAAGCAGGGCCCAGGGTGTGACTGTCCCAGCCCAGACACCACCCGAGGTGCTGATGTGGGTCACCTTTCCGGTGGTTCACCAGCGTCTCCACCACAGCGTGCAGCTTCCGCAGCCGCTGGTCCTCGCACTCCACCTCCTGCAGCTTCTCCTCAAACCACTGCAATGAGTAAATCCAGAGCTGATTTTCCACAGGGGGGGTTTCCTTTCACCCACAGCTGGAGCTGGGAAGAGCAAACGGCTCCAGAGCAAGGAGTGCCCCAATACTTACAATGTCTGATTCATTCATCTGATGGTCATTTTACTGACAGCATCCGTGGCTTTGTTGAACATCTTCATTATTCCTGCTCCACTCAAGGTCTGGGTTCCCACTGCTCTTGGGAGCTGGAAAGGAATGGAAAAGTTTGCTTTGCCATAGTACATGGAGCCAGGCTGTGAGAACTGGGGGTGTTCACCTGGAGAAGAAAAAGCTCTGGGGAGACCTTAAAGCCCCAAAGAGTGCCTAAAGCAGCTTCAGGAGAGCTGGAGAGGGACTCTGAACAAGGCCTGGAGTGGCAGGACAAGGGGAAATGGTTTCCACTGCCAGAGGGCACAGACAGATGGGATATTGAGAAGAAATTCTTAGCTATGAGGGTGATGAGACTGTGGCACAGGCTCCCAGAGAAGCTGTAGCTCCCCCATCCCTGCAAGTGTCCAAGGGCAGTGGATGAGGCTTGGAACAACCTGAGATAGCGGAAGGTGTTCCGCCCATGGCAGGTGGTGGAATAAGATGGGCTTTTTAAAGTCCCTTCCAGCCCGAGCCACTCCATGATTCTGTTTTGCCCATGAGGTAACTGCTGAGTGCTCTCTCCTTGCCCTTACTTCACCCACAAGCCTTTTGTTGATTTTCTCCCTCACACCCAGCTGAGGGGATGGTTCAGCAGCTTTGGTGGGCACCTGGTATCAACACAGTTCCCACTCCCAAACTGCTCTTACAGGGTTCTGCCACTTTCCACTGAGTTTTGTGGGATCCTGCTTCATTAACTGCTCAAGTACCATTTCCTTCAGCACTTCCAAGACTCCTTACTCCACACTACTGACCTCCTCCTCTCCAAGAACTCCCTGACATCCGGGTCCTGCAGCATGGTTGGATGGCTGACCACTCTCCGTAGGTACCTGTGGGAGGAGCAACTCCAGGACTTACTCTGGCTGCAGCAAATCTGGCTCTGAGCCATCACAGCAACACAGCTTGGTATTTACTCCAGAACAGCAGCTGGGGAGCTGGAAGTCAGACAGCAATTGTGCTAATTCACCCACCAGTTTTCCTATCTCCCTGGGAATGTGGTGATGCCACCATGAAGACCTGACCTCCCAGAGGTCCCTCACTCAGTTCAGGGACAGTCAGTGGGGTCATACCTCTCCAGAGCAGCACGACGTTTTTCTAGGAACTCTGCAGAGGAGGAATCTTCTTTCCCAACTTTCACTTTGGTCATGCCTAGCACAGAAGGAAAATGTGATTAATGAGCTGCTCTAAACTCTACACACAAAGTGGTTTATTACAGACTATCAGGGCGACAGTGAAGAAGAATGTAACAACAGGAGTAAGACTTTGTAAATTTGAAATCTGCTCATGCTCAAAGAACTGACATGTAGGAAAGAGGCAAAGCAATGGGCTGGACCAAGCAAACAGCAATAATGACACCACAGAGGTTTTACTCCTCACCAAGCAGGTGGGGAGGCGTCTGTGAACTCCAAGAATTTACAACCAGAGCTCCAAGTATGGAGCCAGAGTTTGTCTGTGCCACAGAGCCCAGATTATTTTCCCTGTCAGCACTGAGACTGCTGCAGGTCTGTCCTCAGGCACAGAGCTCACCATCAGAAGGACTCACAAGAGCTGAAGGACCAGCCCTGGTGCTGTGCAGCTCCTCACTCACCTATGAGGCTCTTCTCAGGCGGCGGAGGGACAATGAACCCATCTGGGCGTGTTTCTCCGACAGCTTCTCATAGAGCCCCAGGAAGTCACTGAACCTCCTTTTGACTGAGAACTGCTTGCTCCTGAACATCGGCATGCTGGTCTGGGGAAGAGATGACACTTGGGTCACACCCCCAGGAAAGCCTGGCCCTGCCAGCTCTGCCTGCTGGCACCTCTGCGATGAAGTGGGACAGTACCAGCTCTCAAAGATGTAAGCAGTGAACAGAGCAAGTTTTGGCCCAGGTCTCCACAGTTTCCCTCCCAGCTGGGTTCTCCTTGGAGCCAGCAGCAGCATTAATGACATTAAATAACAAGCAGCTGTTCCTGCAGCCGTGGGCTGCTTAACAAGCCCTGCCCACTGCCTAATCCCATCATCCTGCTCCACACAGGAATAGGGACACACCCCTCCGGTCACCCAAAGACTACAGCGGCCACCAGTGCTTTGGACTGAGTTTGCAGAGCAGGAATTAAGGATAACAAGTCCTCTAGTCTCTTCTTCAGACCACAGGTTGCCTGTAGCCCAGCAGCCATGGTACATGCAGCTGCAGCAACTTTCCAGAGCCCAGAGCAGGACTCCAAAGCACTCCAGCAGCTGCATTTCTCATGGAAACTTAGGGGAACAGGTCCTGATGTGAATGCAACTATAGCAGCAGCTCTGCAGAGTATTGGGCTCAGGTCAGCTCAACCTGATGCTGCTGCTGGCACAGAACCTTCAGCAGCAGCCAGGGCTCAGGGACTCTCCCAATGGATGCCACTCCTGCTGCTCCCTCCAATGCTGAGCATCCCTATCAGCCAAGGCTGAGAAGGGGTAACTGGCTGTGAAAATACAGCCAGTATGCTTTCAAGTAGATTCCAACCTATTCCTCAGCTAGGCTCATCCTTTGTGGATTATAACTCCTGAACACAGAACAAGGCATTCAGGCCTCCTGTTTATTTAGGTCACTGCTGGCTTGGCTGAGGACATACAGTCCAGCTGCCTTTAAGCACGGAAAAATAATGGAAAATTAGACATAGAGGGGTTAGACATACCTGTGTTGACACTTTGTAGGCTACGTAGGCATTCATGCCATCCCTGAGGAAAAAAGAAATGAATTGTTAGGAGCACAACATCAGCACTTTCCAGTATTCCCTGGAAACAAAGTACAAGGCTCCTGACCTTTCCCTGCCTCAGTGATCCTGATCTTGGGTCTGATGGAGCGCTGGATCTTCCTGCAAAACCAGAGGCAGCATCCTGCTGCATGACCCTGGACTCCTGCCCAGCAGCCACTTGCCAACCTGCTTTTTTTCCCCCCCACACTTCCTACAGGAGCCAGCACTGACAATTGGGCACTTGTTGTGCCAGCAGCGTCTGGGCTGGCTCCACCATCTGCTCAGACCCCAACAATTCGGAGGCTGTGGGGCACATGAAACAGTCTATTCATGGGATGCAAGTCAGGCTGGATGGGGCTGGATCCTGAACACCGCAGGCAGTTTGCTCCAGCTCACACAGAAATCCCCTTGTTCACCTGGCAGTTCATCTGAAGGGCATCCCCGAGATCCAGTGCTACCCTTAAGATACATCTGACTTGCACCTCCCAGCTCCAGAGATCACAAGCCATGGAGTGGGAACAAGCTGCCACTCATGAGGCTACTCTGGTGGCGGATCTGATGTCACCTCAGGTTCTCTGCACCACAGAAGTTCCACATGGTTGATCATAACACTCTGACCCCTCTTTCAATGGACAGAAACCTCTGGCTTCAAAATGAGAAGCAAGAGTTGCTTCCCTGGCAAACCCAGGTACCAGGGAATGTGCCAGAGCATGGAATAATGCACTCAGTATCAGGTTATGGGAATTTTGCTTACCCCATGCCAGCTCCATACAGGGCAGTGCTGCCTGGAGGTCATGCCAAGTGCCTGGTCACCACAAATCCCAAAAACCTGGCTCTGGGCTTTCTAGAACCTGACTCTGCCTTGCTTGTTCTCACCCTGGGCTTTGTGCAGCATCATTTCTTTAAGATGCCAAAGGAAGCCTTGGAGACATTATTTAAGGATCAGGTTTGTGCAGGGACAGCCCAGAGGCTGGAGCTGCAGGGCCAAGCTTGGCTCCCTAACCCTTTCACTATGCAGGACAACAACTCACCAACTTTCTCTGGGTCGCTCACCCCACAGTGAGATCAAATTTGTCCTCCTGCCTCCTCCTCCAGCTGTTTGGAGAAAACACCCAGGGACAGCAAGTCAAAACCAGGAAACCAGAGTTCAACCCACCCCAAACCATTATGGTAAGCTTGTTCCCCTGCCAGGGCACCTCTAGCACCTCAGTCTGGCCAGGACCATTCTATAACCCTTCCAGTTCCTCATTGTGTCCAGGCAAGGATCCCAAACTGGGTTTGTCATTCCTACCCCACTGTCTGCCCAGACTGATGCACAAACTGCTCAGCAAGAAGAAACTGCAGAGCTCCAATTCACAGCTTGGACCCTCAGGACCAGATCCACCAATACTCCAGCTCTGGAAGCAATCTGGGACCTCCACAAGAGCAGGAGTTCCACCAGGATGACCAGTCCCCCTCCAGTGGTATCAATCTCAAGACAGCCTGAGATACAAATCAGGGCATCAATAAGGCTATTACATATAATTACCTCATTTAAGATTAGTTTTACACTGAGTACACGGATGGGTTCTGCAAGGACAGTTAGAAAGCCACAGGACAGTTAGAAGAGCAACTTCTCACCTCCTCATAGCTCTTTGAAAGGTTTCTGTAAGAACTTGCCCCTACCATCTAATGAGGGCAAAGGACTGGATGCTTGGCCACCCTCCTTCTTCTGGTTGTCTGAGTGTTGTCAAGGGACAGCTCACAGTGGCATCTGTCAAAAGAAGTTTGTAAGGGTCAGCTCTACTCTTGGGGTTTTTAGAAAGGCAATTGCAATATTCTCTGATTCATGGGATCTAGGAACGTAACAATAGTCTTAATTAGCAAAGAAATCCATAGGGAGGACATCTGTAAGCACTGGGGGAGAGCACCGGACAAAGCATCGTCACTGCAGTTAAGAGCATTTGATCATCCTGCTGGAGAAACATTATGTAATCCAATGAACTTCTTATTCCAGAAGAAGCCAGGCATCACACCTCTCACTGACACCTCCTTGCTGTGTGCTAGAGGAGCTGCACCCTGGAAGCAGCTAAAGCCAAGGCACATTTTCCCCGTCACATGGGCCAGCCTGGGGGAAGGCTCCTTCCAAGGTCACTTCTCCACCTGGAGGATGTAAAAACTTCCACCTCTTCGCAGAAGTATCCAGGAACTGACTGGCCCAATCATGCTCGGGCTGGGGAATATCTGACCCCTCCTCATTTTGTTCCCTGTGAGTGGGTTGTGTTTCCTGTTCCTTGGTAACAGCCAGGTCTCTACTAGAGACCTTCTTCCACTGGCTTGGAGTCAGGAGGAAGGTGGAGAAGGACAATCCTTTAACTCTGAGGAGACACTCCCACCTCGCGAGCTTAAGGTAACAAAAGCAATCCTCATTTTAAACCTCTTCAGCTCTCAAACAGTTAGTCCTGTGGCAGGATTATCCTAGACACCTGGTGGAGGCCGCACCGACCTTCCCCAACACAACACCAGAGCAAGTAGACTCAAACATGTGTTTGAGATAAGCAGTTATGATCTGCTTTTGATTACTGGATATTTAAGACTATCACCCCAGGCCTGGAGGTGAGAGAGGCCCAGTACATGCAGACTCACCTGCAAATAGGTCATGATCATCCTGCTCCACATGAACTCCATTCTCTTTGGAGGAGCTGCTCACAGGAAGAGGAGATTCTGCTGTCAGGGCCGGGGAGTGCTCTGTGAGAGGAATTAAAAGGTCAAAGAGGAGGTCATTTACACTGAGGGATGGAAAAGCAAACATGTCACATTCCTTGTTCACCACCCTGTGCCCTTCCATTCACCCTGCAGCATTATCCTTTCTGCCACTTTTAAGGACAAGTGTCACACCAAACTCCCAGAGCCAGTTTCACCCAGAAAGGACCATCCTGGCTGATGGGAGCAGGCTTGAGGACAAGGGGACAGCCCACCTCAAAGCTCTTAGCCAACCAGTCCTCTCCACCAGAAGACAGAGATGCTCCAGCATTCCTGTTGCCAATGCCTGCCCTCATTTTGCAGGCAAACAGACATCCCAAGGAAGAAGGGGACAGCAATGCTATTCTGTAGGCCCCAGCAGAGACAGAACAGGTCTTTGAGGGCAGTAAATGGAGCCTATTAGAGACTCCAAACCAGCAGTCCTCGGCACTCTCTCCAGCAGGAAGCACCACTGGATCACGTCGCTCCTGAAGGAGTGAAGCCGTGCTGAGGCAGCTTTTCTTTGAGGTGGGCTCATGTCTTTGGCTGGTAAAAAAAAATAGCCATCGAAACACTCACTTGATGGCCAGAGCTCCTGTATTTTAGGATGCTTTCCTAGAGGAGGACCTGCTCCCAGCTTGGGGCAGTAGCAGTTAAAGGCACAAGCTATGTTTGCTAGTGATGGAGAGTGGGGAAACTGCCCACTCATGCCAAACATCCCCAGTGTCCTTCAGACTAGTGTCCAAGCCAATAAGAGGACCTGGTACTAGTGATGACCTGTGAGGAAGGGCTCACACAGCTCCTCTGCTCCCCAGGAAATTTCAGGCTCATAAAGAACCTCTCTGAGCACAGACAAACTGCTTCCCGTTTGCCTTTAAATTTAGTTCTTCAGACATGAAAGCACCACGCCCTGTTCCTACTTCTCCACTTCTGCTGCTACAGAGGAGCTGTGACCTTGTTAGATCAGCCCACCACATGACACCAGCCATGTCTGGGGCTGGATTTCAGCACCTCCCAACATCACATGTGCAGACAGAGGTTACCTCTCATGCCAGCCTGATGCTCACCACAGGAAAACAAAACCTTGTTTGGAAGAGCTGATCCTCAGGGGCATCCCTAGAAAGGGCCATGGTCACATAGGGATCCAGCTTCTGTCAACAGACAGATGAGGTCCAGCTCTGGTTCTACTCAGGCCTGACCCAAACACTTCCTTGCTGGTGATACCCAGCTGCTGTTGAGCTACCTGACTACCAGCAGCAGGCAGATGTGCCTCCCCTGCTTCCCAGAAACGTTTCCTAATGTTCAAGGGCACAGACAAGCAAAGCCACAGGGTCACAAGAACATTCACGTATTAGTTATGGCAGTGGCTTCCCACAACAAACCCAAACACCTGATAAGCTGCTGCCGCTCACTAACCTCCCCTTCCATCACAAGGGTGTGTGATTCCAAGAAATCCCATGGCACTTTGTGCTCACTCCTCTTGGTGGGCCACAAACCATCAAGCCACCTCCTACATCCTCCAGTCCTTCACCAAAGAAAGGTCCTGAGAAGTTCCAGACCATCTCCATGATCTGGTGTCACCTGTCATATGTAGCAGCACCTTCCTCTTGCAAGCCCAGGGCTGAACTTCCCCAGGTTTCTAAACATACAACCCAGCAGTTGTTTTGCCCAGAGTAAGCATGAGTTTCACTCTCACAAGGTCACAGTCTATCCACGTTCTACCAAATCTATGTTTTTCCCTGCTGCCAAGGGAAATACAAGCACAGCTCACAGGACACTAGGAGGAGCTGCACCAGAAGCAGGAAAGAGACAGCTCCAGCTTTGTGTCAGTGGCAGGAGAATCTTGGCCAGGCCTTTCCCAGCAGGTTCATTTGGTCATGGCCACAGTCTCCTGCTCAAGGCCCTCCCTAGGCTAGAAAACTGCAGAATGTTCCTAGAGAGCTTCCTGCCACAGACACCAACTCCTCCTGTGCTGCCAGCTGGATCAAGCAGGCTGGAAAAAGTCTGGGTGAGGTGGGCAGCGGCTCCCAGAGCTCAGGGAATCAACCCCACCGCATTCCAGCCTCCAGGCTGCTGGAAGAGCTTCTGTGGCCTCTCTAGCTGAGATCCTCACTCCATGAACATACTGATCCCAAGGACCAGAGGCCAGTGGCTGACTGGGAAAATTTCAGGTGACTGGGATTCAGCTTGGGAAAGCACCCAGTCAGTGTTTTAACTCCTCTCCTGCCTGCTGCTCACTGCCTAGAGCAAACCCTGGGACAATGCCAACAGCCTTCAGCAACCTGGGACTTCCTGCACGGAGATACTAGAAACAAAGAAAGGCACTGACACCCTTCACACCTCCACCTTCAGCATGGATTTGTGCAGCAGGACCTGGTTTGCTGAACAAGTGCCACCAAACCCTCCAGACCCTCCTGCAGCCCAGCACAAAGGCCTAGTGAGCAGGGGACAGTAGATACTGCCTATCACCTCACTCCCACACTACCCTCAATCTCAAACTGACTGGACCATGGCACCCACAACACCACCCTCTGGATGTTGAGGGAACCAGAGCTGATGATGCTGGAGGAAAGCAGATGGAGCTTCTCCACCCAGTGAAGCCTCACAAGCTACACAGCAAAGAGGTTGAGCTGTGGCTGCCATTGTAGGATGGTCGTGGGGACCCTGAAGCCCACCTCCTGTCAGGGGTAGAAACACCTCCCACCAGAAAGGCTGCTCCAACCTCCATCCAACCCGACTTTCGGCAGTAGTTCTGCAGGAACGGAGAAGCTACAACCCCGGAGAAAACGGGGAGCAGCCGAGCACAAGCCTTTTCTCAATCCCACAGCCACAGGAGCCACTCTATGACCCCCACCCGGCCCCGCGGGGTTCCGTCCCCGCAGCTCCCCTACGAGGTTCCCCCTGAAGGGACAGGTATCGACCAGAGACTAGAGGCATCGATCCCCGCCCTTTTATTTAGGGGGATTTGGGGGGTGTTTCGCACTATTTCACCAAGCCCGGAGGATGTCCCAGGCAGCCCCTCGCACACGGGCCCGGCCCCGCAGCGCCCCAGGGGCGGCGCGCCGCCCGCGGCCGCACTCACGCTGCCGGTGAAGATGTCCTCGCCCTCCGAGTCGCTGTCGGGGGCCCCGGCCCGCGGTGCTCGGGGAAGGGCGGCGGGCAGCGCTCGGCCGGGGAGGGCGAGCGGGATCCGTGGCCACCGCCCGACGCCATCACCGCCGCTTCCTCCCGCGCCGCCCCTCCGGAAGGGCCCGCCACGCCTTAAGCTGTGGGGCGGGGCCTCGGCTGCGAGCGCGCTTCGGATTGGACAATGTCTCTTCCCGCCCCGCCCCCGCCGGCAATGACAGCCAATGAACGCCGCCGCTGCCAGGCGCCGCGTCGTCACCATGGAAACGGGGGTACCGGCCGTACCATTGTGCCCGCGGAAAGAGGAGGCCGTCCCCTCCGCCCGAAAGAAGTGGGTGAGCCCAGGGCGCCGTGTCCCCTCAGCGCCCCGGCTCAGGTGGCCGCCGACAGCCCGGGGAGGACTCCCGGACCATCCGGAACACTCCAGGTTGAGTCCCTTCCCCCTCCCCCCAAAAATATCCTAGGATGAGCCCCGTACGCCCTGAAAACATCGCAGGCTGAGCCACACAACCTAGGGATGTCCCAGCATGAACCCCAGACAACCTCCAAGACACCCCAGAACGAGCCCTATACCACTCGACATCCCAGGATGAGCACATACTTTGAAGATGTCCCAGGATAAGTGCCAGACCCTGACGATGTCACAGGATGAACCCCCAAACACTCACCAAGAGATCCCAGGATGAGCCTAAACCACTGAAATCGTCCCAGAATGAGTCATACACTCATCAAGATTTTGCAAGATGAGCCTCAGACCTTAAAAACGTCCAGAATGAAAGCTATACCCCAATAAGACATCCCAGGATGAGACCCATACCCCTCAAAGCATCCCAGGATAAGCTCATACCCTGGAGGTAGACCAGGATGAGCCATATAACCCCCTAAAACATCCAAGGATTAACTCCATACCCTGAAGATGCCCCAGGATGAGCTCCATAACCTCAAGACATCCCAGGATTAACCCCATACTCCCACAGGACAGCCCTAGATAAGCCCCATACACACCCCCACCCCAGACATCCCAGGATAAACTTCTGTACCCTCCAAGATATCCCAGGATGAGACACACACCTTGAAGATGTTTCAGGATTAACTCCATACAACATGCAAGACAGCCCTGGATGAGCTCCATACAGCCCAAAACATTCCAGGATGAGCTCCATACCCCCTTCCCACCCAAGACAGTGACAGCTCACAGTCATGGGTCACCACCATTCTCTGGGACCAAGGTCCTCTCAGGGGAGCACCAGGAGGAGCTCTCAGGGCAGGGCAGATGAGACACCCTGGACTTGCATCAGCTCTGGATTAAGGGAGAGCATTCAGATGCAGGTGAATGATCTAGGGGCCCTTAACCTGCAAGACAGCAGGATTAACCCTCAGCTGGATTCATTCCTGGGTGCTGCCCCATGGAGAAGGTCTGTTTCTCCAGGTGGGAAGCACTGGGTGCTGTGAGCCACTTGGCTGTTAGACAGCAACAAAGAGATGGGGTTTTCTTCTTTTCCTTCAGCTGTCTCCTATAATGAAGCAGTAAAATCCAGCCCTCTATGCTAAAATTTGGTCTAGTACATGTTTGTAACCAGGTCACACTTCCATCCTTCATCCACACTGGCTCCCAGGCAAGGAGCAAACAGAAAACAGAACACAGCTTATCCTTATCTGAAGGACTTGCCAGTGTCCTCCCCAATTCCTGCTATCAACGAGCAGCTGCTAATTCCCTCCTGCCTGAAATTCTCTGGGATTTAGTAAGAGCAGGTCTGTTCTTTCACTGGCAGGTGAGGCCCCCCCACACTGGAATCTTCCTAAACTGCCTCAGTGGGTTTGGAACAAGGGGCTCACCCCATGGAGAAGCCACCAGGGTCGCTCTTTTGAAGAGGATGGCTAGGAATGAACATGGCTGTCCCAGAAAACTCCCCAAGGATAAAGTGTGAGGGGCACATACATCCTTTAAGATGAGCAGCAGAGGCAGCAGGAGGAGATATAGCTGCCAGAAGGATGGGAGGTCCTGCCAGCTGAACTTTGCACTCTGAAGCAGAAGAAACTGAGCTACCTTGGTGAGCAGTGGAGATAAATCCCACTCAAGCTCCCACAGCCCTCCTATTCTCTGAAAATTTTCCCTTTGGCCCCTGAAGGGAGGAAAGGGAAATGCCTTTTAAAGGAATACTTTCATCCACTCGAGATTGGAGCTTGGGCAGTCTGAGGATGAGACAACTCTCTACTGTAAACTTCTTTTGACTACACACCAGGCTTTGGGTGTCAGGTTTAGACCTCTGGATGGGTGGAGGTGGCCCAGCCCCAGCTGTCCCATAGGATTAGGGGAAATCCCACCACAAAAATCAGACAGGAGCTACCAAGATTCCCACAGTGGGAACAGACACTGCACACACTCGGGCTCAGATACAAAAGTGAGGAGCAGCTTGGGGTAGTCAGAATTGACTAGAAAGATGCCTCAAGGTACTTCACTGTGACCACAACTGGAAGACTTCAGACTAAACAGCTTTTGAGAGCTATTTGGAGAGCTCATTATAGACAAGAGGTGCTTTACTACACACCCATATATGTTTAAGACCCTCCCACCATAGTCTTCCCATGTGTTGCCAGATGCCTGCACAAATCTTTACTTTCATATCAGGACAAGCTCTGACTTATCCTCCCCATCATATCCCTTCTTTCCCAGTCTATTCCCCTCCCTGTGTGTTCAGGTGAGTGAGGCCTCTGATCCCCTCTCCAAGCACTCCTTTCTCCTCCTCAACCCTCTGAACATCCTTTCCTTCTCTCTGCCCCAGGCCAGGGGTCTCCCTGCCCAGCAATGCCCATAGGACCACTGTGCATCCAACATAAGCTGCCCCAGGAGCCAGAGGAGCTCATTAATCACCTTTTTATTTTATTTCAAGCACTATACAGAGAGTGCTGTTGACAAACCCCTCCCGTCCAGGTGCTCCCAGCGCCCCTGTGCCCCGCCTCGGCCCCCGACGTGATCCCACCCACCGCCGGGGGGAGGCCAAAATAAGTTACACCCACCCACCGCCGTGCTCCGGGCGCCTGCACAGGGCGGCATCAGCCCCTCGGCGCCAGCCCTGCCACTGCCCGTGTCCCCAGAGTGCCCCGCACCAGGGTAAGTGTTTACTTCCAAAGCCACAGCATCGGGCCCTGCCCATTCCCGGCACCGCCGGCTCCAGATCCCATCCCCAGCTCCCAGGGCTCAGCAGAACACGTCAGCCTCCGCGGGCAGCGGGGAACACCTGCAGGGAAAGGATGAGGCTGGAGTACCAGGTTACTGATCCATCCCAAAAGAGTGGGAGCAAAGGCAACAGGATCAGCTCAACCCAGCAGATATCTGCAGATAATTCCAAAGGGGGGATGGAAGCAGTGAGGCCCCAGTGCTGTCTGCTCCTCTCTCCCTGGGAGATCCCAGGAGAGCAGGGAGCCATTCCAGCAGTACTCACTCAGCCATCTTGGCAGCCAGGTGGTAGACAGTCTGCTTGTCCAGGTAGCGGCAGAAGAGCAAGACAAGGTTGCTGGGCAAGAAGAGTGGCTCTGCCAGCGAGGCTGTGGGCAGGCGTGACAGCTCCTGGGACATCAGGTACACCATGTCTGTCCTGGGGGCACCAGCACAGGGGGTGAGCACCCCATGGAGTGGTGACAAACCCCCCTCCCAGCTCACACGGTCTCTCACCATGCCTCGAAGTCCCCTCTGCACGGCTTCAGTGGCACATGTGAGGACAGCAGCCTCTCTCCATGGCTCAGCAGGGAATACAGCAAGGAAATGCCAAACTGCAAGAAAGCACCAGGAGCATCACCGCAAGCAGCAGTGACATCCCAGGGACACAATGAGGCTCAGGGCCACATACCTGGTTCTTCAAGGCCATGGTGAGGGGGAGCTCCAAAGACTCAGGTAGAGGCTGGGTAAGCTCCTGCAGGACCTCGATAAGTTTGCTGAAGCTCATCTGACCCACCACCTGATTCAACGGGCTGTAGAGCAGGGGGAGAGAGACTGGGCAGGGCAGAGGGGAGAGCAGGAATCTGAGATCCTTTGGCCTGTCACAGCTACAACCCCATCCCAGCACTTGGAGGGGAGGGTCACTGCCACCAGGAATGCTGCTGACTGACTCCTGGAGACCTTCTCCCACCCAAGGACGGGAGTAAGTTCCTGTCTTACAAAACCCCACAAGACAGGCCCCTCCATTGCCCAGGGTGCCCACCCCAGCAAGAACAGAGGATGAAGGAGACAGCCCAAGCCATCCCTGCCCTGCCTAGAGGTGCTTGCCTCATCCAGCATGTCCTTCTTCATGAGGAAGGGCAGGTGGTGGGTGATGGTCAGCAGGATCTTCTCCCTTTGCTCTCCGATGAGGTGGGGCAGCAGCCGGGCCACGAGCTTCTTGCCCTTCCGCACACACAGCACTTGCAGGAATTCATCTTCTGCCTCCCTGGAAAAAAGGCTCCATTGGCACAAATCTCAAGGGACCTGGAGCATCTCTGTCCATCTAAAAGGACCAGCATCAGCTCCAGTGGAGGAAGAGCTTCACAGACAGGTTCAGCACAGGCTACAGCGACACATGGAAGGAAGGACCCAATCCTATGACCCAGACTGCTCATCAATGACCATCTCAGATCCACAAGGACCCAGGATATGCTGCCTGCTCCCCTCTCCCCATGGCACAGACTCACTCTTCGATGCTGCAAGCCCTGATCTTCAAGGCTTGGTAGATACTCTCCACTTTTTTGCTCTTCTCCTCCTGCCTTTGGGGCTGTTGGTCCCCCAGAGCTGAGGACATTTTCTGTTGCACCTCCTCCACTTCCAGCAGCTGCAGGAAGAGCTAGAGAAATGACACGGGGTAAGGAAGAAGCTTGGAGCATCTTTTACACACTGGCTATCCAGGACCCTGCCTAGGTAGATGTCCCCTTAGAGAAATCCCTGGATGAAAACAGAGTACCTGGACCATCCTGCCCTTCCCCAAATCACCACTCACTCACCTTCTCGATCCTGTGCAGCGCCCGCAGCAGGTGGGTCCCTGCAGCCTTTGGGAGGGCAGAAAGGAAAGGCACAAAGGTTACAGCCACCCCCAGACACTGCCGTCAGCCCAGCACTGGGCCAGCTGGTCCCCTGGGGATCAGAGGTGACTTCAGGACACAGAGCAGTCCGATGGGGATACCATGGCCAGCTACAACTGGCGAGAGCCCAATCCCTCCCCCTGGCCAGGTACAAGCTGCCACTGCTGAGGTAGCGCCTCCTCCAACTATCCTCCAACTAGTGGGGATGTACCCCATCCCACACCCAGGGCAGCTCCTAAAGCAGCACTCCCGGCAATTCAGGGCCCCAACCAACCCAGCTTCCCTTCACCTACCTCCTCCATGAGAGCATGGTGCACAGCATCAATGGCCCGGCGAGGGCTGTAGCAGGTGGACACTGTGACCTGGCCCAGTGACCCAGCGATGCGTACCACTGCAGAAGAGCGAGAACATGGTGACACCACATCCCAGAGCTCCACACCCAGCCCCCTAACACCTGCCCCAGCCCCTCACCAGAGTCATAGGTCTCCACTTTTTGGATGAACGGTGTGACCAGCTTGGGGGGCTTGTTGCGCCTGCCCAGCAGCTCCTCTTCTGCCTGTTTGTGCTCCAGCCGGTGGTAGTAGGTCTGTAACAAGAGGAAAAGCCACGAGCCCCTCCAGCAGTCCTCCACCTCCAAAAGCCCCACCCTGAGGAGAACAAGCTGCAGGTGCTGCCAGCAGGAGCTCACCTGGTAGTAATAGTCATCATCCATATTCTCACTCTGCAGCTGCATCATCTGCACCTTGACAACCCAGTCCTTCTCCTTGGAAGTCATCAGTCCAGCATAAGGGTCCACTTTACGAGACCACAGCTTCTTGGGGGAGACACTGGGAGCACAGGAGAAGACCTCAGCCCACTGTGACCACCTAGAGCCCCCCCTGCACCCCAAAGACCTCCATACCTCTGCACCTGCCTGCCCTGCTGCTGCATCAGGATGCGCTGGTGCTGAGGGTGCAGCTGGGTCATGTGGCTGGGTGTGCTGCAGGGAACACCAGACAAGGGTCACAGGGGAGGTTTTGGGACATCCCCCAAGTGAGGTGACCCCCAGCTGCTTTGTAGGGCACTTCCAGTCCCACCCCAACATTCCATTCCTGCTACCTGAAGTCCAGCTGGCCCATGGCTGAGGGGCTGAAGAGGAGAGCAGGGTCCAAAGAAGAGGACATGGACCTGAAGTGCATGCCTAGGGCCCGTGGTGGGCTGCCCACGGTGGGGAACCTGGGCTGGAAAGGGGTTGGAGGTGCATACCCTGCCATCTGAGAGGGAGAGAGGAGATCAAGGGTCTGAGCCTTCCCCTCTGAGCATCCCAGAGGGGTCAGCCAGCTCTGTGCTGGCTTCTGCCTCCCATTCCTCTGGCAAAGTGCTACCCCCAGATACTGCCACTCTCCCTATCCCCTGCCACTCCAGGGCTGCCTCAGGGGGCCCATGGCAGTGGCTCAAAGCCCACCACTTTACCTGGTTGGGAGTGAAGAGTGGAGGGGGTCTGCAAGCTGGTGAGAAGGGTCGAGGAGACATCAGGGGTGCCTGGTACGGAGCAGGAGACAAGAGGTGGGACTCAGACAAGCCTGTCCTTGAGGCTGCACCTCCAAGGAGGGGAAGAAGAGAAAGAAGGGATGCAAGAGTACCCCCAAACCCATTACCTGCTGGAGAAAGCACTGGGGGAAAGGCTTGGGGGACATCAGTCTTAAGTCAGGAGGGCACTTGAGCCGGGTAGAGCCCCCACAGCCCCTTTGCACAGCAGAACCACAGAAGTTCAGGGCCATGTTGGTAGATGGTGGAGGTCTCTCCAGCACCTGAAGGATGGCTTTATCCTATGGGGAGGAGGCATCATCAGGTGGGAATAGGGCACAGCTGGGAACAGTTTAGTTCCCTCAGCAAGAGTCAGCTCACTAAAACCTTTGGTCATTGCTAAACCAATATCATGCACCAGCTGGGCTCCCACCCTGGTAGTGTGGAGCAACTGGGAACCCATGGGAACACCCTGCATGGGGTCCCAGTCCCCCCAAACTCAACAACTTTGTCTTCAAACCCAGGCTCTGCTTTAGATGGGCACTAAAAGCCTTGGCACCCAAGACACATCTGTGCACCTCCAAAGCCATTTGAAGATGCCCCAGGTACCCCAAATTCCCTGTGTGACCCTTGTCCTAGAGTAGTGGGGAGCCCTCACCACCCCCTGAAGGCCTGGCGGGAGGTACCCACCTCCAGCATGAGGTGACGTGGGATGCTGCCAGGGCGGGAGCCCAATGCCATGGGATCCATTGACAGCTGGAAAACAGGGAGATGTTGGTATGAGGTAAGTCAACAGGAGGAGAGAGCAGGGGACACCACAGGAGCCATCCTGCCCCATCAGCAGATGGGTGGGGACATTTTTACCGTGTCCTCCTTGCCAAACTCTCCCCAGCCAGTACCAATCCTACTGTCCAGCACCGCCGAGTCCTGGCTCTGCAAGGAAAGGGGAGTTAAAGGTCTGCCTCCCTGCCCCAGTGCCCTGTGTGGGGCAGGACCCAAAGGTGTGGGGATGGAGGGGGGAGGAGCAGAACCCCCTGTCTGCTCACACATCACCTCCAGCGTGGGTTTGCTCCGCACAGCTCTCATCACTGCTGGGTCTCTCAGTTCACTGGGCCCCTCAAAGCACTCCTGGTCTTCCTCCTGTTCCTCAGTCCCCAGCTCCTCTAACTCTTCCTCCATCTGCAAGTTAACCTGCTCCACCTCCACCCCACCTTCCTCCTCGGGCAGCTCCTCCACCTGCTCAGCTGCTCTTCCAGTCGCCTCTACCAGTGCTTTGGCCACCTCAGGGCTTATCTCCGGTGCCACCAGGAGTTTTGGGACATCCTCCTCTGTGGAGTCTCGGTCTTGGAGAGGGGAAGCAGTGCACAGCAGGTTGGGTTAATGCCTAGGCAATGCCCACCAGGCTGTCTGCTACCCCCAAGTGCTGGCAGGTCTCTCCAACACCAGGACTCCCCTGAGGTCTTACCTAACCCAAAAGTCATCTCGTTGTACAGGTCCAGCTCCTCATCCTCCTCAGCCATCTCTTCCAACAGAAGCATATCGTCCACCAGCAGAAAATCCTCGAGAATCTGGATTTAGAAGCAGCAGATTCCTCGCTAAGGGAGAGGTAACCCTAACATGCTCCCAGAAGTGGGAGGGGGGGCACCCAACCTCCCCCTCACTCTGCTGGTGGTGCCAGACAACCCATAGGGTTCACAGCTGGAAAAGGGAAAAGCCTGAGGCAGCGGCACTGCCAGCGAGGTCAGGACCCGCAGGCTCAGCCCACAGGAGCTGCCGGCACCAGCGAATGCCGGCACGGAACGGCACCCGTGCCGCGGGGCTGAGACATCACTAAGCTTGAGAGTGAACAGCCTCTACGTAGGCTCGAGCAGCACGCGAGCACACGGCAGGGAAGAGCATCCCACCAGCACCTCCAGGACAGCGTCTGCTCCGAGACTGACCGTTCCGGTGAGCGCCAGCCCCGGAGAACGAGCCCCGCAGAGGGAGCGGGACGCCGGGAGGCGGCAGCGGGCAGGGGATAGCGGAGCAGGGCAGGCACTCACAATGCTCTCGCCGCCCTCCGCCATCCCGCGGTGCCGCCGCCTCCTCCTCCTCCCGCTCACCCACCCTCCGTCCGTCCCGGGTCCCTCTACAGGGCCACCCTGCCCCCGCCGCCCCTTTTATGGGCCACCCCCGGCGCTCCGGCATGCGCCTGCCGTACAGCATGGCGGCTCCCAGCGGCGGCCTGCGCCTGCGCACTCGCCTCGCCGTGCCCCCGCACGAGGAATCCCTGGAGCCGAGGGAGGATGAGGATGAATGAGTTTAGTGATCCCACCTGCGGCTCTCGGAGCACAGAACACTCCAGCCCAGCTTTCCCCACTGCTCGCCTCGCTCCTTGACTGCCATGGTGTTCTCAGAGCTGATATCCTTCTGGGGAGTTGGGGAAAACTGGTGCGATGTGGTCTGTCAGGATTGAATATTCTGGTAGGTAATACCGGGCACAGGTGTCAACACTAACACTACACATTTCTGCATCCCACAAAGCACAAAACCCTTACCCCTCCGAATACCAGGAGGACCTTGGTCATGCCACCCACTCCCAAATAATTCTCCCAATATTCTGCTAATAAAAGCAAAAATGTCCCCAAAGTGGAAGATTTGGCTACTCTAACTAAATCATTGTGGCTTTTTATAAACATAATGGGGAAGAGTTGTGTTTCTCTTTACTGGGAAATTCTGATGTGTGGTGTGGGTTACACTAGAGTCATTGCCAGGGATTCACATCCCAAAGGGCCTGGAAAGGATCCATGTCCTGCCATCCTCTCCCTGAGCTGAGGGGAGTGTCCACTTGGGCAGAGCTAAATTCACCCCTCGGACAGCTGGATCGGGGTGGTAACTCCCAATGTGGTGACCCTAATAATAACTCTGCCACAATGGAGTGCTCAGGGATTATTTCTGCCAGAACCCTGAGATCCTTGATAAGGCTCTGGACACAGCTGCATCTGTTTATCCCACACTGAGAAAAACATTGTGTGTGTTCAGCTGCGTGGCTGGCACTGCTCACTGGGTAGCCAGCAAACTCAGCAGGAGCTGGGCCAGTGAGAACTGATAACAAGTGTTTTCAAGATTTTCCTTTGCATGGCCTCTCCTGGTTTACCTGCTGCCTTTGTATGTTCTCCCTACATGCTTTGTTAATTTAATTTGTGTTTTAATGAGTTGCATTAAGAGGTGCATTAAGAAAGCAGGTCCTTAAGGGGCTTAGAGTTTTGGTACTTACACCATGCTGCTGTTTTCTCCCCACTAGCAGCGACTTCCCTTTCTTTTCTCTTTATTTTCCTTCCAAGCAGCATTATTGGGATACACACTGGCATTCTCAGCCTCGCTTGGCTTTGGTGCTCACAGTTCTTTGGGAGGAGGCACCAGAAAACCTGGTTCTTTGGTGTTAGAATTCTCATGTTTTATGTCAGGGTGTTTGTGCTGTGCTCAAACAACATTCCAGCTGCTGGAATGAGACATTCCACACAGGTTTTGAAAGAAGTTCATAAAAGAAGGTGAATGACCTGTTCCACCATAGACTGTTGGTGTAATACCAGCCCTGGATGGAAACTCTTCTGCAAGAGGCAGCTTTTACCCCCCTTTAGGTTGGAAAAGCTCTCTGTGACCATCAAGTCAAATCATTCCTCCTGCACTGCCAAGGCCACTACTAACCCATGTCCCCAAGTGCCACATCCATGGGGCTTTTAAATCCCTTTTGGGATGAGGACTCCATCACTGCCCTGCCAGCCTATGGCAAGGCTGGACAGCCCTTTCAGGGAAGCACTTTTCTGTAAGATCCAATCTAAACCCTTCCTGGTGCTACTTGAAGCTGTTTCCTCTTGTTCTCACCTTTGTTCCCTGGGAGCAGAGCACAACCCCAGCCGGCTGCCCCCTCCTGTCAGGGAGTTGTAGAAAAAGAAGTTATCCCCGAGTTCCCTTAGCTGCTCCTGGTGCTCCAGCCCCTTCCCCAACTTCGTTCCCTTCCTTAGACAAGCTCCAGCCGCTCAATATCCTTCTTATTGTGAACGGCGCAGAGCTGACCCCAGGATTTGGGGTGTGGCCTCAGCAGTGCCCAGCACGGGGAACGGTCTCTGCCCTGGACCTGTGGCCACACCGGGGCTGGTGCAGACCAGGTGCTATTGTCCACCGGGGCTCACGTCCAGCCGCTGTTGCCCGAGGCCCCGGGGTCTCTGCCCGGGTCTCTCCCCGCCATCCAGCGCGGAACTGAAAGCGAAAGCGCCCTGCGCTGGCTCTCACAACCCCGGAGCTCCCGTTCTACCCGGAGACTGATGAGGTAGCGGCCGCACGGCGCCACGATTGGCCGCGCGTTCCCGAGGGTATAAAAGGCGGCGTGTGAGCGGAGGCGGCTCATTCCGGGAAACGGCGGGACAGCGAGGAGCCGACATGGTGCGGGGGCTCCTGGCGCTCGGTGTGCTGGTGCTGCTGGCGCTGCCCGGCCTGGAGGCGGCCGGTGGTGAGTGCCTGGGGCGGCGCGAAGGGTCCTGACGGGGGTGAGGGGCTGCGGGGTCCTGCTGTGCCCGGGTGTGTGGGCGAGGGTTGGCATCGAGGCGATGCCCACCGCAGCCTCGCTTCTCACATGCCCTTGCCCCCCTCTCTAGAGTCGCCGAAGGTCGAAGTCTACGCCCGTTCCCGCGCCGAAGAGGGAAAGGAGAACGTCCTCCACTGCTTCGTCACTGGCTTTCACCCACCCAAGATTGACATCGAACTCCTGAAGAACGGGGAGCGCATGCCCGGCGTCACCTACGGTGACTTGTCCTTCAACGAGAAGTGGCAGTTCCAGCGCCTGGTCTATGCGCCCTTCATCCCCACAAGGGAGGACATCTTCACTTGCAGGGTGGCGCATTCCACCTTGCCAAAACCAGACACTTACCGATGGGGTATGTTGTGCCTTCCCTTTTGCGTTCTGGAGCTGCTTGCTTTATATCCATGCTGTGTCTGTTCCTTTTCCTGGAAAGCAGGGTGTTGTAACAGAGTGGGGTTTGAAGGTCTTGTGTTAACATAGAAAATTACTTTGGCTTTAGCTGAAAAAGCTATTAACACATACCTGTGAAGGATTCCAGAAAGACACACGTTGGTGTTATTTCATAGGGATTTGGTGATACTGTGTCATCTGATCTCTGCCTTGGTGAGCTTCACTAGAAGGTGATGGGTCATGCAGTGAATTTTTGCTTTATGTTGTGTGAATGTAAAGAAGGACTCAGCGGTCGGGGCTGATGGTGGTGACCTAACTTCAGCTACAGCTGAGGGCAACTCTCTGGTTACCACATTGGGGCTGTTTTCAGGGAGGAACCTTGTGGGGACAGAGGAGAGGGGGTCCCCATTTGCTCCCAAATCTAACGCTCTGCGCTTCTTTCCTGCAGAACCAGACTTCTGAGCTGTGGCTGGGATAATCCATGGTGAGTTGATTTCAGTGCTGTGCTGGTAAGGGAAACACAGATCCATTTCTGTAGTCGGGGAGGGTTTGAAAAGCTGAGAAACAGAAGCAAGCACACCCAAAAAAGTAGATATTATCAGGCTTGGTTTGGGACACAAAATTCTTCCCACACCTTTTCTGTGCACTGTTTTGGTCTGGTTTCGGCCATCCCATACCTACAAGAATCTTTTGCTCCAAAAAAAGGAGAACTTTAGAAAAAGTCTTCCTTGTGTGATGTTGCTGTGTCAGCTAGATACCGCAGAGAGTTGTCGCAGGTCCCCTGAAGCTCCCTCGTGCAGCGAAGTGCTTCTCCTGTTAGGGGAGGAGCAGGAAGTCGCTGTATCCAGATCCCTGTGCCTCAGAGGGGGTGGTAGGCGGTTAACCCTGTGGCAGGGCAGCGCCGTGTGGGATTTATGAGGCACAAACCAGAAACACTTTTGGGTTTATTCACGGGTATCTCAGTCTGAGGGCTCCAAGTTCTTCAAACTGTCTGTGTGTAACTGATCTGAATTTAGCAACAGGGAAATTCTAGTTTAACACTTGATAGGGAAAAGAAACTGAATATGTGGCCTAGCTGACGTAGACCTGGTTGAACCACTGTAGTTATGTGCCCTATTAGAGGCTGGATTATGATTAACTGTGCCTGGGACAGGCTTTGACAGGACCTTTTCATGAAATTCCCCAGTTCCTTCAGAGCTCTAAAAAGTTGTGTACAGTCACTCCTCTGGTTTGTCACTCACCTTTGGGCAGCGGAGGTGCAAACCTGGCCCCAAGGCAGGGTTTGAAATGTGCTGTGCCCATGCAGCACCTTGGCTTCGGTAGGTGGGACGTTGGTGAGGGATGCCAAGTCTGGGGTGAGGCTGGAAGTGAGTGACTTCACTGTGGTCTGGGGATGAGGATTTACTGAGCTGTCATGGAAAAAAGTTGAGAGCAGGACAAACTTCCTGGAGCGGGGGAACAAGGATCCTCTTGACATTTTGAACTTGGAATTCCACCAAGGAAGAGAGAGAAAAGCAGGCGCTATAGGATTTTTACCTGAATGTCACTGGAAGGTGGTTCTGCAGGGACAAGGACGTTGCAGTCAGACTGCTCTAAGGAAACTGGGTTTTAGTCCTAAAATAATTTAGAGTTGAAGGTGTCACTAGAGTGACTTATGTCAATCTACTCTCTCCATGCAGGTGTGAGAAACCCATCTTGCAAGTCAAAGTCTTCTCAAGCTTCCGCCCATGCTTCATCATATCCACAAGAGTGATCAGCTGCCTTTCAGAAATTTGCTAATAAGCTTTGTTAAAAATATCACTTAGCAATAGCATAAGGAGAGGGACCAAGGAAGGTCTGCAAGCCTTTTGAGCATGTAGCTGAAAATGCCCACATTACTGCTTAAAAAACAATGGTAGCTCTTCACTGCTCAAAATTTTGCGTGATGTTTAATAAACTGCTAGTCCTTAAAATGTTTCTTTAAAGTCATTCAACAGCCCAAGCTGATTTCACAGGCTCTGGTGGGCACGGGGTTGTGGATGGATATGTAGCCTTGGTGGCATGATGATCAGCAGTGCTTTTTTTTTATCCCACTGAGAAGATGCAAGAGCTCTTTTTCATCAATAAAAAGAGAATTAAAGATTTATTTTTTTTTACTGATATGGTATCTGTCTGGCTTGGAGGCTCCTGTGTGTCTCTGAAGGGAAGGCACAAGGTTTAAAAGGGGATAAAGAACCTTGGGGACACAGGGTGGGACACAAAAGGAGTGATGGCAGGGAATGGTGCTTACTCCATGGACAGGAGCTCTGGCTGGTGCATCTTGGAGTGTGGTGTGGAGCTGAGCCTGGGGGAAGCAGATGTGTGTGTGTGTGTGTGTGTGTGAATTTCAGTTCTGGTTTGCTCTCTGCACTTGACCCCATGGAGAATCCCAGTTGGGGCTGGGCCTCTGTTGAACTGTGGGCTACTGATGACACTACCCAAAACCAATGCTACTGCCATCAGGTCATTTTTATTTTATGAAGAAATCAAAATTATTAGTTGAGGAATATTGGATCCAAATGGATTTAACCGGAATCATGTGTATGGGATCAAGGGTTCCTGGTGACTCAGGGCATCCCATATCTTCTTGAGTATATTAAGATTTGCTGTGACAGTGTCACAGAACATCTACTTGAGATTTTTTTGATGGATATTGTCTTGTTCCATAGCTGTTTCCATTATAACCAATTTTTTTTTTTTTTATTAGAGATTGGGAAAATCCTGGCTGTTGCAGTTCCAGCACCCATGTGGGAGGCTGCTGAGGGGCAGGGCCCCATTATAGGGATTCTTTTGGGTTCATCAGAGGGGTGTTCACGGCAGGACAGGCAGGGCTGTCATGGCTGGGTGGTTGTGCACAGTGCTCATCACTCAGTATGGGACAGGATACAGCACACAGCTCTGCCTGCAGCACCAGGTGGATGTTGGAGCTCAGGCAGCCCCAGCAGTGGTCCTTTGTGTGAGAGAAGGCGGCCTGGGAGAGGGGAAAAAGTTTTGGCTTTTCTCCCAGAGACGCCAGTGGAGCAGCACAAACCACTGTGTGAGCCCAAGGAGCTGTGGAACACGTCCTGGCCTCTTCCTGTGGATCATGAAGGGCCACCAAAGTGCTTTCCACCACCTCAGCTCCACCTTTCCTATCCTCAAGAGCACCAGAATAATGGCTGGGTAACCGCTCCACCAGGAGAGCTCCATCCTGGTTAGGACAGGAGTGGAGTCTGTAGAAACTGAAGATTCTGTGGAGGGAATGTGAAATGCCCCTGTCTCCAAAGTACAAACCATCATCTTCCCACTCTGGGGAGGTGTGCCCTGATTGCAGCTGTGGGATTTTTCTGTTCTTAAGAAATATTATGATGGTTTACTCAAAAATCCCCTGTCTGTGGGAGAACAACATATGCTCACACCAGAGGCTGATTTTCTTTAACAGCTGGATTTCAGCTGTTAAAATCCATAGTCCTGGATTTCAGGACCACGTCCAGAAATACCTTTCTGTTTTTATCCAGCATCCTTGGAATTCTGAGATACTTGGCATGTTGCTGTGCTGCTGCTGCTGGTGACAGTTCCCAGGGGATGTGGTATCCTGAGGGATGTTTTGAGAAGCTTGAAGCAAGCCTCATTTGTGCTTTATGAAATACAAGCAATTTTTCTCCAAGCAGTTTCCGGAGTCAGCAAAATGCAAGGTTGTTTTTTTTTTTTTTTTTTCGAGAAAAAACTTCTAGGAGAACAAGAATCGAGTCCACCTCCTACCTGTGCACAGGACACTCTAATCCCCACCGTGTTTCTCAGAGCGTTGTCCAAGTGCCCTTTGAGCTCTGCCAGCCTTGGGGCTGCCGTGAGGAGCTGTTCCAGTGCCTGGCCGCACTGTGGGGAAGAACCTTCCCCGAAGATCCAGCTTAAAGCTCCCCGACACAGCTCCAGCCGTTCTCCATCTCGCCGGGTTTCCCCCGCCTCACAGCCCCAGCCCCTCAGGGCAGTTTCCGCCATCGTCTCCCCTCAGGGCGGTTCCCGCTTCCCCCCGGCCCCTCAGGGCGGATTCCGCCATCGTCTCCCCTCAGGACGGTTCCCGCTTCCCCCCAGCCCCTCAGGGCGGATTCCGCCATCGTCTCCCCTCACTGCAGTTCCCGCTTCCCCCCAGCCCCTCAGGGCGGATTCCGCCATCGTCTCCCCTCAGGGCGGTCCCCGCCTCCATGTTCCGCGGGCACCGTGCCTGGTTCTCGCAGAGCGTCAGCCCGGGCCCGCGGGGGCTCTGGGGTGAGGGGCGCAGGCCATGGCCAAGTCCGGGGGTTCTCCGGGGCACCGAGCTGGCAGCAATCCACGGGGGGATTGGGAGGGCACAGCCCTGTTACCACGCAGGGAATGAGGAGGGGACACACAGCCCCATGGTTCCTCGGCGGCGCACAGCGGTGGGGACACCGCCCTGTCACCCTTTCGTGGGTCTGAGACCCACACAACAGGAGGGCAGAGCATGAGTTTGACAAGTCCATGGTGGGCCCACGCTGAGGGAAAGCCTTGAACAACCCTCAGGCGAGCAATGGGGGGGTCCCACAGCCGTGGGGAGCTATCACAGCTTCCACTCCAGGGCCCACGTCTGCGGCGCCACAAGCAGCTGTCCCCACGCAGGTCACCCCGAGGTGCCCACCCTCATGTCCCTCCCTGTCCCCTGCAGCAGACGGCGGCGGCACCATCGCGCACTGGCTGGATGCCGACTACCTCTTCAGCAGCGATGCCGCCCACCCCGACACCCGCAGGTGGGCAAAGCAGGCTTTCCTGTATTCAGGGGAGAGTATTTCGTGGATGCTGACATCCCGTAAAAATCAAGGGGGTGGTCTTAAAGTCACGGCATGGATCTGCGAGGGTCTTATTCCTATAGTCAGGAAAACTGACACCCACACTAAAGTGTAGATAGAATAGAGAAAAACCATCCGTGTGTTAACTGTAATATAAATGAAATGAATAGTGCTGGTTTCTTGCTGGCTGGGAATTATCTGCTGGGAAAGCAGCATCTAAAATAGAGGTGATCCAATTCCCAAGGAAGAAACCTGATGCTAAAAAGCCGGTGTGAATTAATGCTAAGAGGAGGCACTGGGGTAAAAATGGATGGAAAAATGGCTAAAATGCTTAATATAAAAAATAAAAAGCTATGGAACATTTGTACAAATATATGGAAAATCTTCAGGATCTTCCGCACTTCCTCATTATCAGTGAACATTTGTATTTATTCATTATTTAGTCATGTAAACATATTTATGGGAAAGGAAGCCATGATGTTTCCTTTAGGCTTTGCTAGGCTGGACTAAGTAGTTGCTTTTTAAAACTCTAGTGCTTAAAACTGGCTTCGAATTTTGGAATCTTTCAGCCACTTGCTCCAGCTAGGCAAGGGGAATTCCAG
Source organism: Sylvia atricapilla (assembly GCF_009819655.1). Taxonomy (NCBI): domain Eukaryota; kingdom Metazoa; phylum Chordata; class Aves; order Passeriformes; family Sylviidae; genus Sylvia; species Sylvia atricapilla. Next base: position 17,454,844 of record NC_089152.1, read on the forward strand.
TAAGCACAGAATAACAACTTCTGTTCTGCAACAAGGTGCTGCCAGACCAGCCTGTTCCCCCAGGGGAATTCCAGATAATTTATATATTTTTTTTTCAATGTATATAGTTAGATAGTTTCTTGTGAAAAAAAATGTAATCCTTATACACATCCTAAAACCCAGCAAACAAGATTTAATTCCCCTCTAAGGAGGACAGTAGGTGCTGGAGCACCCTCCACCTCCACTTCCTTGCTCAGCTGTGTGAACAGGAACCAGTATGGTGAAGGGTAATTGTAGGAAAATCCTGGCTTTGCCCTCCCCGAAGTAGTTTCACGCCACGAGTGAGGACCTCAGTGTAATCACTAAACTCAGAACTCAGTGTAATCACTAAAAATAGATTTACCCTTGTCCCTGCTCCAGGCTACCCCTGGGAGGTGCTGGCAGCCGGGACTGTAACGGGAAGTGACTGGTAGAGTCTCGCAGCTGGAAAATCACAGAAAATTAGGAGCTTTTGGCAAAAAAATCAGAGCAAGTTTAATGACAAAACCCCTCTAAAAGTTTCAGTTTTGGTTTGCTTCCAGGTTCTCCTTTGGAAACTAGCTCTCTTTCTCTCTTCCAGCATACACGAGAGCCTCAGTTACTTGGAGGGCAGAGCCACGGTCTTTCACTCCTGTTACCTCTCAGTGTGTGCAGGCACCGACGCCGAAGAGAAGCCCTCGGCGGTTCTAGGCCACTTTGTCCTGCCCCCTGCCTGCCTGCAGGAAGGTCAGGCCAAAATATCATCTGGGGATGTTTTCCCAGGGAAATCCCCCATGGGTGCAGCCTTGGTGCAAAGTAGAACTGACAGTTATTTGTCTGTAATACAAATATTACAGAGGGACTTTTCCTTCTGCTTGGGAGTGGCTCTTCCTCCCAGAGGGCAGAGTATAAATCCATCTATTTATTATCACAGAATGGCTTGACCTTGAACGTTCCCAGGGATGGGGCAGCCACAGCTGCTCTGGGAAACCTGTGCCAGGCCCTCTCCAGCCTCACAGGGAAGAATTTCTTCCCAGTATGCCATCTAACCCTGCCCTCTGTCAGTTTGACCCTTGTCCTGTCACTCCAGGCACTTGTCCCAAGTCCCTCTTCAACCCCTGGAGCCCCTTTAGGCCCTGGAAGTAGCCCTAAGGTGTCCCTGGAGCCTCCTCTCCAGGTGAGCACCCCCAGCTCTCCCAGCCAGGCTCCAGAGCAGAGGGGCTCCAGTCCTTGGAGCATTTCCATGGCTTCCTCTGGACTCTCTCCAGCAGCTCCATGTCCTTCTGATATTGGAGGATCTGGAGGAGCACTGCTGCTCCTGAGCAGGCCAGAGGGGCAGAATCCTCCCCTCACCTGCTGCCCCTGCTGTGGGATGAGCCCAGGACATGTGGCCGGGTCATATCCATGAGCTTCTCATCCACCAGCATCCCCAAGTCCTTCTCCTCAGGGCTGCTTTCAATCCATTCTTGCCCACCCTGAATTTGTGCTTGGGATTGCCCTGGCCCAGGGACAGGACTTTGCATTTGGGCTTGTCCCCAGAGACACCTGCAGGGCATCACACTGGCAGCAACTGTGCTGACAGAACAGTGCTGTTATTTGTTGTTCTCACAGTCACTGTTTTTGTTGCCCTTGGCAGAAATCAGAAGGAAAATTGGCCGGTTTATCTGGGAGAAGGCAGATGACTTTGAAGAACAGGTAAGATGAAAAATTTGCACTCAACATGTATGTGCTGGAGGATGAGCTTGGGCTGAGCAGGAGGCTTTCACAGGAATTCAGGTAAATAAAAAGAGTCTGTATCACCTTGGGAAAAGGAACAGGCAATTCAGGAAGCATTTAAGGATGTCCTTATGTCATGCAGAAAGAAGAAAATTAGAGATGTCAAAGCTCAGTTAGAACTTAATCTGGCCACCGCTGTAAAGGATAATACTTTTATAAATACTTTTTTTACAACAAGAGGGACAAGGAAAACCTCTGTTCTTTATTCCAGTGTCCATCACCAAAGACTAGGAAAAGGCTGAGGTACTTAACACCTTCTTTTCCTCAGTCTTCAACACTAAGACTGGTTGTATCAGGACAAATAGCCCCCTGAGCTGGTAGACAGGAATGGGGAGCAGAATGGACCCCCAGAAATCCAGGAGGAGGCAGTCAGTGACCTGCTGTGCCACTTAGATGCTCACAAGTCCATGTGCCTGGATGGGATCCATCCCTGGGTGATGAGGAGCTGGAAGAAGTTGCCAAGCCACTCTTCATCATTAATCATTAGTCCTGGCTCACTGGAGAGGTCCCAGATGATGAGGTATCAGTGTGACACCCATCCACAAGAAGGACTGGAAGGAGGATCCAGGGAATTACAGGTCTTTCAGTATGACCTGTGGCAGGGAAAGTTATGGAGCAGATCACTTTGAGTGCCATCACATAGCCCATACAGGAAAACCAAGGGATCAGCCCCAGCCAGCGTGGATTTTGGAGGGACAGGTCCTACCTGACCAGCCTGATTTCCTTTTATGATGAGGGGACCCAGCTGGTGAATGATGGAAAGGCTGTGGATGTGCCTACCTGGATATCAGCAAAGCCTTTGACAGCTTTCCACAGCATTTCCTGGAAAAATTCAGCCCACAGCTTGGACAATTGGTGTCCAGTCACCAGTGGTGCCCCCCAGGGATCAGCGTTGAGCCCAATCCTATTCAGTATCTTTATTGATGATCTAAATGAGGGGATTCAGTCCAGCACTAGCAGATGCACAGATGACACCAAGTTGAGTGGGAGTGTGGTTCTTCTGGAGGGTAGGAAGGCTCTGCTGAGGGACCCAGAGAGGCTGGAGCTATGGGCCAAGGTCTGCGTCCTGCACTTTGGCCACAGTAACCCCTGCAGAGCTACAGCCTGAGATGAGTGGCTGGAAAGTGGCCCAACAAGAAGAGTCCTGGGAGTGCTGGTCAACTGCAGCTGAACATGAGCACAGCTGGCCAAGAATGCCAGTGGCACCTGGCCTGAGTTAGTAGTGTGGCCAGCAGGACCAGGAGGTGATTTTTCCCCTGTTATGGGCACTGCTGAGGCCCCATGTCCAGCTCTGGACCCCCCCTCAATTGAATTCAGGGAGGATATTTTGGTGCTGGAGCAGACCCAGAGAAGGAAACAGAGCTGGGGAAGGGTCTGGAGCACCAGGAGTGGCTGAGAGAGCTGGCAGGGCTCAGCCTGGAGAAAAGGAGGCTCAGGAGGGATCTTCTGGCTCTGCACAAGTCCCTGACAGGAGGGTGGAGCTGGGTGGGGGTCAGGCACTGCTCCCAGGGGACAGTGGACAGGATAAGAGGACACTGCCTTAAGCTGCACCAGGAGAGGTTCAGGTTGCACATCAGAGAATTTCTTCCCAGAAGGGGTGATCCGGCATTGGAATGGGCTGCCCAGAATGACTGGACATTACATTCAGTACTCTGGTCTGGTTGAAAAGGTGGTGATTGGTCACTGCTTGGACTTGATGATCTTTTCCAACCTAACTGATTCTGATTCCTTGTGTTTGCTGTGCTGTGCGTCCCTCCCAGCATGACATCCTGAGGGGGACAGCACTGGATGGATTGTCTCCCTTGCCCAGACAGATCTAGTCTTCCAGCAGTGTGCTGTTCCAGGGCTTCCAACTGCCACAGGCTGAGCTCAACCCTTTGGTGTGGTGTTTTCCTTCCCCATGTCATTGCCAACTCTCCTCTCAGAGCAACTTCCCAGCACTTTTGTAGCAGGAATGCTGTTAGATTTAAAATTTAACTCTGAATTATGCTTGAAATCATGAGCCCTAAAAACTTGTGCACTTGGAGTGTGACCCAGGTGCTCTGCAGGTGACTCACAGCACAATTTTGTAACTTACCCTTGTGCTGATATTCACAGCCCAACGAAAACCTGACAGAGGAACCTGAAGTGACAAGAAGTGTCTGTGAGGAAGAATCAGAGGAGGAGGCACTAGACCTGGTTGAAAGGTATTTTCCTACCGTGGGTGCTGGGATTTGAATGCCCTCCCAAATCCAAGCAACCCTAACACATAGGAACTAACACACAGAATTTTTTTTCCCCTCCTGATACAGCAGTGAAGAAACAGACTCTGAAGCACCTAGCCAGGGAGAATTTCCATACCGTGCCCTCCAGGAATACCCCAAAAATAACATGGTGACAGGTAAATACAGCTGGAAAGGGCTGTGGATGGGGCAGATGGAGCAGGGACTCAGTGAGGCCACTTTCCCTCCACAGGCTATGCCTCTGCACGGGACATGAAGAAATATGAGGGGGAACTCCACGACTTTATCCCTGGCACCTCGGGCTATGCAGCGTACTGGGTTCAAAGCAAACTTAACATTCACTGTGAGAAGACCAAAATGAAGAGGAAATTGTAAGGTACAGGTGGCTGGAACAGCAAAAACTTCAATGTAAGAGCTGCCAGATGATTTCTAAATTATTCGACTGCAGCTCAGAGTGTTCAAAGTATTATTTAAGTACTGGCTACAGTTATTGCAGTATTTTCTTCTTTAAGTAACTACTTAAACTAAATTTCGCAAACATAAATACAGACATTTCTCTCCAAAACACAAGTATTTTCTTTTTATTCCAGGGTAGGGGAGTGGTGGTGATGGTTTACGCTGTGTTTAACTAGTTTAAGCAAGTTTTCCTTGGAGGGACACACCAAGGTCTCCTTACTTTCATTTAATCAAGGAATTTTAAGACTTTTCCCTTTCACGTAAGCACTTAGAAGTGACCAATAGGGTTATAAAAAGCAACTTTTATTGTGGAACAGCCTGACCCCTGGGCTGTCCATTTGGAGGAAGCACAGGCAAATCTAGGACAGGCTCCCACAAGCTCCAAGGAGTTGCCATGGTTGTTCTCTGCCACTCCCCCATAGGCAGGAGATCCTCTGAAGTAACAGCTTTGCACCTCACACCCCAAATTGCCAGGAAAGAACCCAAAAAGATGCTGGTACACATGAAGGTGTTGAGCCCTCCTCATGCTCCAATGCAGCACCCCAAGAACCCACCTCCCTCATCCCTTGGGTGTCTAAAGACCAGGCAGGCTGAGATGGTTTCCTCACGTTTATTGGAAAAGTGACACACAGGGACAGACTCAGAGCGCTCCTCGGGGCGTCTTGAAGTTCATTCCCACTGTGGGCTGTGTCACCTGCAGGTTGGACAGGCTGCCAAAATCCTGGAAAACAGCATGGGAAAACGATGGGATCAGTCACAGCATCCTTCCCACTGACAATGGACACAAATTCCTCTGGAAAGGTGCTGTGGACAGCACAAAAGGTAGACACAGGTCTCCTTAAGAAGGGGAGATCCCAATCCCTGCTCCAGAGATTGACTCCTTGGTGAAGGAATCATCAGAATAGAGGGCAAGGAACACCCCACTGTGCTGGTGGCAAAGCCCCCGTGCCTCTGCCCTTTCAAAAGTCATACATGAATTAACCCTCCCACAGGACCCAGGACAGAGAGATGCCCCAGACACCATCCAGCCACTCAGGGCAGCAGGAGCTGTGCCAGGGATATGCCAGTAGCTGAACAGTTGTGGCCACTAACCAGGAGCTTCAGCATTTCCTTGGTGTCTGGGTCCACTTCAATGATCTCCTGGTCAAGGGCAGAGACCTGGGGACAGAAAGGAGAGAAAAGGTGTGATTGATAAAGCCCCACAACTACCGAGGTGTCCCCACAGCCACTCTGGTCCCATCCCACTGCTGTGGGGAACAGTTCCAGCAGCAGAGCCAGGAGCATTGTTTGCTTTTCTGACTGTACACTACAAGAGGCCACTGGCAGTAGAGAGAAAAGCCTGTTTTCCTGTTTTATGGCAAATCTTTGGAAACTGAGGCCCAACCTGCTCCAGGCCAAGGCTGCTGAGGAGCTGGTGTTGGACCCTCAACTGCACCAGTCCCAGAGGTCATCAGTGACAATCACAGCTGCCTTGTGACACAAGTCCACCATGGTGCCAACAAAGGCTGTCCCACCTCCAGGACCTCTGCTGCACTGTAATCCCAGAGAAACTTCCTCCACAGACCCCAAAACTCTACCTCCACAGGTTTCCTTCCCCAAGAGCTATATAACACCAGGAATTTTGTAAGAATCCACAAACAGTACAGGTCTGTGTGCTGACACTGCACCAACAGTTGCAGCACAGACACTCCTTTGCTGCTACTCCTTGGTGCCAGCACAGAAACCAGCAGCTCTACCAGGAGCTGACTGGGACTATCTGGGAAAGGGGCAAGATGTGCTGTGCCTGAAGGCTATAGGATTTAGGAGCAACAGGATTATGTTCCTGGAACAAGGGAAGACCTCCTGAGCATCTCACCCAGGTGACAGGTGAGATCTTGACCCCATCCAAACAGAGGGTTAAGGCAAGGGGGTTTTTACCAAAACCCTCCCTCTAGACAGGCCGGTTGCAGGGCAAGTTTTCAGCCACTCTGAAATATCCTCCTGCTTCCCATCAAATTAATTTTTCCCGAATTTTAAGTTAGGAAAACCAAACCATGAGAAGCCAGCTGCCCTTCCTGTAGCAGGTAGCAGCTTGAGAGGGATCCACCTCGGCCCCCTTGATCCAAACCCTCCTCAGCTCCTCCTGGCTGAAGGTTTGTTTTAAAGAAACTTGGGACCGTTTACAGAGATGGAGCGATGGGGAAGCTGGAGCCTCACCTCTGGGACGTAGTTGTCCCTCCTCTCCCTCTCCTCCTCCTGCAGTTTGATGGAGATGCCGCGGACAGGGCCCCTCTGGATTCGCTTCATCAGGTGGGTGACATACCTGCGGGGACATGGGAGTGTCCTGGGCTTGTCCAGGGTTCATGTCACCCTTCCCCACACCCCAAATCCTGGAACCACAGCAGGCTGAGGACAGCTACCACCATCTACCTCGGCATCATCCCAGCACTTCCAGGGGACATCAAAGACAAAGTGTCCGACAGTAACAGGGTTTGGGGGAGACACAGACTCCCTCAAACACGGGAAAACTCTCGCACTCCTCTCCCTGCACTATCAATGACCCGGCCACTGGCGGGACCGTAATCACTTTCGAATGCAGGGCCCAGCAGGAACCCGCACGCCGTGCCCGATTCCCCCAGGACGTTCCGATGCCCAAAGCCCACCCAGGGCCCGCAATCCCTCACCCAGCAATCTTGTTGCGCAGCTTCTTGCTGGGGATGATGGCGATCTCCTCGCACACGCGCTTGTTGGTGTGGAAGTCATTCCCTAGGCGTGTGTAGTACTTCTCGATGATCACCCGCGCGGCTTTCTTCACCGTCTTCGTCCGAACGCGTCCCTACGCGGGGAGGGCGCCGGTCAGGCTCCACCAGGCCCAGGGCCCCCCGCCCCAATGCCCCCTTTCCCCAGCCGTTCCGGCCCCCGCCGCCCCCCACCGCCTCTCGTCCCCGTCCCCTCCGATTCCCCCCGCCGCTCCCCACCGCGGGGGCGCGGGCCCGCCCGAGGATGGCGGCGGATGGCGGGACCGGGACGCACCATGTCGGCGGCAGCCGCGGAAAGAGAGCGGAAGAAGACGGGAGGCGCCGGAAGCCAGCGACGCCCACCGCGCCCCCTGGCGGCTCGGCGGGCTCCAGCCAAGGGGAAGGTGGGCGGGGCTGGGCAGGGCGGGGGCGTGGCTCGGCCGCTCCCGGGGCCGCATCCTGAGGCGCTCCGCACCCCGGAACGGCATGGAGCAGCCCGGGAAGGGAACCTCAGAGCCCTGCCGTGCCAGCGGCACCGGACCCGCCCACACCTGGCCCTGAGACAGGACACTGAGCGCCCACAGACTCACAGTACCCAGCCCCAAAGGAGGAGGGGTGACACAACAGGGCTGCTGCAGAGTTACCGCTGTGGGACGGGGAAGGAGGCCAAAGCCTTCCGTGCTCCAGGGACATGGGGCACACAAAGTGGCAGCCTAAGTCCAACTCAGCCCTCTCTAGCCCTAGAGAGAGGAGCCCTGGGGTCCCTCTCCCCTCAGCGCCCTGCAGGAGCCCCTCCTCCACTGCCACTGCGGGAGAGCACAGGCCCCGCCCCTCAGCCTCATTAACTTGTTGTAATTAGCAGAGCTCCAGCTGGAGCCCTAAGGGCCCGCAGGGACCTCGGGTAAGTGACATCTAAAAAGGCATTGCCCAGCAGATAGAGCTCCCTCCCAGCTGAGTCACTCACCTACAGCATCCACAATGCACAGCTCCAGCCTTCCCTCCCCTCAAACTACAGCCGTACCTTCCCCTCCACACCTCCAGCAACCTCCCATGAAGCACACAAGGCACAAAAAAGTTGGGTTTTTTTGCTGCAACGTGTTTATTATGTGCCAAAAACTACACCACAGCTTACTCCACACGTCTGTAGGAGAGTGCAGTCTTGCCTGCATATACTACAATGAGGTAGAGACTTCACACACAGCTTCACAAAACCCCACAAAGAGCAGCTGGGATATGCAACAATGCAACATCAGCTCAGCAGTAAAGAAAAAAAAAATCATAGTAAAGAGGGAGAAATTATGACACTGGTTCTTTGGCACACAGCTTCCAATAGAGGGGAAAGTAACAAAATAATAATGATCAGCATAATTAAGGTCTCAAATCCCAGCAGCAGCATTTCAGTCGACTGCACTGATACTCCAAACATCTCAGGAAGGAAAGGAAAACTACTTGTCCCCTCTAAGAGAAAGGGCTCCCAGGAACCTTCATCGTCCACCAAACGCAGCCCTTTTTTAGCTTGTTACAAAAGAAAAGGTAAGTCCTGTGACTTTGTGTGATTAAAAACCTCTATCAACCCCCCATAAGTGCAACTTAAAAAAGTGCAACAAACTATTTAAAACTATATACAGCAGCTCAGATATCCTCATCCCGTCCAGTTTCAAATCCAAAAACAAAAACAAAGCCCGGCCTGTCCTGTTGCAAACCCCTGGATTTACAACGTCCTGCCAGCAGCCCCCAGACACAAATTGCAATAATGTTAAAAGCTGCCAGGAAAAGAAAAAAATCTCTCATTTCAAACGACTTAAAAACTGTTTTTAAGAGTGTAAAAAGGAACTCGTAAAAACCCTCGAGCGTAAAATATGAAATATGATTTGGTTTAAATGAAGAGCAAAGTCTCCTTGTTGTTACAGTAAAAAACGCCAGCTGAACACCCAGGTCACACCATCCAGGTGGGGGTAAATGAATGGAAAGGCACTGTATGGCAACGGCAAAACAATGACCAATGAGACCTGCGCTCTCTCCACCAGTATTGCAAGGAATGTAAAAAAGCGCCTTTAAAAAATAAAAAAACCAGGGCGGAGGCGCCTGCAGCGACGCCACCGCGACACATGGCCCTTGGTTGGTTGGGTTTATTCATTTTTCAATTTTTGCTTCTCGTCAGCAAACCAGGAACCAAAGTCTGGGAACTGCAGAATGGCTTGAGGGGCACTCCCCCCCTCAAAACACCCCCAAACAAACCCCAACAAAACTCACTGTGCATTAGTGCAGAAACAAAAAGACCAGCAAGTGCAAACATGAATGTAAGATTTTTTTTGTTGTTTTTTTTTGTTTGTTTTCCCCGTCAGTCCTCAGGAAGAACGTTCCCAGCCGGGCCCGGCTCCGGCAGGCGCTGCTGCGCTCTCCTCACGGCAGGTTCTCCCAGGACTCTGCCCGCGGCAGCCCCGTGCCCCGGCGGCCCCTTAGCTGGAGTCCCGGTTCTTCTGGTTGCGCATCAGCGGGCGGTGGTGGCGCAGGACCTCCATGGAGTGCTGCCAGTGCCAGCACGAGCGGCAGAAGTACTTGAAGCAGATCTGTGGGCAGAGCACAGGAGCGAACACTGGGGTGTCTCCAGCAGCAAAGGGACACCAGCAGAGCCACTGCTCACTCCTTCCCTGCCCGGTTTTGCAGCCCCTCCCAGCAGAGCTTCATCCATGGGTTGGAGAGAGGGAATGCCAGCGATGATGCTGTGGAGGGCCTGTTGTGCCTGGCTTCCATCTTTTGAACAGGTTTGAAAAATCAGGGCCTGGGCACTGGGGCAGCAGCTGAGCTTTGTCAGGGCTCCCATCACTCCATGGCATTCCTGCCCCCTGCTCATGTCCCATCCCAGCTCTGCAGGAAGCTGCCAGAAGCCAGGCAAGCTCCTTTGCCTGCAGCGAGGTCATGTCAGCCAGAGATCCTTGTACCTCAGCCAGCCCCAGAGGAATATGCCCAGACCCCAGCTCATCATGGCTCACAGAGCAGCAGCTTCCCCTCCCTTCAGGGCCACCAGTCGTTCCTACACTAGGTCCCAGTGATGGCACAGCACCCCGGCTCAAAGCCAGGTGGGAACTGCCCACCCGGGCCTCCTGGTAAGTATCAGAGATGCTCTCCCTTCCCCAGGAGGGCTGCACCTCCTCCAAAACAAGGTCACCCTCCAAGCTGGGCCCCTTCTTGCCCACTGGGAAAGAGCCAGTGTATATATCCCCAAAATCCAGCATCAGGACCTGCTCCTCCTCAAGGAAACCCCTGAGCACAAGCTCCAGGAGAACTGGCCTTACCTGGTCTCTGCAGAAGAACGGGCCAGGCTGGGCATTGCACACTTGGCACATGGAATCCTCTAGGTACGGGTCAATCTGAACCTGCAGGAGAATGAGGGAATGCCTCATGGCATAGAGCAGCACCAGGCTGGTTGCCCTCTCCCTGGGTACCTCAAATCCATCCCCAGCAGCACTCCTGGGGCTGGCAGAGCAGCAGCTCTTCCCTCTGCTTGAGCAGGAATATGGGGCAGGCTCCACGAACACTGGTGCTCCCAGCAGTACCACCCATCACACAGACCCCTCCCTGGGCTGCCCCACCAGCCCCACTCACCTTCTTGGTAAACTTGGTGGTTTTGATCTCCACAAATGCAGCAGTCACAGCCTTCAGGTAACTGCGCTGGTTGTTGAAGGTGACACGGCCCGACCCTGCAACGAGCCAGACCACAACTGTTAGAGAGGAACAGCAGAGATCAAGAGGGAACCACTGCCAGCACCACCCCTTCCCTGGTGTCACTCAGACAGGGAAACAGCTTTGACAGGGAGATGGTATTCAGTGCCTGAGGGCTCTTCCTGCCTCCTTCTCCAGGCACTACATTCCCAGGAGCAGCAGGAGTGCCTCACACTACACCTGAAATATGCTGGTGCTGAGACAGCTCAGCAGCTTTTACTCTCAGCCTCCCCCTCATCCCTGAGCCTTGTGTTTTGCAGCCTCATTGCTTGTCAGCAGCATTCCAGCACCACTCCCTTCCAGCCAAGGTCTGTTAAGCTCCAGGACTGACTCTGGCAAGATCCCTACATCTTCAGCCACAGGACAAAGTGCCACCCAAAACCCATCCATACCCTTCACACAGCATCACACAGGACACAGGCAGGAGGGCCCAGATCCAGTCTGGGGTTACAGGAGATGCCCTCAATCAGCACAACCAACTAGGGGGCAGCTTAGTTACCAAAGTTGAGCTCTGACTACTGTGACTTCAAGACAGCTCCAAGGCTGGAAGTGCCACCAAGCTACTGGGACATGGATCTTGCCTGCTGGGGGCAACCTGGGCTCTGCATGAACCACAGGAGGCTGGGGTCACACACTGGGATCTCACAGGGCCAGCACAGGGGTGTTCTGTGACACCTCATCCACAGTCACACCGAGAATTTGCCTGAAATCTCACTCCCATTCCCTCTCCTTTAGACTGTCCCCCTAAAGGCACTTCAGGGGCTTTGCAGCACCCCATCCATGTCCCTAAACCAGAGCCTTGCCCAGGAAAGCCTGACTGCTATTCCAAGGACACTGACCAAGCAGTGACAACTCTGCACTACCAAGCTCTGACACTGTTACTCCCTGGCAGCACCAGATCATCATGGTCTCTCCAAACCTGCAACTTGCTGCAGCCTGAGCCTGGAAAGCTGATCCTCAGGCACAGGCTATGGGTTTTTACCAAACAGACCAGCCACCTCAGTGCTGTCTCTTGGACCATGAGGCCTCCAGGGAGGTACACACATCATGACATGCTGTCTTTCAGCTCTGGTGACAGAAGCCTAAGAGTGGGTTAAGACCCACAGCTGTTTCTGTCCTGAGAATAGGAAAAAAAAGCTACAGCAGCATCCAGCAACCACTAACAGCACTGAACAAAGACACAGAAACCTTCAGCAATGCCTAAAGGCATATTCAAAACTTCAGGCTGCTCTGGAATGATCCAAGACCTTCCAATTCCCAGGCACATCAGTTCTACCAGCCCTCCCCAAGGCTTGTCTTGCTTCCCCAGGGCCAGGAGATGAGGAGCACAGACTATAGAAGAGGTTGGACAGCATCTGCTCTCTGAGCCTGGCACCTGGGCAGCCTTCCAAGAGAAGGACAAGCCAAGGACACACTGCAGCCTCCTCAGAGCACGGCTGGGGTGACCACCAATCCCAGCAGAACCATCACTTACCTATGGGATACTTGTGCTTGTCAGTGTCAATGCCAGCATAGACCACCCCTCCGAACAGGTCGTACATGACGGCTGCCAGGGCCTCTGCGTTCAGCATCCCGTGCAGGGCCCCCACAAACACAGTCTTGCTGGGGTCCAGCCGCTGCGAGGGGCTGCGCACGAAGTTGCTGTCGGCCAGCACCCACGGGATCACCTGCACCTGCAACCAGGAGCACCCCAAACCTCAGAATTCACCAGGAGCTGCAAGAATCATTTTTATCTATTGCTGCTCAGGGTCCACGTCTCCAAACAGCCCACAAGTGGACAAAACCCAGCCAAACTGGAACCCAAGCCAGCAGTTCCCTGGGGGTAGCAGCCAGAGGACAATCCACATCCTTCTACCTGTGTTTATGGCCCAGTCAGGTACCTCTTAGCACAGGAGCCTGATGTTGGAGAGGACCACTGGAATCACCACCCACTACCAGCTCCATCAGGAGCTCCCATCTGCACTGCAGCTGATTGAGGGCTCAGGAGAGAAGCTTCTGGCAGAACTAAACCACTGAGCATAGAATCACTGCCAATTGCAAGACACCAGGAGAGCTGTCTAGAGCACAATTAGTTTGTGCCTGTCTAGATTAAGAGCTACAACTCCATCCTGTAACTCCCTGAACTCAGGCAGTTGTCCATGATCTCAGGTCTCCCTTTCCCATAAGCCCAAGCAGAGCCTCTGGTAGCCCCAAAGTGCAGGTCAGCCAGCCAAGGCCATGCTGGGAAGCAGCCTGGGATCCAAAATATCTGCCTGCTGAGCAGGAAATAGCAACTCCTCTGCAAGCAGAGGAGGCCTGACAAAGCACCTGAGGGATCCCAGCCTGCCTCTGCAAGCACATGTGTGATGGAAGCAGCACAGAGCAGTCATATCCCTGTTTGCAGCCTCTGTCTGAGCTAACTGAAGCCTGAAGGCAGGGCCTGCCACCAATCCAGGAGCTCCAGGCTGGTTTGACATAAGCTGTTATGAGGGACACAAACACTGAACTGACACATACATACTACAGGCACAGAGCAGCCAAAGCCAGCCAGGAGCCAGCATGCCTTTGGCTGCTGTTCCAGCCCTGCTTTCCTTTCCTCCAGGCATCTCCCTCCACATCCTCTGCTGCCCTGTCAGGCTGCCCTCAGAGCTCTGCTCACCTCTTTGCAGCGCATCCTGCGGCTGGACATCTTGAAGTAGTACTCACTGAGCCCGTCGGGGCTCAGCAGGTCCTGGGAGCACGCCTGGAGCAGCGCACGCACCGACTTCTCCGACTCAAACACCAGGTAGACGTAGCCTTCAGAAGGGAAGGGAAAGAAGCAGTTGTTAGAGATGTGGTGGAGGAGAAACAGACCATCCCAGTTTGCAGACATCCTCAAAATCACTCTTGGGTGCCACCTGAAGTATCTGTGTGGTAGCTCTTGCTGTTCCCAGCAGACTCTCATATGTGTAAGCCAAGCTGGGAAGAGCCCAAATCCAAGCACAGCATGAGGGGCAGGATGCCCAGGTCCACTTTCCATCATCCACAAAACACACCTGCACATGTCAGGTGGGCACCACCAGCCTGGCCACAACAAGGTCTGCAGAAAAACAGACCCTGCTTCAAACTTAGGATGGCCTGGCTCAAATGCACTCCAGGGTTTTAAAGTCCCTTTCCATGGATGCCAGTGCTCTCTCCCTCACATTGCTCCAGTGACTGAGCAAGGCCATCAGGCACTACAGTGCTCCCAACTAGCCACTTCCTACCCTATAACTAATTCCTGTTCACACAATATGTCAGCCCAGCTGCACATGCTGGCATGTGGGATCAGCAGCTGTTCCAGAGCCACAGCCCGACATGGGGCTCCAGAAACACCTCCAAAGAGGGTTCCTCCAGGCCACAGTTCTGCCCAACCCTGCTACAGATGGGTGAGGATGCTGGGTTTGGGGTGCCAGTGCTCCGCAGCCCAGGTGCAGACTCAAGTGAGGGCAGGACATTACCCCAAGTGCTCTGTACCATCCAGTCACCAGCATGCAGCTGTACCATCCCAGCATCCGTGCTGTAACATAGCATGGGAAAAAAGTAACCCTACCGTGTTCGCTATTACCTTTAGGCATATTACCTTTGGGAGGACAGCGTGGGTGTTTGCCATCCTTACCGGGCCACTCCACACTCAGGGAGCCAAAAACACGGAAAGTGTTGATCAGCCCAGCTACAGACAGAAACAGAGAGGTCAGTGTTCCCCCCAAAAAGCTCCATCCTGCACCCTCCCGATGTCAACACTCAAGGCCTTGGTGTGGGGCCTCACTTTCCAGGGGCTGCTCACCTTCTGTAATGTCCCATGGGACTCCTCCCAGGAACACTTTGCAGGAGTAGACGGGGTTCTTGTAGTTTCGGGGAGGCAGCTGCCCGCTCCAGGTGCAGGTTGCTTCATTCACAGCTTGGAGAAGACACGAGTAATACTCAGTATAGGATCATTTCCTTCCCACTCTCCCACAGGTATCCCCATAATCCCCAACTACAGGCTGAGCAGAGCTGCAGAGACACAGGCAGCTGCCCAGATCCACCTGTTCTCTCAGCAGGTAGAGCCAGAGTCAGGCCTGGGCTTGGAGCAAACTCCATGTGTCTGCACAGAGGCCACCCGCCCTTCCCCAAGTGTGGGACCACCCCCAGAACCCCCACTCCCAACTCACCTGCTGCCTGCCGATGAAGCCGGGCTTCTCTCTCAATACTGAAGGGGTCTTCTGGAGAGTCCATAAGATCCCAGGAAGGCCACGCAGATGCTCCAGGCCATCTTTTTGATGCACTGGCCGGGGGGGAAGTTACTGCAGCCAGGGCAGCTTGATCTTGATCCAGCTGGGATCCCACTCCCATCTTCAAGGGGTCTCTTGACACCCCACTGAGAGGCAAGAAGGGCAGAGGAGGAGATATGCGAAGGCTTGACTGCAAGAGAAAGCCCACGTTGAAATCCACCTCTGAGTAAGAGCACATAATGCTAGAGGTGAGGCATCACACTGGGGCCTTGACCTTGCCCACGGCAGGAGAGGAGGTTCTCAGGAATCTCCTGAGACCCTCAGAGGCCTGGCAGAGGCAAGCAAGCAGTGATCCCAACACATGCCAGCACCCTGGGAAAGCCCTGAGCCATTCACCACTGAGCCCATGCCACCGATCAGCAGCAGGGATCATTAAGCAGGAGCACTTCACAGACCACCAAGCCCACAGCTACCCCTGGCTGTATGGCCTCAAGCACAGTGTCACCCCTGGGGAGCACCAGCCACCCCAGAAGGAGCACCAGGCTCTGTGCTGTGCTTGCCATGGGCAGGGCTTGCTGTAAATGCCCACGGGCTCTGCAGGCACCAGCTGGATCTCATCCTCACAGCCCAGCTCCAGGGCTGCCTGACCAGGGAATGGGCATCATGGACCACAGCCCCTCCCAGGGCAGGAGGAGGGAAAGCTTGGATTAACAGAACAGCAGGGAGGCAAGACGCTGCACAGCTCAGTGCCAGCTGCACTGCGGATCTGTCCCTGTGCTGCCACAGCAGCTGCCCACGCCAGGGCTGTGCTGGGAGTCCTGCCCTTCATAAACAAGGCCACACAGAGCCCTGTGCCCTGCACCACTTGCCACCATCACTGCCTGGGTCACTTAGCACATCCTGACTCTCCAAGGTAGATCAAAGCAGAATCAACCCCACATCCAGTCAGCTCTGTCCTTCACACCTACCCCAACACAGAGGTCAAGGCCACAGCAACACCACAGCAGAGCCTGAAGCCTGGCCTTATCCTCCTGTGCCAAGGTCAGCCCATGCAGCAGCATTTCAGAGCTGTCCTGCTGACACTCAGAGCTGCCATTCACACCCACCACAGACCCATCAGAGCACACTGGGGCAGCCAGACAGACCAGCTTGCTCCCTGCCTTTCAAATTTAGCTGTGCTTTAGGGAACACGAGCAGGCTAGACCCAGAAACCACCCTGAGATGGAGAAGTGCAGTTAGCAAATGGGCAAAGCAATGAAAGGCAAAGACAGTAGCTCCTGAGAAATCCAGGCTGGATCAGCCTCCTCTCTCTGCTGGGATCAGGGCACAGACACCACCCTGCCACACACCAGCTCAAGTACTCAAGATCTCTCTGGGAGCTACAGTAACCCAGCAGGGCTGCAAGCACAGACCCAAAAGACCAAAATATTAGCTTAGAAGGAAAAAAAAAAAGCCCACAAGGATACTGCTGGCTTGTCTGAAGGACTGCATGAACAGTTTTTCTCCCAAACCCTGGCTGTGCCAGTGTGTGCACAACAGCTCCTCCCAGCATTCCCTCCCATTCCTGAGCTGGCAAGGCTCTGGCTGGAAACTCCACTCAGCTATTCTGTGCTCCCCCAAAACACATCAAGATCCCAGGACCCAAACTTACGATCAAGTCTGAGAGATGGTCAGAACCAGAGCTGAACCCACTGGTGTCCGAGTCCGAGGGGCTGCTGGAGCGGGAATCCAGGAGGGAGCGGGAGTTCCTCAGCGGCGGCGTGGGAAACTTTTCTGGCAGGTCTGAACCAATGGGGTCTAAAGGCAGAAAACCCAGCGGGGGCTTCCCCAGGACGTTCCCAAGAGGGTTATTCAGCATGCTGAGAACTGCAACAGAGAGAGACAGAGTCTGTCAGGGCTGCAGCACAACACAGCACCTTCCTCCTGGCTCCTGTGGCCCAGGAGGCCACCAGGCTCCTAGAGCCCACAAATGTCTTGTCTGGGAGGTGGCACCTCTGGTGTTTGCCATCAGCTGGGCCATGGTGCTGCACAGAATCCAGAGCAGCCTCGTGTGGCTGGCAAACATAAAGGTGGGTTATGAGAGATTGGCCAGGAAAACACGCTGCATCTGGTAGAAGCTCAGGGATCCCACATCCCAGATTATGGACCTCAGAAGTGCCCTGGGACAGTGCCCTCTGCCCATTCCATGCATTCCCTGCCATCTGTCCTGGAGCAAGCTGGGGCACAGCTCCCCAGGGATGGGAGCATACACCAGAGGCAGGCATACCAGGCCCACCAGCAGGAACGTTCAGGCTCGGAGGTGGGACACGGCTCTCATCATCCCTGCCAGGAGCTGGCTGTGGGCAGCCAGGAAGGTGCCAGCCTGGGCTGCTGACAGAGAGGCTTTGCTGTCCCTGGTGTGTGTTCACAGCAAGTCTGTCTGATCAGGCCCCTGCCCCAGAGCCTGCAGACAAGGATGTGTCAGACTGCTTCCCTCACACTGCAGGTTTTCCTCCTACTGAGGAGAATCCAGAAAATGCCTCCCTAAAAAAAAGAGCTGCTTCTGAGCAGAGGACCAGGCCATCCAAAGGTCATGAAGTCACATCCTGGTCAGTGACTGGGGGCAGCTGCCATCCACAAGGAGAGGGAATGTAGGGCAGGGATCCCACAGGGGCACAACACCAGCCAGTCTATTCTAAAAGAGCAAGTCTCAGCAAGCTGAATACGTACCCAAACCAAGTGAAAAGAGCAAAGCATTCAAAAATGGTTTTAATTATTCACAGGCTGCAAAACAAGGCAGCTTGCCCTGAAGCTTTCTGTTTTCAGCAAAGCAAATTTGGGATCCACTCAAGATCCTCCAAGCCCCAGCTGATCTCAGCAAGCTGAACCACAAGGTTTTAACTCCGATTTTTCAGCAGCTCCTATGCAGATGAGGATCAACAACCCAAACCCCCAGCCAAACCAGGAGAGTGACAACACCATCACGCTGGAGTGCACTATGGTTAGACAGCAGGACAGCGTGGTGTCAGCGCCAGGGAGAGCTGCTGAGCACGACTGAGGCGAGATGCTGGGATGTACCAATGCCAAGCTGCACTATCCAATGGCACACCTGCCATGAAGCTGGCATCGCCAGCCCCATACTCAGGCAAAAAAACCTCACCACCCCAACAGTGACTTCACACAGGTACAGGTGGATCCTGTACTTAAGGCACCTCCCTCAATTCAAGGCAGAGCCCTCAGCAACAGCCACAACACCTTCCACATTTGCAGAGCCTTATCCCTGCGAGATTCCCCTATTTTGGCTACATCACAGGACTAGGAACTCACCTCTGACCACGCTGAGAAGGGGAACTCCTGCCCTTCTTTCTCCTAGACAGGCAGCACCTGTGTTCACACCCAGCCCTGCAGCCACAGGAAAATACTGGCCAGCCCAGCAATCCTTACCTGGGCAGACCCCAGGCAGCTGCAGCCCCAGGACCAAGGGAATGTGACAGCCAGGGAGGAGACGCTCCCTCCTAGTCACAGCCCTGAGCAGGGCACAGCATCTCCCAGCCCCGGCAAGCCGCACTCGCTGCTCTGCCGACTTCTCTGAAGCCACGTGATGCGTTTAAAAATACAGCCGGCGTATTGTTCTGGGGAGACAGCTGAATCTGTCCGACAGGCTCCAAAATCTGATTAGTCACTAAACAGCACAAGAGGCAAAGCAAAGCAGCTGATCCCACGGCCCAAGCCTTGCTGCCAACAAATGCTCCTGCACTGACGCCCTCCTCCTTTTCCCCAGGCAGTGAGGACCGTGGGTTTGGAACGCTGGCAGCCCTGTGCTGACCCTGGCTGCACAGCATTCCAGAGACCTGGAGCAGCTAATGCCAGGCAGACTGCTACCTGATAATGCTGCCCTGCCCTGTACCTCCTGGTTAGCAGAGATGTGGAACCAGAAATCCATTTAGGATGTTGCAGCAAGGGTTTGAGGCTCACTGGGAGCTCCCAGTGGCATTACAGGGTCCAGCTGCTCTGCCCCATTTATGTCACCCTCACCTCTGCCACCACAGACACATTTCTCCCATGATTTCTCAGCTCTCACAGTAGCTACAAAACCAGTAAGGCCAGTATAAGCACACTGAAGTGGCAGGATTACTGGCCTTTAAAAGGATCTACTGTCTGGGTATTCACGACCACACAATATCCTGCCAGCTTCAACTGTCCCAATCCTAACCTCAGGTCCTGGAAGTGCTGACATCCTGCTGTTAACATGGATGGATTCCATCCCGTCCAGCGGCTTTGACAGCTCTGCACTGGCAACACTTGGTTACACACTCTGCAGGACAAACTGAGCTCGTGGGAGACCCCACATCACCCCAGTAGGCCTGACTCAGCTTCACCTGGTACCCACAGCTGCTCACAGGGACACTGGGAGGAAAAGCCATGAGCCAAACTCAGCATTTCCTCTTTCATCCTTGCTCAGTGACCAGGCTGTGTGCCCTGATGCCAGGCTGATGCAGGTAGCCTAGGAAACACCTGCATGAGACACAAATCTCATTCCTCAGCCCCATCCTAAAGGCATCCTGCTCTAACTCCCTTCCCCAAACCACGAAACCCCTCCTGAGGAACGGGGCACAAGAGCCCACATGGGCTGCCCACCTAAAAAAAAGCCTTCAAGGCATTAGGGCCACACTTCTTCCTGGGGAGTTGGCCTTGTCTCCCCTTCCAAGCAGACAGCTCATTTAAGGGAAAAATCATTCCCAACACACATGCAAGATGCATCAGCATTCCTGGAGACAAGAGCATCTCTGAAAGTGAAAAAGCAAATATCATGGAACTACTCAGGGTAAGAAAGGAACATGAGTGCAAAGAAGTATTTTTCGCACCTAGAGGGGAAATTTTAACTCAGGGTCAACGTGACTCCCATTCACCACTCACACATCAAGAGCTTCTGGAGCTTTTCCTGCCTCTGCTCAATGTAGCAAGGAAGGCACATGGCAACGCTCCTCTGCAGGGGACAGCAGAAAAGGAGCTTTTAATAGAATCTGGGCACTGACTTTTGACTCAGTGCTGCAGCTCTAATGCCTGATGCAGAGCCAGCATGCTCCATTTCAGCCCAGCCCAGCACTGGCAGCTTTGAGCTCTGTGGAACAGCCGTGACACCACACAGCACTGCCAGGTCCTGGCCACACAGGCCACTCCCTGGAGAAGGAGTATTTTTCAAACTACACCTCTTCCTCAGCTGAGCTGTCCCTAGTAACTGCTGTTTGGAGACACCATTATTCCTGCATCACTCCAGGGCCCCAAAGAAGCTCAGGGAAGCATGCTCAAGGCTCTCAGACCCATCATACCTGAGCCAGATACTTGAAAAAAACAAGCAGTTACACTGAGCCCACAGTAGTGGTTTCAACTTTTGAGCTCAACTCCACCTGTAAACCCCAAATTAGCCTTTAAATCCCATTACCAACCACTGAACTACCACACTGAATCTGAATTTACCCTGTCTCAAGCAGATTGTTCCACCAGCACAAGCTGCAATTCACTGCACACTTTAGGAAGGTGTCTCAATAGCAATATGTCCAATCCATGCGCTAAGAACAGCTTCTACTATTCCATTCACCAGTTAAGACATGCAATTTAAGATTTCCAGCACCTGCCCAGGGCCTTGGAGCACACAGTTCTTCCCTGAAGACTGTAATTTACAGCCATTTGATATGCAGACCTTCCTGGTAGCTTTGCCCATGCCCATTCTGTATGAGATGAATGTAAAGATGAGGCCCAATGATTGCTGGCAGCTCAGGGAAAGAAAGGTTCTGGGAAAATAACCACTATGCTGATAACAAATGACAGTTTATTGCTTTGGATAACACCTTAAGAGCAACAGGATCATTCAGGTGGGAAAAAACCTCCAAAACAGAGTTCAACCTTTGACCAATCACCACCTTGCCAGCTAGACCAGAGCATCAAGTGCCATAGCCAGACACTGCACATGGAGCATCCACCAAGTTTTAGACCTGACAGACAGAGCTGACCAGAAGCTCAGCCACTCCCACACTGCCCTTTGAACAAAATGCTTCAGCTCAGCTCTGTGGGACACCACCCAGCCAACAGCACGTGAGATCAGTGCTGACACTCTTTACTACATGGTACATCGGTATAGTCAAATTTTTCAGAAAGTGAGTCTTGCCCAGCAGCAAAAATCCCTCTTATCCAGCAGCTGCCCAGGTCCTTCCACTGAAGTTCTTTCTCCACACTCAGAACACCAGTGGGAGCTCCCCCACGGCTGAGAACAGCATTTACCACACAGCCACACCCCTCAGACACATGGAGAGTGGGCCAAGAACTCCTGTTGCAGGAGCAGTGTGCCAGGCCCAGTCCTTGAGCTGCCAGCTGTGTCTGGCACCCACTGACTCTGCAGGCAGCTTAACACCGCGCTGGCTGCAGCCCCAGGACCAGGGGAGCACACAAACTTCTGGAATTTATGCTCTGGAGAGGTGTTCCAGCCTTTAGAAACTCACTGCAGGGCTGGAAAAAGCTTACTTTGGAGAGTCCATGACTTACCTGAGCAAGGCCTTCAGAGGGTCACCTCTGCAGGCTGGCACTCCCAGCGAGGTTAGGCAGAGGGACACTGCCATCTCCAGAAGTTTACCTGCTCAGAGATTACTCAGCACAAGGAGGACAGCAAGCTGTTAAGACCTCTCCTTGCATCCACCAACTACCACACAGGCTGGAAGTCCACCCTTTTGCCTGAATCTCCCCACAGAGATCAACAGGAATGCTCTTTACCAGGAGAAATGACAGGTTTCAGTGACACCTGCCATGCCCAGAGGCTGCAGCACCATATACACATTTGGGGCAGGGTAGCAGAGGAGAGAAGCAGTGTGACTGAGGCCCTGGAGACTGAATACAGTGCACTTTCTTTTGTCATGCATCAAATAAGCTTGTAAAGTTTAAAAAAAAGGCTAATGTCCTAAACAATAGCCTGCTGCAATTCCAGAAAAACAGCTTGTCTGCAGTTTTTACCACCCAGCCAAGCTCTGCCCTGGTGGGGTGGGAGCAAGCTGAATGTTTTAGTCAGCCAAAAAGCAGCACCTCCTACAGACACTGAGAAACTCCGTGGCCAGAGAAACATTTGCATGTCTGAAAAGCAAATGGGCACCTCCAACCACCTCCTACAGCTGTAGTTCAGCAGTGACACGGCCAGACAAGCTGCCAGGGTGAGCTTACCCTCCTCAAACACAAGCAGCTCAAAGCTCATGGCAGGGAAGGGGTGACCAACATTCCAGTCCAATCCTAAATTTCAGCACTTCTGACCTGCAGCTGGTGGACCTGGAGCTGCCTGCAATGAGTTCACACAGCCACAGCACAGGAACATTGACTGAAACATGGTGAGCAGCAGCTGCAGGGGCAATGGGGGGCTAGAGCACACAGGACAGGGACAGGCTTTGCTTGGCACAGGGAAGGCAGACACTGGATTTTCCCCATTTACCAAACTCTTACAGGGGCACAAAAAAAACCCAAGGAAAAGCTGCAGCAAGAGCAGTGACAGAAAGAATTCTTCCTCTTAAGTGGAGCAGTCATGGGACAAGGCCCAGAGGTGGAGGGAACTGAGTCCTTAGAGCCCTGGAGCTCACCTGAGCAGCACACTGGATACATCCAGAGCATTTGCCCAGCTCAAACCCTCCAAATTCCATTATATTCCCATTACTCCACTGAAAAAAATAGTCAGTGCTGCTATTAGGAGCCATGCCAAGTCCAAAGCACACAGTCCTCTACAAGCTGTATCACCACAAAAGTCCCAATAATCTTGAGCTGACTACCAGCTCTAGAGAAAAGTAGCTCCCAGAACTGCAGATGTAATCAAACCAGCAGCAACCACCATCTAAGTAAGACCTACAGCACAGCCCATTTTTTTTTCTGAACTACAAAAGAGAAACCTCTGCCCTCACAGATTCTTCATTTGGGGCGAAGAAAAGCTGAAGGTATTCGGGCAGCTATTTCTGGTTTGCTAAGAAGGGGGCAGGGGAATAAAAAAAGGCAGCATGATCCCACAGCTGAACCACTGAATTAGAGTCAGGACACCTGAGGTCTATTCTTGGTTCTGGCACCAAGATGCTAAGTCACTTGCCCTGAAAAACAGAAACAGCAGCATAACTGGGAACAAGCAGAAGATTACTGCATTAACATCTGAGAGCACTGGTCTTCCACTGACACAGAGAGCAGGACTCGGCTGACAACCAGGCTCACAGCTTCCTGAGGCAGAGAATTTACTCCTGTGTGTTTCTAGGAAGGGAGAACAGCTGCCCAAGGTAAATATAAAAATCAGAAAAGACAGCTACAATGCAATTCAGGATTACAAGTGCCCAGGTAATTGCATTCACTAAGCAGACTGCCACAACCACAGTTGTCTTTAAAAAGATCAGAACACTGAAATACAGCAGGTTTTAACATGTATCAGTCCCAGAGAGATTTAAAAGCCAACATATTCAGGTCAAATTCTGCACAACAAGCTTCAGCTCCACAAGCCTCAAGAACAAACACTTCTATATTTAAGTATCAAACTCCTCTCAATTATCTGCCGCAACATCTAGGGTGCAAACTGTGCTGTGTGTGTTACCTGACGTGATAACAAGGGTGAGTGACTCATCCTCAGCTGCATCACAGTTTGTGGGTGTCAAGGCCAGGATACCACCTTAAGAAGGGGGACTCTCTGGAAGGGGGCAGGGTGTTGGCCAGACCCCTCTGCAGTGAAGGAAAAACTGAAAAGACGACAGACTTTAGTCCCAAACTCAATTTTCTCTGGCACACAAGCCTCACTGAGGCCTTCAAGCTGGCATAAAGCCACTGCTAGACTGGCACTCCCAAACCCCACTAGCGATGCCTGCAGGTTCCCAGTTACCTTCCAGAGCTCTGCACCCCTTAGCATCAAAAGCTTGGGAGTTTGCCTCACCTTCCCCTCCACACTCCTGGGGAGAAAACCAGTCAGAAGGACAAGGAGGGAGCCGGCGTGTCCCTGTGGCCATCTCGAATGTGTGGCAGCAGCTGCCGTGCCCAAGAGCAGCCTCTGCGCTGGCAGCAGCACAGACAGCACTTGTGATTCAGCTCTTTTGCCATTGCCTGAGGGACCAGGCACAGGGGGAGTGAGCTTGGAGATATGGACAGAAGCTGCAGCCCCGGCTGGAAATGCCTTGCCCAGGGCACCCAGCCCTACAGCAGCACCCCTCAGCCTCTGTGCAGTGACAGCTCCAGGACCACAGCATCCTTTGGAAGGGGATATATCCAAGCCACCTCAGGGGAGGTACCCACTCAAAAGGGTGTTTTTGTGGGAACACCAAGGCAGTTTCTGGAGCCCCCGTGGGCTACATTATTTCTGCCACCCTCCAGCAGCTTTCCTACCCTGCTCTGAACAACTGAACTGGATAACCTCGAGAGATCCCTTCCCACAGGAGTTACCCTAAAAACCCCAGCCCACCAAGAGCACTGCAGAGGGTCCACAGGCCTCTGCTAGAGGCACACTGGGAGAGCAGGTCCAAACACTGTTCCCTACCCAGCTCCATGTGGAAGCACTCATGTCAGCATGTGCTGTGGAGTTTGCAATAAAGGCACTGAGTCATGAACACATTCAAGGCTGTTGTAGAGAGGTCCCATGCTCCTGATGGAGCTGAAGCACAGCCTTTTGGGTCAGCTCTGCCCAGCAAGGAACCCTCACATTCACTGATTAGATGTGTAGCAGTGCAAGGGCTGGAGGAAAATCTCATCTCTCGTTTGACTGGTGCAATTTTGGGGATGAATCCTACTCCAGGCCAGGCTTGCACACACTAAACCACTCTCCCTGCTGCTACCTCCAATAGCAATCACAGGAAAGACTAAGCCATGAATTGCCTGAGGCAGTTCAGACCCACCAAATAGCAACTCCAATGCTCTCCTTGGAAGGGAACACACCTTTTAAGGCTCAATTCCAGAGTAAGCAAAGAGAAATATTCTCCCAATCACCACTGGACAGTACCACAGAGCTCCTCCAGAGGCCACAATCAAACACTTTGACAAAAGCCAAGGGTGGCTCCCCCACAAGCTGCCTCCAGCACAGAACTGTAGCTGCCCTGACCCACTTCAGTTCTGGCTGGATACAAGCAGAGATGCTGGTTGGGTTCCTGCTCCAGTTACTCCTCTATTTGCATCTTCTGTTTTACAGCATCAGCACAGATAAAAATAAACCTGTTTTAAGAGAAGCCGCTCAAATGGAAGCTTTAAGAGTCAGATTGAGAGCACCTTCCATTAGAAACCAATTGTAAGCTCAGGTTTGATACTTCTTTTACTTATTTGATACATATTTTATTCTGTTAAGGATCAGATACCACTGCCACATGAGCAGTGTGCAGCTATTAAGTGCTTCCCACTCCCCAGCACTGGTGGCTGGAGCCAAGCACTGAGGAATCAGCCCACTGAGTGTGAGCAGCTCTTATGGAAACACATTCAAGGAACAAGAGCCCATTAAGTACCCACATCAAGTAAGTACTTAGAAAAGCACTACAAGCACTAGGATGGCATGGGACAAGCTTTTAGTAAGGCTGTCTCAGGTACTCCTGGAATACCATCACCAGCAGGAGACCCAGAGAGTCAAACCAGCTCCCAGCTTTGTACCATCACACTGTTATCATCCAGAACCTTCACACAGGAAGCAGCATCACATCTGTGCTTCCATTACTACACTCTCAACATCAGCAAGGTGCTCCCAAAGAACCAGGCTGCCGGGAAAACCTGTCCTCCTTTCAAGGGAAGAAAGGACACCAAGAACATGTATTTCAGGACCACCACTAAAACTCTGGATACCTATTTTTTTGAACTTGACACAGGTCCAAGGTCAGCAGAAGTTGCTGTTCCCTCCTCATCCCACCAGCCACACAGCCAGCAGCACAAAGAAATCTTCCACTGAGTATTCTAGGCATACTTGAGCTAGAGTATGAAAGGAAGTCTCACTCAGGTGAAGTGCTCTCCCCCCATCCAAAATGCCCCTTTCATTACAGAGCAGGAAAAATCATCCTTGGATATTCTGATGCCAACGTAGTGTTGTCCAGACACTGAGCTCTCCATCAGGATGAGCCTCTGAAATCTTCCTCTAGCATAAGGAGAAGGATTTACACACAGCCAAGCAGGAATACACAGCAGCCCAGGACACACCTAGGTCTTTCTGAAGCCACTTGTCCAAAAGACAGCAGGAAAAACGGCAGGGAGCAACCTGGACATGCACAAAGGAGAGCTCTGTGGAGCTTGGCATGGGTTAGCCAAGCAGCAAATTAAACAGATGGAGAACTGGGACCCAAATCCTCTGCCCCAAGCTCTGCATCCAAGCACTCAAACCAGCAGCTCGAGGAAAGCCAGTGACTGCCATGCTGTATTTATAAACAGCCACCCCAGGCTGAGCAGCAACTCTCCCTTGGGGGGCTCAGGTGCCCTCCACCACACACAGCATTTGAGGACACTGAAAACAGCCTGACCTCAGAGAGCAGCTTATGAATCCCTCCTGCTGTTATCAAGAAGAAAGGCAAGGAGTCCATGACAACAACCATTCTTCCTGTGCAACAGGTCTTTTCTTTCATCTTTCAGACGGGGTTTTGCCTTGAAGACTTCAGAGAGATCCATGTTCTGAGACCTCACTATCTGCCAGGCAACGCACAACAGACTGCCCACAGCTTCAGCCTGGTAGATTTTAAATAACTACAGATAAGCAAGCTTTTTGCAAAAATGAGTTGCTGTGCTCTGGGAAGCAGAAAAGACAAGCACTGAGAAGATTCAGCAGCATTTTCCTACCATGGGCCATTTCCCCAGAACCAGAGCGACAGGAGCTGCAACCTTGCAGGTTGGAGAATGAGACAGCAGCAGCCGCCCCGCAGAGGGCACAGATGAGGCTGGAGCTGCAGTCTCAAGAGCAAATCCAAGGAAAAGCTCAAATCTGTTGCTGTACCAGCAGCTCAAGGGTCACACAACAGGCACAGAGGCAGATACAGCAAGGTGCTCCATCAGATGCCATCAGGAAGAGCTCACCTAGAGAGTCCAGCATCCTCTCCAGAAGACCTGATCTTGCTAAAGACACTCCCAGGTTAGCATTGCAGACTTAGTGTTAACAGACTGGTTTTAGGATGATTTCCCCATGGGCAAGTCTGCTGTCCCACATAGGGCCAGCTCCCAATGTAGGGCAGGACAGACCAGCCAGACCGAGCAGCTGGCACACAGGCTGAAAGCCAGGCAGGGAGACCCAGAATCTGCACACGGATCTGCAGCACACCACTGCTCTCCAGGCAAAAACTGGATCGAGGCCCCATTTGCTTGCACCCCTTGAGAAACAGGGCAGCGAAGGTAAAGGATACCATCAAGGGCAGTCCCACCTCGCTCCTCTTAACCCCTTCCTTGTCTCTGAACTCCGAGATCTCAGCACACGTGTCCGCCTACTGGGAGGCTAAAGACAGGGAAACACTGCCTCCAGAAATACAGAATGGCAGGACTGGAAGTGTTAAAGGCCAATTTCCTGCACAAGTCCCTCCCCAGGTCACAGAGCAGGTTGCTGGGACTTGCTGAAGTATTTCCAGCCTGACAGACCTAGTGGCAGCAGAGCGTTTGAGACACTTTGCCTGCTGTGAGACAGCAGTTCAATCCTACAGCCAGGAAGTGCCAGCAGCTTGAGTCTGCAGCAGCCACTGCCTCCAGAGAGCTTCTCCAGGCACCAGCAGTGCCTCTGGCACGCTCCCCAGAGGTCAGCACACACCCTCTGTGCATTACAGGCTGGGTGCAGAAGGAAAACTCCACTCAAACAACCCTGTCTGTGTGCAAGGGTCTCAGTGGCCCTTTGGGAACAGGGGATGTAGGCAGGATCGGGGCATAAAAACACCAGCCCCACTGTTCTCTGACATCCAATCAGCAGGCATCTGCTCCTACTGCACCAAGCTGTGTGGTGACAACACCCTGGGAGCACAAGGTGACACCAGAAGGCTTTGCAGCCTAAGGTCCTTCCCAAGCTGATGAAGTTCTGTGCTGGCAGAGACTATGCGGAGGAGAGGTCCCAGCTCATCAGTACTCAAGCACAGCACTGCAGGGGACCACATCAGCAATATTTTTAGCCTGATTGTTAGCTATTTTGTTGCATTTCCACCCTTCCAGCCACCTCTCTGTGGGTCCGCACAGCTGAGTCACTGCTGGAACCTTCCAAAGGCTTGGGTGCCAGCGGCACAACAGCTCTGCTTGGCAGTGCCAGCCCTCCCCCATGTCCAGCCACAGCCCAGTCCTGCCGCAGCCTCACCTCCCTGCTGGACGCCCCCATGGAGACTCCAGGCCTATGGGCTGGGCCAGCTGCAGCCTCCCAGGCCTCAGCAGCACTCAGACACAGCAACATCCTCTCCATATCCTCCCTCTTTCCATCATAGCACGGACAGGCCGCCTGGAAGCACCAGCATCTTCCAGCTCCTTAGACCCACACACAGCTTTTAGACACAGGACACTTCTCTACCACCCAGAGTGTTCCACAACCTTTCAGAAAGCACTCCCAAACTACAAGCTCTCTACTCCTAAAGAGCTCCGCTCCTCCAGGGCGCTGAGGAAGGGCTAAGGCCCCAGAGAGATGGAAGGTCTGAGTGGCTGAAGCAATCCAAAGCTGTGCACAGGATCAGCCTTTCACCTCCCAGCCAGCCTCCCATACCATCCTGGCAGCTCTCAGAGCAGGAGAGTAACAGCAGTGCAGATCATGAAGCACTCCTGGCCCAGCTGCTGCCTAGCCAGGGAAAGGAGTGAGAAGGAGAACATTGTCTCAGGACCACAACATCCCCAGCTGCTGGGCACCGGACCCTCTGCACAGCCACTGAAGGCCAGAGGCTGCTCTGTACAAGCTGCACTTGGGCAGGCCTCACATCCCAGACACCCTCTCTCTGTGTACTAATGGGAATACCAGGAGCCAGAAGTGAAGAAACCAGCCTCTTAAGACAGCACTGGGTGCCATTTTCCACCAGCTGTTACCACACTTGCCACAAGCGGCCAGTGGGCACAGATCATCAGAGCCCAAGGCTGTGACTGAGGCAAGATCCTTTCCACAGCTCTACCCAGGCCTCTGCAGCAGGCAGGAGCTCCAGCACAAAGCACTGCAGTCAGTGGGGGCACCTGACACCAGATACACCCACCCTCTGTGAGCAGGGAGGTCACCAGAGCACCTTCAAATCCTCTGACTCAAGCTCCCTCCTGAAACCAGCAGCCCTTCCACTGCCTTAGCAGTAAATTCCCACCAGCAGCACGGCCATGCCAGCCCCACCACTCAACCCCTGAGGTGCAGAGCCCGCCCTGAGCTCATGCCAGCGCTGCTCGCCTGCCTGCCGGAGCACTGCGGAGACATCCACGCCTCTGCCAAGGCAGGCTGGCAGGGAGCCGGCCAACAGAGCTCTGGAGATGGCTACGGAGGAGCAGGTGGAGCTGGGACATCCGCACCGAGCGGCTGCCTCCATGTGTGACAGCCTCATTCTGCAGCATGCTGCACCCCGAGCAGCAGGGTCACTCCATGGGATGTCACCTGCTCCAAGTGTGCTCTTCCTCCATTAAAGGTCCTGTGATACAGGGAACAGCAGGGCTCCAGCCTGCCAACAGCCAGAAGGGGCTCAGAGCACAGCTCTGAGGCACCTGGCTGGCCCACTGCACACTAACAACTTGTTTCTCCTTCCTCCTTCGAGGTCTCAGCTGGCAATGAAAGTACAGGCAGGAGCATGTGGTATTCCCTGGTTCATTAGGGGAAGCCCACAGGACCATGTGGAGGTTTGCTCACGGGAGCAGAGCACGGCTTAATAAAGCTACCGCAGCTGGGCTGCAGGCAGACCTCAAGTGCCCATGCCAGGCCCCACATGCCAAGTCTTGTGGAAATTAAATGCAGAAACTCAAATGAGCTGTGCAGATCGAGCTGCTCAAACTCTGCTACCCACCAGTACTTTTTTTTTTTGCTGCTTTACAACTCATGCAGCAACTCAGAACTGTGTCCCAGAAGCACTTCCTATGCTCAGGACAGCACCCTCTTGCCCCTCCAAACATCTACACAGGCAAATCCCACTGCCCAGCTCCCCCCTACCCCAAGAGGCGATCTATATTCCTGTCAGCACCAACTCCATGCCTGGGGCCTCTGTGTCACCCAAGTCTGCGCAGCAATGCACTCCCCTTTTAACAAAGCAGCAGCATGCTGCTATAAAGGGATGAGTTTCTGTAGCAACCAGGCTGTACTTGTACAAACTCTGCCAAAGCACTAGATCTTTCCACAGACTGATACTTTAGCGAACACACCGTTTGTGAAACTGGTTTTTACATGCCTCAGAAGCTAGCAAGTGAACTCTTTCCCGTCTTACCCCTCTGCTCCAACATCAGACTGAGGATACATTAAGTTTGTGCACGCAGCACTCCTTTCTCCTGGGATTTTACAGGGAAGGCTGGTGTCTCAAACAGTTAACAGGACCCCACATCACTCCAGGGGGAGGCACCGAGCATCCCTGGGATCCCCCAGCCGATCCCAGCTACAAAAGCAGACTGGAGAGGATCAAGGGGGAAGGGCACGCCAGCCAGCAGCGCGTGGCTGCAAGCCCACACCCTGCCCATCACGTAGGTTTGCGCTGGACCAGAAGAGTTAAAACAAGAAGCCATTCCACTGCATCTCCTGCAGCCCACTGCCAGGCACAGCCCGCTATTTCTAGTTGAGCGTGGGAGTGGAGAAGGATCCCTCCAAGTCTCCCACCCAGCCAGGGAGCTGCCGGCTGAAGTTGTTGGGTGCTGGCTGTACCACACCCCACAGCAGAGTTGGGTCAGGGGGCTGCCGGGACTTTGGCAATCGGGCTCAGGGGGGCCCTCTGCAAGCACACTCCCCCCACCTGCAGAGCTCCCTGCCACCAGGGATTTCCTCAGGCTGCCGGAGCGAAGTTCAGCCTCACTCCTACCCAGCGTGTTCAGCCTCCTGACACCACACCCCCCACCCACTCCCTCCAAACACAGCAAGAGGATTTCTCCTCTCCTGGTGAGGTTATTCCTCCAGAAGCATTACAGCTCTGAGCAAAACAACCCCGGGCACTTCTCATCTGCAGTGAGCTGACAGCAGAGCAGAGGGGGCTGTGGCACAGGCAGCCACAGCCTCCCCAACTCAGCTGTCACATTACACAAGCATCACGGCTCAAGAAGCCCCCATTAGCCACCGCCAGCGCCCTGTTACACAAGCACATTGCTCCACATTAGCTTGAAACCAGCCAAAAACACACACACAATCCAACAACTGTTGCTGCATGTGTCAGCAGACTCACCGGACTGTGTGCTGGTTTGTGCTGCAGTGTCAGAGTCCTGGGTGCTCCAGGGTCTGTCCCACCCTGTCAGGTTGAGGGACTGCAGGCCAAGGCACAGATCGTTGGTGTCTGGGAGGCCACGGGAAGACTCTTGCGGGGACGTAGGGAAGAGCATCCTGCTTGCCACTGCTTCTTCAGAATCCTGGATGTCTGCTCGGATGGAGAACAAACAGAAGCTTGAGAGTTCAGGGCTGCTTTTTTTCTTTTTAAAGCAGGAGTTTTCCAAAGCGTTAAGCCCCAAGCCAGGTCTCGTGCCACTCTGAAGCCACAGCTCCTGCAACCAGCAGTTGCACCCCAAAAGGGAGGGCTACCATATGTCCAGAATCCAGCCCCCCACCCCCCTCGGCCCCTCCACCTTCCTATCCCGTCTGCATTACTGACTGGGTCAGCATGTGACCAGGCTGCTGATGCTTACTGTGCTGACAGTGACGTCACTCAGCCATGCAAGAGAACTGCATCAGCTCTTACAAAATAAAGGTAAGAAAAAAGGATAAGATTTCCCCTGACAGACAAGACGGTAGCAGGAGGAAAGAGGAGCAGTTCCAGTAAATCAGGGGAGGCAGGCAGCACAAAGCAGGGCTCGTCGGCACAGCAGACACCAGGCTGGAGGCAGCAATCCCCTCAGCAACGACGAGAGCAGCAGCGACAGAGCACAGTTAGTTTTAGTGCTACCCAGCTCTCCTGTCCCCGCCTCCCTCCACCCACAAAACCCAAAAACACTTTAGTCCTGGCCAGCTTCCACCTGCTGGCTTCGATTCAGAGCCGATGCAAAGCTTCGCAATTCTGCTGGCATAATCTGTTTGGTTGAGCCTGGCCACTGTGCCTCACTGACTCGGCATTGTTTACCCCTGAGTAAGAAGGATAACCTTCAACCCTCAGTACCCGGAGAGCAGCCCATTATCCCCAGTCCGGCCCAAGCGGGTGCATCCTGCCAGTACAGGAGGAAGAGGACTGAGCAGACCCATTTCACATCAGGAATTTCTCATGGCCTGTTTACCTTTCACTCGCCTGGTCCCCCCTTTCCCAGCCCTCCCCTCCCCGGCAGGGTGTTCACAAGCCTATAGTACTGGAGATGTGGATTCTCGCCTTGGTTAAAGCCTGTGCCAACAGCCTAAGGAAACACAGCAGGTTCATAGTCTGAGAATTCTAGTTTAGCGCAGGGATCTGGGGGCTGGTGAAACCACAAGATGCTCAGCTGTGCTACCCGAAATCTGAGTCAGAGGGCATTTATAAGCCAACTCCCAAGCAGCAGCAGCTGTCTCCTCCTCCTCCCCCTGCCCCCACAGCCTCCCACTGTGCCATCAGATGTACACCTCACTCCACACACTGCTCCCGGCTCTTCCGCAGGCGCTGCAGTCGCTCCAGTCTGTCACATTATCCCTCACGTGAAGCCCCAGCCATCCCAGACAGCCCAACAGTGTTCCTGGCCTCCTTGTCTGCATCCACAGCCCATGTCACTTGGATGCCCATGAGCAAAGCCCAGGCAAAGGCAGGTGGCAGCTGGGGAACCCTATGTGTGACACACACAAGTCACTGCTGCCAGAGGCAGGACACTTGCCTTCACCCCATGGCGATTTGGGAGCACCAGCATTCCCAGATCCCAGTGAGGGGACTGAGGCACTACAGGCAGGATCAGAGCATTTAAAACCATAACCTACTGGCAGCACGTCACCTTCCCCCCTCCCAGCTCAGCCTCCTCCACAGCACTCCACCAGGATAGCATCCACCACAGTGTTTCCTACTCCTAGTAGTACTAGTAGAAGCTGTAGAGCCAATTCAGTCACATTACTACCAAGCACCTGTAACAGCATCTATTCCTCTGACAGCATCACGCTGCATCTCCAGCATGGTATTTCCCTGCATCAATTCTTCCCAGATAGTTTTTTGATTGCTTGGACATCTCTAACACAGGGAGGAGAGGATCAAGACACAGTGCTCAGCCAACTCAGTTCCCACAGCAACCATAACTTGTCCATATGAATATGTAACATTCCTGCCTTTATGAAAATGCACAAGTGCTGTGCACAGATCCCTGGCAGCGGGAGACTCCCTATCCTTTGGGGACCAGGGATCTTGCTAGGTCTCAAAAAATAATTCCCACCAGGCTTCATCTTTTGGGAAGCATGGACACAGTAATGACACACAGCACAACTTGAATCCCAACAGTCTGGATGAAACCCACGACTGAAGAAATAAAGAAAATGGGGAACAACTCTTATCTATGACAGGAGACCTTCACTCTGCAGGGTCCAGCCACATTTTCCCTCACTCTCCACATTTTTCAGGAAATAAACTGTTTTGTTTAATCAAACCAAATCAGATCCAAGCAAGAGATCCATGATTCCCTCTGATTACTTCAATCCACATTAAAAACAAACTCTCTGCAATCCAGTTACAGCTCTAACTGCAGAAGCACAGAGCAGAATCCACTCAGATAACCAGCAGTTTTTAATTAGACTTTTTCCCATCAGAAGCCAACAGCCAGCCCAAGCTGCTTCCCCTTTAATACTCCCAGCCAGGATACGCAGAAAGGCAGATACAGGTCATCCAGCCAAAATATCAACTAAAAAAAACAAAGAGAAGAGACTTCTGGACTAGTTATTTTTAAAAGTCAAGAGTCTGGAGATGTGTTACAAAGCAATCAATTGTTGTAGGCAGAAAAAACTAATCAGACACTAGAGCAGGAAGAATTAAATTTCCGACAAAAATTCAGTTACAGGAGTCATAACCAAGTTATTCATAACTAAATGTCTACCAAATACTAAATAACTTCACTTTGTAACCTGACACAGCCCAACCCAAATGCTTTACCGCAGTTTTTTCCAAGCACCAACCACCAGCACAAGCCCTTCCAACCTGGATTTTTCCCTGGAGTTGCCTCTGGAAGCCAACCATCCTGGCAGAGGGAGCAGTGCTGCACTGGGCTCGTGCCCGAGCATCTGGGAGAGACTGAGCTGCTGCCTCCCAAGCCTGTTGGGTTTGATTTCAACAGTATGATGAGAACAAAGTCCTCAACAAAACACTCCCTCACTGGGGCCTTGGAGCAAGTGTCTCTCCTGGGTGACTCCCTCTTGCCTGTCCAGGAGATCCCTGTAGCCAAGTCACACTGCAGCACAGGCCAGACAGCTTTCCAAACCACTGCCCACATGAAAAACTGCATTTTCCAGGCTCTAACTGTGAGCTCTGGATTTAAGACACTCCAAAGGCTCTGGAAGGTGTGCTCAGCTCTCACCTGCAGGCAAGGACAGCTCCCACAGCCCCAGCCCAGCCAACCCTCCCCACCCACAGCACACTTTAGGCAGGTGAGTTTCCAAACAGGAAGCTGGGCTGGGGAGCTCATCTGGTTAAAACCAAGCCACAGGGAGTTAGTTTTAAGCCTCGTTCATTCCCCTGATCCAGTATGCAGCATGGCTGCACCAACCAGGCACTTCAAACAAGAAAACATTTAGGAAATTACAGGCTAAGCCTGCGTGGGAAGGATCCACAGGGCCTGGCAGGAGAAGTTGTCATCCACAGGCAGGCTGTGGGTTAAGGGAGCAGGGAGCATGATGCAGTTCCCAGCCCATAGCAGCAGCATCTCTGTGCCATCAACCTGGAAAGGTGCTGCTTCAATCTAGCACGAAGTTATTCAGATCTTTGAGCCTTCCAGATCCGGATAGGCAGCTAACAATCCAGCAAACAGTTTTTCTTCCTCTGGGTTTTCTCAGAATGGTTACGCAAACATGAAACCAAGTCAGATCCCATTCCTACCACCTTCATAGCCAGGACAGCTCCCCCTGTGCTCCCACATGCTGGTTTCCATCGGGGCCTGAATACAGATTAAACCCCTCCTTGAATGTGGGCCCCAAGCATAGAGGGCAGCAGGAGGATAAGCTCAGCTCAGCTGTAAGCTCCATTCACTGACAAAACCAGGGATTCACCCCATTGGACTACAGCTCTGACCAAGGCTGAACTTCCAAACCAAACCCAGAGAAGCCTTCGGATGACAAATAGGAAGGCAGCAGACAGGAACAGCATTGCTTTGCCTTTCGCACTTCTCAACATCTCCAATTGTAAAGGCTGGGAATTGCATCCCTGAAAATTAAGCCTCTGAAGTGCCTACTGCACACTACAAGACAAATACCCAAGTGAAAGCTTTCAGATGAGCCAACTGTATTCCAAAAGTGCAGTGCAGATCAGAGACTTAGAAAAGCACTTGTTTAGCATAAACCTACTAGTTACAAGAGGTTTTTCTGAAACAGAACTAAGCATCTCCCCTGTAATCTGAAAAGTTCCTGAAGTGGAGACGCTGCTGCGTGACCTGTTTCACAGCCAGATGGAGGAGTCTGCCTTATTCCCTAACCACAAAAACTTGAGCAGCTGACAAACAGCTACTTCAGAAACCAAGAGGCAACAGTCTTGCTGGTCTACCTCCCTCTTCCAAGAGTAACAGAGACTGTCACAGAATTACAGCATCAAAACCTCAGTGACAGAGCTCAGTACAAATCAGAAAACGGCTGGATCTTCAGGAACACCACCAGTCTGTGACCACTGCAGAGTACAACAGCTCCAGGCTAAGTTCCTGCTCTGCAGAACATTGACCTGCTTCCATCTGCACATCTCATATAAAAGCCAATTACTAGAGCAACTTTCCAGTAGAGAGAAGCATCATACTTATATAGGCAAAGACCTGGCCATGTGACACTTTAAACCCTAAGGCCAACAAGACCGAGGGAAGCAAGTGTGCTCTTCTTCTGGGGCACAGGTGTGCAATTTCCCTATTCTGGATGTGTACCTGGCATCCAGCATTTCTCTGGGGCAGGCAGAAGGTTCTGCTAGCTTCAGGTGAGCTCCTGCTAACAGTCTCACTCTGTCTCAGTACCGCCAGGTAAGCAGAGCTACCTTTTGGGTCTCTGTATCCTAGGGGACTTTGTTCCCTGATCCAAGTCTATGCATATCAGGTCAGCTGCATCCATGCTGTCTGGAATGTTTCCTTGGGGCTGCAAGGCACGGAAGAGCAGTCAAATTTACATTACACTATCAGAGACACTTTTTGGAGGACCAAACAAGGGATAGGTCATTAATTGACTGCAGTTAAGACCAAACAGGAAGCTGATTTAGTCATCAGCTAGTCTGGGTTTGCATTTGTCCTTCAGTTTTCCTTAAATAAAGCAGCCACAGAGTCATTAAAGCCTGATGGGCCACAACTAACAGCCTTCACACACTGAAATTGGCACCTGAAGCCTCTCCCATCAAAAGGAAGTCATTTAAGCATCTCCCATTTCTTCACACTACAGACTGACAAGTTAGAGCAAAATAGCTGCTTTGTTGCTGTTAAATGAGCAGTGCTTAATGAAAGACAGAGCAGCGGTTGCTGGGACATTCGGGGTACCTACAGGTCTTTAAAGTTCCTTTTAAACAAAGAACTGCCTTCGGTTGAAATCAAGAACAAGCATGCAAAAGAACAAGGGTGATTTCAAAAGCTAGTGTAGGTAGCAGCACCTTCCACCCAGCAAGGCCCAGCTTTAAAGCCTGGCAAACAAACCACCAGCCAGTTAAGAATCTGCCCTTGCTCACGTTCTTATTCAGATAGGTGATAAACATATGCAACAACCTTAAAACCACATTCCTTGCGAAGCAGCTGCTCAAGGACAGGCAGCTGCTCCAGCAGGAGATGCTGACTCTTGCCTCTGTCAAGGCCACATCGTCTCTCCCATCTCCAGCACCACACAAAAAGCCACTAAAGGTTAAAGCCTGCATGCACTGAGAAAGTTCTGCCTTTCTCCAGAAAGGACTGAGACAGCCAGACAGGCAACAACTGTGAAGCACCATGACCCTGTCCCAGAAGCCACCAGACAGGTTCTACAGTGACAGGTCTCCCCACAACCACTGCATCCCAAAGTCTGGAAGAGCACCCTGAGCCTGGTGCTCAGAGAGCTCCCCACAAACCTCGGGGCAGGGGGGACAGCCCGGGCATCCCAACACTTGGTTGGCTTTGACAAGGCAACCAAGTTCACCAAGGCTTATCATCAGCTGAAAACTGATCTTTACAGAGATCCAACTTAATGTGTGACGAGCTGAACCTGCAGCAGCAGCCCCAGCTCTGCCCAGAAGAGGATAACACTCTGACTTGCGTGGATCCAGGAGTGCTGAATCAGCCTGTCCTCTCACATTGCTCAAGCTGCTGCTGGACTGATCCCAGCACAGCCTCACCGTCAGCCCAGTAAAGTGTCTCCACACGTGCTTCCCAATAGCATTAATGACAGGTCATGAACTTCTGCCATCTCTTCACCACGTGTAATCCTCTTAGTGCTCAAAGGGGCTTCTTCAACACAAGTCCAAGCCGGGATAAATTTAGTTTGACCTAAGGATGACAACTGAAAAGCCTGAGGGACCACAAAGAGATTAAAGTCCAAGCATTCAGTGCTGGAATAAAGACTCTTCCCCAAGCTCTGCCATCAAAATAGTTTAGGTTGCAAAAACAGAGTCCTTTCACCTGTTATAGCTACTACACTCATGGTGGATCTCCAGATCCATTAAGCCTGCCCAAAGCAAGGAGTTCCATGATAATCTAGTCTAACTACACTTGGTCCTGCACAAAGTAAAAGCACAACAGATTCAGGAATTCTTCAGAAGTGACTAGCCTTGGAGCAATGACAAAACACCACAGGAGATGAAGGGTCTTTGCTCCATTGATGACCTATCCAGAAATTCATTTAAGGGCAAGACAAGCAGCTCCAACAACCTGTTCCAGGGTTAACCACCTACCCATATACCTGCACCATATTCAGAATTTTAGCAATCAGCTGCTCAGCCTTACAGCCAGCAGGTGGGAATTTCTGTACAGCCCAGGCTGGGGTCCAGGTGTCAAAGTAACTCCTCCATTTATAAATCACAGATGCCCCAGGACTCGCATTCCTGCTCACACTAACAGCTTTTTCATAGAGAAGACTCTCACTATCAAACATTAAGAGCAGTTGCTGCACTTTTCAGCTCCGAAGACAGGACAAAACTTGAAGAGCTGTCACATTCAGGCCCTCCTTACCTACCCAGAGGTCCCAGCTCCAACATTAAGGAAACAACGTTGGGACTGCGAAGAAACCAGTAATTCTGAGCTGCCAACTTTTGGCAGATGCTGACTCATCCACGAATTTACAGCTGGTAACTGCTGGCCCAGGTTGTTCTCTTATCAGTACCTTCACACTTCCATTACCCAAAGGCAGCCCTCCTCAGCAGCAGTACCCTTTGAGAAGCAAGGAATTCTTTCCTCACAACATCACAAGCATTTGTGTCACTGTATAGGGATTTTACACAAGCTGAGACCCTCCTGTCCGGGTAGCCACTGCTGAGCAAGGCCCCCACCCTGGTCTCCAGCACTCACTGGTGACACTAGTCTTCAGCTGCCACAGCAGGAAAAACAGCTGCTTAGGCTGCCCCCAAAACACAACTTTGGCTTCCCTGCAGCAAAAATAACATTTGCTAGAGAAAGGCACTCATTCTTACATCCAAGTGCTTATGTACTCGCCCTATGAGAGGTCTTCCACAGGACTTACTGATCTCCTGAAACAAACCATTTAACACCACTGGGAAACTCAAGAGTTTCCCGACAAGGCATCACCAGCAAGACCCTCTGGTCCAGACATGCCTAGGAAAAACCAAAGTAAGTGACAGAAAAAGCAGTAGAACAAGCTCTACTTCAGTGCCAGGCAAACACCTCCATCCCTCAGAGAAGAGTTTTTGAAGTCAAATACAGCACCGCAAGTCAAAGTTGCTGTGCCAGCTCTTAAGCCCAGACCTAAAACCAGAACTAACTCACATCTTCACAGGACCAATCTGCTCTACCACACAGATGTCTCCTTTATAAACCAGGTTAACTATCACAAGCTGAAACTCAGTCAGAAAATACCATGAACATGTTCTAAGATTCTATGAAATAGTTCCATTCCAAATGGAGTAGGAAGGGCTATAGCTAAGATTTCAACAAGGAAGCCAGAAACAACTCCTTCATGAACTCACTGCAAGGAGATAAAGGAAAGTATTTTATTTCTCCTTTATGCTTCCAGTGCATCCACATCAAATACAGCACTAGTTACTACAGTGCCAGGTGATAAAAAAAAATAGGCAAACCAGCTCAGTCCAACAGAAAATCTCTAAAAATGCACCACTAACCTGAACCAGTTAATATTCACTACCCCATTGCTCAGAAGTAG
This sequence comes from Sylvia atricapilla, assembly GCF_009819655.1. NCBI lineage: Eukaryota > Metazoa > Chordata > Aves > Passeriformes > Sylviidae > Sylvia > Sylvia atricapilla. The sequence goes on from NC_089152.1 coordinate 17,494,433, forward strand.
CCAGCATAGCCTCCAATGCCACTTTACCAGGCAGGTTTCAAGCAATGCTGGCCATGGATCCAGGCCTCGAAGCAAGCAATTCACTTCCGCTGGTATTCCTGCAGCATCAGCATGGGATCACATGGCCAGATCAGCCCCTGGTCCACACTGCTAAGTCCTCAAAATACCCAGGAGATTAAGCTGCACTGGAAGTCATCTGGTAGCAGTCATTACGCGAGTCCAGAACAAAGTCGCACTGTGCAGGCATCAAACAGACCGACAAGGTGCCCAGACACTCATTTAGAGCTTTTTTCCACACCCATTTTATTAAACCTCAGCTTACCCATGAGGCCAAGGCAGCCCTGTCTCCACATGACTGCAGAGAAACCTGCTCTGCCCACAGCACCCTGCAAGGTCATCAGCTGGAGAGGTTCGGCCCTTCACTCCCCACTTTGTTTTGGGACATATCCTGAGGGGCTAGTTTGCTTCCAATAACGGCCGAAGTGTTTATTGTGTATTTCAGGGGCTGGAGAGGCAAGAGCAATCCTTTTCAAGTGCCCAAATCCTTGGCACAAGCACTGCTGCTCAGAGGGGTGCTGGCAAAAGGAGAATCAGGCACAAGTACATTTACTGGCAGACCTGAGCTGCTGCGAAGGGACAAAAGCACGTCCTTCACTTGGATAAAAATAAGACCAGACCAAACACTCTCTGCTTTGGCACACAACTTCTGTCTTGAGACAGCAGAATGTGCCCACTCCCCTCAGCCTGGAGGAAACAGAAGCTTGCAGCACTGATTTCATCACAAGCTTTCATCAAGCTTGCTTTGCAGCAAAGTCCACACCCACCTGTACTCTTACATGCAGGTTAACTGACCTGTGGCAAATACGGTTTTCCAAAATTCTTTTGCAAATTCAACGTATGTAGCAATTCAGCTCTGCTAGCTTTGAGAGCAGATGAATGCAGCCTCCAGGAGAGACAGACTAAAGCAGTCTGCTGGAGGCATTCCCACCAGGAGCTGGCAGGTCAGGCAGGGAGCACTCACATCCTGCCCACAGTGACCCACAGCACCACAGGAAGGCGAGCAAGCCTTCCCAGGCACCCCCACACTGCCAGGGAATACATAGATTATTCATTTCGGGCACACAAGCAAAGCCCCCTGGCACCAAGCATGCAACACCCTTAGGATTGCCACCATCACCATCTCTGTTCACCAGGCCCCACCAAGTGCCTCCCAACTCCAGCAGCCCCCCTCCATCACCTGGCAGGATGTCACATTTGCTTTTTGTGACAGGCGTGGTGCAGACTCCACTGAAATCCAGAGAGTTGTCCAACATGGCATTTATTCGGCGGAATATATCCGCATTGCTGCAAGTGGAAAGTGCAGGGGCATTCGGGCTATCCCAGCAGTCTTTTATGCTCCTCACAGGATCTTCTTTCTGGTAAAAAAGAACCAGTATGTATGTCAAATAGGCAAGTACTCAGCTTTCAACACATTGTGGAAAGCCTGGACTGCCTCCAATATTCACATTAGCTTAGGTCTTAGCAACACTCAAACCCAATTCTTGGCATTAAAGAAGCAATTAAGCAAACGGGTCAGCAATTTGTCAGCACAGCACACCGGAGCACTGCCCATCACACACAAGTAACAGGGATGGACTTTAGACTGAGAGTCACACCAAACCAGCTGGGCTGTGAACACAGCTCCCTGCTGTTTTTTCTCCAGCACATCACAACACCAGCAGAGATCTGATTAATGAGGGCACACACCTTCTACCCCCAAATCTGTCTCCTGACACCAAGGGACAAGTGGGATGCTCATGCTCCAGGCAGATACAAGCAGCTCCTCTTATGCACACACAGGAGCACAAGGCTCACCTCATTACCCATTTTGGAGTTCTAAACAGTATCTTGGAATGATCTGAGTCAGCAGCAGCCACTCCAGGTTTGCAGAAAAAACCCAAACAACACTGCTTCCCAGCTAATCAAACAGCCCCAAATACTGAGAAAAGGCAGAAGATAAAATCCTGATCTTCCTTTTCAGGCAGCAGCTCCTGACCACAAAGGTAGTTACCCCAAACCATCTGCTTTAGCACAATCCTCCATGGGCATAGATCAACCAGCATCAAGCTTTTGCTACCATCCTAAAAAAAGGACTACCTCTTGTAAAGCTTCTGCCTGAGAAACATCAAACCTCTCCCACACCCTGGTGCCGATCCAGAGAGCCGGGAAGAGCAGCTGCTTTCCCAGCTCTGCTCACAAGCCACTGACATGCAGGCTCGTTCGGGAGCAGCTGCATCACATTTGAGCCTCTGACAATTTAGAAGCCGCTAATCTTCATCGCTCCCAACGTTCTGAGGCCGAGGACGGGTCTACTCGCCATCCAAAAGCCACTGCGGTGCTCTGCTCCCGAACACGCCGAGCAATCGGTTTAAAGAGAGGAGCAGGGAGGCACAACCCCGCCAGTCCTGGCCTCCGGAGCAGAATACCGGCCATTAAATCAAGTTAAACTCAAACCCAAAGAGCTGAAGAGCACCAAGTCTAGCAAACGAGCCCCCTCCTCCTCCAACACACACCGAAGTTCTAAATTGGACCATTTGTACTTGTCAAGAAGACACTTAATTGCAGGCACCTCTTGGATGTGCTTCTGCAACTTTCAGGCATCACTAACCTCCAGTTCTACTTCACTCGCAGACAAGTCTTAAAGCACCGAGCTGGTTTTACCTTCAGATGACCCCTTGCTGATCGTTCAAGAAGGCTGGTCTAAACTGAGCTTCACGTGGAGACGGGAATAATAGCCCAGGCCGTGTCTGGCACTAACATTCCACCCCACACCGTCATTAGACGCGCACGATCTTATCGTTTTCTCCAACTCCCTACCCCTATCTAAAAAGCAAAGTAAACTCAGTCCTGGAAGCAGGAGGAATGAGCTACTGAGCGGTCAACTCGCACGGTGCCTTCAGGCGGGAGCTGAACAATTGCTGGAGAACTCCAGCCCGTTTAGGACTATTAGCATCTCTATAGCGCTGAGGGCTGGGACCTCTGGCTACTGAAGTGCTCAGAGCTGTGCAGGGAAATCACGCTATGAAAAGCCAGTGTCCATAAAGGAGACAGAGGAGTCCTGCAGCTTTATTCGAATAATGGGATAGATTGTCCACTGGGGTACGCCCGCGGGGTTCTCTCCTTCTTGGTTTCGGAGGGCACAACCTCCTCTCAGCCTGAACTCCCGGCCGCACGTTGGCTGCCCTCTTCCTTTCCCCATCAGCTGAGGTACTAGGAAGGTACAACCTGCCCGAACCGCCTGCCACATATTCCCCCTTTTAAACACGTCATTTTCCCTCCAAAGCTCAGAAACTCAGGCTTGTAGGGACCCTTTCTGTTTCCAGGAGTCAAGCTATCTGGGTTCTGTAACAAACCTGCGGCTTCAAGTTGGTAGAGACATTAAGAACCATTTCAAAGAAGTGAACACCCGCACCCTCACGCATGGTTTATACAGAGCCCACCGTCAGACAAGGCGCTGGTACTCTGGGAACATTTACAAGAGTGAAACACGTAAGACTAAAAGCGAGTTGCAAGGCTGAGAGAACAGGCTTTAAGTCATCATTATAAAGAGCAGCTGGAGTACAGAAGCTCAAATTACAAAAGTATTGCCAGTCATCTTTAATAAAAAGGAGCGCCGCATCAGGCTGCCTTGGCACAAGCATGAAACTCCCCATTCTACTCCCGTTCCTGTAAAAGAACCACTTCCAGCGGGAGGCAAAGCTTTTCCGCAGGAGTCTGCACTAGCAAGACTAAATAACCCGGAGCAGGCAGCTGAACGCCCCACCCCGCTCCTTCTCATTTAGCCTCCACAACCGGCAGCACCAGTCCTGCTCCAAACAGGAACAGAAACCAGCGAGAACACAGCCAAGCCTTTCCACAAAAACCCCTTCTGCTAGAGAGCTTTTAACTCTAGACTGTACGGATATCCTTGGGACACTGCAGCACTGCAAGCCCTTGTAAGAAAGGGCTCGTGGCTCACTCTCCCCCAAGCCTAAAGATGCTCCTTTGAGAAGAGCTCCGCAAGTGTCCAGAGCACTCAGAGCGCAAACCACCCCAAAGAGCCTGGACAGGATGAATGCAAGAGTTTGCAAACTGGAGAATCCACCCAAGTGCTTCGGTCTGGGAGGCCCAAAGCCCAGGGAAGCACACCACGCCTGGGGCTGCGCCTCCAGGGCCGGTGCTGCTCTATCATCGAGCAACACAGCACTCCAAAGCCCAGGTAGGATCGGCTTTCCCTACCCCACCTGGAAGGATTTGGTAAATTCAGCACGCTGCCTTCTCCAGGCTTCCCCTGAAAGCCCTCCACACTGCAGCTATCAACTACAGATCGCCTCTGCTTCCAAAGGCACCAGTCAAGCAGCACCGGTGGGCTCTCCTGGCACCATTGAGACGCCCAGGGGTGTAACCAGTGACCCAACAGTCATTCTCAGCCATTCCATCCTGCTGCACCTCACAATCCCAATCCAGAGGCACAGACAGTTTTGTCATGGGATGAACAAGTGAATGGAGAAGCTGATCCAGCTGACGTGTGCTTTAAAGCCATCAGGAGCCAAATACCATTTCCTAACGTCTGGTAAGACACCCAGTTTCTTAGGCAGCTAGAAGCCCCTGGATCAGATCGCTTTCTAGGGAAACCCCTGGATCAGAGCCAAAGGAGAAGGGCAATTCAGTTCTCTGCGGCAGGCACATAGTGCCACAGAGCAAACGATTCTGAGACTGTACATTAAGCCACTGGAGGTCAGAAAAACAGACCCAAGCAGCATTATACACAGACACAGCAAGATGAAGCTCAGGCAGGAAGGGCAGTCCTCCACATCCTGACTCAACTAAGAACTTAAATCTGGGCAGGAAAAGCCATTCCCAGAACACTGGGGTTTCAAGGAGCGTACTGAAAGGCTCCAGACCCCTCTTGCAACCCAGAGAAACAGAACTGAGAAAAGGAACGCCAAGAAACAGAGAGGAGCTCCCCTCCCTCAGAGTAAGAGCACCAGCAAGCCTTACCACCATGGCAGAGAGCTCTTGTTTGCCGGCTGTGCATCAGGAAGCTGGCAGGTCCCTGGAGTTCCCATTCCCCCAAAAGACCCCACAGCCTGCAGAGTTTACCTGCAGGAGGGCCCACTCCAGGCACAGCCAGCAGCACTCAGTCAGTGGCACAACACACACCTCTGCAGCAGAGCACCCCAAAGCTGTCCAAGGCAAGTGGAAATGAGGAACCTCCACAGCCTCACGGCACATACACCTGCAGGAAACCTAGAGACAATGAAATCCCAGGGCTAGGCAGAACCTGCAGCATCACAACAGCACTGGCACAGGATTAGGATAGCCTAATCCTTAGGGAAGTCATTAAACACAGCCTGCCTGCCAGTATAGCCAAGATGTGCATTAGCTTCTGGGGATGCTGTGGAGCAGGCAAGGCTCAGCTACACCACCTCCATCAGTTACAATCCAGACTTTGCTTTTTACATCTTCCATAGAAATCTCCCCCAGGCAGCGCTGTGCCCAGAGGGGCTCTTGGAGCTGTAGCTACAGCCAAGAGGGCTTTCTATCCCAAGGCAAAATGTAAGACACTGTTAAAAGGCACCCATGTCAACACAACCAAGCCAAGATGGCTCCATACTTCAATGAAAGGCAAGTCAGAAAAATCCTTTTTTGTTGGTATGCTTTGCTTCCTGAGCTGAAGTCAGCTACACCCCACAAAACATGACATTGGTGTAACTGTTTCCACCAAGCAACACATTCCCACCCCAAAATTAGGCAAGGCTGCACTAGGTCTCCCATCATCAGCAAGGCTAAAGTTAAGCACCTGTCCCAGGCTTTACTGAGTAGAGATGCCTTGAACACACCTGACTAGAATTAAGACTTAATTCACACGGGAGCACTGACCTCAGAAAAACACCGTTTGCACCAAAATTCCTGTTTTTAAAGGCATTTCACCATGAAGGCAGCTTTGTTTTGTTTTTTTAAGCAAAACACTCTGAAGCCATCACTCACAAGCAGCTTTGTACACAAGCAATACCCACAGCTACCTGTTGCAGTAGATTGTCAAAGCTGAATTAGGGTTTTATTGGTTTAGGGAGACTGTTCCAGTTGAGACGAACTGAAGCAAAGCAACAGGGTCCTGGAGCTCTCCCCTGAGCCCAGCTCCCAGCCTGTGCACAGCTGTACCTGAGGCCTCACTCCAGGTGACCGCACTCCTTGCTAACCCAACACACAGGCGCCAGTAATGAGCGTTAATTAGCTGCAGCTGGGGAACAACAAACCGTTAAAAAGAAACCTTGTTTTTCAGCGGATTTGTCTCACCCAGAAGAGTCACCTTTGTCCATACTCAGTTACCAACGGAGTTTCCTGTGCCACCCCCCATCCCCAACCAGACGCTACATAGACTTTCAGCACATGGTTTAAAAATAAAACAGCACCTCAGGTCACCTTATACACTATAAAAGGTAATTTAAAAGTGTGGAAAAAAAAACTTGCACGAGTACCAGTTCCCGCTCTAGCCAAAACATACCCCATCATCAAACCTGAGAGCAGCTTCATCCCCCTAAACCTCAGAAGAGTGGGATAACAGGTTGCTAGGCTAGGAACTGGTTTCGTCCGGCGTTTCCCTGAAGGAAGCAGCGGTCAGTTAATGGGATCCCTGAGCCTGAGCTCCGCCAGAGCTCCCTGTTCCCCAAGAGTACCTCAGCAGCAGGAGCCCCTCGGGGCCAGTCCGAAGGGAACGGGGAGCCTATATCAGCGCTCGGACAGGAAGCGGGAGAGCTCCTTCCACGGGCGTGCTGAGGGCCCGGGGATCCCACCCGCTCTCCACACAGAGGGACGGGCGGGAACAGCACACCCCGGCAGCACCGCCGCCTGGAACCACGTGGCGGGGCGGCCTCGCGAGACCGCACGTGTTCGCACTCACCGGCGGGAAGGCCATGAGCGGCGCTGCGGGCGGGCGGCCCCAGGACGCGGCAGAGGCGAAGCAAGTCGATACCGAGGACACCGGGAACGACGGAGAGGCCGGCCCGGCCCGCGGGTTTTATAACCGGGCTGTGCGGGGGGTGGGGGCGCGGAGGGAGGGGAGAGGGTGCCGCTGAGGGGCGGGGCTGCGGCGCATGCGCGGAGCACGCGCCGGCCGCGTGGCGTCTGCCCGCCGCCGTCGGCCGGTTCCCGCCACCGCCCCGCGGAGCCGCCTCGCCCCGGGCGCCTTGAGGGGACGGGGTCAGCCTGCGGTCAGCCGAGGGATTCAATCTGCCCCCCTCAGGGGTGGCGTGGTGCCGCTGTCTTGTCTGCCTTCAGCCACCTTCCCAGGGACGCCTCAGCGCTGGCAGCTGCCACGTGCAGGGTGTGGCACTTCCCTGTGCCCCTGCTGTGAGGGGAACGGGATCTCCTAGGCGTTTAATTGAGGTCCTCAAGGGCAGGCTTAGTGTCATGATTTTTTCACACGTGGGCTGTGGTACTCACTCAGCCTCCTTAGAGGGGATGGGAGCCCTGAGAGATTAAATCAGGCCCTCTGAGTGGAGTGGGGTGGTGGTGGCACTGTGCTGCTCTGCTGTAGCCCCCTGGGGGCACCTCAGCGCCAGAAGCTCTCCATTAGCGGGCTGTGGTGCTCACTGAACACCCCATGAGGGAATGGGACTCCTGAGGGGTTAGGTCGGCCCCTCTGAGGGGAGTGGGATGGTGGTCGCAGTGCCCAGCTGGAGCCCCTCGGGGACAGCTCAGGACTGGCAACACACTGTGTTCCTCTGAGGGGAACGAGACCCCAGGGGCCGATGACAGGACTTAAGGACTTAAATCAGCCTCTCTGAGGGGTCTGAGATGGTAGCAGTTCTGACTCTTCACTTCAGCACCTCTGGGGCCCTCACCACACACAGGGTGGGTGCTCACCGAGTGCTCTGTGAGGGTGTGCAGGAAACTCACACTACGAAAAGCCAGTGTCCAGAGGAGTCCTGCAACTTTATTCGAATAAAGTGAGAGATTGTCCCCTGGGGCATATGCCCATGGAGTTCTCTCTCTTGGTTTTGGAGGGCACAGCCTCCTTTTAGCCTAAACTCCCGGCCACATGTTGCCTTCTTCCCATACGCTGAGGTACTAGGAAGGTACAGCCTACCACATATTCCCCCTTTAAACATTTAATTTTCCCACCCAGGTTCAGAAACTCAAGCTTGTATGGACCTTTTGTCTGTTTCAGGAGTCAAACTGGCTTCTCTAACAAACCTGTGGCATGAAGTTGGCAGACATTAAGAACCTTCATCCATGGAATTGTTTGTAAGTACATGAACACACATCTTTCCTGTCAAGGGGAATCGGGTTTCCCAAGAGTAGCAGCAGTGCTGGCAACTCCCACACATGGGCTGTGATGCTCACTGAGCCCGCTCTAGGGGGAATGGGGTCCCCAAGGACTAACATTGTGCCCCTAAGGACTTAAATCAGCTCCTCTGAGGTACTGGCATGGTGGCAGTGCTGTGGCTTTCAGCTTCAGAACCCCTGGGGCCCAGCCTCTTGCCACACACAGGCTGGGGTGTTCACTGAGCCCACTCTGAGCAGAATTGGACACAAACGGGTTAAATTGTGTTCCCCAAGGAAAATGGGGTGATGGCAGTGCTGTGGTGCCTGGCTTTCACCCTTCCAGAGCCCCTTTGGCTCCAGCAGCTCTCCACACACAGGTTCAGCACTCTCCGGGCTCTCCATGGGAGAATGAGACCACCCCCAAGAGCTTAAATCAGTCCCCCTAAGGGGAATGGAGGGGTGGCACTGAAATGCCTGACTACAGCCTCACTCTCAGGGATGCCTCAGTGCTGGCAGCTCCCACATACAGGCTGGGATGCTCACTGAGCCCTCCTTGAGGGAAGGGGACCCTAAGGGGGTTAAAGTGGGGTCCCCAAGGGCAGCTTCAGTGTGCTGGTATCTCTCCACACACAGGCTGTGGCACTCACTGAGCCCATGAGGGGATAGGATCCCAAGGGTTAAATCAGCCTCCCTAAGGGAAATAGGGTGGTGGCATCATTGTGACTCCCAGCATTCTGTGAGGCAGCTGCCACTTCAGCCCCTGTCCTTGTGGGAATAGGCTTTTCCATGTGGAACAAGCACTAGACAGCCAGTGGTTGGTGCTGCTGCTCCAGACAGGGATTTCTCACCTGTCAAAAAACATAAAGGTGTTTTTTTCATCTCTTACCCAGAAAAAACAGAAAGCTCTTCACCCTTTTTGTGACAGTGGAGGCAGTTTGGGGTTCAGACCTTCCCACACATCCTTTGCTCATCCTCTGCCTCAGGTGCCCGGCCTGGCTCTGTGCTGGACTGGATAGCCAGGCCTGGATAGCAGCTTTGGATAGAGAGAGCCAGTGCTCACTGAAATCCCACCCAGGCCATGCTGGGAGGAGAGGTCTTAATAAAGAGTCATGTTTCTTTTTTTTTGTAATCCCGGTTTGGTGATGAAAAGCATCCCTGAGCTGGTCCCAGGAATCCCTCCAGTGACACTGCAGAACAGACCCAGCCCTGACGTAGCAGGCATTTCTGCGGTTGAAGCATGAGCAATTCTGCCTTGAATAAATAGTTGGAGCCCTCCCAAGACTCTCACATCCCTGGTCCAACTGAGCACCTCCTGCCCCAGGGGGTTCGCTCTGACACCATGTGCCAGGTTTTCTCCAGGACCCAGCAGCCACCCACCCCATGAGAGATTCTGCATGTTTCCTGTCACCTCCTCCCACCTGGGGAGGCTGGCAGAGCCTGGCATGGGGGGAATCTGGGGTTCATGTGCCCACAGAGCAGAGGAGGGAATGGGAGCAGGTTGGAGAAGAGCTTTATTGGGAGATCCTGGACATAATAAATAAGGGTTACATTGGGAGATGATGGTGAGGGACTGGGGGCACACTGTGCTCCATGGGGGCTGGAACCGCTTCTGCCCTTCCAAGTAGGACACCTCCTTGCATCCCATCTGCCCCATCCTGCTCCTTCCACCCAGCAGCAAAGCCAGCCCAAGGGTCGCTGCCTGCCACCCTTTTTGGGATTGGGGCAGGGAATAACCTGGCAGAAACAGGGACTAGGGAGTGTTTTGGGGAGCAGCATGGGGCAGAAGGGGTGGGAAGGCAGGGCCACGGGTACGGCAGTGCCCGGCTGTCACTGTGCCAGGGCCTGGATGATGTCCTTCACCAGCATGGTGCCAATGACCATCTTCTCACTGTTGATGGTCAGCTGGGCCGTGGAGCCCTCGCGCCGCTCCAGGGTGATGAGCACCAGGCTCCCGCTTGTCACCGTCTTGGCTGCAAACCTGTTGGGTGGTGAACACAGGGCTTCAAGGCAAGCTGTCCCTTGTCACCCTCTGGTCCCATGGGATGCTCTGGACAGGCAGGTATCTGCCACCCATGGCCACTGTCACATTTGGGTTCATGCAGGCTCCTTGTCCTAAAGGAAGCTCTGAATGCCCCACTGTGATTTGGGTGGGAACAGAGAGGTGACAGCCTTATCCAGGTGTGGGGGTCCAGCTACCTGTACTCATTGCTGGCACCGCAGGGCACACGGCCCACGTTGGCAGCTGAGGTCACTTGCTGGACAATGGTGTGGTCACTTCGGCATTTCTCAGGCAGCGTCAGCTTCTCTGTGATCTCGCTCATGCCCATCAACTTCCCTAGAGCAGGTAACAGAGGCACCTGCCTGTCTCTGGCCACACACCCTGCTGGGCTCTGCTTTGACATGCCCAGAGTAAGCCCCTCCAGCTCCCTGCGTTCAGGTTCTCCATGACATCCTGAGCTGGCTGCTCTGCTTGCTCTTGGTTCAGGGTTCAGTGGATTTGGGAAAATCCTTCATAACCCTTCCTGGGCTCATCCTCATGTTCCTGCCTGGTGGCAGCAGCCACATCCATGAGGATGGGCTCCTCTAGACAGTGTCAGCAATGGAGCTGAGTGCTGCAGGGCACCAAGCACCCCCACTCAACACAGCCCCCATCCATGGGGTCAGGGTGGGGATGTGGTGATCCAGAAGCATGGGGACACAGGGTGTCACTCACTGGACACAGTTCTGGGAGCACCAGAGGTGGCATGAGCCCTTCACACTTTGTGGGGACCCAACAAGGCCACCCTGGCACTAGGGTGGTCACCCCAACCAACAGGCTGGGGGTGCAGGAGGGGGTGAGGGGAGCAGAGCTAGTCTAGGGGCCAGCCGAGCAGCCACTTACCCTCACCCGGCCGTGCCAGGTGCTCTAGGGTGACAGCGAGGGCGGCAAAGGGGACAAAATTTGGGGTGAGTGTCAGTGGTAGATGCCCGTGCAGCACCCTCTCCCCGACCCTGGCCCCACTCACCCTGCTCCTTCTTGAACTCATTCTCACTCATGAAGACAGGGGCCATGAGCTCCCCCACAGGTGGCTGGATGGAGACGTAGAACTGGCGTGTGTGGGTGCTGGGGAGACAGGCAGGTGAGAGGGGCACATGCTCAGAATATGTCCCCTCTCTATATCCTGTTTCCCATCCCTGCCCTCGGTAGGGGTGACCAGGGAAAATTGTGGCACAAAAGGGCTGAAGAATGGGAGGAAACTGTCAGGCTGGACCTGGAGCTGCTGCTGCCTCCTTGTCCCCTGCAGGGAGGCCGGTGCACTTCCTGCTTTCTCCTGACCACCCCATGCCCATTTGAGTGTCTCCTCTTCCCTGAAAGGACTCTGCTGTCCTCAGTCCCCTGGGATTCCCTATGCCCTGCTTCTGTTGTGCCATCCCTTGCTATGTGGAGGGATGTTGATACCTATCCCAATTTCCCCATCTCTGGAGCACCTGATACCCTGATCCCTGGAGACACCCATCCTGCACCGCCCAGTGCCAGATGCTCACCACAGCTGGAAGTTTGCCGCCTGGGTGGAGTCACAGAAGTCGATGCCCATCACCACGCTGGCTGTGTCCCCTGGCGCCAGGCGCTCTGGAACCACAGGGCTGCCACTACATCCCACATTCCCACCCAACCCCTGCCCCCATTCTCCCACAGTGTCACGGCCATGCCGTGCCATGCCATACCGATCTCAGGGAACTCCTGTATCCGCATGCCAGATAGTGGCTTAGGTTCGTTGACTCGCAGGTTCTTCACCTCGGTGTCGGTGTTGTTGGAGATCTGGATCTGGATGGCCACCATGTGGGGGTCACTCGGGAAGGGCCGGCGGCTGAAGCAGTACTCCACTGCAAGCCCCTCGCCTGCCATGCGGTGCAGCAGCTCGTAGGTCTTCACTGCACTGAACGCCGGGCTCAGCAGCTGCACCAGGAGACACCGAGGGCTGCTGAGGGCTTGCTGCAACCCCTGCAGGCGGCAGAGGGCCCAGGAGCCCCTGCAGGTGACAGGGGGCCTGGGAGCTCCCCAGGGAGGGCATGGGGGACACTTACGGTGGGTGTCAGGGAGGTGTCGGTGAGAGTGAGGCCCTCCAGGTCAGTCACCAGGCTGGTAGAGATGATGCTGCTGGAGGGGATGGGCTGGGGAGGAGGGGAAGTGACTGCAGAGTGGGGAGCAGGGAGGAAAGGGTTAACAGAGCTCACAGCCCCATGGATGTGAGGATAGCCTCATGAGGACACCCACATAGGGACAGTTCTAGTGGCTTAGCTCCATGGGGACAGCCCTGGTGGCACAGCTCCATGGCAACAACGACATGGAGACAGCCATGTGGGGGCATCCCTGGTGGCATAGTCCCATTGGGACAACCACATGAGGTCAGGCCCAGTGGCACAGCTCCATGGGGACAACTACATGAGGACAGCCATATGAGGACAGACATGGTGGCATAGTGCCATGTGGACAACTCCACAGGGACAGCCTCATGGGGACGGCCATGTGGGGACAGCCAAGTGGGGACAGCCCAGGTGGCATAGCCCCATGCAGAGAGCCACACAAGGACAACCCAGTGGCACAGCTCTGTTGGTGTAGACACAAATCTGTAGGCTGTCCCTGTGAACAGCCACATGGGCTCAATCCAATAGTCACAGCTGCCTGTCCCACAGCCATCCTCTGGGGACAAGGACCGCTCACCACACCTGTCCTTGTCCCAACTTTGCAGTTGCCAAAGGACCCATGGAGTCCTGATCACACTGGGGTGAGTGCTCCTGCCTTGATTTCCCCAGCACCACCACCATGGCCATTCACATATTCCAGGCAGCCACTCACAGTCATCCAGGTCCAGCAGGGAGATCTCCTTGGCCTTGCTCCTGGGGGGCTGCAGGGGAGCAGAGATGGGGAGTTCAATAGGGGGTCCAGGTATCCCTGTGCAGCTCCCCATCCCAGCCCATCCCAGCCCTCACCACCTTCTTCTGCTTGGCCTCTGCCTCAGAGCCCGAGTCGGAGCCAGAGGAGCTGCTCTCAGAGGTGCTGGCCTCCTCTGATGAGGATTCGGCATGGCCCTTCCTCCCCTGTGGGGCCTTCTTCTTGGCCTTCTTTGCCCCTTCCTCCTCCTCCTCCTCACTGGGGCTGCGGGAAGAGCCCAGCTCAGGGGGCTGGAGAGGGGGTTTTGCTGGGAGCAGCCCTCACCTTCCCAGGGCATACCTGCCCGCACTTCCCAAGATGGCCTTATGGGAACCTTCCTTGTCCTTCCTCTTTGGCCTCTTCTCCTCCTCCTCCTCCTCCTCCTCCTTGTCCTCTGACTGCTCCTCGCTGTCTTCCTCCTCCTCTTCCTCCTCCTCAGTGCCAGAGCTGGAGCTGCCAGAGCTGCTGCTGCTGCCATTCTCTTCGCTGCCGGACTCAGGCTCTGTGGGGGCACAGCTCAGCCCTGCTGCTGTGTCCTCCCACATTCCCTCATCTCCCACTTCATCCCATTACATCCTCCATCCTCCCACTGCATCCCCACACGTGTTGCTGTCTCTCCACTCCATCCTCCCACTGCATCCCTGCATAGTCCCACTGCATTCTGTTGGGTCCCCACTGCCCACCACTGGGTCCCCACTGCCCACCACTGTGTCCCTCCACATCTCCTGCCATGCCCCTCCCATGATGGAGCATCCCCACTGTCATGTCCCCTGGCCAATGCCCCACCATTGTGGCACCTGCCTGATGGCCACAGTTACCACTGCCCAGTGTCTCATGCCATCAGGTCCTCACCACTGTCTGCTGACTCCGTGGGTCCTGACTCTCCCTCTGAGTCAGAGTAGAAAGGCTTCTCCACTTTCTCCTTCCTCTTCTCCCGGCTGGTGCACTTGGTCCACTCAGGAACCTGATGGCACAGGGTTGATGGAACAGGGCCATCACCCATGACTGGGTGATCCAAACAGCCACCCTTGTCCCCCCATCCCCAAGTAGATGTGTGAGCACTAGAGAGGGAACAGGGGCAGGTGTGCAGTACCTGGGCACCTCCTGGGGCTCTTTCAAGACCTTGAGTTAGTGTCCCCCCCTTGGCCCCTCCTCCCCTATGCACCCAGGGTACTCCACGCACCTCCACATTCCTCACAGAGGGGTCAGGGGCCTCGTCTGGCCAGTCAGGCAGCTCCTGGTAGCCCACAGCCTTAGCGTTGAGCAGATGAGACAGGGAGCCCAGCTGGAAATGATCCCGATCTACAATGAGGTGAGAGGAGGCAGCAACTCAGGGACAGCCATGCAGCACTGTAGTGACAGCTTGACCCATGTCCTAATGCCCTGAGACCAGGGATCGGTACCTTTGAAGGAGGACTCCAAGATGGGAGCTGGTTTTTGGGCGAGGAAGAGCTTCTTGGCATACTTATTGAGGGCCCCGCTCTTCTCAGTGGGCACGATGAGCTGGCGGATGAAGCGAGCCCGGTCACGGATGTCATAATTCTGGTCGTACTTGGCCAAGTTGAGGACGTACTGGGTCAACAGCTTGCTCTGTGGCAGAGAACACGCTCGGGGCTGGCCTCTCTCTCCCTGACAGGCAAACTGAGGCATGCCCTGGGATCACACATCCCCAGTACCTGCTTGGAGTTGGTCAGGTAGAGCTTAGCTGCCAGATTGATGACCTGCAGCTTGACGATGTCCTCCTCGTTGGTGAAGGACTTGGCCATCTTCCGCAGCACATCAGGCGCGATCTTGGGCACGTGCTCGCAGTACTCACCAATGAGCCACAAGATGCTGGCTCGCGCCATTGGCACCTGTAAACCGCCCTCAGACATGTGGCACTGCTGCCATCCCCTGCTCCTGTGGGTCAGCAACACCCCAACCAACCTGGATGTTGTCAGTGAGCTTGGCCATGTGCTTGATGATCTCACTGTGCTGGGCCGGCTGCATCTGCAGCAGCTTTTTGATGACCACCACAGATTCGGCCACCACCAGCTCTGTGGGCAGAGACCCAGCCTCAGTTTGGTCCTGCCCTGACAGCAATGGAGCTCCCATTTCACCTCTGCTGTCTGTACTCACCATCCCTGTTGGAGAGAAGCTGGACCAGGCCATTGAGGCAGGTGTCCCGCACCTTCCCAATGTTGGTGGCACAGCGCCCAATGGCTTGGATGGTGGCCGCCACAAAGTCCTTGTCCATGCTGCGGATGTAGGTCTGCACAGGCATGGAAGGCACACATGACACATCACCCATGTGCCAGTGCTGGTCCCCAGTGCTGACCATCCCCCTGGCACTGGTCACACATTGAGGCCCTTTGGAACTCTGATGGGGTTGGTATGGCCTCAGCCCACTTCTCCTGGAGGGGCTCTCCTCTACCCCCTCCATGGTGGTGGCTTGGCACCAAGAGCCTTGCCAGGGCGGCAGCCTCAGTATGGCCATGGCATACCTGGAACTCTCGCAGGATGGTGGAGATGTTGGTCTCGTTAGCCAGGTTGGTGAGGACCTCCAGCTGTGGGAAAGAGGAAGAGATGCGCAGCATATGAGTATGGTGACAAGGCATGGGAGCCTTGATGTCCTCCTGTACCCAGGGCATGAAGACAGCTGACCCAAGGAAAGGGCTTCATGAAGCCCCAAACCCACCCCTGACAGGTTCTGCCAGGTGTTTCCAGCTCACCTTGAGGATCTTAATCTGTGTGGGGTCCGTGGAGCGGATGTAGAAACTTTTCAGATAGGGCTCAAACATCCCCTGCGCGCACAGCCAGAGACATTAGTGTCATCTCTGTCCCCCCCAACCTAGCCAAGGCCACCTCCAGGCTCTGGTGACCTTGCTGGCTATTCCCCATCTCACTCCAACTCCTCCCACACCAAGTCTGAGACTCACCCGCCGCTTGATGGACATGGTGGCCACATTCTGCAGCACAACGTACTGCACCTCACTGTGGGGACAAAGAGGGTACCATGATCAGTGTGGCAGGGTCAGACACCCTCAGCAAGTCCCTGTGAACACAGGCCAGGACCCACTACCAGGCTGGTGCCACCAGGATGCTGTTACCCCATGTCTGGACTGGGCCAGCCCAAAAAGGCCTCCCCAGTGTCCTCCCAGGGATCAGCTTTTTGGGTGTCTCTCACAGAGTCTTGGACCTCCCCATAGGTTCCAGCAACTGGGGTGGAGGGGTAGGACACCACAACAACCCAGGTGCCACAGACCTGTGACTCCGCAGGAGCCGTACCAGTGCCTTGGCAATGACTCCAACCTCTGCCTTGGGTGCCAGGTGGAAGTAGAGCTGTGCCACAGCCATCACCACCTGTGGACACACACCCAAGTGACACCTGGTGGGAATGGGGGACACCCTGAGGAATCGCCGTGTCCCCCAGTCCCACTCTCAGCACTTGGAGATAGCCTGACCCTGAGGACACCCATCCCTGGGTGTTCCTCAAGCACCCCAGTGAGTCTTTGGCCATGGGGACATAATAAGCCCAGGCTGACGGACACCACCAGTGTCCCTGGGGGATGAACAGGGTGGAGTGAAGGTCTCACCGCGGCGTTGCGGCTCTGCAGCAGGGGCTTGGTGTTGCGCAGGAGCAGGCGGTGGTCGGGGTCCATGACGTAGGGCTTGCGCTTGGCCAACGAGGCTGCCTCTGCCTTGGCATCCTTAGAGCCATCCTCCTCCTCAGAGCCATAGAAGGCCTTCTCAGTGTTCTCTTCCAGCAAGGACTCCTGCTGGCAGGTGGGACCCTTTGCATCCCCAAGAACATGCTCCCTTCAGCCCACCTCCCTAGGAGCTCCCAGTTCACCCCCAAGGCTCCCAGGGCATCCTGTGCTCCTGAACTCACGTTCTGGTTGGGGCTGAGGAACTGGGTGCGGGCGTAGCGGGTCAGCATGTTGATGATGACCACTTGCCCCCACTCCTCCACATCAATGAGCAGGTTGCAGAGCTTGCGGTAGTTCTTGTGGATGAGGTCTATGCGCTCTGGGCATACCTCCTCGAACGCCATCACCACGCTGCCAGCCACCAGCTGCAGAAGGAAAGCTCGGGGTGACTTACTGGAGTGGTGACATCATCAACAAGATGCTGTTTTGGTGGGGATGGTGGCATCTCCATGAGGGTGCTGGTTTGGTGGGCAACACTTCCTTGTAGGGAGGCCAGCTCAGTGGAGTTGGTGAATTCCACATGAGGATGTTGGCCCAGTAGGGACAGCAGCACTTCCACAAGGATGCCAGCTCTCCAGGGATGGCTTCATCCCCACAAAGACACCAATTTGGTGGGAATTTCTCCATCACCATGAGGACACCAGGTGTGCCACAGGCAGGCCAGTGATGTTCCCAGATGTAGAGGTGGGGGAGACACAGCACTCTGCTCACCGTGGTCTTGTCTGCCAGCAGCTTCTCAATCACTTCGATGAGCTGGTCCTTCTGGTCTGAGTCGAGGCTGTGAGGGAGGAGCAGGGCAGGTGATGCTGGACCAAACTCCTCCCCATCCCTGCCTGTACCGAGCAGCCAAAGACCCGTATCGGTATACCCTAAATTTAGCAGCTGTCCCCTCCCCCATTACCTGTACAGCTTGGGGATGGCATGGGCGGCTGTCTTGCGCACGTATGGGGACATGTCTGAGGCGGCCTCCTTGATGGCCAGCATCATGATGGGCACGATTATGGGCACACGGATGCTGGACAGGACCCGCAGGGCACTGGCACGAATCAGCTGGTTGGGGTCCTGTGGGGACATGTGCGGGGTGCAGTGCTGCTGTGGGAGGCTCAGCGCTCCTCCAGGCCTCCCCTGCATCCTCAAACCAGCCCACCTTGAGTCCTCGCTGGAAGGTGGAGATGGAAAGCAGGGCCAGATCCTGCTGCTCCTCTGCATAGCGTACCAGGTACACGTACACCAGCTTCTTCACCTGCAGGGTGAAGGTGCCACCTCAGAGCTCCCCAAACTCCAGACAGTCCCCAAAAACAGGGAAAGTGACAGATCCTGGGATGCTGCCAGGGCCACCCAAGATCTTCCTCACCTCAATGTTCTTGCAGGCAACATTTTTCACCACAGCTGGGAAGAGATCAGAGGCATTTTTACCACGGGCAATCATCTAGGGGGAAAAGAAGTGGTGTGACACTGGGCAGCTGGCACAGCAGGGGACAGTACAACATGACACAGCTCGGCACCAGCAGTGGTGCCCACCAGTGACAACAACACCCACCGCCACAATCCTCTTCATGGCCTCCAGCTTGAGCGAATCCTTGTTGCTGTCGAGCATCTCCTTGAGGTCATCGTGCCTGAACCACACCAGGGGGAAAAAAATTCTATTTTCACATTTTTCACCTGTTTTTAGTCTTTTTTTTCTGCTCCCAGCCCTCTATAAGGCCAGCAATTGAACCTTTCATCATGAAATATTTATGGGGACAGGAGTTGGGTTACAGCCAGGTGAAAGAGGAACCGGAGGGACTGGCATGGTGCTAGCACCCAGTGCCATCCTCATCCCAGGCACTGGGACAAGAACCCCGTCCCATCCTAGCTGTCATTGTCACCCTACATTGTCCCTAAACCACAGGGGGTCATCCCCGGCTCTATCCTGGCTTGGCTGGGTGTCTCTTGTTCTTTCATGGACGTAGTGGCATGGATGCGCCAGCACATCCCGATGCAAATCCACTCCCTGGTCCCCTCCCTGGACTGGGAAAATGCCACCAGCCTCTTTTCTAAGGGACACTGGTCCCCCCCCCTAAACTAGGGGCACCTGCAAGGCTGTGTCTACCTGCAGCAACAGGGTGACACCCATGGGAGGATGCTCATCCAGAGCCACCATCACCAGAGGGTCCTGGGGGCGCTCCTTGGGGGAGTCTTACCGCGGCGGTGGCCCGGTGCCAGTGTCCACTGCGGGCTTGGTGCTGGCGAGTGGCCGCAGCTCATCGGCTCGCAGGGCGCTGTAGCAGGTGGGCTGTCCAGCCTCGGTGGCCAGCACTGGGCTTGTCACCTCCTCGGCCACATCACCACCCTCTGGTGTTTTGGGCCGGCCAGCTGGCCCCACCGGTAGCTGCCGCAGCAGCTTCTGCACCGGCGGCAAGGACATCATAGCTTTGACTGGCAGTAGTGGCCTGAGGATGGTGACAGGGCTGTGGCCCCGCTCCTCTGCCCAGCACAGAGGGCTGAAACCTGATGCCGTGGCTGGGGTTGGATTGCAGCCTAGATCAGGAAGCTGTTCCCAGTGGATGAGGCCAACCTGGGATGTCACGTCCTAAGTGACACCTGACCTGCAGTTGGGACTTGGGGACACTGCAGGGAGCTCCTTCCCCAGTCCTGAGTGGCTCAGTCCTGGGCAGGGAACGCACATCATGGTGAGACACTCTACCTGGGTGGTAGGGTGGCATGATGGGGCACCTGTGGGTGTCTGACCTGGGTGGCAGGGTCACATTTGGTGCATTTTACTTGCCCCATGTGCTATGGATGGCTCACAGGAGTGGTGACAGACCTGGTGTGGCTCTGGTGAAGGGCAGCACACAGACACTAAAGGGTGTGGGGGACACTGTGGGTGTGGGGGACACTGCCAGGAGGTCAGGGGGAAGGGGACACTGTCATGAGGGTGGTGACACTGCCAGAGTGGGAGGCACTGATGGCAGATCACTGAGGTAACCTGGACAGACTGGGGGACACAGCTAGGGTGTCAGGGCTGGAGGATGCTGCCAGAGTGGGGGACACTGCCAGTGGGGGTCAGGGGACACTGGCAGACAAGGGAGCAGGGGAGGACTTTCAGGCTGGGAGACATTGCCAAGGAGGGATCAGAGAAGGGGAGACTTGGACAAACTGGGGGACACTGCCAGGGGCTCATGGGAAGGATACACACTCTCACATGGGGACAGTGCCAGTGGGTCATGGATAGAGGGCACTGCCAGACTGGAGGACACT
Organism: Sylvia atricapilla; assembly: GCF_009819655.1. Lineage (NCBI taxonomy): Eukaryota > Metazoa > Chordata > Aves > Passeriformes > Sylviidae > Sylvia > Sylvia atricapilla. The sequence goes on from NC_089152.1 coordinate 17,514,563, forward strand.
GCCTCTGGATCAGGGTTGGGGGAAATTGTCATACTGGGGGACACAGCCAGGGGTAGGGAGTGTTACAGTGCCAGACAGGGGCAAGGGACATTACCAAGGGGTCAGGAAAGAGGAGTTCACTGTGAGATGGGGATACTGCTAGCAGGTCAGGGATGGAGGCCACATCCAGAGTGGGGGACAGTGCCAGGGCCTCAGGATGGAAGTACACTGTCATACTGGGAAACACTGTCAGGGTATCTGAGAGAAGGGGACACTGCCAGGCATTCAGGGAAGGGGGAACCCATTGAGATGGGGATATTGCCAGCAGGTCACAGATCAGGGACACATCCAGAATGGGGGACGCTCTGCAACGTTAGGGAGGAGTACAGGGAGAGGGCACACTCCCAAACTGGGGACACTGCCAGGGAATCAAGACTGGAGGGTCACTGTCATAAGGGGGGACACTACCACAGGGGCAGGGATGGGGAGTCACTGCTGGCCTGGGGGACACAGCCAGGGGTAGGGAACATGATGCTGACAGACAGTGATTCAGTGATTTCCCCCTGGGGCGGCAGGGAGGTGGGGACACTGCCAGAGTGGGGGACACTGGCATGGCAGGGAGGGCCAAGAGACATTCCTGCAGCTCCAGGAGCACACTGCCCCATTCCTCTTCACCCCTGCCCGCCCCCCTCCCACGAGCCTGTCCCAAGCAGGGGTGACATTCCTCTAGCCCCCACCTCCCCATCCCTCTATGCTGGGAACCTCGCTGCGGTGGGGCCGGGGGTGTCAGCCCAGGAGAGCCACAGGAGCCAGCAGATCCCGTGCTGGGAACACGGTGCCCGGGGTGCCCCAGCCCGAGGGTGGGAGGTTCAAGAGGGATCCCCGCACCTGTCCCCCAACCGCACCACCTCCAAAACCCCGCGGTGCTCCCACAAAACCCTCTCCGGCCTTCGCAACCTCCAATGACGGTGGCGGCGACGTGACCGCATTCCCTGCCCCATTCCTGTCCCCATCTCATCCTTATCCCTGTGCACATCACCATCCACATCCCCGTCCCTGTCCCCGTCCCCCCGTGGGGGCCGCTCCAGCCCCGGCTCGGGTACCACTTCCCCGCCGAGGACGGCGGCGGAGGCCTGCAGTGGCGGCCACACGGGCAGGCTCGTCCTTGTCCCCCGCGCCCGCGTTGTCCCCACCTCTTGTAGTCGGAGGAGAAGATGCCGCCGCTGGCGGGGTCGTGGCCGTACTCGGGCTCGCCCAGGCTGGAGGAGCCGCCCTTCTCCTCGCCGTAGGCCGGGCTGGCGGCCATGGCGGCGGGAGGGATGCGGGATGCGGGATGCGGGGGGGACGCGGGAACTGATGTCAGCGCGGGCGGGGACGGGCCCGGCCCCTGCCCCCGCCCGGGGACAGCGCCCGCCTGGATCGACCCCCGCCGACATCGGGAACGGGAGCGCACGGGGAGCCCTGCAGCCCCGGAGGGGACCCTGCACAGGTTTGGGAGCGGGACACGGGGGATTTTAGGAGACATAGCTATGATATAGTGACTTTCACTGAGCTCACAGCGGCACACGAACCAGTCCGGAATCATGAAATTCTGTAACTGCAGTAACAGACATTACTGTGTATGATTATAATTAGACATATTTAAAATCGATTACATTATTGTCAATAATGTCATATGTTTGGATGTTATAATATGTATTATTATATCCTACTACATTACATTTTATTATTATTATTGTATACATTATTATTTTACATGTATTACTGTATGCAGTATACAAAATATACACTTACTTGTGTATTACATATAATTTATATATATATCTCTACATGCTGCATACTGTATACCATATATTGCATGTCATTTATTACATTACATTTTAATAGATTTCAGATTTCATTAATTGTGCAATACTATATATTTGCCATATTCAGTCATACTATATTATAGATAATCCATAAACCATTCTACATTCTACAGTTTATATATAACATAATATATGCAAGATGTTGTATATGCTATATATTATACTATGTTATACTGCAGATTATATGAATTCTGTTATATGCTACACATATATAGTATATAGTATTTAATGTAGTATGTGTACCATTGTGTTTTATGTATTATCTACTGTATGATAAAATTCAATATTTTATGATCTATATTCCACAGGATAGTACATGTGATGTATGATATCTGAATTATTATATATATTAGATATGGTATTAATTTATATTATTCTTATAGATATTGTAATAGATATTGTCGTTTATATTTAATATTATGATCTGTAACATAATAGGAATTATTATGTACTAGATATATTATCATATATTAACTATACTACAGATGTTAAATACAAATATTATAGATATGGCTGTGCATATTAAGATGTTTAATATATATTATATAATATATTACTATAAATTACATCTATAATAAGATATAATTTTGGATATTATTGTAGTTGAGATTTTGTTTGCATTTCTTTGACTTTTCCTGGGTAGTTTATACTATTGACAGATATTCCCACTAGTTTCTCCAGGCAACTGACCAACCCTGGAGCTGGTGTGGATGGGGCAGCACTCATCCCATCCCACAGGAGTGAGGCAGAGAGGGAAAATGCCCACAGTTCAATTAGCAGAATTGAATGAAGCATCTAATTAATGGACAGCAATTAATCTTCAGTGCAGAGACACACTCACTCCAGCCCTCCCTGGGACCCCACAGACCTCCCAGAAACCCCAATCCTGCTTGGACCTCAGACCTTCTGGTGGACCCTGCTGCTCTCCTGGAGACCTCAACCCTCAGGAGACACAGAGAAGAGCCAGACTCCACCTTCTTTCCCCCCTAAACACTGATAAAATCCCCCTGGTCATTCCCTTCTCCCTGCTGAGCTGCACTCAGCTCTGTCAGCTTCCCTTCCCTCTACGGTGTCTCTCCAGTTTGTCCCTGTCTCTCATGCTGGAGAGCCCAGCACAGGACCCAGCACTCCTGGGGTGCCAGGATCACCATGGGTTGGTGACTCACCCCACCCAGCTGCAGATACACTCTACCCCATCAACTGCACCAGTAATGAAGAAGTTGACCAGGACTGGACACGGAGTTGACCCCTGGGGTACAGCACCAGTCTCCAGCCAGACCTGATCCAGCCTTTTGGCCCATTTTCAACTCAGCAGTCAGCAATCTAATATTTGTTTTTATGCTCAAAATGAAATGCCAGCAGTGAAAGAGGCAGGTATTTGTCTCAGGAGGCCATGAGGAGCAAGGAGCAGCCTCTCCCTTCAGGGTGTGTCAAGGTGGGATATCACTTGACAGAGGCTTCTGGGAAAAGTGAGATAACAAATCAGAGAGGGCTGGCTCATGATTTTCATGTAACTGTTTATTGGCGCACAAGAGGACTGACAAGTCACTGGTGCAGTTCTGGTCCCCAGGGGAGGATGCTCCAGCCCCACGTGCTCCCCAGGAGCACCGCCACCTCCATCACTGCAGCGCTGGAGACACCTGGGAAAAAAGTTTGGTGACACTTGGCTGGAGCAGGTGCCAAGGTGCCCCAGGGTGGTGGCACCTGATCTGGTGGTGGCACCCACCATGGCATCAGCAAGGTGTCCCAGCCCCAGGAGGGCGAGGGCAAAGTGGATGCAGTTGTAGGTGATGGCGTTGTACTCCACTGGCTGGTCCATGGCCACCCGGATCCGCCGCTGCAGGGCAGCCACGTCCAGCCCTCCCTTCCTCCGGAGCACCTTGGCCGGGCCCCGTGTCCGCAGGAGGTGGCTCTTGCTGTGCTTAGCCACAATGCCTGACGGTGACATCTCCGAGCTGCCTGCAGGGCAAAGTGGCCTCTATCTATACCCCATGTCCCTTCCATGGAGATGTCCCCATCCCATGACACCTCCTGGGGCTCACATTCCAGGTGGATGATCTCCCCGTCGCCGCAGTAGATGCCAGCGTGGGCGCCCCACCAGCCAGGCCTCCCAGAGACCAGGGGGAAGAGGAAAAGGTCCCCAGGCTGGGGCTCGGTCACCCCGTCGGGGACCATGCTGAAGTGTTGTCCCATCAGCGCCTCACAGAGGAAGAACTCTGCCGTGGTCACTGCCCCGGTTACTGCCTGGGGACCCAGCGTGTTTCAGGGCCACCGGTGCCCTGGGGACACCGGCAGCATCACTGACCTGCTGGCTTATCCCACATCCTTGGTGGCCTAAGCACAGCTTGGGTCTCAGGTCTCCACGGATGGAAACCCTCTAGGAAGGGGCTACTTCCTCTAGGTGCTGAAGCACCCATGGGTGCTGAGGAAAAGGCAGGGCGTGCAGGACTCAGGCCAGTTGTGCCAGGGATGAGACTGGCAGTGCAGGACATGGGGCAATGCCAGCACTTACCTGACTGGAGCTGCTCACCTGGAGGGACAAACACCTTGCATCAGCCTCAGTGGCACCTGTGTCATGGCTTAGCCCTGGCCTGGGCTGCTGCCACCCCCACCCACCCACCTGGCTGGGATTCTCATGCCAGCACCCCCAAACCTGCCTCACCCGGGAACCCATCCAGTGCCAGGGCTGGAGGAACAGCCAGTCCGGGGCTTGCAGGGTCCGAAGGAAGGATCTCGCCTGTGGGGAGAAGGGGCAGGGCGAGAAAAAGACCTGTCCCCCTCTGACACCCATCCCTTGCCACCGCTCATCTCTGCCAGCACGCAGTCCAGCCCAGCTCAGCTTCCCGGGCCACACATCCCCCAGCCCAGCCCCAGCACCAGGCAGGTCCCAGCTGCGGGGGTCCAGAAGCACTGGGTACTATGGCAGAGGGGTGGATCACCTGGATGCAGGTGTCCTTCCTGCTGGCTCTCCCTTTACCTGGGTGAGGAGATTCATCTGCAAGGAGAAAACATGATGTCCCAAGAGCTGGGGACAGCTACCCCATACCTCAGGGACTTACTTCTCTGTCCCCACAGTTGAAGTGACCTGTCGCCCTGCTGAAACCCGAGCTGCAGTCTCAGTGCTCGCTCTGTGCCCTGCTGTCTCACCTTGGGGTCACCTCCAAGGTCCCCTCACTCCACGGTGCTTCCCAAGCTGCTGCTGCTCCAAAGGTGGCTGCGGGGCAGGACCTCAGCCTGCCCCGGCGAGCACCGCGGTGGCTCTTGGCAGCGGCACATGGCTCCACCGGTGCCTGGGAATGTGCCCGGACCGGCTGCACCGTGGCACCGTGCCCATCCTGTAGGGCCAGCCCCAGGGGGGACAAACCCAACCTGGTGTGACATTTCATCCACAAACCTCTTGGGTGACCCCAAAGGAGTCATGAAACAGCCCTGTGGCCGCAGTGCCTTAGTAACCAGTGACTACCAGGCTTATGACAAATCACCTCTCAGTGCAAAAACCCTCTGACCCTGGGAGGCCATCAGCCTGTACCCAGACCCATGCCCCAGGGATGGCCACCAGCCTGTCCCCAGCCCTGTCACCCCAGAATGGTGCATGCCCAGGGTCAGCTCCAGAGTCACATTAAACTTTAATCCTGGTGCTGGGGGTCAGTGAAGGCTTTAGTAGGGCTCAGGCGGGTGACTGTCACCCTCTGTCATCGGGCAGCATCCAAAGAATCATTTATCAAGGAGCCTCCAATAAACAAGAGCTAATTACAGGTGAAACCTGAGCCTAGCAGTCAGTGCAGGCAGCCACATTAACCCTTCCCAGCCACCTCCAGTCCCACAGGCAGCGGGAAACTCCTGGAACTTCATGTCATCTTCATGTTGGTCTTGCCCCCTTCTGATCTCCACCATCCTCTCCTGGTCTCTGTTGTCTCATCCACATGTACCCATCACATCCTTCTCATTCCCATCCTCCCCTCCCAGTCCCCATCATCCCATCTCAGTTCTTACTCTCCCCTCATGATGTCCATCCACCCCTATTGCATCCCACTGCACCCTCATGATCTCTGTCACACCTTCCTAGCCCCCATCGTCCTCACATGGTCCCTGTTGTCATATCCTGGTCCTCATCATCCCTTCCTGGTCACTGCTGTCATCTCCTGCTTTCCATATTTGTCATTGTCTCTGGGTCACCATCAGAACATACACATTCCCATTGTCCCCTCCTGATCCTCATTATTGCCTTCCAGTCCTCATCACCTCCTCCTTGTTCCCATCACCCCCTCCTGATCCTTGTTTGTCACCTCTTGGTCCCCATCATCTCCCCTCCCTCCCTCAATGACTCCTCTTGGTCTTCATCGTCTCCTCCTGGTCCCCACTGTCTCCTCTTGGTCTCCAATATATCCTACTCATTCCCGTCATCTTTTCTTTGTCCGCATTATCTCCTCCTTGTCCTCACTGTCCTGCCCCGTTCCCCACCACTCCATGCCATCACCAGTAGGAGCAGGACTGCCAGGACAGTGGTGCTTCCCTGGGTCACTCAATGTCCCCAGCCAAGCTGTCCCTGGCCAGGGTGCATCCACCAGCTCCCCACAGCCAGTGGGATTAGGGTGGCTGAAGCCCTGGGGCTGCTCCTGACCGCAGGTCTCAAGCCCACCGCCAACATCTTTGGGTAATTAGTAAATTAGTAATTAAACACTCTCTGCCTGCTGGGGGGAAGGGGGGTAGATCCCGAGGTTTTAGGCTGGGTAATCCCGTGGCATCTGCCCCAGCATCTGTCACCAAGCCGAGTCACGACCCTGCCTCGGGCTTTAACATTTGCTCCTTCACCCCCACCCACCACCCACAGCCCCTCGGCCGTGGTGTCAGGCTGGCTCATGTCGCACCCAACACAGGCTGGGTTGGGCTCCCAGAGCGCCCAGTTGGGTGCTCATGGAGCCCTCATCCCTGGGAAGAGGACAGGGTGCTGCTCCACGGGGAGCCTGCCACAGGGACAGCACCCGCTGGGTGTAATGGAGAAACGGGGTGGGAAACCATATTTTTGTAATTATTGGCTTTCCTGGGGGTGCTGATGATTGGCTAGCAGCAGATGGTTGGCCCTGCTAATCCCCCTCCCAAATCCCTGCTCCAGAGCTGGCTTTTACCCAACGGCGAGGAGGGGACGGGCAAATTAGCCGACTCAGCAGTATCGCCACGCCGGCCGCTCCCCACTGTCCCCGGTACTGGCCGCCCGTGTCCCCATGGATGGGCTGGCACGCCGGGATCCAGGTGTTCCTGGCACCCCGGATCGGGCACCGGGGGGTGTTTCACCCATGGGTGAGAGGTGTGGAGGCACCCAAGGGCCGGGCAGGGAGGTGACAGCTTGCTCCCGCCGCATTAGCCCAGCGTCATAATTCTGCCGCGGGAGGAGGCGGCCACTGCCGCAGATGGTGGCGGTCAGAGATCTGGGTCAGGACAGGGGGCTGCGGGTGGGACAGGGCACCCTGGGGAAATGGGGGGTCCCAGGGTGGGAGGGGGCTGGAGGCAGGGGCCATGGAGCCGTGGTGAAGGCAGGGAATGGGGTCATGGTGCAGGCAGGCAGGATGGTGGAGCCATGTAGAGTCAGGAGAGGTGATGGAATGTTGCTGCACACGGGAACGTGGAGCCACGGGGCAGGCAAAGCTGATAGAGTGAGTCTCAGTGCAGACAGTTAAAATGGAGAAACACTGCAGGCAAAAGGGATGGAAACAGGCTGTAGGCAGGAGGATGGAGCCACGCCGCAGGCAGGGGGATGCAGGAACGCTGCAGGCAGCGGCGACGGAGACACACATCAGCCAGAGATGCCGGAGGGGTGACACCCAACCCCTGGATCCACTGGAGTCACTGCTGCCAGCCCTCAGCAGGGACCTGTTGCCAGTGCCTGTCCCCTGGGCCAACTTCAGGGCATCAACACCCCCGAGCCTCTCTGGAAGGGGCACAGCAGGGCGGGACCCCCTGTCCTCAGCCTGGCCCATCGCTGGGGACAAGCCGGGCCCGTGACGGTGGCCGCCCGCCACCCCCCTGAGCGGGGCGGGTGGGGGCTTTAGCGGCTAAAGCCACAAATCCCAAATTGTGCTGCCCTGTTACCGCGAGGGTTTAGCGGTGGTTGCGTAACCCCGGGGCCACCTGGCCCCCACCCTCTGCCGTGTCAGCAGCCCCGACACCCGTGGAGGGCCCCGTCCCCCGGCACGGGATGCTGAGGCACAGCGGGGCCCCTACCGAGCATCCCCCCTCCCTTCGCCATCAGGGCCGGTAATTAATTACTTGGGGGCAGGGAAATTACCCCCCTTAATTACCACTTTTCGTTATTCCCCTCTAACCGCCTTAGTGAAGGGCTTATGCGCTTACAGGACCTGGTGGGTCCCAAGGGGAGGACGACACATGTGGGGGGTCCCCAGCCCAAGCCCCATCTCCTGCGTCTGCCGCAATCTCGGCCCCTCATTGCGGGGGGCTGTGGGGACCGACACGGTGACACCTGTACGGTGGCCCGCGGCGGCGCGCGGCGGGGGTGGCTTGGGTGTCGCGGGGTTTAGGGTTACAGGGCTGGGGCTCAGCACCTTTTTAATTCTTCATCGTGTGGCTGATTGATCCCCCCCGCCCCGCGCAGACACTAAAGATTAAGAGGGTGACAAAGAGGCGGCTGCTTACACAGCGCCCGCCGCTAAGCCGCCTTGAAGAGAGCAAGGCAAGAGCCTCGCTGGCCGCAGAGCCGGAGCACCCACCGCCGGGCCAGACCCTCCGCGGGGATCCAGACAGACAGGACAGGGATAGGTCGGGAACGCCGGGAGCGGGATGGCTGCGTCGCCGGCGGGGTCGGTGGTGAGCGCCGGGCTGGATGAGAGTCCCACGGGTAAGACGTGGTTCCACTGAACCGGGTGCGACTCGGAGGGAAATGGGTTTTTTCTCTGGGATGTCTGGGCCCCCACTGTGGTCATTCCTCAAGATGCCTGGGTGTCCTCTTCATGGTTCCTCTCTGGGATACTTGGAATCCTGTAATGGTCAATCACTGAGATACTTAGGGTCCTCCACTACAGTTTTTCTCTGAGATGCCTGAGATCATCATGGCCTTCTTCTGGATGCCTTTGGTCCCCATCGTGGTCCTTCTCTGAGATATCTTGGGGGTTCCTATTATGGTTCATCTCCAAGACACCCAGTGTTCCCATCATAGTTGTCTGGGATTTTTGCATTCTCCATTGCCATCCTTCTCCAGAATGGCTGGACTTCTCCTCATGGTCCTTATCCTGGGTGTCCAGGGTTCCATTCATGGTCTGCTAGGATGCCTGGGGTCTTCAGCTGTAATCCTTCTCCAAGATGCTGAGTCCCCATCATGGTCCTTCCCTAGGCCAGGATGCCTGCATTGCCCGACCCTCTCCATGGTATCCATCGTCCTCATTTGAGTTCCTTCTCCAGGACGCCTGAGGTCCCCAGCTATGCCCCTTCTGCAGGATTCCTGGGGTCCCCAGTCAAAACCTTCTCCTGGATACCCTTGGTCCCTGGCCCTTCACCACGATCCCCACAGTTCCCTCCTGTGACTCTTATTTGGGGTGTCCCATGTCCCCAGAGTTGTCCCTTCTCCAGGACACCTCCCCTCCCTGATTGCAGCCATTCTCTGGGATGCTCAGTCCCCTTCCTGGGATGCCCGGTGTCCACATCCCTAAGAGCACCATTTTTTATTTTTCAAAATTCCTGTGAGAACTCATCCTGCATCACTCCGTGTGCTGGGCTGTGGGAGAATGGTGAACCCCGTGTGGAGCCCCTGAGGTGTCCCCATTCATGTCCCTGGGTTGAACCAGCAGAGGCAGGAGCCATCCCATCTCCAGGATGGGAGGCAGCAGCGACTGGTGGGTGGTACAGGGACATTGGGATGCCCTGAGTCAAGCCAGTTATGATGGTTCCACTCCCACAGGGCTGACCCCGGCTCCCGGGAAAGAGCTGAGCCCGGTGCTGCTGTGCAAGGTGTGCGGGGACACCAGCAGCGGGAAGCACTACGGCATCTACGCCTGCAACGGCTGCAGCGGCTTCTTCAAGCGCAGTGTCCGCAGGAAGCTCATCTACAGGTGGGGACAGGCGTGGGAGTGGGAGTCCCCACGGGGCAGGGGATGGCAGCCAGAGGGACAGGGACCCCGCAGATGGGCATCGAGGGGGGCAAGAACCAGGGACCCATGGACAGACACTGTGAAGGAAAGTACACCCCGCAGGGCAGGGACCCCGGGAATGGCCAGCCAGGGAGTCAGGGATGCAGAGGATGGACACAGCGGGGCAGGAGTGGGAGGAACAGGCACCCAGCAGGGCAGGGACCCCAGGGGAGGGGGCAGCCAGCAGGGAAGGGTTGGTCCCCCTGTGGGACCTTGCAGATGGACACCCAGCAGGACAGGGAGCTTTGGGGCAGGCACTCAGTGGGGCAGGGTACTCCAGGATGGACACTCGGCAGGGCATGGGCATTGGGTGGGGCAGAGACCTAGGGGTGCTTAAAACCATTCAGGGGACAGGCATGCAGGGGGAGAGGCCCCTGTGGAGAGGGTGTCCAGGGCCCCCTGATGGGGCCAAAACACCCATCCAGGCAGAGCATTTACTGGGACAAGGTACCTATGGAGTGGGGACAGGGCACCCACTGGGGACAGGACACCTCTTGAGGACAGGGTGCCCACAGTGGTGGGGCACTTGTTGGGGGAGACATGGTACCTATGGGGGACAGGGGCCACCTCAGGAGCTGCAGCCAGGTGCCACCTCTCCCCATAGGTGCCAGGCAGGGACGGGGCTGTGCCCAGTGGACAAGGCTCACCGCAACCAGTGCCAGGCGTGCCGGCTCAAGAAGTGCCTGCAGGCTGGCATGAACAAGGATGGTAAGACTGGGGGGGACACACAGTGACGAATAGCAGGGGGTGACAGCGGGGTGGCCGGAGCTGATGCTACCTTGTCTGCACAGCTGTGCAGAATGAGCGCCAGCCCCGCAGCACAGCCCAGGTCCAGCTGGACAGCATCCAGCTGGATGCTGAGCTGCCCCCTGAGCACGTGGCCACCACATGTGAGGTCCCCCCGTCACCTTGTCCGGCTCCTCGTGGTCCCGGTGGCACTGTCACCCCCGGTCCCCGCGTGCCCACGCCACCCACCAACCATCGCTTCATGGCCAGCCTGATGACGGCCGAGACCTGCGCCAAGCTGGAGCCCGAGGACGGTGGGTGGCTGCCTGTGGAAAGGGGGGTGGGTGGGTGGTGGATGTCCCCATGGCGTGGTGACAACCCATGTCCCTTCCACCCCTGCAGCTGATGAGACAGTGGATGTGACGGGAAGTGAGCCAGAGCGGGCAACCGGCGAGTACCAGGTGGCCCCATACCCGGCAGCCAGCCCCGAAAACATCTATGAGACCTCAGCACGTCTCCTCTTCATGGCTGTGAAATGGGCCAAGAACCTGCCCGTCTTCTCCAACCTGCCCTTCCGTGACCAGGTGGGGCTGGCAGTCTCCATGAGGAACTGGGGGTCTCCCTATAGGGCAACAAGAACCCCCGGAAAAGTAGCAGCCACTTGGGGTAGCTGGAGCATCTCCACAACATTCTTAGGGCTCCCCTGCAGATGCTCATCAGCCCAACCAGCTGTGGTGGCTACAGGTCCTGGAGACTTGGGGGGTGACAGAGGTTTTGGGGTTCCCTCCCGCTCTCCCCAGGTGATCCTGCTGGAGGAAGCATGGAGTGAGCTGTTCCTGCTCTGTGCTATCCAGTGGTCCATGCCCCTGGAGAGCTGCCCACTCCTGGCTGTCCCCGAGCCGACCCCTGGCAAGCTGCTGCCGGCCACCCTGGACGTGCGGGCGCTGCAGGAGACCCTCGGCCGCTTCAAGGCGCTGGCCGTGGACCCCACGGAATTTGCCTGCATGAAGGCCGTGGTGCTCTTCAAACCAGGTGAGGCCACCCCCAGCACCCACCACTGGCCATCCCCGTGCCCCTCCCCAGCCTGTCACCCCCTTGTCCCTGCAGAGACCCGTGGCCTGAAGGACCCCGAGCAGGTGGAGAACCTGCAGGACCAGTCACAGGTGATGCTGGGCCAGCACAACCGTTCCCACTACCCTGGGCAACCCGTCAGGTACTGCTGTCCCCACATCCTCAGGGGTGACACCAGGGTGGGACACCCACCCATGGCCACCGCTCCATCCCCCAGGTTTGGGAAGCTGCTGCTGCTCCTCCCAGCGCTGCGCTTCATCTCCTCGGAGCGTGTGGAGCTGCTCTTCTTCCGCCGCACCATCGGCAACACCCCCATGGAGAAGCTGCTGTGTGACATGTTCAAGAACTGAACCCCCTGCCTGTTGTCACCTGGCTTGTTTGTCACCCTGCGCTGGCACCCTGTCACCCTCACCCTGGGTCTCCTCGCCCTGGGGTGTGAAGGTGCCCATGGCCCCATCTCTGGGGCAATGTCCAGGACTGTGGAATGCTGCTGGCAGCCGGGAAGCGGGAGCAGCCTCCCTGGGGGCGGAAGGGGGATGTCCCCAGGTGAGTGCCCAGTGCGCTGGCAGCACCTCACTGACGGTGCCCCAAATGCTGCAGGGACCCAGGCAAAGGCAGCTTGGCACTGCGAGGACCTGCCGCCCCCCAGGTGTCACCGGTCTGGGGGACACTTGCTCAGGGATGACGCCAGCCTGGGCCGTAACATCAGCCAGGGATGACAAGGGCCAAGGGTGGTGCCAGCCTCGGAGTGCCACCAGCCCGGGGGTGACACTGGCCAAAGACTGGGACATCCTCAGGCTGATCCCAGGGCTGAAACTGGACAGGGGTGACCCCAGCCTGGGGTGACATGTGGTGACAGACCCTTGTCCCAGTGTTCTGGGGTCTCCCAATTGTGCCCCCCATTTTATACTCGGAATAAAGAGAACTTTGCACCCAGAGTCCCTGTGCCAATGACTTGTGTCCCCTGGGATGGGCACTGGGGGGGACCAGCTGAATGGTAATAACCTGAACAGAAATAAATAAAAATCAATAATCTGAATAGAAGTACCTTGAAAATAAATTATCTGAATGGAAATAAACAAAATCTAAGTAAAATTAGTATAAATAATCTGAATTAAATAATCAATATAAGTGAGATAAATAGAAAAAGAAGAATGAAAATAAAATGAAAATAAATAACCTGAAATTATCTGAATATAAAAATGATAAATATGAATAATCTGTTTGGAAATAATCTATTGGAAAGAATGTGAATGAAATAATTGAAATAGAAATATAATGAAACTAAATAAACTGAAATACTCTGAATAGCCATTAACTGAAAATAAACTATCTTATTGTAAGATGAATATGAATAATCTGACTGGATAAAATGGGAATGAAATAGTACAAATACAAATAAAATGAAATTAAATAATCTTAATATAAATAAAATGCATGCAAATTATTGGAATATAAATATCTGCTTTGAAATCGCCTTAATTAAATAATCTGAATAGAAAGAAAATAAAGCTAAATAATCTGAAATAATATAAATAGAAATAAATTGAGAATAAACAAACTGTATATAAATAAACATAATGGATCTCACTGGATGTCACATGAATTAAATTATGTGGACAGAAATAAAATGAAGTAATCTGAATAGAAATAAATTGAAAATAAATAGTCTGAATATAAACAGTCTACCTGAAGAGAAATGCAAGTGCCCCCACATGTCACTGCCCAGACTCACCTGGTCTGGTCACTGTTTATATGGTCTAAAACTAACCTGAAGAGAAATAATCTGAAATAATCTGAATACAAAAAAAAATGAAAATAAATTATCTAAATATAAAAGAAATATAAATTATCTGATTAAAATAATTAGTTTATAAATAATCTGTATATACATAAATAAAAACAACGTGAATAACAAGTAAGAGGAACAGAAATTCTCTGAACATAAATAATGAGAATGTGAATAACCAGCATTAAAACAATCCAAAGGAAAGTGATCTGGAGCCCTGGCTCCTTATCCCAGCTCCTCCATCCACACCACCTCGGGATGTTGAGCTGCTCCATCCACACGGGGATCAGCGAAACCCACAACTTCAGATGGGAAAAGCCCCAGACCCCCGGGATGTGGGCAGGGAGTGGCAGGAACAGTGTCCCACTGGGAAATCTTGGCCTTTGCAGAATGACACTTTTATTTGTCCGTTTTTGTCAGTTTGTACAAGATTCCGAGCGCGGGCGACGCGGGATAATATATCCTCTTACATACAGACTCTGTTTAGTTTACAAGCAGCGACTTTATAAATTACTTAGAAAACTTCCCATGAAAAATAACAATAATTCCCCTTGCAGCCCTCCAGTAGTCAGTACATTCAGCCCTCTGGAAAACCCTCAGGGACCCCAAATCCTGCCAGGGAAGGGCTGGGAAGGAGCAGGGGAGACGCCGGGGGAAGGGGGCCCTGGAAACACACCATTATCCCTCCAGTCCTGCTCAGCTCCTGCCAGAGCTGGATTTCATACAGATATATATATATATATATATGTTTCTTTGACATATGTTTTTCTTTATACATATAACCACAAATATATTTTATATATATATATAAAGAAACATATTTTCTATATATTCTATATATATTCCATACGTTTATCTGTGTCAAGAGGTCTATTTTATTTACATATTTTCCCTACATTCCATACATTTTTATATATATGAAGAATAGAGAGAAAATATATTTCTTTATATATACTATATATTTCCTTTATATATTTCTTTACAGAGAAACAGACTCTTTATATAAAGAAATATATAAATGTATGTGAAGAAACATATATAAACATACATATTAAACATATATTAAATATATGTTTAAATCATATAACATTAAATATGTTTCTACATAGACAGGAAATACATTAAAATATATATAAAGTAATAAATATTCTTTATATAGTACATATCTCCTCCTTTAAATATATATACTTCCGTATATATAAATATATAAGCATATATAAAGAAATATGTATTCTTTATATATAGAATATTTTATATATTTATATATAAATATGTACTATATATAAGAAATAGAAAATACATAAATGAATTGTCTTAACATTCTTTTATGCATTTTTTAATCATACAGAGAATATTTATACTTTTGTGTGTATATTTTCTTTATATATAGAATATATATTATATGTTCTTTATATATATATATTTATCACTTAAATATATTTTCCTTATATAGAGATTCAAGATATATAAGGAAAATAAATATATTCCAAAAGAAATTAGCTATATATACATATATATACACATATATACACATATATACATATACATACACACACACGCACACACATGAGTATATATATGTATATATATGTGTATATATATGTGTATATATATATATATTTGCCCAAGCCAGATCTGACGTCCCTGCTCTCATCCTACAGGGATGAGAAAACTGAGGATGAGGCTGGACCCTTCCCTTGTCCCCAGGATCTCCTCCCCTGGGGCTATTTTAAGGGCAATTCCGGGGTTTTTAGTTCAAGAGGCTCAAAAGGCTGGTTTGGCACCAAGCACTTGGATGCTCCCCGTGATCCCAGCTCCCAGACAATCTGGCATGGCTCCCCAGGAGTTTCCTCTTTTGTGGTCATCATCCACCTTCCCTGTGCATCCAGGTTGGTCCCCAAAGCCCTGTTTTCCCCTCTGGGGCTGGGAAAATCCCATTTTTCCCCATGGATGGGGTGATTGACTGGGTCTTGCTCCACACCCAGGCCAATGCAGTTCCCACTCTCCCTGCGGCATCTGTCACTTCCCCCGTTGGAAAAAAAAAAATTAAAGATAACATGAAAAAAAAAAAAAGTCAAATTTCAAATATCAAATAAAAAATAACCCCAATAAATAAACCATCCCTGGAATGGGCAGAGGGAGAGGGGACCAAGGAGCAGCTCAGCCAAACCCAGGCATGCTGGGAAAAGGCAAAATCCTCAGGAAAACTCCATTTTTTGCTGTTTTCCCCATTTTTGATAGCATTTCAGGAAAGGACGAGCCCCTGCTCAGCCCACCTGGGAGGACAGATTCAGCCTTTATAAATCTAATTAGTGCCCTGGGGGTCCCAATTTTGCCTTTCCAGAAGTCTTCTGGTATCCAGAGCTTTTCCAGGTGCCACCGAGGATGATGATGAAACACCTGGGGAGGGATTACAAGCTGAGTCATTAAATTAATTAATTAGCATTGTTAACTAGTCCTATGATGGGTTATGATGGGCGAATTACACTTCCAGGGATTTCTTACAGAAAAGAAAATTCCATGTTTTATTGAGTGATGGCTGGTGACAACAATGGTGACACCAAGGATGGCTCAGCCAATTGCTCCCCTCCTCTCCAGCCCAAAAATAATAATAATAATAATAATAATAACAACAACAATAATAATAATAATAGTAAAAACAAAGAAAAAATTCCGTCTGGGGAAAATATAAAAAAAAAATTAAAAAAATATATATTTACAGGAAACTCCAGGAACCAGCATATAAACAAATACCGCTTCAAGTAGTCCTCGATTATTATTAATTATTATTATTTTTTAATACTGATGATCTCCAGGGAAAAAAAAAAAAAAAAAAGAGGAAAGGTGGTTAGGTCTTGTTAAAAAATAAAAACCCAAAGGGAAAAGGTGATTTTTGGCAGGTTTTAACACTTTTCCATGCACTCAGCATTGGCGTGGATGAGGTGGTTAAAGCGGGGAGGGCTTGGCTGCAGTGGAGCTGGCTTGGGGTGCTCCCGTGGGATTCTCAGGCTTGGTTTGCTCCTACCAACAGGCGATGGCGATTCGGCACGAGGATTTGGCGGAGGATGCTCTGAGCCGTGGGATGCTCCGAGGGGAAGGGCCAGGAGCCGGCCACTGCCTCCCACCCCCGGCCACCCTCCCAAGGTCTCAACCCCCCCAAATCGTTAAGGCCACCGTTAAAACCGTCCCCTCCTGGCCTTTTTAATTAAGAATTCATCTCCTGGCATTAACGAGGAAGCCATCAGAGCACTGCCAATGGGCCGGATGCCCCGGCACGGACACGGCCCCGGGGTTGGAGCATCTCAGACCATGAACTCGTTGTTCCCCAGGAGGACAAGGGGTTGGGTGGCGGCGCAATCGGCCTCAGGGTTCCTCTTGCGTCCCCCTCCAGGCCCCCCAGAGTCCGGGGGCTCTTTGGTTTTTGGGGGGGAAGTTTTCACACTCTTCAGTTTCTGTTTGCCTTTCTCCGGGTTGAAGGTCCCACGTGTGGTGAACTGCGGCCGGTCCTCGGGATAACGGAGGGGCCCTGCCAGGCCCTCGGGGCTTGCCCGGGTTTCGGGGGCCTCGCCGTGTGCCCCCGCTCGGTAAAAAGGAGATTTGGAGTACATCTGGAAGCGCTTCCGGGGCAGGTGGGGCAAGCAGGAGGTGGACGACTGGGAGGAGGAGGAGGAGATGGGGGTGTCGGCTGTCTCCGCCGGGTCCAGCCGCATCCTGGGGTGCCGTCGCAGCCGGCTCGGCCCCTCGGCCTTGGCGGGGCGCAGGGAGGTAAGTGCTACACTTCTCTCTGCAGGGGCACAAGGACCATGGATGGTCACACCCAGACACCACCCAGGATCCAACCACCCCGCTCCCTGGGGACACACGCTGTGGAAGCCAGGACAACATTTCCAGCATCTCGGTGAAGCAGCATCACCCCAGATGATGCAGCAGGGCTGGAAGAATGTTCACCTCCCCACCAGCCCTGGCTGCTCCCACCCATCCCCCAGGGCCATGTGCTTGAACCCTTAACCCCCTTTTCTGCATACATTTGAACTCTCGACTTTAAATATACTTGAAAATCCCAAATAACTCTTCCCAAAGTGACAGAAAACCATGATGGAAGGTGTCTGCTCCTTGCAGAGAGGTGGACTCCACGACCTTTGAAGGTCCCTTCCAACCCAAATGACTCCATCATAAACCCAAGAACACCTGGATTTACCCGAGCGATCGGAGATGGCTCCTTCAGAGTCAAAGTTCAAATTTTCAGAGCTGTCAGCTGTGCCAATGGAGGCTTCAGACTCAAGGGTTTCGTCGTCGGAGGCGCGAGGCTCCAGTGTCAGCATCTCGAATGTCAGCTCCTCCCTGCAAAGCCAACCCAGACCCACTGACCCAACAGGACCAAAAAGGTGGAGGGGAGAAAGGGATGCACGTGTACTGAGAGATCGTGGAGGGGTGGGAGCCCTCCAGTTATCAACCACACGATGTCAAGCAACATCCAGAGGTTGGGGACATGGCTTGAACCCTCCGCCACACTCACTTTTCTTTCTGCAGGCTCTCGATCTGCTCAGTCAGCACCTTCTCCTCCTGCTGCATGGCCACCTGCTGCTGCTCTGTCACCTCCATCTCCATGGCCTCCTCGCTGCTCATGGTCTCCTCAGGGATGTCGGTCACGGAGGGCAGGCGCCCGGTGACAGGGGACGCGGGGCTGGGGAAGGCGCCGCGCCGCACGCGTCCTTTGCCCTGAAGAGAGACAAGGGTGTCACCACCACGGCCAAGGTGACGTGGCAAACACTCAGGTACCAACCACACTGCTCTCCCAGGGAGCGAAGAAGGCGGCCCCAGACATCGGTCCTCAGTGTGCCGCTGCCGAATGCACCCGGGACCCTCCAAAACCTCAGGCTGGGAGAAGGGCCAGAAGGACTCAACACACTGGAGGGGCTGGGGATGGAGGTGGTGAAGAAGGCAGTGGTGAGGACGATGCTGATGGACCAAGTGCAACAGGTCCAAGCAAGCCCCGCTGGCAGCAGGATGGATTCCCACAAAGCCCACAGCCTGTGCGATGGGAAGCTTGAGGGTGGCTTTGAGTGGGAGCATCACCAAACCTTTGATTTCAGGGCACCTGGCTCCCATTTTATCCTTGGATCAAGTCTCACATCCTTCCCTCATCCACCCTTGGTATTTCCTGAGCATCACAAGGGTCTCACTGACCCCTTCAGCAAATAGGAACTCTCACCCAGTTATGTTGTCCATGCCCTGTCATGTCTCATGTACAGGAGATCCAGAAACTAGGACCACCTCCAGTGGTCCACTGCAAGACAATCAGTGTGGATCTCTGTGCCCACAGTTGAACTTGCTCTGATCTAATGCAACTCTGAAGAACTATCTCACTTTTTTAGTACTGAAACTGAAAATGAAAAAGGATGCAAATGATGGTGGTATAGGTGGAGAGATATATATGCGGCTGTTTTAATCTTCTGAGGAATAGCTCCACAGATCTGCTCCATGGAGCAGAAGAAAAGGGATTCTTGGAGATGAGGGACATGGCAGAGATGAAACAGTTTTTATCTTAACCATCATGACCAGACATCTCACCTACATTCCAGATCCTGACATGACCAGGGTGTCATCCAGGACTTGCTGCCTTCCCCTGACAACCATCACCCAGGAAGAACCTGCATCTCCTTGGGGTTGAAGAGCTTGTTGCAGCTCAATTTTGCTCTCCCTATTTAACCGCTGCAACTGTAGCATCCCTGGGTCTTCCTGACAACCCGTATGTGCCCAGAGCAGATTTTCAGGATAACGGATCCTCCCTTTTTCCATTTAAAGGCCAGATTTCCTCCATTTTAGGCCTTTCATCTTTTAACGTCACATTTCAGAGATCTTTCTTTGTCAGCAAAGCCTCTCCTGTGCCCGATGTTCTTCTGATGACACTTTTCACGTGGGCTCCTGAGCTGAAGCACAGCTCTCTGAATCCTATTAGACAAAAGCCCCAAGATCCCAAAGATCCCACTGGCTCGTGGACTTAAGCCCCTGAGAAATGCCATGCTCAGGGGAGCAGAGCTCAAATTTTGCTCTCCTTCACCTCCTGACACTCATGGATGTGGAAGAACAGGGGGGAAACTGAGGTAACTTTCATCCTGGGCTGAGCCTTTTAGGAAAGGCTCAGTGAAAGTCCAATGAACATTCCCCAAATCCTGCAGGTGCTTTTCCTGCCTGTCACAATCTCACAGAACTCAAGCTGGGATGAAGTTGGGGAATACAGGGCTTGCTGGTCTCCTCCTCATTCAAGCCTGGGTGTCCTGACCTTGTGTTCAGGGTGGTGGTGCTCCTCCTCCAAGAAGGAGGAGGAGACCTTTGGATGCCTCGTGATCTCCAAGGCTGAGGGTTTTATTCACCATCTTCAAACAGCAGTGCTGTGAAAGCAACTTGATGCTGAAATGCATCCTGAGTGAGAAGAAATTGAGGCGGGACGGGATGAGTCAAGCAAAGTAAAAAAGAGGGAAGCACAGGATGGAAAAAGAAAATAAAATAGAAAATTAAAGTAAGTAGGAAGGGTGTTTTCTGAGGAGCTGCGTGCAGGGATGGCCAAGCACCGGCCCCAGACTCCTGTGCCCAGGGGACCTGCTGGAGGAACGGCGGCTCCGAGGAGCAGCGGGACCGGACAGGTCACAGACAATGGCCGGTGGGACAGAGCTGGAATGAGCGACGGTGACACACAACGAGGGACGCGGCAGCTGCCGTTGATACATACCGGGATTGAACTGCGGGTTATGCTCATAAATCTAACTGCAATTAGTACGGGCTTCTGGATTAGAGAGGAGATGAAAAGGAAAGCAGAAGGTTAGAGTGCACATGCCGCCGCCCCTCCAAAAACCCGCCTTGCTCAGTTTGAGGTTTTTTTCGGTTAACTGAGATGAGTGGGGCAGCTCTGCAACACCAGCTCCACAATCTTGGGCAGCCCCTGCTTGGATTTCATTCCCAAAAGGCGGAAGCAACGTGCCCCTGAGGAGCACAGGGGGCAGGTCCAAGCAGAGAGGCCAGTCAGCTGCTCAGCCCAAGCCTGTGCTGACAGTGCCGTGCCAGGTCCGTCCCTCTCCCGCAGCCCAGCAAGCCAAGCACAGGTGCATCCGCAGCCTGCCGGCGCCCCGCAAGCATGGAAGCTCAATGAGATGGGTTTGAGGCTCCCAAAAAGGCAGTGCGGGAGCAGGGAGAGCCTTTGGGGAACTCATTTTGGGTTCAGATAATGTGACTGAGCACAAAAAACAATGGTCCTGGTCACCCATGGGGTGAGGTTGAGCTGCTCACTAAAAGGCTTGACTCAACTCAGGACCAAACAAGCTCAAATGAAGATGGACATGCTGATCAGGAACATCTGAGCAGGAGTGACAACATTTCCAAGGACTGCTCCCACCTCCTCGTGCTTTGGTATGACTCCCTGCCGAGGTGAGGAGCCACCATGGGGCTGAGGGTCCCTGTCCTGGTGGAGATGGTGTGGGAGTTTGCGAGAGGTTTGGGAGGCTGGGATAAGCAGGAGAAGATAAGGTAGGGTGGCTACAGGGGCAAGGAGAAGACAGGAGGGGACACAGAGGGCTTTGGCACCTCACCATGGATCTGCGGATCAAGGAGAGGCGGCTCTTGGCTTTGTTCTCTGCGAACTCCAGGCTGTTGATGTCCTTGAGACGAGCCTTGTACTTGTTCATCTGCTCGATGACGATTAATTCCACACAACTAAGGGAGAAAAAACCCAAAAGAAGACATAATGGGAGGAGGAAGCCATTTGATCTCAGCTGCTCTGTCTTGTCTTGGCTTGTCCTTCAACAGGACTTCCTGGTAGCTTCTCCCTTAGCACATCCTCTCATTTTATTACAAGGAAAGGATGATTTTGAAGATCTGCACTACTGGAAGAGCACAGAGGAGAAAGTTCCAGCTGGAAGCCAGAAAGGTGAGAATTCTCTTGAAAAGAGTGATCACAGGCTAGAGATGGATTGAGGAACAGCCTAGAGATATTAAAGATCACCAAGGACACCACCAGAGAAATTTACCCGCCATGGAAGAGGGAGTAGTGGAATACAAACCTGGAGAAGGCAGGCTGATTCCAACTCACTTGCACACAGTAACTCTGCAGTAGCCTATGTAACTGAGCCTACTGTTTATTTTTGTCAGGAGGGTGTTTGAGGAAAAAAATAGTCCTTTCCTTGTAATAAAATGAGAGGATGTGCTGGAGCTGAAGTGTGAGAGAGAAGCTACAATGAAATCCTGCTAAAGGACAGGTGTTCCTGCCAGCTGGGTCTCCAAACATGTCTTCAAACTGGTCTTCAATAATTTTAATACCTACTAGAGGTAAAACCACCTATTTCAGAAGCCCGGCCCTTCACTGGAGGGTTTTCATTATTATAATTGACTCCAGTATCTATTTCAAAACCTATTTAATAGAGCCAAACTGAATCTGGGCAACTTCTTCAGTCTTTCTCTGTAAAACCTTTTCAATTACAGCAACCACCATAAATAATTCTAAGTATATTAGTATTACTATTGCTGCAGACCAAACAACTCACCTCCATCAAGCAAAAAAGCCAAAATCAAGAAAGGATCAAGATCTACTTGCCAAAAATGAACTACATTAACTGTAAAATCATGTCAGCACCATGTCAGCTCCACCTCTTCCTGCCAGGCAGGAACAGAAGCTTATCCACTCTTGGGAATCCTCCATCACTTGAAAATCCTCATTTAACAACTTCTTGGGGATCGAGAGAATTTGAAATGTCTTCATGCAGATGCATTTATTTGCACTGATATGCAAAAATTACTGTGTGTTTATCACTTCATGTCAAAGCTCTCAAATTTTGAGCCATTTGACCGTCTTAGGGGTTACCAAGATGTGAATGGTGATGTGGTGGTGGAGCTGGCTCACCCAGCCCCGGGCTCTTACGTGGTGGTTTTGCTGATGTCCTGAACACTCTGTAAGGGGTCCGTTGTGTCGGGGCAGCGGAGGATGCAGGGGGCAAACACAATGGCCAAGGCGTTGGCTGACATGCGGTTGGTCTCCTCTTGGAGGGCAATCCTGAAAAAATAGGGATGGGGAGAGAAGTCAGAGGTGGAGGCACCTCTACTGCAGCTCTTCCACATGGTCATGGATGAAGAGAGGAGATGATATTTATATGATGCAATCTTGCTTTGAGGGAGAAAGACAAACCTCAAGACATCTCAGATATTCCCACAGCAACAACCAGCCCTTTCCACCCAAAACCTTGTCCCTGCTGTGGTGAGAGGCACCACAGAGCTGTTGGAACCACAAGTGTCCGGAGCACAGCAGAGGTCACTCATCAACACAACATTCCTTGGAGAGACAGCTCTCTCACCCCCTGGGAGACACGGCAGATGCAAAAGCCTCAGGTGTTCTGGTGGGAAGGATGCCTGACCATCCTGCCTTTGCCTAAAGCTGCCCAGGCCCAGCATACCTGACCAGGTGGAAGATGAGGCGCTCCAGGGTGCTGAGGTGGGTGCGGGAGAGCTGGTCAATGACCGAGTACACCCCACGCACTGTCTCCTTCCTCTCCTGGAGGCCTGTGGAGAAACCACCAGTGTTTAGGGGCAGCTTCTACTTCTTCCTCCTGTTTAAAATGGTACTTCTTAACATTTAATTTTACTACCTAAAAGACAGAACTTTGCGGCTGAAATTAGCTGAATCATGATGCAAAAGCCACAAAATTGAGATCAAATCACCTGAGGTTTTGCATAAAAACCCCTTTATAGCCAAAAAATCAGACTTTGAAACCAGGTAAATACAATTTGGCAAAACCAGCTGGCTTGGCCCCAAGAGTGAATGAAAAGTTTGGCACTAAAAGTGGCCACCATTTCCCTCTGCCAAGGGAAGGGGAATAGTGTGGGAAGCCCCTCACCCATCACCCGCAGAAACTCCTCGTAGAGCTCAAAGGTCATGAGGGGGTTGGGCAGATCTCGGAGCCACTGCTTGAACACGCTGGCAATGACGTGGATGTTATAGTCGTCTAAATTCACGTTCTCAATATCTGGGTTTGGCACCAGATGAAGCAAGAAGGAAAAGAACAAGAGACAATGATCAATACAAAGCCCAAGACTGGACAAGGTGACTTTTAAAGGTTCCTTCCAACCCAAGTTGTTCTATCATAAAGTACCCTAAAACAAAAAATGTTTATGTGCCTTTAATGGCAACAAATCCAGCACCTAATTTCAGCTCCACATGGGAAAATTAGAGAGAAATACATTTTCCAGGGCAAATAACTTCGGGTGGGACTAGGATTTCTTTTCTCACTGATTGCTAAGGCGTAAGTAAAGCAGCACTTTCCCTTAATTAGAATGACTTTTTTCATAGACTGCTCCCAAAAAGCCATGAGCTAGTGACCTGAGTTATGGCTGGTGATGTGAAATCATTCCTTGCACAGCCCCGAGTCAGGAATGCTGAAGCACTCCACTTTCCTCAGAGATTTCCTCCCCACGCAGGATCTTTTCCCCACCTCCCCTTACCTGTGTCGAGGCCTTGCCGCAGCTCCTTGATCTTGTTGGTGGAGCCTGATTTCCTGTAGATGCCCTCCGTGTAGAGCCCGTGCATTTCGATGTAGTTGATGAGTTTCTCCACCAGCAGCGGCACGGCGCGCTCCTCGCTGGTCAGCCGCGACAGCTCCACGCCGAACTGCCGCGGCGAGAGCTCGGGGTCGTGCTGCACGGGGAAAGGGAGAAAGGCGTTAAAATTCTTCTGCCCTGCAGTGCTGGTGCAGCTTTGGATCCCACTATTCAGAGTCCTTTGGCTGGGCCAGGAGATGTGCGAGTCTAATGAAGGAAGACAGGACAGGTCACAGGTCTTGCAATGATAACCCGGTCTCTGGACATGCACTTGGAGGCAAAAAGTTTGGATTTTCTTTTTTTAACTCCCTCACTGTAGTTATATTCTCAGCCTGGCAGAGTCAGTGAAGCTAGGCATGGTCCTCCTCCACCTCCTGCCCCTCTGGCACCATCTCCAGGGGTGATTTCACTACCCAAAGATGCATGAAGGAGAATAGGCAAATCTGAATCTTGGGTGTTTAGATTAACTGGAAGCATTGACAATTACAAAATATCAATGAACAAACAAGATGTCAAAAAAAGAACAGGAAAAGACCCATCTACACCTGTCAGGAAGGGCCCTTTTGCCAGCTGCAAATGCTTGCTGCAGAGCTGCTATCTGGCAAATTCAAATGTGAAGAAAGTCCTCCTGCACAGGAGATTCTGGATGGGAAAAGTCAAAAGATCCAATAAAATACTGCCACAAATTCTCAGCCCTAGCCAAAGAAAGGTGAGATGCAACTTCACCTTTAGCAAGGCAGTGCCTCCCCTTACAATCACTCCTGCATTTTTCTTTTTCCCACTCAATGTCATTCTTTCATTGATCCTGCAAACCTTAGGAACAGATGAGTGGAAGGTCCCCATGTTGTTTATTTCTCATGACTGATGAGAAAAATGAATGTCTGAAAAAATTAATCAAAGACCTCAGTGAACTTCCCAGATTTTAGAGCACAAACTCTTATGAAGCATTCCCAGCTCTTGCAGAAATAGTGCTAGAAAGGGAAAGAGTGCAGCAAAAATTCTATATATATTCAAAATACAAATATATTCACACACACATCTCTTCAATGTACATATTCAGATTATTCCTTGGGAAAAATGGACTCATGCAGCTTTCTGGGGGCTGTGTGTTATGGAAGATGTTCTCCCCTGAGAAGCCTCCCAGGGAGCAGATAGAACTTTCCACTCATTATTAGCCTGACTCTATTTCCTTTTTTTGGGCACAAAATAAGCTATTTTAAAAAACCCCACCAAATCTTGATGGTTCATTGTTAGCTGGGATGACCTGCTGCACTCATTCCTTGTTCCCATACACTGAAATCCAGTAAACAATATTTAATTCCCCACTAAAGAGGGTAGTGAACATCCTCCACCTGCCCTTCCTCACTTAGCTGTGGCAAGCAAGAACTGACAGTGTGAGAAAAAGTCTGTATCTCCAAGAATAACCCCACATTTCCAAATCCTTAAAAGCTACAAAGCTAGGGAAATTCCTATTATTTCGTGTGGTTACAAGGCAGGGAACAACACTACAACATCTGCTGCATGACTGGGCAGATCTACAGTGACTCATCACTGCATAATTCCCAAAATATCTACAGAACTCAGGTTGGAGAGACCTCTGGGGATCTCTGGTCCAAACTCCTGCTGAAAGGAGGGTGATTTTCCAGCATTCTATCAAGCTTTGCACCTCCAGTAATTTTTATACAAACTTGGGACAATTGTCTCAAGGTATTAAGTGAAAGCAAAGCAATGAGAGACATTTACCTTTTTGGAGCACTTGGTTGTGGTTTTAAGACAGCACTTCTTGTGACAAGCATATTTACATACTGCAATGGAGAAAAGGAGTGTTAAATTATCCCAAAAGTTGCATTGCTGGAGAAACAGGAATTCAAAGGAATTGAGTAGCACTCCTCAGAACTACCGAGTCAAAAGCATGTTGGATTTGCAGTTTGCAGGGGCCAAGTCTATATCAGATGCACTCAAACAAAAATAATGAAGCCTTTAAAATTAAAGGTACCATATTTACATCCATGAAACATTAACCCCACCTCACCACAACAGATCAACTCAGACTATAATCCATAAGTCACTCTGAGCTGTCAGACACAGATACCCTCTGAGACTCAAATGGCATCTCCTTTGCACTGAAATGCTCCAGGGCTGATGCTGCCAACATAATCACAGGAATGGAGGAGGGATGATGGAAAGGTTAATGCATCTCTTTGGGTTTTTCCAAAAAGAGATGGATCAGGCTTTTCCATCATCCCTCCTCTGTTTTCCTGATCTCCCCAAAAACCTGGAGGTCAAACAGAGAAGTCAATAAGTTTGCCAAGGTCAGGATCCCCACAGGCATCCTAGGGACACATTTCCATACCTCACTTTACTGTGTTTCCTACTGTGACAGTTAAATGTGTCTGACATTATGGGATGGCCACATAACCTGATGGGGTGTGTAACACCAAGTTCACTACCTGTGCCAGGAAGGACTGCTGGGATGGACTTACTAATTGACTTCAGGAACCTTAAGACCTGTCCCTAAAGCTCTTCAGGTGTTAAAAAAAATCAAAATTATTTGAGCATGGGGTTGGAGAAAACAGCAGTAAACACATTTCAAAATCCCCAGACTCATCACTATGATAGAAGCACAAGAAAAGGATCAAAGAAAAGGTGCTTACATTTACAAACAGAAGCCCTGTCCATGATCCAGATCAAGGAGGAACAATATTCACAGTATGTGGGGATGCTGTACTGGGTCGCCTTGAAAATGTGGCCATTGTGCTCTTCCACCTGGAGGATAAAGGTTGGGTGGTGAGAAAAGGGAGCTAGTGCTCAGCCTGCTGCAAAATGGAGAGATGAACACAGTCAGCTCTTCAACTTTAGCTCTTGCTTTTATTTGGTATTTTTGTTTCCTTTTCAGCTCAGCAACCCCATAGACAACCCAAACCAACATCCACCTTGTAGGGGAACTGAACCATCATGGAAGCAGGTTGGAAACTCTGACTGAGCTTGGCAGGTCAACTACTTCATGTTAAGAAGGTTTTCTATGCATCTGTGGCCCCTTTGGCTCTGCACCTGCACCCTTCCTACTACCATCATATCCCTTAGGAAAACAGGAGATGTAATGTCCTCCATGTCTGATACTGGAGATGTAAAACACACACTATAAACTTATGCAGAAAGCAAAATGCTTTGCTCTCAGCCCTTTTCTAACAACCCTCAACATTACATTTATGTCTTGGCTGATGAGGGATGTGTTTTCAGAGCCAACCCAAGCGGTCCTTCATTAAGCAAAACAAATCCACCTTCAACGTCTTTCCAACACATCTTTTCAGGGCTGATGTTCAGATCTCAGCCCAAGGTGTGTCATAAGCTGGTCTCTTGACATTCTGGCCCCAAGGACTTTGATTTTTTAATGTGCAGGCTTAACTCACCACATCCGCTTCCTTTTTCCTTCTCTTTTTTCTTTCCGTTTTTGGCACCTGGTGGAAAGAGATTAATCTCGATTTTTGGCCAATTTTGCCAGGTAAAGACTACAGAAGGCTCATATCTAACACTGCCCAGTGCCTTCCAGCCCCATCCTCCAGTACACCTGCAGCCTCAGAAGAGTCACTCGAGAAAACTCTCCTATGGATCACTCCAGTTTTGGCATTGCCCTGGATAGCTCTTTCTATTTTCATCTTGGAGCTGTGAGTAGCTGCTGCTCCAGCTCTGACTCCACCAGCTCTGACCCAAGGGGAGCATGATGCTCAGCCTGCTCTGAAGAAAACCTGCCTGGAGAGAAGGCTGAAGAGGACTCAGAGCAGAAGCACACCAGGAAATGGGATATTTGTAGAACACACACCATCTCCCAAGCCCAGCCTCCGATCCCATGGTCAGCCTCACAGACAATATGGAGCAGAAAGTGAGATCAGGTCTGTGGCACAGTGCAGGCTCTTACTGCTCTAGAAATGGTACCTGAGCCACTGCCCACATCCTCTTCTCCTGCAGCCTAACTCATGGTGATGTGTAGGGTCACTTGGGAAGTGGTCAGGAGATCTGAGAGGGTTTAGCTCTTTCAGCATCCCTCAAAGTTTGAACAAACCTCCCCCCAGAACTAAAGAAGCACCAGGAGCTGCCTTTCCAACCATCCACAGTTGGTAGCAGCTTTGCCCTGGAGATAACATCTAAACCTTGGCATTGGCCAAGCCCAGCTCAGGTCAGTGTGATCTGGGGTTGGCTGAGCCCAGTGACACACAGCCAGCGGGTCACTCCTTGCCTTGTCCAGCTCAGCTTAAAGCAGAGAAGAAAACAGAGGGTCCCAGGTGTCTACAGAAGCACAACCCCGTGGAAAGACAGTTCCCAAATCCTCAACGGAGTTTAAGGAAAATGCCAAGTACCTTCCCTGCGGTGTAGTCCAGGGGTTTGTACTCTATCATATATTCATCCAGGAAGACTTTGAAGGTATTGACCCAGACTTTGACTGGAGACTCACTCCAGTCCCTCTGCTCAAGCCTCATGGTCTTCTCCAGAATCTGCTCGAATAAGGCGTAGAGGTCTTTGTAGCGGATGCTTTTCCCATCGTCCATCTTTTAAGGAAACAGAAGCAAAAAGAAAAGGGATTTTTATACAGCCCAGATTTTTCTGGATAGTTCTTCTCCAGACATTTATTGCAGTCTCACTGGCTTCCAGCTGCTTGGCTAAAGTCCAAGTATGATAAAGAGAAGGAAAAAAAGATCAGACATTTCCACCACTCGCAAAGGTAACACAAAGGTTTCCAGGCACTTTGGGTGACAAATTGGTGTTTATTGACTTTCTGTCATCTCCCCTTTGGCTGGGAGCAAAGCTGTAATGAGGACCAGGAATCTACACCCAATGTATCCTGAAAGCTGGCTCATGAGGAAGAGTTAGTCCCAATTTAGATCACGGGACTGAATACAAAGGAAGCCCATCCATCCTTTGGGATGAGCAAACCAGAAATGGACGGCTTGGCAACACCTGTACCACCAGGAGGACTCGGAATATCCCCTTTCTTCTGGAGGTGGAAGTCCCATGCATCATTTGGTCACTTACTGCCAATGCCGAGGAGTAGAAACTGAAGATGTTTTGTCGGAATTCCTTCAGTGCTTTCTTGAACACGACATCCACCAGCGTGTCCTTCTTGCTATCCTCGTTGTCCAGTTCATTCATCTGGGAAAACAAGAGAGTTTTTGCAGCCATGTCTCTTTTGCTGCAGCAGAGCTGGTGTGAGATGAAGCAGCACTAAGAAGCAGCTGCATGAAAACCAGAAACTTCTCTACACCTGCTCTGGCACCCTTAAATGAATCATTAGCATTACTACAGCTACCCACAGGATCATTTTTACTTTACTGCCTCTGTCTGCTCCTGGATCTCTGTTGGTTTATAGAGCAGTGAGGGCAGGAGTTACCTTTTTCAGAAGAAACTCATCCATGCTCTTCAAGTCGCTGGCACTGGTTATGATCTGCAGGGAGTCGTTCTGCCACTGCACGGGCTCCAGAGCCACGTTGCTGATCTTGACGCTGCGCTTGCGCTTCACCTTGGGAGAGGGCTCCTTGTTCTCCTTGAATTCCCGCCGGTAGATGCCCGACAGCTCAGGACTCCGTGGGGGCGTCAGGTGATGAGGACCCAGCTCTGCTGGTCATAAATGGAGAGAGATTGAGGAGCACATGAAAAATAATTGTGACACTAAAACAGAGAGATGGGCATTGGAATAAACCTGTGAAGGAGGAAGGCATAGTGTAGAACTCACAGGAAGATTAAATGTCATTTCTGCTTTGGTTATTTCCTCCCTCAAGAGAGAAAACATCTGCCCATGTCCAGATGGTGACTGGAAGAATTAGTGACATGAAATTCCTTGAGGTCTGTTATGGATCCCACCCTCTAACCTACTTCCCATTGCTCTGGGTTGGTATACCATCCGTGAATTAAAAGACATGAACTAGAATGGACATATCCCAATTTCCCAACCCAGATTCTCTCTCAGCTGGTCCCGTGTCCCCCCACCACGTACCTTCACCAAGCTGCAAGCCAGGAATGGTCTCTCTGCCAGGGGCTTCCTGCTCCGCATACAGCTCTAGCAGCTCAGACTGGGTAGCGAGCTTCTCCCGGGGGGTTTTCTTCTCCCCCTGCTTTCCCTTCACCCAAAACCTCATCTTGGCTCGTTGAGGCCTGGAAATAAGTCATGGAAAGAGGAACTGCCTTAACTAGGAAAGGTCCTTCTACCCAAAACTATCTCAGTCTTCTGGACCTCCCTGGGGAGATAAACCCATGCAATTTCTACCAGGGAAACGTGGCTACTTGGCCTCAGCAAAGGTGAGAAACTTCAGCTTCATGCATGGGATTGGGTGGTTTGGGACAGGATATGTGGCCCATGTCACCAAAACTTAATTGTGGTGTGAGCCAGACCTGATTGGGCCTGTCCATGGTCATGTAGAAAAGGTGAGATAGCTTTAACTCATGCTGCAGGTAACTCATGCTGCAGGTGGAGCTCCAAAGGAGCCTGGGTGGCTCAACAAGGTGTTGGCAAGCAACAGGAACACAGGAAGGACTTGTCTGCCATCTCCAGCCATGATTCCTACCTCCCATCCAGAGTCAGATTCTTCTGTGTGGCTGCCAGCTTCCCAATCTCCCCTTGGGACATGGTTTTGTGCAGTTTGGCCTGGCCCTCTCCAGAGGTGAATCGCTGCACAGTCTGTAACAATTCCAATCATGAAGCATTTAAAAATAACACAGCTCTTGGGATATCAAATGATTTTTTTTTCCCTATCGAAAACCAGCTATTTCATCTCCTACATCATTCCTTCTATTTGCCTACAGGTGAAAACCTACAGTCCTGGTGAGCCCCTAGAGAAATATTTTAATGACTCCTAATAAAGAGAGGCATTTCCCTTGCTCCAACTCTCCAACCAGGTCCAACCTTCTTTTTCCTTGAGCAACTGGTAATGAAAATGAGTTTGCACCAAGCCACGGGTCCTTATTGCTCAGCCTGCACAGCTCTTCCACCATCTTCCTCCAGACATTCCAGCTTTCCACCCAGAGTGTCCCAAAAGCTACAGTGAAGTGATTCCCCAAGGGAACCTTCCACCACCTGGATCTGTCCTAGCAAATTCCTCCTCCAAAGGAAGGAGGAGAAGGTACTCCTAAAAGTATCAAGGACACACCAAAAGTAACCCTTTAATGAAGAAATTTTGCAGCTTTAATGGAAAATGTCTCCACCTTTGCCACCATTTAAAATGCCCTTGGATAATTTTTAAGGGTGGGATGAATTTGCAGTAATTCAACCTAACAGGATCCCATGAAGTAGCCCAGAAATAGACTTGCCATATTTAAAAAATATCTAAATTTTTGTTCTGCTTTCCAATTGCAGCTGTGGTTTTGGAGCTGGACTCCTGGAGCAGAAACTTTCAGCATGAGGAAAGTGGAGAATCAGGTTGTATGAAAGGATTTGGGACATGATAGTCCTGTAGCTTTCCTGTCACCTCAGTGTCTAAACTGAATGCTCTATGTTTTAAAGCAATTATTTTACTTCTGTTAAAAATGTTTAAATAAGATTCTATAAAAAGTAGGTTGTATGGGGGTCACATTTGCCATATTTGCTCTTTTTCCGTATTTTATTCCTCATCTCCCGGACTAACATCTCTTCCAACCAGGAGATGGCAGCATGGAAGGCAAAATTGCCGCTGGGAAAGTCAGGAACTGCCTAAATCATGAAAGAGACTTAGTTCCTGTCATTCTTACATTTAGGTGATGATCACACAGAAATTGTGGATGGATACTGGGAAAAAAAGCAATTCAAACCCTATAAAAGTGATCTCCATCCAGCCCAAACCTACTACTTGTTTTAAAAATGATCTGTTAAATATTTGCCTCCACAATATGATTTTGTTCTTGAGTAATTTCAACCTTTTGAGTTTCCAGCTTTAGTAAATAAAGACTAAAAGGCATTTTTGGCACAAGATCCTTCTGTTTGAGGTTCTCTGCCAGGAAACTCTGAAGGGAAACTTTCTCAGATGTCAAGAAGAGCATCTGCACCAGAAAATCCCCTATTAGGAAACACCACAAAGCATCATGAAGGCAAATGGCAATAACTGGGGGTCTGAAGTTGTCTCCTGGATGAGGAAAGCACCAAGTATTTTTCCTCTGATAGAGTAACCTGTGTTTCACCCACCCACCCATAACCATGGCCAAGGGACTTATCCCAGCAGGCAGCAGTGCTGTGTGCTGCATGGAAAAGCTTCCTGAAGCTCCTTCTGAATGTCTTAGGACAAGAGATCTTCTTCCATTGCTGGTGCTTCAGCTGTACTTGGGATCAGCTGGTGGCAGGTACTTGGACTCATGTTTGTCAATTCATGGCTTTCGTGTAGAGGGTGGAGCAAAATGACTGGTTCATTACCCAGGTCCCACTCTCTAAGGATGTTTCCAGAGGTTATTTCTGGTGTGATTCCTCTAGCCAAGGCTTTCCATTTATGCAGCTGCTACAGGAAAGTTCTCCAGGCTTAGGTGTCAAACAAGTGGTGTTAACATTTGCTGACAGGAACAGACAGGAGCTGTTCCTCCCACTTGTGTCTCACTGCAAGGTAGGTTAATCCTTGGCTATTCACCAGCCAAAAAAACTTGAATCTTGGTCTTGTCAGGAAGCCCTTAATCCTTAAAGGACCTTGGAGTCAACTGTACCTGCAGCAGCCACCTCATGGACTGGTGCCCCATGGGTTCCAGCTCTGGCTGCAGATGCTCTGGGTGTTTGAAGCTCTGGGATACCCTGAACATGGGTCAGGAGCATTGGACTCCAGTGGGCCTCTACCCACCAGCTGGGGTACACAATCAGTGACCTGACAGCCAAGAAAAAAATGGGCAAAACAGCCAGTGCAGCTGGTGACCCATCATATGCTCAGCTCCATGGGGCTGCATGTGATCTCTTGTTCATCCAGCCAGCAGCCTCGGCTGTGAGCAGGACACAGAAAGAGGCTGTTTTGGAAAGGAATAGCTGGAGGCAGCAGCTGTATGAAGGAGCTATTCACTGGCATGGAACCACCCTGCACATGGCAGCTGCCAGACTTGCCTTCATATGATTATCACAAGACACAGCCAATGTGTCTGCACAGACATCAACCTCTGTACCTCTGCATCTGAACCTGCAACACCCAAGAGGCACCACCAGTCCAGCTTTATCACAGGCTGCTCCACCATCTGCAACACCCAACTGGGCTCTGCTAATAAATACGAATAAACAGGCCCTAAATGTTGCTACTTGTGATGATCCCGACCCAAAAAAACCCTAAGCCAAAGGGCTGGTCCCAAACCTGCAATACAAAATACAGACGGAAACACTGGACACATTGTCAGGACACACAGACGGAGGGTAGGGCTGAGCACACGACATCAGGGGTAGTGTTGGCCTAGAAAGCAGAACTTAGCACACCAGGGGAAAGTCCTGACCACCAGTTAGAACCAGTGCTGGAGAGCAGAGAAGAGGGACGCAGCAGAGGCAGGAGAGAGGTGACACCTACTGCTACTCGCATGCGGTGAGAGCTGTTAAACCAGGTGAGCAGAGTCCCAAGGAGCACTTCCAAGGAGTACAGTGACCCAGGATGCTCCCAAAGATGGAGCTTTACCAGCACAGCACTTTTCACACCCCAGAGGGAGTGATTCCTACAGCTACAATTCCCTTTGTACATGGGCAGCCTCCAAGAGCACAGCAAGGCACTCCAGGTATGGCAGAGGGGGCCGTGGTTTGGTGGTGAACAAGGCAGTGCTGGGTTTGTGGTTGGACTCAACAATCTTAGAGATCTTTTCCAACCTAAATGTTCCTGTGATTCTATGTAAAAAAGTATATTTTACTACATAAAATTCTCCCTTTCCCAATCCACAGGCAGGGATTTGCAAAAGGTGCAGCCAGGTTATCTCAGTCCATAGAGATGTGTCTTTGAATCAGGTTTTGGCTATTCCTGTCTCAACTTCCCAGCAAATTAATCAAGAGCAGGCTGAAAAAATGTATGGAATTTGTAAACCTCTGCCCTCTTCCAGTGAGGAAATTATCCTGGGAAAAATTATCCTATATAGTAAGAGCTGCTAAAAGAAAAGTCATGAAAAGCCCTCCTTGGCCACCTGCTTTTCTTGGAAAAGCAGCTTTTAGGATCACACGGGTTGTTTGCTGGACCCACAGCAATGCTGTGGCACAAAATAAATCTCTGGCTCTGGGTTTCATGCTTTTCTTTGGTTTTACACTCAGCTCCACACCCTGTATTGCAGCTGGAGGAGGGGAACATGGCAGCCCTACCCAGCACTCCACCCAAACTCTCACAGCAGGACATGATTCCTGGCATTTATCCACACTCCTATGGGGACACCTCAGGAAAAAAATTAGGAGCGGGTCAGAATCTGTTGGCCTCTTCCACTCCTGAAACCTCTTGGTTTGGGATTTTCCAAAAGCGGCTTATGTGGGTGGGAGATTAAGCCTGAGATACAAAAGCTCCACTGCACTGGCTCATGTCCTGGACCTACAAAGGGATACTCGTCACTGTGCTTGGAAAGAACACTTAGCTTGGTTGTCTTTGTTTTAAACTCACTATTTCACTCACACTACATTTTCATTGCCCAACTTCCATGATTTTGCTTTCTCTGAGCTGCTGTCTGCCAGCATCACTCTGATAATTGAGGACCGAATAATCATTAGATATTGTGGCTAAGGATAAAAAATTCAAAGTAAAAGAAGGTGCAGGATTTATGTAATTTTGTTGTCTGTTGTTTTTTGGACAATATTTACTTTCCTTTTTTTTTTACAGATGTATATTGACCATTTTTAGATCAAAAGGTTCCAAGGTAAGGATTGAGGTCAAAGGTCCCAAAACAGGTAATTGTGCAGTACAAGTTGTAATGGTCCAGGAAAACTGTGGGAAGTGTGGTGGATAACTAATCAACTCAGGAGCAAGAAATAGAGTTTGGATGGAGCTCTGAGCACCCTGGTCTAGTGGAAGGTGTCCCTGCCCATGGCAGGGGGGTTGGAATTGAAATTTAAAGTCCTTTCCAATCCAAACCATTTCGTGATTCTGTGCTTCCATGATTTTGCCTGTTCCTGCTGTGTTTGCCAAATTTACCCATCTACAGCATCCTTGGGAGTGGGAAAAGAAGCAGTGGAGGGATCAGTGCAGCTAAGGTTAGCGAAGAAAGGCTCCCTCAGTTTCATTTCCCCCAGCACATTGGACACAATTACCATTTCGGAGTCACTGTAACAGGCCTGCCCCAGGCGGGCTGCGGGCACAGCCTCGGCGTGAGGAGGGTGCTCAGAGGAGAGAAGGAACTCAAAACTGCCATCGTAATCCTCTTCCTCCGTATCCCCCTCCCCATCAGCAAAAGTACCTCTAGTCAAGAAATCGGAGCGCGTCCGCGCCATGCGGGCTTTCTTTTTATGGCTCGGTCTGGGCACCTGCTTGACCAAAGGATAAAACAAAACAGAACAAAACGAAAAAGAAGGGTTTTAAAGTAAAAAGGAGACTCTACCCATGTAGCCTTAAGACATCTCTGAGTGCCACTGCACCCTGTGGAGGGGTTGCAGTATTATGTCTGGTGAGGACAGCGAAGGACCAGGAAGAACAAAAACCAAGACAGGACGGTGAAAATGGACAATCATGGGTGTTACTCAAACGGACGTTAAACCAAACCAAGACAAGACAGCATTGGACAGTGTTTGCCATCAGGATCATGGGATCTTTTCCTCCAGAGCTGCTACAAGTTATTCCTACAGGGCTTTTTATTTTAAGAGAAGGTGTGGAGGTTACTGTGCTGTCATATCCCCCTTCCCTATCCATGTCTGGCAGCCCTCGTGCTTCAGAATTCACTTCTTTGAAGCTTTTGAGGGAAAACTGGCAAAGCAAGTAATTTTCTCCCTTTTCAACGGAAAGAGAAATTAAGTAAGTCACAACTCACCTCACCCCTGCCAGACCCCGGCATCTTAAAAGGCTTCCGTGCTAGTTCAGCCTTGGAAAGGCACTGATGACTTGCCTCTCTGCTGAAACACAATAGAACAGACACCTTTTATCCTCTCCCAAAAGCCTTCCCACCACGTTAGCTCAGCTCCTGGGAGCACACGGTCCAAGCAAGCAAGACTAAATTTCAAGTCTGAGGTCACGGGGTTTCAGAATTGCTTGGAATTCTTCAGGATTGGACTTAATACCACAAGACAAGATGAGAAAACATTCTGCCCGTCAACTTTATACAGAAAGGTGGTTATGGATATTTGGGATTCTCAAATGTGACTCTTCTGTTGCAGAGCAAAAATTAAAATACAGCAATTCTTAATGTCTTTTTCTTCCTGTTGCTTGTTCATGTTGTGCATGAACTAGGAAAAGAAATTTTAAACAGGAATCTTCTCTTGTCACAATGGCACAGAAGGAACAAGATTACTACACTTGGGGGTACCTTGAGTTACCAACAGTCACTTTTGCCTTGGAAAAGGTGCAGCAGGATTTAGGAGGGGGGGTGATTGATATTACTTTTGAGCTACATGGCCAAAACCACCCCAAAATTAGGCAAGGCACCTTAGGAAACACAATAGAGTGGGAGCAAATGTTGTCCCAAGACCTTGCTGCCATCTCCAGACCCTGCAGCAGCCCAAGGTTAAACAACACAATAGAGCTAAGCAACTGCTAAGTCTATTACAGGTGTAATTAATTACATGTGAATGATATAGTCTCCAAAGAGCATTCACTCCCAAACTGTCTCTGGAGAGCTGGTATTTTTTCATCTGCAGTGGTCAGAGTGTCCACATGGCTTTGCTGGATGTATTAATTATATGGTAAACAAGGATGATCCTGGAATTTTTCTATTCCATTTCTGTTCCAACTATCCAAAAATCCTAAGAACTTAATCATCATGTTTTACCTTGAGAAATAAACTCCTATCCCCATTCATGTAGGATAAATAAAAACAGTATTGAACCTGTTTACTGACTCTCTTTACCTGCTAATGTCCATGATTGTCTCCCCTGGAATATACAACGTTGTAAAAGACTGAGAAATCATATTCCAGGTCTTTTTCCTTTCCCTCTGACCTCCACCTCCTTGTTGCTAGAAGATCAAGAACCCTTTGTTTAACTACGGGGTTTATGCAGACTTCAGAAAGAACATTCTAGACCCTTTGTACATATACATCCCTAGCAGAAGAAAGAGCCAATGGAGACAGCCTGTGGAGAAAGCCTATGGAGAGAGCATAGGAGAAAGCCTAGGAGAAAGCCCAGTATCTCTTTACTCACTGGAGGCCGAAGGGATTGTCTTTTGGTGTGAAGAACATGGAGCTTGCCCTCGTCTCCTCAGCGGCCTGGTTGGGCATACGAGGTTGCCGGAGGCGCTCTGTCCTTGAGAAATGGCTGCCAGGGTGGTCCTTGGGGTCCAGAGCTGGTTTGGAATGGCTGCGGGGCTCCACACCTTCTCTTCGCTCCACGAACATGCTGACAGGGCGGTCTTTGGGGGCACTGTGGGCTGGAGAGCTTCCCCTGGTCCCAACAGTGAGACCCTTGATGTCCACTGCTGAGGTTGGGATGCCTGGGGTGGGGCTGTGCTCCCCTTTGCTCTGGGGGTGCAGGATGAGGACTGACTGAGGCCGGCTCTCTGCTTTTTTGGCTGGTTTGAGGGAAGGGTCCTTCACTCTGCTCTGCTCCATCCTCTGCAAAGCCTCTACCCTCCCTTGCTGCTCGAAGGCTTTGCGTTGTCTCTCCAGAATTTCCTTCTGCTGACGAATCTGCTCCATCATCTCCCTCTCATTTTGCAGCTGAAGCTGCTTTTGACGTTCCTCCTTCTCCACATTGAGCTTTTCCAGTCTTTTGATGACAGAATCTGGAGAAAGGGCCCGTGCTGCTGTCACTGTCCCACGTTCCTCTCTCTTAGCAGAGGGTTTCTCCTCTTCCTCTTCTTCTCCCAAGGCTTTGCCCTGGTCTGGCTCAATGTCCTTCCTGACCTCGGAGAACGCAACTGTCCTTTCCTCTCTTTCTTTCTTCCTCAGGTTATTCTCCACCAACTTCACCTTCACATTGTCTTGTGGTGGAACGTAGAAAGTGGGGAGGTTGCTGGAAAGGAGGGTTTCTCTTGGGTGAGCCTTTACAACATCCTGGGAGTCACTGACCCCATGCTCTTTCCTGGTGAGGTTATCGGGCAGTACCGTGTCTGCAGGGGTCTGTCTGCAGCCGGGCAAATCGTTGTTCCCATCTGCTGCACAGAAAGGCTTCTCCTGCAGCTGAGCCTGGGGACTGCTGGGCAGGGAGTCCATGGAAAACGACTGTGCATCATGCTCATCTAAGACTAAGGACATGAATTTACTGCTTGAGGTATCTTCAGTGCTTAACAGCTCAAAGCTCCCTTGAGAGCTCTCGCTCTCCGGGGTTCCCTGAGGGGAATGCAATGCCTCAGACACCAACTCAGTGGACCAGCGCTGCTCTTCCGAAGGTGACAGCCCACCCGTGGAGCGGACCTTGAGCAGCTCCAAGCTGAATTTCGCCTGTTCCAGTTCCCGCATCCTCCGGCTTTCCCTCTTTGCACGAACCACTTTTTTCTGGTTGAGATCCTCCAGCGACTTGGGCCTCTCTCTCACGATGATCTCCTCCTCGGTGTCCATCCCACTCTGGCTGCTGGCTCTCTCGTGCCTTTTGTACAGGGAAGTATCCAGTGGGTCCATGTGATTCACCCGATTGTTCTCCATCAGTGATTTATGTTGTTCTACAGCTCTCACTCGCTCTTCAAATGAGCTGTCCTCCCACTTAGATGGGTCAGAGCCCTTAATTTCCAAAACATCTGCTTCCAGTCCATCCTCTTCTTTACCTGCCAGGCCATTCTCCAGCTGCATCTCTTTTAACTGCTGCTCTTTCAAAGCTCTAAACCTGGAAGAAAGCAGAAAACCAGGATATTCAGCCCTGTGTCCACTCAAGGCACTGCACCAGTGGTGTCTTATCACCACCACGACCATCACCTCACCACCACCAGCATCTCAAGCAACTCTCCTTGAACATCTAGAGCAAGACAAGGCATGCTCGGTTTTAAACCTTCTCCTCCTCTGCCATTTCTGCTACCAAGAGGCTGCCCCAACGCACCTGAAAGCTCCCCTCACACCGATGGCAGTGGGTCCAGCCTCCATCCCTGGTCTAGCTCCTTCATAAGCTGTTGGAGCCAGAAAAGCTTAACCCATCACACCCCCTTGGCTTCTCCATCTTCTCCATCCTGCCCGGACTGCATCTTGAACAACTAGCAGGGACTTGTGCCTGGCATCAAGAGCTCTCTGCAGCTCCCAAGTGTTCCAAGCGACGTTAAGGTGCTCCACACCTTGCAGGCAGCACCTCTGGAGAGTGAATCGTGACCTGCCCCCCGGCCAGCGAGCCAAGGCATGGCTGGGAAGCCTGTGCCCTCCACAGCGGCTGGCTCCGGTATCCCTTGTCCTTGTGAGCCAGCACAGCAAACAGATTGGTGAGGCAATCTGAGTTAAAAATAGGCTACTTAAACTGGTGCTGCTGCCAAGGGGAAAAAAAAAAACCCTCGCGAGTATTTATGGCCTTGGCTTTGCACTGCCTACGTGCTCCAACCTGAAATAGGCTCTGCTTATTCCAAGAGCAGGACGTGCAGCTAAATTGTTAGAAAGCATGGGCAAAAAAAAGGACCAGGGCAGGTCAGCAGAGGGTCATGAATGCTACGAGAGGACACTGCCGTGTGTAAGTCGCTGTAGCGCCCTGATTCACACCAACCACTTTCCACTTTCCTCCCCCTGTGAGCACCCCAGGAAAACCTGTTCCCATGTACCCGAGGGCAATGGCGTTACCTTTGCCGTGCCAAATAGCCGCGGCAGGCCGCCTGCAGGCACACGGCCCGGCTCCTGCGGGCTGTGAACGCCTGCCGGCTGCGGTGTCCCCGCCACGCCGCCTGGATGCTGGTGGCTGCGGCGTGCCGGCGCCTGGCGTGCTCCCGCCAGCAGCTCTGGATGACATGGGCTGCAAACTGCATCTGCAGGAACCTCCGCCGCTCCACGAAGCCTCGCCAGTGGGTCTGCAGGATGACAGCGGCTTTGCTGAGAACCAGAGGGTCTGGGGATGGTTTGCCTCTTTTTCGGCTCTGGTAGCTACGCCAGAATCTCTGCAAACACAGCAGGGGGTTCCTTGTAATGGGTGTTGTGTGAAGATGGGACAGCACCTGCCTCCATGCAACCTCTCCAGCTCACCCCCATTCCCAATTTATTATGGCAGGAGGAGGCAATCCTGATTGCAAGCTCCTTCCTTGGACAGGAGACCTGCTTTTACCTATGGGCTGTGTCTGAAGGATCTGGGGAGGGTAATTTCCACTGCAATCCAGCACCCACCTGTATGCTGATGGCCGCATGCCGCAGGTTCAGGAACTGCCTCCTGCAGAGCAGGCTGCGGAACCAGCGCTGCAGCAGCGTGATCCTCCGCAGCACCTCCTGGTGCAGCAGGTCCTGCAGAAGCTGCCGCTCCCGTTCCTTCATGAAAACCTGGCCAAAACAACCCAAAAAACACTAGCATGGAAAGCTGCCCAGACCACGAGTCAAATGATTTAATCCTCCTCGTTTCTGAGTCCTGGATGCTCCCAGAAAT
This sequence comes from Sylvia atricapilla, assembly GCF_009819655.1. Taxonomy (NCBI): domain Eukaryota; kingdom Metazoa; phylum Chordata; class Aves; order Passeriformes; family Sylviidae; genus Sylvia; species Sylvia atricapilla. The sequence goes on from NC_089152.1 coordinate 17,555,264, forward strand.
GCTGAGGAGCTGATTTTTGTGAATGCACCTCTAACAGGTTTCAGCACTTTCACAACAGCCTGTGGCTGTCTAAGCTCTGAATTACAGAACTTTCCCATCAGGGGAGGCAAAATGAGGACCATCATATCAAGCTAAGTCTAAACACACACAGAGATTATGGAGGACATGAGGTTTTTGAGGCTGCCTCATTACAATCAATAACAAAACAATATTATTCCTTACTCTTTTATGTTAATAATACTCAAAGTTTCATTTAAATAATTGATTTTTGGTAAACAGAAGAAAAATACTTTCATTAATTAAAACCATATATAAATATTAATTTATCAGACAGAAATACGGGCAAATGTTATGTGTGTGTCTTAAAGGCTGAGCTGAGGATGAACATTTACCATTGTTCTTCCAACTTGGTAATTGTCTGGATTGAGTTTTATCTTCCGAAAGAAATCATGGATATTGTGCTTAGATGGGCTGATCCGTTGTGGCAAAAGGACATGGAAATGGTTCACAAAATCCTGAGAAGGAAAAAAATGGCAACACCAAGAGTTGGTTAGTTGGGTCCTGCTACTTCTTTCTCCCATAAATGACAGATTTGTTCCACTGGCCACATGAAACGGGGCCTCTGGAGTCAGCAGAAAGACAGATAACACTTTATGCACTGGGGAACACCAAGTTTCATCCAACATTTGTAGTTTGATGGGAAAGACATCAAAGCAGAGACCCAGCAAGGTTCAAACGCTTTTCAGCATGGGAGGAGAGGTTCTGCAGGAGTCACAGGGTCATCCCAACTGAAAAAATGCTCCAAATCCCCAATAAGGGCTACTACGGAAGGTGGATACCAACATCTGCAAAACATCTCTGAGATGCTCCAGCCGTTACTGCTGTGAGGATTCAAAGAGTGAAGGAGGTACTAGAGGATAGATCCTCCCAAGCGAGGTTGGGATCTTTGCTTCTGACAAAAAAATGTTGAGCATTTTTCTTTTTCTAAGCAGCTGCTGTGCAGAACACCATGTCTGCCCCTAAGCAGCTGCAAGCAGGAAACCAATCAGAACCAGCAAAGCATGAAAGGACCGACATGTACACAAAACCTGGCAAACACATGGAAAAGAAGAAAACAGGAAGAGCTGGATAACTTCAGCAGTTCAGAGGATGCTGATCACCTTCCTGAGAGGATGCAGCCAACACAACAGGGCAAACACTGCTCCCAGAAATTCCAAATGCAGAAGAGTTCATGCAAATCAGACTTTTTTTTTTTTTTTTTTTTCCAAAAGGGAGTCCACGTTGCAAAAAATACTGGTTTTGTTCAAAAATCACAGTGCAGGGGGCTTGCAGCCCCCACTGGGGTCTAGATTGGCTCATAGGCAGAGCACAGCCTGTTACATCCACTGCCTTCCAAGAGCTGGAAATTAATTACCCCTATAAAAAAATGAACCAGTAACACTCAGACGACTCAGCTAATGATGCTAAAGGTGATGGAAGACAAAGGCCGTGGTACTGAACCTGGAAGGAGTATTTGCAGCTGTATCCTGACTGGCGGATGCACACGGTCTCCAGCATCCCCGTGTAGCGCAGCTGCCGGAGCACCAGGCTGTCGTTGAACCTCAGGGGCAGCTGAAGGGGAAAACCAGACCAAGGATGAGCAAATATTTCCTTTCACTGAAGCTTTTAAGTGCGTGGATGGGTAAAGGGTTCAGCAGATGCAGCACATGTGCGTGACACACACATTGTCAATGATGGTGCAGGAGGGAGGGAATGTGGGTCCCCAGGAACTGAACTAATCCCACTGGGATTGAATTCTGTTTGCTTCTGAGACTTTCAAACAGCTAACTAGAGAAATAAAGCCATTAAAAAAAGGTATTTTGCATTTGAATTGAATAAGACCCCCCCAGGGCACAGTTAATGGGTGAGATTTCGAGCAACTAAATAATCTCCAATGCAAAAAGCTTCAGCTTTAAATGCCTGGGTAAAACTCAGAAGGATTAATCCACAAAGCATCCCTACATTTTGAACTGAAGATCCTCGGTCCATGACACAATTACATAAAGTCAAATTCAAGAAATACGAGTCAGTGTGATCAACGTAGTTTATTCTAAAAATATCTGCTTTTACTTAAGCTTCCTTATTTTAAGGAAGCTTTAGGGCTCAGATCCAGCACAAGTGAATTCATGGTTCTATAAATCTTCGTTATGGCTGGTCAAAAGCTTCAAAGCAGTCAAATTCATTTATTAAAGCCAATAAATTTTTTATATAAATTAAAATACTATATTTGCATGCATGTGTTTCTACAAATGTAAGAAGAGCCAGTGCGGTTTATCAAGAGTGGCACACAAGTGATAAATCCACGCTTCCCCTAGCTCAAATCTTCTAAATCCAGCTCCATCTGAGGTTTTGTTTCCTATCTAACCCCCTGTAGAAGTCGACAAAACACTCCCAAGCTGATTTCTAGCAGGATCCCTTTCACAGGATGGCATTTACCTTCTCGGCATTGGATCGGATACACTTGACAAAATATGGCTCTGCTTGGCCAAGGGTCTCCATCAGTTTGTTGAGGGATGCCTGCAAGAGAGGAAACACAGGGAAGAGAGAGGAGACCACAGTGGATAATGAAAACCCAAATGTTTAAATCATAAACCAACATAAATTGGAATTAATTATGAGTAAATGAGGCACCCGGGAAATTACTCCCCCAAATGAGTGTTTTAGCACAAGCAACTTGGCTGATTTTGTCTTTTCCTCCGACAAAGAAACCAAAGATAAACACAGTGCTGGGCTGGATTTTCACATCTCTGCTCCCCTGGAGCCCAAATTCCCATCCCACTCCACACCACAAGCCTCTTCCAGCCATGAATGGGAGGTACAAGACAAGAATTTACACCTGGCATCAAACAACCACTGATGGTTTTTAAACAAATCAAATTTTCCTTTATCAGAAGTGACTCCAGGCAGGATTTACTCCTGATTTTTAATTGTCAAAACTTTACTGTTTGCCTAAAAATTAATTGTTTTTAATGAATGTTTTGTCAAGAGAAAACTGGAAATTCTCAATAATTTTTGAAGCCTGCAACCCTGAACACTTCAGAGGTAGTTTCTAGAGAAGAGCTTCAATGCTGGCATGTTCCTGACTGAAGGATCACTGAGAATAGAGGGGCTTCCTGGTTCCATTTTTCTATTTCCCTTTATTTATTCATCACCATTAAAAGTCTCTCCCATAAAAATGAATTTACATTGGCATCACTCTACAGCCAGCTGCTCCAGTGGGATGTCATGCTGAGTTATCCCTTCACCTCGCAAACCTTTGACTTTTTGGGATGAATCACAAGCTCTTGGAATAAAACCAGGCTGAAAACCAGAGTGTGCTGAGTCCATTGGTGCTGGCCAGGCTCCTCAGCCACATTTTTTTGCTGTGTCCTACAAATACTTCGGGTACCTCTAATTGCTGAGCACATTGCAAACATGGCATTGGTAAGGTGCTACAGAGTTGGTTACTCCTGATTTTAATAGAGTTTAAAACTAGTCATGTAAAGGATATTCTGTCATATGTACTACAAACAGAGTTATAGATTTTGGAATACAGGAGTTAATAAACTGGCGTGGTATTACAAAGAAGCATTTTGCCCACAGATCGGCTCACAGGAAGCCTTTTTTTCCTTCTGATCATTTCAAAGACATCTTTAAGGGAAGCCTTTCATGTTTAGAAAAATTCATTCACATCCAGGATTTTGGAAGGAGCAAGGGATGGACCCCAGGCACATGTGATGCAGCTGTGTTATGTACATTAACTTCATGCAAATATTGCTGCTCCTGTCCAAGGGAGCAGCAGGAATGCTGTCACGTGGCAGACCTCTGCTGGCATGCTCCTGGTTTTCTTAAAATCTGAAATTACTCTTATTTACACAAAAGAAGCCTACTGGGAGCTTTCAATCAGCAGTGATGCTGCAGCATCCCACTGTACCCACACTGGCTAGTGGGAGGGAAATGGGGTACTCAAGGGACACAAGCCCTTTGCTGAAAGCCCAGCAAGCAGAGTGCTCCCAGTGCTGGAAATGCGGGAATGGGATGTGCTGGACCCATGGGAGGGGGGCATTTCCATTCCCTCGGCAGTATCCTGTGCAAGGCAGATGGTCGAGGCACCCTCTGCCATCTGGTGGTCGAGAATCCACAAAGGACATGTAAGGTCGCTGGATTAACCCTGTGCCCATCTCCTTTGTCCCTCTGCCAGCAAAACTTTCCAGCCACCCACTCCGTCTCCACCGGCACTCAGCCTTTCAGGAACCATTCCATCCTTGTCTCCAGGGCACCACCTGCATGTGGGTTAAAGGACAGCTCGACAGTTTTAGGGTTTAGTTTTCCATTGTGAAAGCCATCCCTGCTCCTGGCACACAGTCTGAGGCAGCTATTTCCCCTATAAATGACCCTAAGTATAGGGGAAATAGAAATCCATAGGAGATGGAGCAGCTGCAAGCCCGGTGTTGAGGCATTAGCCACAAAGCAGCATTTCTTTGCAAAAAAAACCATGACAGGAAACTTTTCTATTTCCTGCCTGTGACCCAATTCCATGCACCGCAATTTTATTAGTTTGCTCTTGATTAAAAAGCAATGCTTCTACTTTGTCTCTCAAAATGATTCTCTTTAACAAGTGCTCAGTGAAATTAGGGGTCTTTGAATTGAACGTGCTGTGAAAATATACAAAAAAATCTCAGTTGTGTCTCCTGGAGCTTTTCAGAGTTTTGTTGGGAGTATAAACAGGTTTTGGGAAGGCCTTTCACTTCAAGACATCTCTGTTTCAACCCCTCCACAGGTATGAATTAAACTCTGCAGGAGTGAATTTTGACCAGAATACTATTAGACTAGACAAGGCTAAATATATAAATATACAGATGTGCATTTTGCAAATTATATATCACATGTGTGTGTGTGTGCATATATTTTTAATTATTTAATCTTACACACACACGGAGACTTTCTAAATATAAACCACATCTCCAAAAAAAACCCCAAAGCAGTCAAAATTACAAGTCAAAACCAACTAAGACTTGCTTAGAACCCATATTTTAAGTGAAAAGCTGCTTTCTATTATTACCACCTGCTCATGCACATGTATTGTAGCAGTTTCCAAGCTGTGATGTGCATATAGAACAATCACATTTAGGTTGGAAAAGACCTTTAAGATCATTGAGTCCAATTGTGAGCCCAGCACTGCCAAATCCTTGGAGGACTATTTTCCCTGCACCAACCTGAGGGATTGCTGCCTGGCACACCTCACTGACCACACAAGATTGATCCTTCCTCTGAATTCCCCTGCTTGCCTGGGGAAAATGCAGCAGGATTCTGACCTTTCTGTCCCTTTTAAAATCGCCATTTTGTCTCAGAACAGATTATGCTGGATGACAGTAAAAAGACTGCAAAAAACGTGATTTGGTGATTTTCTGGATTTAGGGGAGAAAGTGCCACAATATGAGGTACCAGAGGACAGGGATGCACCAACATCTCCCTCTGCAGCTCCTCCTCATGTCCCACCTTGCTCCACCATCTCATCTCCCATGATACACATCCTCACTCTTATTTCTCTCCATTTGCACACTTTAAATACCTGATGTCTCCCAGTTCCCTCAAACCCTCAGTGGGTCTCATGGCCTAAATACTGCAGGGGATGAGGCAGGACTGTGCCTGGAGCAGTGATTCCCCTCTTTCCATCAAAGGACAGGGCTCACCTGGAACTGGGCACTGATGCTGGGTGGTTTTTTCTTCTTATGGAGGTGGAGGAGAGATTTGGTGATGCGGTCGTGCAACGTCAGGTTTGTGAGGTGCTTGAGGGACTTCACATCCAGCAAGTGCTGTGGAGAAAGAGAAAATCCATAGAAAATCCAGATGTTACCATCACACCATCTGTTATATCCCTCCTTTACCCTCACACTGAGGGATGACTTCCCTGTGAGGGTGGGGAGGCCCTGGCACAGGTTGCCCAGAGCAGCTGTGGCTGCCCCATCCCTGGAAGTCTCCAAGGCCAGGCTGGAGAGGGCTTGGAGCACTCTGGTCTAGTGGAAGGTGACCCTGCCCATGGCAGAGAATAGAACTGGATGACCTTTAAGGTCCTTTTCAACACATTCCATGATTCTATGATTCTCCTCACTGTTAATGAGCAGTTCATTAATTGCATTGGTGCCTCTCCAGGTACAAGATGGTGACAGAGAAGACTAAAAAATGTTTGCCCCTCTCCTGGTGCTCTGTTCCTGACCATGGATGCAGCACCAGTGAGGACCACAGAAAGCATTATCCTTCTAGGGACAACAGATCTTCTTGGGCCTCTTAAAATATAATAAATGTAGCCAAGACAGAGGGAAAGTAAAAAGTTGTTGTCTATCAGGTACCAGGTCTCCTGCATCACTTACTTGCTCATTTCAGTTTAGAGATTTAATTATTAAATTTCACCAGCATGTTCGGGCTCCTTCTCAGAAGGAAGGAAAAGGAGGCAGAACAGCTCCAAGGAGGATCTAAGTGCTCATATCTCTCTCTCCCAGCAGAAATCAGGGCTGAAATCCTTTGGGTTTACATGAAATAAAAGAGCCCTGAACAGAGCTGAGTTGACCAAAATTTTGTGTAGACACAATGGTCTTCTTCATATCCAGCAGCATCACATCACTGTGCTCTTAACCCACAGACCACAAGGGAAAAATGCTGCTTCTCACTCACCTTTGGGAGACTGGGTTTGGCTTTGAAGTTCTTATTTCGCCTGGGGAGATAATAAAGGGCTCAGGTTAATCCACACCGCAATTGTGGAATGGAGGAGTTTATGACACCAGCCCTTCCAAATCCTCCTGAGCAGCTGCTGCTGCAGCCAGCATTAAAATGGGGCTGCCCCTGAATTTTGCAGACTGAATGTATCCAATGGGAATGGTTACAGTGGAAATGAGGCATGCTGGCAGTTTGGGAAGAGCGAAGCAGCTGAGTCACAAAATGACTGACCAGCCTCCTGCTTTCCAAACCTCACGTTCATTCCAGCCCCCCTGGGATGCTCCCTGAACCTTTGAGGAGGCTGCAGTGTGAATCATCAACATCACCTGCCCAGATAATTTATAATGGAAACTGATATGATGTTAGAAGTGTGCCTGCATTACATGGCTGCTGTATCTCCAGACTGGCACGACCAGCAGGTTTGCTCCTTCTCTTTCTTCCCTTTGTCATTCTGAATGAATGAGACGAGTTAAATCAGACATGTCAAATGTCCTGGGGCTGCTCTGACCTAACTGTGAAACACTTCCAAGTCTACTTGGCACCCTGAGAGTTTTATATCTTGGCTATTTACATTCCCCTCACTACCCATGGTGCTCATCATGCTCCAGGAGTAAAACCCAGATCCCCTCCTGGGTACTGACATGAGGATGCCATGGGCCCTCTCCAGCAGTTTGCTGTTGGTGGCGTTGACGAATATCCCATCTTTGTCCAGGAAGGTGCCAGGGCTGGCAAGTCTGTTGTGCCTCATCCCCATCCGGCCATTCCAACCAACTGCGTAGGCATCCCTGAAACACCACACACCGTTAGGAAGAGAGAAAAACCACAGTTCTATGATAAAAATAGATCATAAAATAACCCATCGGTAGAAAATGAGCGGCTGCTTTTTCCTTTCCACTGTTCATTCACTCGCATGGGATGAGTCTCTGGTGGCAAACAGCACATGAAGCCATCGTTTACTGAGGCACTCTCAAAGATCAAATATTCACAAAGAAAACAAATTATCAGCAGGACAATAACAGCTTCCAGCTCTCCCAGACAGAAACCTTGAGTCTGCAGGTACCTCTAGATACCTTTAGTGCTCTGAAGGATATGAGGCCATGACATCTGGTGCTGACTCTGTCTCCTCAAATTCACACAATCATTCCATTAGGAAAGGAAAAAGGAAATCTAATTTGCAATACATTCATTATTTGCCACAAAAATGGATGTTAGTCCCAGCTGGATGAGTGGGTTGACCCAGAAACACTCTCTGGGACCTGATTACAAATCAGTCACTCGATTTGGTCCCCTCTGCCATGGAGCATAACTGCTGTGGTCTCCAGAAATGCTCACCTGGCTTTAGAAGGACTAAAGAGAAGGAGGAGAGGAACCAAAATCCTCTCTTGGAGGGATGTAAATGGATACTTGACCAAATTACACATCAGGACAAGCATTTCCAGAGATGAGGAGTCTTCCAGTGGTGTCTGAGGGACATGATGCCTCTTAATGGGCAGCATCCAACCAAAATTCTTTTGGCTTAGTGCATTTTTGGTAGTTTTGTTGGGGTTTTTAAATTCTAAATTTTTTATCAGCCTTGCAGAAATCATCATACAAAATAAAATAAATCTAAGGAAGGATGTGGGGGCTGCAATGCTCCCCCCTCCAAGTTATCTCAGACAGGAGGAAAAGGAACAGGAGGAGACTCCAGGCTGCACTAGGTCATGAGGATGCTGAAGGACATGGTGGTTTAAATGTGGCCTGAGGCACCGGTCACTTCTGAGGTCTGACAACAAGGCAGTCCTTTGCCTTAAAGCCCTGATTTGAAGGAAAGGCAAATCTCAAGTGCCACATGGAAATTAAAAAATAAAGGAAGTAAAGCTGTATGTTCAGCCAGCTCAAAGCCTGGAGCCAGATCCTCAGGGCAATGTCACCACGCTGCCTCATCTGAGCACTTCCTAAATTCCTTCCTGATCCTATTAAATCAGCATTTTGACATGGACCACTATTATAAGGAGGGATCAATCACAGGAAAGTAAAACCCCTGGCTAAGTGCTCCAGGACCTGCTTTCTTAAGCATTCCATTCACAGATTGTTAGTGAGAAGCCTGAATATCCAAGTGATCCCCCTGCTCCCCTTCCTTCTCTTTACATCTCAGGTACCCCTCACCAAAACCCTCGTGTTTGCAGGTGGGAGAAAAAAAAATCACCCGTTGATGGGAACCACTAAAACTCAACAGCAACTTTTGGGATGTACGACACCATTAATCCTGGCCAACTTCTCTGAAAAACCCTAGAAATTCCCATGGGGTTTTGAAAAACCCAAGAGATAAAATGACAGCTCTGTTTGTTATGGACACTTTAGGACGGATAAGTTCATGTGCCAGCAGATGCAGGCTTTTGGTACTTCAGGGTCAATCACCTCACTGAGCCCAGCCAACTGTTTCCAGACCAACACCTGCTCAGACATCCCTGCACATGAAAGTGTCACTAGTGAGCACAAACCAGCAGGATCCCAACCAGCCCAAGTGGTTTTGGTTAGGCACGGCCTGGCCTTCATTTCTCAGCAGCTGGGGAAGGCACTTGGAATGCTCTGCTGAAGCCTGGTTTCCCTTCCAGCATGTGCAAGCCACCCGTCCACTTTTTTCTGAGATCAGAGGAGAACACTTGGCTCCCTAAACCCTCCACAGTGACTTCCTGAGTGATGTCATGCCTCAAAATTGCTTTTAGAAACAGGCCCCGAGCTATCCTGTAGGTCGGATGCACAACCAGACTTATCAGCAACCACATGATCATGACATGGCTTTGAAAGCAATTCCTGTTTAATTTGGAGATGTAAATTGCTTGCCAGTTGATCTGCTGGGAAGCTGCTCTCTTCCAGATGTGTTAACTTGCACTCCTGTGCTCACCTCCTCTTGCTCAACAAGTGCCATTTACCTGAAATACCAATATTCATCAAGTGTGACACAACTCCCCAGATCAAAAGTGGCTACAATGAAAGGGATCAAAATCACCTGCCTGCTCTGAAGGCACAGGCTGGGCCTTGGAAATCTTGAGACACCTGGTTTGTACTTCCAGAAGGAAGGGGCAAAGGTGACATTTAGGGACCCCTTACTGATGCTGCCCAAGGGAAGCGAAGATCACGGACCACGTTATCTGAGGCAGCACAGAAGGAGGAACACAGGAGTCAGGATGACTCCAAAAGCACTTTTTCTGCAAATAAAGGCTCAGACTGAGGCTGCTGGCAGGACACAGCTGATGAGGATGAGGAAGGAAAACACAGCTGCTCAATAATGGCTGTTTGGGCCAACTTGTCTGCTGTGCTGGCATGGGTTAAGCCACATAACCAGAGCTGAGCACACACTGAACTCCACAGTAAATAAACACGTTCTCCTCCTTGCCTGGGTCAGGAGGAGTTTCCCTGCATTGGAGTTTCCAATGTCCCTTGGCTGAGATAATTGAAATCTTTTGGGCTATGAAAATGCTGGCAGCCCCAGCTCCCACACTTAAAGCTGGAGTTGGGCAGTGAAGAAAAGCCCTGTCCCAGTTCACGGATGTTCCTCATATGCCAAAGGTTGGATAGAAAAACTGAGGGAATCCTCTTATCTACAAGGGAAGATCTCCAAAGGGACCAAGTTTCACATTACATTATGTTGAGGGAAACTTGCACAATCAGAGGTGCTGGGAACAGGGAACGTCACCTCTGGAGACACCAACCTTCCCTGCTTTGAGTGTCACCAAGGACCGACTGTCGTCACAACCCAACCCATCACAGCCCCAGCAGCTGCAGCACTATGAGAAAGGAAAGGAGGGGGGCAAAGACTGAGGTGAGGACAGCCAGGGTTGCATCAGCTTCCCAGGATAGGGTGGTATTGCTTGTACCACCTGGATTTCTGCTCAAACTCGAGAAGTGGCACAAATTTATGAATTCAATCCCATCATTTTAAGTAAATCCCATTCTCTCTAACCACTGAAATGGGCTTGTAATGATGTGAGAACATTCAGTTCTCCTTCAGTAGGGTGCCTTTGCCTCTCTCAAAGGGGAAGAATTCAGAGGAAGAGGACATTCTATTCTTGATGGCACTCAGAGATCCATGTGGTGGACAAAACCAGGCAGAGGAAGCCACTTTTCTTTCCCTAGGAAAAAAGGAATGATGTGTATCTAATTTTTGTTGTGGCTGTTTGGCATTAAAGCCATTAACAACAAGCCTTCATAACATCCTTGAAAAATATTTAATTTTGTGTGGAAGGGAAGCCACTGAAATGCAAGGACTGATTTAATGGACACATTTCAGGAGACAGACTCAGACTCCTCCTGACTTGTTCTGGGCTTCTCATTAACCTCAGAGCTGCCATAAAGACACACCTGGATATCTGCAGCTCCAAGCAGTGACTGTAGGAGCTGAGGGTACTCCTGTCACTCCTTCCCCAGCACACACCTGCTGAGAGGGGAGCAGAGAGGCACCATACGCCTTTGGAGGAGTATTAGGAAAATCAGACCTCCTGGGATGTGTGCAGGGATAGCACAAGAGTAGCTGGGAAAAGGATCAGTGCCCAGACATGCCTTTGAAATGAAGACTTTGGCTTCACACACAAGTTAATTCTGGAATGGGGATGGAGAAGGCTTTGCAGAAGAGGCACAGATCTGGATCTCAAGTGTAGACCTAAGTCTCATTCAGTAGCTGCTTAAATGGTCAGATACTTCAAGGAAAGAATTAAAAATAAAAATGTACATAAAATCTTCAAAAATCAATCAAATTTGAAGCAAATGTGCTTTTCCCTCCCTGAAAATAAGCAAGCATTTGGAAAAGCATCATCTCAAACCCTGTAACTTCCAGGTTTTCCACATTCCAGAGTGCCTGGAGCCACCACATGCTGAATGCAGTTCTGCACCCAAACCTGTGCTCCTTAAATGACTATTTCTTTGATATTAGCACATTCATTCATTTTTTAAAGCTTCTTATCCCCTTGTACACCCACCACCACCACCAACTGCTGCTTTCGACACAGGGAAGTTGCTTTCCCTGCCTGCTGTTTTGTCAGGAAGGTTGTTTAGATCCGATCACACGGCAGAGAAAGAACAAAAAGAAGATAAGATTGATAGGTGAGATGGGACAAATGTCAATACAGGCATTTTTTAGGTACAGACAGTACTCTCCCATCCCAGATTCCTGGCCACGCCAAGGTAAAAGCAGGAACCTTACCGTGGGCTCCTCTCGTTGATGGTGTTGACTCCCTGGAGGTCTGAGAGCGGTGTCCGTGGGCTCTTCCGAGTGATACCTGAAGCAGCACATGAAGAGGATGTTTCCAGCTGGCTCATGGCCAACAGACAATTAGCAGAGCCATCCCCACAGACAATTAGCAGGGCCATAGCTGAGCCCTGACTGGCGCGGACGTGTCCTGGCACATGCCGGGCACAGCCGGGTGCCAGGGATGCCATCGCCCTCCAGTCCCACCTCCCTGCCACACTCATCAGCACCCCTGTGAGTAACACTGTTTGCTCCAGCCTCTAATTCCCCTCCCACACACACATGGGGTGTTTTAGGGACGCGCTGTCCCAGCTACCAAACAGGGAGAGGGAAGGAGCTGATGGTGGGGAGCAGCCAGTCATGTCCTCCGTGTTCAAGAGATTCCCAAGCTTCCCACTGTGCATGGGATAACTCAGCTGCATGGGCAAAACACCTGGACATAATTACAATGCTTGGAAAAATGGTCATTTATTCCTTGGACACTTCTTCTGTCCCTCCCTCCAAATATATGGACATGTGCAGCAAGTAGGAAATATTTTATAAACTATTTTATAAAGGCTTGATTGCCCATTGAGCCTATATCCTTTGATACCTAGAGTAATTTATTTGTAATAAAATATATCTAATAAAACAATATATTAAATAAAGTATCTATTTTGTATTCAGCCAAGGAAACTGAATGAAGCACATGGTTACAGTAGCAGCTGTTATCTTCCCCAAAGTGGAAATGTTTTGTAACCAAGTACTTATGAAGACAGGAGACAATTTTTTAAACAAAACACTTCAAGTCACCAAACCATGGAAATATAAAGATCTGATAATGTGGGGTTTGACATGAAAACAGCTGAGCAATTTTGTAACTGTCTCAAAATCACTGCTGTGAGACAGGAAAAATCACAACTCTCACCTCAGCATGGGGAAAATATGTTTTATTCTACTCTGAGACATCTACAGTAGGGAAAAAAAAAGGAAAAAAGCTTTCTAAAAAGAAAAAAGTCTTCCCTATGGTTTGTAGCAGGACAGAGAGAAGCAATGGCATGTCCCCTCCTCCCCATAACTTCACTATTTCATGCAGCCCAGGTGCTGAGCTAAAAGGTGTCCTGGAGAATTTTTATTCTGGAAGATGAACACAAAGCGAATACGCTAAGACCTGAGCCCATCCTGTTCTTCTGAGCCTGGATTTCCTGAGGAGAAGATGAATTCCTACCAAAGTCAATGGTGACATCCCTTTAAAAGGACATTTACCACCCTCCTTGCCCTGTTAAGGTGATGTAACAGCTCATCTTGAAGCTGAACAGGAGAATCTGTTCATCTTGAATTGGGCAGGAGATTCCCGAAAAGGCTGATGATCCACCTGATTAAGGTTTGGCATCTTAAAGGCGCCCAGATATTCTGGAAATGTCAACAAAAGAAAATTTGAGGGTGTGCTGTTCCAGGTCATCTTTGAGCCCTGCCTGTGCTTCAAGGCAGGACCAACCAAGTCACTCCTGCTGAGAAGGTCTGGCATCTCCAGCACCGGAGGTTTTTGGAAAGTAAGGCAGGTAATGCATCTGACTGCTTAACAATACCCAAGCTCAAAACTCTTTTCAATTCCTCTTTTTGCCATTTAAGCCATTTTTGGGTTACAAAAATGTAACCTAGGAGTTCTTGTCCTAGGAGTGTCCTTTAAAGACTGGCATTTCTGTGTCCAAAGTCCTGATTTAGAGCACAGAAGCCCAATTGCGAAGAGGGGAAAATGGGAATAACCAGGAATCTGCTTAAAATGTTGCATTAGTACTTTGTGTAGCTAGTTTTAGACTAAGAAAGCACCTAATGTCTAGCTGGATCTATTTTTAATATAGATTAAATTAATACATTTTAATATGCCTGGATACTCCCCTGTTAAGGCCCAGAAGGCTTTTCTTGTCTAAAGGAGTCCACGAAAAATGGGATTTCACTGCTATTTTCAAGATTTTTTAAAAATATCTTTTTAGAGCAAAATCTGTCTTCCTACCTTTCCCTGTACTTCCCACCAAAGAAAGAAAAGGTCCAAAGCACCTTCCAATCTAACAAGTGGAGCTGAAGTGATGAAGACAAGATTGTATCAAATTATCCCTGCATCCACACCTCACATTGCTCAGGAAAAGGGAATTTCTATTTCAGGCTTTCAGGTAACAGCTGCAGTTAAACTGCCTCATGGTTCCACCAGCTCAGCACCTTAAGTGACTTGTTGATTAACAAAGGTCACATTGCACAAGTTGGGTTAAAGAGAATTGCTTTAGATACATCAAATATAAAGACTTTTTTACATTGTGCCATCACTCGGGTCTTTAAAGTAGGAATACAGCCAAAAAGAGCTGTCATGTTGATGTAACCCCTTTTCTGGGAAATAAGGGGGATTTTTATAAATAGAAGGTAAAAAGGTCTTAGATTTTGGCTGGTGAGTCGCACGTGGCCTTGAGAATTGTGTGTGGTGAATATGGGCTATTAAATTGTAGGAACTGATGCTCAGTAGGAAAGAACAACATGTGAGTGGCAACAACCTCTCACTCCCTTCATCCAGCTCAGACACAGCCTGATCTGATCTACACTTCGGGCAAGAAATGATTCTGATGTTTCAAGCATATTCCCTTTCCTTCAGCTGGAGTATTTTGGGAAAGACGGATGGATTTACCTAACAGGTCTTTGCCCTTGTTGAGAAGACTTTTGGATAAGCCCCGTCTACTCCCTAAGGATAAATGTCAACCAGCAGAGCTCCAGTCTTGAATCAGAGGTGTGTAAACCCAGTGCCTTGCTCAGGAGGAACTGGTGGACCCCACAGCATCAGGGAAGCAGCTGATGGTAAGGGAAGGGCAATCAGCAGGCTCCAGAAGCTGAATACCAAGGGACCTCCAGGGAATCTCAATAAACTCATCAAACCAATTTGTTTTCTCTCTTTGTTCAGAACTAATTGCACAGTTCAAGACAAGGAGATGACCTTGGTTTCTGTATCAAGGATGGTGTGAATGTATAACCTCATCTGACTTGTGTGAAAAGCCAAGTCCCCAGGGCCAAGCTCACCTGTGGGGCCCAAAACCTGATGGATTCTAAACCGGAATGTTACACACGCTCTAAGCCCACTTCAGCTTGCCAAGGCTGGGCGCCTGGGGGAGCAGGAGCACACCCCGTGGGAAGGTAGGAAGGATCTTTGAATGCAGAACAAGAATTACTTGTTTGCCTGGTCAGATGCCAATTCACAAACCGTGGCAATGTTCTTCTTAGAGCCATTCGCTGTATTTATCCCAAGAGATCCCAAATTGTGTGGAGTAGTCTATATTAGTGAGGCTTTGAGGTGTTGAGCTCAACTTCCTGCTTCCCATTAAATTACAGCTCCAAGTATCCCTTGAGATGTATGGATTTCCTTTTTCCCACCTAACAAACTGCAAACTAAACCCCCAAAATCTCCCATATTGCTGAACCAACTTAGAAATGAAAGTTAAATTGATTCATTAACTGCAAGTAAAATTACTCTGCTGATAACTATCTTCCTTTCCAGTAGTTTCTTAGTAGTATCAGCAAGGTCACTTGGCACAACATCACTTAATAAGGTCTAAAATCAAGTAAAATTTAGTATCACTCCTTTATATTTTCTTATATAGCAGTGTTGAGAACTGGTAGCAGAAAATAATGTAGTTAAATCAAGAATAAAAGCCTAAATTAAGACCTAAGCCACCACTGCTCCCCAAACCCCACATGCTGCAGGAAGCACAGACATCTGATGGAAGGTTTCTAACAGGAAAACCTGATAAAATTTTTATTTATGAAGATTTAACATGCCCCTACTGTACTTACCGTGCTCAGCTCTACAGAAAAAAAGGCTGTTTCCTACCCCTAAATTTCATCAAATTTAAGCAAGTTGGGCAGAGGCTTTGCCCATGCAGAGCAGCTCTATTTGTGTCAGCTTTAACACGTAACATGAAAGAAGAGAATAATGGTAGGAAAATAACATATCTAAACATGAGAGCACCAAATATCTATTTAAATATAAAAATGAAATAGAGTAGTGCAGGCAAGAGTGTCCATGTGGTCATGCAGGATGAGTTTATTACATGACAGAGGAGTGATGATGAAGAAATGGAGACCAAGTGCATCATTCCATAAAATAACACTGATAATGCCTCTGTTTTAAGTAAAAGCCCTGGGAGACCATATTTTCACAAGCTAAAGATATTTCTGAAGTCCAACGAAATCCAAATTAAGCTGAATTCCAGCTGTACCAGCCTTGTATCAGAAATATTCTTTATTAATGTCAGTGAATAAATAGGGAAATTGCCAACAAAATGATTTTTGCGAGATCTCAAGAGGCATGGGTTTGCTTTTAATTTGACTCTTCCAGCTCTGCCTAATAATTTCCCAGCAGGCTCAAAACTTCTCTAAGGCAGCTGCTTTGATCATGGAGGGCTCCTCAGGCTCTGAATTTTTCCTTTTCACATGGAATGCACCTGGTTTCCATTTCTGGACGTGTGAGTGTGGTATCAGAGGGGAGGGCGGGTGGTGGAGCCTTACTGTACTTCTCCTCCTTGCACCTCTGCAGGATCTCTAAGCTCCTCTGATGAACTGGGTGGTGGAGAAAGCTAAAACTATCCACACTTTTCAAAACCGCACATGGCACTGCATCATCATGCCCTTTGGAAGCAAAATAAAAACAAACAAAAAAATGGAGAGAAAGATTTTATAAGCAGAAATCAGGAGAGGGGAAGGAACAAGCCCAAAGGAGCTCAAAGGTCACACTTTTTTGTGCTCAACACAATTTAACTGTGGTTTCCTCCACACGGCGCTGTGGCATAGGAGCAATGGGCTGGACCACATCCCAGTCCCAATTATAATCCTCATTAGACAGAGCATAAACACTTAATAATCACTCCAAGATTATTTGGGCGAAAAGAGGATTGTTAGATAAATCTTTACTTTTAGTAACTTATTTTTTAAATCCTTTCCATGCCTCTGCCCGGTGCTACCCACAAATCCCTGTCCAGATGCTCCATGACACAACCACCTGGAATTCTCATCTCGCATTCCAGTGCTACATTTTGTTCAGATTCTGGCAATTAAAAGGAAAAATGTGAATTATTTGCATTGAGCACCGTTTCCATATTCCCTGAGGGCAGAGAACACAGAATCTGGAGTTTGGCAGGATAGGTTTGAGTTGGAAGAAACCATCAATGTGTGGCCAAGAGGACTTCTGATGGCCCAGCTGTGAGCAACAGGGTGGAGGAGAGGTGACACCAGTGACAATGTGTCAACACACAGTGCCTCTCTGTCACAGTTGGCCAAGTCCAGGATGTGCCACACTCCCAGTGAGGCGTGGGGAGGTCACCTGGAGTCACTTTGTGCCAGCATCTATGGGAGCATTTCATATCAACACATCAAACCACTGGAAAGGACTGATCTGAGTTTTCCACAGGAACACTGTCAAGGAACACTTCCTCACCTTAACACCAGTGAGACTTCAAACACCAAGTTTCTGGTTGTTGTCACCCTTGGTTGGCAATTGCAGCCTTTTTATTGATTATTTTGAAGGCAGTGGTTTTTTTGGTGATCAGCTTCAGGAATAAATCTGCAGAAGCCAGTGGGATTATTTTTAAACAGGAATTAGGCAAGGAGCAATCCTTGTTGGCCAAATCCAACTGTAGAGCCCATCAAGGACAAGGATAGCCTCAAGACCACAAAACTTTCATCAGAGAAAGGATTTAGGTCCAGCAAAACCAAGTATCTGCAGCCTAGTTTGTATGAACAGTACATTTTTTTCCATTTATCACCATTTCCATTCCAAGTTTTTGCTAAGAATTAGAGGGTTTTGCATAATAAATGTATATTGATGACAGCAAAAGAAAATCAATCAGCCAATTTTCTTTCCTAACAAACTTGACAGTGTTCCTTTAATGAAAGTTCACAAACAAATCCAGTTCTAACATGCAGTTCTATTGAACCATTTCAATCCTCATTGATAAACTTAGTAATAAAAAGAATTAAAAATGAAATTATTGAAGAGTTCCACACTTCAGCTAAGCACAGCTTGCCCGATCCTGGCATCTTTCATTTGAGGAGCATTGGCAGTAAGAAGCATCTCTTGGGCACAACACAAAGGCACGAAAGAAAACTCACAGTGACATCACTTTGCTGCTCTTCACCTTCAAGTTAACGAGGACAATCACACAGTCACCAAAAGCTGCACTAGGAGGGTATTAGGAGCACAAAAAAAGAAGAGCCCCCCAAAGCCAGCAAGAAAAAATGCTGATTCTCCTTCCAGAAGCATCTGCTTGGCATGGAGGAGACAATCAAAAGGACGATGTGGAAAGGAAGCTGAATGAAATTTCGCAGAGTTGCTTAGGCATAAGCAAGGGATTTTTCTGGAAAATCCCTGTGGATATTGCAAGCGTAAAAGCACGAGAGATCCAGTTCAGACAAAGAGTGCAAAAAGCATTTAATTAAGAAAAGCATGTTTTGGACATTTCCCTGCTCCCTCACTTCACCTGCCTGATGGATGGGGAAAGGACCTCAGAAACCAAGAACGAGAAGCACGTCTTGAAAAAAATATCTGTACAAATATTAAGTGTGTGCATGTGGATGACTGTGTTAGAGAGGCTTTTCTTACTCTACTACCATTTTGTCTCCACATCTGTGGGCAGGCAGATGCTCAAATCAGGCTAATTAAAGCCATCAAAGCTTGATAAAACCCAGAATTAACCTCAAATATGTGCTGCTGCCTTTGGTTCTCTGCTTCTGTCTATCAAGATGGGAGAATTTTAGTGAAACTTTGATAACTCACAAATGTTTTCTGCCACAGAGGCAAAGCATCAGTTTGGGGGTTTTCTGCATTATTTTGGAGAAGAGGGAATTGCAGCATCTGGCAGTGGATGCATCATGCTACACCAGCCTGTCACACTGTCCTGACACTATCTGAGCCTTCTGCCTGTGTCCACCTCTTCCACAGCCACCTGCTTTGGTGACAGGATTTTGGAGGATGACAATGGAATGGTCATCCATTGGTCACACCAGCAAACTGCTGGTGATCTCACCTTGCCAAGTGTGACCTAGGCAAAGTCAGAATCCCAGAATGGTTTTGAGTTGGAACGGACCTTAAAAATCACCCAGTCCTACCCCCTGCCATGGACAGGGACACCTTCCACTACAGGTTGCTCCAAGGCCTGTCCAACCTGGATGGTCACGCTTGGACATGGTGGACAGCTCTCCAAAGAGGGCAAGGACAGTGATCCCAGCTCTGCCACTGCTTGTAGGCTAAGTTTTTCCCACACATAAGGTGGACCTCAGTATGGAATTTAGATTTAGGTAATCAACTCCCAGTAATGTTGCCTGTATAATGGAGACTTTCTCAAGATTTTTTCCCAATCTGATAAAAGTTCAGGGTATAAATGATCTGAGGATTGTTGTTAAATTTAAGACAAACCTTATCCAGCTTTCTGAGGGGTTTGTTTTTGACTCAAAACCCACAGGGTACAAAGCACAAAGCCATTTAATACATGCTAAAGGACATAGACAGATACTGGAGCAGCACCATGAAAAGGTTTAGAAATTCAGCCATCACCATGTGTTAGCTAACTTTGGTATGGAAAGAGAAGGCAATGCAAGAATTGAGTCTCAGAATTGTCTCAAGACCTCCTGGACTCATCCAGTTTATATATATATATATATAAAATCATAGCTGTATATTGGTATATATATAAAGAGAGAGAGATATAAGCAAGTTACTGCTATGAACTTTGAGCTGAAAAGCAGGAGTGAGGAGACAAGCACAGCAGTGCACAGGTCCAATTGCCAGAGACACAGAAAGCAAAGCAGGGCTTGAAATCAGCTCTTACTTCCTGAGATTGAATGATTTTTTTCTGATCTTCTGGATTGCATCATTTGAGTTCAGCCTGGGGTTTATGCAAGATGAAAATGCAAAGATGGATTTTGGAAGCCACCTCTTTGGAGTGGCCTTTCTCCCAATGCAAACATCTTTGCCATCTCCCCCTTTGGTTACTCTGTCCAAAGCTGCTGCCTTGAGGTGCCAGACAAACCCAGGCTCATGAGAATCAGCTCTTCTCTTATGCTGCATCCAAGAGGGGTCAGAGGAAGAACCTCAAGAACCGAAAGTTGATTTTTTGCCTCCTGCTCTTCTTGGGATTTGCTCCCAAGAAAGTGATTCTTTCTGCTTGAAGAGATTGTATCCCTATGCTCCTTGTCCCAGGCTCCCTCACTCTCCAGGATCCAAACCTCACCGATTACAAAGTAATTCATGATGCAGCTCTGCCTTTAATTTTAACCCGGCTGACATTTTCCCTGCTGAGGCTCTAATTCCATCATGGATTTCAAGCCCTCTTGTGCCCAGAAATGAATAGTAATAGCTTGTACCCGTCTTTCTGAAATTGCTTTATGCAGAGAAATGGTCTAAAAGCACAGCCAGGTCTTGCCTGCCACAGCATGATGATGCACCATCACTTTCCTTTAATTTAATGCCCCCGTGATCCGTGGTTCTGGATGACTGCAAAGCCATGAATTTTGCTAGACAATAGACATGCTCTCCTGCAGCTGAAAGGGTGAATAGCTTGTAAAATGATAGGAAGTTTTATTGCCTTTTTTTGTTTCCAGATATAACTAACAGTTCAAGAATTATTACAAAAATAATCTGCCTTTGTTGCTGGATAATTTGTATGTCTCTGTTTGAATGACTTGGGATTTTCTATCCAGGCATCCTACAAAAAGGGAAAATCAAAGCAGCAGTAAAATGAAAATATTTCCTTATGATTTGTTAAAATCCAAATGTACCTTTAAATGTGACTTCTGAAAAAAAAATCTGTTATTTCAATGAGTTTTCTAATAGACTCCTAATAAGTCAGGTTACTTAAAACAGGGTAATAAAACATCAGACCCAAATTGTTGCAGTGGAAAACAGGCTCCAGACCAGGTGATGGGCACACATACCTGTTTTCTTCTCCACGTATCGTTTTCCAGCCTCCCTGAAGGCCACCATGGCCCTGAAGAAGGCCCTGAGGACAGCCCAGCGGAAAACAGCCACGGGATCAATCCCGATCATCCCACAGATGAAGGCGTTCTTGCTGCTCCTCAGCAGAGCCACGATGTCCGGGCGCATGTGATCCGTGTTCTTCTCCCGGAAATCCTAGGGAAGGAGGAGGACAAAAGAGGAAAATAAACAATACCTACACAATTCTCCAGGTAGGATCTTCCAGGCTAGCGCAGCTATTGAGTCCTGTTTCTTTTTTCTCTCCTGCTCTCGTATCAGATACCTCATTATGAATTGTCGTCTCTGATGCTTATCCCGTGCATTTATTGCATCAGAAACATGGTGAGAGATTTGCAGCTGCAAATCCTGAGGCTGTTTCTCACACAGGCTCATCTGGCCACCGGAATTCCTCCTGGTAATAACTGGCATGAATAGAAATAGGGTCAACTTTGGAATCATTCGTGTGGGATTCCAGGAAGTGCTTGTGGCAGTGGGATGCTGAGACATAACCGTATTAAAAGTGGCTAATGATGAGGAAAACACGGGATTTTCTACACAAACCAAGCCCAGAAAGGCCACCAGACACCCAATTTCAACTTGTCATTGGGGTGTAGCACTGAATTCACTGCACATCCCTAAATTCTTCCTGAAATGCCCACGTGGAGGAGAACAGGAAGACCCTGTCCCTACCATCTTTTCATTTCCCCAAACACTTCTCTCCTGACCCTCCCATCTTCCTAGGCCAAGTCCTCTCCACCTCTGTGGAGCCTCTGGGGCTTTCCTCCCCAGTCCCATATTTAGATGAAAGCAACTGCTGGGGAACAGCTGGGTGACAGACCTTGACTCCGTACTTCACTTTGCCCGCGTAGTGTTTGATGATGAATGCTGGCTCCATCACTGCTGGGAACTCAATGTAGGAGTTCCCTTCATGCTGACGCTTGAATTTGTCCAGCAGTGTCTGGTTCGTGGCCTGGGGAAAACTGAGTGGAGAGAATTGAAAGGAAGAAGCTGTAAATCCAACGGGAAAATTTTCCTCTTCTTTTTTTGGCCACAAAAGGGAAAACAGAGACATTCTGAGCTTCCACTTCTGTGTCTGTTTCAGCAGAGCCTCTTGGTAAGAGAAAGCCAACTCTCCAGCCTCAAACTTCATGAAGTCTGTAGCATGGGGGTGTATTTCACAACTTTACCCAATTTAAGTTGTTTTATCCCAGTATATCACTGGGAGAGCATCACTTCTGGTCTTTTGTCAATGAGACAGGAAGTGGGGGAGAAACGTTCAAGACAAATGGTGGGAGAAGACCTCATGGCCCCCGGCCACGTGGATCTGAGGTGACCTCAGCAAAACCTGGCCTTTCCCTGCCTTTCACATGGAGGAAACTGCCATGAGCATCCAATGGGAGAACTGTTCTGCCCCAAAGTTTCCACACCAAGGCAGCCTCAGGAGCCACACGTTCACCCAAGAACTTCTCCTGAGACCAACAGATGAAACCAAGGATGCAAATCTGAGCTGAGTCCCTGATGCCCATGAGACCCCTGGCGGAAATGCAGCCCCTTAGGACGAGTGATCTTACTTCACTCTGGTTCGATTTTTACCATAAATTGATAAATCCACCCAATATCTCAGTAACAGTGCCTACACATCCTGCTTTAACTCATGCACTTGGGTTCAGCACCTTCAGACTGTCACACCCCAAGAGACAGGGAAAGAAATGAAGAGAGAAGCAAAGGAAACCTTTTCCCTTCCCTTTAATGGAAGAAATTCTGGAAAGGAATTTTAATTATTATTTTAAGGCATTTTGCTCAGCTGGCTGATTCTCCACTCTGTGTGTTGCCACCTCAAAAACAACATTAGAAACTCCAATCAACCCAGCGAGCTATTAGCACCTTTCTGGGAAGTTGTCTTTTTTCAGAAAACTGAAGGATAAACACATTTTAACTGAAAAAAACAAATCTCATTTCCAAAGCCAGCATTTTCCTACTCACTTGCTTTCCTCATCCAGCAGATGGAGCAGCCCCGTTGGCTTCTTGCTGATCAGGTTGATGCAGCTGGAGTTGTCTATGTAGTCGATGTTGTGCCAGCTAATTCCTTCTGCTCTATATTCCTCCTAAAAAAACCCCCACAGATGACATAATGATGATTTGGTGCAAGCAAAAATAAAAGACAAAATCCAAAGGGTTTTATGGAAACTGACACACCGTTTACCAAAACAGACATCTCTCCTGTAAATATTCCATCAATGCTTTCTGTGATTCCAAAGAAGAGGATAAAGAACCTCTGGAACAACCTAAAACAAAGTGAACCACAGAGCATTTCCCAATTTCAGATGCACCAGATGTTTGTTTGGACACGGGGTGGCTGTGTCAGAGTCCAAGCCTGCCAAAGACGTCCAGCGTGTGTGGACTCCCCCTTTCCTATTCCTCAATCACAGCACAGTTTGGGCTGGAAGAGGACCTTTAAACTCTTCATGTTCCACCCTTTGCCATGGGCAACAACAACTTTCACTAGCCCAGGTTATTCCAAGCCCTGTCCAACCTGGCCTGGAACACTTCCAGGGATGCAGGGACAGCCACAGCTGCTCTGGGCACCCTGTGCCAGGGCCTCACCACCCTCACAGGAATCAATTTCTTCCCAATATCCCATCCAGCCCTGCCCTCTGGCAGTGGAAGGCCACTCCCCATTGTCCTGTCCCTCCATCCCTTGTCCCCAGCCCCTCTCCAGCTCTCCTGGAGCCCCTTCAGGCCCTGCCAGGGGCTCTGAGGTGTCCCTGGAGCCTTCTCCTCTCCAGGTGACACCCCCAGCTCTCCCAGCCTGGCTCCAGAGCAGAGGGGCTCCAGCCCTCAGAGCATCTCCATGGCCTCCTCTGGACTTGCTCCAGGAGCTCCACATCCTCCTGATGTTGGATCCTATGGCTGGAGGCAGCTCTGCAGGTGGGTTCTCACCTGAGTGTGGCAGAAGGGCAGATTCTCATGCTTCCCTACACTTTGAGCTCTGGGGGGTTTGGGGGTTCCCAGCACATTTGGCTGGGGTGTGTGGAACTTGCCACCCATCAAAGTGTCACACAATTTGCATCAATTAATGTTTACCATTCAGCTGCTGGAAGGAAAGTGTGGTACAACTTATTAATTACACAGGAAAAGCAGCACACCTCCCTTTCCTGCTTCTGTATCCCACTATTAATGGCTGGTGCTGTATGGGCTAAAGAAGAGACCTCCAGCTACACAAAGCCACTGCTCCAGGACCAGCAGAACTACCACCCTCTACAGTAAAAGTGAGGATCTGCCCCCAAACTTAAGTTGAGGCAAAAAAACGCTATTAATTTTCCCCCAAAATAGTTCTAACCCTTGCTCTCCTATAAAGGTTACATGTCTCTCATCTGAGACATACTTGCAACTGGATTACTTAATGAAGTCTTATGAAGAAATTATTTTAGGGCATGTAAATGAAAGTAGAGTTTAAAAATCATAATTTTTTTCATATGTTTGAGGACTTGTGACTCACTGTCTAAACAGAGATATTGAACCATGCACCCTACTCCCTGTGTTGGACAAAGTCCTACTGATCCAACTGCCTTCTTACCTATCACAGGACATTTTGAATGCAGAATTGAAGATAAAAAGGAAACAGGTTTCAAAATCCTAATAAGATGCATCTTTCTAATAATAATCAGATTCATTATTATTGCTGCCTCTGCCTTTATTTTTAATACAAGCAAACAATTTAAAAAAAAAGTATGTCTATCCTCATCCAAAATTAACATGAACTGCTCAGATATTCTTAGAAATAAAGCCTGAAGAGCTTTGAGACATTTCATTGGAAATTTTTGCTAAAACAACCCCTAGAAGGTCTTGAATTCCGTATTGGAGACATTGTATAATCTTACAACAACAATACAGAAAAATACAGATGTGTGCTGCCTTAGAAGGAGTTTTTAACATCCCTAAAACTTTGGGATTCAAAATATACAACATCCCATTGGGGGAAAAGTCCTGAAAATAAGAAATGGCTCTGCATTATGAATTTTGTTTTCTCCTTTTATTTTTTTAATCTTTTACCTTCAGTTTTTGCCAAGCAACCAGGGCAGAGCAGAACCTCACAACAACATTCTTAAGTCCCTGCTGAACCATAGGCAATCCAAAATCAGGGATTTGATTAAAACTTGTGGCATTTTCAGGGCAAGCCAGGAAAAAGCTTCTATCCAGCAATCACAGGCTGCGTATTTCAGAGCAGGCACGAGCTGCTCCTGAGGGATTTCCCAGAGAGTCACTGGGAGTCAGCACCATCCATCAAGTGCCTGCTTCCAACAGCCCCTTAATGGAGTGCAGGGTCCATTAGGCCCAGCTTTGCCAGCTCAAGACCACTCAGGAGCATGCAGAGAGCAATAAAACCTTGGTGTGATGAGCCAAGAGCAGCATTGTTTCAGTGGTGACAGGTGGGTGTTACCAGACTTATTTATTTATTATCACGACTCTTTGTTGAAGTACTTGTCTTGGGGGGGTGCTTTACATTTTTTCCTCCCCCAAAACCCATAAATCATGTTGAGTTTTACATCTCCACACATCTAAGCAGAAAAACCATCGTTCTGCTTGAGAAGGCCTCGAGATACACATAATTCCACGCAGGACATTCAGCAGCTGCACAGCAAATGTGCTGTGGAACTCCTGTGGCCTCACAAAACAGTTATACTGCTGCTGAGATCACTGCAAAAGCACTAATCAGCAATGCCAGATATGGGGTTTTTAAAAATAGTAAAAAAAAAAGTTTTTAAAAATAGTCCAGTCAAAAAAGACCAGAGTTCAAGGTCTCTACTTCACTGGACTCATTTTCAGCTGTTCCACAGACCCGATGGTCAGTCATCAGGTCCCTCCTCACTTCGTTTCCTTCAGCTGCAGGATTTTGGCTAATTCTCCCTCCTCTGCTCCTTTTTTCTCTGGGCTGGGTCAGAAACATTCACTCCCAGGCTCTGGGGTCCTTCCCTCCCTTCCATCCCCAACACAACCTGGCCCAATGAGAAAAAGGGATTCAAGTCCTCAACAAACAACCTTTTCCACAATAATTCAGAGATTTGCTCTCATTTCAAAACAGGCAGCAGGAATTGTTCCAGAGCAAATGCTCCAAAACTTAAATGGAAATAAATCCCCCTTATTCCTTTTTCCCTAGCATTTTTCCAGTTCTTCATTTGGTTGCCTTCAAGATCTCAGCTCAAGAGATACATCTACGGCTTTGGGATGGCCTGATGTAATTTCTGGGACATTTGCTGGTCTGCAGAACACCCTGCAGATTGTCCACAGAAAGACAAAAGCTATAAGATAAAATCACTGCTGTCTATTAAACTTAATTAAATTGCAGTCATTAATATTCCATATGACTCCTGTATTTGTCTTCTAATGATCATCTTCCCCTAGAATTCAAGCGATATCCTTAAAAGCCATCTCCAAAATATTCCTTCATCTCTGAGTATGACAACAAAGCCTCTACCATCCTTTGATGGTTGCAGGGTCCTGGAGCATAGGAATATTAGGGAATTCCATTCAAAGGACATGAGGTTTTAATTTAACAAGGCAAAACCAACATCAAACACTTTCAGTCCATTCAAACAAAAACCCCTTAAGCTGGAGGTTGATTAAAAATCAGCTTAAATTTATACCTTGACTTAAAACTAAGTTATGTTTAGGGGCACATCCAAATGCCCTATTTCTGGAAGATCATCTTTACATTAAGAACCAAACTGTTGACATTACCACCATCTGCAAGTTTCTAGTGCACTGAAGTCCACAGAGCCCCAGTTTTGGCATCATTACTTGCAATAAAAATGTGAGGATTTACTCCTCCCATCCCTGGATACCTGAAACCTGGTCTGCTGGAAAGAGAAGTGATGCAAGTTCACTGGAGAGAAGAGCACTGAGCTCCCAGACTTGGCGAAGAAATGGAGCAAAGAATTGAAAAAAGACATTGGGGTTTTTTTTAAAGTCCAGCAGCTCCATATTTTCATTTAATTATTGGATGAGACGCTATAGATTGTTCTCCAGGTGACCTCTATGGACTCCACAAGGAGATTCCCATTTCCCGAGGGGGAATTCAGAAACAGCTTTGCTGCCCTAAGCATGGAGAGAAACATTGGCACTATGTCAGCACGAGGTCACTGAAGAGATCTGAATAAAACACAGTTTATGATGTTCAAATATATTAAAAAAGATATAAAATGGGGATTAGGACTTTGAAATGCACATGGAATATGAGAGTAAATCTTTACTCTCATGCAGCGTTAGTTGAGGCAAAGCAATACGTACAGTGTGGGGTACCAAAGAGAATGGGGCAGAATATCCAACATTTTAAAGTAGGAAAATTACTGGAACTCTACGAAAGGCAGAGCTGTTAAAGCTCTGTTAAAGAGAAACTCTGCTTGCCCCCACTGACCCAGAGCACAAACGCTGCCCCTGGCACAAAATAATGAATTTAAAATTAAAACACACATGCTGAGCATCAGGAAAACCTTCCCAACCGGGCTGCAAGGCCTGAGAGAAACCCTCCTGCTAGGAACAGAAATAACCTGTAATTTTATAGTTGGAGTTGCTGAGAACCAAGTCCTGTTATCTCGACAGGAGTGGTGGAACAGTTCTGTTATCAGGACTTTATTTCAGTGCTAAACCAAACCAAAACACTCTAATCCAGGGTGGAATTAAAGATTTCCTTATCCTGAGCGGGAGAAAACATCCACAAGCCCAACAAAATGTGGGAGATGGTGGAAAATGTCCTTACACCTCCACATATGATCATCAATTACTCTGTATCCAGCCACAGTCATCAGTAAATAAACCCCAATGCTAAAAAGCACAGTCAGGGGAGAACAAGTTAAACATGATTTTTAAACTCACACTTATGTAGATATGATATTTGTGATAAATATGATATCTAAATAAGATATCTAAACTCTCTTTGGAGTATCATAGTCCCTGGGTGCTGCTGCTCCCCAAAATCATGTGGTAAAATTCAGAGGTGGGGAGGGAGAGACCAGGGGCTTGAAAAACTTCAAAGAGGAAATGCAGAGATTAAATGAAACAGGAGACGTGATAAAAATGCAAAATAAAAAGCAGAATAAATTCTCTATCTGTCTAAAAGCACAGAACTCAGGGTTTAGGAAATTCAAACCAAAAGGTGGTGAAAAGTCCCACCTAAAGATAAAGGTCTTACCACGATATGTGAAATTTGTTGCCCTATCGTGGGATATCAAAGATACAAATTTTCCCATGATTTCAAGAGGTCTGGAGGGCTTTGGGCATCCATCCACACATCCTGCAAGCCAAAAGCCCTGAAAATTCCTCAGTGTTTCAGTGCCCTGGAGGCAGATGTCTTATCCCACAGGGATATTGCCATTAGTCACGGTGAGAATTGAAGAACAGCCCCAAAAATAAGATTCACAAACCCCAAGGCAGCAGAAACCTCCACCAACTCATCCACCTCCTCCCAGGCAGAGTTAGACCAGATCCAGGAGTTTATCTACTCCAGCCTTTCCCTACTGAGGCATAGGAAAACCTTGTTTACACAATGAAAATTCCCAGATTAAAGTGAGAAATCAACTGAAAAATCCCTTTTCCCAGCGTAACTCCACATGGGAACATTTCCCATCGTGCTCCTGTCATAAAAACTCATGTAATCCAGAGCCATACGATCAACAGGCAGCTACTTTTGGATGTCTAAATGTATATATTTGGCATAAAAATTCCCGACTAAACAGAAGGGTGTGAAATTCCTCTCTTCTTGCCTTGAACACCATCTGCTTCAGCTTCAGGCTTCTTTGCAAAGTGAGAAAGTAGGAATTAACTCCCCTTCCACATCTCTCACCGTTCCTAGCTGAACTCCTCAGTTCAAAATAATCCCCAATTACTTTTGTATGTTAAAAGGGGTCATTGTTATATGAAAAATTAAAGGAGCTAAACCTCAAAAAAAGCTCTTTTCTGGCTACATATGGACACATTTGCATCCTAAAGTCTATCCTGGGGAGCTTGGGAAAATTTGTCCAGAGCTGGAAATGGCAGCAAGGTGTGGGAGAATCTCTCCACTAAGGATTCATCCATCCAGGCATGAACTCATCCCATGGAGGATTAATTGCTTGTTCAGCAAATGGGCACTGTGAGCCAGGCCCAGCAGAATCATCCTGGCATAAACTGATGATTAAAATGAATTTCATATCATAAATCCATGGGATGTGGAAAGTTCCTAAATGAGTGAGACCAATGTCTGGTCCTTAGTCTACTGCAGACAGGGTGGATGCCTTGAGTTCCCAACATCCCTCCAGGAAAAGATGCTGAGGCTGATGGTTTCATTTAGGAATGAGGATTTTTATGTTTGTTCTCAATTTCAGTAGAAAAGGAATTTATAGACACAGACATAAGTATAAATATATAACACATATTTTTTAACCATGCGCTCACAGACACGACAAATGTAAATACTTAACCACATTCTCTATGAATACATGATCTATAAACAGGTTTTTAAGGCCCCCTCTGTCCATGATAACATGAGGCAGTGCAGGGCAGCTGATGAGCCTTCCCTTGAAGCCAAGGTCCTCCTTGAGATGGTCTCCTTCCAGGTGATTATTTCAGCAGCTCCTCAGCAAATGCCACATGAATTTGGTTTTATTCTGAGGCTGATGCTTCACCCACTGACAACGTCCCCCCTGCTGTACGTTGGCAGATTTGAATTTATTGGAATTTGGACTCTCCATTATGGAAGTGTTTTTAACGACCACGTTCAACCCAGAAAATCATATGCCAGCTCCACACCATCCATCTCTGAGCTCAAATCAGCTCCCTGAGCTTCAGCGGCAACAGGGTTTCAATCATAAATTATATTTTGCTCTCAAAATGGGCAGAATTGGGTTTGCATGGTTCAGCTGGCAGCACACACATTGCCATGATCCCATGGGCTCCCTCTGCAGAAGCATCTTCTTCCCAAGCTGCCCTTACCCAGCCAGGAGAAGTATGAGCTTAACATTGCTGTGGGATCTGCTGGTGGATCAATTCCTTTAATTTCTTATGATCAAAATTAAAGAGGAAAAGAAATATCTGCATCTGCCAGCACCTTGGAAGATGGATGAGAGTTAGGAGATGTGAAGGAACCTCCACAGTGGTCACAGTGAGCCCCAGACCAGTCTTTGAGGCAGAAAATCTCCCCCTTCCAGTCTTGCTCCACACTTGTGTCAATTAACACACTCCTGATTGCAGTCCTGCCACAATATGACAATTTTTAGGTCGACTGAAGTATTTTAGAGGCTTTTAAAGATTTCTTGCTCATCATCCTGCTTGAGAGGTCACATTTCACAACCCTGTCCTATGAAAATCCAGCAACAGAAACACAGAATGGTTGGGTTGGAAGAGACTTTCAAGGTGTTCTGTTTCCAAGATCTTGTGGACACCTTCCACTAGCCCAGGTTGCTCCAAGCCCTGTCTTACTTGGTCTTGAATACTTCCAGGGATGGGGCAGCCTCTGCTATTGCCTCACCCCCCTCATAGGGAAGAGTTTCTTCCCAATATCTCATCTGACCCTGCCCTCTGGCAGTGTGAAGCCACTGCCCCTTGTGGGAAGCCATTCCCCCTTGTCCTGAGATTCCAAACCCTTTTTGTATCACCAATAATTTTTTTTTTTATCCCTTGCACAGTCTGTGCATTTATTTAGCCAAAGTATCTGAGTAGGGACCGCAATCAGCAGAAAACATCATTTACCTGGAAAAAGAAAGGAACTAGCTCAGAGGAGAGGAAAAAAGCTCAAGGGATAATGGCGACTTGGGAGAAGGATAAGGGCATTGGGAGCAAGCAGCTGTGACTTGGAGAGTTACAGCAAGGAGCATGGGATGAGGGATGGGCTTGCCAGATGCAGCACTTCTCCACACCGGGATTAAATTAAAGGTTAGGAAATTACATGTGAGGAGAGCTGGAACTGGATTGTCTTTCAGGTCCCTTCCAACTCAATGTACTCTATTGTTTCAGAGGATATATAAATAACATAACAGATTAGGATATATCCTATTACATGTTATACATTATGTGTTACATTTATACATTTACTGCTCATCGTCTGGAGAAACGCAGAAACAAGTGGGTGGCAAATGAAGCCCCCCAGCCCCAGCCATACAACATCCATGGACTCAGGGATGCTGGAAGGACACAATACAAAGCTCTGGGGGACTGGCAGTGCATCCCAAAATCAATGAGTTTGGAAAAAACCTCGCACACCATCAAGTCCAACTTGTGCCTGATTCCCACCTCATTGCCCAGAGCACTGAGTGCCATGTCCAGGCGTTCCTTGGACATCTCCAGGGATGGGGGTTCCAACACCTCCTGGGCAGTTCCAGTGCCTGACCACCCTTTCCATGAAGGAATTCCTCCTGATGTCCAGCCAGAACCCACGCTGGCACAGCTCTGATCAGAGCTGTCCTTCATTTCACTGATGTGCTTCAAAATCTTCCTACACTGCAGATACCATTTAAACAGCTCTCGGCATGCTGATTTTTATTAGTATAATTTATGTGCTCTGAGCATCATCCTCTTCCCCCAAATGTGAGTTGCATTCGGTGGCGTTCCGCCAAATAATAAATCAATAACTTGTGCAGCTTGTTCTTTCTCCACGGGTCATGTGGCCCGCAGCTGAAGGCAACATTTCTCAGAGGGCAGCCTCTCTCCCATCTCCAAGGAAAACAGAAATTTGAACTGAGCCTCCCAGGCCTCAATGGTTGACTTCTGATGGTTGGCTTTTGCCTTCAGAGGCAATAAAGAGGCGTTAACGCCTAACCAGTGACGAGATACAGAAAAAACCCTGGCTGGAAGGAAAGGAAGAGTGTTCCAAGCAGTAGGACAGAGTCTCTTTTTCATAGTTTATTTTAAATATTTTAGATTGATGCTTTTTTAAATGAGTTCACTCCCACGTTAATTTCTAAATCTAATATGTAAGTAAGATACCTAAACTCATTTTAGAGTGTCATGTTCCCTCACGGCTGTTGCCCCTCAAAATCATGAGGTGAAATTCAGAGGTGATTGGAGGTAGTGACCAGACCTCCAAGACCATCAAATCACACCTTCAACCAAACGTCACTACAATTTAATCCAGACTATTGGATTTCTCCACCTATTGCACAGGACCAGTAAACTCTACAGACCTCCCTAAATATTTATGGAGCTTTGGATGGCTGTGCAGACATTCCATAGGATGCGTTATCCTGATGAAATTCAGTTTTTCAGTCTGAGCAGGCTGAGATTTGCTGGCTGGCACATCAAGCCCACCAGGGACCACACCAGAAAGTGGACTTCACTGAACACCTGAGCTCCTGCCAGTTGATTGTACTCCAAATTCTGTCATTTTTTCAGTCTCAGCCTTGGTTATTCTTTGATTTTTTTTTAACAATAAAAGCATGCCCTTGAAACTGAGGCTTGGTGGGTGAGCAAAAGCCGGAAAAAGAGGTGGAAAAGGACTTTATTATCAAGATTTGTGGGATGAAAAGCTACAGGATGAGTACTGAACCTTTGTAAAGCATCAGCTGAAACAGGGAAAGCTGAGTGAGGTGGAGAGAACCAGATGAGTCTCGGCAGGGATGGGAGAAGATTGGTGAGGACAAAGATGACAAAGTTCGGAGAATGGGATACATAAAGAAATAAAATCTTGTACTCCTGGCCCTTAAACTGCCAAAGGCCTGGAAAGCTGGAGGAAACTCAGATCATGGGTGATATGGTACTGGTGACCTCCAAACTAAATCTCCATCCACAGCAATTATTTAGTGCAATGCCCTAAAAACCCCCAACAAGGCAAGGTGCAACACAAAAATGCCGTTTTCCTCTCCCAGAAGCACCTGGGTGTTCTCTGATTTTCAGGGCAGCTCGGGGCTTATCAGCTCTGCACAGGAGGCCACTTGGTGAGGGCACAGAGGAGAAGCTGGGCTGAAGGACAGAGAATCACTGCCGAGGTGACGCTCTGACAGCACCCAGTGAGTCCAATAGCAACAAGGATGTCACCTGAAGCCACCAGACTGAGGAGGGACGGCAAAGGACTCCCCACCCTTGTGTGGGCCAGGGCAATGAGGCAGCAGCTGAAGCCACCAGCTACAGCCCCTCACCCAACCTCCCTCCAGGAACCCCAGATAGCTGGGGAGGAGAAAACCACCTTTGCTCTGTGATGGGGCAAGACAACTGCTGCCATTGCCACCTTTCTATATTAATAAATAGATGATCACCAATCCAGACCCGAGAGTAAACCAGGATTTATAAAGTCTTTACCCTTAACCCGTTGTCAGCTGCAAGAGAGGAGGCTGCTCCTGCAAAAACCTATGCAGCCCCTCAGTCACAGCACAAGAGTGGCTGTATTTTTGGGAGCAGGCTGAAGATTGAGGACGCCTCAGTGGTTGTTTGCAGACCACTGGAAATAGTGTCATCTTCAGACAGAAGGTTTAAAAAAAGATTCACCAGACACATTGTATTAGATTTCACCATGGAAAAAAATAAGGGAATAAAGGTTAAAATAATCCCATGGTTCTCCTAGAGGACTGTAGTGGTTATTTTGGTTTCCATAACATCAACAGCATGTCATGGCAACAATTCCATCATGGCTAAATGCAGCTCTGGCAGACAAATTCTATTAGGATTTCGAGAAAAATCCTCAGTGATTTTTAAATTTTGTCACTTATTTTTTTGGCAGAAGTGTCTGGGTATCTCAGCAATCTCTCTTTAGCCTCCTGCAAGCTTTGGAGAGCTGAGGATTCAGGGAAGGATCTATCCATTTCAGTTCCTCATCACAAAATAAACCCTTATAAAGACACAAATACCTCAGATTAATTTACATTTTGAAGTAACAGAACTATTATGAGCCCTAGAAACACAATATTAACTCTCTGATCTTCATTTGTAGACTTGTGACTACCATTAAAAAACCTTTGGGCCAGCGAGGAAGGAAAGACATTCTGAAGACCCAAGATCTGGGTCTTGGATTTTCCTTCCATTGAATCCACTCCTCCACATGCAGCCAGAATTCCAGGGAAAGTAAATGGTTAAACCATCCAATTCATTCAACCAAGGACCAGTGCTCATGCAGCTGCAGATTCCTTGTATTTATAGACTCAATCTATGCCAAGATGTCTGAATTTTCCAGCAGCAGAGCTCACAGTGCTCCAGCCAGGATCCAGGAGGATGACGTGCTCTGGCATTAAGAACTGGAATGGGCCCTTTGCATTTTGATGCCTCCACAACTGCTCCTCATATCCATACAGCAAACACTGGCTCCAGGGACTTCAAATGCTTGACAGATTTCCAGGAGAAAGTTAATTAGCTCTGAAGCTGCTCCAAGAAGAATTATGGGTTGCTGCACTCGGGACCTCTGTATATCCCCCAGGCTTGGGGGGAACACTGACCTGCTAAGAAATCCCAGCCCAATAACAGGAATTCCCTCATGGATGATGGCATCTTGGAGGAGACTGCTGAAACCCCACCTCATGGAGGAATCATCTGCCTCCAGATTTCAGGAACAATCCTCCCTCCCTGAGTCTCTTCTAGGCAACGTTTATAAAAAACTCTAGCTGCTTTGGCTTTGTGATAGCATCAAAATTTGCATTTTTATGGTGGACAGTGGGAAAACAAACCCGTCTCTAGAAACAGACAGGTTTTCCCATTCTTGGAGCATCTATTGATTATGGTGCACCTGCATACAAAGGCCACTTAAAAAACTGGAATCAAATGGCTTTGAGCAGCTCTGCTCCACCTTATTGATCAAAACCAAAGATTAAACAGAAACCATCAAACTCATGAGCAAACACTCCCTAAGTGACCCACTCAGGGATGTATAATTTGTTTTTTGAACATCCTCATATTCAAGGCAATTTTTTCTTCTGAATTTTCTCATCTCTGAGAACACTGGAGAAGCCCAAAATGAAACTATCAGGGTTTTTGGGAAGGGCTGGGTCAATTCTGTAATGATAATAAGGAGAGATCCCCTTGGCTTCCCCCAGGAAGGATTTCACCTGGAAGAGAGGACATGCAGACTGGCATGTAAAAAAAAAAAAAAAAAAAAAAAAGAAAACGCATTTTGAAGGTATCTAACATATTTCCTGTATTACACAGCCCAATAACAGCTGTCCATCCATGAAACAACACATGGGTGCTGAAAGAAATTTGCCATTTTCTTGTCCTGCTTGTTGCTGGATAACAAATCTAAACCATCTTGTGTGTGTTACCTGCTGGATTGCAGCCTGTGTTTTTGTTATCTCTCTTGAGTGCACTGATTTGAGGCTGGAAAGCAACACCCTGTCTTAACAAACTTAAAGCAAAGCTTAAAGTTCAGCCTTTCCTAATCTGCCAGGGCTATTGAAGGTCATAATGCTCTCAAGTCTGACCTTGGAGAATACATGAGAGTGACATTTCACCTCCCTCCCCACAAATCAACACTGGAAGGCAAAAAAACACTGCAAGATTGGGGTGGCTTTTTCACTAGATACCAAAAAATAACTTTTATGTGATATCAAACAGCATGGCAGCATGTCCAGGCAAAGGCAAGGAAGAAGTTGCTCATTCCTTGATGAGGCCTCTGTGCACATATCAAGGAGACAATAGAGCAGTGGTTGAGGTCTTCACGATGGTTTTGGAAGCCAAAACGTTTATTTTAAACCAGCAAATGTCTGGCTGGATTTTATTTTACAAGTGGAAGTTTGTCATATGGTTAACTAGAAGTCAAATTTGAACAATTCATTGTACACTCCTTAACAAAACAGAACTAAAGGGACAATTTCAGAACTTTATCAGGGCCATAAAATCATGTCAATACTCACTGGCATCAGAGAGTAAATATTTTTGGACTTACCTGTTCCAGTTTAAAGATGTGTTGGTTAAAGTAGTGCTGCAAGCGCTCGTTGGCAAAGTTAATGCAGAATTGCTCAAAACTATTGTTTTCATAGTCTTCAAACCCAAAAATATCAAGCACTCCAATAGATAAAGTCTGCAAGAAAAGTAAGAGTGAGGATTAGAATAAAATCACATTAAGTGGATTATTTGTACACAGTACATAATCAAAAACACACAGGCAGAATTAAATATACTTAATAGCAGGGATTTTACCGGAATTGTTGATATTGTACTGTCTGGAAGACTCCTCCAAATCAGAGAGACAACACGTAACTTTAGATATCTGGACAAAAGGGCTTGTTCTATGAGAAAAGCTCTCCAAGAGGTGAATTTTTTCTTATTTACAATTAAATGGCCGTCTTTGAAGAAACCTGACCCCTGTTCCAAGTTATTCTATTGGATTTAAGAGTATTGATCTTCAGAAGGGAAAAATGGGGATAGGCTTGGGAAACAAAGGCTTGCCCCATGAAGACAAGCCACAGGAACCCTCCCAAGGTGACTGCATTGTCCAAGCAAACCTACTACAGCTGCAAACTTCAAGAAGAAATTAATAAAAGAGGTAAAAGCATTAGCAGTGGTCAAATGAGCCAAACCTCAAGTAAAGAGGAGAAATATCCCCTTCCCTCCACCTCAAAAAACTTGAGAGCTGGCAGGTGCCCTGATTTTAGTTCTGTTGGTGCTGCCTGCGCTCTGGATTTTCTAAGACTTCCTTGCTAAGTCCGGCTTAATTCCACTGCCAGGAATATAAACCAGAGCGTCCACAGGCCTCTCCACACTGCCTTTTGTCCATTTTCAATGCATCACATAATGTAGGAGGAAAATATTCCTTCTGTGCTCGACTCCTGACCAGGGAACCACCTACGGCTGGAGCAGGCACGGCTGCTGTGGGCAGAGTGGCCACTCGGCTCTGAGTCGGAGCTTTGTCTGACCTGGACTCTGGCCACTGGGACAAGCGAAAATACAACAAAAAAAAGCATTTAAGCACAAAGATAACTCTCTAACCCATTTTCCAAGAGCTCATTGACTACTTCATCTTTTGCCCAGGCTTTTCTCCCTACTCCAGGGCCAGACAGTCTCTACCTCCCTGATGCCATGACATGGATGGAGGTTCTTGGCCACTTTCCCAGGAGTTTGCATCACTTGGCAAAACACCCATGAGAAACAGCTCTTTGACCAGAAGATGGAAATTGGGAACCACTGGACCAAGGAATGAGCCTGGCAGAGGGATTCATTCTCACCCACTGCTTTGTGAGGTCCAGCATCTTCTTCTGCTTGTCCCAATGGATGTGGCAAGCCTTTTGTTCACTGAGCAGAAATATGCCTCATCTCTTTTTTAAAATACATCTCAGGAGGAATTCTTCTTAAACTCTCTGAATGATTAATGGATCATATTTTATCTATATTGTCCATGGAAAAATCGATCATGGAAACAGGACAAAGTGACCTTCCTCATCTCCCTTCACAACTCCCTCGCAAATCCCAGCCCAAACTACCCCACTACTGTTTGAGCTCATCCCTACAATCCACAGGAGTTTACAAAAAAATCCCGCACATAAAAGTCCCTATTCCACCACATACAAACAAGACTTGGAAGATAAAATGCTCACACTTCCAGACTACTCATGGATTTCCTGACACCAGCTTTCAAAAGCACTGCGTTGATGCCCTGTGGAAATAGTTAAGTCCCTGCCATCAGTGAAGACTTTTAAGCTGAACAAGGTCTTTAAGCTCTCAAAAACTTACTTTAATGTGAAACAACTGAGCAGAAAAACTCTCTCCACTTTTTCCAATCCTGATTCATTTACTGCATTGAAACTGCTACCAAATATATTTCAATGTGGGTGTGGAAATACACTTATAAAGCAAAACAGAAGAGTCATACATAGCAAAAAATAGCCCTGTCAGTTATAAAAGAATCTTATGGAAACATTATATTTTAAAGCAGTGTTTTTATAATTTTTTGCTGACACCTAAAATTAAACGCACACAGATCTATAAAAATAATCTGCATTTCACAAAACCACTGCAGGTATCAAACCACACGTCCAGAAGGAGGATGGTTAATTCTGCCGTGGTTCTTATACAGAGTAAAACAGCCTTTCTCTCACATCACTGTGTTTGTAACTCCTGAACTCCTCCAGAATACAGATTTTAAACTGTGTGTTCTTTTGCAGAGTTTCATGCCAGAGAAATCTGGGCAGAGCTCTGCAGTGAAACAGTCATTTGTCCTCTGCTGTGACGCTCCCAAAAGAACGAGGCCAATGGATGCCACTTGGGAAAACTTTAAAACCTGAGAAATTTGGAATTTATGGCTGTTTTTCTGCTCTCTGTCCCTGATAAAGCAGCACAAATGTATTAGTACTGAGTCAGTTGTAGCAAAGTGAAAAACCACCATTTCCATTGGCATATACAAGAATTAATTTTGCTAAACTGCCTCTAAAAGGTGTGTTATCTGGGTGGGTTTAGGATGAAATTTGAAGCCCAATATTTAAAAAAATAATCACATGAGTTTAACATTTACAAATCTTCTAAGTCTTCAGCTTCAAATCCATCCTTTGAATAGGCGCCATGAGGAAATAACACAAAGATAATTTAGGCCTCAACTCGCCAAGTTTAGTTTGTGTGTTAATGCTGTTTATTTATCAAAACTAATATATAAAATAAAAAAGTGTGACTGTATTAACTAGCATATCAAAATTCCTGTGATTAAAAGTGCATGTCTCTGAGGGTTTTTAAAATTTGGGTGAACCCAGGGTCAGAGAGCACTTTCTGCTTGAGATGATGAAAAATGACCTCATGCTTTTCTTAAAATGTCTCAGCCATGACATTTAAACTCGGAGCACGAGTTTTAAGGGCTTTTGGCAAATGATGGCCTTGAAGCTCTGTGCTCTGCAATTCCCAAAGTGCCAATAAATAGGGATCATTGGAGCTGATTTATGTCGCCCCGAATGCAAGCTGGTGATGTAATTCCACCATGGAGGTACATTTTGGCAATCACAAATAGGTTTGCTTCAAATTTAGAGGAAAAAATCTTGTTTGCTATTATTTTTAAATTTTTTTATCTCTTTTCATTTTAGTATTTCTTTTCATTTCATTTCTTTTCATTTACAGTATTCCAAAGCCGATACAGTAAAAAAATCCCTCCCCAAAACCCCAAAACAACCCCAAAATCCATCACCACTTCATCCAAAAGTACCACTCCAACCTACATCACCCCAATATGCATGATGACCTATTATATAAAGTGAAAGGCAGTGATTTGATACAAACTTGGAAGCTGGGACCTAAAATTAATGAACTGATGCACATTAAACACATTGCATGTTCAGCAATTCTTTCTCTGCTTCAGGTCAAAAAGCCAAGAATTAACTGGTTGGTTGAATTTAAATGAATTTTCTTCATGGCCAAGAGTCCTCCATGAATTCAACCAGGAATTTTTCTTCATGGCCATTAATTGTAATGAATTTTCTTCACGGCCATGAGTTCCTCATGTGTTCAACCAGGAAGTTTTCTTCACTGCCATTAATTTTAGTTTTCTTCACAGCCATTGAATCTGTGAGCTTCACAGCTTCACATGAGCTCACCATTATCCCCACGTATGTGGCACAACAACAGAAAATGGCAGCAGGGTGATTTGGGAGGAAATTAAGATACTTCACAAGAACCAAATGGGAAAAGGTTAAAAACACCCTTGGAAATGGCTTTTGATGCACCACAATCTCCACTCTATCATCATTTTAAGAAGTGAGATGGACTTCTCACAATTCCTAACCTGATTTATGGAAGGGGAATTCAATAAGAGGCTCTGGGAGGTTTAGCAATCTTGTTCTCGAGAGAAGGGAAAGTCTCCGACCTCATTAATAAAGGTCAAATTTCAGACAGTTTGTAGGGAATCACGAGAACGTAAAAGGAACTAAAAGGAATTGAGAGAAGATGAAGGAAAAGGGAGTCAGAGCAAATCTGACCCACGGCAGCTCTGCCATTACCATAAACCAGGAGGTATCAAATAACTTAATCACAACTTGGGTCAGAAATAATATGCTAGAAATCCTGTCACTAAGCAAGATAAGCCAAATCCCACTGTGTTTTCCCAAAATACTTCACTGTACATTTAACTAAATTTGGATATCAAAGGTCTGATTTACATCTTCCAAATATTTGCTGGACAATATGGAAGAACAACAGCTGAGTGTTTATTTTTCTTTGCCCAGCTTTATCTTTTGATCTTCTCCTTACTGCTGATATCAAATAAACACATATTGGGATCTGAAAATGATCTCGGTTCCCATTGTTCCACTAAAATCAAATATACGCTCACAAAGAGAGAAACTTCTGTATCAATTTTTCTCCTCTACTTTTCCCAAATACACTCTGAATTGAGATGGTTTTAAGTCTTGTTTTACCTCTGCATAATGTGATTATTATAGAAGAAAGTTCTGTGCCTCAAATTCATCATCTGACACTTTCTGAACCTTCTGAACCTGCAGGATTGTTTCAGAATATATCTTAAAAGTCAGAGGAATATCAGTGTCAAGCATGGGCTGCGATTAATGTGGGACATTTGCAGCAGGGTGAGTCACATATTATTCACCCACTGCACACTCAGGAGTTTCTGAGGTGCAAGGCTGTATTTTGCTCTCATAAATCAGAGACTTGGTGTGTTTAAGAGATTTTTTTGGCTGGTAGATGTCAGCAAGGAGATGTCATCCAAGTGCTGAGGTCTTGCCTTGCAGCAAGGAGGTAGGGTTTGGAGATTCCCAGGGTTTGGAGATGTCACTGCTCTCAGTCCACCTCCCAGTTACTCACTGGTGTTGCCCAACCTCAAAACAACATATGGGAGGCTAAGAAGAACCTGCATCCTCATCTGAGGTTTCTCCAAGAACGAGCTGAAAAGGACTTCAGGAGCATTGGGAAGTGGTAGGAAAAACCAGATTAGTTGTCGTTGGCTCTGTTTCTCTGCAGCAGCAATTCTTGGTTGGTGCCTCGATGGCAGCTGCAGAGCCCAGGATTCCCTTGGACACTTGTTGGCAGCAATGTTATTCCTCGAGGGCAAAGAAACAGCTATTCCCAGCCCTGCCCAGTCCAGGGAGACATTTCTTCTTCCTCTATGCTGAAACAACCTAAAATGGGGGCTAAAAATAGGTCTGAGGAGGTGACACGGTGGAACTGCTCAAGGGAAAATTGGCTGGTCAATGTTTAATGAAGCTGCTCTGAAAGCCACATAAATCTCTTCACTGTCTCCACCCCTAAAACGGGAAGGATTTGTGCATTTTCAGGATTTCTGGGGGATTTGTGGGAATCAATCCAATTCACAGAGGACTCTGCAGATAAACTGAACTCCACTCATGCCTAAAGCAGCAGATATTTCCTGGTATTTTGTGCGTTGTCTTTCTGCCTCAGAACTTCTGGCCCAAGTACAGCCCAGGATTGCCTCCCTGGATCTGGGTATGAGCACATTCCTGCAGCTCCGGGTCCTGGGCATTTGCCAGCATGGGTGGATCTGCTCTGGCACAGGGGCAACACCACTCCTGTTGAGAGTTGTTCCTGGTGGGTTGCTCCTGGTGCCTGCTGCCAGACCTGGATACTACCGTTATGATCTGGAGCAAAAAAAAAGTTCAGAAACCTGTGAATTGTGAATTCATGAGATGACAAACAGAGGTGGGTAAGGAGGAAGGTGGTTACACTACATGGGAGTCTTGGCTGGAGGAAGCAGAGGGTTAATGTGCTGCAGCAATGCTGGAAAAAAAGCAGGAATTTGGGCTGTTCTGGCCCTTACCTGCTGAGATTTGAGGTTGGGAACAAAAGTTTAATGGCCCATAAACAGCTACTGTGGTGCCTCACTTTCACAGCCATGCTGACTAAGCACACAAGAGCGTCCTAGATGGATTTGTATTTAAATATTACAGAACAGATAATAATTTTAAAAAATCATTAGGTCATTAATAAAAGATAATTAGCATTTGAGATGCATTTCCTTGTCAAAACAAATCTACTTTTCTGCTTCATCAAATACGTAAACAGTGTGGTTTGCTTTTTCCTGACAGCCCAGACAAAACTTTTGATGACTTGGAAAAAAATCAGGAAAGAACACAACATTTCTGGTAAAATATTAAACAGAAGGAGAGGCAGCATGTGCAGTCAGAAGGCTCGTTGGATGTTATCACTGTAACAACCCTTCTTTGTCAGAAAAGCATACAACCAGATTTCATAGGCATGTTTTTATTTCCAGTCCACAATTATGCTCCACAAGCCTTTTTTGGAATTAAATAAAGGAGTGACCACACTGAGAGTCTCTGCAACTTCAGTCCTACGGCACAATCCAAATGTCAGTGCTTAGCAAAAATCCTCCTTTTGGCAGCTGTGACTTGAGTTTGGATGCACAACCCCCCCAAAAACCCCACATGCTGCTGGACCATGTCCCAGATTCCCAAGCCAAGGGTAGCTGGAGAGCTGGAAGTGCCTGTGTGCAAAGACAGGGATTTTGGGGTCAGTATCCCCCAGCCACAAGGACTGTGGGTGAGTACACGAGAGGGTTAGGGAGGATGTCCTCAGTGACAGCATCCAGACTCTGCTATTGCAGGAAACTTCACGTCATTCCTTCCATCAATTCTTTGGGAAGGTGGTACAGCATCACACCAGCTCCAGTCTTCCCATCGTGACTTTTTGTGCTTTATATTCATTTTTCTACTGTACTACCTCAGTACCTACAGATACCCAGCTTGTTCATCATTTTATCATAGAGCAACTTCATCAAAATGCAGTAGAAAGGATTTTTCCCCCTCAATTATACATGGTCCTCTAGTTTTACACATAAGGAGGAAAATTATCTGCCATTGCTGCTGGAGCAGGTGGGGGAACTGGCTTTTGTGGCTACAACAAAATCTCTTCTCTGGTTGCTTTGAGCTTATAATACTTAAGGTGCTTCATCCTCCTCAGCTCAGCAAGCACCACTTAGAATAATGATGTACTCAGTTACGATCTGAGGAAAAATTAACTTCACGTTAAGCAACATGCCTGGGTAATGTTTTATCATTCCGTTATCTATTTTAAAAACCCGAGAGAGGAGCCAAAGGAGCTGGTAAGATGTTACCTTGGTGCTTTCCTCCATGTCCTTAGAGTTGAGGAGCGCATGGTTGATCCTGAACACGATCCAGTCAAACAGGGCGCTGTACAGTGACTTGGCCATGGAATTCCGCACGGTCACAGCCTGAAACAGAAAATTTAAAAAGGTGATTGGAAATGATTCCTGCTTTGCACTAAAATGGCTTTTGCGTCTCAAGCTCCCACATCCAACGTTCAAATTTCTCCCTTGCCAAAGCTTTCGTCTGCTATTTTAATTTCTGCCACGTATGTCAATGGTCCTGACAGCACTGGGAATTGGGTGTAATCCCAGGGCTGTGGGATGTGCCCCTGACTTTGGCTTGGTTTCTTTCATGCAGTCGAGTGGATGACATATGAGATCACACCACAAATCCCATCACTGGTGCTGAAAGGAAAGAAAATAAATACATACATTAAATACAATTAAAATAAATTCACCAAGATCCTTGAAAGTTTTCCTGGAGGAGAAGGAAAGAGAAGGGTGGATATTGCACAGG
Organism: Sylvia atricapilla; assembly: GCF_009819655.1. Lineage (NCBI taxonomy): Eukaryota > Metazoa > Chordata > Aves > Passeriformes > Sylviidae > Sylvia > Sylvia atricapilla. The sequence goes on from NC_089152.1 coordinate 17,598,675, forward strand.
AGTGACAGCAAGTGATGTGAAAGCACAGGCCAGGACAAGCAGCGCCTGGCACCAGCAGAGGGGCTACAAAAGAGGAGGCTAAAAACCCCTCTAGTAAATCTGAGGGTTCCTGAAAACTTGAAGTTTTCCAGGTACCACCAGTGGGAGCTACAAATCATGGCCGGCAGGTTCAGCCCTCCTGCAGCAGCTCTCCCAGAGAGAGGAATAACAGCGCTGAGGAAGGGTCATCCCCACCACAGCCGGGATCAAAGCGATTCTGCTTGATGGGATGAAAGCCGAGATCAAAGGAAGATCCCTGAGCTTTTGGACAGGCACCTACATAGAGACCCAGAATGCAGGAATTCCTATTTAAAGGTTATCTTTGTTCTTGCTGCTTGCGATTCTTCCTTGGTTTCAATTATCACCTCGAGTAGAGCTTCGTTACATATGAATCAACTAAAAACTTATGGCCCCTGCTACATTTTTGGTTCATTTTAGCCACTGCAGAAGAATAAAAAAGGAACCAGAAGATTCCCACATAATTACTTCAATTAAACCCTGAACTGTAACAAATCATGGCTTTGAACACATTGCCTTGAAATCCTTCTCACCAACATCATTCGAGGAACATCATCTGAGTGGCCTCATGTCACTGACCCCAAGTGAAGGAATAAAGCTCATTTATCTTTTATCAGTCTATTCCCACCTCTTTTTTTCCTTGATTTTTGGAGATAGCAGCATTTAGCGTGACCACAGGCTGTTCTGCCAATGTTTTGCTCTTAAAACACAATTAAGCACATGGTCTCACTTCCTCTCCCTGTCCAGCTGGAACAGAAGGGATTAACACAGTCCACGCCAGGGGACGTTTAGGTTGGATGTTAGGAAAAATTTATTAATGGAAAGGGTTGTCAGGCATTGGAATTGCTGCCCATGGCAGGGGTGGAGTCCCCATCCCTGGAGGGATTTAACAGATGTGTGGATGTAGAACTTGGGGACACGTGGTGGCCTTAGCACTGCTGGGGGATGGCTGGACTGGATGGGCTCAGAGGGCTTTTCCCACCTGAACAATTCCATGGTTATGTGACTGAGGATGCTCAGAGCCTCTGGACACTGCTAACCATAATGTGGTGTCAATAAAAAGCAACGTCACAAGGTAACTACAAAATATGGCCATAATTAGCAAGGAATTCCTCATCCAAAAAACAACCAAAACCAAGCTTGTGATGCAAATAGGTGAGCAACAGGACTGAAAGGATTCTGGTGTAGCTCAGCCAAAACAGTACTTCTAAAGAGTGAGCTCTTGAAATTGCCTGAGTTCTCCAACAAGGGCTGGAAAGCAGCCGGCATTTCAAACACAAAGAGCTCTAGTTCCCACTAACTGCTTTTTCTTCCCTCTCCTGATGAAAAGGATTTGGGGAGGGGTTTTTGGCTGTTTTTTATTAAAAGCAACACGGGTTGTTTGCAAAGGGGTGGAGGTTGCTGTCTAATTTTTTTTTTTAATTTCCTCAATGTGAGAGATTATTTCAGTGATTAATAGAAAATTCAAGGCAAATTTTCTATCCCTATGTTCCAGCTACTTTTTTGATTAAGCTGGAAGACAATCTGTGCTACTGACACACCAGAAAAATCAGTCTCTGGGGAAAGACGAGGGCCAAGATCCAGGAATGCTTCTGAGTGCCCTAATGCTTTGTCCTGGCATAAACCAGCCCAATTAATTGCTCCAATGTGCAATAAAAACCAAACTCCATCTCTATTTAAAGCCAAAAAGAATGCCGTTGGTTCTCCTACAGCATCATATGTGGGTTTATGTTGCAATACTTTTCATTACCTTTTATTATAGGCTACAGGGATGTGCAGGACTTTACCCCTGAATGTCCTTGCTTTTTTTTTTCCCAAATGAACAAGGATGTCATTAAGCCTGCACCACTCCAGCGCTGAGGAATGCTGGGAGTGTGACTGCCACGAGTCTCCTGAATGGTCAGACTGGGAAGTTTCCCTGACACCAGCACTGCCCCGTTTCCTCCACAATGTGCTGGGTGGGGGATGAGCCACTGCTCTTATTCCCAAGGTGGTCTCAGCTACATGGAAAGCTGGGAAGCCCATGAAGAGGTGATTTCCTTGCTACGCTTGGGTCCCACAATCAGGGGCCCAGATCCCAAAGTGTTTAAAAGCTACTTTTAGAGGTGCTGGTTTAATCCTAAGAGCTGGTAGGAAACTCCTGGTAAAGCAACATATCAAGAATACAGGGTGGATGGAGCACTTTGCCTTCATCCATTTAAAAAATACCCTCTCTGAAATGAACATATTTTAAATGACTCAGGGTTAAGGGGGTTAATTCTTTGTTTGAATTTTTCTATTTCATTTCAATAAAATATTTACTTTTTAGAACAGATCTTCACTGACGTCACATTTTAAATAAAGCCCCTCACTATCCTAAACATATTCCAAAACTACACAACCTGAAGACTATCGGGGAATATTATTTCTTTTCAAATTCAGGAGCTGCAGTAGAGCACTTATAATTTATTTCTGTATTATCCTACATATCCTAAATTAATTCTAGTCTCTGAACTATATCCCATACATCACATACAGCTTGTCTTCAGGTCAACACCTACAGCTTCTGGTCTCTGCCACAAGTCTCCTTACGTGACATTTAGGCAGATCTGGAACATGGTGATACTCACTGAACCATTTTTATTTCCCTCACAAAGCAAAATAAAAATATCTGCTGCAGTGCCAAAACAAATCTCTGGGGATCAAAGGGAGCAGGACATGTTGCACCCACACAAAAATATTGCTGATTCCAAACTGAGACAGATCAAACGCGCTTTGACTCGGCGGGTCAGGAAATAGGCTACAGACGAGGTTTTAATCAATAGTTTCCTGCTTATCAAGCTAGAAAAGATCTATATATTATTTATTATATGCCAGAAACTCCACTTGCTGGGTAGGCCAACTTTTGTTAAAGATCCTGATAGAACATATTTGAGTTTTTTGTAAGATTTTGCTGCCAAATTAATTGTTCTGAAAGTTGTCATGATCAGCATTGGATTCAGCCCACCTTAAAAACAGATAAACTTCTGGAAACATCTTCTGTCAAAAGGAACAAGAAGACAGGCTTAAGAATTAAAATCTGCTTTTGAAGTGCTTTGGAACAAGGACTTACAATTCCAGCAGCAGCAGCCTGTGTTTTAGAGGCTGGAAAAGATATAATCTCAGGAACCCAAATTTGCTCAAATTAAAAGTCTCTGTAAAACACATTTGTACACATACAGGAGATTCTTAAGAACTGAGATTACAAAGTCACTAAATATATTTAAGCAAATCTGTCTGCTGCCATCCCACAGCACCCCCTGCTCCAGGCAGGATCCCTCACTCCTGCCCTTCTGCACTCAGCTGAGGATTGAATTTCAAGCTGGAATTACTCAAAATATTTGTTGGTACCCAGAAAATCCAGGGAAAGGAGGCAGGTTAAAATCCCCACCAAGCTTATACATTGAAAACTACAAGAAAGACATTGTGGGGCTGGAGCCAGAGATGGGAATGGAACTGGGAAAGGGTCTGGAGCACCAGAGGCAGCTGAGGGAGCAGGGGGGACTCAGCCTGGAGAAGAGGAGGCTCAGAGGGGACCTTCTGGCTCTGCACAACTCCCTGACAGGAAGGGGCAGCTGTGGGGGTGAGTCAGGCTCTGATCCCAGTGAACAGGCACAGGACAAGAAGGAATGGCCTCAATCTGTGCCAGGGGAGGCTCAGGTTGGTGGAAAGGTTGGTCAGGCACTGGCACAGGATGCTCAGGGCAATGCTGAAGTCTCCATCCCTGCAGTGATTGAAAAGCTGTGTGGATATGACCCTTGGAGACACGGGTCAGTGGTGGCCTTGACAGTGCTGGGGAATGGTTGGACTCGATGATCTTAGATCTAATTGATTCCATGATTCCAAGATGCCCAGGTAACCTTTTACAGACATTTTCACACGATTTTGCTGGAAGTTCCCCCCATGCTCCTGATTGGATTCAGTGTTTTTACTGCTGACTAACCTAACATAAGAGCAACAGCAGCAATAGCGCAATTTGAACAACAAAACCTCAAATATTTATACATTTTGCAGACTAAGGGGAATAAACAAAGCGCAGAGAACAGAGGACAGGTGAAAGCAAGTGCTGAAGGACTTTGAAAGGCAAAGAGCAAAAATTGCAGCAATATCCCAGTGACTGGATGTCCCAGGGTGCAGAAAGCAAAGAGATCTCACTGAGTTGGACTTGATGATCCTTCTGGGCCTCTTTCAACTCAGGATATTCTCTGAGGACAAAGCCATCAAGATGCTGCTGGAAGCTCCGTGGTTCTAGTCACACTCTTCCATAGCCAAGAGGAATATTTTCTGGAGTGCGGACCCCAGGACCCACAGTGAGATCCAGAGTGGGACTGAAATCCAAGAGACAGACTCTCTTCTCAATGACTACATTAAATCAAACCAACCATGGAGTGTATCTGCAACAGCAACTGGCCCCTGGAGTTCAGCTTTAAGCATTTTTGACCCAAACAAATCCATGGATGAAGGGCATTTGTAACTACTATTTACTTCCTCTGATGTTTTGTTTCAAAGGAGCTAGATTAAAATGAAGAACTATTTCTGTTCAGGGCATTGCTTGACACAGACAATCAGAAAACTAAAAGACCAAAACAAAGCAAAGCTCATCACTTTTGCATCATTTAGGAAGAGCAGGGTTTTGGTGCACTGAGCAATTCTGAGTAAGAATCACTCCAAGGTGGCATTTATGAGACAGCTACAGGTCTCTAAAGACTTCAAACATCTCAGCTCACTGAGAGGTTTGTCCATCTTCCCTCATAACTAATGTGGAAGACAGCATAGCCTGACCCAGGACAGAGGAGAAAGGTGGTGGATGGATGGATACTTGGGTTTGGACAGTATTTATGCTCATTAAAACATAACACAACATTTCATTTGCACAGCCATGTATGTATCTGAGTTTGCCTAGGAGGCTTTCTGAGCCTCACTCCATCACTGAAAACTCCAGAGAGCAGCTGGCATCACATGCTGCTCTCTAGAAAAGCAAGATAAAAAAAACTGAACCCATCTTTCATAGGAAAAGATTCCCTTTTCACACACACACATTGGACACTACAATCCATTTTGGGTCACTGCTACGAAAAATGCACCTTACTAAGGGCAGAGTGCTCAGAGCTGGGATTTAGACCCCACTCCCTGAGCACAGACTCAGTTAATGAGAAGTGGATTTAAGTACAACTGGAAAGTGAGTGCGAGCACCAAAACGACTTAAAGCCCTAATGAGGATTAAACACCTGTGGAGTTTATTAACTGTGACAACCCTGATCCCATCTCTCAGCATTATGCAAATCTAGGGAGCACCCATAAAGACATCCTGACAGACTGAGCTGGTCACAACTGAGTCTGTACCTTCAACAATTCTGGTCAATATAACATTGCCAAACCTCAGTTTTTCACTGGGGACATCACAGACGTGAGGGCAAGCTCAGTGCTCCCACTCCAGATTTTCTACAAGCTATGACAATTTGAAAAACCAATATTTAAATGCCATTTCTCAAGCACAACTCTGGGAAATTCCTTGGATCTAGAAGAGAAGACTTTTTAGAAGGCAGTCTGACTTGTTAGCCCCAAAGGCAACTTGGTGCTTTGCTGTTCAGTCCACAGGACTTGATGCATTGTTGGTGATGGTCCTTTCTTTTTACCTCCAGTTTTCCAGCCTTTTCCCACGAGACTGTGTGTGTATTCCATTATGGACACTATCGATGTTATTTACTCACACTGGGTAAACACATTGCCAGTGCCAGCATTCCCTTCCAATGCAGAACTCCCACCCATCCCCAAAAATATGGCTTTACAAGCAACACTCCTTGTAATTTTCCCAAGAACCTGTAAAAACTCCAAAAGTTCATTTGTTAAAATAAGAGTGATGTTGATACAGCCATAGGAACTACCTACAGATTCCTTCTCTCCTGGTGACCCCCCAATTCTTCCGGAATATGAGGACACATGTGCAGCTGTTTCCTGCCCTCCAGGAGGAAAACAAGCAACACATTCCCCTTTCAGACTCTTACCAACAAATACTGAACTATTACAGTAATTCCAAGGTGATAAGAAATGTTTCTTTCCAGTGTGAAGTTTGCAGGATTTGGTGTAAAACATAAAAAAACAGGTGTTCAATTACTTAAGTAAAGTTGGGCACCACAAAATACATTTTCTTCTGGTGGAGAGAAAAAACAGAGATTCCTCTTCTCTTCAGGAAATCAGATCTGAACACAGGAAGAGAGGAAATACCCTTTTTTCCCTTAGACCTTTGATGTGCTTCCTATAATTTCTATACAAGGATGAAAGGTGCTTCCAATGAAATGTTTGAGGGGAAAAAAAACAGTAGCAGAGGAATTCTTCCTCTTCAGGAAATCCTTCCAAAAATCAAATCTGGATATGTGGTTTCTGTGACTGTGAGAGCTTTATTTGTCTGCTTTCCTTTTAATATGTGGAAAAAATATTCAGCACATTCTCTGATTAATCAATTGGTGTTTCTGCTCACAAGGATTTGGCACTAAATCCCAGGAACCTGTTGATATCCTACCACAGAAATTATTTAGTGAGCTATTATCATACACAGGATTCGATTTTCATTATCATTCAATGTCTGGTTTGAAATCCTTATCAGCTGTTCCCATTTTTCCTCCATTTATTCTCTAAGGTGAAATTTGGCTTCATAATTACATTGGTACTTACTGTAACAGAAATGTCTCATTGCAATATGACTCAGAGGAAAAAAACCCACATTTTAAAACCTACTGAATTTTACCCATGGTATTTACCTAGGATTTTTAGATGAAAATCTCCCTCCTTCAATCACTTCTGTGGGTTTAAAAGATGTATTTAATTTCCAAGCAGGGGAAAAATCAGGAAAAGAGTGTATGTGTTTTCTTATTTGCTTCAAAGTACATATTCAACAAAAGCCTGCTGCATGAAGTAAATGATTAAAGAAATCAGTTTCTATTCTATAACAATAATTAAAACTTATGCTTGTTTTTTTTTTTTTTTAATAAATGTATTAACAATGCTTGGTCACTGTGAAGAGGGATAGGATTTATCCAAGATTAGAACAAGCAAAAGCAGGAGGAATTCAAGCTCTCCTAATGCACTTGATTTGGATCACCTAAAGGGATCTAATGACCAGGAACAGAAGCCAACTCCCCATTCTCAGTGAGCCTTGGATGTGCAGACAATTGAAAAGAGCCCACATGGGCATCTCAGAGATGATGATCTACAGCAATCACTAATCATAAGATTTAAAAAAGCCAACTGAAAATACACTTTTATTTGAATAGCACTTAGGGGTGCCAGATACTGTTCATAATGCTTGTGTCAGAGGAGTAGTGGTCACATATACTAAAATACTATAAAAATCCAGTTTTTATCTCTGACACTGTTACTGCTCCACGAGGGCTGAAAAAACCCACGTGGAAAGTGGCAGCAGCTTGGGTCTGTGGTTGTAGGGAGAGAACTGCTGAGGGTGGTTTGCTGGGTCTGACATTCCCGTGCTGAGATGGAGTAGCAATGAAGGGAGAGAGATGTAGCTGTGAGAGCTAAATTAGGGAAAGAGCAGAAAGCGAGGAGGATGGTGAGGAAGGAGAGCAGTACACACACAAAACCTGCTGGAGCATCTACGGCTCGTCACTGAAACTTGGAGAACATTTTTGGGTTTGAAGGAAACAGACAGAAACCTCGCAGTTGCTGGAATCAGACAAGGACGAAATCTCTCTTCTGGTACAAATGCAGATGTTAGTGCCTTGTTTATAGAAAATCAGCACACTTTGGGTTGGAAAAAACCTTCAGGTTCATCCAGTTCACCCCCTCCCATAGGCAGGGACTTCCACTAGCCCAGACTGCTCCAAGCCCCATCTGACCTGGCCTTGGACACTTCCAGGGATCCAGGGTGGCCACAGCTGCTCTGGGCACCCTGTGCCAGGGCCTCACCACCCTCACAGCCAGGAATTTCTTCTCAATATCCCATCTAACCCTGCCTCTGGCAGTGGGAAACCATTCACCCTTGTCCTGTCCCTCCAGGCCCTTATCCCCAGTCCCACTCCAGCTCTCCTAGAGCTGTTTTAGGCACTGGCAGACTGAGGTGTCCCTGGAGCCTTCTCCTCTCCAGGTGAGCATCCCCAGCCAGAGCACCCCCTCTCCCAACCTGGCCCCAGAGCAGAGGGCTTCAGCCCTCAGAGCAGTTCTGTGGCCTCCTCTGGACTTGCCCCAGCAGCTCCACATCCTTCTGCTGCTGTTGGGGACTCCAGAGCTGGAGGCAGCTCTGCAAGTGGAGTTCCATGAGGGCAGAGTAGAGGAAGAATCCTGTCCCATCCTACTCCATCCATGGCCAGCAGGATGAACACACTAATCCAGGATTAGAACACTGTGATATTAAATATTTTAAATTATTTTTTTAGAAATAATTATTTTTTTTTAAATAATGAATTACTAGAGGTTTACAATTTCCTAGAGTTGCAAGTAAGCAAGTAGCTTTGAAGGATTTTCTTGTCAACCTGATGATACGCTGACACTGGAAAACTGTCTCTTTGGATAAACTTCTAGAGCTGACTTGTCCCATTGGGATTTTTGGGAAGGGTGTTAACATGGTTTGGGAAATCTGCTTAAAATGCCTCTGACTAATGCAGACTGGCAGGCTGGAGAAAGACTTTTGTCCAAGGAAGGCAATTGCGAAGGTACCAACTGGCCCAAGGTGGTCATGTCAGGTACTGAGAAACAGGTACAAAAGGAGGGAGAGCAGAAGAAAAATTAGAAAAAAAACGTAACATAAAATTTGAAACTAATACCTAAACCCCCTCTCTGAATGTGAGAACTTTACACCTGATTTAGTGACAAAATCCTGAAGTGCCTTCATGTTTGAGCGTTATGTTGGAGCACGACACAGCATTGTATGGTAATGACATTACAGGCTATTTTTTCATACTGGAAAATCCACCCATAAGTTCTGGAAAACATCACTGACACTTGAATCTCTTGGATAAAATCCAGTGGCAGGACAACCTGCTGCCTCCCATCTCCAGGGTGATAGTGGAAGGTTTCTGCCACGATGTGGCAGCCAGCCGGGAGGGCGGGAGCCAGAGATAGTGCAAGGCTTCACTGCTTTGTTGTTGTTTTTTTTAAAGTATTTCCTTTGCAGGCACATTTATAGAATTAAAGCATAAAAATGAACCTTTATAGGGATGTCCAAACTATTTTTAAGCCAACTTTTCCTCTTTTTTGTTGTAATAAAAACTGATAAAATGCATTTTTTCTCTTTTTCTTTCAATGATGTCTTTAAAGATATTTTTCTCCTCCTTGATTGTACATAAAAATTATTAAAAAACCTATTTGCAGGCTGAAGCCAGAGTGGAGCATTGATGATCTGAGTTCTCTTAGGGAAATGACCCAGGAGGATGACAGGGTTTTAATAAGAGGTGCAGATAAAATATGAGTGTGGAAAATGACATCATACTTCTCCCGCCCAAGCATGATATAACACTCCTGGATGCCAAGTCAGGGATTAAGTTTGAGTCTGATATCCTGCAAGAGTACTTTCCTCTGGGTGTTAAGCCTCTGTTTTAAAAAAACCCTAATCCTGCTTGTCTCAGCCCGTGCCCTGTGAGCCAAGAGGGAACCCCAAAGGCTGCTCAGTTCATCCCAGATGCAGGACATGGATGCAGATGGAAACCAGATATGTTGGGTCACAGTAGGAAATCACAATTTCCTACACACACACAGGTGACTCGGGACTCACTCAATGGGCTGAACATAGTGGTAGATCAATTTTGGGTCATGCAAAGCTCAGTGTGAGCTGTCTGTGTGCTCTGGGAGCCCTGAACTCTCCTTTGCCCTTGGGGTTGATTCCCCAGTGTGGGAAGCAGGAAAGGGAGATTCTGTCCCTCTGCTCCGCTCAGGTGAGGCCCCACATACAGAGCTGCTTCCAGCTCTGGGGCAAACATCAGGAGGATGTGGAACTGCTGGAAAGAGTCCAGAGGAGGCCATGGAGATGCTCTGAGGGCTGGAGCCCCTCTGCTGTGGGAGAGCTGGGGGTGTTCACATGGAGAAGGCTTCAGGGACACCAGAGCCTCTGCCAGTGCTGAAAGGGGCTCCAGGAGAGCTGCAGAGGGACTGGGGACAATGGCCTGGAGAAACAGGACAAGAGGGAATGGGTTCCCACTGCCAGAGAGCAAGGTTAGATGGGATATTGAGAAGAAATTCCTGGCTTTGAAGGTGGTGAGGCCCTGGCACAGGTTTCCCAGAGAAGCTCCAAGCCCCATCCCTGGCAGTGTCCAAGGCCAGGTTAGGCAGGGCTTGGAGCAACCTGGGCTAGTGGAAGGTGTCCTTGCCCATGGCAGGGGGTGAAATTAGATGATCCTGAAGGTTCCTTTTAACCCACACCATCCTGTGATTCTGTGATCCTCACACTATCTCATATACATTCCCACTGAAATGGTTCGTGTGCTTCTGTGATTTCTGAGGAGTAACACAGGAATTATCAGAGTGTTCCTGCAACTGCCCTCTCCTTACTCATCTTTTCTGTCATTAGATGGATGCAAACACAGAAAATTAAGTGGAAAACCTCAAATAAGAACAATAAGAACATATTTTGCGGGTGTGTTGAAGATGCAGCTATTGTGTCCCTGCTGGTGGCAAGGAGGCTTGGGAAAGGACAGATGGGAGACCCACCACTTCCATTCCCATTCCCATTCCCATTCCCATTCCCATTCCCATTCCCATTCCCATTCCCATTCCCATTCCCATTCCCATCCCAATCCAGAGCCTGCCTGCTGTTTATTTTTAGAGATGATTTCAAGTCTTGTCTCTGATATTGTCACTGTGCAGTTGATGACTGGAACATGCTGTGGTTACGCTTTTCAGAAACAGCTCCCAAGAACAGCCAGGAGCAAAGGAAACCAACACAAATCCTGTTAGAGATTTCCTCTGAGTCCCAACTGTGGAGCCAGGTGGTTACGAGCATCATCTTCCTAAAAAGATTTCATTCAGAGCCTTTGGATTTGGGCACTGTGATTAGAAAGTGTCATCTGTAACAAATCAAAACCAGAAAGAAAGGAAAAAAAATCCTCTCTTCCTGAAATTAAACCCTTCAGGAAAACAAGGCTGCAGTTCATGCTTCTCCTGTGGAGAAGATGATGAAACGAGTGCACAGAACATCCCTTAGGGAAAGGTGCTCACACAGAGCCATCCTGAGCCCACCACAGAGCTACAGGAGAACAGAGCCACCAGGCAGCCAAGTTTGAAGGGTCCACTGATGACAGAATTTGTTTTCCTCCACCTTGGTGCATCCAGAGTCTGTTCTGCCAATGGCACAGAGCTCCCATTCCACCCACGTTTTACAGTGAAACCAGCACAAAAACCAATTAAGAAATTACTTTGTGGCACGAGGAGTTGTGTGACCTGATGTGAGGAGGCCACATTTAGGGAAATTTGCCCGGCATTTACAGGCACAACGTAACCGGATCCTCACCAAGGAGTCCAATCAATCACCAAAACCAGCCCTCGAGCCTTTAAAAGCCAAATCCTGCCTTTAGACTGGTCCTTCCCAAGCACAGAGCGAGTACAGACAAACTTGTTCTGCCAGTGCACCATCGTCATCATTCCAGGTTATTTTTACCACTGTTTTTTGGCAAGGATTCCCAGAGAGAAGTAATTTCTCATCACACCTCAGCTATTACCACTGTAGAGGCAAAGTTTGTGCAACAGACCCTTATCCAGCCACAGAACTTCTACACCTTCTTCTCCTTCAGCCACTGACCCACAGCCCTGGGCTGAGGAAAAAACCAACCTGAATTTATTCAGATTGGGATTACACATGAAAATCCCATATTCCAGGCAACTGTACCAAAATGACATCCCTTGTGGGAAGAGCTGGCTAACTAGCCCAGGAACACCTTGTCTGCATTCCTTGAAAAGTTTTCACATGATTTGAGTAGAAATTTAAGTAACTAAAAGAACTCTGTGACATTACAGCACCTTTTGTGTAATCAGACGTAATTAAAAGAATCCTTTAAAGAGCTGAGAATGGATTTGATTTGAAAGGGCAGCTGGAGTGGGCTATAGGCAGAGCAATCCATGGAAAGTCAGCATTTACCCTCCTAAAGTCCTGATCTTGGACTTCATTCAGGAATCCTGGAATCCCAATGCCTTCCTTGTTTTCCCAGACATCAGTGCCAAATAATAGCAGGACACAGTTAAGACACAGGAATTTCCACAGTGGCACAGAGCAGGAGAGTGACTGCAGCAGCTTTTGCACGAGGATGCGCATTTCCAAGCGAAAAGTGAGAAACCTCATCCCACAAATGGGTTTCTTTTGAAGCTCTATCCACCCAAGTTGCCCTCATGTCCTGAAGCAGAGACACTTGCTTGGTTCTTAAAAGCTTCGTGAGGTTTCAGTTTTATTCTATTAATATTTTTCTGTGAATTCTGAAAGCACTCATCAACATAGCAGCTCTTCAAAGGGCTCCTGCTGAGCTCCTCATGTTAATAACCTGTGGTGACAATGAGTCTCCTCAGCTAATGGGTTTGGGGATAAGTAGGTGCTTCCAGCAGTTCTGCTGCTTTCTATTCCATTAAGCTTCCCTGTCCTCATACCTCAGGACTGAGAATTTTCATTTCTTCATGCTATTAATTATTTTGTCTCCTTCCCACTCTTTCTCCTTGAATATTTTCAGGCTTATGATTAATTGCAACTATGATCTTTTCCTTAGTTGTTTTTTTTTTAACATCTTAGGTAAGGTTCTGCCATTTGGCCCTGGAACTTTGTTTCTTCTCCCTTATAATGGGCTGAAAAAGGCATCAGCCAGTCTCACTGCAAGGATACAGAGAATAAAACATCACTCAGTTCTTTGCTGTAATGAAATACTTTTTTGACTCATTATAGTTCCTTCCACAAGGCTTCCCTACCTTGTCTCTCTGCCAATTAACTGTTACTGAGCTGAAAATTCAGTGTTTGTGCTGAAAATGAGATGTTCTCCCTAATTTAAAGTTCCTAACCCAGCAGAGTTCATCATCTCAAATAACCATTCTGTGACGGTCATTCCAAGTGTCTTGTACTCCTCAGCAAAAATTCATCCCAGGTGAAGATGGTCCAGGTAAAGTGACACTTGGTGACATGCAAAAATAAGATTTAGTGATTTTGTGGCACCGGAAGAAAAAGATGTGCTGGGCCCACCACTCCTGGGCAAAAGTTGTCTCCTCTCTCCTTCTCCCAAAGGACACAAATCCAACTCTCCTCCCACTCCAAGAAGTCTCTCTGGCTCTGCTGAGCCAGCACAGACCCAGAGACAATGAACATGAGAGGATGAAAGTACAATGAAAGCAAAGCTGTGGAGTCCTCAGCAAATGCTTCAGAAGACCTGGACTTTCCTCTCCTGCTTTGCTGCCACCCAAAACAAAAGGTTCAATGCTCCAGCCCTTGGAGCTTCTCCGTGGCCCCCTCTGGACCCTCTGCAGCAGCTCCACATCCCTCTGATATTGAGGACCTCAGGGCTGAGGCAGCTCTGCAGGGGAAGAATCCCCTCTCTCTCCCCCTGCTGCCCAGTTTATGGGGGAGTTTGGGGCTGCTGGCCCAACATCTGCTCCTCAGCAGCTGCTTCCACTGTCTTGCTGGAGGTACAACTCAGTCCCTTTCAGCTCCTCTGAGTCTTCAGACACCCATTTTCCACTTAAAATTCTGACCACACATTCAGTTAAATACAGGGCATGCTTACAGTGACACTCATCACAGCAAACCACCAGCTCCTAACAGATCTCCAGAATTAAAGGAAGGCAAGAATCAGGTCAGTTGTTGACCAAGAAGTCGTCTCACATCTTTTATTTCCCTTCTGTTGCACAATTTCACATCAGATTTCTCCCAAAAGTGTGAATTAATTCGCTTTCTAACCCTTAGGGTAAAAAGTCCTTGATCACAAATGGCTTAAAATTATAAAGATCGGTTAAAATAATGTCTATTAGCAAAGTCACTTGCTTAAGAAACACCAACCGTATTGGTTAAATGGAGTTAATGAATTGAAAACATCATGGAAAATTTTCTTTTCTGGAGGAATGTAAAACAGGGCTTGCAAACAGATGTATTTACTTTGATAATGAGTTTTTTTCTCATTGGATGAAGAACAGGGAAAAACGCAGAGACTGGTGAAAAACAAACAAGCAGGTGCTGGACACCAGCCTGATAAACAGAACAGATGGGATGGAAACCAGGCAGGGACACTTGTGGAGCTCAGACACAGACTCGTCTCCAGCACGATGGAAAGGGGATGGAACCACCAACCAACATGGACTTGAGAGAGTTAAACAGATGAGTCAAAGCATATTGGAGACCTGCAGGGAGCAGAGATGGAAAAACCTGAATTCCTTGGATTATTTAGATAGAAGCAAGAAGACAGATGTGGCCCAGGAGGGTAGTTCCTCGCACGGATTAAGATGATACTCAGATTACAAAAAGGATCAAGAGAAAGATTTTTAACAACCCCAAACTTCTCCACAAAGGTGTGACTGAAGCGCTCTGCTCCTGCATGTTTCCTACCAAAAATCAGTCAAGTCACTTGATATTTAGCACACCTTTTTGGGTTTTTTTCCTTTTGAATACCTGAATTGTGGCCTGTGAAACTTTCCTACCTCAGTATAACTGCAAAAATGCACATAATAATACATGAAAAAAAAGCCCAGAGTCTGAGGTTGAGGGGCACTTTGGGAAGGACAACAGCAACCCATAGCATGTTACTTTGCTGCCATTAAAATCCCATTTTTCCCTTTTTCAGCTACGTGTCTGCTGTATTTTACCTTATCAAGGAGAAGATGGCTGTGGCTGCAGAGATGCACAATGTTTAAGACAGATCTGAATCAAAATAGTCCAATCACCACTACTACCACTGATGGCTCTATTGCTCCCTCAGCCTTTTGCAAGGGTCCTTCCCATTGCTAAATGAAGTGGAATTCTCCAGCTCGCTGCTCCAAACACCACACTGGGATATCTCTGGAAACCCATGAAGTGCTGCTGACTCCATTAATGCACCATCTCACTCCTGATAAAGTCTTTGGCAGCTGTTTTGGGCAACAGCCCAAGACCTCAGCACACAAGTGTAGCCTTCATGTCTGTGCAGCCTTTTTCCTAAGTTTATCTACGGCCTAAAGCTTCTAAATGTCTGCACTCGCCCAAACTACGCAGTGGTTTCAAACACTGCATTAAAACACCATCCAGTGCTATAAAAGGAAAAATGGATGTTTCCAGGAGGCAGCTCCATGGTAGATGAGCCAGTGTGGCTCAGGAGATAAGAGGCAGCTGCCAGAGACAAATATAAGCATTATTTATGAACGTGGTGCCGTTGTTTGTCAGAGGAGCTGGAGGTGCAGCCAGAGAGGATGGCAGCTCCTCTGCAGGGTCCCAAATCAAGCCCATGTTTGCCATTGGTGCCACAGCCCCAAGAGGCAAAACAAAATAGTTTTGATTTCTCTCTGCAAAACCAGATCTCTCTTTGGTTGCCCTCTTCTTAATTTCGGAAAGAGCTGTAGCTCCAGTGTCATGGAGACGCACTCGAGTGTTAATACCATGGTCAGACACAACCTCTAAACAATAAACCATGAGCTACTGAATGATGAGAAAAGCTGATGGCCCGCTATGCTTTGTAGGGTCTTCCTGAAAAACAACATGCTCATCCCATAATTCCTGTAACATCCCAAGGACAGGCACTGACTAAACACCAAGAATCCCACCCTGGAGTTTGGCTCACATCTATTTATTTCCTCCTACCTATGGCCCTTCTCGAGCAGGTGCTGCTGCCACACACCTTGAATGCTCCTGGGTAAAAAAAAAGCAAAATAAAATCTTCTCTCTGCTGGGAAGAACTTGCTCAGCTGGAGACAACAGCCCCAGCAACTGCTGGCACACAGAAGGCACCAGTTTGAATTGCTGGAATCCTACCTCTGCACTGGTAGGATTTAACCTGTTACCTGATCTAGATCAAAGATTCACAGACTGAGTTGGAAGGGATCTTAAAACTTGTCCCATTCCACCCCCTGCTCTGGGCAGGGACACCTCCCACCAGGCCAGGCTGCTCCAAGCACTGTCCAGCCTGGCCTTGGACACTGCCAAGAATGGGACAGTCACAGCTTCTCTGGGAAACCTGTGTCACGACCTCACCACCCTCACAACTGGGAAAAAATTCCTCCCTGTGAGGCTGGAGAAGCCCTGGCACAGGGTGCCCAGAGAAGCTGTGGCTGCCCCTGGATCCCTGGAAGTATCCAAGGCCAGGCTGGACAGTGCTTGGAGCAACCTGGGATAGTGAAGGGTGTTGCTGGCCATGGCAAGGGGTGGAATGAGATGAGCTTTAAGGTCCCTCCTAACTCAAACCCCTCTGTGATTCCAAGATGTCCATTCACAAGTTATCCCCACTTTGCAGTACCTTCTACCCAAAACATGCCAGAATAAGATATAAGATATAAGATATAAGATATAAGATATAAGATATAAGATATAAGATATAAGATATAAGATATAGTTTCACCCACAGTACTGCAAAGATGAACAGAACCAGGAACAGTCAGTCTGGTATAAATTCATAACTGAAGGAGAATGTTTCGAGTGACCTGCCAAGTGTTCAAACCACTGTTTTTTAAAGAAAGCCCCAAACCACAGGACTGTGTTTCCAATCAGTGCACAAGAAGAAGGCAGTAGTGTGCAGACAGCCAGGAATGTGACATCACTGCAAATCCAACAAAGGCAGTCTCTCCATGTGCTCTGGGGCTGCAGCTCGGGAAAGGGGAAGAGAAAAGGCCTGGCTTGGAAAATAAAACTCCACTCTCAGCTCTGAAGCCTCCAAAATACCAAAGGGAAGGATCTCTTCAGGCCAACTCTGCCCATTCAAGACTGTTTAGGGGGTTGACAGTTGTCACAGCAGGACCCTGAGGACAGCTATCTCTCAGGAGCCAGGCTGGGATTATGGAATGATCACACTCACTTTCATTTCTGCACAGAGTTGTCATCTCCACATACTCCAACACTGATGAAAGGGATTGGCAAATGTCAGCCCCTGTGCTGATCACAGAAAGTGAAACATTCCAGAATGGAGCAGATGCACATGAGAACCTCATCAAAGCTCAAAATCCATCCCAAATTTAAATCTCAAGTTTTTTATGTGGATTCTCAGATAGTTTGGGCTGGAGAGGACCTTAAAGCTCATCTCGATCCATCCTCTACCATGGGCAAGCCCCATCCAAACTGGCCTTGGACATTTGCAGGGATGTAGCATCTATCACTTCTCTTGCAATCTGAAGACTGGTAGATCCAACCTGCTCTTCTTGATGGCATAAAGAAGCAAGGACATGCCAATATGACATAATGCAATGCTGTTTTTGAGAGCCTGTGGAGCAGAGTCTTTTCCAGACAAACTCCACTGAAACTTTCAGTGTACCACGCAATGAAAGATCCCACAGGCATCTGAAGAATAAAGTAACTGCTGTATCCATCAGGAAAGGCAGCTGCCCATGAGCTACAGAGGTCATGGTGGGAGACCCACGTCTGCAAATCCTCAAACCCTCAATGGCTCCATCCATTGGAGTCAACTACAATGCTCCTTTGTTAAATAGCCAGGAATAACCAGCCCGTTGATTCCCAAGAGTCCAGTGAGTCATGAGTGGGGATTATCAGACATCTTTGTGAAGTCTCACAATGTCAAATGGATCCCACTCTTCCTTCCTGATTCAGACAGATCTGAATTTAAGTCACTCCTCCTACTCCCTGAGCCAGAGGAAGACCAGCAGAAGGCCTCTTACCATGGGTAGGTTCAAGCTGGAGCATCTCAAATTCTGCTCTGTGAGCAGTGAGCCTGCTCCCAAAGTGACGTCACTGCTTGATAAAATTTGGTGGTCAGGATGCTGATGATGTTAGGAGGTGAACAAAAAGCACAGGAGGTGCTTATCTTAACACAATTCACAGCTTCTTCCAAAATGATTCTGTCAAGATCGCATCAATCACTCCCAAAGGAGCTTTGGCTCCTTCATCTTCCCCCACAGCCACCACACCCTGATCTTTCCCTTCTTCTACTGATATTGGTGATAAACCTTTCTAAGGGAATGATTGAGATTTGGGAGCAGCCATATCACCAAGAACAATTGGGGAAGGACTTGAGAAACTCATGCTGAGCCACTCTAGCTCTAAAGAGGTGTCTTCCACCTCAACAGAAACAGCATCAAGGCAAGACTGTTCCCCAGCTGTGACAATACACTTCAGACATTGGGCAGCAGGTCAAGAGAAGTGATTTTGCCTCTCTGCCCTACTCAGGTGAGACCCCACCTGCAGAGCTGCCCCAGCCCTGGAGCCCAGTGCAGGAAGGACCTGGAGCTGCTGGAGAGAGTCCAGAGGTAGCACCAGGGTGATGAGAGGAATGGAGCAGCTCTGGTGTGAGGAAAGGCTGAGAGAACTGAGATTGTTCAGCCTGGAGAAGAGAAGGCTCCAGTGCTGAAAGGGGCTCCAGGAGAGCTGCAGGGGGACTTGGGAAAAGGGCCTGGAGGGACAGGACACTAGGGAATGGCTTCAAACTGACAGAGAGTTGGATAGACGGGATATTGGGAAGAAGTTGTCGACTGTGAGGGTGGGGAGACCCCGGCACAGGTTGATCAGAGAAGCTGTGGGTGCCCCATCCTGGATGGGGCTTGGAGCAACCTGGTCCAGTGGCAGGTGTTCCTGCCCATGGCAGAGCTTGGGACAAGATCATCTTTAGGGTTCCTTCCAACCCAGCCCACTCTATGATACCATTATTCTAAGGAGCCTCCAGCAGAAGGGTAGTTATTGCTCAGTTTTAAACTTTTCTGTCCATTTTTAAAATGTCTATGCCCAAGATGAAGGAAAAAAAGTAGAAACACCACATTGATTAAATATCCCTCACAAAGAGAGCCCTTGTGTGCTCTTTGTTAGGGCACGCATCACCTTTGCACAAAGGCAACACTTCACTTCTAAAGATTAAAGCTCAGAGACAGTTACTGAGCTTAAACACACCCTCAAAGTGAGAGAAAAGATACTTTATTTCCCCCCCCGGAAAAAGGAGTCAAAATATCTCCAGATGACCCCAGTGACAACAGAACGTGTTTAGTTATTTGTGACACAACAGCCAGCTCTTGAGATGCTATTCAAGGTGCTGTAAATTCTCACACAACCCTACAATAAGAGGGAATGGAAGGACCACGTGTGGTGTGATGCTCAATGCTCCTAATCTGGGGGACACAAAAAAGTTAGAGGCAGAAATAGCCCAAACAAATAGTTCAGGAGAACAGAAGTTATATTTTGAAGAATATAAGAGGAAAAAAAATGTTTCTCTTTACTAGCCATAGAACAGAATTCAGAATTCCTGAAAATCCTATTTGCAGCGCATATAATTACACTGGAGTCTGAGAGAAGCTGATGGAGTTGTGGGTCCGAAGCATCACACAAGGGCCCAGGTTGTGAGGGGTCTGAGGAAAAGCTGTTGGGAATCTCCTGGGGAGATCTGCAGCTCCTGCCATACAAGAACACTAACACAGGCACTCCAGAAGGCAGTAAAGATTTCCTGGAGCCTTGGGTCAGCACTCTGCTGTGGAATCAGTGCTCCAGCTTAAGGGATGATGTCTGGAGATGAACATCTGCACCCAAACACACTCAGCAATGCACAGCTCTGCTTTGGACAGCTCTCACACAACCATAAGTCACTAAACCACTTACAAGCCATCAGAATAAAGTACAAACCTGTCTTCCAGGAATAGAAGAGAAGAGAAGTCTCTTTTCCTAGATTAGGACACACATTAGCTTCTCCTACATTATTTTGACATAAAGAAATAAAAACTGAAAGAAACTCTGAGTGTGCATCTCGAAGTATTGAAAACAATTCCAAGAGTTGCCTTTTAATAACAAACATCATGTACTGACCTCTGCCAATTTGTATGGTAAGATCAGCTTCTCTCCCACTGTCACTGTCTTTCTGGTCACCAGGGCCTCAAACAGCATCTCTTCTTTCACCTAAAACAAAAGCACATATGCCAATGATTACTCTAGTGACCTTTTAAAATTTCAAATCCAGTTTAAAAAATGTTAACATTTAAACTTTAAAAAAAAAAATCAGTGTAAACACATTTAAATTTCAAATTTTAATTTAAAAAAATTAAACCACTTTCACCAGCCCTTGCAGAGTTAAGTTCAATGGGTAAAAACATGCCATTGAGAGGAGCCAACTTAGCACATAAATCCAGCATCAGAAACCTAACACCAGGGTATTCAAAGGAACCTGATTTTCCGCATTCAGGCATCCCAGTTGTAGCAATTTCCCATTGCTTTCCTTATTTCCAGTGTGGCTCCTCCCTCCCACACTTTCTCTTGGCAAAATAAGTCGACTTTCTAGTGTTGTCAAGATGAAATCATACAAACTGCTCTAGAATAAGCCAAGCAGTTTCATCAGTTTCAGAGATATACAAGTGAAGGAGGCTTTTTTCGGTACTTTTGAGGGTGGGGAGGAGTCAGAAGGAGGAAGAAACCCTTGGAAAAGCACCTGATATTTACTCTGCTATTGGCACTGGATGTTTACTCCCTAAAGCCCCAGTTCCTGGCAAGGTGACAGTCTCTAATCAGCCCTCACAGGTTTGCAGAACAAAACTCAGTTGTGTAAACACAGATACTTCAGCAAAGAGCAAAACGGTGCTGACAAATTAGGTGGTACCTGCAGCTGTTGGGGAAAAGCCTCTTTCTCAGTCAGTTTCAAAACCCTCTTACTTTGAGGAATTCAGAAGGTGTCCTCTCTCCCAGAATACATCAGTTAGATCTAAGGACTCTGAGTCGTTGACTGATCTTCACTAAATGTCCAAGTCAAAAATGACATCATGAGTCTAGGTGAAAATCTTAGAGCCTAGAATTAATGAATGAGGATTGACACAGAGAAGCTGCACTGAAGTCTCTACAAACTGCTTATGCAGGCACCAGACCTCCTCTGGACATCTCTGATTGTTCAAAATCCACATTCCTGAAGCCATCCAAGGCAATAATTTTATCACAGGGAAACCATGTATGATTTGATATGGAAAATGGGAAACACGGAGCTCTAACAATTGGACTCAATGATCTTAGAGATCCTCTCCAGCCAAAACAATTCTGTGTATGCACTTTGACTTAAGGGTTTAGTCCAGGAATAAGTATGAAGAGGAAATGCAAACAGGACAGTGGAAGGTCAAGAATGTCACAAACCATAGCAATAATGATGCCTTTCTGTACAAAAATCTCCTTTTGTAGTCCTTTTGATAGAACTACTATCATGGGAGTCTACCTGATAAAATCCAGGGAGTTTTTACATGATCGATTCTTCCTGCAACAAGAATTGTTGCTGTGGAAATCAGAATACATCAATTCACCTGTATAGGATGTACCCTGCCAGCAAGGTCTCTGTCACTGGACATGACACTTTAAGCCTCATTTTTCTTTAGTGCTCAGCACTACACAGGAGCCTACAATCCGATTTTACCTTTTCAAAATCAAGCAGGGGAAAAAAATAATCTGGCTCATCCAGAGATCCACAGCAAGATTTCACATTTGGTTTCTATTCCTCTACATTCACCAAAATAAGTGATTTTGTCATTTTCGGCTCTGTGGATACTTCCAGCAGCTCTCGACTGCAGGACCATCAGCTGCTCTCCCTCAACTGCACAACTTGGAACAAAAGTGAGTTTCACACCATCCATTATCCCACTTCAGGGATGCTGCAAACCCACAGCCAGCACGCTGGCTTTTTTTAATTATCCAAGGCAACAAGGCAGAGGGGTGTCAGATGGTTCTTAATCAAAACAGTCCAAAGAAATATTCCTCAACAACATAAACACTTCCAAGTCCCAGATTTGTCAGCAAACACAGGGATTTTAGGCAATTTAAACAACTACCCACACCATCCCTCACCATCCCCATCTCATGGTCACCCCGGTTCTTTCTCCCCCTGCTCTCTGGATAGAGGGAACCTGTGGATGTGCATCCTTCATCTCCTGACCCGGGGAGATCCCATTAAATGATCTTCTTGCACAAAAACACTCTTGGCAAGGATGGGAATCCCTGCATCTCCCCAGGCAGGCCCCTGCCTGCAATTACCACCCAGTGGAGCTTGATCTCGATTCCTTCATCGCCTCTGATGAACACCACGGGTGCAACCAAATCATCCTAATCTGCATTCAAGGTCACAGCACGAAAGTAGCTGACTCCTGATGCCAGGGAGGAGCCACTGGAGCTTTCTAAAGATAAACTCAGCACGTGCTGATGAGTAAGGACATGGAGATACTTGCACCTTCTCCACATCCTACACTTCCTCCTCCAGTAAGGGTGAAACACTAAAATAGTAGTGCAAAGTAGCAAAGAGGAGAACACCATTCATTCCTTTACTTTGTGCCCTAGGAGTTTCACTCTTGGGTCACATTTCATGGATTTTTGCTTCCTGGTGCTAAGGGGCATAACCTGCTCTCCCTCTTAAACACAGCCTGCAGGAGTTTAGATCTTAATTACAGGGACAAAATGCAGATTTAAGACTTCATTGCCACAGCTGGGCCCAGAGAGGGCTGGAGGCCTCAAGCTCCATGAGCCAGTGAGGGGTGACCAGCAGCACCACAGCTGGGAATGTCAGCGGAGCACGGCGGGAGCAGAGAGCCAGGAAAGGCTGGGCTGGAGCCAAGGCAGGCAGAGACTGCTCCTCCAGCAATTCTGTAATTCTGGGGTATTATGCTAGAGCAGCTGAACAAAAATGATCCCTTTCCAGCTGGAGAGCAAGAAAACATCAGGTTTTGTCTCTCCTTCCATATTTGAGAAAGGGATTACTGTGCTGAATGCTCACTCTAAAGATGCCTCGTGTGGAGTAACTGAAAATAAATTCAGATTTCTATCAGCTCTTCTTGGAAAAGAACTGAACCTTTTCCTCAGAATTTCTTTCAAATAACCAGAGAGTTAGAAAGGATGCAAGGGAATGGCTGGAGCTGTGTTAGGGAGGTTTAGGTTGGATATTGGGAAAAGGTTCTTTCCCCAGAGGTTGGTGGGGCACTGAACAGGCTCCCTGGGAATGGTCACGGTCCCAAGGCTGCCACAGCTCAGGGGGTGTTTGGACAATGCTCTCAGGCACAGGGTGGGACTGCTGAGGTGTCTCTGCAGGGCCTGTGTCTGTGAAGGGCCTGGAGTTACACTCAATGGTATTTGTGGATCCCTTCCAACTCAGCATATTCTGTGATTCTCCAAAGTTTTCTGACTCTAAACCTGGCTCAATTTTTGCATCCGATGATGATATACCCCTTCTCATTGCGGGGATGTTGGACCAGATGAACTTTGGAGGCTACTTCTAACCTCAGTAATTCTGTGATTCTACAAAACATCATCCGGAAAACAAATCCAGAAGAAAAAGCTGGAAGGAAGCACTGCCTGCTTCATAATCCTCACCCCCCCAATTAATTTCCAAGACATTTATCACAGGAGGAGCCCCAGTGCCTGTGGGACCCCTCTGGGAAGCTGAAGGCCATTTTTTAGTGGAAGAAGAACTTCAGCACATAAATCTTCTGGAGAGGCCAACTTTAGCTCCAAACACAAATGCGCACTGGGAGATCTGGCAAAACTAATTTAGGCCACTTGATAACTTGTTCTGCATTGAGGTTAGGTATTGCATTGGTTACCTAAACATAAAAACTGAACACAAAACTGCTCCACTGAGCAAAGACAGAATTTATCTCTTTCCTCAGTGCTGCATCCATGGAAATAATTTCCCATTTTAGTAAATACACACAATTAAAATGTTCCTACTGTTCCAACGAAAAACAACAAGTCTCTTTTAAGGTCAACTAGAAAATCTCTAATATATTATTTCTGTTAATAAGTCCACAAATGAGATTTTCAAAGCTTTTTTCCCCAAAAACACAAAGGTTTACCCAGTTTTACACAACCCTCTATGATTTCTGCCCAGCCCCTGGAATATTTGCAGTGCTTGCACAGGACTCCACGTCTGCTTGATCCATCAGGCAGCCTTGACATCACTCCCCAGCACAGCATTTCAGCAGAGTTTAAACAAAGGCCCTGAAAAACCTGCCAAAAGCATCACATAATCCACACGCTATGTCTATTCCTGAAAAAAAAAAAAAATGGAATCAGGGTTTTACTGTAAATGAAACAATGATCTGCAGAGTCTGGCCAAAATCCTATATTGCAGTTTCAACAAATGCTGCTCTGGATGGTTTAATAAAGCAAAAACATATTGGATGGGGTTGTTGATACCTTAGAAAAAACAAATCCATTGCAGATCATCATCTCCTCCCAGATTCCTTCAAAAAATCTCTGTATTAGCTTCATTTTATAGGGACACAAATCTCATTACATTTTATAGGGACACAAATCACAGAGGGAGGATAGTAGTGCAGTGGTGTTGCATTAACTGGTGCAGCAGAAAAATTCCCCCAGTTATCACTAGAGGTTCCAACATAAACCAACCAGCTCTCAAGAATTTGGGCCAGATTCCCCTTTGCAGTGGGAGAAGACCCTAATTTTACCCAGGTTTTTAACTTCAGCCAGGTTGGTGGCTCCCATCCTGCCCTTGGAGGTTACATCCCCTCGGAGCCATGCTGGAGCACCTCTGCATCCTCTCTTGGCTGCTCTCAGAGATGGCCAACACAGGTCCAGTGGATTTTTTCCTTCTCTTTTCTGTGTCAAATCCTTGACTGAATAAATCCAATGAGTCATTTGAGTATAAAGATCAACTCAAAAGTTCCCCCAAGATAAGGAAGTATCAGATCACAGTTTCTTCCATCTCTTTGCTGCGCTCTGGACAGTCCCCACCAAACAGCTGGTGACCACAGGAAAGGAAGTTCAGCTCTTTGTCAACTCATCTCATATTTTATTCTGAGATGATTTTTTCAGTTATTAGTTCAATGCCAAGATCTGGAGAGGGGATTAACAACTTTTTCAAGCCAATTCATAATTTTAGCAACAATGGGAAAAGCAAAACTGTTCAGTGACCACAAAAAAAAGAATGTAATAAAAATAATGACCCAAATGAGACAAAACACAAAGTGTCAAATGTTTTAACCAGGATTTTAGGTCCCTAGCTGAGTAGAACTCATTGAACTTAATGCAGAGTTTTAAGTAGTCAACTAATGAATAAAGAGTGATGGCTGTTCTTTGTAATGATGTTTCATCTCTTTGAACCCCTTGGTTCTCCCTTTGGGTTAAACCTGAATAAGCAGCAACTTAAAGTCTGCAAAGAGAAACGTGGCATTTCATAAAGGGAAATCAAGTCTGAAAATGAGATTATTTGCTTTATTTCAGCTGAGGTCGGTGAGTCTATTGAAAGGTTTACACTTGGAGGCAGCAAATACTTCCAGTTCCACGGATCAATTACCACCTAAATGCAGCTTAAGGGACAAACAACACCACTTACCCAAACCCAGTGATGCATCTCATTAGATCCCACCTCAATGCAGCAAGCATTGTCCTGATCTAATTAACAAGCATTTTATGTTCTAGATGGTCATTTAATTTGCAAAAAGAATTACTAAGATGAACAGAAATCTATCAACTTGCTCCACTACATCAGCTCCTAGTGGGGTTTTTTTGTTTGGCTGGGTTTTTTTGGTTTTTGGGGGGGTGGGGTTTGCAAATGGTGAAAAATAAATATACTTATTTATTTTTACATCTTGTTGACACTACCTGGGGATGCTGTTCCAGCCCATGGCATTAAGGCAACTGTTGGATTGACACAGCTCAGCCAATGCCTCATTTCACATAACCATGTGTAAAAACCACCCCGCGACCTCCCCACGTGCAGATGTTGCAGAAGGGTTTGTTTGCAAAGGCAAAGACCCAAAGCCTGGAACTTTTTCAGATCTCTGAGTCGCTCTCTTACTCAAAACTTTTTAAAAGAGCAATTACTTAACTGACTTGGCCGCATTTAACAGGGTAAAGTCAACAACATTCTCCTCCCCACTTACATTTTCCTTCTGTTTATTTCTGCGATCTCCAAGGCCAAGATGCAAAGAGCATCCAGCTGCTCAGACCATAATTTACAGAAGCTCTCCCCTCCCTAAATTCAAAGTATTAATGAAGTGCTATGAAAATCCCTGAGAGCCAGTTCCCAAGTTCTGTAGGTAGGGAGATAACACAACAGTTATTTAATGGAATGAATGGGAAGAGCACCATGTGGGCACTAAAGGACAACTGCCTTCTGATTCTACCATAAAATCAGCACAAATTCACCTTCCAGACCATCCAGGGTGTACAAAATGGTAAAGACAGTTATTGCTATAATCAACTACAAGAAAAACATTTCAGTTGCAAGAGGTTTAGAGCATTTGAAGTGAAGTGAGACAGCAAGGAGAGCTTCTGGCCACCTCAATGCATGTCAGGAGGTTTTTCAGCTCAGCTCTTGAAGGCTGAAGGCCAGCAGGACAAGTTGACTCATTCAAGACTTTTGTCATGAAAAGCTTCATAACCAAAAGCTTCTGCTCAGGGTGACACATCTCTCGGAGAGCAGATCTCCTAAGAACTAATATAATGCTTTTGCACTGATTTACAGAGCTGGACATGGCCTGGGCCAGCTGGGCAGGGACATACAAACCCTTCCCAAGGACACCAGCACAGCAGTAGCTCACAGAGGCCAAAGTATCAGGTCCTAAACAGCAGATAAACAACAGATGCACCCAAGAACTCCATAACAGGCCCATAAATAGGGACTAGAGGGATGAGATGGGCTTCCAGCATCTCAAACCCAAGCCTTGTGGAATCTGGCAGGTAATAACAGACAAAAAACACGGCAAGGGAGCTCAGCACAGCCAGCATGGAACCAAAACATGGGGCTATGGTCATACAGCTGCTCGAGTTCCTCAGACAGACTTTGGAACAGATCTGAGGAGCACCAGATGATGGCTGACAGTTGAAGACACTGCTGTGTTGGACAGCAGGTTTGCTTTGCATCTAGACCCTGCAACCCTCCACACGTAATCACAGAAACAGGACTCTCAGTCAATGAAACCTGAAGCTGAAGAGTAGAGGCAAAAACTCTACATGAAAAACCTCTTTTAAAAAGTTCCTGTACCTTTTCCCTGGCAAACAGGAACAGCCCATAAGAATGGAAACACACAAGAACTTACTCTTTGGTGAAACCGGAAATAAATTGTGCATGTTTTGTGTCCTAAATCAGAGGTGGCCTGTTTGGTGTGAAAGTTTCAGGAGGGGAAGCAGAGCCTTACCTCCAGCAGCTCTGATACAACAGGAAGTATTTCAGGGTTACAGATATCGATGGAGTCATCCCGGTAGGTTTTCTTCTTGTACCGGATGTTCCCCAGGTGCAGGATCGCCGACAGCAGAGAGAAAATCCTAAATAGAGAGGATTCATTTTCACTCAGTTTTTCATAAAGTGAACGAAGAAGCAAATTTCACCCCCAAGGGCCATGTCCCTCTTTAGCTCATTCTTCTAATTTTCAATCCAAAGCATCCACTTTGCCTCATGTCAACGAGATTTTCATTTAGTCAAGTGCCAAACTGGCATCCACACAGTTTCCTTGAAAATTCTTTAACACATCAAAACCCACACTTAGCAAATTACAGCCCACGTTGTTAAAAAAAAAAAAAAACATAATACAAATCCTCCAGTAATCTTGATACCCAGATTAAATATTCATCATACAATTGCATAAATTACGGGGTAGAAGGGCCATGCAGATGATCCCTCTTAGTTCCCTGGGACATGTGTTTTTGTTACCTTTTGGGATCTATTCCCAGCTAGGAACAAAAGACTGTACAAACCAGCAAAAATGCTTTTATAATATCTAAGCAACTGAGACAAGAAAAGGTGCTACACTTCCAAGTACATTTATCCAAATAATTTTTCTGTTTTGGGGGAAATTTGGTAATTTTTAAGTTACCTACCCTCCAAAAAAAATAGAATCAGACACTCAAAGAATATCCTGAGCTGGAAGAGACCCACAAGGTTCACCAAGCCCAGCCCTGAGCCATGGCTGACTTCAGCTATAAACCCTGTTTGTCCCTATTTCTACACTCCCTTGGGAGCTAAAAATGCATGAACCCAAATGTGATTCTTAGCTAGGACACCAGCTTGTCTGGACAACACACCATCTCCAAATCCTCCCTTATCTCCAAAACAGGGATACTGACTCCTTGTGAATTTCAGGATGCAATTTTATAAAAATTTCTCTTCTCTTCCCCTCCCCATGTTTTGCTATAAAGAAATTACTTTTAAAAGTACAGTAGCATTTAAAACATCCTTCCTATATCTCAGCTGAAGGTGGCTCCTTATTTGTGCTGCAGTTGTGTAAGGCCAAGCAAAACTAATCTGCTCTTGTAGTGAAGAATCCACTTTATTTTTGATGTGCAAGATTCACCAGGAACAACTTGTGTAAGGAAAATCATTGCACAGTAAATCAGAAGTGAGAACTTACTGCATCACCCGACTCTGCTCAGTCCTGACACTTCCTGATTGCTTTGCTCAGGCAATTAAACCCCTCAACAGGCTTTAGACAAACCTCATCCCCAAACCTGATAAAGCAGCCTCTGACACAGAACATATTCACCAAGTCTGGATCCTTGGGTTTATCCACATGTGTGGGGAAGATAGAGAAAAAGCAGTTTTAATTTCATAATTGATTTGTTACAAGCGAAGGATAAAGGATGAGCTTCTAAAATTTCTCAGTTGT
Source organism: Sylvia atricapilla (assembly GCF_009819655.1). Lineage (NCBI taxonomy): Eukaryota > Metazoa > Chordata > Aves > Passeriformes > Sylviidae > Sylvia > Sylvia atricapilla. The sequence continues at coordinate 17,627,403 of NC_089152.1, forward strand.
GTGAAAATATCTTTGAAGTAATTTTTAACACCAAGTTCTTCCCTACCTACTCAAGCCTTTCAAGCCAAAAATCAACACAGGAGGGATTATTTTGTGGGTATGGCTGGAGATGAACCTTCTGAACCTTCTAAATCCATGGTGTCAGTGGTATTGCAATCCAGCTAAAGTCCAGTTTTCAAACCAGCATGTCCAGTGAATTAGTGAAAAAGACCAGCTGGAAATCAGTCTACAGACCTAGAATTGCATGCAAAGGGTTAAGTTTGACGAGGGATAATGAGGGCTTCTGATTAAACCAGGCTCTGGATTCATGACATGCAGAGTGAGACGTGATTATTCATGAACACTTGAGAAATACTTCAAGATGTCAACTTCTGCCAACGCTCCATGTGCATGAAGAGAATCGTTAAGCACAGCAATGATCATGGAATTACAGAATGGTTTGGGTTGGAAGGGGCCTTTAACTCATCTGGCTCCATCCTGCCATGGGCAGGGACGCTTTCCACTGGATCAGAATACTCCAAGCCCTGTCTAACCTGGCCTGGGACACCTCCAGGGATGGGGCAGGCACAGCGTCTCTGGATAATGTCCTGCCAATGGAGGTAGCATTAACCAGGATAATCTCCAAGCTGTTAACATGGAAAATAAACTCACTGTCTCCGTGTCTTGGGCAGAAACCCCACCATCTCCATGGCGAGTTGTAGACGCTCGAAGTCGTGCTTCAGGTCCTCCCCTTCCACGGAGAAACAATCCTGTTGGATCAAACACACAGAAGAAGCACTGACACAAATTAACACCAGATCAGCTCCAGATGGCCAAGTCAATGCTCTGTAAATATCACTGAGTGATCTCCAGGTCTTTTATCAGCAACATTTCCAACCTGGCACTGGAAATACAACACTTTTGGCTAATATTTTCTGGAGATACATCCTTGTTTCCCAGGTTTAACCTTTAAGGAAAGAGGTGAGTCACCCCATTCCAACAGTATGCTGAGAGTTGGTCAGTGTGGGACACCTCATACACAAAAAAGACAGAAAATAATAACAAGATGAAATCTGTTCCACATTTACAGGGGATTTATTCCAAATTCAGTCCTATAACTAAAGCGGGAAATTCAGTTTTTAAATAGAATTCAGATAACTTCACGTAAATGATCAGTGCATTAAATCCTGTGTGGGAAAGGCAAAGCTTTAAATATGTTTTTAAGTAACTTTGTTTGAACTACCAAGAAATTTCAAAATTGGGAGAATTTGAAATCCAGGATATTTTATACTTCTTGGAGGCTCACGTGCCTGAACAGTTTACAGTCACTGACATGTTCAGGAAAATCCAGTGACATTCTAGACCCAACCAAATCGTTAAGCACAGCATTAATATTGGTGTGGTCTTTCACCAATATTTAGGGAACAGAAATGCTCTTTAAATTAATATATAGACCATTAACACCAAATTTCTTCTCCTTTGGCTCACTGTAGGCCTCCCATGGATTATTTATTCTTCTCTCTGCCTTCTGAGCCTATATTTAATATTCTACCCATTGCTGCCTATAAAAACTACCCATCTATAAACCAAAATTAGTTTATTGTGTAGCACACAATAATCATGCTATTTTAAACATCAGAGTATTTTACTAACACTTAAATCAAGACTTCTACAAGTAATTAGAGACTTTCAACAAGTTAATCCAAGTGTAAGTAAATATAAATAAAAATTCTATAAAATTCTATAGAGTTTATTAAAATAATACATGTGAAAATTATAGCTGCAGTTGGAATTAATTAAGCAGCTGAATGCACATAGTTTATTTTGATCATTTCCTGAATATCATATTTATCACACAAGCAAACGTGCAAAAAGCTTTTGCACAAATCGTTAGGAAAGTCTGCATTAAATAGGGTTATGTAAATCATTGATAAGCCACTTCTACTCACTGAAGACTAATCAGAAATACAGAATATACAGAATGAAGTTATTTTATAATATCAGCTTTGTGTTTTACAGCATTTAAAGCCTCACAACCAAATCAACGAAGTTCTTCATCCCACTCCAGAGCATCATTACAGCCATAGTTATAATTAGAGTGGAAACCCCTTATTTAAGATAAATATTTATTCATATTAGTTATATACTTAAATATTGATATTATTATTTATTGTATTGTTTACATATTTAAATATTTAATGCGACATAGGAGACTCCCACAAAACTGCACTAAAAGCCAGAGAAGTGCAATTGGACAAGAAAATCGAAATTTTTTTATCAGTTGTCCTCAGGGACAAGTTAATGCTCCATGGGCAAAGTGAATTTGGAGCTGTTGAACAGTAAAACCATTTAAAACCATGCACAGAATCAATGAGGGCGGGGATTGAAATTCCAGAAGAGAATACCAGCCTGTTTTAGGAAATAATAGTCATTAGAAAAGGGAATTTTCACCTTCCATTAGGAGGTGATTGGAAACGACCCCGTTCCAGAGCTATCCAAAGGAGCACAACAATGACATCACCAAGAGCAGGGACACCACAGGCACCAGCACTGATTATTCACACCAGAAAACCTCAGGATAAGACCTTGTCCCTCCTAAGCTCCAGCCCTGGCTCCCTCAGCCACTGCACTTACACTGAGAACTCAGCAGACCTTCCCACCCTCGTTCTGGCAGGACCTGGACTTGGCAGGACAACAACACACCCACAAAATCCTGCAAATTAGGCTGGTTTAAAGCTTTTTTTAAAGACACCAAGTGGTGCTTTTAGTGGCACTCCACATTCCAGGAGACATTTTCATTTTCTGGCATCATTCCTCCAAAATTAAGTCACGAGTCAACAGCAAAATACCCCGGACAACTCCGAAGTAGCACAATCTACGCCGAAGGCAATTTAATTAACGATTTACATAACAATTGCCCGACTCATTAATCCGCATGGAAAGACTTTTAGCAAATTCTCTACTTAAAAGCGGATGCTCTCTGCAGTGTTCCAGCACGGGACTGCTTCCTAATGGATGATAAATGAAGGATAATTATAAAAGAGAGGAGTGTCCTTGATATTGGAGCAGACAAGCATCACAAAGTGCATCCCCACAGACCTAACTTGCCATTAATGCCCTGCCAGAACAATTAGTTTCCCAGCAAAAGTGAGTCCCCTGCTTTCTACAGTCACATCGAAGCGATCCATGGATTTCCATGGAAAATTTGAAGAGGATAAAACAGAGGTTCTTTATAAACTGGGTGTCTGCAGCAGGTTGAATCCATGGGTATGGGGAGAAGCCCAGGGTAGGCTTAAGAGTGAATCATCAACTGAAGCCAAGATGTGACTGTCACAGAAAATGATCCCAAATAAAATGATCCTAAATATATTAGCAAATAAACGGCCAAATGGTAATGACAAATGGCTTTGTTGTGCAGAATAAGGACACAGACATGGCAGGCCCCAGGCTGGCAGGGTGTTCTTGGTCATGCCAAGAGAAGGTACCAAATTTCAGGGTTGCTCTAATTTTAATTCCTTCAGCAAACTGTCCCAACCCATTCCTAAAGCAATTACGGGCCTTCCAACTTACAAAGGGCATTAAGGTCTAGAACAGCATCTGCTCATGACTCCCTGCTCCTGCAGGACCCCTAAGGACGCTGATGGATTTAGGATGCCGAGCCAATACTCAGTATTTCTAACCTTGTGAGGGAAATCCCCTCCTCCCCTCCTAAGGATTTGCAGGGAAATGTTGCTGTTAAGACACTTGTTTAGCCTGAGTGAATCCCAGCTCCTTCGCAGATCACCTCTTACTCTTCAAGATGCATCAGCAAGACCTATGCAATCATCAGGCACATGGGAAAAACAGCAGGAAGGACAAGCAGCTGATGCCAAACATGCTTCCCCATGCAGGACACACCCACGGCACACACAGACACCCAGAGCACGTCGGTGGCACAGGAGGAGCCGCAGAATGGGGAAAAGCTTCACCATCCCTTTTTTGGGGCGATCCATTTGGAAAGGATGATCATGACAGCAGAAGTATTTTAGGAGACGGAATTGTTTTTGCACTCTGAACAATATCAGGATTTGATTTTCTCACAGATGGCTGGGGGGAGGTTTTTGGGTTTGTCTGTTTTTTCCTGGAAGCTGGAGAGCAGATACACCACTACAACCAGCACGACCTGAAGCATCTCTTGGGGCTTCAAGACTCTGATTTACTGTTTCTATTGGATTGGAATTTCAATTTTCACATTGCTGCCACATCACAATTTCCATAAATCATCACTTATTCTATCAGGATGGAATGAAAACCCCCTTAGTTTTCTAAAAATGAGATGACTGTAGAGAGCTGACCATCTCCAACTGCTGAAGAAGCTTTCCAGATGGAAGGAACCGTAAAAGGGCAAGGGAAAAACAACTGTACTGTCACAAGCAACACCACTGCAGGCCAAAGGGTGGTTAATGGGTTAAACTTCATTGGATTTGTCTTTCTTCATGTCCCTAAAACACTCAGATGAGAGCAGCCCTGCACCAGCAACATGGAAGAGGTGGGTTCTGGTACTGACCGGCTCCGAGTCATAGCAATAATCATCCCAGCTCTCTCTGAGGGGTTTCTTTGTCATCTGAAAGCAAGGCAGAGCGGGTTAAGCCGTGTTCCCACCCCAGATCACCCCGACGACCTGCTCCCTAACCAAGAAAATAAGTGTTGCTGTTCTACAGAGTCATTCCCGAGTTTTATTTGTTTTAAGGGAAGATTTATGATGCTTTTCCATTCCTGGTGCTGGTTCCTGCTCACAGTACATCAGCGAGGTCCTCTCATCAATAATCCTAATGGATACTAAAACCTTTTCTCCTCTCACAGAGTTGGGGAAACCCTTGGTTTACCTGGAGCTGAAGAGCCACTGATGCCAAAATCCCAATGAAGAACGGATTTGGTTTGTTTCTACTCTGAAACTCTTGCTCCAGACAAACACAAGGGCAGCTGAAGTGAGATTCTTCCAAGCAACACCGCAGAGCTTTTTAGGAATTTGTGTCCTTTTCCAATCAGCAAGAGATGGAGTTGAGAGAAGTCAAAGCATGTGTCAGTGGCCAATCCCAACAGGGAGAGAGAGGCCCTGGAGCTCCTGAGGGAGCTCAGGAAAATAAGTATCTAAACCTGCAAATGACTGATTTCAAAATGGATAAAAGTTGACAACCAGCACAGAAATATTCAGTGAGCTGCAGGGTGTGCAGAGGTGGGGGCACCTGCCATTGGGGGAGAGATGGAAAAGTCCTGCATATTCAGGGGGAGACTTTGAGTAAATTTGCATTTAAAAATAAGTTGAAATCTTTATTTTCAATCTGGTCCCTGCATTTGCAGAGTAGATTTTGGTGAAAAACCTTAACAGATTATTTCTCATCTGCAAAGCAAACTCCCCATTTGTTTTACATAACAGAACAAGAGCCGAGGAACCTGGGAGGAGGAAAGTAAAGGCTGACTCAGGACTGAGTCACTCCTTCATTTCAGGGGCCGGGTTCAATATTTTATGGCTTCTCTATATGAATATTTAATTTTCAGTAAAACACTTAGTTCACATCTGAGCTGGCTCTTTATCCTTTTAAAAAGGCAGGGTCTTCTCCAGGACACAATTATGAAGAGATACAAATGTTCAAGGGTCATTTTATAATTTTTCTCTTAAATGTTTCCCAAGTTTCTTTTTCCATTTCTCCACTATCTCCTTTTTCCTTTTTCTCCTTATTTTCCTTTTCCTTTCTCCTGCAGGGCAGGGAAAAGCTGCTACTGCACTGTCAGATGGTCTTCACGTGAAAGCACACCCAGACCCCATCGAAAGGTGCTGTTTTTCCACAGTTGTCAGTGTTAACTCTAACCCTAATTGTTAAAAAAATTATTTAAAGACCTGCCAAAACTCAGAGTGTCACTACTGTCCATACACTGTGTTCAGGCAAGTCCAGAGTCTGCTTCCCTGATCTTAGCAGCCTCCTCCACCTTACTTGCCCCACAGCACCTTAATTTAGATTAAAACAAACATTTCACCCTAAACTATAATATTCCTACTGGTTCCTCACACTACATGTCGTTAGATTATAATTTTCCTTTAAATACGAAGGCTCTTAAACTGCTATATAAAAGAAAAGAACTGTAATTAAAAGCAATGTTTTCAATTAACAGAAAGTGACTGGATGGCCCAACAAAACCTAGGAATCCAACAAAACATTCCATCTTGGCATCTTCCCACTGCAAAACTGTGGCACAGATGGTGCTGGAGATCACACCACGTTCTCCAACCAATGCCTGAGGCACGGAGACTCCAGCAAAGAGCCTCCAGCCCTCAGAGTGTTCCTCACTCAGGAATATTTCCCAGCCCTGCCATGGGTGTGTGGGAGTCGTTAATACACAATGGATTTTGGTGTTGATTGCCCGCTTTAAAAACATCCTTTAAAAGTCCCTGGTAATTGAGAGCTATTCCTGAGTGAAGTTATGTTTCTAAAAAGACCAAAGGATATTTGGGTTGGGCTGTGGGTCCAAGTTTCTCTCCAGTTTAGGGGTTAAATCACTCTTTATTGCTCCTCATGTTTCAGCACCAAGAAAATTGCAATTAGTTAAAATCAACATGTAACTTAACTCCTTCTCCACATATTCCTCCTCTTTTTGGTCTTTTTGAATCCTCTACTTGCAAGAGTCACTGGATAACTGCCTAAATATCTGAAGTAAATCAGTTTATTATAAAATTATCATCATGTAAACAGTTTATTTGGCTATTGGTAACACCTAATCCATCATTAATTCCCAAGTTTTCAATGGCTGCTGTGGTTTTAGTTATATTAGACTTGTTGTATTGTTAAATTCAAAGGGTCCTGCTAAAAGCCAGCCAGAAGCTACAGGATTAGGACTTCGTCATGCAAGGTGTTATATCCCAGTATGCCACGTTTTCCCCTTTTCTCCTGCTCAGGAAACAGATATTAATGAGTAAATGACATTCACACAGAGAGCAGGAAATTCTGACTGTGTCTCCCTCCAGCAATCAAAAACTCAATATATTCAACGTATCCCAGGTACAGAAAACACTGATTATTTTTTCCCCTGAAACACTACCAGGTGTTCAGATTGCTAATGCAGAATTATTCCTATAAAGCATTAAAACCAACTTTAACTGCTCCACACCTTTAAAAACCCCCTCTTTTACTACTCCAAGCCTCTTCTCTGTTAGCATTAAATACCAGCAGAAGAAAAGGCAAGACCACGGGTTGTGTTCCTGTATAGTACTCCCACCTGGTTAAGGTAATGATACTCCTCTGGCTGCTTCAGGTGAAATGCTGATCTCTCCTCCTCACTCGCTCCTGCCAGGAGGTAATAAAATACATGGTAGTTCCTGGTGACAAATGAAAAACAAAAGCTGTTAGACACGAAAATGAGCAGCAGCACTGAGCAGAGGCACATGGAAACCTCCCAACCTGATTTTCCAGCTCCCAAGCTCAGGCCTGACACCGTTTAGAGCTGGTCCGTTCCTGCTGTGCAGGGATGGAACAGGTTCAATTATGTAAGGGAGAATGAGATACCTCTTCTCCACCTAAGGACAGCCACTGCCCTAGAATCTACTAGAAGAATTTCTAGCTGAGATGATCAGGTTTTCACTCAGAACCACGTGCAATGCCTGCATATTTCACAGAAGCTCCATAATCATTCAGGTGCGAAAAGAGCTCCCAGACCACTGAGTCCAACCTGTGCCCAAACCCCACCTTGTTCCCAGCCCAGAGCACTGAGTGCCACGTTCGGGAATTCCTTGGACACCTCCAGGGATGGGGACTCCAAATATCCTTGGGTGGCCCCTTCCAATGCCTGACCATGCTGTCCTGGAAGAAATTTCTCTGATGTCCTCCCCTGGACCAGCCTGAGGCCGTTTCCCCTTGTCCTGTCCCTGTCCCCTGGGAGCAGAGCCCAACTGTTCCTGGCTCTTTTATTAAAGCCTGATCTATTTTATTAGAATCACAACATATTTCCTTGCAATGCAGAAATTAAAATTTTTCATATCTTGTTGCCATTAAACAGGCAACGACTTTGCAGTCGTAGTTCCATGAGACACAACTGAAAAATCTTCAAATATCCAAAACCTCAAATATTCAAAATACCTGAATATTGCTAATGTTAAACCCATCCCAAGGGACACTCATCTGTTCTGCTTCCAGACGGTTCTAACACAGATTAACACCATTTCTTTCTAAAATCAAAACTGTGCTTTTATGTTGGATGTTTTCCAAGAGGATCCAAGTTTAATCATCTTGCAACACCCAAGAGTATGTTTGTCAAAGCTGTAGATGCTCCTTTAACTCCAGGAACAGCCCTGGAGCATTCCAGAAAACTCACTTATCTGTCTCCAGAGGGAAACAGAGCCAGAAGTCCCAAGAGTTGAAAGACAACTAAAGGCAGCAAAATTATTTTAAAGAGGAATAATAATTACTGAGAGAGGAGAGGAATATGCAATAAAGAATATGCAGCAAATTACGAAAGAACATATAAGTTCATTCTCTATATAATTTTGGCTCTTTCTAGAGGCCTCTCTGAAGGCTTCAGTGAGCTGCATAGAAGAATGAAAATACCAAGTTTCTCTCCTAAAATGACGTATTAAGCAGTTCACAAGTTGCACAAGAATGAAGTGGTAATAATGATAATAATCTATCTGCCATAAAGACAATGAAAATTAAATGAAATGTAACAATATTGTAGTGGAAGGTCCCCTGCTCATGGCAGGGGTTGGAATGAGATGATCCTTAAGGGTCCCTTCCAATAAAACCCATTCTACGATTCCATGGGAAATCAAAGACTGTTGATAAAATAATGGAGTTTATTCCCTCCATTAGCACATTTCTCCCTAAACAACAAAACATTCAAATATAAAATGCACCATTAATCTCTGCAGCACAGGGTTAAGAGCATGAAAATCCTGATCCCCTGTGCCAGCTCCACCAGGGATTTAAGTTATCTGTGCCACATACAGGAGTTAAACCCAAGCCCTGGGCAAAACAGAGGCACCCACCGCTCGTTGTGCTCCTGATAGACCAGTCGGGACTTCTCCAGGAGGTATTTTTCAACATAAGCTCTGCAAAGGAACAGTCAAAGCATCATTCATTGACCCGATACTCAGCTTCAACGAACACAACTTTTCCAGGGGCTTCAGCCTTCGTACCCACACAAAGAAGTTTCAGCCTTGTTTCACTTAGTTATATAAATTTCTTCCTCGGCAGAACAAGCCCAATATTATGTTTGGCTTTTGAGGGTTTTTTGGTTTGATACCAAGCCAAAACTAACTTGGATCTGAAAAACATGATCTCGGATGCGTCAGCCTATGGGCAAGAGAAATGTTGTCCGCAAGGAAGGAGCTCTGATCCCTATTTCATCCAAAGCCAGCAAAATCCCATTGCCTGCAGCCCGGGAGCCGTGCACATGGAAATACATCTACGTGCAGAAGTGTGCAAGATGCCATTTAGCTGCAGAATCAGCCCCCAAATCCCCATTCCCTCTGCCAGAAGAGCCACTTCCCACCAAAAATTTGGGTTCTTAACTTCTGGCTCCAGTCAAAAAAAATAAACAATTGCGAAAGCTCCTCATTGCAGTTTACATTTTCTCCTAAGAGCCTCCATAACAAACACGCTCTATCTACATATTAAATACTTTTTTCAGGTTTGTCGAGTCAAACAAAGCTTCCACAGGTTTTTTTCTTCCAAGCAAACCTAACCAGTAATGACAGGGATTTAGAAGCTGGAGCTCTAAGTGGCGGTTTGGATGATGGAGCTGTGCTTTTCTGGTGACACATGCCCAGTGACGTGGCACCGACAGTCGGAGCTGTGCAGGAACTGGGAAACCCAATGAACCTCGGGCATGGTGGGACAAGGAGATGCTTCCACGCTCTCTCATCCACCACAGATGGGAAAGCCAGATCTAATTATTACCTCCAGCACAACTTTCTCCCTTCCTTCCATAAAAATTAAAATATAAATCATTTGGACATGCTGTAGAGGATTTGTGAAAATTCTTATGGCAAGTTTTGGGAGAGGCTACTGGAAGTGGCAAATCCAACCCCCCATGGGATGATCTTGCTGCACAGGAGAAGTAAAGGAAGACAAGCAGCAAAGCTGCTTTCCTGTTTATTCCCTGGGAAGAAGCTGGGAACAGTCTATGGATATTTCTCACATAAAAAGGGAGTTTTTATGCTCCCTTTCTAACTTGAACCAAATTTTTCCTTCCCAAGCCGTGAATCCTCTGCAGGGTCAGGGAACATATGAATGAGAGCATCCCAGATCCCACTGATGAGATCCCACTGGATAATGGATCAGACACTGCTCTACAACCTGTAACATGTCCATGCCCTTGGCGCTCATCCCCATCCCTGTCATTTCTGCTCTGATTATAAACCACCCCCAAAATCATTCTTAGGCAGTAATTTAGATTGGAAAGGTCATCTGAAGGTCATCTGGTCCCAATCACTATTTAAATCAGGAGAATTTCATTTATTTATTTGTTTTTAAAATTTTAGTTTCACTTCAAAAAATTTATTTTATAAAGTTTCTGTTTTTAAAATTTTATTTTATATTTAATTTTTTAATTGTTTTAATAGATGCAATTACAATGTTATTTTGGTAAAATGCTCCCTTGCTTACTGCAAAGGTCACAATGAATCCATGTCCCAAGAACAACATCTGCCCCTTCTTGTAACAGGATAGTTCATAGAAAAACCAACTTAGTGTCTTACAAAGTTCATGTCTCCAAATTTCTTCTTATTTACTACCACTGTCAGCTATGTCAGTTCTACCTTCAAGAGCAAAGAAAAGGAGCTCTAAGGGAATGATCTTGGGTAAAACACTGATTTAAGCACAGAGAGCCTGTATTTCACTGGGCTTTGATTTAAACCCCTCCTAGCTGGCTCTAAAGCCTCTCCTATCTGGCTCTTCTGCCATTTCATGGATCGTGTCAAAGCCTTTGATCATCTCGTGGAGACTGAACAGGTTGCAAAGACTTTCCTCCAGGCCTGGCTTAGCATGGACTGGGATGTCCAAAATTCAGGAAGCCTCCCGGAAATGCCCTGAACTGCAGCACTGCACTTGTTTCACCAGCCTAAGAGACCATCAAGACTTCATCTCATGGGGTGGGGTTGGGTCCTGCTCAACCTCCTCAAGTTTTGGGTGATTATACTCAGAGGGGTTGTAAGCAAATATTCTATTTTCAACCTCTGCAGAGAGGAAAACTCTGATTTGGGGCTCCAATCTGTAGTTCCATTACCACAGCTACTGATATGCAGAACACAGGGTGATAACTGATTTGGGCTGTGCTAAGAAAGAAGTATGAGTTTTCACAAAAAGCTTCTTCCATAGGAAAAAACATGGGCTTGTATGTCACATACTTTTTTGTTTTAAAATGCTTATATTTTTCTTCAAACATCCTTTCACTGGGAGAGCACTGCAAGCTCATAGCAGAGTACAGTCAGATCACACTGTGCAACCAAAGACCAGGCAAGCTCATTTTTTAAAAAGCAAAGAAAATGCCTCCTATTTTATGAACTAGAATACATGAATATAATGTTATTTGCACATCTCTGCCAAATAAAAATAGAAGCCACAACCACAGTGCTGCTACATCATGCCAAGATAATACATAGTTAAGGCATTTGTTGGATTCTTGTTACCCAGGAAGTGCTAAAAAAATGAGCTTTATCCTTTTAAGAGAACTGTGCACCAGAATTAAATAGGAGTAAAAAAAAGGGCATCAGGTTTGACGTAGGATGCAAAACCAGTGGGAAAGGACGTGGAGTACCCAAGCTCACTGAAAAATTAATGGCAGCTCTTTGTGTGATACTGTTCTGCTGGAAAATAAGAAAGCAAAAAAAATTAAAAGCAGTTCTCTAAAATAACAACGTAAGTCCCAGCAAGAGGTCTCTCAGCCAGCTGCAGAAATTATACAGACCCTGAAATGCTGCTTCTACTCCTTGTTTTAACAACTGACTCAATTATCCTGGACAAAAAATAAAGGGGAGTTAATGAAGCCCTGCTCATTTACAGCTCCTTGGTGATGATCTGATGCCCTGGAAATTATCTAAAGCCACAGAGAAAGCTGGGTTTAGGTAGTTCCATCCCCTGCCATGGGCAGGGACACCTTCCACTAGCCCAGGTTGCTCCAAGCCCTATCCAACCTGGCCTTGGACACTTCCAGGGATCCAGAGGCAGCCACAGCTGCTCTGGGCACTCTGTGCCAGGGCCTCACTTCCCTCACAGCCAAGATTTCCTTCCCAATATCCCATCCAGCACTGCTCCCTGGCAGTGGGAGCCATTCCCTGTGTCCTGTCCCTCCATCCCTTGTCCCCAGCCCCTCTCCAGCTCTCCTGGAGCCCCTTCAGGCCCTGCCAGGGGCTCTGAGCTCTCCCCAGAGCCTTCTCCTCTCCAGGTGACACCCCCAGCTCTCCCAGCCTGGCTCCAGAGCAGAGGGACTCCAGCCCTCAGAGCAGCTCTGTGGCCTCCCCTGCCCTTGCTCCAGCAGCTCCAGGTCCTCTCTGTGCTGTGTGCCCAGGGCTGGGGCAGCTCTGCAGGTGGGGTCTCACAAGAGCAGGGAGAGGGGCAGAATTCCCCTTCCCTGCTGCCCACACTGAGCAATCAGCCCAGGCCATGGAGGGTTTCTGGGTTCCCAGTGCACATGTCCATGAGCTGCTCATCAATCACTACCCAAAAATTCTTCACCTCAGGTCTGCTCTCAAATTTTCAAAGCCAAAATAAACTGAGGAGAACCACAGTGGAGACAAGGACCTTGCAATGACCTGGGAGGAAAAGAAGCTTCACTGGCCAAGGGCTGAGTTAAGGAGAGACTTGCAGGGAGAGCCTGGGGGAAATCAGGCAGAGCAAGAGGAGTGTGGCTCAATGGCCTTCAGAATTCCCAGCCCATGATTAAATCCTCCCCTTGGCTCCTGAGCCAAACCTTTCACTCCACTCTACTGCTCAGCCCCCACCCCATCCCAGCTAAAACATTCCCCTTTTCTGCCTTAACTCCTGCCTGAAGAGGAAATACTGCTTTTCAGGTTCACTAAAAATCTGACATCAGGATTAAGGAAAGCTCAGCTGGCTTGAAGGCAGCTCAGGTGTATCCACACCTCAGCACCCACCTTGGATGCACCAATATTTCCATACCAGCAGATTTCAATAAGCTAAAACCTGTGAAATTTTATTTCCTATCTCAATTTTGGGAAATATCCTGGCCAAAGCAATTAACACCCTAGTGCAGCCTGTTTAGGTTTGGGTACACCCAGCACCCTGCCCCTGTTCCCACTTACCCTCTCACGGTGCCTGTCTCCTGGTAATTCACTTGGATGAATTTGCCAAAGCGACTGGAGTTGTTGTTATGGGCTGTTTTTGCATTTCCAAACGCCTGTGAAAAGAGGGAGATCCCATCATTATGCTGCAAAAGTCACCGCCTTGCCTGATTTCCATGGGCGTCACTCACAACTGAACTTGGGGGATTTTCTTATAATTTTCTTATCATTTCACATCAAAAAGAAAGGGGATGGGGAAAGTTTGTTGAGTGGTTCACAAAATAATCCAACAAGCTGCTGGGCACCATGCTCCTTTGCAAGCTGGTGTCCATGAAGAGAAGCTAAACAGTGGTTAAAAATAAAGTGTGAGCTGCGGAGAAGAGATTTAATGTTTGAAGTTATTACAGTCTGCATTAAAGCTGTGCTTTATTCATTTAAATAAATATACAAGTAGCCTGCTCCAACAGGACTCTACATTTTAATGAGGTAGAGGAAGCTGCTTTTTAATTATATGTGGAATTAGGGGGGAAAACGCTTTGAAGGCTACTCAGATGTTAGACAATGTCATACACAGCACTGGCATAACCCAGAGTATTTTCAGCACTTCAGACACCCTCGTTTCCATTTGCTGCTGTTGCTTTTCCAAAATCAAAATGCTTTTAAGTCTTTATTATGCAAAGCTTTTATTCCAACCCTGCCTTACCAAAGCACTGACTGGAGAGAGTAATTTTTGCCATTTAAAAGAAATCTCTGAACTGAAACTGCTGTTTTCAGTTGTGCCTAAATCACTTTTATAATCATCTGGACCAAGGTGACAGAATCTGCCAAGCCACCAGGTTCAATTAATGTTTCATTTATTAAACCAGTTTTCATAATCACACACCTTTTCTTCTAAGTCAAATTTATTTAGGGTAATTATAATTTCAGAGATAATTTCTAAGTCTTGCTCATGTATGGGCATTTTGTGTTGAGGCTTAACATCAGAGCTCAGCTCCCAATAGATTTATTCCCTGCTCAGCTATTTATTAGAAAAGATTAAAAGGGCTTGCCATCTATAATCTGAAGCTTTTCAAATGACCTTTGTGGATTAAACCTCCCAACTAAAAGCAGAATATAAAGGCCAAATGAAATGAGACCTTGGAGAAAGGTTATTGGACACGTTCTGTCCGTGCATGATCCAGTTCCCTTCCCAGGCTGATTTATTTCCCAATTTGCTCAGATTTAATGATTTAAGAACCCACAGGGGCTTGCCATGGAATAACAACGAGATTTTCCCCCCTATCTGAATACAGGGATTTGTTTAAACTCCAACAACTGCATATGAATCTGCTTTAGCTGACTAAAGCAGGTTCTGGGAGAGCCGAAACCTGCCGAGCAAACAGGTTATTCTGGAGGGATGATTCCAGAGCTGCAGCTCAGGAGCCCTGCAGAGGATTCACATCTTTTCAGGCTGTTCACATGTTTTTCTTGCTTATTCACCCCAAAAGTCCTCCCTGCACCCAGCATCCCCCCTCAACCCACCCTCCAGAGGACATTGAAGGCACCCACACCTCCCCTGAAGCCCCAATCTCTCCTGGAGATGAAAATCCAGTCATCCTCTCTCAAACCAGGAATTTTGGTATTGAAAGACAGGATGGCGTTTAAGATTTCCAAAGGATTTACCTCCGGGTATTTCAGCGAGCAGAGACACAGCAAGAAGCTTTTAAGCAGAATATTCAAGATATGCAAGTGCATCACCTTATATTTAGGTATTAGTTTTAAACTGTATTAATTAGGTTATGAGCATTTCTCTGCTATGGGATCACTCAAGTTCTGAGAAATCATCTAAAGGCAATGAGATAAAATTTCTATACACCTAATTACCATTGCTTGTTAGAGAAGCAGCAAGATGAACCTGAACAGATCAAACAGGAGGCAGCACAGTTTTATACAACCTCATATAAGAAATTTTCATAAAATTTAATAAGGAATTTAAGAAAAGAACGATATTAAGGAGATTTTCTAATTCAATTCCCTGTATTTCCACCCTAAGTAATTGCTCATAGAGACAAAGAAAGTCTATTTATTAGAATTTCTTTTGGGAAGAGCCTTGCTCAGGAATCAATCTTTCTTATTCTGTAGCAAGGAAATTTAGGAGAAAACATTTCAAATATAGGAGTGGGGAACAGCGAGATTTCTCTTTTTTTATGAGCTTTCTTGGGGATGAATGTGCCAGACCACATGATATGTTATAACCCAAATGACTCCAGAAATCACAGCCCATAATGTCCCTCTTTCATGCATTTTTCTTTCGTGGGGATATAAATGAGAAAGGTCTTTGGATCCCTTCTTGTGCAAACTTCAGTGACTCTCCAGGCCCGGCACGCTGGGAATGGGCCAACAAGTAGCTGGAGAAACGTCTGGTGTTTGATTTGAGACAACTTAATACATTTTTGTTTGCTTTACTCACAGGGTTTCTTTAGCAGGACTGTTGGGCTATAAAAAAGTGCTATTAATTCAATTTATACGTGTCTAATCCATACAGACCCGACCAGAACACCCTGTCCTCTGCAAGCGGGGCAGAATATAATAGTTCAACCTCAGAAAACGAGTTATAACTTCTCTAAAACAAATTATCTTCTGTTCATTTGATTGCCCTTTACTGACTCATTGATTCGAGGCTGCTGAACAGCTCAATGGACAAAACTCCATAACAGCATTCCGAGGATTCTTGGGGAGACCAAAGCTTTTACTGGCCAGGGCTCAACATTTGGAAGGAAACAAAATTCAATACGTTCCTCTGTAGAAGCTGGGAGTCCCTCTGGACCCAGAGGGTGATCCAGCAGTTTGGAGAAGGCAGGAGAGAGCAGCTCCATTCCTCCTCCTCCTCCAGCCCTCCTGCACAAAGAGATTCCTATCAAGATGAGGGAAAAAAAGGGATTAACAGTTTCCTGGCTAAATGCTCCTTGTTCCTCCTGATCCCAGAGGTTTGCAGCGTTCTTGTTCTCGACTGAATATTGATGCAATCTGGATTAACTCCAGATTACAGTCAGAATAAGGATTATTTTAATGTCTTTCCTGAAAAAAGGTTTTTTTCCGAACCTCAGCAACTGGGAAAACATCACGGTGACTTGTTCTTATCTGGCAATAAAACATTGTTCTACAGACCATCCAAACTGAATGTTATTCCTCCATAGAATAACACGAATATTCTCCTACAGAATAACAACTGCACTCCTTTATGGAATAACAGCTTCTGTGGTAGAAGAACAAGTGGAAATACAGGCCTTTGCCAGCGTATTTTAGGTCCTCAGCCCTCACCCTTAGAGAGAAAAATAAAAACATCATTTTCTTTTTGCTGTATAGGATAAGAAATATATTAATACACAAGCATTTTTAAATGGTTTCCCACTAACCTGAAATGTAAATTGAATTTTTTAGAAGTCATACCATGAATATACCAGGAGAAAAGCAAGTCAACTGCTTAAATCTTCAACTATGTCATTGTGGAATGGTTATATTAATAGTTATATTCCATGGAGGGGCACAGGAAGGACTGGGAGCAAAATTCCATCAAGCTCATTAATGCCAGGGAGAAGAAACAGGTTAATATCAGACAAGACAGTGCTGGAAGATTCGTATTCCCTGGTTTACGGTGAAATGTGGAGTTCACTAATCAAATGTATTCATAAAGTATGAATGACTTGTAACTGTGTGAGCAATTTAGGAACAGCTTTGCTAAAAACTATTTCCCACCAAGTAACATAAATACAGAAGGGTCTGGAGCACCAGGAGAGGCTGAAGGAGCTGTGGGGACTCAGCCTGGAGAAAAGGAGCTCAGGAGGGACCTTTTGGCTCTGCACAACTCCCTGACAGGAGGGGATCAGGCTCTGCTCCCAGGGAACAGGGACAGGATGAGAGGAAATATCACCCAGTAGTGCCAGGGGAAGTTTAGGTTGGATATTAGGAAAAAAAAATTCCACATAAAGGGTTGCCAAGCATTGGAACAGGATGCCCAGGGATGAGGTGGAGTCCCCATCCCTGGAAGTGTTCAAAAAAAGACTGGATGGGGAACTTGAGGACATGGTTTGGTGAGGAACATGGTGGTGGTGCTGGGTGATTGTTGTATGGAAAATCTTAAAGGTCTTTTTCCACCTTAACCACCCCCCAGGATTCCATGATGCACATCAGATGTTCATTCTCATGCTTCACCTACAGCTTCTGTTGTAGAAACCCAACATGTGCATCCACAAAGAGAGATGGTTTCAAACATCCCCTGTAATTTATTTCCAGATTTGCTGTTTATCTCAATATTCTATATGTTATGCTTGAACATAAAATAAATCCATAAACACCTTCATTCCAAATGAAAAAAAAAACACAGGGAAGAAAAACAGCATAGTGGAATTTTTGAAATTTTATGTCTTTTTTATGTGTCCAGGGCATTCACAAATTTCTTCCTCCTCCTGAAACATATACAGCAGGATGATAAAGATCCTAGTTTTCATTCCTAGATTTCCCTAGTTTTCATTCCACTTGAAACCAAGCTCCCAGCACTCTTCTTGCCCTGTTACATTGCTTTTTAACAGAAATATATTGAATTATGTCCAGAACATAAACTGCACGTACACTACTTAAGCTAGAGTCATGCTTAAATCCCTTCCCATTATTGCTCCTGCCCTGGGAAGAGCTTTTAACCCTGCAGCTCTCACCTCCTGATAAAAACTTCCAGCCCAAATTGCTCTGCTAAAACAACCCCACGTGGATGGATCTCTCTGTGTTTCAATTTCCATGAGGAGCCACTTCGATGCAGAGAGATCACGGCCCCTAAAGAAGCACCGAAGTCGAAAGGTATGAGGTGCAACCTGAATTGCCACAAAGAAAAGTAGCTTTTATGGGAACCCCTCATGCTGTGGTTCAAAGTAATACTGAAAATCTAATTTATAGCAGCTAAACATGACTCAAAGCGCCAACACCTCGGGGTTTTGCTCTCTCAGTTGTGGCTCCGTGTCCCACACCGACAGACGAACCCCGCGGTGCTTTTGTGGCCAAAAGCACAAACCACACATTATTTATAGTATTTGTGCTGCAATGCCTGAGCAGGGCCCGAGCCTGCCCTGCAGCCCTGAGCTGCCACACACTGACCTTTAAGGACCTGCAAACGTTCCTACCTCGCTGCTCTTTTCTTCAAGGGGTCATTGCAGCGCCTTGAAGAGCAAACACGGGTTTTCCATTTCACAGAACCACAGAGCGGTTTGGGTTGGAAAAGATCTGGAACATCATCTAGAGCCACCCCCTGCCATGGGCAGGGACATTTCCACTGGACCAGGGTGCTCCAAGCCCTGTCCAATCTCACCTGGAACACTTCCAGGGATCCAGGGGCAGCCACAGCTGTGCTGGGCAACCTGTGCCATGGCCTCACCACCCTCACAGCCAAGAATTTCTTCCTAACATCCAATCTAAATCTCTCCTTTTCAGTTTAAAACTGTTTCCACCCTGTCCTGTCCCTCCATCCCTTGTCCCCAGCCCCTCTCCAGCTCTCCTGGAGCCCCTTTAGGCCCTGGAAGGGGCTCTGAGCTCTCCCCAGAGCCTTCTCCTCTCCAGGTGAGCACCCCCAGCTCTCCCAGCCTGGCTCCAGAGCAGAGGGGCTCCAGCCCTCAGAGCAGCTCTGTGGCCTCCTCTGAAACCTCAAACCAAAACATGACAAAGCAACTTAAATTCAAGGTGTTTAGTGACAAAATACCTTTTTTGTTGTTTAAAAATTGGTGATATATGCTGATATTCTCCAACATTCTACAGAAAACATGTCCTGGCTCTGGACACGCACAGAATCTGATCCTACAGCAGTCTTTGACAGTAAACACAGCAGAACATCTCCTTGGTGGTGTTCTCTTCCTGTGATAGCTGGATTTTCTGCTTATGATTTTTTGCTTCTCAAACCCATGGAGTTTCCTGTTTTCTCCCATAAAATCAATATTCAATTTTCTTCCCATAAGATCAATACACAATACTCAAGGCAGCAACCTAAAGGTGCATGCCTTGTCCTGTCCCTGCTCTTTATTACTCACAAAAAAACCTTTCAAACACCTGACCTACAGATACTTCAGATGGGGAAAGTCCAGAGGGTGAGGACCCCCGGGAAAGTGCTGATAAGACCCTTCCTCTCCCTGCTGCCCCTGTGGAGGACATGGAGAACAGGTCCATATGGCTTGCAAAGACTGCAAAGAGCCAAGACCTTATTAAAGGGGCCTCCCCACACCAACCAAACACACAATTTGTAATATTTATGAAGTTTTAAATGCTCTTCATCCTTTCACTGACACTTCACTGTCAATGACAGCGCAGCCACTGCCACATGGAATTAAACTCAGTGGGATTCTTCCAATAAAAAGCGCACCAAATCCTTCATTCCATAATTACAATTACTGAACAGCAGCCAAGGAAGTTTTACCCACTAACAGACAAACTCTCTCGTAATTAAACTGATGTGAAAAATACAACTCTCATGGTACGAACTATAAAACATCTTTTCAAATAATTTTTTTCTCATTACAGACAACTAAATGCCAATCTCATTTATGCCAACTAAAAATGTCTTGTCATGGTAAGACACTTACACTGGTCACAGCTGGGGTGAAAAGTGAGGTCATTCAAGGACAGCACCTTCCCCCTCTGGGGAATCATGTCAACACCCTGGAATGGAGAATCATTGAATCATGGAATATCCTGAGTTGGAAGGGACCTACAGGGACCATCAAGTCCAGCTCCTGTCTCCTGTCCATTTTTTTCACAGGACACCACAATAATCCATGTCCCTGAGAGCACTGTCCAGACTGCTGGGGCTCTGGAAGCCTTGGGGCTGTGGCCATTCCCTGGAGAGCCTGTTGACCTGCTCTGGGGGAAGAACCTTTCCCTGATATCCAACTTAACTCTTCCCAACACAGTTCCAGCAGTTCCCTCAGGTCCTGTCCCTGGTCACCACAGAAGAGCTCAGTGCCCAGAGAAATTAAACAACAAATTTTTGGCACCAATCTGTCTTAAAATACAGGCTCAGTTATAACCATGTGCCTTTGTGCGCATCAAATTTGCACTCCCCAATACAAACATGGAAGAGAAGGAGTTTTAATGGGAGAGCAGTGACTTAGAGAAGGTCTAGGAGTCAATTTAGTTGAAGTGCCAATGTAATGGAAATACCCAGGGCACCATTATGGGATAAAATACCTGAGATAAACCATATAAGCATCACTACAACACACCCTTGTTTGGCAGATATGATGCAGAGGCTCTACCAGCTATGTAAGAATTAGGATTTAGGGTCTGCATTCCCAGCAAACACTTCACTGTTGGCAGAATATTCCTCTTTTTCCCATATTTATGCACAGGATTAGGCCACTGAAGTTTCTTCCTTTCAAGTGATGCTCAGGAAAAAAAGGAACTGCCATGAAATCACAATGCAAGAAAACAAAACCCCAAAGTCTCCTGACCTAAGTCCTCTTCCTAAACAGAGACAGTTCTCCAACACAAGTGCCATAATGGGAAAAAAGCCCTGGCTGAGCTGGCAGTGACCAGCAGACACCCGTACAACAGATCCTGGAGGCAGAGGCTGCCAAATCCCAATGGTCTGGCAGACATTCCTGCTCCTTTGCTCAGACATTCATGTTTTTGTGAGCAGGGTGGACAGCCCTGGGAAGAACAGCCAAAGGCTCATGTTTTCCAGCAAATACACACACACTGGCCAGCAAATATTTGGGTGGAAAAAATCTCCATCCTAGGTTGAGCTTTGGATTTAAAGAAGCATCCCAAAATGAAGCTGGGAAACTTGGTGTTATTACAGTGTGTCTCCAACTCCCACTTTGTATTCTGCAGCCAAAGAACAAACTTTACTCCGTCAAATGCAGGCAGCAAGTGTCCAACAGGTGCCAGGACTAAGCAAATCTCCTTATTGGTGCTTCAAATGATTTTTTTCACAAGATAAAGACACAAAATAATCACGATAAAATAGCAATAAAATGACCAGTTGGAAACAAGTCATAGCTAAAGGAGGAGGTTTTACACTCCCCCAGTCACAATCCAAGTACTGTAAATAAGCACTGCAGTGGGAACAAAGCAGCACTGATAGAACGACAACAGATAAAAACCCATTAATGTATATATTTCAAGTGATGACTGAGGAGGGTATAACCTATATAAGAGGTTACGTTATGCATTGCAACATCAAGCCATATCATGATTTCCTTCTCACCTTTCATAATTCCCTTACGCAGAACTGGATGGAGTGCAGCCATGCAGCACAAACTGCAGCTGCTGCAAATAAAACTTGTCTGCCATTGCTAGAAACAGCCTCATACAGTGCCAGGAGCACTTCTGGCTTCCTTTACTTTAAATAAAGTAACACTGCAAATAACGGAGTGAGAGCAGCCCCAGGGGAACTACAGGTTGTTGGTGGAGGAGAAGACAGACCTGCCCTGGCAGCCCCAAACCCCCCCTGCCCTGGGCTGAACTCACAGTGGGCAGCAGGGGAGGGGAGGATTCTGTCCCTCTGCCCCCTCAGGTGAGACCCTGCCTGCAGAGCTGCCCCGGCCCTGGGCACACAGCACAGGGAGGACGTGGAGCTGCTGGAACCAGTCCAGAGGAGGCCACAGAGATGCTCCGAGGGCTGGAGCCCCTCTGCTCTGGAGACAGGCTGGGAGAGCTGGGGGTGTCACCTGGAGAGGAGAAGGCTCTGGGGAGAGCTCAGAGCCCCTGGCAGGGCCTGAAGGGGCTCCAGGAGAGCTGCAGAGGGGCTGGGGACAAGGGCCTGGAGCAACAGGACAAGGGGGAACAGATTCCCACTGCCAGAGGGCAGGGATAGATGGGATATTGGGAAGGAATTCTTCCCTGTGAGGGTGGTGAGGTCCTGGCACAGGGTGCCCAGGGCAAATGTGGCTGCCCTTGGATCCTTGAAAGTGTTCCAGACCAGGCTGGATGGGGCTTGGAGGACCCTGGCCTAGTGGAAGTGTCCCTGCCCATGGCAGGGGATGGAACAAGATGGGCTTTAAGGTCCTTCCAACTCAAACCATGCTGTATTTCCATGATGATAAACCAGTAACAACATACTCAGCACTACATCTGCATTTTTCTTCTCAAGGTTGAGGCTTTTGAGTCTCCAGAGCTCTTGTTCACTTGTGTCTCATCTGCCCTGAACGCCTTGATAAAGAAAATAAGACTTTTCTATTTTCAAACAGTCAACCATCTACATATTTCAGTCCTCTGCAGAAGATGGGTAAATTCCTGTCTCCAAAGTATCTCCCGGTTTTTAGAGCACGGAGTATTACATCCAGCTGTAGAAAGCCACTCCTCACTCGAGGCTTTGCATCCTTCCCAAAGTAACATGTTTGGGTCTTCTTGGCCCATTGTCTGGGAAACATTTATGTTTCAAATGACACAATACACAAACCAAGCGCTACTTTTAAAGACATAATTTCATTATGCAAAAACATCCACACAGGAAACTACATCCTGAGCACACTGTAGGACATTTTGCTGAGCTCTTGTCGCTGTTGTCACCAGCTGACAGCTCTCGTAGCACTCAGGGACTTGCTGGAGCTGTGACTCACTGATTTTAGGAGCTGGTGGTGACAAGTTGCCATCGTCCTGGCCTGACTGTGGCTCCCACTGCCACACCATTCACTTCAGGTCAAGCAGCTGTGGACCCTCAGCCTGAGGGTAGGTCTGGAAACAATCCATCAGGATCCTGGGAGGTTGTCTTGAAAAAGCCACAACGCCAACCCCAGGTGGAGCCACAGCCCCTGCCCAGCACAGAAATGAAACATCACCCACTGGCAAGAGACTCATCCCTTGCTGAGGCTTCTTCACCACTTCCATCCTCTCCTTCCCAGGCATCACCCTCAAATTTAGGGAGAGGGATATGGTCTCTTGGACAAGCCTTGGACACCCTCCAGCTTCTGGAGGAAGCCTCTCCAAGTCCCTTCAAAACTCTAGTTAGTTTTTACCCTTTTTTTGAATATAATGATTCAATGTGGGGCCATAAATGTTTGGAAATGAAGTTTCAGCTTCCTATTGCATACTTGGGGAGCCCAAAAAATGCTCAACAGAAAAAAAGAAAAAAAAAAAAGAAGAAGCATTCACTGCACACTCTGGGCTTGATATAAGATTTCCTGCAGTTTGTCACCAGCAAAGTGAAAGGCAGGAGAAAGTGTCCCTGTCGTAATGCTCCCCATCTGGAACCTCTTAGCAGAGGCACAGAGCCCTGATGTATATTTGACACACAGTTTTTCCTGCTTTTCCCAAGAGAAATATGTGTAATGAAGAAAAACAAAAACACGTTAGGCAGCAACCAAAACATACCAGTGTAACCCGAGCCTCAGCTTGGCTCCCGCCCCTGCTGTCCTTCCTCTCAGACCTCAGCCACTTTCTGCTTCTTACAGACAAAAAATCATCCGCACCCTCCCCTCCAACAAACAAAAACCAACCAAATCACAGATCTGCCATTAAATCAACACAATAAAAACCACATTTTTTTCTGCATGTAAAAAATCTCTTGAGTAAGGAGAAGGTTAAACGTGAATCCACATATCTCCAGCCCTTCCTTGCTTTTCTCTGGGATTATATAAATAATCTACAACTCTTCTTGATGGAATTCCAAAATTTCAAGCGCCATTGAGCAGCAGCATAAAATTTCCACGCCTCGTACGCAGCTTGGATGAGTTGCTTCACCACGGCAGCGCTGCTGGGCTCGTGTTTTTCAGCCTTGGTAATGTTTCAGTAGCCATAGGCAGCTTTGTATGTCAGACTGATCCATAAAAACACCTTTTCCCTTATTTCCACAGCTCAAATGATGAAGCAAGAGCTTAAAAATACTTATTAGTAAGTGTTGGGATGGACTACAACACCTGCAGGAGTCAAGACTGAGGAGTAGCACAGAAAAAATTATTATCTCATTGGATCGACGGGAAGCACTGAAAAATAATTTTCTTATCAGAGACCAGAATATTTGATAAGCATCAGGAAAAACAACAGCTGGCACCTTTTTTTTTTAGGGAGCAAAAGAGAAGTCTCAAAAATCAACATGCTCTGATCAGATCTTTGTGTCAGGAGAGGGTGTCTGTTTTCAACCATTAGGTAAAGCAAAACAGGAGAATTCAACAGGTACCGCCTGTCACTCCCCAGAGGGATTAACTGGGGGTTTCCTTGAGGCCACCATGGAGTGGTTCCCTATGAACTGATCCGGGTTCCTGGGCTGGGGGTAAATCTGACACCACTCCATCCATTCCCTGCAGAGAAGGAACAGCTGCGAGGCGGGCGCGGAGCAGCCGATGCCCTGCGGCACGAGATGGGCACGGAGCTGCAATTCTGTTCGTCAGAGGAGAGGTCTCCAGGCAGGGAAGGAGCTTTCACTTCCAAGGTAATCCTGCCAAAACCACCTATTTAGCTTTGCACAATGTTCCTCAACACTGCCAAGGCCGGTATTTCTGAGAACAGCACTTTGGGGTTTAAAGGACAAGCAAATCCAAGCAAAAAAGGAAAGCCCTGAATTAACGAAATTAAGGCAAACATGGTGAGATTTTATACTCCAACTTTCCACATCGCAGAAAACGTTTCAAAACCGACACAAATATTTTTTTGCTGTCCACCTCTTCCTAGCCTGGCTCTGCAAAATGCCAAGTGGTTGGGATAGATGTTGGGAGCATGTTTTCCTTTTCCTTTTTGGAAAGGGCAGGAGTCAAACCGAGCCCAGGCCTGATGTGCCAGGGCAGAGGTGCTGCAAGCACGCCAAGGATGCAGAGGCCTCGCTGCTCCTTCTCTCTGCACCAAGATGAGCAGCAGCTCTTCATCATCCACCTCAGCCAAACAGGAGAGATCATGAAGTGGGGGCTGAAAGCACCTTCTTTCAATTCCATGTTTTCATGTGTGCATTAATAAAGGTAGTTTGAGGTTGTATATTCCATGGAGGGGCAGGATTTTTAACAACACTTCAAGATTCAATTTTTACACACACATCCAATCTCACTGCAAGACTTCCAGGAGCAAAGAGCTGGCCCAAACCACCACTCTGCATTGATTTGACCCAAAATGGAGCAAACCAGAGGAAGGAACAGAGTCCAAATTTTTACAGCAGCATCCAAGTGCAATTGAAGCTCTATCTTGGATCTCCCCTCACTAGCTGCTGAGATCATTCCACATGTGAGATGGGGAGGGAAGGGAAGCAGGAAGAAGATGCCACGTCACTGAGAACAGCTTAGAACAAATTAAATCTCCAAAAGCATTTAATTTTGCCATCTCCTTAGTCTTTGTGCATAATAGTTTGGGGAACACTAACTTTTGAAACCTTCCTGCCCTCCAGAAGAACACAGGATAACGTGTATGTGCAATAATGCATTGAGAGTACAAATATTCCAAAGAAAGGTGTATTGGATGAAGTGCTGGTGACCTGCTGTGCTGGGAACTGTGCAAGAGTGTTTCCCTCTACAGTTGCCAGCAGGAGAAACACAGCAGATACACTTGGAAAACCACAGGGGCATTGCTTGCCGGAGCAAACGGCAAACCAGACTTCGTTATCCAATTAATTTCATGCAAATACGCAAGGCTTCATTAGAGCTCATGCTCATTAATTTCCCTCTCCTCTGCTTTCCTGAAGCGCTGGTTTCCAGTACACAGGTATTGTACCTCTCATTTCTTTCAACACCTGTTCTGTTTCCTTGCCCCCATACAGCCTGACAAACCCTCCCTGATTGTTCCCCACTCTGATGATACTCAGTCCCTCTCCACCACGGTGTAACTAAACAAATTATTTAAAAATCCCTTGTAGAAATTTGCAGCCTCTTCAACAGTAAAATTCAGAACAGCATTTCTTCATTCAACCTTTGAAGAATCACTAAAGTGTGTTTAAGGCTTTTAGTAAACCTTCTGTAATTAAATATACAGCAATAAACTAAAATCACAACCTGATGTTGGTATCAAAGTAGCTGTGACAGGACACAGAAAGAGGTGAGAAATTTTGTAGACAGACGTAAGAGTATCTTTAACCAGCCTGACTGGAATAGCTGGAAAACCCAACCAGGATTTGAGTATATGTCTTCTGCCAGGCTGAGACAAACTGCAAAGCTCAAGTACAAATTCAGAGTATTTTCCCTCAATTTAGCAAGAGATTCATTGTTTGAACTTGATGGGAGAAAACGATCCTTAACCAAAGGAGCCCGGGGATGTGAAAAGGCAGAAGAAAAACAAGCACTCCGTGTGCTGAGCAGCAATTCATAATTTATAACCCAAATAAAACCACATTTCCATCTATTATTTGGAAGCAAGTGGTGACCTAACACGCAGCAGCACAGCACAATGAAGAGTGGGCTGTTACTAATTACACTTGGTTTGTAAAAATGAACGGAGAACCAGCATTTATTTGCAAGGAAAGGGGCTGTTGACACACTGGCACTTGCTCCAGGAGCGAGGCTGGAATACTGGAGAATCCCTCCCTGCAGGGCCAAGGGCAGAACAGCATCCAGAGGCACAACCCCACCTCCCACCCAGGACAAGTATCACCCTTCCAAGACAGAGCATCTCCAGAGGGTGAACGTCTTGGATCACAATGACTGAACCAAGACAAAATTTTGTGTTCTCAAAAAAAAAAAAAAACAACATAACACTTCCAAACCCAATGTCCTAAATGTCTCTTCATACAGCAGAACAAGGGAGGTGATGGTTTACAGGACTTCAGTCAAGCTAAGCTGAGTGCAGGCAGAAGGACCAGACCTGCCACTGGAAAACAGGCTGCAGGGAGACTTAGATCCAGATTTCACATTTTCCAGCACCTATTATCCACTTCCAAAACCTTTATTCCATACCTATAAAGTCACTGCTGAGAGGTGACATCCTCATCATACACCACCCAATTCTCAAGATGATGAAAACAACAAGAACATGATCCCTCAATTGGTCAAAGTATCTCCACAAATATCTCCTAGAGGGATAAAAAATCTTTGAAAGATTTTATGGGTGTAGAGCTGAAAGATGCTTCCCCTAAATAACAACACACATCATCCTGAAAGTGGGAATAAAGCAAGGAGCTCAACCACTCTTGTTGCATTGAGATGATGTGAATTTATTATTATTTCAACCTCCTTTATTATTTTTTTTTCCTTTTTGCGTTAAAAAATGCATGCGGGAGGTAGCAGGAATCACTGGATTGCATCTGTTTATCCCGGCTGGGGAAGATGGGGATGCTGCTCCTGCTGGCTCCCTCAAAGCAGCTTTATAAACCCCAACAAAAACACTATCAGTGCTAACTAAGGAGCGATTTGTTTACATCTTTCAAGAGAATATCGAATGTATTTCTTTACTGACCTTAATCAGCAAGTAAAATACTACATTAAAAAATTAAACTCATGTGAAAACAGCATTTCTTCTCTAAACAGATCTGCCTGCAGTTCAGGCGGAGGGTGGAAAAGGAAACTAAAACACTGACAGAAAGAAAAACCACAGAAAGAAACCTTTCTTTCTCTTGCTGAGCCTCATCCTCTTGTTTATAACTCCCAAGGAGAACAGCAGCACGATTGTCCTACCTCGTGCTGGCTGGATTTCAGCAGGAAGGCTTCGCTCACTCGGCCTCTGGCATCCGATAGCGAGGGCTTTCCCTGGCCATTTCTCTTTTTTTACTGCCCCTTCTTCCTCATCTCCCCCCTTGGATGGCAGCCAGGATAGGGGAGCTAATGAGAATTCACCAGCTGCTCACAGTGCTAAAGTCACTATAATAATTAAAACCTGGGCGGGAATTGAAACAAGGGATGGAAAAATAATCCCACAGTATCAGGGGCTGGACAAAAAAAAGGGGGGGAAATGAGAGAATTGGTGCTAAGAAGCTCTAAAATCTAAGTTTGATGATAAGTGATGCTGAGAATCAACATCACCTTCAGAGATTCCCACCTGTACTCTGCTGTGGCCTGGGACATTTGGCACAAATACACAGAGGACACTATTCCCAACTGTATCAAGACCCTGATCCAACCTACAAACATATGGTTTGGGGGCTGCTGCTGCATTTGCAATCCTTCCACTGCCGCTTTAAAAAACAAATGCATCAAAAATAACTTGTGTGAGAGGTAGAAAGAGGGAGGGAAATATCCATGTTGAATTACCCACACATTTAAGTCCTGACTCACTGAACTGTCCACCTCCTGTATCCCTTAACCCCACCTCTGGCCCCAGCCCGCAGCAAGAGGCACAAAATTAAACTGAGTTCATTCCATGAAAAGGAATAGGATGGGGGAAAAAATAAAAGACCATGATTTTTCCTGAAAGCACTCTGAGCAATTGCAGGTACCCTGCTCCAACTGCATCCTTGTCCAGAGAAATTTGGCTCATAAGAAACTGAAGTGTGGATCTGGCAATTAGGGGTGAAGCTGAATTAACTGTGGTTTGAATCCAGTCAAATAAATCAAAGTCCTTCCAACCCTGCCCATTCCATGGTTCTATTAAATGCAGTGACTTTTCTCAAAGCAAGAAACTTATAGTAAGCTCAAGCCTATTTTCTATTTTGAATTTCCAGTTGAAAGCTTGAAATTTAATTAAACTCTTTGGAAAAATTAGTGGTTAAGATCTTATGACATGATAAACATAAAGCAATTTTAAAATTACAACCATTAAATCAAAATATAGACTTATGGCTCCTTCAGTATTTTCTCTCACAGATCCTCATGCCTTAAGCCAGGAGATGAGATGTCCTTATTACAAAAGCTTCTCCCAACTCCATTTTTCTTGCTGAACAGACACAACTAACATGGAAAACCAGAAATATTTTGCTTAATCATAATTCTATCTTAATGAAGCTTTCCCAGCACCAAAAACTCACTGAGGGGAGACGATGTAACAACCC
Source organism: Sylvia atricapilla (assembly GCF_009819655.1). Taxonomy (NCBI): domain Eukaryota; kingdom Metazoa; phylum Chordata; class Aves; order Passeriformes; family Sylviidae; genus Sylvia; species Sylvia atricapilla. The sequence continues at coordinate 17,656,496 of NC_089152.1, forward strand.
ACAAGAGTTTTGCAGCCTAGATGGAACAAAAAGCCTGCCTATTCCTCAAGTAGCCCCTGCCCAAAAGGTCAATCTGCATGGAGCAGGACAAATGCTCCATTTGCTGAGAGCTCATGGATGTCTTTAAAAGCCCAGGAATCAATAAAGTGCAGTTAAAAAACTTAGTCCAGGGGGCCTCTAATGTGATGGGGATTAAGCAGATGCTGACCCACGCTGGTCTAAACCTGAAAATGGATCTCAAGTGACAATCCTATTTTGATTTAGAGGGACAGATAGAAAGAAAATAATGTGTTTTTATTTAATATTTCAATATCACATGCACATATTATACCTCTTTTATATTTTTATATCTCATGTGCCATATTTTTATGAATATATCTGGTATACCTATTGTATTTTTATTTTCTTTCAATTTATCTAATATTTAGGGAATGCATTTTTGTTGTAGGCTAACATGATGCAGGTACTGCCATATCCTTAATCCCAGGGCAACCGTGGCCAGTCCCACTGAACCAAGGCTGCTCCTGTCAGTAAAATCCCCTGCGTGCCCCAGTGCCCTGCTGACTCATCACCTGGGGGATGCACCAAAAATCAGAGTCATCTCAACTCACATTATTTATCATTTCAAGCTCTTCCAAGGAAAAACGTGGCACTTGGCCCTCATTAATCGCATTGTCCGTTGGATGATGCATTAACTCAAGCATCCAAGTGAGCGTCCACTGTCGATAAACCCTGCTGATAAATCTAATTAACGCCAGCTGAAAACCAGGCAAACATCAATATTGTCCTTTTTTTTTAAAAGCATTATGTTTTCCCCCAGTTTCATTGAAATTACTTGGCTTTCCTGCAGCAGATGAAAACCAGATGTTGCAGAGCGGGAAGGGCTGCACGAGCCAGCACAAAAACCCAGGACGGCAAGAGGCAGGTTGCACCCATTCATTACCCACATATTTCCCTTCTGCCAGGAGGTTATTTCTATTGCATCTCTGTGATTACAAATATAATTGTGATGTAACTCTAGAAAGCCCCGGGTCGTCCCTCGCAGCCCAGGGCCGCGCGCGAGCCGAAAGGCGCCGGCAGAGTTTCTTTGTGCTGCGTAAGCACTTTGGAAAGTCTCACTCCCATCTCCCAGCCTTAATGCCAATATTATGCTTTGTAATCCCTCCTGGAGCAGCCCAAGATCAGCATTAATCCAGGCTTAACAGCTCTTGGATGCCCAGTCGTTACACTGAGAATATTCAAGAAGGCGAGGAGTTTGTGTGCATGGACACAAGGCAATTTAGGAAATTTCACTGTGCAAAACTGAGGGTGAATCCCCATCCCCCTGATTTGCAGCACAAGTGGAGGAGCAGGAGCTGGATTATTTATCCTTTTTAGCAGCTACATGATGCAAAAATGGGGAGCATTGGAGGATTACGGGTGAATTTAGACTGGCTGTAAGCGCCAGCAGTGGAAATGGCAGGTGACCATGTGCTGAATGGTCAGAATAAAGCCAGAAAGGACTTCGAAGGTCTTTCTCTCTCCACAATATCATTTTTTAACCATTTAATTTTAATCTAACATGTCTAGCAATAGAATTTTCTGATCTAAAGCAAACATCCAGTGGCAATCTGGACAGGATGTGGGCGCAGGTCTTTCTGTGCTTCAATTTGCAGGAAAAAAAGAGAAGAAAAGTGGAAAATAAGCCTTGTGCTGGATTTGCTACACAAAAATCACCACCCAGCAACACTGACAGCACTGCTGGGAATTACACATCATCAGCATCCCAGTGTTCAACAGCTGCTATTCCAAGGAATCATCTGAAATTGTTTAAAACTGGCTTAATTCATATGAATTTCACCTCCCAGTGATGTAGCCACGTATACTGGAGCAGAATCTCCACTTGTATACCAAATATGCAATAAGAATACCTCACCTTTCATTAACAGATGCAATAATTAACATATCACACAAATTTCCATTGCTAAATACTCTCCAAAATATTTTAATTGCCCATCACAGCTCTGCTTTTCCATAGCATAAAGGGTCTACTTGTGTTATAGCTTGAGAATTAAGTTAAAATAAAACTTTTTTATTCACATTAGGCCAGAGAATGAAGCGAGGTTTTACTTGAGTAATTGTTTGGAGATTCTGTATGACACCTGAGATGTTATATTATTATTACTGTTGTTACTATTATTATTAATATGTAATTATGAATGTCTGTTATACCAGCAATGCAGATCTGGTTTTGTATATATGTATATAGCTAAATTGCTATTATACAGATTATTACAGGACATATTAATAAATGTATATATAAATCTGGACTGCTTCGAGTCACCTGCAATGCAGATTTTTCTTTGTGTATATAAATAATATTACACTATTATTACATTACATATATTAATATAACAAATATTATTACAGACGTTATTTTGAACTTCTCTGACACCTGCAATGCAGATTGGAGAGGGTGTGTGTATGTAATTACATTATTATACATATTATTATTGCATATATTATTACATGTATTAGTATGGCATATATTATAATATATATATTATTTTGGACTTGTATGTGACACCTGCAATGCAGATTTGTGTGTGTATTCACATAATTAGTATTATAATATATATATATCAGTATTATAGGAGACACTAATGTATTTTATGATTATTCCAACAGGAGATATTCACATATACTTTTATACGAGTTGTTGTTATTGATTGATTGATTGATTTGATTTTGATAAGACACCTGCAATGCATTATATGAGTTGTTGTTATTGATTGATTGATTGGATTTTGATAAGACACCTGCAATGCAGATTTCTACCTGCTTGTGTACGAAGCATCCCAAAACTTCCAAAATCCCATCGCAGGTTTTCCTCAGGCGCTTGTCCGGAGAGAGTAAAATGAAGTGCTCATTCTGGTTGTCCCTGGACAGCACATCCTGGTGCTGGCCATTGCCCACAGTGAGCTTTCTGCAGGCTGATTGTGTGCATTCAGCCAGTCCCGATTAACAGCCCCGGTGAAAAGCGCCGAGCAGGGAAATGGAGCGATCTGGAACGCGACGGACAAAACAAAGAGACGGCAACGGAACGGCACAAAACAGCTCCTAGGTCGGGTTTGGCAGCGGGCTGGGATTAGATCACTGCGAATCCTGGCTTAAGGAAAGCTCCAGCATGAATTTCCTGATGAAGGTAAAAAAGCCTGGCTCAAATTTATGACCTGCTGGCAAGGTTACCTCTATCCCAGAGGCCTCCAAATACCAGGAACACTCTGGCCCAGAAACGCAGAGTTCAGCCTAATAATTCAAACGCATTCCTCTGAGCATCGCCAGCTCCACGGCTGTAGCCTTGGAGATAAAGACAAACTCTGATGTTTCCAACTCCGAGTTTTTCAGAGCCCTAAACTAAACCAGAAAAGTGTATTTACAAAGTTTGCAAAGTTCCCTTTCAACGAAGAAGTGGATATGAGCCTTATAGAGGTTGTTCCATCTTCCCCATCTCCATCCAATGGAAACTACTCCACTTGTATTTGCTGAACAACAACAAAAAATTGCATTTTCTGCTCTTCAGGACAATTTTCCAAATCTCCTTAATTAAAGGATAAGTCGATTTGTGGACATGAGAAGAAAACCCTCAACTGAACCCCACAATTTCCCACTGGAGAGCCTCAGGACTACTCCTTACACCTACCAGCCTGCACGCAGAACGTTTGGAATCGTGAGGAAGCACTAATTTTTCCAAAAAGGATTTTGTGTTATAAAATCTGCTTTGTCTCTTCCTTTGTTTCTTTTCTATTTCTTCTCCAAGAACATCAGATGCTTTGCTGAAGTCTGGATCTGCTCTGCTTTGGAAAGCACTCAGGCAACAAATATTTAGGAGATAGCTCCTGCTCAACCCACCACACCAAAGCTTTGCTTCCCAAACCTGTTGTTTCTCAAAATAATATTTTGATTTCCTTGATGATAAAGCAAATTAAGTATAAACATTTTATCCTTATGTTGGACGTGAGCATTTTTAGCCAGCTGCTTTCATTCTCCTTTGGTATCCTTCACAAAGATCCTTGGCCAAGATTTTTCTCCCAATTAAAAACCTTAAGTAAATCTGCCTGTTTTGAGACAATCAGTAAATCTTTGGTCTCTACCACAAAGTCACTGCACAGGAATCACGCTCTTTTGTTGTTATGTCTTCCTTTCAAATGAGAATAGTGTGGACCTGAACAACATGGGCAAAACCCCCCCTATATTTTTTAAAAATTACATTATGGGCAGAAATTGCTCAACTTTTCCTTTTTTCCCTATATACATATATATATATATACACATATACACACACATATATGTTCTAAAACTATGAATAATGTTTTTCATAACAGCCAGCAATCCTGATTTGTCTCGTGCTGTGCTAAACTTCTAATTATTTTCACTCTTAATCAATATTGTCTCACCTTTTCCTTTATTCAGGCTTTCCTTATGACCGTTGGTAGTCAAGCTGACCCCAAAAACACCCATTCAGCCTTATCAGATGAAGATTGTGCCAATTTAGGAGAACCCAGAGCTACAGTTGCCTGCAAGCGGTGGGACGAGCAGGCAAGCCTCATTCTGCCCTGCCTCATGTCCTCCAAGGGCTGGGATGAGGATGAGATGAAGCCTTCATCTGTTGCACCCAAAAGATCCTTGTTGGACAGGAGGAAGACCTCGCTCTCCATGGCTCTCCACTCAAAACCAGGAGGTGCTTCCCTTCAATGCAAGGCTTCACAGGAGCAGGGAGCAATGGTGGGACACCAACCACACAGGGAGAGAGAGCTTTGTTAACTCGCTGATGCTAAATGGACATAATGTATTTTTTATACTTTATATGTTAAAAATAAATGATCAACAAAAGGTCTCCACTGTTTTAAACTCTTCACATTCTGCTTGTCCTTTCATCTTCCCTATCACAGCTCTGCCTGGAGAAGTCCAAATCCCCAATCACAGTGACAAAGCCAAAGGCTCAACTGTCTGGCACAACGTTTATCCCTCATCCATCTTAATTAAGGGAATAGAAGGGAGCTGCAACCTGCTGCTGCCATTAAGGCAGATCCCTTCCGCAAACACGGCAAACAATGATTTTATTTGCCTGCCCTGAATTGCTGCCATGAGCTCCTGCAAGACTTGTGCAATGTGGGATTGAGAGAGGATTGTTCCACCGCCCTCCGTCGAGCTTTAACTTAACCTCTACGTAATATTTAACCTTAGACAGCAAACAAATCTGAGCAGCTCCCTGCCTCTGCCTCCCTGGAGTGCCTTGCTTCTTTTAACTGATTCCTCTTGGATTTGGCAAAGCCATTGGGACAAATCAGGAGGTGCTTGGTTAAAATTCTTTATACCCTTAAGATGTTGAAACTACAAAATGCAATCCACATGCTGTAGAAGAGGTGGACAACAACGCCCATCCCAGCAATGCCTGGGTTGAGGCACTTTCAGTGACACAACCCTAAACACAGACCATCATTGCACTCCTCAGTGAACGCACTGACTTCTCTATTCCCACAGTAATCACATGGGAAAAGAAGATGTACACATTGCATCACTGCAGAGCTGTAGTTATCACAGAATCATGGGGGGCCAGGCTGGAAAAGACCTCTGAGATCATCAAATCCAATCTGTGACCGATCACCACCTTGTCAACCAGGCGAGAGCACTGAGTGCAACTGCCTTCGCTGCCTTCAGGGATGGGGACACCACCTTCCTGAGCAACCCATTCCAGTGCCTAATCACACCTTCTCTGAAGAAATTCTTCCTTATGTCCAACCCAAACCTCCCGTGAGGCAGCTTAAGACACTGTCCTCTTGTCCTGTCCCACATTTCCTGGGAGCACAGCCCAACCCCTACCAGGCTGCACCCTCCTGTCAGGGAGTTGTGGAGGGAGGAGCAGGTCCAGCAGAGGCCGCAGAGATGAGGAAGGGCCTGGAGCATCTCCTTGCTGAGGAGAGGCTTAGAAGGCTGGGGCTGCTCAGCCTGGAGAGGGGCCCTCAGCCCTGTCTGTCCCTGTGTGCAGGGAAGGCTCCAGGCTCTGCCCTGGGGCCCAGCAATGGCACCAGAGGAACAAGCAGGGACTGAGCCCAGCAAGTTCCATCTGAACATGAGGAAAACTTTTTCCCTGTGCAGTGACTGAGCACTGGAACAGATTGTCCAGAGAGGCTGTGGAGTCTCCCCCACTAGAGATGTTCCAGAGCTGTCTGGACACAAGCCTGTGCCCTGTGCTCTGGAATGCCCCTGCCTGAGCAGGGAGGTGGGACTAGGTGACCACTCTGGTCCCTTCCATAACTAACCATGCTTTCTCTGCCTCCCCACTATAAAAAAATAAATGATAGTAGCAATTTCTTGCTACAAATAGTCATTCCTGCCCTATAAATAAGAAGGTGGAACCTCTCTCTCTTGAAGTTATGGAGGACAAAGTCAGAAAATTGTATCTGCTCCCTCGGTATACAATTTCTGAGCTCAGTAGGACACCTTGTCATTGAGCAGTCAGGAGAGGGATTTGCTCCTGGGGCAGCAAACCCAAATGCTCTCCCAGAGGTGTTTAGGGGACAGCACTCACATTCTGGGCCTGGAAAAGCCACAGGGATGGCAGGAACCGCTAAAAAGCCCAAATTTGCCAGTTGATACCACCAGAGCTGGGTGTAGTCCCTGTCCTACAAAGGCTCCTTGTTCCCAGGCTCTTCTGTTCCCCACCAAGGGCTGCAGCACAGCGCCCACCTGGCCTCCACCCAGCACGCAGCCCAGCCTGTCAATTCTGATACAGGCTACCCGGCCACGAGAAAAGTCAAAAGGGTATCAGTAAATGCTCCTGAAAACCAAAAAAGAAATTTTGTATTTTGACAGGGAGAAGGAGGAGGGGAAGAAACAAAATCCCTACTAAGACATTAACTTCTCACTCCATGACTAGAAAAACATGGTGCTGTATTAACTATGCACATTAGGGAAAAAAAGTCCTCATCTTGATTATTAAGTCTTCACAGAAGCTTTACTGAACAGCAGCAACATGATCCTTGATCAAAAACATTTTTTATCAAAGTGCTACATTATAATTACAGCATTTGATAAATAGAGAGAAAAACGGAAAAAAGGTGTTAGAAAATGGGCCCTTCCTTCATGTTTTATTAAATGTGCACCTTGATATTCAAGTTTTCCCAAAAAAGCTGAATACAAACCCAAATAACAGACATACTGGTGGAATAAGACAGAGAAAGATATTTTTTAAATGGTATTAAGAAAGTAAATTGTTCTCTAATACCGTATAGTGCTGAGTATCATCTGGGCTTGCATGAACACATGGTCCCTGCCAAGGTCAGATTCAGGGTTATATTGTATAGATACATAAATATTTATAGGATCTGGACAGCCAGAGATCCTGATACTTAGAGGTCCATAAAGTCTAGTTATCTAGAGGTCCATAAAAATCAGGGTATCTTGCAAGGTGAGCACTCCACCCAACAAGGGCAGGGGTTTTTTGGCATTTCCCTCCTGGAAATACAATACCTCCTAATTTCTAAGGGTGGAGAAAAAAAGCAGCTTCATATAAACCTGGTTTAATAACCAATTCATCTCCCCACTGTCATCTCAGGGCAGCAGCATCAATTTTTGTCATTCAAGCGCAATAATCTGGACTTTGGAGTAATAAAATATTTGCTGAAGATAGCAAGTGATGAAAAATATTAACAATATTAGATCCAGGCACTGATACAGCCCATCTGGATATGGCAGGAAGACTACAGTGAAAATATTGAATAATTCAGTGTCAAAAATAGGGATGAACAGGGTGCTATTTGATACAGAGCCTGAAACTGTAAAACCTCCCCAGCTGAAGAATCCCAGCATTTTGCAAGCACTGGTGAAAAGCAGTTGGTGCCTGAGCCTTGCTGTGGGAGTCCTTTGTGTCAGGCCTGCACAAATTCTTCCCACATTAGGCATCAGCTGGATAATCTCCGTGTGCTGCTCTCTCTCTAACCTTTCCAGGCACTGGGGAGGCAAGAATGCTGAGGGAAAAAATCCTGGCTGCTATATCCACACCTACCCCAAACTCAGATGGCAGAGCAGTGATAATTGCATATATCATAGGTTAAAAATGATCAGAAGTGAATTATGAGCAGAATATTAAATCTTCCCTTTCCCCTTCATATAAATCCATTTTTTCGATAGAAAACTTTTAGAGCCACACAATACAAAACCCAATTACTTAAAAATCAGTGCACTGGAAACTGAACATTGTGAACTGAATCAGAGAATCTATTTCTTTCATTAAGTCCATTTTAATGGAATTTGGTTACCTCCCATTAATACTGTTCCAAGTAGGGGCTAAAAATGTAAATATACTTAAATTTTATTTCCCATTAATACTGTTTCAAGCAGTAATAGGGGAAAAAAGGGAATATTGTCAAAGTGTACATCCCATTAGCATTGTTCCAGGTAAAAATACAAATATGATCCATTTGCAAATGTCATTTCTCACAGGCACCCTAATTGCTATACGAATCAAGAATCCCCTTATCCTGGTTCCACAGTACGGGAGTTAAGAGTGTGGGATCTGCCAGTGGAGCTGGGTCCTTCCTAGGATAATTCCAGGCACACACAGAAGAGCTTTGGCCTCTCCGTTGTGTCCAGTGCTACCCGAACCTACTGGAAGTCTAGGACACGCCTGATCATTCCAGTTAATTGATTTTTTTAACTTGACTCAATGGCTCTTTGTTTGGCTCTGGAAACATTCAGCAGCATCCACTGCAATTCCAGCAGTGTGGAGTCGTTCTGCTCACACCTCACAGGGCTGCAGCTCCAGCTGCCAGGGCTGAATTCAGCCAGGAGGATCCTGTGCATTATTAGCACAAGGTCCTGGAAAATAACATTAAACATCTTCTAGATACTGCCTGCATTTCCCTCTAACAGCCTCATAATCAGGATTAAAGAAACAAGAAAAAATAAAGGCTTTCAGCTTCCAAGGCCTTCAGGTGGCAACTCTAACTTCCCCTAAAAAAGCAAAACACACATATTGCACAATATTGCTCCAGAAACCAAAAAGCAACTCCAGCTGCTGTTCCTAAGGTGCCTGTGCAAACCACCACCATTGGGAATGCAAATAGCAGGGCCATGTCTACAGAAAGCCCTCTGCAACCCTTTCCAAAGCAATTCAAGCAATCAATTCCTTTTTTTTTTCTGGCAGAGATGCTGCAGATGCATATCAGCTGTGAAGGGCAGCAGCAGCTCCCCTTGGCCACCGTCTGTGCTCCGAGGCCTCTCCCAGGAACACAGCTCTTGGCTTTCTTTTTTTTTTTTTAAAGCAACTGAGAGATCCCCACTGGGATGTTTGAAAAGGCAAATAAACAGCTGCTCAGACAACGCATCTGCTGTGTGTAGCTGCCATGGCTGTACTCCTGTGACAAACGAGATGCTGAGAATGGGACCGATGGTAAAATAATCTGGTGCAGACTCCTTTAGATCAAGGTTCATCCAATACCTGTCTGAGCATCATTGGGCATACCTGAGCCAGGGAGGAATTTCCTACTTTTGCAGTAGGAAAATTCTTTTATGCAGAATTGAAAGAGAAATTAGCAAGATGTTATAAATTAACTTGCATTCAGAGCTCCCCAGAAAGCTGAAGCGTGGTTCAGGAGGATGAAGGAGGATGCTTACAAACTGTACCATGGAGCAGCACAAGCTGATGATCCCATCCACATCCCACTTCTAAGGGTTACAGTCCATAAAAACAAGCTGGGATTCCAACATAAAGTTCATCTGGATGTTTCTAGCTAATCTAATAAAAGGGAAAAGAGTTTTAAAACACCATTCCAAGTTCACATCAACAAGTTCCCTAGATCTGGGATAAAATATCCCTGCAGGGATAAAACACAGATCTCCAGGTAGAGCACAAATTGAATCATGGCACGATTTAGATTGAAAGGGAACTTCAAAGGTCATCTAATCCAATCCCCTGTCCTGGGCAGGAACAGCTTCCACTAGACCTTGTGCAACTTCTCCAACATAACCTTGAATGCTTCCAGGGATGGGGCAGCCACACTTTTTTCAATTAATTTTTCCAACCTAAACCCCCTCTGGCACATCTTGAGGCCATTTCCTCTTGTCCTGTCCTTTGTCCCCTGGGAGCAGAGCCCGACCTCCATCTGACTGCCCTCTCCTATCAGGGAGTTGTGCAGAGCCAGAGGATCCCCCCTGAGCCTCCTTTTCTCCAGGCTGAGCCCCTCAAGCTCCCTCAGCTGCTCCTGGTGCTCCAGCACCTTCTCTGCACATGCTCCAGCACCTCAATGTCTTGTTGAGGTGTGTGGCACTCTGGGCTCCTGGGGACCATCCAGCGGAGCAGAAGTTTTCACCTCAAGTATTGCACGGAGTCAATCAGAAACAGAATGGAATTGCAGCACGTGGAACACTTCCTCAATTAACTACATAAATTATGGATTTTGAGAAGCTCAGTCTTGAAGCTTAGGAGTGCAAAATTTTTGTAAGCTCAGCTCTGCTGAAGAAGCAAGTTCTCATATGCCAAAATGTGCTTTATAAGAAAGTGGGGGGAAATGGAGGAAAAATATAAAGAAAATCACCTGTTTTTTGTAAAAAATGGAATCTTGAAAAAATTAGTATGGTACTTAAGGAATGTATTGTGCTACAAATAATATATAAATATGCAAATATTTTAAAATATCATGTATCACCAAAAGTAGCATATTGCAACCATTCCAAGGAGCACCACTACAACAAAATTTTCCCGTAAAATCCCAACAGAGGAAAAAGAAAATCCATAGGGTTTAGACCAAATACACTTTAAAAGGACACGCCTGGTCTCAGTACACACCTCAAACTACGTGCAACTAGTGAATGATGTCACCGTGTTTAGAGGGCAGTAACAGCTTGTCTTGACAGCCCTGCACAAAAGTCCAATTTGGACAAGACTCAGGAATCGTGTGCAACAACAAAAAAATCCCAAACAATAGCCTGAAGCTGCTCAAGAAAGGTAAATTAGGAAAACAGAGAAGCTGTGGGAAAAAAAAAAAAAAAGAATTCTTAATTTTGCTCTACTTCCTCTCCTGCCGTGTGAGCATGATAGCAAAGGCATTCCCAGGAACAGGAGGTTCCATGCACTTGTTCTGCCAGAGACACTTTTCAAGCAGAGAAGGAGATCAACGGGTCCAAGTGAGCTGTTGGTTGCTCCATTCCCTAAACCAGAAGCCACAGCACAAGGAGCTGTGTCACTGCCTCTGAAAGACAAACCTGAGCTGAATACAATCTGATCTCCAACATGCAAAGGGAAAGCAAAGGGAATGAAGGTGTCTAGAGGAGAGAAGCAGAACAAACGAAAAGAAGAAAAAAAATGCCCAAAAGGTTGGCATCTGAACTTCCAGAGTTTATTCAATTTATTTCAACCACAACTCAAAAGGTCAAATCTGCAAACGGTTTGCAGAGTAATGCAACCCAAAGCTCTGCTCTGAAGATCCCTTTCTTGGGAAATTCTAGGAAGAGAAGGAAAAGCAGAAATATAACCACTTTATCTTTCAGGCTGCCTGATTTGTGACTATTTGGGACTGGTGCTAGCAGAGCAGAAGAAATTCTGGATTACTCCCACTTTTTCCAAGAGGCCTGGAAGCAGACAAAGCACAACAGCAGCCATCCAGCTGCTGGAGTGAAGGAATGCAAACTTCTGTTCCAACAGCAAAAAAAAAATAAAAAGAAAAAACAAAAGAGATATGATTCAGGATTTTTTTTCCCCCTCAAAAACAGCTGCAGATCTTGCGAAAGGAAAACAAAAGGCTGGAGTGCATCCCTGCCCTCCACCTCATCCCAACACACACAACTCACCAGACACTGGGGCTTTGAGCAACTTCAGCTAGTGGAAAAGGAACCAAGGAGAGAAACTACAGAGGTGCTTTTTAAAGGAAAAAGAAGAGTAAAAGCTAGGAAGGAATTCTTCCCTGTGATGGTGGGGAGGCCCTGGCACAGGTTGCCCAGAGAAGCTCCAAGCCCCATTCCTGGAAGTGTTCAAGGCAAGGTTGGATGGGATTTGGAGTAACCTGGGATAGAGGGAGGTGCTGCTGCCCATGGTAGGGGTTGGAATGGGATAATCCCTTTTGACCCAAACCATTCTGTGAATGGTCTACAGAAGAAGTGAGTGGCCACCAGAGCAGGATTCCCAGCAAACCATTTGTGATGCCTCACTCCATCTAAGAGCCAAGCAAGTAGACAACCCATTTCTGAGAAAAGTGGAATCTAAGAAAAAAACCAATTCCCCAAACTTCCTTCTACCTCCCCTTTCACGGAGATTTCTCTTCTCCACCTCTGGAAATCTAACCTAGACAGAGATGCTCCCTCTGACACCTCTAAAGAGAGCTATAAAATGACCTTGGTCCAACATGACACATTAAGCAACAGCATGAAAGCGTTTCAGATAAATAACAGGATTGCAGGTGGAATAACAGGACTGGAGGTGGAATGCAATAGTCTTCATACCAGTTTTCTGAAATTAATGTGGTCACCAATGTGGGTCACCACAGTAATCACCATTAATGGCAGACTATGGGAGCCTGGTCTGATGTTTTCTCACCCACAGAGGAGAGGGAGGGACAGGGAGAGGAGAGGATGCAGCCACCAAACCACCTCCACGCATCAAGGCTTGCACAATGGCCTGGCTGAAGCTGGTACATCACCCATATGGAGATGGGCTTTAACCAACAAAATCCTAACCAGCAAAGCTGGCAATTCCAAGGAAAACCATCTCAAAGACTATGGGGCAAACTCAACACAAATTAATTAATGAATGCTGGTATACCACTTCAGAGTTTCATACCTGAAAGTTGATCGTCCAGTTTATCTAACCCCTAATACACAGGAAGAGTCCTCATAAAATAACCAATAAGTGGCCAAATCAAACACTCATGGTTAGAAAACACAAATTTGACCATGAAAGTTACCTTTGATTTCTTCCCCAGCTCAAAGATGCTGAGTGCACAGAAGCTCCAGAAATACAACATTATCAATACATTGTATGCAATGAATTCTCTTTTCAAAATACTAGAAAATGGCTACTGATAATTCTCATTTCCATTTTCCCACTGAAAAACCGCTGCGATAAACCAGCATCAAGAAACACTTGAGTGAAAACAAAGCCTTAACAAATTTGGCAGGAAGCCATCTGCTGTACTTTTATTTTTATCCTTTTTTTTTTTTGGAAGCAGGTAGGATTCTATAGGTGGAAACACAACCTTCTCCCACTGCTAACACTGTTGTCACTTCATTATCAGTATTTAGCAGATAACCCCAGAGTAAGTGGCACAATAAAACCCCAACTACTCAGGTTTGGGTTTTTTCACTGTGAAAACATTTCCACACTACTATCGCTTCCATCTTACCTCAAGCACTGGGCCAGCTCCAAGAATAATCTGTTCTACTCCGCTGGCAAATCCCTTCTGGCTGAGGGCGGTGAGGTGATGAATCAGGAAGTTGGTGCTCTGTGTCTTTCCCGAGCCGCTCTCTCCCGAAATCACGATGCACTGGTTCTTCTTCCTCTGGAGCATAGCGTGGTAAGCCACATCTGCCACAGCGTAAATGTGGGGCTCCAGCTTCCCCAGCTGATGGTTATCGTACATCTTGACATACTTGGGGTTATAAATAGGTAGGAACTTGAAGGGATTAATGACAATGAGGATGCTGCCGACATAGGTGTAGATTTTTTCCTGCTTGAAGCGGTTTCTGAGATTTTCCAGGAGCGTTTTCTCGTTCAGGTCCGGCAGACCGCACAAGTCATCGTAGTCCTTCTGCTGGGGCTGGGGGAGGAAGCCCCGCTCCACCATCCTGCGCCGCTCCTCCGTCACCCGCAGCCAGGACTGGAGGCTGCCGTAGTGGATGGAGCCGTCCAGGTTCTTCTCGCGCAGCAGGAAGCGATAATCCTCGCTGCTGATGCGGTTCTCCAGCGCCATGCGCGGCCACAGCATCATGCGCTGCACCGGGCAGTCCGTGGGGTTGAGGATCCATTCCTCCCCTCCAAACTCCTTCACCTCGGCCAACACGTAACATTTTGTCTTCTCCAGCTGGAGCTTGTTGATGAGCGAATCGATCACCTCGGCGGCCGTGGACGTTTTCCTGGCGGTGATGGGGCAGTAGATTGTCCCCTCTGCGATGCTCCCAGGGTAGATGTGCAGCGTGTACTCGCTATCCTCAAAGCGTCGTCTGCCTCCAACATCATTCACACTCATATTGGATCCTTTCCCATCAGTCCCTGTGCTGCATAGTCAGGACTGGGCTGTATCTTGTCAGGTCATCATGTTAGCAAGGCTGGAAAAAACCCAAATAAAAGCAGGTTAGGGGTTATCCTACAAATACCCCAAAGCTGTAGCAGATAAGGGTATTCAACACCCAAACACAACACACACAACAGGCTCCCCCTACTCAGATGTAACTCCCACAGCCCCTCAAGCTTTTGCTAATTTTGCCCCCAGTCTGAGTTATCAGAAAGATCCTCTGATTTTCAGTGAAAGTTTTGTGAGCAACACACCAGACAACCTCAATCATCAATCAGTCATCTCATGGGTGTGTGGTACTCAGCATCCACAAATTTTAGCTGCTAAAACAAAATGACCACCACCATCCCCTGCACACCCAGTCCTTGCCTCAGATACATTTTTCCATGGTCCTGTGCCAATGAAGAGGAGATAAACTCCTTTCCTTCCTGTCCAGGAGATTCTGAATCCATGCTAATTTATTCAGCAGCACTTTTTCCCTTACCAAGTCACCCTTTTTCCGAGATGTCCGTATCTCACACTGGATATGAGTTATTGCAACCAACTCCTTTGTACGTTGCACTTTTTATTTCTCTTGTACTGCTTAAAACCAAACAAACCCATATCTCTGGCACTGAAACACCAAATGTGCAGCTGATTTCCCAAACTCCACCACTACAAGAAGATAACACACCAGCAGCAGCCCCGAATAAAAGCAAATCCAGAGTTAAAGGGCCCTAGTACTCCACCAGTTCTAACTCCAAACTGCCTTGGAAGATGTTAAGAGTTACTCCAGTAGAAAGACAAAAGGGAACTAGGGGGAAAAGCAGGGCCCCCAGAACCATGATCTAGGCAATCAGGTGGCAGTGACACTTTATACAGATTAAAGTTTACAGGATGCACACCCTAACGTTATTTGTAATGTTGAGCTTTTCGCTGAGCACTGCCTCCCACTGCAGCAAGACCTCACAGCTGTGACCCTTCCCTCACAGCATCAACAAAATGCTCACAAAGGGTCATAAAACATGAAGTCAAACCCCACAACAGGTTTAGGGAACTTCAGATATTTGATGCTGGTAAGAGTATTCAGGGAAAGCATTTCACTGGTCACCCTGTTCCTGCAGTCTCCCCGAAGATTCCGGATCCAGGACCTTCAGTCCAAGTACAGCCACCCTCATCTTCTACATCCTCTCCAAGGCTGGGATTTGGAGAATTGTTTCATTTCTGAGGCCCTAAAATGAACAGCACTGTTTTATGCTGTATTGTTTCTCGCTCCAATATTTCATTAAGTATATTATCCCCAGCCACGCGCACTTCAAAGCACAGAAATTGATATGTCCCAGTGAAATACATCTGGCAGGGATTCACGGCGCATTGCTTGGTAGCAGGACATACATTATACACTGGGAAGTGTTCCAGCTGCCTTCCTATGACTTTAGTACAGGCACAGATGCAACAGGGATGATGTCAGGGAAGTGCTGGGTTGGGCTTGCTTTGTGTAGCTCTGCAACTCCAGCATCAGTTTTTCATCAAGAAGGGGGGAACAAACCCCTCACTACACTTAAGTTCCTCACCCAGGTTTTACTTCAAAGCTCAGGCCAAGAGGGCTGGCTACTTTTATTGATGTTATCAGAGTGTATCCAAGACTGCTGATTCACGTGAGAAGTGCAAACAGGACTTTAAATTGGTTACCTTAAGCAAACTAACCTTCCCTCCTCCCTCCTGCACACTTAGTAAATACGCTATAAAGCACCACTACTTCACCCCACCCACCCAAACTTCTCTGGAGACATCTACTCTGCATGGAATTGGTGTGACAACGAACACCTGTGCCTTCTGCATCCAAACAACTTGAATCCAGCAGGGTTGTGAGCCAAACTGAACCCCACGGAGATGCTAAAAGCCTCAGTAACGCTGGGGACATAGAAAGAGCCAAGTCCTCCCCACAAAACCACTCCAAGACCAGAAGTTCCTGAGATCAGAAAGGAAAAGGGGCGTTAATTTGAGCCTTGTAAATCCCAGGGGTGCCACGGGCTTTACTGGTAACAACCCCAAACACAGCTCAGAGTACTGAGGGAAGTCAAAGCAATGTTAATGAAGTTAATTGTTGTGGTCTCCCATGCCCTGCTGCACATGAGCCTGGCCCTGGCTCAGCATCCAACACACCTTGAGCATGCAGTTGGCTTTTCTGAAACATTTTGGAGAAAATAACGCAATAAAATATCCACCCTAAGGTAATTAGTATGTATCAGGGAGAAAGGTTCTCCTAACGACAACTGCTCCAGCAGGCTGTTGTATTAGCTTTTATATGACTTGAAAAATTAATGGTTTTGCATTTAGACATAAAAAATTAAATGGGAATGTGAAAAGAATGACACAAAGTTTGTATTTTGCCACCCCTTGATACTTGCTCTAGGCGCTATTTTAATTAAAGGCCTCTCGTATCACTACATGCTTACATTTACAGGTGAACATATAAAAATGATGCTACACTTCACTCATTTGTACATTTTGCCTATTGCAAACTCCTGGGAACACTCTGGCCAAAAATTTATAGAGTCTGCACACTTTTGTAAATGAAAGGAAACATTTACGGCATTTTTAGTCAATACAGAATCATGGAAAGATGTGAGTTGGAAAAGGGTTTAGAGCTCATTTCATTCCACCCCTGCCATAGGCAGGGACAATTTCCACTGTCCCAGGGTGCTCCAAGCCTCATCCAGCCTGGCCTTGGACACTGCCAGGGATCCAGGGGCAGCCACAGCTTCTCTGGGCACCCTGTGCCAGGGCCTCACCACCCTCACAGCCAAGAATTCCTCCCCAGTATCCCATCCAGCCCTGCCTCTGGCAGTGGAGAACCATTCCCCTGTGTCCTGTCCCTCCATCCCTTGTCCCCAGCCCCTCTCCAGCTCTCCTGGAGCCCCTTCAGGCCCTGCCAGGGGCTCCCTGGAGCCTTCTCTTGTCCAGGTGAACATCCCCAGTTCTCACAGCCCGGCTCCAGAGCAGAGAGGCTGCAGCCCTCTGACCATATACTTTCAGCCTAATATTTTCTGTATCCTTTTCCATTTTCTATGTTTGAATGAAGATTCTTCTCAAATTAATCCTGAATTCTGACTTTGCTCAATTTTATTACACTAACATAATTGTATTTCCAACATAAAAAAAGCACAATCTCAAAACATAGTTACAAATTAATTATATTACTTGGGCTCTCCTACATAACAAAATCAATTACTATTTCCAAGGGGAAGGCTCAGAGGGTCCTGATAAAACTGACAATAATAATCTGATTATTAGCAGCTTGGCAGAAAAAGACTAAAACTTTGATTGCCAATTAGGCTTGTTCAGACACTAAACACGTAAATACAGGTTGATTTTTACATTCTGTGTGTTTCTATATGATGACAGTTTAATACACATTCAGAAAGACCAGCCTCAATATGTTCATTTTCAGGGACAGCATTAGCAGCACGTGGCAAAAATCCAAAACAAACTGTCCACTGGAAGCATCCGAACCCGGCATAAATAATCTGTGACAGCTAAAGCCTGAAATCATGTGCAGACTTTGCCAAATACCGAATGATTTGGAAAAAACAGGGATCAGTATCAGCATTGAGGCTGCTAAAGGGGCAATTCTGGAAGCAAAGTTCACTGAGTTTATTATAACATTCCCTAACCTGGCAAGGGACTTAGAGAAACAGGGAAATGTTTTCCCCATTCCCAATCCTGTGGGTTTGGTTCTCGGGACAGCCTGGATTTATCCATCCACCTGCACCTCCCAGCACACACCGTGCAGGGCAGTAATTCCTGGTATAGATAAACTTACAAAATCTGATTAAAAAGCTGCCAATGTAAACACATTTCACTGCTTAATCTGAATCTACGGGCACAAGAGCTCTGGATGTTTCTCCTGCAGCAGCCAACAGCCTTATGCTGCTGGGACTTCAAATAACACCTTGATGACACCAAAACTGACACCAGACTGACACTTCTGTGCCAGCTACACACAAGAGGAAGACCCAGCTGGAAGCTCAACTTCTTGGTTATCATTGCACCATTTCATGCATCAGTTCCTTTCAGAATCTACGTAACACTTAACCCTCTCCTTTTATCATCTTCCTTTTCCATGCGCACTGTGTTTTTCTCTTCCCACTGTTTGCTGATGGGAGAGAAACATAATTATTTTCACTTAATTACCTATGTGGGCCCCTCTCAAAGAACCTCGTGCACAAGTGGCAGGAGGTGGTGATACCCAAAACAGATTCATGCACCCAGGTATTGGTGTGTGGAAGGTGCGAGGTGCAAAATTTCTCTAAAATTAATTTTCATCCAAAAGAATGAAAGTTCTGTCACAGGAAAAGGGAAATCTGGAAGCATTACAGAGATCTTGGAATAGTTTGTTTTGGAAGAGACCTTTAAAGGTCATCTAGTCCAACCCTCCTGCAATAAGCAGGGATATCTTCAACTTAATTTGTAATCACAATTCAAATTTACTTCTTGAAGGATGATAAGCTTGAATGGGGAAAAAATACTCATTAGCACTCCAGGATTGTCCACGTACATAGAAAAGTTTTTTGGCTGAATTTCAGAGCAGTTTATTTGGACTGAGGCACCTAAGCAAGACACCAAAGCAGTGAGACAATTTAAATTAGAACAGAAAATGAAAGCAGAAGCAGAGACACATTCTCAGAAGCTCTGCAGCAACACAGGAGCCCGCTGGACCTGGCACTGAGCCAAAAGAAAACCCAAAAGGCATCAGCAGCAAAGACACGCAGGCAATGGAAGCAAGTTCTCAACGACACATCTGACTGTTTCCAGGGGTACTTTCCTCCCTCCCTAGAATTTGCCATTTGGTCCCTATTCCTTTGAAAGAAAGAAATTCTCCTTTCCTAAACCTGGTTTGTCTTGCTCAGAGTTCAAGGCAAATGTGAGTGAACCTAAAAATCTAATGTCCTTTCACTTCCTGCAAACCCAAGTGATTTTGAGTTAAACCTCCTTGGTGTCCCCAGTCCAAGTGAGATTTGTAAACTGGGATTTGGCTGTTATTATCAAGAGCCATAATAAAAGAAGTGTCAACCCTTGGTCAGTGTCAACCACCCTGCCTCAAGCAGAAGGGAATATTTCTGGAAGTAAAGATGCCTGTCCAGCTAGAGATGCCTACTCAGCCTTCAAGGGGGATTTCCAGATCACAAAAGAAGCAGTGACACAGCTCACCCTATGTAAATTGTTCCCAAACACCCACAGTTGCCCACACTGGAACAAAGCAAGTGTTCTCTAAGTTGTTCCTGAGCTCAATGGCTCCTTCCATGGCCTGAAAATTTTGAGACAAGCCATAGTACACTGGTTTTCCCTATATCTTTCAAGGTTTTTTCGGCACTCTAAGTAACTCTGTCACCTCCTTGTCTGCTCACTACTACAGTGGAGGATGACACTTGAGTTTCAGTTTGGCACCTGGGAGCTCCTTACTGGCCACTAGAGGTTTCCTCCTCTCTCTCAGAGATGGGCTTGCTTCCCCCATAGTTTAGTTAGACACTGATATTAAGAAGTCCGTGGATACATAAAGCATCTCAGTGAACAAGAATCCCTTCCAGAGCCTGGAATCACCTTGTCCTGAGGTTTTGGTATTTCCCTATGGTATGACAATCACTCAGTGGCTCCCCTTCTTCTAGAAACTGGAAATATGTGAAGATGTTGCTTTCCATCACATTCTTGCTGATGCATCTCCTGTGGAAATCTTTCAGCTTCTACCAGACCTTTTAGCTAAGACAAAATGAAAATGGGAAGAAAAACACCACACAACTAACAAACAAACCACAAAAAAACCCTAAAAAACAACAAAACAAAACAAACCCTCACCCCCACAAAAAAACCCTCCAACACACCCAAAACAAACAAAAAAAACTTAAAAAAAAAAAAAAAAAAAAAAAATTACAAGAAAAGCTGTTGTGAAACTAGTTACTCCTAAAATGTTACAAATGTTTCTGATGAAGTAGGATCTGAATTAGGATGTGAATAACCACAGGATCACTTATTCTTTCCCCTGAGGTCAAAGCACTTTCTGTGCAGGGAATGAATCAGCATGCAAGGAATTAACTTGGGCTGGGCAGTGAATGAAGCTCCTGTCTGCATGATTCCTGCCTCACCAGCTGGAGATCCCTCATCTGTGGTGCCAAAGAAATGAAAATTAAATAAAGGAGCTACAAGAAGGCTTGGTGAGGTCTTGACTGAAGCAGCTGCCTGGGAGAAGTGACTTCCATCTTCACTTCCGTCACAGCATTTCTGCATGATGCAGAAATAAATGGTGCAAAAATAAATGGTGCAAAGAAAGTCCTGCCCCAGATTGTTCCTCTTTCTTGAGCTTCAGATTTGAGTCACTGAATCTTGACTTCTGGAAGCACTTCTGTTCTCCCAAAACATGCCCTTACACAGAGAATGGGATCCTCCAGCTGCTGCCTTGGTGCCTTTTTTTTTTTTTTTCTCTCTTTTTCTTTTTTCCAGAAACCAGCAAAATAGTAATATAAAAAATGAAATTTAAAGAAACAAAGGGATTTTCTGGATTGTCTCTCAGGCTGCAATGGTAGCACCTGTTTAACTTAACTTGCTGCTCCCATATTCCCTATATGACTAATGAAAACAGTCAGTGAATGGCAAGGATTTTAAAAAGGGCAGAGACTAAGGAAGAGCCTGGTGTATCCTGAGTGTTTTGAGTCCTGCAGGGAAACAAATCCTTGCTACATGTTGCTTTGCTGCTCCTAATGACTAATGAATTAGTCAGTGGCCAGAGGTGGGACAACCCTGTCCAAACATTAAGAAAAATCCATTTTTTATAAAACTGATAGAATTACATTTACAGCCCCTTCAGGTCTTCCTGGATTAACTCCAGGCTCCAACATCATCTGCAGACACAGCATCCCTCACCAACACAGCAATTCTGTTCACATGAACAGCCAAACTATCAGATTTTCCAGCCTTGCTGGTTGGATTTGCTCTTCACAGGTGGACACAGAGCAGTTCAGCCTCTGGAAATCCAACTGGAAACAAATCTGGAGTTGACATCCCGAACACACAGATCACTGTCAAATCCCACAGTGATGCAGAGCAGAGCCAGCAAGCAGAGATGGCTTCAGAAACTCTAAATGGACTCAGGATTTCCCTTTTAGCTCTACAATCGTGCGCCCAGCTCTTTATATTTTAGTTTGCAGCTAAAATTACACATATAGAGCCTGAAAACCAGCAGCACTTACAATAAAAAACATTTTTGAAGCTGTTAAAAATGAAGGATATGAAGTGTAAGCGACGTTGCCGAAGGAATTCACACAGAGGAGCATCTTCCAGCCCCAAAAATAGCTGCAGAAAATACCTTTTGAGAACTCAAGAATTATATTAGAGTTAAGGACAAGGTGCTTCTACCCTAAAGGAGCTCAAGAGCTTCAGAGAACAAAACCTGGGGAAATCAAGGGATCCTGCATGTCCTAATGCAGTGCTGCAGGTGGTAGGAGCAGCCTGAGAACTGTCATGCTGAAGAGGAAGCTCGCTGAAGGATGTGCATGCACTCCAGGACCACTTCCAGCTCCAACAAGCACCACACTTGAGATAACAGCTGAACAAAAGGCAGAAGGATTTACAGAAGCACCAAGAACTGCACAAATCCATTGTGCTGGCACCTAAATCCCACTGAATCACTGCATTAGGAAGTTTCCAAGATAACAGAAATAAAGAGCAGCTCATTAAAAAAAAAAAAAGAGGTTATCACCAAAAATTATTTCTCACCTTTATGATGAAATGGCAGAGTATTTTGAATATTGCCATATAAATAGATATTGATCTATATCAACTACATATATCAGTAGTTTGATAAATATCAGTATACAGATCCATGCCAAAGGATGTTGTTGGGTTAAAGGATCATGTCCTCCCATAGATCCTCGACATTCTCCATCCTTGGGGAACTCAGCCCTCTGCCAGCACAAGCCAAGACAAACACTGACACCTCTCAGCCTTGTTGATTGTGGAGTCCATGGACACAGGAAAATAAACATTAAATCACTATGGAAGTGATGATACCTGAGCTGTATTTCCCTAAAAATATAAAAGTAGGGACAATTTACATAATTGAATGTCACTATGTTATTTTTGAATACCGGGTCAAATAATAATTAAGAATTTCAGATGGTTTTCCTGTAGTCTTAGGAGCTTTGAAGTTATTATGAAGAAGATAATTCAGCTTAGGAGCAAAGTCAAACTGAAGTGCAATAGCACCAGGAGAAGATGTAATAATACAGTTACTGATGTTCTCCCTTTCCTCATTTTATGGAGGATTATGGACCATGACTGATAGCCAGGAAGGGATGGTTTTAAAGCCTTCTCACACAACACTCTTTTTGGCAAACAGTCCACTTCAAATAAAATATCCTGTGCTCCCTGCACAATTTTATTGCATTTCACAAGAATTATTACCTGTGACCCTCCAACACAGACCCATGAGCTTTCTCTTCTGCCAAGACTATTCCAACTTTCCTCCTGATAGGACATTTACTGCTCAACATCAAAATGAACCATACAAATTTCCTCTGGCTGGGCAGCAGACAAATCCCATTTTTTCCCATTTTAGGTAGGACATACCTGTTAATGAATGAGAGTTTAAAAGGTTGGTTCTCCAGTTTTTCAGCTCAGTCTCCTACTTCTTAAGTGACACTACAATCCAGCTTTTTTCAAGCATCTGAATAGAAATAAGGTTATTTTTGGGAGTCCATAATCTCACAGTGCCATGTGCCTCTGCAGCTGCTGGTTTCTTCTGCTACAAGTCTGAATTTTCCCAGCAAAATAACTGAAACTTCCACTCCAGCCCACCCTCAGTCTTTTAAACCCTCCTCAAACAAAGGCAACCCTCAACTTACTTCACCCTTCAGCTGCTTCTCGTCCTTGCACCTCCTTCCCGTTTTCCAGGGGCGATGAAATCATTTCCCCACAGAGAATCATCTTCTCTGCATCCAATGAAGGTCAGCCCTCAGCAGCAGGAGCTGCAGCATCATCAGGAAATCAAGAGACTGCTCCTGGCTGGATTTAGTTTCATATTAAGTAAGAGGTGATGCCATTTGTTATCTGTCTCCTCTCCATGTTCAGTGTCTCAAGCAGCTTAGTGATATTTAATAATCTAAAGAAATTATCAGAATAATATAAATAACTTATTAATAATTGGTATATTTTAGGGGTTTGATCTCTGTAGCAAGACTGTACAGGTACCTTCCACTCCTTTAAGCCAAGCAGCTCAAAATCCTCCAAAATTAGTTTCCTTTTTAATGCAGAACTACTGAAAATTTGTAGCACCAACACGAAGGCATCTTGGTTCATGCAGGAGCAAGATTCTATTATCCAGAGACTGATTTAAGGCTCATAGTAACCTACAGATTCTCTGCACAGCCCATGCAGAAAAGGAATAGATCTTAGAGCACTAAGAACTGTGCTGTCGAAGATCAAAGGGAAAAGAATATCAAAACTGTACTGCCAGATCTAGATTAGTTATCTTACAAAGGAAAAAAAAAAACCAAACCAAAACCCCGAAAAAAAAAACCCAAAATCAAAACAAACACCAAACAGGATGAGTCATACTTTAAACAAGACTTTCAGCAACTAGTTCACAGGAAAAAAAAATAGTCTTTTTCCTCTAAAGGCCATATTTATTAAAAATATTCAGCCCACAGATGATGATAATTTACAAGCAGGAGCAGGAATAGGATGCTGGATTTAAATGAACCACAAACCAACATATTCTATCTGAAAATTAAACTGTCAGGCAAATGCCACAACACAAGAGTGGCTTTTAAACTTGAGGAAGAGTGTTCTGCAAGCATCAGGATTTGAAACCAAAAACAAAAGCCGCCTCACAATGCGAGAATTACTAAAAAATCCCTTGAATTACAGATGACAGCTCCACTAAAAATAGTTCTTGGCAGCTACCTAAAACACAGGCTTTGTAGTTCTTTGAAAACATTGATATCAGACAGAGAAGAAAAAAAAAAAAAAAAAAAAAAAAGCAGGAGCTAATCAAGTATTTAATTGAAATATTTCCCTTTCCAAGTCCCTCTCCTGGAGCCCCTTTAGGCCCTGGCAGAAGCTCTGAGGTGTCCCTGGAGCCTTCTCCTCTCCAGGTGACACCCCCAGCTCTCCCAGCCTGGCTCCAGAGCACAGGGGCTCCACCCTGGGAGCAGCTCCGTGGCCTCCTCTGGACTGGCTCCAGCAGCTCCACGTCCTGCTGCTGTTGGATGCAGTTCTACAGGTGGGGTCTCAGCTGAGCAGAACTTGAAGCCCTGGACAAGCAAAATTCAGCTCCTCCTCAAGGTCCTCATGTTATTGATGACCAGCAGAAGGGAACCAATACATCCATTAGGAATGTCATAATTTACCTTTTTAAAATGAAATAAGCAGAAAATTATCAAGGATCTACATCAGATGCTCTGACCCAGCATTTTGCTGTAATAAACATGTATTTTATGGTGTCTCTGGGTTATTTAAAGCTGCTTCTGGGGGCTCTCACACTTTGTGCTAATTGTACGTCACTGACAGGATTAGGAGGAAAGCATCCCTGATTTCCAAATCTCCAGGTCCATCCCTACAGCCACCCAACACACAGAAGAACAGACAGAACCTACAAACAAGGACTAAAATGACACTGGGGAAGAAAGACACACAGAGACTTCGAATTTCATTTGAATCTCCCCTGTTTGGGGCAAAAGCTGGAACAATATCAGAGCTGGGATCAGGATTTCATCTTCCACTTGGGTAAGAGTTTCTACCTCTACCAGCTTGACACGAACTTGAGGAGCAGACAAATGTGGCTGTAGAGAAAATAAAATTCAAAAGCACATTCTGGAAAATAAAATTATTTTATAAATCACTGTATATATCTAATAAGGTAGCAGTTAAGTCAATTGAGATAACAGTCTGCATCTCATTATATTCTCTGGGAAAAAAAAAACCATCTCATCTAGAAGATGAAGATCTGGTTTCTTGAGAGACCAAGCAGCAAAAATCAAAATATTCACTGGACTGGCAGTGGAATGATTTCAGTGCTTCAGTGAGCACAAGTTAAACCTGAGAGCATATTCAAACCAACACAATGAATTTGCTTTTTATCAGTACTTTCATGTTTCCTCCCTTCTCTTTAGGACTTTTTCCAACCAGAATATCATGTGGAGGGTGACCTTCCCAATCTTTTTCCATCGGCAGGCATGATTTTTCATTAGGATAGAGCACTGCTATGAAAAAGAAATTCTCATCTGGTCCATCCTCAAAAAGGGAAGATTAAAACAAAGGGGAAACAAATGGTCCCAGAGCATAGAGCACAGAGAGAGGTCAGGCACCCTCAGATGGCGAAGAAATTAGATGACAGATTGCAGCAGCCCAGTATTAAACATCACCAAGATAATTCCCCATCCCAAACAGAACCATCATGGGGAGAAAGAGAAGCTCCTCTAAGCCAGGTCTGCCAGCCTGTTCTCTGACATCTGTTCCTGCATTTTCCGCGGCCGCTCCCAAAGCGGCTCCGGTGACGGATTTGCCCTAATTGCAGGCGGCGGATAATCGCCCTGATCCTGAAACGGGGTGCCCAGTGCAATGTGAAAACATCTCCTTTCCAACTCCTGTGCTCATTTCCTACAAAACCTGTTCTAAATCTAACGCCTCCCGTGGGATACCTTGGCTTTGAACACGTCTGAGGCGATTCCATAATTATAGAAGGAGTAGAAGTTTTGGTTGCAGGATTGTTCCCAGAGAAAGTCATTGGGCCCTCTCACCTTTTACTTTCCACCACGTGCCACCCTGTCCATCCCAATTTTTCTCTTCCACGTTCAAGCAAAAGCAGAGGCACCTCCTTCCCACAAAACACACAGAGAGTTCCCCATCTTAGTGCAGAAAGCCATCGATTACAGCTGACACAGGAGGTGAGATACAGACATCCCTCCAAAAACTGCAGCACACTTGGGTTTTAAGCCTCTTCCTCAATAAATAAATATTAAGTGTATTTTAGATTCTTTCTGTGCCATCAGTACAGAAAAAGACAATTCTGCAGCGAGCAAACTCACAGTGAAGAACTCGTTATAAACATAATTCTTATGTTTCTTGAAGCTCTTTTAAAATTATTATGAGCAACCAAACAGCTCCCACAAACTGAAACAATTCCTAAACCTGGCACCCCCACCCTTGGGAGAGGACAGGACACAGCCAAGGTCAGCCGTGCGTTATCTGGAGAAACTGAAATGTGATGCTGATCCTGGTGGAACAGGCTCAGGTGACACAACTGGCTTCATTTCCACCTTTTATTTACATGAAGGACAACTGAGATGGGAATGAATGGCAGGCCCTACAGATACCCAGATCTCAGTGGTTTTCCACAAGCACATCTTCACCTAGAAAACATACGGATTTCCCCAATACATTTAGGAGATTCCAACACTGATCACAAAAGAGAAGCCATACTTTCAGCCACACTAAAATACAATGTTATATCACAAACATCTCCCTGAAGCCCACAAGCACCTTCCAAAATCCTACCTAAAAATACTACACCATTTTCTTTTCTTAAGCTATTAAATCTTTAGTTCATATTCACCACATTGCAAATATTCCAGATGAAATATTTCCAGCCCTGTGCATGTGTCTTATCTTTTTCATGCTCAAAGGATTTATTTCAAAACTCCCAACACACCTGAAAGTTCCCCAGGAATCATTTTATGTGAAGCAGAAGTTTGAGGAGGGGGCCAGTAAATCCTTTTAACCGAACGCTTTCAGATTATGACAAATTATTCCACTGGCACAAAGCCAGCAGAACTCTCCACAGCAGAAAAAGAGGTCGGGCAAATCCAATAACGAGTATTTAAAAAGACAAGTCAACATTCAATTTTCTCGCTGGAGGCAAAGCAAGGTCATTATGGAACAGGGAGGGGTGGGGGGCGTAAAGGAGATTTAGCAATAAAAAAATTTAAAAAAAAAACCCAAAATATTCAACCTATTGGGTTTTGGAATTACTTCCACTCCATTTCACCGGCAGAATTAGAAACATTAGAGGACATCAGGGCTGCCACAACAGCCAGGCGCCTGGGGCCATGACATCCAACAATCCATCCCCTCTCCCCTGCCCTGCAGCCAGCAGCCATCAGTGTCTGGAGCAGATGCCACCTCTCAGCTCTCATCAGCCACGGGAAGACACAGCGTGGGTCCGACGTGCCCAGAGCTCCTGGGATTAGAGTACGGTGGGAAGAATGTGCAGGAGTGTCACCCCTGTAAATTTCTAAAGACACTAAGCTAAAATTCAAAGTGCCCTAAAAAGGAATTTATGACACAGGGATCTCAGCAAGAAGGTTTGGAGAATTTGGTTTGTCAGATGAATGCCAGGTTATCACTCGTCATTCAGACAGGACCAAAACAGACCTGATTTCTTGACCATCCCTGATATTTTCACAGTGTCTGTATTAGTTTGGGAAACTAGTTTGGGAAATAAAATGATAGGAAATGTTCTTTCTGCTCACAATAGGCCCATCCTCATGTACCACCCTATAAAATTCTGTCCCCAGTATACCAAATCCATCTGTATGGTGAGCACAGGAATCACAGAGCACAATTCAGACCAGAAACCTGAGATTTAACTGACTTTTCAGGACAGAAGACTTATATTCTACCCTATGCTATCTTTCATCCTCAGTCAAAAGACCCTTCCTGCAGAAAAACAGCTAAGGACTGTTATCCTTGTCTATGTCCTGGCTGCAGCAGAAAGACTACCAAAGTTTCCCAAACATTTAAGTACATAAATGTGTTAGTGAGGTCAGTGTTTGGGGTCTGACAGACAGAGGAACCCATTCGTTCTACTCCTGCTTGTCCTTGCTGACTTTACAACTGAGCTTCAGGGATTTTCCACTTTCCTTGAGCCTGTCCAATGAAGTCTGTGGTAAAACTCATCACCAATTTGACATAAACATCCTTAACCCTGACCTTTAAAGGATAATCAGGTTTGAAGGGTAATTTTTTAATGGATGAGGGCTTTAGGTGGTTGCCTCTGGTTGTTTCTCTGAAATAGAAGTTCAGGGATTTTTTTAGTTTTATTTATTTTAATGAAGAGTGAAAGACAAGACCAAGTTACTCATCCTCACAATTTCCTAGGCTAAATTACCAAATAATCCAACTGAGTATTTCTTCCTCCAAACCTCAGTCACATCTGTAGTCCAAGGACAACCTGTTCACCTCTAACACAAACCAATTGAAACAAACTTTGCTTGAAGACAAAGTAAAACAGATATGTTTAAAGAAATAAGGTTTCAGGTTTTTTAGTACCATCCAGATGCTGCTAAATTTGTCAACTTCAGTGCATTGCTCCAGTAATTTGGGTAAATCAGTGAAGCCTTGGCAGCCATTTTCAATAGCAGCTGAGTTTGTTCTTCACAAGTTGTTAGTTAGGAAAGATCCCAAAAGAGACTGGGCTTTCTCTGAGTACATAATGCAGTTTTATAATTTACAATAACACTTAGCTAGGGGGATTTGAGCAGGAAAGATCCTCAATCCCTTAAATTCACCACAATATTTACATTCCTACCTTCCCCAATAATTAATGCTATGGAAACTATGGTTGCTCTTTAAGGAAAAACATCCCACTAGCAGGATGGGGTGTTAAAGTCAGTCTAATAAACATTCCAGAGTGAGTACATGATCTCCTTGTCCTTCCTGACTCCTCTAAAAGACAACGGGGACAGAACATTCAGAAAGTCATCAAGACTTCAATGAGACACGTGTGGCTTTCCCTGTACCTGAAAAGCAGAGCACATCTTGGCATCACACAGGAAAGTAAATTATATCCACATAATTATCCCTCCAGAACGCCTTGAAGAACATATGGTATGGAAATGAAACTGCCTGAAATGGATTAACTCGGCTGTGTGATGAGATCCACAGAAGGGAGCGTGAAATAAACATTTCAAAATGTATTCAGTGTAGGATCCCACAGCTAGGCACATTCATCATCCGGATAAGGTAATGACACCAGGAAATGAGCTAAGTAAATCCAAGATTGAAGTTTCATTTTCTGAAGTGCATCTGTTTGGCTCATATTCCCCCGAACCTCATCGTTCAGCCATGCTGGGTCTCATCTCAGAAGCAAAAGACGCAAGAACATAAATCAAAACAGCTCCTCCAACATGCAGCCGTGGCAAACAAGCTTTTAATTTGATTTTATAAAAAAATTAACTGCATCCCAGCAGGTCCTTGCCACAGCCCTTCACGACATCTCCTTTCAGGTTGTCCTTCACCGCTGGGTTCAGGGTTTTTTTGGGTGGTGTCGCTAAGGGAAGTTAAACCAGCTGATTTTTCAGAAGAAAATGAGAAGCACTGGATTGAGTCAAAAAAATTAACAGGGACAGCACATTACTGCAGAGGAGGTCACATCCTCCAGCACTCCTTCCCTATGATCATCTGTCACTGCTTTCTATGTTTGGGAATGAAGAAAGCCAAAACTGAGGTGGGCTGACCATGGAGACAACTCAAAACATTTCTAGGGATGGAAAGTATACTTCATGTACCAAACAGCACGAGCAGCTGGCCAAAACCCTGGTTGAACACATCCATGGTGGGACTCTGACTTTGGATCAGGCTGGTAGAAGAGGGGATAACTTGTCCAAATGAGTCAAGTGGCTGTCCAACACAGCAACCACCAGAAATCTTGTCAGGCTGAAACACCTACAAAGCATTCAACATCAAGATCTGGAGAAATTTCCAAAGGAGACCATTCATGGTCTCCATGCCTGAGGACTCTGCTCACCAGTTCAGGTTTAAGTTGAACAACCCAGGCAGATGATGACTGGACCAAGACCAACCAGATGTTAGGAAGTTTTAGTCCCATGAGTTCTGCTGGCAAACATTCACAGGAGCCCAAACGAGAGGAAAAACTAAGAAAGACACAGACACACATAAGCTTCCAAAATTAACATATGGATACTTTATGATGTGCTCAAATTGGACTTTGAATTGTCTCCACCAAAATGATGCAAATTGATGACTACTCTGTATGTCCCACTTCACTGCAAATGCTGGTCAGGACTGATTTTGTCCAACTACAACCTCCCACATCCCCCTCTCTGCTCTCTCAACATCCCGTTATGTCTTTGAGGTTTCCCTTTACTCCACACCACAACCAGAGCAAACGGAAGCACCGTTATAAACCAACACAAAGAATGATTCAATCAGAGGAGCATCGAAGCCACCAAACGGTCCATTAGGGCATTGAAAATACAAATTAGGAGAAATAGAAAGCAGAGAGGGTCAGTTAATGAGTTTATATAGAAATAGGATGAAGTGAGAATAGATACTTCATCCCCAGTAATATGATGAAGAACTTCAAAAGGTTTTTTTCAGATTCATCTTGAACATAGCCATGTCATGGGATGGCTTTGCAAGAGGGATGGCTTTGCAAGAGGTTAACAAAGAGGAGATCTCCAAGGGGTGTCCTGGTGTTATTTTGCAAAGAATTCCCCCACAACACAATGCTTCAACAGGAATTTTGTAAAAGGATAGGAAGAAACTTCCTCCATCTGTTAACTCTATTGCCATCTCTATTCTAGTGCTCCCTGCTATCAGCTGCAAGACCATCTCTGGAAGCAATTTGCCCTCCACTTTTCTCACCAGAAAGCAAAAAAATCCACATTATAATGACCAAGACTCTGTAAAGTCACAAAGGCACTTCAGAAGAACTCAAGATAATTTTTATCCTCCCTCTTTCCAACACCAGCCACCTTCTGACACTAACCCCATTAGTCACTGAAGGCTTGGGGCAGCTCAACTCACTCGTTCCGTTCCGAGGCAGAAAGTGCTGGACCTCCAGGATCTCTACAGGACTGCAGGATGGACGAGAGGTTTTATTTGCAAGGACAACAATTTGCCTCTGACCCCTGCCATCCTCCTCCTCCTCCTCACCAGGTCGCCAGATCGTGTGGGCACTGAAGGAACAGGCTGCCCTTATTTCAGCCATGGTGCTGGAAGCCCTGGCCTGACGTGGGCTCTGCCCACAGACACCGGATTCTTTACGCATTTTCTGCATGCACGCCATAGGCAGCGCCAGAAATACCGGCCATGTGAGAAAACAGGAAAATATTTTATTCCTGGGTTAGGGAAGAAGCCATCGAGCTAAATGTGGCTTTGTTTAGGGGCAGGAGTGCCCGGTCTCTGCAACAGGGCAATTCAGGAATGCTGATAAGTCGGTTTTCCATGCATAAATAACCTACGTTCGAGCCCAACCGCTTTATCTCAGGGAAGGATAAAGCCCTCTGTGGCAAGGCCCCAATATTTGTCTACTTGCTTATCAAGCAGGAGCCTTATTACAAAGGCTAATTCAAGTGGAGATTAGATTTCCCGTATGAAGGAACAGACAATAACACAGATATTCTTCAAACACCAGTAAATAAGATTAATGAAGTGCCGCTGCCATGGGCTTTCACCTCAACAATGCCTCAAAAAAACCTCATCCTGGTAGCTCCAAACAAATCTTTCCAAGGGTTTCATCATATTTCAGTGTGTAGACATCACCTCGCTTCAGCTGGCCAGCAGCAACTACAAATAGCCTGCAGGAAGCCACTGACTTCCTGAAAAGAGGGTTAACTGAGAATCATAGGAAACAGAGAAAACTAAAGCTGGGTCTAACATCTTGAGTGGGTTGAGGAGTGAAAAAAATACAGCAGCAGCAGCACTGAGCATGTTCAGACACCTGAACCCACACAAAATTAAATGAGACTCTTAAAAATCACAGACCTAACAAAGAATTACCTACTTCAGCACATCGTGCCCAGGGCAGTGGCTCTCTAGACAGTTTTCACATACAATACCTACAGGCTACATCTAAAATCTTAATTAGAAATAAACCCAACTCAGCGCTGAGATCCACCAAGTACATCACAGGTTGCAATACTTCGCATTTAAGTGCTCTCAGCTAAAGGACTAACTCAAAAACTGAACAGCAAAACAGAACTCTGCAATCAGTGAAGCTTCACGCGCTCAACAGTTGTGCTGACTCATCACACACAGGCAAAAAATCAACTCAGGGCTCTGCAGGAAACAATCTGAAATAAAAATGTCAACTTGATGACTTTACCAAAAAAAGTAGGGAGCTTGATTGTAAAATGTCCTAAATTGTGACAAAATGTTGCACAACAAAAAGGAGGGAAAGCACAGAGACGGACACGCAGACAGAAGGTGAAAAAAAATTAGAAAACCTGCTGAAATGTAAGTACTGCAGCAGGTCTCCAAAACCCCAGGGATTGCAGGAGATAGACACAGAACACAGAGGTGATATAAAAACCATAACCCCATCCGTGTGCTGCAGACACTGTCACACACATGGAATAACCACAAGGACAGGAATGTGTATGTGAAACAGAAGCAAAAGAGGAATCAGAGCAATCTGGTATTTAGGATGTCACTGTGTAAATTGAAAATTGAGGGGGCTAAATCCCTCCAAAAAAAGAGTTTAAGCTCCCTTTCCAGGCACTTATCCCAGCTAGCAGAGCAGCTTCCCTCTGATCTGAGAAAGACAATCTTGACCTGCTAGGCCATTGCGGCAAAAGTAATTGTTTTATATGATCTTGTTGCTCTTCTCTTGCATCCCTCACTGCACTAACTTTGTGTTTTTAATCTGTACTCTGAGGCTCTTCCTCACACAGAACTCTAGATCACTATCAAGATGTTGACTCCTCTGCCAGCTCAGGATGCTGATTTCCAGTTCCAACCTATTCAAGAATGAAAAAAGGAAAACCAACACTTTTCATGGTATTCCAAGAGTCTCCTGCCAGACATTTGAAAGAAACATCCTCTAAATATTTATACATCCCTTTCATATTCTCTGCAGTTTTTCTCTCCCTTGACACCTACAAATGAGGAATATCCCACAGCCAAAGCTGTAGATGTGCTAAAACCTACATCTCCTTGATAGACCCTATGGATCCACCTCAAACAGTAAAAGTGTTCACAGCTTCACGAGAGACCTGGGACTGTAATTTAGGCACATAGATAACACAGTCAAAAAGTAGAAAAAGCCAAAAAATAATATTTAACACTGTAAATAAATTATAAAACAATATTAAAAAGCTATTAGAAAACATTTGACAGCACCTTTCAATTAAAAAAAAAAAAAAAAAAATAAGAGTACAGCTCATGAAGGTGTTCTCACATCAAACCACCAGTGACACCCTCCAGGCTCTCCTAGGTCCTGGTGGCACAACCACCAGTGACACTCTCTAGGCTCTCCTAGGTCCTGGTGGCACAATCCTGAACTTGGCAGAGCTGCTCACAGTCTTTGCTCCAAATGGAAAAAAAAAAATTTAGTCTTTCAAAGATTTAAGATTTAGAGCTAAGTTGGTTGAACCAAAAACATGGGAGAAGCATTTATATGGTCAGTTTTAGCAGCAGAATGAAGGAGAGGAAGGCAGGAGTCTCTGCTGCACCACAGCCCTGAGCAAAGGGTACCTTTACCTATGCCCTCAGGAAAAATAAAACTAAAAATTTCCTCCCTAGCTGAAGAATTTCCTAACTGCCACACTAAACCCCTGCATATCAGCTCTAGCCGAGAAAGCAGAAGTGAACAGACTGTTCTGCTGGTCGTGTCATTGACCCCAAAGGGCCTTTCCCAGCCCATCCCCAGTTGGGCACGACCCTCTGCAGAGGCATGTGCCTTGCTCAAAGGAGCAAGAAGAAACCCTTCTTACCGTCAGCACGTATTCATCAAACTTATCACCAATTCCCTGGAGATCTGGGAACATCTCACCACCTCTGTACATCGAGAGATCCCAGGACCAGAAAAACAGCCCTTGCTCCAGGAAGATCCTGGTTCAGCTCCAGTCTGGAAGTGCGGGCTGCTCCTTTGATGCCCTGCCAGTAGTGGCCCCCACCGAGGAAGCCCAGAATGAGTCACGCCACCGGCAGAAGGAATTTGCCAATCCGGATTGAAGCATTCAGATGAAACTGTGGGGTTTTTCTCCCCGCTCTGCCATTTCCCTTTGTGCACAGCAATTCCCGGTAATTGCACGCTGCCAGGCAGGTGATCTGGCAAAGGGGAAGCAAATGTACCCGGCAGACATGGGGAGGGGCTGCCAACCATGGCTTTGCCCTAAAATCTGAGGCAAGAGGGTGTTAAGGGACTGAAAAGATCATTTGGGGAAAGCACCATAAAAGCTTTTCTGATTTTTCACTGACTTGCACAAATTCCAGTTGGCACTGGGGTTTATTGCCTTCCACACCTGCAGAGCTCTGAGCCCAGAGCTCGCACCATGTCTGCACCATATCTTCAAATACTGTGTCCTCTAATCCCAGTTAGCTTATACATAAATCCAGGGAAAAAAAAACCCTTTTAAACCCGTAAGACAGCTCCAAGAAAAAGTTTAGCCCTAGTGGCCTCTCCAGCAAGGGATAAAGCACATATAAAACTGATCCATGTTCAGTGTACAAAGATGCAGGCAGCCTTTTTATGAAAATATAACATTTTGAGCACTAAAGAATTAAAATTAATTATTTTTTTCCCACAAAATCTATTTTAATCAACGATGGGGCAAGGCATTTCTTTGCTTCATTCACTATCTCAACCTACTGCAAGCCAAAAGCACATAAAAGAATAAAAGAATAAAAGCAGTAGTGACATCTCCTCTGTCTTTTCAGCTCCACTTGGCAATTCTGGCAATAAAACTCCTAATTCAACATGTTCTTTACTTAAAATTGAAACTGCAGGACATCTGCTGTAGCTGCTGAGCTCGCTGTGCACCAGAGCATTTCAAGTCTCACTCTGTGCCTCTTTAACGTTGGGGTTTGGGTTTTTTTTTTTATCTCTCCAGTCCAACCTCTAATTTAAAGGAAACTGTGCTGGATGCTCTAATTGACCCCGTTCTCTTCCTTCCCCAGTTTGTCTCTATAATTAGCCCTTCCCAGCGAAGGGAATCAGCAACATGACCTTTCCGAGCCCCACCCTGCCGACCACAACGACTGCCTCGTATTGTTTTGGCCCAAAAATCAACAGCTTCAGGACAACAAAAGGTTTAAGAATTGAAAAAATAATAAAAAAAAAAGGCAGGATCAAATGTGCATTGATAATTTTTCAGCACGTTATAGTGAATTAAGCAGGTAACCCAAAATTTCACCTGCACCACGAATCCCTCAGCAGTACTTTGTAACATGAGCAAAATGCTTGTTCCTCAAAATAACACGCAGTTGCACAGGTGCCCACCCCAAATTCACCCACCCAAGACTTCCCCTGTGGATCTCAGCACACGCACCAAACACAGAGGATTCCAACCTCCACTAAGGCACCAGAAGGCCCCACACCTTTTTTCTTGAGGAATTAAAAGGCATGTTGAGAATGAGGAAAGGAAATGCATTAAAAAAATATTCTTATCAGTGAGCAAATGCCGCCACAGAAGATTTTACTTCCCTACTTGCCCCTACAATAGGTGATTCCTACCAGGTGACTGGAGCTGGGGGTATTTTTAGGTATTAGGGAGAAATAAAAGAAATTGAACAAAAAAAACCCCACCACATCAGCAGTAAAAAAACCTCTAAAGCCAAAACAACCCCCCAAAACCCAGGTCAGATGCAGACTGCAGAGCTGCTGAGCACCAGGAAGTGCAGGATGAAGCAGAAGATCCCAGTGACAGCGGCAGAAACACACAGGATGATCTCAGGCCTAATGTGGCCTAACCCAGGTCCTCAGTGCCTCCTTGGCACCTTCTGTCTCAGTCTTCTCTAAAGGATGATGCTCCAGCGAGCACAATCCAAAACTAACCCAGAGCAATTTCTCTGGTTAGTTTTGAGCTTTGTTTTCTTCCATGTTGTTTCTCCCATCCCCAAGATTCCAAGGCCACCCACTGCAATGGGCTGCTCCTGAAGAAGATGCCCACCAGGACAAGCATCTCAAGGTCTCCTGGTATGCAGCAGGTCCGTAAGTCACTGTTTTCTCCTCAGCTCTCCCACTTGAGTTTGCAGCCCTACATTTATGAATAATTTTGCACCCACATTACACAGGGCCACGTTACATTAGAAACCAAACAGGTTGAATTTTTTATGATTTTGGTGATTAATTTCCCAGAGTCACTTCAAATCCATCAACGTCATTAGCTGAGAATTATCCCAGCAGTCCAGAGTTCCAGCCTCTCAAAGCACACCAACACACATACTTGTGTAACAATCTGGAATTTCAACATTTAGACATTTAGAAAATTAAACTGCAGCTGGCGGGAGTCTCGCTAATAATGGCAGCACCTGAACCTGTAATGATCCTTCACCTAAGGAAAATTGTTCAAGTTTTTTGAATACTTGCCCACTCACAGCCCCTGAAGAGCATACCTGAAAAGAAAGTATGTAGATTAATGCTCCCAAAACAGAAAAGAAAGTTGATCCAGTCCTACAAGAAGGAAAAAAAAAAAACAACCCAACACTTTTCTCAGAGTGCAGAGGACAGTCTGTGCTCAGGATAAAAAACCTTTAAAATATACAGAAAAACTCCACCCACACCATTGTAAATCCACGTCTCCAGGTTTTAATTTCCATTTATTTTTCTGAGATATTCTCTCAAGGATTCCACTTCTATTAAAAATAGACTCAACACAAGACAAATGATCACAATGTCCCCACCACACAGTGAATATCAGACTGAGCTACTTTCAGACTGAGTTTTCAAATGAGTTTTGTCTGCAACCGAAAAAGTTTCACGCAGGGCCACTCCTTAGACTGCACCAACTGCATAAAACATCTCATTTAGCCTTTGCTACTCAGGTTTCACATCTTCCCTGACAAAACAAAAATGAAAGCAGCCTTCAAGCAGCTGAGCTGCAGAGAATAAAACTGGAGGAAACCCCTAATGTTGCTAAAACTGAGCCAGCAAACCCTGGGTGAGATTCACACCTTCCCTCTGTGGGAACAGGAAAATACTCAAGCAGGGATTTTTTTTTCCCTTCTTTCAGCAAAGACTTTTAGGTAGAATAATGAATTCTCAGTCCCTCAGAAATGGACCTTTGTGATCATTGATTTTCTCCTTAGCCCATTTTCTGGAAGTGCTCATTTTTATACATACATATATATATTTTAAATATATTTTTCTCCTCATATTTATTGTGTCTTTCATCCCAGATGAATGGTGATGGATCTAGACAGGTATTTCAATCACATAAATGAAGAAACACAGCATGGGACAGCTGAACTCAGCTGGAAGGCAGCAGCTCCCACCTGGAATTACAGAGAGATTGGAGCCTGGAACAATGCACAAGTCCATGTCTTTTTCACAAATTGGTGGGGCAAAGAACAGGCAACAGCTGCCAAGTCATCTATCTTGGCAAGTTACTTCTTAAAGATATCAGAAGAAGAAATACTGCTGCTAATGTTTACCAATGCTAATAAATTCCTGAAACAAATCCCTGTGGATTGCAGGGAGACCAGAGATGCATTTGGATAAGGGAACCGCGTTTTGAAACAAGTGCTCTGACAAGTCATGGTGCACTTGGCAAGCCCTGGAGCCGAGCAAGGCGAAGCATCGAGGAGCAAAAGGATTTGTGGATTCATCCAGTTCTCCCTGCAGACTCCTCTGTCGCTTTTGGTAAAATTCATTCCCTTCATAGCTGAGGAAAAACATTTAAGATTCCTCGTTATCTGCTGCAGGCACCTCAAACCTGACCTCTGCTCTGCATTGTCCTCCTATCTCCTCACCTACCTACCAGGCACGGTGAAGTGCCTCGGGATAAGATTATCGGCAGCGCTGGCCGCCGTGGCTCTCCTGACAGGGAAAGCCAGCGCCTGTCCGTGCAGGTTATCTGTGCCACGGCCTGGCCGGGAAGGAGAGAACCCAGAGTGTGCCCTCACTGCTCGGCCAGACAAACCCAGAGTGTGCCCTCATTGCTCCACCAGACAAACCCAGAGTGTGCCCTCGTTGCTCGGCCAGACAAACCCAGAGTGTGCCCTCATTGCTCCACCAGACAAACCCAGAGTGTGCCCTCGTCGCTCCACCAGACAAACCCAGAGTGTGCCCTCGTTGCTCCGCCAGACAAACCCAGAGTGTGCCCTCACTGCTCCACCAGACAAACCCAGAGTGTGCCCTCATTGCCCGGCCAGACAAACCCAGAGTGTGCCCTCATTGCCCGGCCAGACAAACCCAGAGTGTGCCCTCGTTGCTCCGCCAGACAAACCCAGAGTGTGCCCTCATTGCTCCGCCAGACAAACCCAGAGTGTGCCCTCATTGCTCCGCCAGACAAACCCAGAGTGTGCCCTCATTGCCCGGCCAGACAAACCCAGAGTGTGCCCTCGTTGCTCCGCCAGACAAACCCAGAGTGTGCCCTCGTTGCTCCGCCAGACAAACCCAGAGTGTGCCCTCGTTGCTCCACCAGACAAACCCAGAGTGTGCCCTCGTTGCTCCACCAGACAAACCCAGAGTGTGCCCTCGTTGCTCCACCAGACAAACCCAGAGTGTGCCCTCGTTGCCCGGCCAGACAAACCCAGAGTGTGCCCTCATTGCCCGGCCAGACAAACCCAGAGTGTGCCCTCGTCGCTCCACCAGACAAACCCAGAGTGTGCCCTCGTCGCTCCACCAGACAAACCCAGAGTGTGCCCTCGTTGCTTGGCCAGACAAACCCAGAGTGTGCCCTCGTCGCTCCACCAGACAAACCCAGAGTGTGCCCTCGTTGCTCAGCCAGACGTTTCGCCACACTCCGCAAACGTGGGGCCCGAGTCCCAAGGGAGGCGCCTGGGCCGCCGCATCCCTTGGCAGCGGGGCTGCATCTTTATTTTCGGATGAAAAGAAGCAAAAGAAACAGTGGTTCTGCTTTTAAACATCTCTCCGAATCCCTTTGTTGAGCTGGAGTGGTTCAGCCATCCTTGCCACCACCGGCAGCAACACATTCCACATAATGATGCCCCATTTATGAAGCAATTGGTGAATTAAGGAGCAGAGACCGGCTCTTCTGTGCTCAAAGAAACCCCCAGAAGGGTTATTTAACCACATAACCTCCCTCTTCCAAAAAATCCACTTATTTCAAAAAATCATTACAAATTGCTCAGCATTGTTTTAATAAGCACAACTTTTCTAATGATCCACTGCAGTCCTTTTTTTTTTTTTTTTTTTTTTTTCCTAATGGGACCACATTCCTTAACAATTAAATCATTTACTAATTCCTCCCCGGAGAGGCTGTCCTGTGCACCCAACAAGCACAAACCAACCTAACAGTTTATAGGCAAGTGCCATAAAAGTTTAAATGGCAACATTTAGGAGAAAATTTTTTTTTGGCCTATGTATTTACATAAGGTATGAAAAGACAGCAGAGTTACGGAAGTCTACTAAAGTAAATATTTTCAGTTAACCTGTTTTAAGTTCATCCCTCAAAACCAACCATGTAGATGCTGAATACAATAAAAGAATTCTTGGCGGTCTATCAAAAACGTTCATAGTCCGAGCTAGTTTTAAAGCTCAGGTTTTCCAAAGATGGATCTATCTGGATTAAACACTGCTCTTCCATTAATTCTCAGCCATGATACAGCATATCCAGGATCCTCTACCTTTTTAAAGGTCATGCTTTGCAAGAAATAAAAGACAGTCCAAAGAATTTTGATTAAAAAACAGCACAGAGGCTGTCAGATTATCTGTGCATGATGGATAAAAGCCAGGACCTGGAATGGGCATCCAAAGAGTAACTCTAGGATTCAAGGTCATCTGAGGGATGCCAGAAGTGATGCAATGTGAAGAGACCAGCAAATAAGACTCGAGAATTATATTGAAACCCACATATTTTGGCTATTTTTACATTTAAAGGGGGTAACCAAAGCATTTATTTATTTTAAACTACATTTTTCCTTTGCTACTTCATGCAGCATCCAAGTGGAACGGCCCCCTGTGCTCTGCTCCCCACCGCTCCTAACAGGGATTTGCAGTAACTCCTGAAAGTCACAGGGACAGAAACCAAGAGAAGCTGAGCAGACAGTTGGAACCACCAAAACTACCAAGGCTGAAAGGATCCAGCCCAGTTCTCCCCTCAGAAGGGACCACCTACATACACACAGAGCCAGCCTGTCTCTAGGGGCCTTAACACCAACAGAGATTTCATTAACTTCCTCCACGATTTTAAAGAGATCTTTAAAAGCACACCACAACCCAACAGACAGATGATAGGAGACCACAGCAGAGCTGTGCCTGCATCTTGTTTTAAGCCAGGCATGTAGCTGCACAAAAAGCAACACATCTCTGTAGGTGAGTGAGATGAGAGCTTAGGTGAGACACAGCTGGCTGAGCTCCCCATGAAATGATCTCACATCAACAGACAAAGGATCCAACCAAGGAATATCAATACTCCTTGGGAGGATATAGAGACAGATCTCAAAGGGTCCAAGAAAACTTCAAGTTTTATCTGGGTCCTTAAAGCAGGGATAGCAGGGGTATCTATACCCAAACCTGGACACACTGAGCATCGGCCCAGGATAATTGGCTGCCTCATCAGCTCCTGTAGCTCCTATCTTCTTTGTTTTCCATGATGGCATTGACATGACCCAGCCTCACTGCTGTCCTACCCCAAGCATCCTCAGTGCACCACAGTGTTTCCACTCCTGAGCTCCACCTCCCTTAGCAAAAAATTTGCCTGGCTGAAGACCATGCTCTGTCTCCTCATGAGGCTCTTAGCAAAACTCTAAAAAAGAGCTGACAAAAACCACCAGAGTCCAAAACTATGACCCATGGCTTAGTCTAACCATGGTTTGGCATGGTGTAAACAGCCAGAGGCATAGGAGAACCCTACAAAAAGAGACATCTCATCCCTCCCCAAAGGGATGCACATCCATGCCTATGACAAACAGCAATGCAAGGCTTTAACAGCAGAAAGTAATCAAAATAGTAAGAACAATCCTTAAATCACAGGTATTTATTTATTTCATTTTGCCTAGAAAAATTCTGAGGAGTTTCCACCAAAACACTGTGGAGCTGCCTGCAAGCTTCATGCTGATTATCAGCAAATGGACCTGATCTATCCCTGTTCTCCTCCCAAAATTAACTTCAGCCAGGCCAGATCCTCTTTCAGCTGGAGCCTGTGACTAGACCAGCTTCACGAGCTCATGGAAAGGCAGTGGGAAGCAGCAGTTTAAAAGGCAGCAAGTGGAAGCAGTGGATCACAGATAATCTTATTCTACTTAGACACTTCCCACCTAACACAGCTCAAACCACTTCATTTCCCTTCTCCTCCTGCAGCCCACAAACCACAGGCGGAAGACAACCGACATGAGACATTAAAGCCATGAAGAACCTGATCTGACTTTGCAGATGACACTGCTGGGAGCAGGATTTTGGACCAAGTGACCTCTTCAGTTCCCTTCTGACCCAGGTGAGCGTACATTCCTCCATCAGAGGTAGCATTAAGATCATGGGGGTTTGTTAGGAATAAAAAGCCATTGTGGCAAAGACATGGAACTCTCACCTCACCTGTAAGATTTTCCCACAGGTACCTGTGAAAAAGGGATCCACAGATTCCTCCCCACAGACAAAATAATGCTAGCACAAGGTCTAATAAAACTGCAACTCCAGATAATATTTTTAAAAACAGACACAGAAATCAGTTCCACTCTAAAAACCCATGTTCAATAGCTTTCCCTCCTGAATTCTTGTATTTTCTGAGGTCAAGTGGTTTGTTGAGTTCCACTTTTAAAAGTTCAATTCCAAGACACAGAGGTTAAGACATTGAAACAATCACAGGAGCAAGACGTACATGTCACCACGGTGTTCGACCTGTCAAACACGGCAGGAGATTTAATATTAAAGAGTCAAACAAAGAAATAGAGACTCTTCCATTTCCCATTCTTCCTGTTTTTATCCATTATCTGGCAAGAGTTTCACGTGTTTGGTTCCTATAGTCTCAACTC
The DNA here is from genome assembly GCF_009819655.1 of Sylvia atricapilla. Taxonomy (NCBI): domain Eukaryota; kingdom Metazoa; phylum Chordata; class Aves; order Passeriformes; family Sylviidae; genus Sylvia; species Sylvia atricapilla. The sequence goes on from NC_089152.1 coordinate 17,698,630, forward strand.
TCAACACCTGTGCCTTCACATGCATACCCAAAACCTATGGAAAAATTTAGCCTGTGTAACAGAAAAATAAAATTCCACAGAAACAATCTCAATTCCAATGAGCCACAGATATCCCATCAGCAGCATTTTGTCCTTAAAATTCATAAAACCCCAAGCTTTGTGATAACCCCAGCCATCTGACCTGAAAACACAGCAGAGTATTTTTGCAGCGTGAAGCCCAGAGAATTACCAAGCTTCTCCCTAGAGCAGGGAAGCACCCAGACACATCCCAAATCTCCAGTGCTACTGCTTTTGTCCAAAGGAATGCTAGAGAAAGTCTCCAATTTGCAAACTTGAGCCGTGATCCTTTAAATATTTATGCTCATGTTTACTTTGTCGAGAGGGGAGAAATCCCGTTCACTCGAGAGGAAGTGAAGCAAACGTCGGCACGCAGGACAAAGCCTGAGAAATTCAGATGCTCTTTTAAACCTCAACACAAAAAAAAACCCACCATGTTCCAAAGCTGAAACCTGTGCCCAACCCTTCTCAGGGAGCCAGAGTCCAGGTCCAGGCTGGGAGCTTCATCAACGACACAACAAACATGCCTCCAACCCCGGTGTTTCTCGTGCAAGCGGGAACGCAAATTCCCTTTTATTTACAAACCGAGGGGGCGCAGGAATTTCTGAAATCAAGTTTGACCGGCTAAGATGCTTCCAGTGGTTCAATGACCTTGTTTGCTCCCTCATAAATGTATTTTTAAAGGGATTGAGTTCAAAAGTTGCACGGTTTAGAGCAAGAACTAGAATTGGGCAGAAAATGGCCACACTATGCTCACCAAAACCAGCCATCCCAAACGACTTTAGAAACTCTCTGGTCACACTTGAATGACAGAATCCCAGACTGGTTTGGGCTGGAAGGGACTTTAAAAGCTGATCTTTTTCCACCCACTGCCTTGGGCAGGGACACCTTCCACTATCCTAGATTGCTCCAAGCCCTGTCCAACCTGGCCCAGAACACTTCCAGTGATGGGGCAGCCACAGCTTCTCTGGGCAACCCGTGCCAGGGCCTCATCACCCTCTCAGCCAACCATTTCTCCTCAATATCCCATCTAACCCTGCCCTTTGGCAGCAGGAAGCCATTCCCCCTGGTCCTGGCCCTACAGCTCCTGATGAAAAGTCCCTCCCTGGCCTTCCTTGTACACCCCCTTGAGACACTGGAAGTTTGCTCCTGGTTTCCCCAGGCTTGAGGTATTTAAGCTCCAGGCTACAGGACACGTGTGGTCCCAAGCCTGTGATGGTGAACACTGGTCTTCCTTGCTGGTTTGCTGGTGCCAAGCTGCAAAACCAGTGGAGGGACCAGCACTGTCCCTGCGCTCCCAGTACTCCCCCTGTTGACTTGCAGGCATGAGGAGGAGAGATCCATTCCTCCATCCAGAGGAGAATACTGCTCTCCCAGAAATCAGGCAGGGGATGAGGGTTTCAAATCCAGCCATACCTTGACACAAGCTAAATTAAGGCAGCACAGGTAACTCAAGGTTTCATGTTTCCCAAGTGACCCACCTCAGGCGCTTCACATTTCCAGGGGTTTTCCTGCAAACGTGATCAGTGCTCATGACATGCACCATAAACATCCCAGATACAAATAATTTAGGCATACAGCATTCAGGTTTGCCTAGCAAAGGATCCCAAAGGTTTGATTGTCTGAGTGGTCTAGTATGGACATTTGTGCAAGATGCCATAACAACAGTAGTCATGTTAGGCATTTGATACCTTGAATCTCAAAATGCATCTTCCCCACCCAAAATAAGAAGGAAAAAAAAAGCTTAAAATTTGGAGTTTATAAATCATATCAGGAGCAGTGGATGCACAGAACAAAAACTTCACAAAACAGATATACATTTTAAATACATGACGAATTCCAGTAAAGCTTTTTCCAGGTGCTGCTGGTGGACACTAGGCCTTTCAACACAGAGGAAAAATCTCTAAAGCCATGCTGATTTATGCACTGATCGCAATAAAAACATAAATAAAATAAATAATTAAATGTGAAGTTGCATCATCATTGATAGCCAAGGAAACAAAAGCTTTTCACTTGTGTGCCAGGGCTACTGAATTACCTTCCCTGCCATCAGCAGCCTGACTGACAGCTTTCAAAACAGTCTTGGGGATCAAAAATTACAGCCAGGAAGGAGGGCAAAGGCAGGGAGAGCCTAAATGAGGGGGAAAGGCATGGAAAACCCTCTTATTTTTGTTAAATAAAATGTTAAAATGAGAAAAGCCATTGAAATGAGTGAGTTTACTCAAGGACATAGGGGAAAATCGTGTGACTGTAGGGTGAGACGCTGAAAAGATGATGCTCTTCAGGCATAATGCAGGCTCTGGCCAAGCTGGAGTTTATGGATAAGCTCACATTTGTAAGGTCATGCTTAAGGATTCACAGCCCATCACCGCAGCATCCACGCACCTCTCCATGGGCACACAGCGCTCCCCTGTCATTTCCTAGCAGTCCCATGAGAAAAGAGTCAGGAAAACACTGGAGCCGGTCAGAAACCCAATTCTCCACCTAGCAATCTATTTACAGAGCGATTTATTACAGCGCTTGGTTATCGACTGAGCGAGACACCGCGCCGGTTTCCCTCCCGTAGCAGCAAATCTCCTTCCTCTGCCGCTACGTGATTATTTTTTTGATCCGCCGATGGGCAGGGACCGCGCTGCAGCGAGGGATGGGAAAGCCATGATTTCTGCTGAGCTCACCCTCCCCACTTGATCAGCCTCGGCTGGATCTGGGGAGAGGGAAACGTAAATGGAGGAGGAGAAAGCCGATGGAGCGGCAGAAGGGCGGCAAAACGCCCGGCTCCGAACTCACGGCAGGTCCTAGCGCAGGTCACGTCTGAGGGGGGTTATTTTTCTGGCATAAAGCAAACGCCGTTTTGGCTACGTTTAGGAAAATTCAAGAAAGAAATTTCGACTGTTTTCACCTTCGGAGGTGCAGTGCTCCCAACAAGGGTCCGGCGTGCCAGGGTGGGACCTGCCGTGAAGTCCAGCACTGTGCTAAGCAAATCCAGGTATACCTCATTCCGAAGGGTGGGAATGGCTGATGGGGACTCGGGAAGGGCTCGGCGTGGCGTACCGGGCTGCCGGAGCCACGGGCCGGAGTCCGCGGGCGATCGCGACCTGCTCCCGTGGCGATGTCCACAGCCTCAGGGCTACTGCCACACTCCGAGCTACAGCCCACGGCCCCACTGGTGTCACACTGGGGACGCTTCTGAGGTAAATCTCCTCCCCCCAGGCTGGTTTTTCCGTGTTCTGGGTGTCCAACCCACCCGCGATGGGGGTGAGCGGCACCGGGCGGTCAAACCCCGTCCGCGAAGGGGCCCGCGGCCGCCCCGCACCGCGCACCCACCGCGGGCGGCTCGGGCGGGGAGGAAGGATCCCACACCACCGGGCAGACCCCACGACGCCGGGGAGACTCGCCCTCCTCCGCCGAACAAAGGCTCCCGCCGGCCCCCCGATGCTCCGGAGGGGTTCTCCTCACGACCCCCGCCCGCCGCTCCCACCTCACGCGCGCACCGGAGGCCCCCGCCCCGCTCCGCTCCCCGCCGCCGCCGCCGCTCACCTGGGTGTCGGGGCGCGGCGCATCCCTCGCCCGCAGCCGCCGCCGCCGCCGCTGAGGGGGGTCCCGAGGGCCGCTGGCTGAAGGAGGTCTGTTCTGAAAAGAGGTCCCGGGGGTCTGTGCTGAGGAGGGTCGGCGCTGAGGAGTGTCCCAAGGGTCGGCGGTGAGGAGGGTCCCGGGTGTCGGCGCGGAGAGGGCTCGGTGCTAAGGGAGATCTGGGGGTCCCGGGGGTCGGTGTTGAGAGGGGTCCCGGGAAGGGGGGGTGCGAACGGACGCTCCCTCCGCCGCCGCCGCCGCCCGGGCGCTGCCCGACTGCCCGCGCGCGCGCGCCACCCTCACGCGCCCGCCCGGCGGAGGCAGGGAGGCAGGCGCGCGCACCGCCCCGCCCCCCAGCCGCGGCCACGCCCACGCCCGCGGCCACGCCTCCCGGACACGCCCCCTGTCATTACGACGCGGCCGCGGACGCTTTACGGCAGTGCGCGGTAACCGAGCGGCGGCGGCGACGGGCGATGAGGCGGCGGGTGAGACCCGGGGGGACACGGGAGGGGACACGGCAGGAAACGGGGGGACACGGCAGGACATGGCAGGACATAGTAGGACATAGTGCCGGTAAGGTCCCGGCGCTGGGCGCCATGCCCGGGGGTCGCGCCGGCCGCAGCCGTCGGGGGTCGGTCTGGCCGGCCTCGAGCCCGAAAACTTCAAGCGTTTTAAGGGGAAAAAAGGATAAAATGAGTAAAGAAGTGGAGGTGTGTTAACGTGCTGTGGGTGGTCTCTGCTCCTACCGCAGCCAGGCCCTGACCCTGCGCCTGGCCCGGGTGCACTGTCTCCTGGCCCCGTAATTGGCGTTTATTCACATAAAAGCAGCGCTGGGATGAGCGAGGTCTTCCCGGGGCCGCTGGCGTGCTCTGATCCCGGCACCGGAGCGCCGGGAGACGCTCGGGGTCAGCCCCGGGGTCAGCACGTCGCTCCTCCTCCGTGGGGCACCCCGAATCGCTTCCCCTGACCGAATTCCCACTCCTGACCGAATTCCTGTGAGCTCCAGGTGTTCCAGGTAAGTTGTATCTCCTCCCCGTGCTTCCTACTGCTCCCATGATGAGACCCTTTCTGTGGGAGGTGAGAGGTGAGTGTGTCGGCGTTCCGGGTCTGAGCTGGGATCCCATCGGTACCAATCCCACCGGTGCCTCTGGGACATTCCCATCCCTCATCCTCGGGAGTTCTGCTCGCTGAGGGGTTTTCTCCCGTTAAACTCCATGTTTTGGTCAACCCCGTCCTGAGGAGTAAAAACCTTTGGGTGTTGTTCCTGTGGCTCTTGGTTTGATGCCCTGGGAGACGCTGTGACACCAAGAGAGGTTCTGAGTTCAGTTGCAGTCTCTGGTTTGGGGAATTTGTCCAGAACAGAAAAGTTTGGGCACAGTGAGAATGGAGCTTGGAGTATTTTCCTCTGATTTCAGCACTCATGACCTGTTGAACCTTCAGAAGTGGGATGCTCTTGTATCATACAGGAATTATAACCTACAGGTGCAGAGAGATTATTTATATTTAACAAAAAGGTAGGCAACTACGCCTCTGTTCTGGTTGAGTTGTTTAATTTTCCCTGAGTTTCTCCTCTGGCTCTGTCAGGGAACACAGAGATTCAGGTGTCACCCAGTCTGGCTCCTGCTGGTAAATAGAAATTAATGTTCCATGTCTGATCTTGCTCCATTAACAACTATCCAGACGTGGTATCTAAACTCCGCATTTCAAGGAAAAGTGAATAGAAAATTAAACCATAGGGTCTTTTACTCCTGATCTTTAAAAGGGGAAACCGTCTCTGTCCTTCCTCCTGCTCCCTGATAAAGGCTGTATTTTTTGTCTTCCAGGTGACCATTTTCCTATTTACCTCCATGTTCTTTAAATTAGGAACAGGACTCTAGTGACATGTTACCTTAAACTATTCACTCTGGAGGTTCTTAGCACCTTTAATTTATTAAAATAGACTTCAGGAATCTGATTCATCCTTAGTTCATGCTCCCTTTGCTCTGTCACTGCCTTTTTACACTCAGTTACTGAGGAGCCTCATTCTTTGGCTCTCAATTGCCTTCCACAATTACCTGCAGAGGGTTGTTGTCTTTAATGGTGTGAAAATGACACGTTTGGGGTGTTTTTTGGTCAAGTGTTGGAAAACACAGGCTTTGCTTCTGGACACAAAGGAGCCCCATCCGTTTATGGATTGAACTCACACTAATGTCAGCAGCTAATTTCTTAAATCATTATAACTTCAGTGAGGGAAACTTGACCTCTTGCCCTATTGATGCAACACAGCACCGTTTTCAAATCTGTCAGTGAAATGATGGTGTTGGTATTGAAATGCTCCTTTCCCTCTCCTTGGTTTCCTCGTGTCAGCATTGGAAATGGGACAGCTGAAATCCCTTGGAGGAGCTGAGGATTCCAGGGAGTTTGCACAAATTCCAGCTATTAATATGCAAATAAAACAAACCAGCAAGACACTTGTTGGCAACCTCCAGCAAATGTTCCAGGCCTGTGCCAGTATTAATTCCTATTTTTATGGAAACTGAACAGAGCGTGCCTGCGCCTTCAGGAAGAGAGTCCTGGCTGTGGCTGAGCAGAGCTGCTCCCACAATCCACGTCAGGATTTATACACCCCTCAGAGCCTCGGATCCACGTCCTGGCTCCTCTGCAGATCCATCTTTAGCTCTTATGGGAGGTTCTCCCAAACAAAGCCACCTCACCAGTGGCTTTTCACAGCCCCACCACGTTATTCTGGTGATTGCTGCTTACCTGACCTGGCTCTGAGAGAGCCTCCCAAGGGTTTTCCTTGGAGCTGCATGTGGTGAGTCATCCCGCAGAACTCACAGGCGGGTTCACAAATACCAGATGGCAATAAAATTAAAAGTAGTAGCTAGTGGCAATTAAGCACTTCCATTCTCCTTCCTGACTGGAGGAACCTGCCAAATGTCATGACAGGAAAAAAAAAAAGGCAACGATGTTTCTGCAGAGTAGAAAATTAACAGAGCACGGGACACATGCTTCCCTCGCCATGAATCCTATTTGGACTGGAGTGGAAAGCTATTGGCTGGACTTCTACATGTCCAGGAGAAGATGAAGCAGAAAGAACACAATGTAAAGGAAAATCTGGGACATTCCATGGGCACATACAAGAAGTATTTCAGCAGTGCCCATGTTAAACCCCCAAACAGGATATTTGGAGGATGTCCAGATCTTTAAACCAGGCTATATTCGGGCAGGCTGAGAAGTTGCTGGGATTCCATTTGGATTTCTTGTTTTTATACTACAAGGGTTTGCACCACGAGCTTGGAAATAGTTGTAGCTCATTAAGGTCGGAAGTGTGTCCAAATACCATTGTGTTTGGCTCAGCATAAACAAGGGCTGTTCCCTTCCTCTGGTGACTCCTGCTGCTCGGCATCTCCGGGATCCACCAGCCACACACAAATGCTCACTGGCTGTTTTCGTGCCCCACTCACTCACCTCGGCCCTTCCTTCCCATGTGTTACATGTGGACCATGGCTCATCCATTTTGTTCCTTGCCTGTCACATGCCAGGGGACCTTGCCAAGATTTTTGAGACATTAAATCCCTTAATTTATGCATGCCAGGCCAGGAAGGGTTATTCCTCATGATTCATGTCACAGTAAGAAGTGTGAATCTACTTCTTCCTAAGAGAACTCTCCATTTGCTTCATTCCTCTCTATCATGATGGAAAATCGGTGACTTATTTATAGTGAATCATATTAAACTGATCTTATCATTCTGAGCTTTCACACGAGGCTTTCAGAAATCTGAAGGTGTTTTTGTGCTGCCTTTGGGACAGAGGAGGGAAGAGTGAGGCCAAAACCAGCTCCCTGTCACCACTGTCCCAGGTTGTGGCATTTCCAGGCCTGTCCTAGCCAGGAAAAGAGCTAGAGGCTGAGGATGCATCACAGCACTGAGGAGCCTGGAAGGGCTGCAGGGTGTCAGAGCTAAAGGAAAACCAAAGTAGATAGAGGGGCTCTAAATCAAATTGCCCTATGGAAAATCTAAATCCTACTCTGGCTATGTAGAGGGTTGTCATAAAGATTCCCATGGTCGGGAACTGGTTTGTTTGTGATCTCGTCTTGCTTTGTTACTCCTTACTCAAGGCTGTGCCTGCTGTGCTGGTGGCCCAGCAGGTTCTCCTGGAACAGCTCATGCCTCTGGCACAGAGCTGGGGCACTCTGTGCTCGTAGAAAGGGACCATATGTCTGTCAGACAGCCCAAAAAGGTTTGTATTTAGGGGAACACCTGTGATGCAAAGAACTCCAGGTAAAACACAGAGACACCCAAACACCACCTAATTTCTGGATCACTCCTGATTTCTGTGCAGGAACTGAACTCCTTTGTTGTGAGGTTCAGATCCTCAGGATGGAAGGTTGATTTCACTGGGGGCACAGTTCTAGAAACTTAAGAATTTGGGGTTTGAAGCCAAAACCCTCACAATAGTAGGTTGCTGCTCAGCCCAACACTCTGTGTTCTGCTCATGGTCCTGCAAAAATCCATTTGGGAATCCTGGGCTCTCGCTTACTGCTGCTGAAAAGGGACTTGAGGTGTTAGTTGGGCAGTGCCGTGTCCCAGGCGTGACCCAGGTGCCAAGCCGTGTTCCCTTTCTCTGTTGCAGCTCTGGCAGTTCCCCGGAGCAGCGCAGGATGGATCCCGTGGTTCTCAGCTACATGGACAGCCTGCTGAGGCAGTCGGACGTGGCCCTGCTGGAGCCCCCAAACTGGCTCAACGACCACATCATCGGCTTCGCCTTCGAGTACTTCGCCAACCAGCAGTTCCAGGAGTTCAGCCACCGTGTGTGCTTCATCGGCCCCGAGGTGGCTCAGTTCATCAAGTGTGCCCTTAGTCAGGAAGAAATAGCCATGTTCCTCCAGCCGCTGGACCTTCTCCGCAAGGAGCTGCTGTTCCTGCCTATCAATGACAACTCCAGCCAGGCTGCTGGGGGCACCCACTGGAGCTTACTGGTTTATTTCAGGGACAAGAAGTGCTTCGCCCATTACGATTCCCACAGTAAATGCAACTCTGTCCACGCCAAGCAAGTGGCAGGGAAACTGGAGGCCTTTCTGGGAAAAAGAGGGGGCAAAGCCACCTTTGTGGAGGAGAAGGCGCCGGCACAGCAGAACAGCTACGACTGTGGGATGTATGTGATCTGCAATGCCGAGGCTCTGTGCCACGGGTACTTCCAGGGCCGGGTGGAGCCTCTGCTGCAGCTCCTCACCCCCTCCTACATCACGCAGAAGAGGTCGGAATGGAAAGCTCTCATCACAAAACTGGCACAGAAGTGATGAGGATGCCCCTCCAGCCCCCCAAAAACTGCCTTCCCAGTCCAAGAGGCAGCACCCCCAGTGCCTGAGAGAATGCCCATGCACAGGATTGTCCCAAAGAAAAAGAATGTAACCCCTCTAGCATGGCTACACCCCCCCCAACACCCTGTTCCCTCCAGGAAAAGCCTTATTCTCCTCTCGAAATCACTGGCCTTTCAACTTCTAGTGACAAGAGTCACTTTGCTTTCAAAGAAACCCTCTCCATGGTAAATTTTTACAGTAATCGCTGCGGCAAAACAGGTTGCTAGAGACTTCTCCACCTGTGCCCAGCAGGCAACACACCCTCATTAGGTGGCTTTAGTTGGCTCCAGGCATTGTCCTTCCAAGCCAGATTTAGCAAATGCTCTTTAAACCCAAGCCCCCGAGTGCTTTATCGTGGACAGTTCTAGTTTGTGCCTCCTGCTAACGGTATTGGAGCAATGTGGGATTTAGCAGCCAGGATTTTGTACCCCTGAAAACCTGACATTGAGATGTCACTGCAAAAAGATGAGACTGCAAATGAAATGCTACAATTAATTTAAGAACAGGGCAACATCCAAGTCAGTTTTCATCAGCCAGGTGCTCCTAGGCCACACAGAGATGGCATTTTTTTGGTCCCCCACCCTTGCTTGTTCTTACTGCAAATTAAAGCCCGACTCTGGACTGCTGGAAGATTAATAGGAAGCTGAGAAAGCCAATCCTAGGAAAAGAAACTTAATTGAGATGAAAAGCAACACTTGCTCTTTGAAGTTTGGGGTTTTTCATTAGGATTTTAGGTCGTCTCTGTGTGCAGGGAGGGTTCCTCAGTGCTCCCCAGCCCTTGTTAGCGGTCGCTGCTTTAACACAAAACCAGTTCTGTTACTTGAGAGGAAAAAAAAAATGCACCAGGGAGAACAAAAGGACAGAGTTTGAGGTATAAAAGCCAAAGATAACTGCGGGCTCCTTGAAGTCCTTAATGCACTTCAGAAAACTGAAACACTTCTCTTCCCGTGCTGGATGATGGCTGGGATCCCAGAGTGGATTCTCTCCTTAAAGACAGGCTTAGCAATGCAGAAAATAAAAATTAAACTGAGATGTCATTGCAGGATAAGGAATAATCTCTCACCTGGTGAGAAGCAAAGAGCAGGTTGCTCAAGTGGTGTCTAGCAGAGCAACCACACCCCTACCTGAGAAGGGAAATCCGGGTTAAATACAACCCTTGAGGAAGGATTGTTTTTAACCTGGAGCTCTTCACCACTGGCGTGTGCAGCAGCACAGCACTGAGGGGGCTGTGGGCTTCACCTTCCCTTGTTCCAAGTGAAAGTCAAGAAATCAGCCCGGACTGCCCCAAAACACCCTCATGGCAGGCACCACGGGGGTCTGACAAGGGTTGGGGCTGTTCCCTTCCCTCCCACCACTGCCTGGACAGGAGAGCAGCCTCCAGCCCTTCCTGGAAAACCTGCTCAGCTGGAGCCAGAAAGGGATCCAGCTGCTCACTGAAGGGGATTCCCTTTGGACTCTGAGGGGCTTTGCCAGAGCAACGTCACTGCCACTCCTAAATTCAGAATAAAACTCAGACCAAACTGTGCACTTCCTGGCGTCGTCCAGTCCTTGGTGTCCCTGCTGATGCTGTGGTGCAGAGTGTCACAGCACGGTGGCTCTGACTCATCTGTCTGACAGTGCCTTTCTGGCTGACTTAATCTCTCAGTCCTATTTTTAGAGGCTGGCTTGGGCTGGGGAGGGAGGAATACAGGACGGTGGGTGTGACATGGGGAACAGCAGTGGGATTTGAGGGCAGGGGCTGTGCTCATCCAGCACCACCCTGTGCTCCTCATCCCTCCTCCAGGCCAGCAAGGTGAGTGTCCAAGGACGTTCCCTGCACCTGAGGCTTTTACGTGGCATTTCTTTACACAAAGAAAAGCAAATAGGCTCAAGCAGGGTGTCATTGAGAGAGCCAACATGCACCAAACCAGGTGGGCAGACACCAGCTGGGAAACAAAACCAGAGACTTGCAGCCACATCCTGGCACATCCTCCCCCCAAAGCACACCGGGGGTTCATCCCAGTGCTCCTCCAAACCTCCTACATGGCACAAGCACTCATGGTTGTCCCACCACTGGCTTTAACCAGAGAGTCCTGGGAGGAGACTGCATTCCTGGCTCGGGCTCAGCACAGGGACCCCAAGCACCTGCTGCTGGAGCACCCAGCAAACACCAGGCTGGGCACATCAGACCAACCCCCTACCCCAGTCCTCAACTCTGACCCTCTTTCTGGGGCCAAAAGTCCCACTTTGAGAATGGACCCACTACACACCAACTTGTTTGTTGGGAAAAACAACCCTAATCCCATTTCCACTGGATAAACAAGCTAGGTGAGTCCCTGGCAGGGACAGGATGGCGCCTTTCATCCTCCAGGTCACCCACGGAATCAAAGGCTCCGACAGCCCCATAACTCCAGGGCTTTGAAGAGACCAGACCATCTCCCCAGGCACCCCCGGGTGCTAAATCCCGCCCAAAACAGGTGACACCATCCCTGTCCCCACTTAAACACTGCCACCGTGGTTTTCAAGTGGGGCCCTTTTCATGCATTCTGCTGCATGGGCCAGGCTGAAGAAAGAAGTGGAATTTTATGGATGTGCAGGGAGGAAGAGGAGAAAGAGGAAGGCTCGTCCTGCCCACTCCAGCAGAGGCTGCAACTCAGTTTCCTGTCCCGGCAGCGCTGTCCCCAGGGTGGCCCTGCCACCACCGCGTCACATCCCGCAGTCTCTGCTGCCATCTAGTGCAATAACCTCCTCGGCCTCTCCGTCGGAAACATCCCTGTCCATTTGTCCCCGTGAGAGGATGGGCTGTCCCCATGTCATCCACATCCTGAAGGGACACTGGGACAGCACAGGTTTGGGGGTGCCCGGTTTTGGGACTCACAGCCTAGCACTGCTGCGAAGGACGCTGGTGAGAGACAGTGATGTGCTAGAAAATCCTGGGTTTATTTTCATTTCATTTAAAAGCCGTTCCAAGCCCGGAGCGAGCAGCAAGCTCTTCCCCAGGGCGCCAGGATTTGGCCCCATCAGCACTTGTAGTTCCCAAAAAACCAGGAAAGGAAACCCAAAGGAATCACATGGGTATCACGTGCCGCCCCAGTGTGTTCCCGGGGGGACTGTGGGACAAATCCCATGGGACAAATCCTGCAGCACTCAGCTCCATGTGGTGACAAGGTGAACACAAGCCAGGGCACAGATGCTGCACTCCGGGACATTCCCCAGTGCCAGCCATGGGCTCCTTTCCAACGTCGTAATGGGGTGAGCAGGATTAACAAAGTCCACCAGTGCCAGGTGTGGAACCCAGCGAGGACACCTGGTCTGGGGCACCTTAAAGTGCTTTGCAAGGGACACACACACACACACATACACCCCTCTCTGAGCCTGGTGCTCCAGGAGAGAAGGGCTGGGGGGCCCTGGCTTGTACCCTCACCTTGTGTGTGGGATAAATGACACCCCACACAGCTAATGGGTCCTTTCTCCCCATCCCCATAGGTCTTCAAGGCCATTCCTCCAGGCACATTCCCAGGGATACTGAGACAGGGACAAACAGGTGGGTTCTCCCAGAGCAACAGTAGCAACTTAATCCACATTTCTGGGGGTTCCTGGTGAGCCCAAAGTCATCTTGTAACAAGAAAAAAACCAAGCCTCAAATAAAAACCAGCATCCGTTTTAGCAGCAAGTCCTAAGGGAAGATCCAAGTGCTTGGCAGCCCCGAGCCTTTGTCTGGTGCTACAGCACAGCAGTGTCCCAGGGAGAAAACAGGTTTCCAGTGGGATGGGGAGTTGGCACTGGTGGCCAGAACCTGGCTGGAAAGTCCCACCAGGAGCGAGTGCCCGAAGGAAGAGAGAAAATACTTGGTCCCATTTTAGCGGCCGAGAGGAAGCCAGACCACATGTAACAGCCACGGGTGGGAGGACACAGCACCGGGATCCGTGGGCAGGAGGCAACCACCTCAGTGTCCATCCTCAGCCAGCGCCCGGGGAACGGTCACCTGCAAGCAGGGTAAGATGGGATGAGTGACTGCAGAGGCTCTGGATCCCAATCCCCGTGCCTTCTGATGTCCTCGGCCCAAGGAGATTCCTCTCCTGTCCATCCCATGCCAGTGCCCATACCCTTAGCCCCTAGGCACAGCCCAGCTCCAATGAGATATCCTGGTGCTTCCTACAACTGGAGAACTGGCCCCAAATCAATGAGAAAACCTCTTCCCAAGCTCCAGAGTCTCAGGGACAGCAGAGCTTCCCAGTCACTCAAACCAGCAGTCGATGGGATCCCCTCCAGTGTGAAGATGGCACTGTGGGTTCTGTCACTGGCCAGCCCAACAGCAGGTCAGGATAAGGGACAAACCATTCCTCAGACACATCAAAGAGCAGAGCCATTCCTCTTTGCACCCACCCTCAAGTCCTCCACCCATGGCACGACCTGTGTGTCCCAAAATGCCCTCGAGGGTCCCTCACCTCCTGTGCCCGCGGGAGAGGTAATCCCGGTTCAGAGAGCAGAGCTGCTGCTCCAGACGGAAGATGCGGAACGCCAGGTACGAGGAGGACACGACCAGGAGACAGATGCTGGGAGCAGAAGAACAAGCCACACACTCAGTTGAGACTGAAACTGACATTCCCAGTGTCCCTCAGCTTCCCTGTGCCCCCGGCACACTTACAGCACGATGAAGATCTTCAGGAGCTGGTAGTCAGAGGGTCTCAGCTCTGCCACACAGCTCTGCTCCACCTCCAGCTCCTCCTCGGTATTTATTGCACTTTCTGAAAGCAAACTCAGAGTCAGCAGCACAGCCACACTAGGCTGGTGCTCCTCCAGCAGCCAGGAAACATCAAATATTCCTCCCTCATGGGCTCAGACCCTGCAGCCAGGAGACCCCAGCCCATCCCCAGCACTCCATCACTGACTCCCAGCCTGATCTGCAAGGCAGAATTCCCCTGCACCAGAGCAGAGGATGGAGGAACACACTTTTATGGAGGTTATCACCCGGTACCACGTGGAGCAGGGCACAAACCCATGTGCCTCACCTGAAACCAGTGGCTCCTCAGAGGTGAAGGAGCTCTCCTTAGCACTCAGGCTGCTGACAGAGGTCCGGTGGATGCACTGGTAGTTGGCATCTGGCAGTGACAGTGACAGTGAGGTAGGTGACACCTTCCTCCACTTGCCCTCTGGGACAATCACCTCCTGTGGAAACAGTCCTGCTGAGTCATGAATGAAACCAGCAGTGCCACAGATATGGCAGGGCCAGATTCAAGCCTTACAGCACCTCCATGGAGCACCAGCACATTCACAACATCATCCTGACGGAGAGCTGGTCTTCCATGATGGCTTCATGGAAATGCAAGTTTTTACTACCATAGAAGGACCTGCCCACACACCCCACACCTGCCCCAAATACCAGCTGCTGCCTCCTCCACCCCTTGAAGCTCAGGGTCCTCACCCGGAATTCTGCAGCATGCTCCAAACAGGGAAAAAAAAGTGCCCCAAAAAACCAAGTGGGGTGGCAGATGGCAGAGAGAAGGGCTCCCCCAACAAAAAATTCCCAGGGTACAAAGGGCTGCCAAAGGGCTGCATCCCACCGAAGGACCAAGAGATGCTGCCACATCAGTCTGGGTCACTCCCAGACCATGTGTGACATGCCACCTGTCACCCTCTGGTGCACCCCAGCTGTCACCTCCTGCACCCAGCCTGAGGCTCAGGACCAGCAGCCATGGAGGACAGCCTTCTCCAAAGGTGCAGGATGTGGCCCTCCACACTCCCTGGATCACGCCGTGGTTCAGCCCTCTCCCACCATCCTACTCATCCCGCAGATTTTTGGATAACTCAACCACATTCCCAGCTGTGAACAGCATCGGCCGCCGGGGAGCGGAGTGGCAGCACTTTCCACATCACTCTGCAGTTTTTCTGTCTACAAACAGACAGAGTCACTGGCTGTGCTCAGCCAGGTCCTCTTGACCCATCTGCTCCTGCCAAGTCTGGGGATGGGGATCTCAGAGGACAAGCTATGATGGCAACAGGCGCGTCCTGGCACAGCCTTTGACTGCACCAACAGAAGAACCAACTCTCTCCTGACACTCTGAGCGGCCACCAGACAGTCTCAAACCCACCAAGGGGACCAGGTGAGCCCTCTCCACCCACAGCATGAGGTCAGGGGGTCTCCCCTGTCCCAGAGCTGCCCTGACCCTCACCAGTGACACGGAGTCTGGCTCCTCCGACAGCTCCTTCAGACTCAAGCTCTTCTTACTGGAAACCTAGATGGGGAGAAAGGATCAGGCATTACAGGACCACCTCTCCTGCTTCAGCCTCAGCCACAGAATGGAATTTGGGCTTTTCTGGTGAGACTATGAAGAGCAGCTGCTAGATCTTACAATCACGGGGATTTGGGGCATGAGGAAAGGGCACTGCATCACTACTTCCTATCACTAAATACCCAGTGGGGGCATAGTTGGGCCATGGGCTTCCATGGACAGGATAAAACATCAGGGGATAAGAAAACGAAGGGTACATCTGGGCAGAGCCCAGCACACTTCAAAGACTAAATCCCCCAGTTTGGCAACAGGGCTGAATCACCCAAATCACTGCTCTGGCACATCTGGCACACACCATCCTAGGCAGGGCAGGGCTGCTGCAAGGCTTCCCATGTGTTTCAAGGTCAGGGAGAAGAGGTCTCCACAGTTATCCTCTCCAGCTCAAGGGCTGATGGATGTCTTCTCCCACTTAATTTAAATTCTTTTTGAACTTTGTACTATTTTTCCTCCCCTCAAAACTTTAGATCTGGGCAAAAGGCATCAATGTGAAGAGTGGCAGAACTAGTATTACCACCAGATTATAAATAATTCATACCCACGCCCTGAGAGAGAGCAGAAACTCAGGGCTCTGCCTCATCCATGACCCAGAAAAGCCCACAGGGACAGAACATGCCTGAGGTATGGCTCCTGCCGCTCTTCCCATCCCTTGCTGCCGAGTGAGGATGCTGGGAATTGGAGAGGGCTTTGAGAGCAGTCCAAAGCCTTGGAGGCAGTGATGAAGAGCTGTGCTCAGCCCAAAGGACACATGCAGAGCCTCAGGGCCATGGACATACAGTGAGATACAGAGTGGGGGTACCTGCAGGTGGGTGCAGACTCTCCTCAGGACGTCATAAACGCTGTCACGAGAGATGAGGGATACGAAGATGTACTGCAAGAGAAAGAGATGAGGTGTTGGGAGAGATTCCCCCCACCCCAAGTCGAGTTCTCCACAGCCAGGGACAGGCAGAGACGTCATGCCCTTGAATCTCCCCATTTTCAGGAGCTTTGTCTCCCCCACAGGCATTTCCCTGTGGAGTTTCCCTGCTGTTATTTTTGCAGCCTGCTAAAACCTGGACCAGATTTTTTTGGGGCCAGTCTTGCTCAGGTGCTGTTACTACAGCTTTCCCATGCACAAACCCAGAGGGACACGGCAGCAAATGGTGCCAGGACCTAGGGAAAACATCCCCAGGAAGGGAATGGACACAGGGCCACACTCACCATGCCTGACACAGAGCCTCCTTGTGATGTGCCGGGCAGCCACACATGGCTTTGAATGCCCAAATCCTGCCCTGTGCCACTCCCTGCTAAAACCCACCTCCCAAATTCTGCAGGAATAACCCACCTCCCAAAATCCTGCAGCAACAATCCCTTTCCCTGGCAGGGACAGGCAACACACAGTGCTGGCAGCAGCACCTGGGCAGGCGAGGACTTGGATACACTACATCAGCTCACTGCAGCCAATAACATCCAACGGGATTTAAAAGCTGGAAATGCAGCCCCGTATCCAAGTTTTCCGCCAGCTCTGGCCGAACGCCAGCCCAAACCCTTTCCCTGCTTGTGTTTAAGGAGTTTAAAGGTTTTACGTGAGCCTGGCAGGGATTTGTCAGGCTCGGCCGAGTTTCACTTGGGCTTTGCTTTGTCCAGGAACAAAGTGAAATTCAGGAACAAAAGCAAAGCTGTGGTGTTTGCCCTGGCTGGCAGCCAGCACAGAGAGCAGCGCTCCCTTCCTAACCAGGGATGGGAATCGCTTCGTTCGCTGCTCTCAAACCACGTCCAGTTTGGAGCTGGGTATCTGCTGGGTGCTGGTGTTACCTTTCTGCTGGCAGTGGTGGTGATGGCCAGGCCGTTGGGCAGCAGCCGAGCAGTCTTGTGCTTCTTTATCAGCTGTACAGACACCACGGGGATCACAACCTGCGGGGCAGGAACACAGGGATGGACACAGCACAAGCATCATCCAGCCAGCCTCCCTAAGGCTCACCAGGAGAGCACCACCCTGTGCAAGCTCTGGGAGGGGGAAAAATAAGGCAGGATGTTATTTTTGGCAGGGTAACTTTGCTGAAACCTCCATCTTCCTTCAGGTATTTGTTTAAAGCATCACATATAAATAATTCAGTCCTTCAGCCCAGTTTTAAAGGAAGTCATCTCTCCCCAAGATCCCTGTCAGCCACAAGACTAATGGGGAAACATCAGATTGTAAATCAAGAAGAAAAGCCAAGAGAGATTCAAATCTTGCCCCCCCTAAAACCTTTGATCTTCCTTCAAGCACCATTGCGGCTGGAAGGAGGTTTTGCATCAGGGAATTTTAAACCAAACCAGTATTTGGTTTCCTCAGGCTGATACCAGAGGTCATCAGAGAGGGAGGCACGACCCTGCTCCCCTTCCCACTGGAGGCTTCTGTTGGGGATTTTGGTGGTATTTGGGTGCAGGAGGGGATAAACTGTGGCTACAAGCCCTGAGGGACCAGGGTGCGTGGATGCCCACACTACCTTAATGTCCTTCCCAAAAAGGTTTGCGTAGAAGCAGAGCCAGTTGGGGGAGATGTAAAGCCTTCCCTGGATGAGGATGTCTCTCTGGAGAGCGCAGGAGCAAACTGCAAGGCAGAGAGAGAGAGCTGTGGCAATCCCTGTGCCGGATCCTGCCACCTCCGTGCCCATCCCTCACCCTGCCACCCACCTTTCAGCACGCTCTCCTCCGTCGGGATGTCCTTGAACAGCTTGTGGTACTGGGAGTTGTACTTGCTAGCAGCCTGAAAGCAAAGCAGAGCAAAGTTATCCAGTGACCTTGCCGATAAGGAGACCCAAAAATTCCTCTCCTGCAAGAAAACCTCCCTCTGCCCGCACCCGGGACCGGCGCAGGGGAGTCCCACCGGGCTGGGAATGGGAGCCCCGACGGATTAGAGGAAGGTTGGATGATCCAGCGCCCGGCGAAGGCTGTGCCATCCTCCCAGATGAACATTTCCCTTAATATCTACGGAGGCTGCTGAGCCTCGGTGAGGAGCCGGTTTTCTGCCGGGCTCATCCGCAGGCAGTTTATTTTGCCCAGCGGTTTCTCTCCTCCTCCTCCTCCTCTTCCCTTATCCGGGACACAGTGACAACACTTGCTTTGCGCCCATCGCGCCGCGCCATCCAGCTATTTATATTCCCGGCGCCGCTTCAAAGCCTGCCGGCAGCCGCGGCAGGAGGCTCGGCAGGTCGGCCCTGACACGCTCCCGTGGCCAAGGTAAAGCTCCAAAGCACTTCCATAAATCCTTGCAAGGCAGCTTTGTGCCCCTGGGATGCTCCCCGGGGATACGGCTGTCCTGCAGCAGTGCCCCCCAAATCCCAAGGGAGGAGCTGCTTTGCCGGGATGCAGAGAAGGCGAGGCTGGTTTGTGGTGGCCGTGCGTGCAGAGCCTTGCTGCCCACAGGAACAAGGTCACCTCTGCTCTGCGCACCTTGTCACCGGATGAGCTGGGCCCTAAGAGGATCAAGACTCAGCAGCACCTGGAGTTGGCTCAGACACCTCCCAGAGGGACGCTGGGATGGTGGGGGTGCCAGTGGGAGTGTTCCAGCAGAACACGCAGGGCATTACCACCAAGAAACACCCCCTGGTCCCAGCACAAATCCACTGCTGGCCCTGTCACCCTCTCAGATGCCATTGAGGAAATTGAAAAATGGTTTTCTCCTCCATTTTCTTCATGGGGAAAGGTAAAATGCCACTTGCTGTCACTCCTTCCTCCTCCAGAGCACCTCTTATCTGTAGATGGACCAAAACCATCTAGTTTGGGCATGATTTGAACAACCAAAAGGGTTCAAATGGACAGAAATTTAACTCAGTCAACATTTCCACTTTCTCCTTTGCTCTAGATGGAAAATCCTGGAAGCATTTGCAAGGCAGAGCATGGGCCACACAAAACCATCACCGGGTCTCCTGAAATTAAGCACAGAAGGTTCTGCCCCACATCAGAAGCTGCCTCCGGCTCCTTCAGCCCACAGCTGAGACCCCAGGTGGGCTCCTCCTGGGGCAACACACCAGCCTGGTCATTCCCAAAGC
This sequence comes from Sylvia atricapilla, assembly GCF_009819655.1. Lineage (NCBI taxonomy): Eukaryota > Metazoa > Chordata > Aves > Passeriformes > Sylviidae > Sylvia > Sylvia atricapilla. Next base: position 17,717,880 of record NC_089152.1, read on the forward strand.
CAAAGGCTTACCACTTCCCGGTGGCATTTCTTGATGTCCTCATCCTTGAGGGTTTCATTCAGGCGGAGGCTGGAAGGATAAACGATAATCACCAGGTAAGCAAAGAGCCACAGATCTCTCACCCACTCCCTAAAACACGTGTGCTGCAATGAGACATGGAAAAATGCAAAGGACTGAAAAGAGATCCCAGGAAGCTGCATTTTGGGTGTGTCCATCATTTACTGTGGGACTGGGCATTGCTGAGGCTCAGTACTGGCTGTTGAGGGCCGAATCTCTGATAAGAGCCAGTGAAGGCACCAGGACCAAGGTACCTCACACACATCTTAGCACCAGGGGAAGGAGCCCAGAGCTGACCTGGCAGCAGCTTGTGACAGGTTGGTAGCTGGAAATGTGCAGGGCAAGGATTCCTAAGGGAAAACAGAGGCAGGAATTTGGGAATGTGCCTGAGCAGGAGGGTGGACTCAGCTTTGGCTGTGCACAGGGACATCTACCCACGGACAGATGAAAGGACAAACCACAGAGGGAGCAATATCCTACCAACAACCACAGCAGTGGGAATACCGTCCCCTTCCCCAAACCCCTTTCACCTCTCTGTTTTATACCCACAATATTTCAGGGATGAAACAAAGTTGGCCCCCCTGTGCCCTGGCCCAGTTGGCAGGCAGTATTCAGGGCTCAAAGGCAGCAGGAATGCCACAGCAGGAAGAAAACTCAAGCACAGACAGACCCTGGGATGCTCCTTCTCACCTGCCGTCGAGGGAATCCAAACTCTTCTGCTTGTGGGACACCTCCAGCTTCTCACGACCGTGCCTGGGCTCAGGGCTCTTCAGGGGAGCTGCCTTCTCATGCATCGGCGTGGCACTGCAAGAAGACACCGGTCAGCCCCCTAGGGAAAGGGGAAAAATGGGTCTGGAGCTGTAAATCTGTTCCCTTCAATCCCAGTCTGCACAGAGACCTCAGAATGTGCTCAAGGACAGCAAGAATATTTCTGCTATTTCTCAAGTCACATGGAGAGAAAAAAAAAAAAAAAGCCGTTTTTCTGCCAGGGACTCCCCAGCACTCACAACAGAGCAGCCAAATTGCTGCAGCTCCCTGGGATAACACCTCCAAAGCACAGACTCTCCTCCTTAAGGGCTGGAAGTTGGGATGGGAAAAACCACAGGTCTACGAAACCCCTCGGGGGGATGGATTTCAGCCAGGGTCTGCTCCTCTTGGTCGGCAAAACACCATCTTCCCAGGGCAGAGCCATCACCAGGCAGGTTAGAGCCAGTTATTTACCAAAGGGAAAGTTATCAGAGGTGCTTATCAGCCACAGCAGGTAAAGTAAACACGGGCCCAGCGCCGAGGGCAGCTTATCACCTGGCAAGCCACAAAGGTGACACTTCCACCCTCAGCAAACCACCACCGGAGATTGCTGCGGCACTGGAGGCCAAGCAGAGCACCATCCCAGGGGACCTGCGGCACAGCAGAGCCAGCAAACAGCCACAGAGCCATGGAGAGGAAATTATTCCAGAGAAAGCACTCAGCTCAGTGGGCAGGGGGTGGTGCTGGGGCAGGTGGGGCGCCAGCAGGACAGGATGAGCGCCAGCAGGCGGGACAAGCACAGAGCTGGAGTGCATCCCGGTGCCCGCGGGGATGATGCCGTGGCACTGCCGCAGAGCCCAGGCCGAGGAGCCAACCAAACTTCCTACACTCCCAGAGCGGCTCCTTCGCCACCTGCACCTCCCTAGATACATCCTGCTCCTGCTCCAACGGGCTCATCTGCAGCAAAACCCATGGAAATAATCCCCCCTGACTCGGGAAGAGCCAGGTTAGGGGTGCTGGATGCCAGCAGCTGGATTCCAGCCCAAATGGGTGAGAGCTGAAGCCACGTAAGCCCCCACAGCCCTGACCAAAACACTGTCTGGCTGCAATGGAGCCCGGCTGACTCCCAGCTGGAGGGATGCTCCCACAACAGGTGACACATACATGGGGGCACAGGAGAACTGAACAGCAGTCACTAGTGCTGTGTGTTTGAAAACAGCTTCTGGATCCCCACAGCCACTGCTGGCAAAGACCTGCATGCACAGCCCTGGAGTCCTGGAGCACTGCAGGGATGGGATGGACACACCAAGGTTGTGGGTTTTTAGGAGCTCAGGTCAAAGGATGTGTCAAGAAGGGAAAAGAGACCTTATACTGACAAGAAGCACCAAAATAACACCCCTTGGCATGGCACCAAAAGGTGTGTTCCCTGCCTGACTCCTCAGGCATCCTCTGCCAGGGGATGCCACGCTGCTCTGAAGCTGAAACTCCTATCATGGAGGTACCAAAGCCTTCATCTGCCCTTCTCCAGTGCAGGAAGAGGGCCTCTGACCTGATCTGGAGCCTCCTTGTCCAGAGCTCAGCACTCTCTGGCTTCCCTCACGTCATCCCTTAAATCCCCAAGCGCCTGCACTGCTTAATCCGGGTGAGCGGATTTATCCCCAACCGACGCTGACACCGAGGGGCACCACACAGGGATCGGGGAGAGGCAAAGCCATCAGAACCCCTCTGAGGTCACCAAACACACAGAAACCCCTAAAACGAGAAAAAAAAACCACAGCTTGGAAAGCATTTGGAAGTGCTGCATCCTTGTTTTCTCTCCCTCTCATGGCCACCGTCAGGGACAACTCCTGGGTAAAATGACCCTGGACACAGCACTGGCAAAGGGATGATCCAGGGAGTCTGGGGGCTGTAGGGAGCATTCTCAGCCCCAGTAGGGACATTGCAGGAGCTGCTTTGTTTCCTCTGTCCAGATCTTGCTCCATCCTGGCTCCTAGACGGATCAGGAATACACATCCAGACTTAGGGAGCACAGGATAAGTTTGGGCTGCAGGCACAGGGAGGTTTCCCTTCCCAGCGGTGCTTCCAGTGCCAGCACAGTGAGGAAAACACTTTCTAGCAACTCATACTGTTACTCTCCTCAAAGAATTTGTTCAGCAGGAAGCTGCTCCTGAGGTAAACTCACCATCCCAAGTGTCCCAAAACAGAAGTGGAACATAAGCAGTTCTGAGAGGAGGCAGAGAGGGTGGGTGTAGAAGTTCCCACCAAAGCAAAAACAATCTAGCGACGGGTGCCCCTTTGCCCATTCCAGACACTCCCTCCCGCCCACACCGGCTCCCCGAGCCCCCAGGTTTTGCCAAGCGAAACCCGGTGCTTCTCCCTCCCACGGGATCGGCGTGCCCCTTCCCTTACGCGGCGCTGGGATCCAGCCTGGAAAAGGTCCCCTCCGTCGGCGAGCGACTTCCGCTGATCCGCTCCCCGGTGCCGGAGAGGACACGGCGGAGGCCGGGGCGAGCCGGGCAGGGATCCCGCCTCCCAGGGAACCCCAGGAGGCTCAGAGGCGGAGGGAGGCAGCGGCCAGCGGGCGGCCGCGGCCCCAGCGAGCCCGGGAGGGATTCGGCGAGCTGCCCTTGGTCCCGGCGTCCAAGGTCATTTCAGTCCCGCGTGTCGGAGCTGGAGCAGAGCCACCCCGGGATGCTGGAGGGGAACGGCCGGAGCCGAGCGGCGCTGGCAGGAGAGAATGAGGCGCGACGTCAAGGCCGGAGGGAGCCCCGCGTGTCCCTCCCGCGATGTCCCCGGTGTTCCCCGCCCCGGGAACCGGGGGATCACGGCCGGGACAGAGCCGAGACCCCGGTCCCGGGATGTCCGCTGCGCCCGGGGCGTTGGGTCTCACCGGGGGCCGCTCCGAGCGCCCCGCGGCACGGAGGGAGCACGTAGGGGGCTGAGCCCCGAACCGGGGCTGTGCGGGCACGGTGGGACTGCGGGTCTCGGACACCGCCGGGGCCGTGCCCGGGGCAGCCCCGGCGCAGAGCCCATCCCCGCCCACGCTCGGAGCCCCTCAGGCGAAGCCGGCGGGTCCCCGGCAAGCAGCAACGGGACTCCTCTGCGGCCCGGCCCTGCCCGGCCCGGCGCGTCTCCTCAGAGAATGGGCGAGGGGGCGTCGGTGTTTCCGCACTCCCCTCAGCGCGGCGCCGGCGGCCGGGACAGGCCGAGGGGCAGCACCGGCTCGGCGGCGGCGGCGGGAGGGACGTGTCCCCGGCCCCCTCCGGCCCCGAACCCCTTCCCGGTCCCAACCCCCTCAGTCCCGGGTCTCCCCCCGGTCCCGGAGCCCCCCGAGCCCCCCCCGATACCTGCGCGCGGCCCCGCGCGCCCCGGCCTCCTCGCGCCGCCACGGCGCCCGCCCATTGGCCGCCCGTCGCCCCGTCCCGCCCCCTTCCGCCCGCCTATTGACCGCACGCTGCCGAACCCCGCCTCCCTTCCCCCGCCCATTGGCCGCACGCTGCCAAGCCCCGCCCCCTCCTGCCCGTCCATTGGCCACCCGCTGCCCAGCCCCGCTCCCGCCACGCCGAGTACCGCCTCCCGCCCACACAGGCCCCGCCCACCACTGTGAGGGCTGCAGCCTGGCGGGGTCCCTTAAAGCGGCCGCGGCACGGCCTCTTAAAGGGGCCGCGCGGAGGGCGAGCTCTGGGATTCCCCCGCCCCGGGCGGGGCCCAGGCCACGCGGGGAGGACCCCTGTGCTCCTGGGCGAAACTGGCCCGGCTGTCAAACAGCCTCCAGTCCCCTCCTGGCTCTCTCCCTCAAGCACTGAAACGCCAACGCCCACAGACCGCCCCCAAAAACGCCTGTGCAGCCCCCCGCCCTACTGACTCCTTTAGCCTCCACCCCATTCCCAACAGATGTCTCCAGTCCTACCGATCCCTCCCTTGAACCCCTTAGCCCTGTAGAGCCCCTCCATCAGAGCCCCCTTCAGGCCCAATCCTAGCACACTCCTCCACTGGCACCCCTTCAAACTGGAGCACATATCCCTCATCACACACCCCTTAACGACGGCAGACCCCAAACCTGACACCCCCACCCTGAACCCTAAGCACTTTCCCACCATCGCAAACCGCCCCAGCTCCTGTAGCCTTTCTCCTCCAGATCTACCACTCCAGACCCCTCACCAACCCCCAAGGAGCAGCTCAGCCCGGCAGCTGCTTCAGCTTCTCTTTATTGATGGACAGTTGTGCTCTCCCACCCCAGGGCCCATCAGAGTGCTGGATGAGGGGGTGGCTCTGGAGTGGTGGGGGTACAAGACTAACACAGGAGACAACGCTGAAAGGGGAGCACGGGAAATACTGTGCATGGATCCAACACCTTTCCCCTGCCCCCATCCCTGAAACAACCAGCTGAGAAAGGCTGGATCTGCCTTGGATTGGGTCTGGGGAGGCGTGTGGCCATACAGGAGTGGGGAGTAGCAGCTTGCCTCGAGCAAGGAGGGGTCCAGCAGAACCGATGGCCACACAGTGCCTCTCCCCTTTCCCAAAACCCTACACCTGGGCCAGGGAAAGGGATATTTCACACCCCCAAGGACAGTCACCAGGAATAGGAGTCCCAGCAGCACACAGGAACCTCCTATGCTGACTCCAAAACACATCAAGGCAGGACTTTAACTACAGGGAGAAGTTTTTTAAAAAACTAAACACTTCAAGTATATTTTTTTAGTGATTTAAGGTCTCTTGCCCCTGCTGCTGCTGCACTGGGTGGTGTTTAGCAACCTACATCCACTCTAGGGACAAGGAGAACAGCGCAAGCGATGGCTGGTCTACTGCAAGGGGAGACAGAGCAGAGGGAGGGGAGTGGGTGGTGGGAGGGGAGTGGGGCAGGGGCAGGAAGGCCCAGTGGGCGCTCAGGGTACGGGCACCACACGCATGGTGTTGGTGTAGCCAGAGCCAGGGCGCCAGCCCGTCAGCACGATCACCAGGTCGCCAGTCTTGAAGAACCCTCGAGCTTTGCCTAGGAGAGAAGAGAGAGGTGTCAGCTCAGTCCCACCCTGTCTAGCCATGGGGCAACAGCGCTCATCACCCGCTCCTCAAGTCACCAAGGCTGCCTGTGCCACAACTGTCAGGGCTCCAGGGGGATATCAGAACTCCTCCTTCCTGCTGCCCACCCATCTGACACCCTTTGCCTCTGCTTTGGGGCTCTCTGGAACAGAGCTCAAAATTGCACAGTGCAGGATTTGCAGGGGATGCAAGATAGAGTCAACCCCACTTCGGCTTCCCTCGTCCCTCAGGAGCAGTGAGTGTCACAGTTCCAACACCCGCCACCGTAAACCCAACCTGACCGTCTGTTGTAAACTCCTTAAAGGCAACTCTGCCAGTCCCACCACTCCATTTCCCAACCGGACATGGTTCTGCTCATGCAACCACCACCCGTTTCCTGGCCGGATCCAGTTACCACACAGGCAGCCAGTTCCTCTCTTCCCATCACCAGTCCCTCCCAATCAGTGACCCTAAAGCACCCCTAGGTGCTCAGGGCCACCACATCCCAGCAGGGCCACGTTGCAGGGGAGGGGGAGCGGTGCCACTCACCAACATTCATGCCCAGGGTGACACGCAGGTCCACGTCCTCAGCCCAGGCGTCCTGGGCGGGGTCTTTGCAGAGCACGGGGAAGATGCCGCGGTACAGGTGGGCCTGGCGCGCCGTCTGCTCATTGCGGGTGATGGCGATGATGGGGGCCCGCGGGCGGTACCGCGACACCAGGTGTGCCGACCTGCGGGGAAACGGCCACCGTGGGGCTCCACACAGCCACCACACCTGGGAACGGCCTGGTGGAGCACAGCAGCCTCAAGGCCTGTCAGCCATGAGGGCTCCCCAAAACCCCTGGGGGGACATGACTAGTCTCCACAAGAGTCACTCACCAACCAGCTTGATGCTCTGCCAGACTCTCAGTTAGGCAACTGGGCAGATCACCACTGGCTATCCCTGCTGGCGGTGACAATCTCACCTCCCAGCTCAGCAAGTGCCATCAGGGTGTTTTGGTCCCTGAACAAGCCTTTACTTGTTTCTGTTGCTATGTTAGGGTGGCAAGGTGCCATTTATTCTGGCCTCTGCAAGCAGGCCTTGGCATCTCAACAGGGGTCCCTGAAAGTTCCCTGTTTTGAGGAGTTCCTGGTTTTCAGGGTGGAAAGAGCTGGTGCCAGCAGCACTGCCCAAAGCATACCAAGGAGGAATCCATCTGCCTCTCAGCCACCTGCTGAAGCCAGCAAACAGGCCAGTTCCTCCACATAGAGCTCTGCTCCTGCACCCCCACGGGAAGCAAATGCAGCAGAGGCCAAAATCTTTACTGGGAAGTTGGGCAAAGTCTTTAAAAAGCCTTAAAATAGCAGCAGCACAGCCTGGGTGGGGACTAGACTACAGCTTTCCTTTCTGTGAGCACTGCTGAGGGAGAGCATCCACAAACAGACAGATTCAAACTGCAAGGCTATGGCATCTGCAGCTCCATCTTTCCATCAGACATGCCGGTGTCTCCACCTGCTTTTGCAGCCTTGTTTAGTGGAGCCAAGCTCAGCAACACTTAGATGCAAAGCTTGCTGCTTAAAGCAGGGGCCAGCAGGCTGCTCCAAGCACCCAACCACACGTGCCAGCTCTCAGACAATCCTTCCCATACTGTCCAAGCCGCCTCCCAAGGGACCCGGGAGATTCAGGTACTCACAAGGGTTAACCAAATCCAATGCTAAAAATATTTAAATATCAGAGTTCAAATCTCTTTAAAAAGGTCAAGTGTAAGGTTGGAGCATATGACAAAGAAACATTAGAAGCACGAGGGTATCCAGAACATGGTGCTCATAGTTACCTCCTCATCTCTGCAGAAAGTAATTTTCTGCTCAAAATCGTTTTAAGCTGTACATTTTGGTGAAGGTCTCACCAGTGGTCCACATCTTCGGGTACGCAGCATACACAAGCAGATCTTTGCTGTTGCACTACTGTTTTGGCATGAATCCAGTGTGATAAATCCTGATTTCCTTTTGGAAAGTGGTCTGGGACTTATGGTCAGATATGCTTTGGGAGCAGGCAGCCCAGTTCCTCTAGATAGAAGAGCTGATCCATTGAGGCTTCTGCTCCCTCCCATTCCACAACTGGGAGAACAAGTCTCTGCTTGGCAGCTTTCAGAGTTGCTGGACAGAAATCCCAAACTACCTTGTTCCAGCACATTTTGCCTGCAGCCACTGAGCTCACCTGATGCCTGCCAGATGCCTGTCTGTGCAGAGAGATTACCTGCAGGCAGGCACAAGGAATCCCGGAAGAGGACATCTGCAACGTTTTCCATTTCTCTGCCTACCTATCCCAGACTGTGCAGTCTCTCTTCGCCCCTTGGGCTCAGGCAAGCAGGGCTGATGACTGCAAATCCAGCAAGGGACCAAGAATTTGGATGCTGCTACAAAAGGCCAAAGCCTTGGTAAAAAAAAAAAAATAAATTGTGCATCCACTGAACTTCTGTCTCCCTGTTACATTGATGATTTCTTGCCAAGAAGTTTGAATTGAAGCTGCAACACTTATTTTCCCTTGGCTCTTCCAGCTGGCGTCACTGCCACTCACAGCAGTAAAGGGAGGCTGGGCTCGGAGCTGGTGCCACGCTGGCAGAGGCAGGCCGAGGACTCTAGAGTGTAGGTGTGTCTGTCCATCCCCTGAGGAACCAGCACTGCAGGCACTGCCAGAACCTGACTCCACCAGTCTCTCAAAGGAATGTTTTTGTGATTCTCCTTCCCCCACACCCTGTCACACAGCAGGCTTGACCTGGGGGCACCTGTTCCCTCCTACCTTCCAGACTTGGTGAGGACAATAATGGCCCCGCTGCAGCACTTGAAGGACGCTTCCACAGCGCCAACTGCAGCGGCCTCAGTGGGGTCGCAGTTGAGGGGGGTCAGACGACGCAGTTCCTCAAACAACTGCCTGTGAAAGATGGCGGCTTCGGCCTCCCGGGCAATCTACAAGAGCAACACGCGTTCGGAGACAACACTCACGGCAGGCGCTCGGGCACGGGGCAGGGCGAGGTGCCCCAGCACAGGGTGCCACGTCTGTACTGCCAGCCTTGGACACTGGCATTGATCAGTGAGCCCAGACTGAGCTCACACCAACAGCACATCCCTGCAGAGGAACCACTCGATTCCCAAGGGTTCTTTTCGGAATGGCGGCACCTCACCCTGCCAAGCCCACACTCTGGTGACACTCATGCCAACTGCCAGGCACTCTCGCTCTGCTCCTGCCTGCTGGGGTCCCTCCCTGGCACAGGGTTCAGCTCACATGGCAGCGGTTACACAAGGTCGGCACGGGCAGCGAGCAGCTGGCCAAAGACTGCAGTGTTAAAGTGCAGCGTGTTTTGCCACGGCAAGGGCTGGCCCAAGCCCCCTCTCTGAGCCCTACCTGCCGGACTCGGTCAGGACTATCAGGGCTGCAGCTAGGCACTTAAAAGAGGCCTCCACCGCGCCCGCCGCCATGGCATCGGCAGGGTCCCTGTTGTTAACATTGAGGCGTAAAATCTCTTCGAACAGCTGACGATGGAACATTGCGGCCTCAGCCTCGCGCGCGATCTGCAGGCCCGAGTGGGAGGGAAGGAGGACAACACAGGAAAGAGAAGAAGGAAAGATATACCAGAGGAACGTGAGATCACATCAACTTGCTTAATTGTCATAGTAATGCATGCAAGAGGGTTTTAAGATGAAGCTGTGAAGCTTTTTGGCTCTCAGGTTTTGACTTTGCTAAATGCAACCCAGACCAAGATTCACCATACCACGGGACTGGCAAGTCCCAGTCACTGAGCAGGCATTCCAAACATGGCATTCTTATTGTATTTGGGAGTTCCAGCAGAGCAGGCAAACAAATTACTTTTCAAGGACCAGAACAAGCCAGTTCAGAGTCAGACCATGCTTTGTCATGGCTGCTTTTGACTTCCTCAGAATAGGAAGAGACTCTTATGCCACCTACCTGCCTGCCCATAGTCCTGCTTGCAATTCTTTAAGAGAGAATCTCTGGCTTCCTTCCCTAGGCTACCAACAGCACAGTGCTGCTGCAACAGTCTTCATGAAGCCAAGACACAAGCAACACTTTGAATGTCACTTCTGAAGGTGGGAGACTGTTCTCTCAGCCCTGTTACATTTAGTTTAACTTCAGGGTCAATAAAGATTTGGCTTATCTTGAGAACAAATAAAAGATTTCGTTTGAGAGCCAATAAAGATTTATTATAACTTGAGAGTCAATAAAGCTTCACATCTGAGTGGGATACCAACTTTCCTTTGGTAATAGGGAAATAAATAAGAACAAATCTTCGTTATAGGGTTGTCACAGTGTGGATGTTGGGGTGTTTGTAGCATGCCAGATATGGAGAGATGAGAGGGACAGAGGCACGACTAAAGGCTTTGTGTTCTGGCTAAGGATTGGCAACAGGTTCATCCCAGAATCCTGGGAATCATCACATTTAATCATCTTGGAAGGCCTGACAACCCAATAAAGAAGGCTTGCAGAGACTAGAAAAGCATGCAAAGGTTCATGATCTTCTCAAGGACAATTTTACCCAGTTACTCCACAAAGTGAGCAGCCGCTCCACAAAGCATAACAAGTTCATGTTAAATTAGAGACTGATGTGCCAGTGTAGTGAAAGCTCTAGAGTTAGAAAAATCAGAATTTTGCTACTCTAGTGTTAATGAATTATTTTATGTGATGCTGGGAATTATCTCTTCCAGAGTTATCAGTTTAAGCCAAAGTAGTTAAGTATCTTAAGTCTAAATATAACAGGACACAGGCGGCAGGCCGGAACAGCAGGCCAGTGCCAACCTGTCCTAAAGCATTTTGTTACCGCTGGATTTAGATAAAAGAGAAGTATTTGCATCACAACACTTACTCCAAAGGCAGGAGCTGGAAGCCTGGCAGTTTATTTTCTGCTCCTCGTACAAAGGCAGCAGCTCCATGTAACATAGAGAGCAAACCTGATTTTAGAGGGAAGTCTGCACTCCCCATGTGTAATGTAACGTGGGAATAATACAGGTGTCTGCTTTGACAGCGGCCACAGAAGGGCACAGCAATCCTTAATTTCACCCCACAGCTGGATCTGCTCAGACAGGAATAGCTATAGAGGGTTTCCAGTTGGTGCACGGGTGGAGATACCAGGGAGGTGGGAAAAAGGAAAATGGAGAGGCCGTTTAAACCTTGGTCCCATCAGGCAGCATAGCACAGCCAGGCTGGGCTTGGAAGTGTGGATCCAGGTGTGGAAAGGGAAGGATGCCCACCCCATCTACAGCAATCAGCCTGCCCAGTATTTGGAAGTTTACTACTGCCCACTTCAGATGGTAACAACCACCTGCTCCAGCCATGCTGCAGATCCCCAGACCATGGTTAGCTCAGAGGAAAGATCCTCACTGTACTGGCATACGCTCCTACCATAAGAGTTGGCACCTTGCTGCCTGGAACATATTCTATTTAGTCAATCTGTATTTCAATTTCTGCAGTGTTAAAACCTTCAGTGCTTCTCCAGGGGCCCTGGTGAAATGAACACCATGCCCAGGTCAGTAGAAAGAGGGAAGCACATGCAACAGATCCTTAAATCAGGCTACAGGTACGACACAACCTGCTCAGATCACAGAATCCATGCCAGGATGGAAACCCAGGTGTGTAAGGTTTGCTGCAGCAAGTTCCCAAGTCTTGGTAGGCAGTCAATCCCTATGATTTAGGAGTTGGAAAAGGAGGGAGAAGCTTTAAGGTGCACTGAGCCTTCGGCCTGTAAAGGAGCACCACTGCCCAGTGATCATAAGTAGTACTATTTTGCATTTGCCTCGTGCAAAAAACACCACTCCATATTGAGGTAAAAGATGTAACACACTGCAAACAAACACTGGCTGAGTTGAATAACATATAGAACCTGAATTGCAAATAAAACTTGTTAGAGTTAAAACTTGTGAGTTACCACTGCTGTAATTCACAGTACTGGTAACTGGGGAGCAGCAATGCTCACAGGTACTTGACATCAGGCTTTTATCAGCTGAAACACGAACTTGAAGCAGAGCAGAGTTTTCTGGCAGTTCAGGCATGTAAAAATATGGTGCTGTCAGTACTCATGCAACAAACCCCCCAACCCCCAGCACACAGCAGGTGCTGAATGCAACAGTGCTGTAAATCACCCACAGGAGCCTCCCCACCCCCTCCCCCATGCAGGACTCAGCCAAAACCTTTCATTATCTATAGATAAACTGCTTAAAGCAGCTCCTTGATCCCACAGAAGTTTAAGGCATTTAATATGCCACTGCAGTAGGACATTGGAGGGAATTTCTGTCAAGGTAACAGCAAAAAGAAATGGGAAGTTTTATATCTCAGCATTGCAGAGCAGCTCTCAGCTCTGCTTGGCAAGTTTGGAGCACACCAAGTGAGTCCAGGCCCTCAGGACCACGTTTGTTAATAAAATCACACACAGTAGAGTGTGCATAAAGAAATGGCTGCTTTAGGCAGCCGGGTCCATTTAGGCCTTTGAGTGGCCAGCTCAGGTGGCCAAGAGCAAGGCGGTGTCCCTGTCCCCAGCAGGGCAGGGCAGTACTCACAGCGTGCTGCATGCGCACAGCCTCGAGGGGATAGTCTCCCTTGGCTGTTTCCCCCGAGAGCATGATGCAGTCTGCTCCGTCCAGGACGGCGTTGGCCACGTCGCTGCCCTCAGCACGTGTCGGCCGAGGCTTCTTGATCATGCTTTCCAGCATCTGGGAGAGAACAAACCCACAGGCATCAACACACTGCCACAGGAAGCAGCTGCACTTCAATACTCCTTGTGGCTCGGGCACAAAGTGGGATGCACCTAAGGACTCCAGGAGCTCTCCATGGCTACGGAACAGAGTGGGGGTCCAGTTCCTAAACTAGCTTTGATTTAAAGCCTCCACCAGGTAAGGAAAACAACCCGTTCCATTTTATACCCATTCTGCATTTACCCCTTTTCCAGGGAGATTTAAGCCACACAACGTCTCAGACAAAATACTCCAACTTCCACTTTAACTCCTCAGCACAAGAAACTCAGAGCTCTTTAGAGCAGAGTGTGGCATTAGGCATTATGGAAAGCTCAAATGCAGTCATACATTCTCAAATTTGGGAATTTTATCATCTAGAAATCACAAAGAGCAGTGTCTGCACCAGTGAAGTCACCTTCTCAGAGCACAAGATTTCAAATGCTTTAGACAACATGTACAGGGTAGTAAACTAAACAGTTAACTCCACCAGCTTTCTAAGCATCCCCACTTAAAGGAGTGGAACACGGAACAACTTTCCATGAGGTTAGTACTTCCTAATCCCTTTCCACACCCCGAGTCTGGCCAGCTCTCCTGTGTTCCTCAGGTGCTCAGCTTCCCCCCAGCTGGAGCTCACCACTTATTTAAATACGATTTGCTTCACCCACGGGACATTGCCTGAGGCTGTGTTCCAGTGGCATTTCTGTAGTAATACAGGAAAAAGGAGCATATGCCACTGTAAACCCAGAACCTCATTCAATGACTACTGTCTAACGATAGTCTTCACTTCCATAGCCTGTGTGCAGAGCAAGGGCAGCCAGGAAACCAGTCCCCCCAGTTCTTTAGGACTGTGCACATGGATCCCTACCACTCCCAAAAACAAGGAGATGGATCCCATACTCAGTTCCTTCTGAAGCTGCAGTGTGGATACATTTTCTAAGATACCTGGGAACCCCAGCAAACCTTCCTGTTCTGGCAGAGATGCGCTACCACAAGATGCCAAGGAAAAGCATGTGCCATTTTTCCCATGAATTTGGAAGGTCAGCCCCAAAGGCTCATTACCACGTGATGTTTTGAGGTGTATAATCTCTGGCAAGAGGTCCCATAATCTAACTGGAGAAGATCTCAAACACAGGAATGCCCCAACATGAGATTTAGATATGAACAAAACCTCTCTGCATCTCACTCTTTCACCAATGTCATCAAGCCATGGCTGCCCTCCTGGCCAGACTCTGGCAGTGAGGAGCCAAAGGTAGTGCTTCCAGTACCTGAGTGGCACAGATGATGGGTTTGCCAGCCCTGTTGCAGCGCCCAATCATCATCTTCTGGGCAAGGAAGACTTTTTCAGCCGGGATCTCAATTCCCAGGTCACCTCGGGCCACCATAATGCCATCGCTGGCCTCCATGATCTCATCAAACCTGACAGCGAGAGAAGAGCTGTGTTATCCCATTTGTTCTGCAAAGCACCTTCCCATCTGTCTGTTCCCCTCTGAAGGGAGCACACACGCTTTTCATCGGCTCTTTGGGCTCCTGCAACGCCAAGGAAGGAGGAAGAAAACCAGGAGCAAGGCATAGCACGTATTCAGTGCTACACAAAGCTGTCTGAAGCTACAAAAAGGGAGTGTGAGTTGCTTTATTTCCGTGTAACAAACCCAAGGCATCCTGTGCACAAAGCTCACCTGCGCACACCCTCATGGTTCTCGATCTTGCTGATGATCTTGATGTTCTTTCCCTTTTCCCCCAGCACCTTCCTGACAGCGTGGACATCAGAAGCCTTGCGGATGAAGGAAGCAAACACCATATCCACGTTCTGCTCCACACCGAATTTGAGGTCCTGAATGTCCTTCTCAGAGACAGCAGGCAGGTCAACAGCAGCGCCGGGCAGGTTCACGCCCTTCTTGCTGCCGAGCATGCCGCCGTTCTCCACCTCAGTCATAACATAGTCCTTCCCTGAAACACGTGTTCCCATGGTCAGTGTTTATGGGACAGCTCCTGCTACCACTCCCACACCACCTCCCTGCCTGGGAACTGCAGTGCCAACAGAGGCACACGCGATAAAAAGCACATCCCATCTCTTCAGAGCATTTCTGTACCACATGAGCTTGCAGTTTACCCTTGAGAATATGACAAATTGGTCAAAACAACTTCTAGGCTGTTCCTGGATAAGATATCAGCTGTTCCCTGCAGGAGCTTGAGATTGCTTCCCCCAAGAAAAGCAAGAAGGTTGCAGTTTTGCACACAGAGTCCTGCAACATCAAACTGAGCACCCCAAAAGCCTCACCTTCCACTCCCTACGAACTCACAGATTGGAGGCTTGAGGCTAGAGCCGTTTAGGCAGCACTATAAAGGGAGTATCACGGAAGTAACCTTGCCTCTACCTTACCAGTTAAAACTAGTTCTGTCTCTAACTACAAAGCCCAGGGTCTGTGCTGTAAAACTAGTTAAATCCTGCTTTAAGGGCATGAGTTAGCCTGGCTGATCATGAACAGTGGTATGGCCTTACCACATATTCCCCTTTTGAGGATGGGGTTTAAATGCCAGCCCAGTGAAACCCAGCTGAAGTCAGTTTTTGCAAGGTTCCTACACTTGATAGAGAAATTCAGCTTAAAGTCTCACTACACCATCAAGAACTACATTCTCCTTTCTTCAACACACAACTGCAAGCTAAAAAACAATTACTGGATGAAAGCATAAGTATGTCCTAAGGAAAACTCGAACAAGCAGAGCTGAAATGGCTGTTACCCACCTTTCTCCCTAACCACCAAAGAAATCAGACCATCATCCACGTAGATTTTGCTGCCA
The DNA here is from genome assembly GCF_009819655.1 of Sylvia atricapilla. Classification (NCBI taxonomy): domain Eukaryota; kingdom Metazoa; phylum Chordata; class Aves; order Passeriformes; family Sylviidae; genus Sylvia; species Sylvia atricapilla. Next base: position 17,733,219 of record NC_089152.1, read on the forward strand.
ACTTCTACAACTTTGGTGAGATTCTTGTAGTCCAGCCAGAGGGTGTTCTCATCACAGTTCTCCATGAAGGCATCATCCAGGGTCACTTTGAGCTGTGCGCCCTTCTTCAGCTCCACTTCTGCTGTGCCACTCTGTGTGACAACAAAACCAGTAAATACCAGCACACCACCACCTCCCAGCCTGCAGCAGTTTGTCACAACTTTTGGGAGGTGGTTTGTTACCTTGTTTCCTATGATATTTTTTTGTTTGGAAACGGCCACAGGCTTAACACAGTATCAAGTCTCTATGTGGTGAAAAAAAGTGGGATAAAAAAAAAAAGGCAACTTACTCCCTTAATGAGTCCAGTTCGGATTTCAGGTCCCTTGGTGTCCAGTGCAATAGCCACAGGTCTGTAGGTGATGGGATCAGAGGCAAAGCTCTCTGTGGCTTCTCGCACATTCTTGATTGTCCCCTCGTGATACTGGCAACAACAGAAAAAAGATGGAAATGTTAAAGCTGGTTCTACTCTGCTGCTCACAGAAAAAAAAACCCTGTGCACCCCAGAGGGTGCCCAAGCTGACAGTTCTGCTGAGTTTCAGTTCTACCTTCAAAATTTAACCCACACAAAGCTTCCAGTAAAGCAGAGTACAAGGATACAAGGGCCATGAAGGTGGAGTCTGGAAGTTAACTGGTGTGCCCTTAGCTTTAATTCCGGAAGGACAACTCAAGGAGACAGTCCCAAGGTCTGGCTGAAGTGGTTTTCCATGAGGACACACATGTGCCAACTGAAGGTGGCTCACCAACCAACAGGCCTTTAGGAGGAATTTTTCCAAAAGCTTTCCTGAATACCTGCCTGTTTAACACACCACAATATTCACAGCACCAGCAGCTGGATAATTGTGTGCATTGAAAGACACCTGATGGCAGAAGAATGTCACAGTGCAACACACAGCTGTGCTCCTCCTCCCACCAGAGCAAGGGAAGATGCCTCTCCACATTGTCAGCTCCCACACACACTTCCAGCCTGAGCCACTATCAGTCCTGCAGGTGGACAGGCTTTTCACTCTTTGGCCTAAATTCCCACAGATAAAAGATTTGCTAAAAGAGTGTTATCCATGTAAATATTTACAGGTTATTTCCAGAGTCAAAGCAATCACAGACAGGAGTTCAATACTCCAGCACCGACGCCTGGCTTCCAAACCTTGTTTGCAAGAGCGTTTTGCTAAATGTTGCTAATTTTGTAACTGTAAGGTATTTTTGTAAGAAAATCCATCCCAGCTCCCTCAAATGTGGTACAGATGGCCAGCAGATCAGTTTACTTTACTTGTTTAAACAACACTAAGAGATAACCTTAACTACTTACAGGTAGTAGGAGTTGCGTAACACCTGACAGGCTTTAGCAGGTAAGACATTTCCTCTCTGTGCCACATGGACTGATGGAGTTTGACCTGACTCACCTGGAACACCCGTTTCCCTCGTGCCACTCACTCACTCCAATGCGAGCACTCCACACTGACTTCAGTGTCCTGGGCATGATAAGCCAGCACCAGGAAGCTGAGGCCGGAAAAAGCTGTGCTGAAGTTCACATGTGTGCCCTCAGCCAGAAATACCTAACAGCTGATAACTCTTTATAGCAAGAAAATGAGTCAGTTTATTGACTGAATGTGCAAGCTGGCCCTGACCCTTCCGGGCACTGCAGCGCAGAAAACACCCTGACAGTGCCACAGCACTTATCTGAACCCAATCATCAGGGAATTTTCCATTTTAGTTTGATATCAAGGACTAACTGGCTCCTAGGGAGTCTGATTTCTGAAAAGTTACACATGCAGAACAGGAATGCAGGCAGAGCCGGAGATAAAAGCCACTTTTATTCAGTGTAAAAGGGAGCCAGGCAGGTGCTAAAGCACCTCTGTTAAAGCTCGAGCCCTGGTAAATACTTTAGGGTGGAAATGAGAACTGAAGCACTTGTGACAAGATGGAAACTCTTGGGGGCTTCACTGGAAATTGGGACATTTTTGAGGAGTCAGGAGGGGACACAAACGTAGGACTGGCTATGGCAGATGGTCACACTGCAGGCAACAGCAACACCAGAGCCTGCAGTCCGCTGTGATGGTGTGAAATGTACAGTTAGACCTCACACAAAGCAGGAATACCTCAGCCAAGCTCATGGACCACAGCAACTGGGCAGTAACAACGTGAGAATTCCCAGTTTTAGCCTGGCCACCAACTCCCTGACATGTCACCTGGCCCAAGAGCCACCAAGCCGCAAGGATTTGACTCCTGGGACAGTTACTCCACACTATTCTTTCTCCAGGCTGATTTCCCAACTGCAGTGCATGCACTGACACTACCCCAGGGTGGTTAGTCATGGTCTGATGGTTGACCACAGTTAAGTATCAGCCCTTTCGATCCTGACGTGGCCCTGTGCCTATTAAAGGCCACCAGGGTGAGAGGCCAAGCTGTTACACGCCAGGAGGCTCATGGGTCACTAAGTAAAGCCACCTACAGCTGCTACTGGGTGACATTTTGAAAGCTGGAAAGCAGCCAAGGTCAAAAGAAAAAAAAAAAAAAAAAAAAACCTCAGCAGAATGGGATCCTCAGCCCCTTCAGTACCACTGAGGATCTCAGCTATTAATAGCAATAAGGGCTTGACTGTCATGCAGTGTTGATTTCTTTTGACCTTATTCTTCTAAGCTCACCATACCATGTCCCAAGCTCCATGGTGGGACCTTCCAGAATACCAGGAACACACCCAGAGCAGCTGGTTAAGCAGAAAACCCAGGAACCCATTCTTCCCACTGGGAACAGTAATTACATCAAATCACTAATAACAGATGCCTTTTGATCAGAGTTCTTCGTTGATTGTCTGCTTGCGAAATCCCCAGCAATGGAACAAGAATTGAGATTAACTGATAGCGTGACCTCCTGCAGAGGTGCAAAACAGGGACAAGTCTTCTCAGCTTCTACTGCTCACCGGGAAGCAGCAGCAGGATGTGAGGAAGAACTGAAGGATTTCATGGCAAGCAGTTGGCATACAGTGTTAAATACCAGTTACCTGGCTCCCCACTACAGGGCAGGGTGCAGAATTGAATTACTTTCAAAATGGCAAAAGAAAATACACTTTAGTGTTATCAACAGTGAGGCTCAGTATGTACAACCAGCATGCTTTCTCCAAAAGCAGTTATTTGATCTTCCCACACCAAGGATGGTCTGCATGAAGCAGGATTTCCCTTATTCCTGGGGGACAGGATCAGCAGACACACAGGGGCTGTAGCAGCTCAGACCCCACCCTTACCTCATGGGTGCCATGAGAGAAGTTGAGGCGGGCAACATTCATTCCAGATTTAATCATTTCCTTCAGTTTGTCCACAGAGCGGGAGGCCGGGCCTAGGAGGAAGAAACAGTTTGAACATTAACTAAAGAAAAATAATGAGGTAACCCACACAGACCAGGCTATTTCATGTGGAAGAGAAAAGGTAAACGGATACAGCATTGCTCAGTGCTGCAGAGGCAATTACTGTTTTAACTTGCCCACAGAATGCGGCAGAACCCAAGCGATTCCCATTTCCCTGGATACTGGATTCACTCCCAGCAGTAACACAGGTTAGGCAAACATGGGAAAGTCATATTCCTTCACCACACAGCTTCAGCCCTGGCAAGGGATGAAAGCCAGATCCCTCTCACAATTTCCTCAATAAGTTTCACCAAGGTGTGGGCTCCTAGCTGCAATTCTCTCCTATCTAGGAATGGCGTACCAATGGTGCAGATGATGCCGGTGTTCCTGGCGATGGTTGGCTCCGAGTCGATGTCCAGGCGACACATGTGCTCCAGGAAGGTGTCTGCCATGGCAGCGTGCAGCTGCTGGGTCTGAATGAAAGCGGTCCCTGCATCATGGTGCTTCGACATGGTTGCTCGATTCCTGTGTCTGGAAGGGAAGAAAGCAGTGCCAGGTTTGGCAATCACCCACCCCAAATTGCCCATCAAGCAGAGACACCAAGACAACCATGTGATGAATATGGAGGTAACAAGAAAGCTGCTACTGGGTCAAACTAACTTTATGTTCCTATTTGAGAGTCCTAACAGGCAAGGTACATTTCTATTTCCATGTCATCCCCCACATGGACCACCCAAAGCTCACCTGCCTTCTATGCAGATGTTCCCTTCATAGCTTCTCTTCATTGCCAGTCTTCCCTTGGAGCTACACAACGCAACAAAATTCAAGCACTTGAGTGCGCAGGCAGAGGTTCTGCCTACTCCCTCCCAGCTCTCCACTCATTTCTCCTACAGGCCTCAACTGCACTTCCCATCCCACTTGGGACTGGGGCAGCTCAGCGCTGGCGTGACTGCGGCACGCCTGGACACGGGCAACCTTCTGCCCAGGAGCACCTAATCACGGCAAAGTCCGCATAAGCCTAAACCCCATCCTTTAAGCCTGGACAAGGAAGTAGACTTGAGTTGATTAAACACAACACTTTGGCAGAGAACACGTAAAAGGCGGAAGAATTAATACACTTAAGTCTCTCCTTGATTTAAGATGCTGCAGGTCTACTACCCCATCCCCTCCACTCCCCTTCACACACAGCACTAGAAATTTATGATAAAGTTTAAAACCGGTTGTATTTTTCAACATTTGGGTTTATAAAACCTCTCTGAACTCAGGTTGTTTGCCTCATCTGGACTAGAGAGTCCCTACAACAGCAGGACCAACCTATTCTCCAGGAACTTACCCTTTGAAGAGGAAGGTGAGCTAAAGCTTAACAGTCCACTGGGATGGGAGGACACTCATTTCAGAGCAGTGCCTGTGCCCCAGGCATTTCTAATTGGAATAATTTTGTTCTCAAGTAGTAGTGGCAGCTCAAAGCTTTCTCTCTTGGACCTGCCCAGGCTAAAATCCCGGCATTACAAAAGAGTGATGCAAGGTGGTGGCTATTAGCATGGGCAAATCACTCATTTTGCCTTTAAAAATTGGTTTAACTTCAAACTCCATGCCCTGGGCACACAGGTGACACTCAGCAGGCACAAGCTGCCTTTATCTCCAAGATGCGCTTATAAAAACATGGGCTGGGCTAAAACCTGGGACAGAGCAGGAATAATGCTGGGCTTTTGTTCTGTCTGCCCCAGGCAGACAAAGCCCACCAATAAACGGCAGAATGTTGTGAGGGGCACACACCAGCCAGCTCAGCACATCCAGCTTTGACACAGAGGCACCAATAAACCCAAAAACTCTGCCAGAGCTGGCAGGACTGAGCACAGTGAAGGGCAGACCATGCCTTGCCAGCCTACCCAGTGTCACAGCAGCTCTGCTGCCTGGCCCTGATGCTCCTCCCCTGCTCCACAGCCCTTCCTCATGTACGTGCAGATCCTCTCGCAGGCAGCCCTGACTCACCCCCACTGCGCTGCCATGCGCCGCAGAGCAGCCAGGCCAGCAAAAACCATAATTTGACCTGGCAAAGCCTCTTTTCCCTCAGCCCTGCCAGAACCTGCTGATTCACCGGAGTCACTACAAGAAAGTCTGCCCACATAAAAAGCCCAACAAAGTCTCATTATTATAGGAAAACCCTCTGGTCAGTCTCAAAACATTGTGTTTCAGCCCTCTAACACTTGCCGTTGCACCCTCTGCACTTGCAGAGCAGTGTCAGCTTCCTCAAATGCCAAAAAAAACAAGCCTTTGCTGGGAAATCACCTCCACGCACAGGGAAACAGGTTTGCACAGCTTCTAGGAACAAGAGGAATACTGAACAACGGTACCCTAACACAGAACTGCAGCCAGAGCACAACTTGCAAATTTATAAAGAAATAGTCAAAAAGTGAATTCTCCCTGCCTCATGGAAATCCCCCACCCACTCAAGTCATTTGCAAATATAATTTTAACACCCTTGAAATCTTTATAAAGAGAAAGGAAAAATTCACTTTCCAGCAGTTCAGAGGGCTCAGAAAAATCAACTGCAGACACAGTGACCTTGTCCAGGGGCGAGAGCAGAAACGCAGGAGCCAGAAAGTATCCCAAACACCCATCTGTCCACAGCACCGTGCCCACGACCATTAAGAGTCTTTTTGATACTCCCTCCTGCCTTCTATCAACGTGCATTTACAAGGCATTGACTGAGTTTTACTGGAATAACCAGTCTCATATTTATAACAGGAATGCCTGGCATTTCCCACTACTCCGCTTTTTTTAACATCAGAGGAGCAAGGACTTTAAGGACACCAGAAAACACAGAGCACTCAGTCTGGGCAGAGTGAGGAAAGGGGGGCTGAGCAATATTCTACAATGCCTGAATGTTTCCAGCACTGAATAAACCTGAATTCATTCCTCAAGGAATAACGATTAAATCCCCGCATTTATTACTTGGCCTGCCCATGCTTCAGGCAGGATGTCCCAACGGTGTCTGGTATCTCCCACAGCTCCTGAATATTCCAGACTGAGCCATCTGAGGTCGAGACTGGCTTTTACTGTAGCCAGGTGATAAATTCCAGCCAGCTCATCCCCATAGGTTAGATGAGAGAAAGGCTAAAATCGCGGTTTCTCTGGCTATGCCCCTTGGGGATGGAGAAAGGAGAGGGAGCGGCAATCCCCACCCAGGCAATCCCCATGCAGGGCCAAGTCTTTGCTGTTACTGGTGACAAAGGGAAGTAGAAACTGCAGCAGGGGCTGTCCCCAGGCCTGGGCGGCAGAGCTGTGTCACTGCCTGCAGGAATTCCATCCAGGAGGCTCCCAGGGGGCGATGATTCAGGATTTACTGGTCAGCCTCACTTACACAACCTCATGGATGCTGTAGAACAAGGCTGCTCATGCCCAGTGGCAGAAATGGTTTGAGTTAGTGCTCAGGGCAGGGTTATGAAACCAGGCAGGCCTTCAGATTGCCAAAAAACAACGAGAAAAACATCAGCCTTACTCATTCCAGAAGCTAAAGGCATTTAAGAACAGAGAAATGCAGCTCTGTAGAGAAGCAGGTTTTTACCCTGACCTGGCATCCCCTCTCCCAGCAAGGGAGGACAGCACATTCCTGCCAGGCAGCTGGAGCCAGAGATGGTGTCTCGCCGTTTGGTAAGGACAAAATGGCCACCCCAAAATTCCACCCCTTTTCTGCAAGGCTGGATGGAACCCAGGAGCCACCACCTGCTCCCGGCTGGCCGATCCTCTCCCCAGCATTGAGCTGCGGATCCGCGGGAGGAGAGACCCACAACGGAGGTGCCTCTCCAGCTTTTTGGCAATGGGGAACAGGAAGGTCAGGCTGGCTCGGCACCTTCCCTCTGTGCTGCTGGCTCAGCCGTGCCTTTGCTGAGCTTCCCCTCCCTGGAAGGCTTAACTGAAAAAATAAAGAGGAGGTGGCAAGCATCGGAAGTTTGGTGACGAGAAAGATTTATCTCGAGGGTATTTGTAGGACACACCTACAGGCTTAACCTTGCAGAGGACAAGGAGCCTTTCGGCTTGGCAAAAAACACCTGGCTGCCTTCAGGAAAGCTGTAAAAACCTGTTTTACACGATAAAAGAAAGCTTGGGGGGTTTCTTTTCACATTTAACTAGGCAGAAGTGTAGACCACCGTGCTGCAATCCCCACTCCGGGATGGAGATTGCTGCACGTGGCTGTGCCCCGGTACTGCAGCCCCATTCCCTACGTGCCATCCATCACCACCCGCTGCGGCTCCATCTTCCCCCGGGAGAACAACGGCCAGGCAGGAGATAAAGGACCAAGCACGTGCTCCAGCCGGCCTGGGAAATGTCTTGTCCCCATCCAATTAAATTATCAACTTGTTGGGCGGAAAGGGAATTAAGGCTGGCGGTGGATCACTCGGGCTAACTGCAGTAAACGAAGGTTTTAATAATAGCTTTAGATAGATAAAAGAGTAGTTAATAAAAAAAAAAAAAACAAACACGCAGGCTGCTGCAGACTCTCCAAGCTCTTTATGCAGTGGAAGAAGTTTCTCAGAAGGGTTTCAGGCAGAAGTCCCCAGTTCAAGCACGTGGCTCGCAGCATTGCTTACTACCTCGCATAAAAACCTTTTGCTTAATCCGGTGATGGGCTGGAAACCTGCTGGCATTAACCCATCCAACTTTTTCATATTAGCCAGAATTCTGCTCTATAAACGGGATTTTGGGCATGAAATTACACTCTTCAGAGTTTTATTGTTGAGTTTTGGTTTTTTTCTATTAAGCACAATAATTGCAAAAGTCCATGGATGTGTCTGAGTAACCAAAAACCTCTTTGTCATCGCACCTTCGAGCCAAGGCAAGTCACGATGAGCAGCAGCAGTAAAGTTAACACTTTAACGTGACAAAAACCTCCATAAAACACTGATTTTTTTTTTTTTTTTTTTTTTGTTAACCTGGGCCTCGCTGATACAGAGTTGCCTTATCAGAACAAAGCAGGTTTTTAGAGATTGCGGTCCACTTTTAGTAGTCTGAGGAGACAGTCGGGAGGTTGCCATTGTCCGCCGACAAAAGCGCTATTCATGCCCTGGTAGCTCTACAAAGGGGGTTTAAACACGTTTGAGAGGTTTTCACAGTTCAAGAAACTGTCCAAATCAGTCGGACGTGTTTAAGCAGCCATAATTACGAGAGAAGACTAATTCAGAAGGGGCCTTCTCTTCCCCGAGGGGCAGGGAAGAGGCTGCAGCATCAGTGCTGGGCGCAGTGAGCCGGACGCTGATTTAGGCTGATGCCTTTCGGGGAACTGCCGGCTCTTACGTGAGTGCAGGCAGACAGGGGGGGCGGCCTAGCGCCTCGCTCCGTCTGCCTCTGACTCAGCCTCCCAGCAGCTCCACCGGCACTGCCCGGCCAGCAGGAACCGGGCGGCAGCCGCAGCGGCGCCCCACGCTCCGCTAGACGGAACGACGGCAGGGCACACGCGGGGCTCCCCGCTCGTGGGTTCCTCACTTTATTCCCGCACCACAGACAGGGCCCCGCCGCCCCCCTCGCCCGGAGTGGCCATTTCCCGGTGCGGGCCGCAGGGAGATGCTCGGAGCGGGCGTTCCCCGGCGCGGGATGGGAAGGGATGCTCGGGGCGGGCGATCCCCAGCGCTGTGTCACGGGGGGATGCTCGGGGCGGGCGATCCCCGGTGCGGGGTCTCGGGGGGATGCTCGAGGAGGCAGAGGGAGGGGACGCGGGGCTAGGACCACCGCCGGCCACGTGGTCAGCGCCGCGTGCCCCCCGCGCGCCCCCTCCTCAACCGCCCACAGGGCGCGGGCCCCCTCCCCTCAGCCGCCGCCCGAGGGGACCCCCTACCCGGCAGCGGAAACGTGGGGATAACAGCGGTACCGGCGCGGCCGGCCCCACCGCTCGCCGCCCCACAGGCCGCCGTTACCTACCGCTGTTCAGTCACAACTCCGACTCGCCCTCTCGGTCCGAGCGCCGCCGCCGCTCTGCACACCGCCCCCACGCCCCGCCAAGGTGATCCCAGCCGGCCGAAGCACCGCCCCCCCGCGGATCCCTCCGCCACCCGCTCTGCCGGGAGTCACAAGGGCGGGGAGCCGGGGCTACTTTCACGGGCGGACGCACAAAGCACGGAGGTGATGGCATGAGTCACAGCACGCGCCCGCCTGGCCAATGAGGAGATGGCACAGCCGCCGCGCGCGAGGAGGGAGAGTGGCCGCGCCTTAAAGGGACCGCGGCCCGACACGGTGCTCTTAAAGGGACCGCGGCCCCAAACTCACATCGAGCCCCCGCAACTCACACTGACAGCCCCAGCTCACACCCACCGTCCAGCTCACACCTCAGAGGCCACTCACTCTGGGGGGGGACAGCGGCTCTGGGTGTTTTTGGAGGGTCCTGAGACCTTCCAATGGGAATGCTGGGGACCAGTGTGGACTCTGTAGTGGGGCCACGAGGACACTTTACTGGGGACACTGAGGACACGAGGCTGGGAGATGTTGGCGACATGGTGCTGCAGACGCTGAGGACACTATGCTGGGATCAAGGAGAGAGAAGGCTAGAGATGCTGGGGACACTGTGCTGGGCCATTTTGGCCACTTTCCCAGCTGTGTGGGGACCCAACATGGACACCATATTCCAGATCCATGAAGGCCCTTGGCTGGTGATAGTGGGGACCCTACGCTGGAGATACTGGGGACACGGTCCCGGAACCGTGGGGACCTTTTGCCGTTGACCCATGACAGTGGCTCCACAGTGGCATCGTGGTGACACTAGGGACACGCCATTGACACAGGGGCCTGCCACACAGACCCTCTGCTGGACTGTAGGACACTGTAACAGCCATTTGGGGACCCAAAATGGTCACTGTATGCCGGGACCACCAAAGAGTCCTGAACCGGGTGCATTGGGGACCCTGTGGTCCATGAAGGGGACCGAAAATGGTCACCCTGCGCTGGGGGGCAGCGCTGGTGCCCCGTACTGGAGACACTGTGAACTCTGTACTGGGGGCATTTGGGATACTGTGCTGGGAACACTGTGGACCCTGCCCTGAGGACACTGGGGACACTGGGCTGGGCTGTGGGAGCACTGTGACAGACATGGAGGAGACCCAAAACCGTCACCCTGTGCTGGGGACACGGGACCTGTGCTGGACCACGGGGTCACTGTGGGGGAAACCCGCAATGCCGGGACAGGGACATCCTGCGCTGGGGACACCGGGGATGCCATGCCGGGGCCTCTGAGGATTCTCCGTGTCCCCGCCATGGCGCCGCCCGGCCCTCAGGGCTCCGGGGGTCCCCGGCGGTGACGTCATGGCGGCGCCGCTGGGTGACGCGGTGCGGCGGCCGTGACGTCAGGCCCGGCCCCCCGGCAGCATGGCGGCCGTGCCCGCGCCGGCCGGCCCGCGCTGACATGGTGAGGGCCCGGGGCCGCGGAGGGGACACGGGGACACGGGGACACGGCCGCGGGGGAAGGGCGCCCGCGCAGGGGGCGGGACGGGCTGCGGGCCCCGGGGCGGGGCAGCGGCCCTCGGTGTGTCCCGGGGTGCCCCGGCTGGCGGCCGCCATGGGCTTGGGGAAGGAGGAGGGACCCCCGCGTGGCGATCGGCCGGGCATCCCTCGGCAGCTCCGTGCGCAGTCCCTGTCCTGCTCCTCCATCCTGCCCCTCCATCCCGCTGTTCCCATCCTACTGTCCCATCCTGCTTCCCAATCCTGCCGTTCCATCCTGTTCTCCCACATTCTTCCTCCATCCCTCTGTTCCCATCTTGCTCCCCCATCGTCTTGTTCTCATGCTGTTCTCCCGTTCCAGTGTCCCCATCCTGCTGTCTCCATCTTGCTCCCCATCAAGCTCCCTGATCTCACTCCCCCATCCCGCTGTCCCATCCTGTTCCGCCATCCTGCACTCCCATCCCGCTGTCCTCATCCTGCACCCCTCTAATCTGCTCCCCCCATCCTCACTCTGCCAACCTGCTCCTCCATCCGACTGCCCCCCCAATTATTTCTCCCATCGTGCTCCCCCCATCCCGCTGCCCACATCTCAGATCCACATCCTGCTGCCCCCAAACACTTCCCCCAACCCCTGTCGTTCTCCCTGTCCTACTGCTCCCCCCAAACTGCTTCCCCAAATCGTTCCCTCGATCCGCTGCCCTCAACCCTTCACTCCAGAACCATCTCCCTCAGTTTGCTCCGTGCTAATTCCCTCCCTGTTAATGTGCTCCCCCAATCCCTTCCCAACCCTGTCCCCCATCCCTGCTGCCTCCCAACCCTGTGTCCCCAGGACCTCAAGGGCCAGTACTGGACGGACGATGACTCCGATGGGGACAATGAGTCCGAGGAGTTCCTCTATGGCGTGCAGGTGGGTGCTGGGTCCCCCCGGTGCCCAGGAGCCCCCAGCCCGAGGCTGATCCCAGGCCTGGGGCTGCCTGTGGGGGCTCTGGGTGTGATGTGGGCGCTGTGCCGCAGGGGACCTGCGCCGCCGACCTGTACCGGCACCCGCAGCTGGACGCCGACATCGAGGCCGTGAAGGAGATCTACAGCGAGAATGCCGTGGCCGTCAGGTGGGTGCTGCTGCTGCTCCTGCCCCGGGCACTGCCGTGCCAGGCACACAGCTGGGCCGTGCCCAGAGCCCCACTGCCATCCCCAGGCATCCAGCTGTGCTGTCCCTGGTACCCCACTGTGCTGTGCTCAGGCATCCTGGCATGCCATCTCTGGAACACCTGGCTGTGGCATTAGCAGAACATCTGACCATGACATCCCCAGGGCACCTGGCTGAGCTGAGCCTCAGACATACCCTCCCCAGGACACTGGCCACAGTATCCCCTGGGCACTTGGCTTGGCCAGTCCTTGCAAGGTGCTATCCTTGGGCATACAGACAGGGCATTTGTGGAGCATCCAGCTGTGGCAGCTCCAGGCACTCATCTCTGCTATCCCTGGACACCCAGCTGTGCTGTATTCAGGGCACTCAGCTGTGGCATCACTGGGTCTCACCTGGCCATGGCATTACCAGACACCTGGCAGTACTATCCCAGCTGTGCCATCCTCAGGCATCCAGCAGGGTCATCCCCAGCACACCTGGACATACCATTCCCAGGCACTTGACCATGCCATCTTGGAGCACCCAGTAGTGGCACCCCTGCATAACCAGCTGTGCCACCTGGCTGTGGCATCTCCAGCTGTGCCATTGCCAAGGCACTCAACCATGGCATCCCTAGGACTCCTGGCCATGGCTTCCCCTGAGCACCTGGCTGTGCCCAAATATTGCCAGGTTCACATCCACATTCTGGGCAGTCCCCCTGTGCATACACTTGATGCATGGGGAGCCACACAATGCCAGTGTCACTGTCCCATGAGCCTGCCCACCCGGGCACGGTGGGCACTGGGCCACTGTTCCAGCCCCCCATGTCACAGCAATGTGTGTCTTCACAGGGAGTATGGGACCATCGATGACGTGGACATTGACCTCCATGTGAACATCAGCTTCCTCGATGTGAGTCCCTGGGGTGCCCCTAGCAGTGCTAGCATGGGATGGGTGGGCACATACACCACCACATTTTTGGGGGGGTCCCCAAAAGTGCCTGTGTGGAGGTCCCGTGGCTGTGCCAAAGTGTGTCTGTCCCTTGGCAGGAGGAGGTGGCGACGGCGTGGAAGGTGCTGCGGACGGAGCCCATCGTCCTCCGCCTGCGCTTCTCCCTCTCCCAGTACCTCGATGGCCCTGGTGAGTGGGGAGGGTGGGATGTGGTGTCCCTGTGTCCTCAGGACAGGTGGGATGTGGTGTCCCTGTGCCCTCAGGACAGGCAGGATGGGGTGTCCCTGTGCCCTCGGGACAGGCGGGATGGGGTGTCCCTGTGCCCTCAGGTCAGGTGGCATAGGGTGTCCCTGTGCCCTCGGGACAGGCAGGATGGGGTGTCCCTGTGCCCTTGGGACAGGTGGGTTGTGGTGTCCCTGAGGCCCCGGGACAGGCAGGATGGGGTGTCCCTGTGCCCTCAGGACAGGTGGGATGGCGTGTCCCTGTGCCCTCAGGACAGGTGGCATAGGGTGTCCCTGTGCCCTTGGGACAGGCGGGATGTGGTGTCCCTGTGCCCATGGGACAGGCGGGATGGGGTGTCCCTGTGCCCTCAGGGCAGGTGGGATGTGGTGTCCCTGAGCCCCCGGGACAGGCGCAGTGGGGCACCCACAGCTTGTCCTCCTCTCTTCCCCACAGAACCGTCCATTGAGGTTTTCCAGCCGTCCAACAAGGAGGGCTTTGGGCTGGGTCTGCAGCTGAAGAAGTAAGACCTGAAACGTGGTGGGCGCCCGAGGGTGGTGGGTGGGGTGGCTCACAGAGTCAGTGTTCTGCCCCCAATCTGGCCACGTGCCACATGTCTCCTTGCCACCACCTTTTATCCACCATACAATCCTGTGACGGGCTCACCACCATCTGTGTGTGGGGAAAAGGAGAGGCTGGGGGTGTCACGGACTGCCAAGAACCCATGGGTGCTGTCCCCCCTGTTTGCCAGGATCCTGGGCATGTTCACATCGCAGCAATGGAAACATCTCAGCAACGATTTCCTGAAGACCCAGCAGGAGAAGCGGCACAGTTGGTTCAAGACGAGTGGCACCATCAAGAAGTTCCGTGCTGGTCTCAGCATCTTCTCGCCCATCCCCAAGTAAGGTCCCGTTGCTGTCCCCACAAGGCACCAGCCCTCCATCCCCTCATCCTAGGTGAGGCCTGGCACTGTGCCTCAGTTTCCCCAGCATCCAGGTGGAGATCCCAAGCAGGTGGAGGTTGCTCCCAACAAGTCACTGATGGGTGAATGCGGCACTGGGTGATACAGGTTCAGGGAACGGTGACAAACAGGTGCTCAGGGGAATTCTGTGCCTGCAGGTCTCCCAGCTTCCCTGTTATCCAAGATTCAGTGCTGAAGGGCAAACTGGGCATCCCTGAGCCTCGCGTGAACCGTCTGATGAACCGTTCCGTGTCCTGCATGGTGAAGAATCCCAAGGTGGAAGTTTTCGGCTACCCACCCGCCAGCACCCAGGCAGGTGTTGCCCCCTTCAACATCCTGGTGGGTGCCACCCCGCCTTGGGGTTTGCTTTTCTCTTCTTCCCCTTCCCAGGGGCTCCTCTGGGGTCAGATCGCTTGTCATGGGGGGCTGGGACCCCCATGGGATGGGGGGAGCCCTTGCAGGGTTTCTTGTCCTCACTCCTGGGGAGCTGGGGCCTGGCTGTGGGGTCCAGTGGGATTTTACCCCTCTCTTGGTGCTGCATCTGTGCTGTGCCATGTGTGGGGATGTTGGCATGTTGGGAGTCCTGTTTGTGCCAGGGAATGCTGGCATGTTGGGGTTCTGCTGTGCCAGGGGGTGTTTGGATGTTGGGGGTCCAACTGTGCCAGGAGGGGCTTGGCATGTTGGGGGTCCCACTATGCCGTGGGTGTTGGCACGTCAAGGGTCCATTGTGTTGGGGGTATTGGGATGCTGGGGTCCTGCTGTGTTGGGAGGGGGTTGTCATGTTGGGGGTCTCGCTGTGCTGGGGCACATGAAAATGTCAGAGGTCCTGCAGTGGCAGGGTTTTGGTTTGTTGGGGAGCTGCCTGTGCCATGCAGACCTGGGGGTGTCTGTGGGAAAGGGGATAACGCAGCTGGCTCCGCTCCGGCTCCGTCACAGGTCGGCGGCCACTGCAAGAACATCCCCACGCTGGAGTACGGCTTCCTCGTCCAGGTGAGAGCCCTGCATCTTTCTCATCCTCGGCCTGCTGCCCAGAGCATTCTTCCCTACTGGCCCACTTCCCACTTATCCACATCCCACTGTCTGGAGCATTCTCCCCACTACCTCGTGTCCTGCTCATCCTGATGTCCAGAGGATCCTGCTCTTCCTCATCCCAGTCAGCCCTATCCCATTGCCCAAAACATCTTTCCCAGTGCCCCACGTCCCACTTATCTGCACTCCACTGCCCATATCATCCTCCCCACTGACCACAGTCCCACTCATCCCCATGGCACTGCCTGGAGCATCCCCCCAAGCTCCATGTCTGCAGGGGGCCTGACCGCCTCTGTCGTGCCCCTCAGATCATGAAGTACGCGGAGCAGCGCATCCCGACGCTCAATGAGTACTGCGTGGTGTGTGACGAGCAGCACGTCTTCCAGAACGGCTCCATGCTGAAGGTGGGGTGGCAGGGCCGGGTCAGGTGTGGGCTGTGCCCCTGTGTGTCACTGTCCCTGACACCCAGCACTCTCCTGTCCCCTCTACAGCCGGCTGTGTGCACCCGGGAGCTCTGTGTCTTCTCCTTCTACACCCTGGGCGTCATGTCCGGCGCGGCCGAGGAGGTGGCCACGGGTGCTGAGGTAGAGCTGGGCATGGTGGTGACCCCCCCAGCCCCATGGGGGCTTGCCCCTTCACTCCCTGCTCTGCCCCAAGGTGGTGGACCTGCTGGTGGCCATGTGCCGCGCTGCCCTCGAGTCCCCTCGCAAGAGCATCATCTTCGAGCCTTACCCCTCCGTGGTGGACCCCAACGACCCCAAAACTCTGGCCTTCAATCCCAAGGTAAGCGCTGAGGGGGACAATGCTCCCCCAGCCCAGGGGGGCATCCCAAATGCCCCTCTGATGTCCACCCCTCTCCTGCCCCATGTGCAGAAGAAAAACTACGAGCGGCTGCAGAAGGCCCTGGACAGTGTGATGTCCATCCGGGAGATGACTCAGGTACGTGGTGTGGCCCCACAGCCCCATGGCCCTGTGTGACCTCCCCGGTGTGGGATCCAAGCTGGGAGTGGCATTTTGGTGCTGATTTCCATCTGCCCACGGCTGGTTGAGTGCTGGGGGACCCAGCTGCATCCCCTCTTGCCTCTGCCAGGGGTCCTACCTGGAGATCAAGAAGCAGATGGACAAACTGGACCCCCTGGCACATCCCCTCCTGCAGTGGTAAGGCCGAGGGTGCTGCAGCCCTCTCCCCTGCCTCTTGTCCCTCCCACTGCCCCACATTCCCCAGGACATGGGATGGAGTGGGGAGCAGCCAGGTATCCATCGAACAACCCTCTCTTCTCCTTTCTCCTGGAGGGTCATGGGAATCTAACAATCTCGGGGCACCTTTTCTGACCCTCCTCCTTTTCCTCCTCCTCTTCCCAAGGATAATCTCCAGCAACAGATCCCACATTGTCAAGCTGCCTCTCAGCAGGGTAAGGGGCCAGGGCAGGCTCCGGGTGGGGTATGGGATGGAGAGTGGAATGTGGGAGGTGGGGTGGAGGGGTACGGGAGATGGGATGCAGGATGAGGCATATAAGGATATGGGATGGGCAATGGAAGGGTCTGGGATGTAGGGTGAATCCCTCTTGAGTTCTGGCCTGGGAGATACAGGAGTCAGGATAGAAGATATAGGAAGGGGGATGCTTGACATGGGCTGTGGAATGGGGACAAGACAGGAATGCCAAGGACCCTTCTGGCGAACCTGGAGTGGCCAAAGCCAGGCTGGGCTGGACCCGGGGCCGGGCGGCCGTGCATGATCTCTGTCTGTCTGTCTGTTGTCTGTCTGTCCTCTCTCCTGCCGGCGCTGCCGCTGCTCTTCCCGTTCCCCTGGTAGCAGCTGAAGTTCATGCACACCTCCCACCAGTTCCTCCTGCTCAGCAGCCCCCCGGCCAAGGAAGCCCGGTTCCGCACGGCCAAGAAACTCTACGGCAGCACCTTCGCTTTCCAGTGAGTTGCCAAGGTGGGGGGATAGTGGGAGACCCTGGGTGGGTGCCGTGGGGCTGATGGTCGAGGGGCTGATGTGGGGCTGGCTCTTTGCAGTGGCTCTCACATTGAGAACTGGCATTCCATCCTCCGCAATGGGCTGGTCAACGCCTCCTACACCAAACTGCAGGTACTGCTCTGCTCCCTGCACCCAGCACAGCCCCGGGCGGGAGGCAGGCAGGGAGGGGGCAGGAAGGCAGGGAGGGGGCAGACGTTGGGAAGTGCCAGGGTTCCTCCACTACCGCCGTGCCCGAGCTGTCGGGGTGATCCCACCACGCTCACCCTGGTATTTTCCCGCAAGCTGCATGGAGCAGCCTATGGCAAGGGCATCTATCTGAGCCCCATCTCCAGTATTTCCTTTGGATACTCAGGTAAGAGGCTGCCTGCACTGCCCAGTCCTGCCTGTGCTGCCCAGTCATTCCTGTGCACCCGTTCCCACTCGCTGCATGGGCCCGGGGAGGTTCAGCATCGTGCTGGTGGGAGTGGCAGCATCCCGCATCCATCCCATCAAACCAGCCTCTTCCCAGCCAGGCTGGGGCTTTCCCACACGCCAAAGAATCAACCCCCATTTTCTAGATTTCAGAAGCTGCTGCGCGCGCTTTTGGGGGGTTCCCAGGGCCCAGCTGCAGGGTGGGAGCACTGAGGGTGGCGATCCCTGTCTGTGGCATGTGTCCCCACATCACCCCAGGCTGTTCCCTGAGAGACTGACAGCCCCTGCCTCGCTTCTCCCACAGGAATGGGGAAAGGGCAGCACCGGATGCCGTCGAAGGATGAGCTGGTGCAGCGGTACAACCGGATGAACACGATCCCCCAGGTGATGGGCCAGGGGGAGCGGGGCAGGATGAGAGTGGGGACGTGGCACCCATAGGTGCTGGGGACAGGGTGGTGACACCAGCCGCTCTTCCCACAGACCCGCTCCATCCAGTCCCGCTTCCTCCAGAGCCGCAACCTGAACTGCATCGCGCTTTGCGAAGGTGCGGGGACCTGGGGGGATAATGGGGGGACAGGCAGCACCCATGGGGTCACCAGGTGGGTGGAGGGGTGGAGGCTCCCCTCAGTGGGCTGTGCCCAGACAGCCCTCTGTCCCCTGCCCCGCATCCAACAGCCCCTTGCCCCAGCAGTGATCACCTCCAAGGACCTGCAGAAACACGGCAACATCTGGGTCTGCCCCGTCTCGGACCATGTCTGCACACGCTTCTTCTTTGTGTGAGTCCGGCTGTGCCCGTCCTGCCACACCTGCGGGACCCCCACGGCACGCCCCTCACCCCCTTCTCCTCTTCCAGGTACGAAGACGGCCAAGTGGGAGATGCCAATATCAATACTCAGGACCCCAAAATCCAGAAGGAGATCATGCGTGTGATCGGGACTCAGGTGTACACAAACTGAGTGGTGGTGGTGGGAGCCCGGGGCCCCCCGGGCACCGACTGACCCCCGGGCAAGGCTGGGCAGGGGCCGAGCGGATTTTGAGCCCCCCGGGCAGGGCAGAGCCCCGGCAACGCCGGAGGCTCCACCTGTACATAGGCGTTGGGCACCCTGTGAGCACCAGGCGGGTTCAGCGGTCCCTTATCCCCTCCCTGTCCCCTCCCCACTGTCCCCGACCCTGTGGCAGCGTGGAGAAGGAGCCGTGGGTCCGGCGTGGCTGGGGGCTGCCCCCTCCTGGCGTTGGCAGCGACGGCGTTTTTATCGGTGATGGGAAACCGAAGCAATAAAAAAAAAAAAAAAACAAAAAATTAACAACAAAAAAAAACACAAAAAAAGAAAAAAAAAAAAAAAATAAAAAAAAGAGAAAAGGAATTGGTGTTTGTGGATTTAACTGGGACTAAAGTGTGGGCTATGGGAAGGGGATGCTGGGGAAGGGATGGGGGCACAGGGAAAGAATGAGTCTGAGGAGAGGAAAGGAAAGGGGCACAGAAAAGGGATGGGATGGGCTCACAGGGAAGGAGTGGGATTCAGGGGAAGGGGTGGGAGTGTGAGGGAGGAATAGGGGCACAGAGAAGGGATTGGAACATGGGAAAGGGATGGGAGCACAGGGGAGAGATGGGATCATGAGAAAAGGATGGGATTGTGGAGAAGGAGTGGGAAAAAAGGGATGGGAGCACAGGGGAGAGATGGGATCATGAGAAAAGGATGGGATTGTGGAGAAGGAGTGGGAAACAAGGGATGGTATCATGGGGAAGGGATGAGATTGAGAGGAGGGTGGGATCATGCAGAAAGGAAAGATTCATGGAGAAAGGACAGGATTGAGGGGAAGGGATGGGATGGGATGGTGGGGAAGCGTCATAGAGAATTGATGCAGCTTTGGGATAGGGCTGGGAGGGAACCACTCCCCCATCCCACTGTGGCAAAGGGATGGTGCTGTGGAGGTGGAACACAACAGGATTGTGCCTCAGGGATGGGGACATGGGACCCCATGGAGTGGCCCCCTCCAGGCACCGGTGCTGCAGCTGAGACTCAAATGAGAAGGAACCTCCCAGGGGCAGCATTTTATTTCAGCCCAAGGCAATCCCATTAATTCCATGAACACGGAAGCAGTGCCAGCACAAGTGCATCCTGCTACACCCAAACCTGGATAGACCCAGCAGAGATAGCCCAGAGGCTGCCAGGGCAGGCAGAGGGGACTGGGCACTGCTGGTCCCCCAGTCCAGGGGCTCTCTGGGTCAGTCACAGCAGCGCCTGGCCACGATTTCAGCCAGGATTTATGATGGAATTGAAGAATCCATGTAAGAATTATCCTGGTTATGGTACAGTCACCACCTGAGTCCTGACAGGTTCATTACACCAATGGGTGCACTCAGTGTCACTTCTGTCATGTCTCTGTCCTCTGTCCCGCCTTGATCCCAGGATCTGTCCATCCCCACTTGTCCCACACTGGCTGCTCCATGTACCCAAGGGTTGGCAGTCATCCCCTTCCTCATGGCCCTGCCCCCCACCTCTTGAGGGGGTTTTGCTTAAATTTGTGGGGTTTTATCCTTTATTTTTTTATCAAATAAAACATATGTCACTTACCCGGGGTAATGGCAATCACTTGGCTGTGCCCACAAGTGTGAAGGGACATCCTGTGGGACATGGCCACATCCCCCTGAATCTCCTCCATCCCTTGGAAAGATCAGTGAAACCACTGGGCTGCATCCTGTCCTGATTCCCTCTGCAGCCAGGGTGAATTCCTCCAAAAAATAGCAATTTTTGTGAAAAAGCAAATAAAAAGAGAGGCCTATGGTCCCCTCCCAGCTTCAGCAAACCCTGGTGGATGCTCTGGCCCAGCTGGAGCTGAGCTGGCCATAAAGGGGCCCTGGTGTCGTGGTTGGGTGGCGGACTCGGCAGCGATTGCTCCAAAGAACCAACGAAGGTGACGATTTTGACAAAATAAGTTTATTTCGCTTCACTTCATTTCGGCCGAAACCTCACATTTTTCTTTTTTTTTTTTTGTTTTTTTTTTAAAGTTTTTTTTGGCTGGAAAAAAAAAAACCCAACCCAAAAATCCCCCCAAACCAACCCAAAATGCAAAGAACCACATCACTCCACCCTCTGCCAGAGGCGACCGAGGGGCTCCAACTCCCCCTGGGCCATGGAGCTGGGAGAGACACTGCAGCCCCCCCCTAAAATTCCCTCTGCATCCCCCCAATCCCCAGCCACGAATTGGCCCCCAAAACCAAGCCCTTGAACCCCCCAAATCCGAGCCCTGTAGGAAACGCTCGTGGCTCTGAATGCCCGAGAGTTTTACTCAACCTTCTTAATTTTTGTTGGATTTTCTCCTCCTTTCCCGACGTTTTTTTGTGTTTTGTTTTGTTTTGTTTTGTTTTTTTAAATTAATTTATTTATAGATATATTTAAAAAAAGCAATAGTCCTTTGGTCCCTAAACTCTAAGGAATGATATGACTCTGAAACAAGTAATCCTATGTCCCTGTGCCAGTGACAAGCAGGGGAAGCGCGTGTCCCGCCACCCTGCTCCATGGGATATATATATATATACTTATTTATATATATCTTCTATAAGTCCAACATACTTAGATCCTTCTTTTTTTTTTCTTTTTTTTTCTTTTTTTTTTTTTCCCCAATGCAGGGAAAAAGGAAAAATCTTGCCGTTTTTCTTTATTTTCCAAACAAACATCCTCCAGGTGAAGCGCCCGAGGCTGGTCCCGTCCCACCGGCTTTGGTTTAAGAATCCATTTGGAGCCTCTTTTCCTCGTTTCTCCTGGGAAATCGGTAGCAGCAAATGAGTGCTTTAAAAAAAACCCAAAAAACAAAGGTAGATCGTGGCCCGGCTGCCCGGAGCCATCAGCCTTGCTCCCAGTGAGGGATCCGGTGAGTCCCGGCGAGCGGCCGGCGGCGAATCGCAGCCCCGGCGCCGCATCGCTCCCCTCCTTCCTTGTCTTCCTCTCATTCCCGTTAAACAACAAACAAGACCAGTTTGGGAAAAAATTCAAAAAGGAAAAGCTACGACCAAAACGCTCTCTTCTTTGCCGTTTTCTCCTTCACCTCCTCCTCCTCTCCTCTTCCTCCTCCGGGATGTGTTGCAAAGAAAGAGAGTTACGGGTTTGGATACTGCACTTGGGGAAGGGGAAAGTCGTCAGACACTGCGGGACGTCCGACCTGAAACAGGAGAAGGTTGTCAGCCTGCTTCTGGGGGACGGAGGGAGGGAAGGAGGGACCCAGATGCACGGGGTGGGTGGTGCCAGGCAGAGATCCTGCACACACTCGGGGATGTCCCCCGGGGCCAGGCCCCCTCACCTCTCCGCAGGCTGAGCTGGGGTCAGTAGGGTCTGTTGGCGTCTTTCGGCCGCTTTAGCTGCACTTTTAGCCTCTTCATGCCGATCTGGAAGCCATTCATGGCCTGAATGGCCGCCTGAGCACTCGTCGGGTTGTCAAAACTGACAAAACCTGGCGGGGAGGGGACACGGGCTTGTCACCACACACATCACAGGCACTGAACTCCTGTGGGATGATCCTGGTCTGGGAGTGCTGGGAGAGGGGGTCCTGGGGAACATCACAGCCCCAGATTGCAGGGGACTGGGTGACAGGTGATGGCACCTGCAGGGACACTGAGGTCTACAGGACACCGAGGTGACACGGCTGTGAGGACAGCAGCGTTAAAGAGGGTCTACAGGACACTGGAGTTGTCTGCAGGGACACTACGGGATGGGATCTGTCGGGTCACTGGGGTGACAAGGTCTGTTAAAATGATAGTGGCTGCAGGGACACTGAGGTGATGGGGTCTGCAGGGACACCAGGATGGGATGTGTGGGCCCAGAGGACATCTGGAGGCCAGGTCTGCAGGTCTCTGGGGTGATCAGGCCTCCGAAGACACCACAGTGAAAGAGTCTATGGGGACACCAAGCTGACAGGGTTTGTGGGGACACTGAGGTCTGTGAGAGGGAGATACAGATCTCTGAGCTGGGGACATTGGGAAGAGTTGGACCCCAAGCAAGGGACAGCAGGGAGACATGGACATCTGAGCTGGAGACCAGGGAGATTCCCCAAGATGAGATGTCAGATTCCCAAGCAGGGACTTCAAGGAGAGTTGGACCCTTGAGATGGAAATACTCTGAGCTGGGCTGTCAGGAAGAGCCAGACTCCTGAACTGGGAAGGCTGAGGAGAGCCAAGCCCTTGAGCTGGGATTTGGGGAGAGCCAGAATATTAGGAGAGCTGGACCTCCAGGTTGGAGATCTGAGAGAATGGGACTCTAGAGCTGGAGACTGGTGAGAGCTGGGATGTCAAGAAGAGTCAGATATTTAAAGTGGGATGCTGAAGAGAGCCAGACCCCTGAGTTGGGATACTGAGGAAGAGCCACAGCTCCAAGCTCCAGTTTTAAGGATAGCTGGAACCTTGAGCTGGGGACTGGGAAGCGCTGGAGCCCTGAGCTGGGACACCCGGGAGAGCCACACCCTGTGACTTACCAAAGCATTTACTCTGGTTGGTGGCACGGTCCACAAAGACTTTGGCAGAGATGACATTGCCAAAAGGCAAAAACATCTGCGTGAGCTCCGCATCCCCGAACTCCTGGGGCAGGTGATAAATAAACAGGTTACAGCCCTCGGGACCTGGGTGACACACAAAGGACAGCACACGTCAGCTGTGAGGTGGGGTCACCCCGAGGGGACACCGAGGAGCCACCGGCCCCACATGGGGTGACCCGCACCCCTCACCTTCTCTCTGCTGCTGTGGGATGAGGGGCGCTTGCTGGGGAAAGGCTTGGCTGATGGGAGCGTAGGCAGTGGGATATGCTGCTGGAACAGAGAAACAAGAAGCTGAGGCCGCGGCACCCGCCCCAGCCACGGAAAGGACTGGGACAGGCGTGTCCTCTGCTGCCACCTGCAGTCGAGGGGCCTCTCCTGCCCCACGGCGGCTGGCTCTGCCCTTCCCACCCTTCCCGACACACCGCGGATATGGGAACAGCTCTCCCAGGAGGGATACTGGTGAAAGCAGTAATATGGTCTCAAGGCTGAGGAAAGATGGTACTTTTGGCTGAAAAACTCCAAAGAGGTCTAAAACTTGATTTTCTGTTGCAAATCTGGATGTTGCAGTCAATGCTCCTAATTAAATGGCTGCTGGGCTTGACATATTTCCACGGGAGGCTCTGACTCTCTTTCCTTCACAGCCCATGTCCTTGGCCATCAGATTTGGTCACGTAATGGATATCCAGACTTTTGGCGTCTTGGTGTGGAGCTGGCCCTCTGTTACCTCCCAAATCTCATGCCCTCTTCTCAATACCACTGCCAGGGCTCGCCCATGGAGTTCTCTCAGCCCCATGGATATTAAAATTCACTTCGCACCATCCAAAGTTCACACGAGGGGCCATGACAGGAGCCAGTGGGGGATGAGGGGATGGTGCTTCCATCGGCATCACCACCCTGGAGCTCCTGCCAGGGCACAGCACCTGCTGCTCCCCTCACGAATCCATGCCCAAATACGCTGTCCCAGTCCAGTGTTCAACCCCAGGGTGACATTCACCTCCCAAAAATAAGTGTAAGGAGCAAAGAGGGGAGAGAGGGAAGGAGTGGGAAGCGAAGTTTGAGACCTGCATAGTGCTGCATGCCGGCGTAGGCCTGCTGGAGGGGGTCTGCCACCGTGGGGCTTTGAGCTGGGAAGAGAAGAGAAAGGAGAAGGAAGATAGAATAAGCCAGAGAAAGCCAGGGATGCATGCGCAGCTCCCACGGGAAAAGGCTCCTGGCCAAGTGCTGCCAAGGAGGGGCAGAGCTGCTCCCTGTCTGAATTCCCTCCTCCCTGCAGGGATGCCACAGGAGCCCACGGCTGGTTCATCCAGCGTGCTCCTGGGATAGGGAGCACCCCTTGAGCACCTGGCACGAGCCAAGCACGCTCCCCTAGCCCGAGGGCTGTACCTGGGTAGGGGTGGATGCCGTTGGTGTAGATGGTCTCAGAGGCAGGCTGCCCGTTCGTCTGCGGCGGCAGCGGGCTGAAGCCGTTGACCCCAATGGGGGTGGCAATGCTGGGCACCGGCGCCGTGCTGATCCCTGGAGGGGTGCTTGTACCTGCAGGAGCACGGCATCAGTGCTGTCACCACCCCGAGAGCGTCCCCCGAGGATGCCAAGTGGCAAATGAGGGGGTCCTACCTGAAGAGGGGGTGAGGGGGGCAGCCACCAGCCCGCTGACATTGAAGGCGGCCATTTGTTGCATCTGGGCGGCAGCGATGGCAGCCATGGGGTTGAGGCAGGTGCCCTGTGCAGCCGCCATCAGGGCTGCCTGCTGCTGCATGATCTGCAGGGAAGAAGGGGAGAAAGCGGACAGATAGTGAGAGGAAGAGAGGAGGAGAGAGAGGGGAGGGTAAATCAGCATCTCTGCTTTGGATGGATTCAGAGGGATAAATGCCACCTGCTGTCAGACCTGAAGACAGGAGTCTTCGTCTTAGTGATGCCAAATATGGGACCACTGAACCCTACAACCAACTGTGGGGAGGAAGCCCTGCATCTGCCCTCAAACAGGGGTACACCAGCCCTGCCAAGAATCCACACCCCCTGGCACTGGGGCTTTCATGGGCTGTGCCAAACCAGCCCCACCCCACCCACGGAGGTTCCCCAAAGCCCTCGGTCTGCATCAGATCCTACCGCTTGCGTGTAGGCCCCGTAGGCGCCAAACTGGATGGTCATGGGGTTGAAGATGCCCAGCTGCCCCGCCATCTGATGCATCCGCCGCAGGGTCCTCTCCTTATCCGTGTCTGCAAACTTCACCACCAGGCTGGACGAGGCGCCCTGAGGTGGGGGGAAGATGGGGCTGATGGTGGGACCACAGCAATGCCTCCAAACTGTTTACCCACTGTGGGTGTGGCTCGCAGTGTCCGCAGCATCCTCAACCCCGGGGACACCGCCCTGCTTGGCAGCAGCAACCAATGATCGATGTGAGGTTTAATTATAGCCAGTTTTCCTCCCCAGTGGCAGCTCCCTGACCTCTGCTTCCTTTCCCCTTCCTTGTCCACAATTCCGACCTTCAGTGTTAATTAAACTGCCCCTTTCTCCAGCATGGAGAGGATTAGCCCCATCCTCCCACCTCTGGGGCTCGGCAACCTGACAAGGAGGAACCTGGGGCGATGTGGCCAACAAATTGCCATTCTGCAGGTTTCTGATGCAATTAGACTGAGGATCAAATTAGTGGGTGATTGGATTAAGCAGGCAGCATGGGGTCAGCTGGGGCAGGGTGTGAGCCTGGCACTTACCGGCATGGTTTGGCTGCCGTGCAGGCTGTTGATGGCAGCCTGTGCCTCGGCGTGGCTGCCGTATTTCACAAAGGCACAACCTAAGGGAACAGAGGGAACACGGGACAGGTTGGATTTGGCCACTGCACATCCATGGGGTGCCCACCCGGTGCCCCAAAGCCCACCTTTGCTGGCTCCATCAGGCCCTCGGAGGATGGTGCATTCCTCAATCTGACCGAAGGGCTCAAAAAGGCGGCGGACGTCATCCTCACTCTGCTGCTTCCCCAGCATGCCCACAAAGAGCTTCCTGTCTTCTAAAAACAAAACCAAGCCCATCAGAGAGTGGGAGGTCACTCACCATCCCAACCCCTCATCACAAATGGTGCACGGAGGGGAAGGAGCCAAGTGACATCCCACGGAGAAGGTGCCGGGCTTATCATTTCCGTCCTACAGAACACTCAGGGTGGGAAAACCTCTCCTGTGGGGTAATTGCTGAGGGGTGAATCCTGGAAGAGCCATTGCTTTAGGAGGTGGAGCTGGGGCTTTTCCCAGGGGTGGGGGGGCTGGCTCCCCCAGCACTGGGGCGGGATGCGGTGGAACAAAGAGAACCCACAAACCAGAAGTGATCACCCTCATGTGATCGACTCGCAGAACAACCCGCAGCCTCCAGGCGTGCCCAGGGGACATCAATAACCCAAACACAAGAGAAGGGATAGTAAATAATGAGAATTTCATGATTATTACCAGCATCTGTCTTGCGCGGCCGCGCGCTCCCGCCGCACGCTAATGGCATTTGACAAAGAAAATAAGGTGCCCTGTCAAGAGCGTTGCCGGGGAAATAAATAAATAATGGCAGGAGACGATGAACGCCTCGCCTGTTAAGGTACCAGGAAAATTAGTTAGGGGAATAGGGCCCGTGTGTTGTCTAGTTAAACATAAACCACCTCCCAGGGGGAGTGGGCTGGGCAGCCCAGCGTTGCCTCCTGGGTGAGGGGACTGGAGACGGGAGCCCCAGCTCACCCATCGATTTTTAATCCTTCACCAATTACGCTCGGTAAGTGGGTAATTTATTTGCCAGGTCCCTCTGGGATGTGCTGGGACCAGCTCCCGGTGTGTTTAATAACAGGGTTTGGATGGGGGAGGATCTAGCCCAGCCATCCTGCCAAGTGCAGGCGGCCCCACGGGAGGAGCATCCTGCACGTCCGATAGCGCCTGCCTGCCCGGCAACACAACAGATGTGGGATTTTGATACAACTCCTGCGATTTTGCCCAAATGATCACCTCAGCCTGGCAATGCCACAGCCTGATGAGTGGGCAAATGCTGACAAAGAATTAGGGGAGCTGGTAGTTTGAGAGGGGCTTGGGCCACATGGAGCCAGCTCCTGCCCCAGGGTCCCCACAGGCAGCTCTGGGGAGGGGATTGCATTGTTTGGTAAATGAAGGTGGTGAGGGAGAGCAGCTGGCTGGTGCTCTGGCCTGCAGGACATTGGGATGCTCATGGTATAATGTCTGGACATTCTAAGGATGACATCAGGATCTTCCCCCCAGCTGACCAGACAGGGAGACAGATGGCATTTGCTCTTCATCCAGGTTTGGATGCCACCAGCTCCTTCCCTGAATTTCTCAGTAAACCAACCTTCCCAGAGCAGCCCTCGCAATGCCACCATGTTCCCCATCACCCCCTGGGTGACCCTGTGCCCCTCTGCCTGTACCAGGCATCCAGAGAACTGGGGACCTACCTCCTCGGCCCTCGCTGTCGGCCGGCTTCACCTGGATGGGGCGGTTCATCTGCAACACAAGCGAGAGCAGGTGGTCAGTGTGGTGGCCCTTGAACCCTTTTAATGGGGAACAGAAGGATTTGGCCAATGACTGGCACCGGGAGCTGGGGAAAAGGGGAGGGACCTGCATGAACAGATCTCGTGGCCACAAGGATCCAGGGATGCCATGTGCAAAGGGCAATGCTCCGGGCCCTGGCTATGGGCACCCGGTGCTGCAGGCGCCCGCGGGGCTGCCGGTGCCAGGCTTGGCCGCCTGCCTGCTTTCCTCGACTGCAAAGGACTGCAGAGGCAGCAGCAGCACCCCGCCGGCCCCGGCCCCTCTGGCACCATTGCCCTCCTTTTCCCAAACCTCACCCAAATTTGGCCTCCTCCTTGTCACCGCTGTGTGCACCCATGAGCGTGACACCCGTGTGCAGCAGGACACGCTGGGCTGGCAGGCACATCCCTGGCCTGCTGCCCCATGGAGCCGTTTCTCCTTCTCTCTCCCCCTCCTTTTTCCCCTCTTTTAGGCGAAAAATGCTACAATTATGGCCGTTTCCATGGCAACAAGCGTGCTTCCCCCACGATGCTGCAGAGCCCGAGCCATGTGCTCGATGGGGTCGCCACGGCAACGGCAAGATGTCACACATGACGGCGCGGGGGTGTGCACACGAACACGCCTTGAGCACACACGGGGACAGTCACCCCCACGTGCGTGTGCACCCCCATCCCAGGTGCTCCCCACTGCACCCCCTGGAAGGGGTCCCTAAATTTTGGGGCTGGATGGGGGCAGAGCCAGTCCCCCCACATCAGGGTGAGGAAGAGGATGTGTAAGAGAGAAGAGGAGGGAGGTTTCCACAGCAACCGCCTCGTCTCCAGGGAAACGTGGAGAGAAATGTCAGCGCAGAGCTGGGGACGGTCCAGGGAATGGATTGAGTCCCCAGGAGTCATGGGGTGGCATAGGGTGGCACTGAGGGACACCTCACAGTGTCACCCATTATGTCACCAGTCCCCCAAAATCCACCTTGTGCCAGGGCAGGATTTGGCTCACCCCAAACTCAGGAGGCTGTGGCAACACCGAGACCCTAAACCCAGAACCCTGCTGTCCCTCACATCCCTGTCACGGCTGGGAGGAGGAAACCCCATTTGGGGGGGGGCCTGCCCCCCTCTACTGACCTGCCAGCCCCATTTACCAGCACGATGGCCTTTGATGGAATAAATTACCCATACAGCCCACTGCTGTATGCTTAATGTAATAAACCCAGTGAGGATGATTTAGAATAACATTTACGGAGCCGCAGAGTGTCATTTTGATGTGTCTCCCGTCTCCACTCGCCGGTTATTAAACTGTATTGATTCCCCGGGAGCGGCTGATGTTTATAAATGTCAGGCCTCGGGGACCAGCTAACCTACCCCAGGGCTGCCACACTGCACCGAGGAGAAATTGTCCTGGCCTCTAGACATTCCCAGAAGGGGGTTTTGGCAGCCCTGACATCACCACGTGCCCACCACAGGGTCCTCAGTGATCCCCTGTGGCAGCCAGACCTCCTGGTTGTCCCCACAGCACCCCTGCACCATGTCCACACAGCCCTCTATCCATCCTCCCACACCAAACAGCCACTCAGGCATTTCCCCCTGCTCCTGACACCCACCTGCCTACCCTGCAACACCCATCCATCCATTAATCCATCCTGGACACCCACACAATCACCCACACACCCATCTTCCAGCCATACTCCAACATCCATTCCCATAGCATCCATCCAATCCATATCCCCAACACCCATCCTCACAACACCCATCCTCACAACACCCATTCGTTCCCATAGCATCCATCTATGTCACCAACACCCAGCCATCCCCTCCCAAATACCCATCCATCCCCATTGTATCCACCCATATCCCCAACATCCATCCCCACACACCCATCCATTCCCATAGCATCTATCTATATTGCCAAGACCTTCCATCCACCCCTCCAAAACCCATCCATCCCCTCAACACCCATCCATATCCCCAACACCAATCCAACTCTGTACTACCCTTACATCTGCGCATCCATCTCCCATCTTGCCACCATCTGCCTTTCTGTCCCCACAGCATCCATCCATCCATCCATCCATCCATCCATCCCCAGCTCCCAGACATCTCCCATATACCAAGGATATAGCAACACCCTGTTTGGGGTGTTACAGCACCCACTATCACCAACAGTCCACAAAGCCCCAGCTATCCCATGGCCAAACCACTGGTGTTTCACAGCACAGGGGGTCACCAGCAGTTGCTAAACCACCTCCTGATTGCTCAGGCACTGTTCCCCACCCAAATTTGGAGCCCCTCAGGAGTCTGGGTACCAGGGAGAGCCAGCCCATAAAATCACTGCTGGGGGATGTGCCCATTGGGACAGAGTCACTTCTGACCTTTGTTCCTTCCTTGGCATCACACTTCTCCTTGTCCTCACAACCAACAGCCAGAAGATCCAGCAGGCCATCATGCACCCAAATGGTGCAGGTGACACTGGAGCAGCAAGTCCCCATGGGAGCCTGGTGTCCATGCCACCCCAGGCAGAGAGGAACTGAGGTACTGGCAGTCACTCATCACAGGAACAGCTTGACAGAGCCCTGGGGGTAACCCACAGCGAGGCCACACAACCAGCCTGGGGACAGCCACACCACTGCACAACCCTGCATGTGCGTGACCACCCTGGCACACCCTGCACGTGCCCGCACACCTCTAAACACAACCACGGACCCCCAGCACCCCAATCCCCCCAGCAGAGCCATAGAGCTCCGGAGCCACACACCCGTGCCCACGCAGCGCTGCGCACACCGCACGTCTGTCCCAGCACCGCTGCGCACCCACGTGTGGCCGTGCACCACCGCACACAGCCCCACAGGCACTGCACAACCCCAGTCTGCACGCCACTGAACACCCACAGAACCTCCCCTGCTGCTATGGGTCACACACAGCCACGGGGCACACACCCTGGGACGTACAGCCAGCACTGGGGACACCATGCCCCTTGCCTCAGTTTCCCCGTTGTAGCAGCAGGGCCCGCCAGGAGCCCTCTGTGGGCACACGGACAGCTTGGGTGGGCTCAGGGCAACCCCAGCAGCACCCACATCCCATCCTGAGGGCCACCGTGCACACCTGAGCCCAGCACAACACCTGCACACACCTGCACTCCCTGTCATACCCCGTGTGCTGTGCCCACACACCCCCACTGCTGCCACTCCTCCAGCCCATGTGCACCCACACCCTGTCACCATCACTGGGGCAAAGACACCCTAAGCTCCTCTTCCCACTCACGCAGACACCCACGTGCTTGCACACACTGGGGGGTCAAAGCCGTACCCCTGCCAATACCTGTGGGTGCAGCACCCCCCGAGCGCTGCCCCTTGCACACCTGCATCACACACACACACAAACACGCGGTGAAAAAATACACCCTCCAGCCAACACACACACCAAACCCATCCCCGGGGGCAGATACACCTCCTCACCATCATCCTCCATCCCTCCCTGCAAACACACCCCCCACACAGCATTCCTGGGTGCCAGAACACCCTCCTCACCGACAACCACACCACACACAGCCTCCCTGGGTCCACATACATCACCAACACCCCTCTGCCGACAGCCTCCACTTCCCTGGGTGCAGATACACCCTCTCAGCCACACACACACAGAGCCCCCATCCCCGAGTGCAAATACACCCTCATCACCAACAATCACCTCATCACCCAACACATTCACCCCATGCCTGGGTGCAGATACACCCTGCACAGTAACCCTCCCACCCACACACCCCATCTGTGGGTGCAGATACATCCCCTCACCAACACCCCTCTAACCCCATTCTTCTGTGCAAATACACCCTCCTCACCAACACTCCTCCATCCCCAACACCCATCCCTGGGAGCAGATACACCCTGTCACCAACACCCCCAATCCTCATCGCTGCGTGCAGATACACCCTGCAACACCCACACCCGCCCACCCCATCCTTGGGAGCAGATACACCTCCCCACCTACACCCCTCCATCCTCATCCCTGTGTGCAGATAAACCCTGCAACACGCCCACTCACACACCCCAACCCT
The DNA here is from genome assembly GCF_009819655.1 of Sylvia atricapilla. Taxonomy (NCBI): domain Eukaryota; kingdom Metazoa; phylum Chordata; class Aves; order Passeriformes; family Sylviidae; genus Sylvia; species Sylvia atricapilla. The sequence goes on from NC_089152.1 coordinate 17,764,770, forward strand.
GTATGCACATTCACCCGGCTCATCAACACCTCTCCATCCCCGTCCCTGTGTGCAAATACACCCTAATCACCAACACTGCTCCATCCCCATCCTATGCCTGGCAGCAGATACACTCCCTCACCAACACTGCTCCATCCTCATTCCCATCCCCGGGTTCAGATACACTCCATCACCAACACCCACACTCACACCCACCATCCCCGTGTGCAATTACACCCTGATCACAAACACTGCTGTATCCCCAGCCCATCCCTGGGAGCAGATGCATCCCCTCACCAACACCCCTCCGTCCTCATCCCTGTGTGCAGGCAGATACGCCCTGCTCACCATCAATACCCCTCCATGCCCATCGCCGGGAGCAAGGATCCACACCCTCGCCATCACCCCCACTCCCCACGCAGCATCCCCGGGAGCAGATACACCCCTTCGCCATCACCCGCACCCCTCCTACAGCCCCCCCGGTGCAGCCCCCCCACCCCGGCGCTAGCCGAGGCTGCCGGGCGGTGCCGGGCCGTGCCGGGCCGGGCGGAGGCGGCGGCAGACAAAGGCGGGGCCCTACCTCGATGCAGAGGATCTTGGACCCGGCGGGCACCCACAGCACGGGCGGCCGCGGCCCCGGCGCCGGCACCTGCGGCAGCTGCATGGCCGGACCGGCCGGACCGCCGGCTCCACCGAGGCGGTTCGGCTGAGCTCGGCTGCACTCGGCTCCACCCGAGGCGGCTCGGCCGGACTCGGCTTAGCTCGGCTCCACTCGGCAAGGCCGGGCTCGGCTGGGCTGGGTTCGGCTAGGCTCGGCTGGGTTCGGTTCGGCTCGGCTGAATTCGGCTGGGATCGCGCAGCGCCGCGCGGGGGGCGGGGCACAGGGCGGGGCGGCCGCAGCCCCGCCGAGCCGGGCCGGGGGCGGGGCCTCGTTTGGGACACGCCCACCATAGTCTGGACACGCCCCCGGTCCCCGGACACGACGGGGGCGGGGCCTGGCTGGGGAAGGGGGGCGAGGGTGGGAACACGGGGGGTGCGCAGGTACAGGGGGTCAGCAGGCACAGGGGGTATGGGCAGGGACAGGTGTGAGGTGTGAGCACAGGTAGATGGGTGTGAGCAGGTACAGGGGGTGAGCACAGGTACAGGTGTGTAAATACACATATAGAGGGATGCGTAGATACAAGGGGTGAGCGCAGGGACAGGTGGTATGAGCAGGTACAGGGTATGTGAGCACAGGTATAGGTGTGTGAGTACTGGTACAAGGGGTATGAACAGGTACAGGGGGTGAGCACATGTACAGGAGGGATGCAGAAGTATAGAGGGTTGTGCACAGGCAGAGGGGTTGTACTTAAACACACACAGGTGTGCTTGCATACACAAGCAGAGAGGTTGTACAGACAGAGGTGCGTTCACAGGCACTCCTAGGTGTGTACCCAAGCATACACAAGTGCATACAAATGGGTGTGCATAAGCACAGACGGGGTGCTCAGGCACAGACAAGTGAGCACATGCAGGTGTGAGCATCTGCATGGGCACAGGGGTGTGAGCACAAGCACACAGTCCCCTGCGCCACCGTGTGCACGCACACACAGAGGGGTAGACACAGCCATGGGCCCCTGTGGGGTGCGTGCTCACACGTTCATGCACACACATGCTCACACACACACACCCCCACGGCCCAAGCTAGTGCCATGGCAGCAGCCATACACACACGTGTGTGCCTGATGAGAACCCTCAGGGAGGGCCTGGCCTCGGCCTCCTTTAGGCTGCCAAGGTGGGCTGTTAACTCTTGAACCTACTGGAGCATGGCCCCGCTGGTGAGAGCACGGCTCAGGAAGCCACATCCCCGCAAACCTCATCCCCCTCTGTCAGCTCCACATACACAGAGCAGGGATTGATATTCATGGGCCCCAGCTCTTTCCCCAGCCAACCCGCGGGCCTATTGATTTTTATTTAGGCGAATAATTAAATATTTATTTTCACTTTGTTAAGCTCGGGAGGTCGGAGCCCACAGAAAGCGCAACAGCACGCGGGCGGCTGGAAAATCGATGCCTCGGTTTGCGGCCGCTGGAAGTGGCTCCTGCGCCTCGGGGAGGTGTCACCAGCCCCCACCCTGGCTCACCCCAATCCCCCAGTGTCACTGAAGGCTTCCATGCCTTTGGGGAGGTGTCACCAGGTGCTGCTCCAGCTCAACTCGACCACCTCAGTGTCACTTAATACTTCCCATGCTTCAGGGAGGTGTCACCAGCCCCTGCCCCAACCCACCCCAACCCCCTGGTGTCACTTACCCCTGGCAGCGTCTTCTGCTCATGCAGGGCACTCTGTGCCTTCAGAGCGGAGTCACGGGCGCAGTAGGTGAGGAAGGCACAGCCTGTAGAGACAGGGAGATGGCATCAGTGCCTGGCCTGGTATTGCCACAGCACCCTGAGCACACAGGGAGCTGGTGGCACAGCTGATGTGGCTCTGTGGTGTCTCAGCATCCTGGCATCCAGCACAGTGATACCCAGCACCCCAACAGCCTGGTACTGTGGCATCCAGCACCCCAGCACCATGGCACTTGATACCTTGGCATCCAGAACCCTGGTCCTGTGACATCTGGCATCCCAGCACTCTGGCACCCTGGCACGCTGGCATCCAGAACCCCAGCAACCTTGCATGGTGGCATTCAGCACCTCAGCACCATGGCATTGAGCATCCCAGCACCCTGATATCCTGGCATCCTGTTATTCAGCATTCTGGCACCCAGGCAGTCTGTAACGTGGGATCTGGCACCCTGGCACAGTGGCATCCATCACCTCAACACCATGGCATCCAGCAGCAAGCACCCTGACGATCTGGCACCATGGCTTCCAGCACCCTGGCACTGTGGCATCCACCATCCCGTCACACTGACATCCTGGCCCCATGGCATCCAGCATCTTGGTACCCTGGTACTCTACACCCAGATGAGCACACACAGGGTCACAGTTCACCTCCAGAACAGGGCAGGAGATGGAGCAGTGGGATGAAGGAAGGAGCCAGGGAGGAGCAGGCAGCACAGGGGCAGTGGCGCTCTGGCCCCAGCCCTGTGGAAAGCCACGGCCCAAGTCCTCCAGGAAGCAGATCTCCGGGCGTCAAGGCCGTGCACCCTGTCTTGCCACCACGCTTCTCCCAGCCTTAAGCACCCTCCTTGGGATGAGATTCATGTGGCGAAGACGCTCCGGATCCTTCGACATCATGGCGCTTTGGAAATCGGGAATACGCCTGGGGTGAGGTTTTCCCACGCTGACTCACGCTGCCGAGCCACTTGCTCGCACAGAGCTGGCGGCAACGAGTGAGCCCTGGGGACAGGGTCCGGTCCTCTTCCCTCCGTCTCTCCTGAAGCATTCCTGGTGCCTGTGCCACTGCTGCATCGCTCCCTCCCTGAGGGCTCCCCCCCAATTTGCTGGGGTCACATCCAAAAGCATCTGAAAGTGATATTAAAACAGCAGCAAAACAGTTTCCCTTCAACAAAGTAAATATTTAATGAATAAAATTGACATTGATGCATTTTTAATATTGGCACAATTAAATCCGCCAGCTGATTAAGTATTAATAACTCTTAATAAGTACAATCAGCGTGCCTGGGAGAAGAGGGAGCATGGCGGCAGGGTGGGGGATGCCGTGGGATGGGGTCCCTTGCCCACCTTGGGGTGCTGGGGACATCTGCCCTCACGGCAAGCCAGGAGAGATCCCCCTGGATCAATACTCTCCCGCTGCAGGTGGGAAGGGGAGATCAGCACAGCAGCTCGCCTCAGTCCCGGTGCCATTTCCAGTGTTTACCATCTGTAATCATGTTGGCTTCCTGCTCTCTGCTCTTCTTTCTCTTTTTTTTCCCCTGTTTTTCCTGCAGGCGACAATGTAGACGGTGCCTGGGCATTCTGGAGAAGTTCGGAGGGCTGGCGCAGGAGTGGTTCTGCTCTGGAGGCTCGCCGGGAGGGAGGATGTCGTTCAAATTAGAGGAGCGTCCGCAATTAAATCACGCGGCTGGGCCGCAGACATTGAAGCCCGCGCTGGAGGAAGCGCTGAGGGGGCCTGGAAGGGTGCAAATCCCATTGATCCAGGCACACAAGCAGCTTCAGAGACACCTGGAGAAATGTCGGAGGCCGCAGTGCCAAAAATGACAGAGTCCAGGCGGCTGCCCCATAGCCGAAGGGCATCAACAAGGCAGCAACCTCAAACGCCGAGTTTTGCCTTCCCAGGAAAGTCCCAGCGAAGCAGGTGCTGGCTGTGGCATGGGGGTCTGGTGACAGCGTGTGGCTCTTGTCTGGGTGACATCTGGAGTGCCTTTACCCTGCTCTGGCACTGCACACCCCAGCTCTTGGGTGGGGGGTTCCGTGGAGACCTCGGCAGTGCCTCAGTGACCCCCTCGGTGCGTCACTGCTCCAAGCATCCGTGCTCTGCATGCTGTGCCACAGTGCCACAGCACCTGGGACACAGTGCAGGCATGGTGTGACCCCATCCACGGTGGGTGCCTGTATCCCAGGGGCGCTCCGACTCCAGGGCTGCACAAAACTCAATGTGGGTGTGCTGATGCCAGACAGGTGCCCCCAAAACAGGCAGATATTCTAAAATCCATTGCAGTGATCGCTGCCCTGTGATGCTCTGATACCAGAGGTGCCCCCAAGCCAGACAGCAGCATCCTGACCCCCAGTGGGTGCTCCCCTCTTCCTCAGGGGTACCCCAATCTTAGGAGGGGCCATATATCCAAACGCTCCATACTGGGGTCTTCCCAGCTCAGGGTGTTCTACCTCAAGGTTGCCTCCAACTTAGGGGTACCTTCACCCCAGGGGTTTCCCCTCTTTGGGGTGCCCCGTACTTTTGGGTAGCCTCCAGGTGAAGGCTATCTCCACCTCAGGTATAACTCAACTGAAGGGTGCCCCATATTTGGGTACCCCACCTCAGGGTGTCCCACCTTAGGGGTACCTCCATTTCAGGGATACATCACCTCATGGCTACCCCCATCTCAGAGGTGCCCCACACCAGTGTCTCCAACCCCAGGCATACTTCCAGATCATGGTGCCTCCTCTCAAAGCATCCCATCTATACCTCGGGGTGCTCCACTTCAGGTTATCCCAGCTCATGGGTGCCTCCACCCCAGGAATGTCCCACCTTAGAGGCACCCCTGTCTTGAGATGCTCCATCTCAGGATGTCCCACATGAGGGGTACCCTCATCTCAGGGCATCTCATCTCAGTGGTGGCCCACACTCAGGTACCAACCTCAGGTTGTCCCATCTGATGCAGAACCTCATTTCAGGGGTGCCTCCACTTCAGGGATATCCTGTCTCAGGCTGTGCCATATCAGGGGTGCCTCACATTTGGGTGCCTTTGCCTCAGGGTGTCCCACTTCAGGGGCGTCTTCACCCCAGGGGTCCCCCTCTATGCCAGGGTGCTCCGTCTCAGTTTATCCCACCACAGGGGTACCACAACTGAGGGGTCCCCACCCTCTGGGCATCCCACCTCAGGGAGCCCCATCTGAGCAGTATACCTTTGTCAGGATGATCCATCTCAGGCTGTCCCACTTGAGGGGTACCTCACCTCAGGGGTATCCCACCTGAGGGACAGGACCCCTCACCTGAGAGGTTCCCCCCACCTCAGTTTGTCCTGCATCATGGGTGCCCCATCTCAGTGATGTCCCACCTGAGGGGTCCCCCTCTCAGAATACTCCACCTCAGGGTGTCCCGCCTGAGCAGCACCTCACTGAGGGTCCCCCCCACCCCAGGGTGTCCCACCAGAGCAGCACCTCACGGAGGCTCCCCCTCACTCCAGGGTGTCCCACCTGAGCAGCACCTCACTGAGGGCCCCCCCCCCCACCTCAGAGTGTCCCGCCTGAGCAGCACCTCACTGAGGGTCCCCCCCACCCCAGGGTGTCCCACCAGAGCGGTACCTCACTGGGGATACTGAGGGTCCCCCCCACCCCAGGGTGTCCCACCTCACCTCAGGACAGCCCCACACCTGGGTGTCCCATGTCAGGGCGTCCCACCCGGGGTGTCCCCCGGCCCGCCGCCCCCGCACCTTTGTGCATGCCAGTGAAGCGATCCTTGAGCACGGTGAGCTCGTAGATGCGGCCGAACTCCTCGAAGAGCGGCTTGAGGTCGCTCTCCTCCAGGTTGCGCGGAATCTGCCCCACGAACAGCTTGATGGCGTCGTGGTCCTTCATGGCGATGGCGCCGGGCGGGCGGCTCAGCCCGTTCACCCGGCCGCTGTTCGCGGTGCTGAACGCCGCCCCCGCCGCCTCGCCCGCCGCCGCCGCCGCCATGGCCCGTTCCGCGCCCCGCCCCGCCCGACCGGCACCGCTCGGCACCGCCCGGCACCGCTCGGCACCGCTCGGCACCGCTCGGCTCGCCTCGGCACCGCTCGGCACCGCCCCGCTCGGCACCTCTCGGCTCGGCTCGGCCCGCGCCCGCCAGCGGGCCCGTGACGTCAGCCGGACGGCCCCGCCCAGGGGCGCTGTATTAGCATAATGAGGGGGCGGTGGCCAATCAGAACCGGGGGCGGAAAGAGGGGCGGGGCGCATCCCGGCTCCGCCCACTGCTGCGCCCTGCCGGGCTGACCCCGAGCCCCCCCGCCCCGTCACCCTCCCGCCTCCATCGCCCCCGGTGTCTCCCCATTCGGCCCCCGTCACCCCCACCATCCCCATCACCCTCCATCAGCCCCCGTCATTGCCATCACCCCCCCCGCCCCACCAGCAGAATCCTTATCGCCCCCATCACCTCCCGGCATCCCCGCCACCCCTATCATTCCCATTACCCCTATCACCACCATCACCCCCACCACCAACATCATCCTCCTCATCCTCCATTACCTCCCATCACCTCCATCACCGTCCACCACAATCTCCTTCATGCCCATCACCTCCCTTCACCCCCATCATCCCCCCAGCCCCCTTTAGGGCTGCCCAAGGAGCTGAGCAGCCTACCACCTTCTCCTCTGCAGCCCTTCAGTAGCCTCCTGGCTTAGCCCCTCGCTGTTCCCCACCTCAGAGTAGGGTTTAAACACACGGCAGAGGCTCAAAAAGGGTCAGTTTGAACACTTATGTTGAGATTTTCACCTCCATGGACCCCACACTTCCCCAGCTGCCCCTCTGGGGCTACCCCACAAGGGGGAGGAGGGGAGCACTTCCCTCCTGCATCCCGTGTCACCCCGAAAGGTCTGTAATTAGACTGAGCAGCTTTAATACCTGGTATTGTCGTTAATTAATTAATTAGTCCCAAAGCAGCAGCCAGGTGGGGGGAGGCCTGGCTTCCCTGGTGCGTTGCTTTGTGTTTGCAGGGGCTTGTGAATGTGGGAAGGGGTGTGAGTGTGTGCAACTGCGTTTGAGCATGTGTGCAAGCATGTGCAAGTCTACACAAACACGTGCATGTGTTCAAGTGTGTGCAAGCACAATCAGGTGCTGCAGGAGTGCACCTGTGTGTAAGTGCAAAGGGCAAAGGTAAGAGTCTGGGCAATGACATGTGGGGGCACTTGCATGCGTGTGCAAGTGTGCATGTGTGTGCAAGTGTGCACAGGAATGCGCAGGTTTGCAATGACCCACATGCACATGTGTGCAAGGACTCCCTGGCTCAAGAGTGCAAGTGTGTGTGTGTACACATGAGTGCAAGTATGTGCATGAGGGCAAGTGTGCAAGGATCCATATGGACACGCATGGAGGCATGCGGACAAGTGTACGTATGCAAGGAACTATGTGCATGTGTGTGCAAGTTTGTGTGTGAGTGTATGTGTGAGTGCACATGTGCAAGGGCTCTTAATGCACGGGTGTTCAAGGACCTTTATGCATGTGTGTGCACGAGTGGATGTGAGGACTCACGACCACGTGTGTGCAAGCACATGCGTGTGTTCACAAGCACACACCGAGTGCACACAATGCACACGTGTTTACAAGCACACACATAATACACACACAACTATTTACAAGCACATGCACAGTGCACACATGCTAACAAGCACACACCCAATGCACACACGTGTTACAAGCACACACACACACAATGCAGCCAATGCACACAGGTGCCCACCACTGCAAGCGTGTCCCAATAAACTCCCCTGGCTGGTGCCAGTGCCCACGGGTGGGTTTGGGACGTGTGGAGCACACTCCTGCTGGAATCCGGGGGCTTGGCGGCTGCTCCTCGCCGCCGCTTGGGTTTATTTTTAAACCCGTTGGCCCCGAGTGATTCACACGCTGCCTGTTCCCTGTTCCCTGCTCCCCGGCAAGTTTTACACGACCAAAATAGATGTTCTGGAAGGAACGGGCCACCCAACAAAGCCGTGGCGGGGAAAGCGGGGTGCTTCCGGGATCCCGGCCCGTCCAAGGGTGGAAACGTCACCGAGCCACCTCCAGGGTGGTGGTTTTGGGAAAATGCTGGCACACACGCCCTGGGAAATGGGGTCATGGGTGATGTTTAACCTGGATCACAATACCAGGCTTCAGTGGAAGGTGCAATGTTGGGGGGTCCTCCATGAGTATCCCAAGCCCGGTGGGATCTCACACCTTGGCTATAGGGGAAAGGGAGCCCAGCAAGGCAGAAGGGCAGGTGGAATGAGGGCAGGGAGCTGGGATAGGGGGGTGAAGAGCCTCTCTCGCAGAGCATTATCTGTGGGAACAGAGTAACATTCTTGGTAACAGAGCACCTTCCCAGGGACAGGGTTCTGCTTGCTCCAGCCCCGCTGGCAGCAGCTCCCTGCAGGGATAAAAGCACCCAGCCAAGGTACCACTTTACAGCACACTGGGAAAAAAAAAAAAAAAAAAAGGAAAAAACCCTGACTTTCAAAAATAGGAGACAGTAATAACTGTTAATTCACTATTTTTATTTTAAAGTTCAGTCATAAAAGGTTTCCAGCCATAACAGCACATCTCACTCACTTAAGATCAAGACACATACAACAATCCCAGCCAGCCAGGATTTCTCCCTGAGAGATTCCCTGCTTTCAGCTGAATGCCATTTCCAGCACAGCAATCCCAACCAGCAAAGGACAACAATCACACCTGTCCCAATTCTATGGGATAGCAGCACCACTAGTTTCTTCTCCAAAGAAAACACCACTGAAACCAACCCCTCTGGATGGAGGAGACTTGGAACTGAGCTCCTCACCCGGAGAATGACAGAGGAGGAGGAGGACGGGTCAGTTGGCCAAATCCCAGGCAGAGGTGACAGCCTGAAGAGCTGAGCACAGATTTCATCATATCCATGCACCATTCAGCAGATTTGCAAGGGCTCCTCAAAGAGGCTCCAGGGTGTCATTTGCCGAGGAAAAGCCAAAGGAGGTGGCAGCAGGCAGAGTTTAGGGCAGCAGGGGTGGCTTGAAAGCCTGGCCATCAGAGGAGAGGGACAAGGACAGGACCCCACAGCACAACATGACTGCTGAAGCAAACCCTGGGACAACAGCAGAGGGTAAGTAGAGTTTATCCAGCAGAGCAGGCACTCTGGCACGCTCTGGAGCTGCCAGGATGATGCTTCTCCACCAGCATCTTTGGAACAAACCCTACCCTGCTAACCCTTGCACAGGTCCTAAGCCCCAGATGAGCAGGAATAGGCACCTTTTTCCTCTTTGGGGTCATTTATTTATAGATTTAAAGAAATAAAAATAGAAAAAGAGGCGAAGAGCGCGTGCCGAGGCAAAAGAAATGTTCATTGCAATGAAGCCAGAGCAGAAGGTGGGGTGGGAAGGGGTCCCTCTGCCCTTTTGAGGGGAGGACATTCATCCTGTGTGCACAGAGATGGAGGGCAGTGGGGCTCTCCCTTCAAACCCCACCAAATTCATGGTCACAGTATCCGACGTAGAGAGGCTGTGCCTGGACACCACGCCTGGGAAGAAAACAGAAGGATGGCATCAGGGAGAGGGCACAGGTCTGAGGGCTTCCAGTGGCACAAGGGTGGTCATGGGTGCCCCCTTTCAGGTGTGATAAGGAGGGAGTGGTTTTCATCCTGTGCTTATAAACTCAGTCTTTTGCTCATGTGTGGGAGCATGGGGTGAGGACAGGTTTCCTAGGGAAGCTGGTGCTGCAGGAGGAGTGGCAAGAGCTGACAAGTCCTCTCCTTCCTCAGCACAAAGCCCTCTCCTCGCCAGAGCCACCAGCCTACGCCAGCAGCAGGAGTGCTCTTCTAGTGCTGCACAAAGCAAGCTCTGCCCACGCACAGGCAGCAGAAAAACCAGGGCTTTCCAGAGGAACAAGGGTCATTTTGCAGCAGGGCAAGCCCTTCTCCCTCGCTGCCCTCCCAGGGCTGAGCCCAGAGCAGTTGTGCACAGACAGCTGTCCCAGGGTGGTTACCCGAGCAGGGTGCAGCGGAACTCCGCCAGCCGGGCGTACGCATCTTCCACGTCCCTGACAGTCTCATTGCTCCAGAGTCTCTCAGCTACGGCCCCACCTCTCGGCCTTTAGGACAAGAGACAGGCAGTCAAGACAGGGGGGAGCTCAGAGCACACCTCTCATGTGAAGCTCTGAACTCCCAAACACTTTCCTGACCAGTGTCTTTCCACACACAAAGGCTTCATGATCTATTCCTGGACACATGCCCATCAGGAGCAGACCAGGATGACAGGACAGACAGGTGTTAAACACAACCTGGCTGCAGCAGCAGGTTGTTAGAACCTTGCAAACTCTCATTTCAGCCTCAGTGAAGTTGTTACCAGCACAGAGGTGACAGAGACAGGCACCATGTGCAGACCAAACCCACCAGCTCAGCATGTGACACTCAGTGGCAAAGAAAAGGGATGCAAGCCCGGCCCCACACGACCCAAGAGACCTCCCTGTGGCCTCCCTTACCAGAGCCTGGGGGTCAGGTTGGTGACATCCACATATTCACCCCACATGCAGGCCTCGCCACCCATCACCAGCGCCTTCTGCTCAGGGCTGCCTGCAGAGGGGACAGTAAAACAGCCAGTTCTGGTGCTACATCTGAGCACCAAGCCAGCTGCCAATGCAGAAAGGGGACACAAGGAACACACCTTCAAAGTGCAAAGGCTCCACCTTATAGGCATCTATCCAGTCCTGCCCATAGGAGATGCGGTTGAGGTACCAGGGAGCAGAGAGCAGAGCTTGGTAGCCAGCCCTGGTGACATTGGCCATCTCTTTCAGGTACTGCATGTTGTTATCCTTCCACACATGGATGATGGTGTCAGGCCTCAGCTGAGGAGCACAGGTGAACATGAGACAGGGGATCAGTGCTGTGACAGAAGCAGAGTGCCCTGACCCCTCCACACCCCCAAAAGGAAGCTGAGGCAGAGTTGGGATTGATTTTTGAGCCATTTCCCATCTGGTTTGCAGCTACAACAGAAGGAGGGATAAGGCCATTTGCAGAGTGTCCTGGACAGAGTTAAACCCTGCATCCTAGGGGAGCAGAGCATTGGCAGCACTGACAAAGCCATGATGAGGGCAGCTCACTGGAAGCACCATCTTGATTATCGACCCCAATCCCATTACAGCCCCACCAGCCCCAGTATGTCCCCCCAGAGCACACCAGTGTGTCAGGCTGGGCTGCTGGCACTGGTCACCCCAGCACAGGCAGCTCTTACCTTCGCATCATTGTCAAACACTTCCTGCCACACAATATAACCTTTGCCAAGGGAAGAGACGATGTCCAGAAGCCTAGAGTGGATGAAGTACCAAATTCTGGGTGATCCCATTGATCCCCAATTTGGTGGTTACATACAGCCAAAGGAGCAGCACAGATACTCCCAACATCCTCAGCAGGACGTGGAGGTGCTTCTGAAGGAGAAGGGGGAGAGCACAGCCCCTCATGGGCTTCTTCCTTCTCAGCCCCAGGCTTTTTTGTGGTCCATCTCCCACTGAAATGTTCCCTTTTGGGGTCAAGGAGACATGACCAATGGGGATGCCCTTAAAAAGGAGGTCTGGTGTCCCCAAGACAGAAGACACTTGAGCTGGTCACACAGTGTAACTGCAGGCCTGAATGCCGTGTCCTTACCTCTGAATGTAGAAAGACTCTAATTTTTTGTAATCTTCACCAAAGCCCATCTCCACCATGAAGGCACGGATTTCTGGGTTGGATTTCCTGTGCACCAAAGAGAAGGAATAAAACCATCCCAACCTGAGCTCTGGAGTAAGGCCAAGGCATGGTCAAGTCCCTCCCACATTAGTGCAAGGCCTGCCCAGGTATTCCAGAGCTGTGGTTGGACCAGCACCAGCAGCTCTCTATATCCAGCATCACCACAAGCACAGAAATCCCAAAAATCCCAAGCACCACCACTACCCCTGGCCTGGGAGAGCAGGACACCAAAGATCATGACAAAGAAGCCATGGGCTGGGACTCCAATCCCAGATACTTACCCCCAGTCCCCATCCAGACTGATCTCAGACTCACCAGCACGTGAAATCCACCTCATCGCCACCAAGGTGGAGAAAGAAGTCTGGGAACACAGTGCTGACCTCTTGGAACAAACTGGTCACAAACTGGTAGGTGCTGTTCACAATGGGGTTGATGGGCCCAAAGGCTCCAGAAGGAGTCCTGCCCATATAGCAAGGAGTCAGGAGGCCTGGAGCACCTGATGATAACAAATGCAGGATGGTGAGGAACAGAAAAAGTGTGACCATGTCATTCTCTACAATGCCCCTCAGCACAGCTCAGGGCCTGTCAGGGGAAAGAAAAGGAGGGACAGCCACAGTTCCAGCTGTGACCATGCACATGGTGAATTCTAACATGGGTCTTGGCATTTGGAGGCAGGGGAAGGAGACAAAAAGACAATGGAATGTTTTCCTGGAGCTTCTTGCACTTCTAGACACAGAAGAGGAGACACAATCCCTGGAGCAGAGAGCAGTGCGTCAGGACTGCGACACACCTGAGCAGAGCAAGGAAGCTTGGCCAGGTGTACCCTCAGTTAAACACAAGATCCTTGCAGTAAGGTATGATAATAGTTTTGGCAGAGCAGACATTCCCACAAAAAATCACCCAGCCTGGACCCAAGAAAAGATGGAAATGTTTCCCTTTGAATTTTACTCCAGAAGTTGGAGCATTGGGTCCCACAGCCCCCAAATAATGGTTTGCTCTTTGTCAAAGCAGGCTTGAGGGACACTGCTGCCCACACCCAGCTTTTAGGGTCCAGATTGCAGCATCCATTCCTGCCCCTGAGACAACTCCAACTCCTCTGAGAGCAGCAGCAGGCAGGGTCTGCTCCTGACCTGGCCCCCAGGAGAGGGTGTGGCCGGGGGTGTCGAACTCAGCGATGACTCTGATGCCGCGCAGCCGGGCGTGCTCGATCACGGTGCGCACGTCGCTGGCTGTGTACACGTGGGTCATGGCATTGAAGGCTCCCTGGGAACACGGGGAAGGTCAGCACTGCTCAGGAGCAGAGGCAGGGATCTGCTCACCTGAGCTGGGCACTACATAATCATTACCTTCTTGCTGAGCTCTGGGAACGTGGAGCTCTCATAGGGGAAAGATGGGTCATCCACAATGTGCCAGTGAAACACATTGAACTTGTTGTAAGCCATGACGTCCTGGGAAGGAACGGGGACAAAGATGAACATGCCCCATCCCTTCTGAAAGGTCATCCAGCTTGCCACAGATAGAAGACAAGGTCCTCCAGCTCCAGAACGACAAGGCTGAGTCCCTAAATGCTCCCCATGATCCAAGAAGGATTCAGACACCTCTCTCTAAACACAAAAAGCTGCACAGGGCCAGGAGTACTTCTGCTGAGTAAAATCCCTGTTCTCCCTGTAACTCAGCCACTGGTGGAGACCTGGGAGTTTAATTCTGCTTGGGAGGAACACAGAACCCCCACCCAGCCTTGCCAGTGTTTTCCCTTGCCTTAGAAACAGCTCAACCTTCAAGAGTAACCTGGACTGTAGGAATCCAAAATACCTCAGGGTTTTCTTTTTAACAAAGGCAACTGAGAAATCACCCAAACAAGGGAGCTCAGTTGTCACAGAGGAAGGGACACACAATTAAACCATCTCATCTCCCAGCACGGGTGCCCTACCAGCGTTTCCAGGATGGCTCTCAGAGGCAAGTAGTGACGAGAGGTGTCCAGCAACAGTCCCCGGTGAGGGAAGCGGGGAAAGTCCACGATTTCTGTCTCATTGATGTAGTACTGCACACAGACAATATAAGGAAGGCACGAGCAGGATGTTGGGCAAATGGCCATTAACAAGAGATACTGAGGGTCACCATTGTTGGCAGGATAGAGGTGCCCTCAAGAGTGCAAACTCTCCAGAAAGAGCTGCAGCACTTCTTTACCCACTCAGAAGGTAGGGATCTGGCTGGATCCATGAATTTCCACTCGGGCCTTAGCAAGGCTGTGCCCACTCATCCCAAGCATCCCAGCAACCCTCAACCTGTCCCCATGGAGGCAGAGGCACTATGGAGAGCTTCCCGTCCCCAGGGGATGTGTCCAGGACTCACCGTGCCATTCTCATCTCTCCCAACAAGCTGGCTGAATGTTTCCAGGCCTGCAGGAAAACACACAGCCCCTTTCTCAGCACAGACACCCCCAAAGGAGCAGAGCTCAATTAACAAAGAAGTCTATGGAAAGAGAGAGGCACTGTGAGACATCCCCACAGGCCCAAGGAGAGCGAGCAGGAATGCCCTGCGGGAAGCACAGCTCACCTCGGAGAGCTCCCCAGATGGTCTCTGCTGAAAGCAGCATGGAGCCTTTAGAGACAGACAGCTTATCTGAAACACAGCATCAGGGGTGTCCCACACGGCCACCACAGCACTGCGCAGGGCTCAGGTACAGAACTGCACCCTGGCACCCCACAGAACTGAATTTTTGACCCTCTCTTGCTGCTTTAAACCTCTCCCCACTGCTTTATCAGCACCCTCAGGCATGTCCCTCCTGCCCTGCCCCAGCGTCTCAAGAGCAGGGAATTTGTGCCCTCCCCAAATCCAAGGGGAACCACACAGTGCTACTTCCCAGTGACAGGCACAGAGACAGCCATGTTCCCTCCTGCTCCCAACCCCGGCACTTACAGCTCTCCTTGGAGTCCAGGCTGGGAAACCCATCGCAGCCTGGAGTGGAAACATAGACAAGAAGCTCGGTGCAGGGTGTTTCCCAGGACGGCTCATTCTCTGCAAAAAACACA
The DNA here is from genome assembly GCF_009819655.1 of Sylvia atricapilla. Classification (NCBI taxonomy): domain Eukaryota; kingdom Metazoa; phylum Chordata; class Aves; order Passeriformes; family Sylviidae; genus Sylvia; species Sylvia atricapilla. The sequence continues at coordinate 17,779,802 of NC_089152.1, forward strand.
GACCATGCACATCAATGCCATCCCAGCTTTTTCCCTGCTTCCAAGCCCACCACCATCCTCCCAGCCCAGCTAGTGATGGAGGCAGAAACAGGCACTGTTCCTGCGCCCCAAAACAGACACCACTGTGTTCAGCAGGGGCTAATTTCAACACAGCCAACCAGAAGAACATGAGCTGACCTCAACCTGTGAGGAAGCCCACAGGGAAGCTTAAAGGAGCACACAAGAGAGGAGAAACATTAAAATATGGATTAGCAGCAGTCCCTGAGGCTTCCCGGACACCAGCTCTTAAGCTACAGCCATGACTAGTCAAAGCTTCTCCATGAGGGTGAAGAGCTTCTTGTTTCCAAGCTCTCCCAGCACTGGAAAAAAGTACAAGACCAAGAGTTCTGCCCCACCCAAACTTCCTGAAAAAGGGCAAAGAAAACCTTTTAAAAAGAGTTTCTCCTAAACTGGGCTGAATTAGACGCAATCAAAAGGTCTCACCCAGCCCAGGAAAGCTCCCAACCGACTTCACCTTCTGCAGAGCAGGTCCCAGGTGCAGCAGCCAGAGAAAAGAACCCAGCCACACTTAGACCTCAAGCAGGAGCTCTGGGCACGCTTCCCTAACTGAAGAGCACTTCCAAGGATGCACAAACCTGAATCCCCACTTGAGTCACTCCCCCATTCCAAAAGAATTTTCAACCTTTGCTGGGACGCAACAGACTTACAGCAGTCAGTTGCCAGGAGGAGCATGGGGTAGCAGGGTGGGACCCTGCTCATCCCAGACAAGGTCCATGCCCAAATCCCTACACTACAGCATCCCCAGGAACCCCCAATGCCCAATGTGGTCACTGAAAATAAAGAGCTTGGCTTTGAATGAGCCCAGAGCACTGAGAGGTTTCCAGAGAGACTCTGGCACTTTTTCAGAGAAATGCAGAGAGCCCCTGCTCCACAGCTCACAGAAATCCCGTTTCTCCATGAAGGGATGACGAAACCTCTGCGGAGAGAAAGAAAACAGCTTGAAGCCAGCCCTGTTTTGAGCTTTCCTCTCGGTTGCAGACAAGCTGGTAGCCAAGGCAACCTCACAGATGTGCAAGCAGCACAGCAAGACCTGCTCCCTCTGCTTGGGAAGGCGGCAGTTCACCGGGAACAGCCGCTCTAAGGCCTGGGAACACTCATCCTGCGGAGAAGCCTTGACAGAATTGGTCCCACCACCACACACCACGCTTAAACCTGCTTGTGAGGCACTTCCCAACCCAAACACAGCATCCTAGGCCAAGGTGCAAACAGGCACCACCGCCACCACACCTGCAAGGCAGCACAGCCAGAAAATGGTTTCTGCCATTTATCTCCTCTATTAATAGAAATTATTTCCTTTCATCCAGGGTTTCCACTGCCTGTTCTTACTAACCACCCATGTGGGAAAAAAGACCGAAACAAAACGAAGGCAAAGAAGGGAAAAAAGGCCTTAAAATAATTTGTGCAGTTTGAGCATCATAAAGCAGGGCATATGGAAAGTGATGAGTGTGAGCTGGATCTTGTGATCACAATGTTGCTCCAAGTGATTTGATGGTCACATTTCCCCTCTGAGTGGAACAGGAGAGTGTGAATAATTAGATCAGCTGTTTTTAGTTCCTAGCAGCAAAAGAGAACCAAGAGGAGTCTTTTTGGCTCCCAAATCAAAATTTATTTCTACTGCTACTCACAAGAGTTGAAGAAATAAAATAAGCCAAAGGGTTCTCTGTTTCAAACCTGCTTTTTTCAAAGCATGATGTACTCAAGACAAAGCCAAGCGGCTTCCAACACCGCCACTCTTCTCTGCTTTGATCAGCAGCGACAGAGTTCACACTGACATTTAAAACACTTGGGAGCAGAGTTACTATCTCTTTTTGATGAATGAAGTGCTTCATATTCCCTGGATATAGCACTTCAGGCTGCAGCAGACCCACGCAGCTACACAGCATCCCTGCGCGTCAGCTCCACAGCCAAGAGATTTCCTGCAGCTCATCCCAGACAAGCAATGGGTGCTACCACGAAGTCTGGGTTCAAGAAACCTTTAGAGCCTGCCCCAAAGCAAACCCAGACTTTCAAAGCCTTTGTCTTTCCTCACCTTATCCTACAATTTCAGGATTAATCCAGGAGCTAATCTCTCTCTGACAAAAAAAAAAACATGCTGCCTTAGGACTTTTAGCAGCCCCACTCCAGCAGAGGTGCCCCATGGCACAACTGTGTACTTGGAAGAACACACACAAAGTTGCCAGTCTTTCCTCAAGGCAAGACCTCACACAGGACACCGGGAGCGGCTAGGAATGGGAACAGCCAAGACTGAGCAGTAACCCTGAAGCAGGAATGGTTGCGAGACCAGGAGTGAGCTCTCCCTGCAGCCACAAGAGAAGGAAGTGAAATGAAGCAACTGGGAGCTGCAGCACTATCCGGGGGACGAAAAAATGAGACGGAGCAAACCCTTAACAGCAAGAGCTTAAATCCTGGCAGGAAGACAACTCGTACTGTGCCAAACTCGATTAGATTTCTTCTGTACCTGCCACAGGCACCGCCCTCCAAAACCCAACCCATCGCTGCCCTGGCCACCAGACTCCATTCAAGCCACAGCTCCCACCCCACCTGCCGCCTCAGAACTGAGGGGAGGCAGACGGCCACCAAACCCCGTGGTCTGACCCCCGAATTAGCGAGGGGTGTTAAGCTCAAAGCCACGGAGAGAAGGGTCAGCGCCCGCCGCGGCCCTCACCGGTGGCACGGCCGAAGAGCAGCGGCCAGTACCGCTGGAAGGCGGCGTCCAGCACGGCGCAGCCCGGCCCCACGGCCGAGCCGTCCGCCGCGGCGAAGCGGAACCGGCGGGCCGGCACCGGGCAGCGGCCTCCGCCGGGCGGGAAGCTCTGAGCTTGGGGCTGCGGCCACACGGCCCCCGCCGGGCCCGGCAGCAGCGCCAGCAGCAGCGGCGGCAGCAGCCGGAGCAGCGCCAGGCGCAGCGCCCGCGCCGCCGCCATGTCGCGCCCGAGCCTGAGGGAGGCGGCACCGCCCGACAGCGGGGGGCCGGGCGGCCGCGAAATGGCAGCTCGGGCCCGCCCTCACGGCACCGCCGCGCTGCCCCGCGCCTCGCGGCCTCCCCCGGCGCTTCGCAGTCCCCTCGGTATTGCAATTAAAGGCGTCACAGACCTCCAGATCCACAGCGGAGGTAACTTCTGTCGCAGAGCTCAGGCTTTACAGCCCGCCGCCCCTCGCCCGTGCTTTCTGCCCTTCACGGAGCCTCAGCAGCCTGCCTCGGGGTTTGAGATTAATGGTTTAAAACACGTGTTTTCACCCGTGCTGCTTTCGTGGAATCGTGTAGTGTTTTGGGTTGGAAGGGATCCTAAGGATCATTTAATTCCACCCCGTTCCATGAGCAGGGACACCTTCCTCTATCCCGCATTGCATCGAGCCCTCTGTCCAACCTGGTCTTAGACACTTCCAGGGATCCAGGGCAGCCACAGCTTTTCTGGGCACCCTGTGCCAGGGCCTCACCACCCTCACAATAAATAAATTCTTCCTTATAGCTAATCTAACTAGACCCTCTCTCTTAAAAGCACCCCTTGCCTGTGCTTTGGATCCACCTTGGGTTTGGGCATCTTCTGTTGGTACTGTGTATTTTTATGAGCAATGCTATTTATAAATCACCCTTTGCACAGGTTTCCAAGGATATTTATATGTGTGGCTAGTGAAATATTGATTGGGTTGTGCAAATAAAAGGGGCTTTATCCCATGGTGGATCCTCATAGTGAAGTATTGCAGGGATGCTTTCCATGCAGCGCTTGGCTTTTCCAAGGAAAGCCTTAACCTCAGGTGAACTCTATTTAATTTTGCTTCCTCCCTCAAGCTCTGCTTTCCTTAGCAATCCCCAACTCAAATAAGGGCCTTAAGCCCAAGTCTTACCCATCTAATTGCCAGCACAAACCTACAAGGGAACTCACTCCATCAAATTATTAAAAACCTGCTGTCCCAGAAAACTCCAAGGTACCAGGCGTGCTGGGAGACAAGCCAGAGGCATGGGAGCAAGCAGGAAATTAAAGTGGCACAGGAGAAAGTGAGACAAGAGAGATGGCCCCATCACACAAGAGAAAAAACCACCCTGTGTGAGCAGAACATAACTATGGAAAGGTGTGGTGGGAAATGTAAGGGATTGTCCCTCACGAGAGCAGTGTAGAGAGAAAAGGATCAACAGGAAAAAAAAAACCATTTTGTTAAAAAAACCCTCAAGAAACTTGCTGTCAAGGGTTAGAATAGCACCAGCACAAAGCTGGGAAGACATGGAAGGGTTTCAGTGGAACTGGGGAGAGACAGAGGGAGGTGCTCTCCAATGTTAAATGAGGCTCTGAGGTTCCAGTGAAGCTCTTGGGAGTGACGTTGAGGTGAAAAAGTTGTGGGGAGACTGAGCCCCAGGAGGAGATCACAGGTTTGGGTCTAAATGGGATTGTGGGAATTTAATGAGGTAAGTGAAAATTAATAGAGGACTCACGGCAGGGGGGAAGGCAGGGAAAGGACTTAGGGTCATCTAGAGATAGAGAAGCTGGGGTCCATCAGGGGAGGAGTCAAAGAGAGCCAAATGGTGTTACCATGAGCTCAGCACTTACACAGCACTGCATCTTTATTTTCCAGCCGTGTAAAATGGCAAAGTCCACCTAATGGGAAGGTGAGCCAGGAGCCAAGGACAAGCACAGCCTTACCAGGTGGGTGTACCTCCACAGGCAGTCTAACAGCACAGGGGTGGACCAACAGCCCAGGTATCACCCAGAGAATTAATGTCACCAAGCAAACTCCAACATCAATCTAGGAATACCTAGGAGCAGCTATACTCACAGGAGAGATCAGGAAGAATTGGTGCCTGGACCTCAGATTGAATGGAGTTTATGGAGTTCATGAGTGGAGGTCCAAAGACAGGCTGATAGGGGCAATTCAAGCCTGTTGGTTCCCTCAGGCTCCTGACAATCCTACCTTGTTTTCCCTACAGGAGTTCCTACAGGACCCAAATTCAAGACAATGGTACATGCCAGGCTGCTTCCTCACTATTTTTCGAGGGTTTTGTGGCCCTTCTCTATCCCTGTCCACATCACAAAGCAGGAAGTGAGAACACCTGTATTCCAGCCTGTCTCAGACCTCTGGGAAAGTGCCCCCTGTCATTCCTTACGTTCAAGTTTCCTGCTGCCAGTCTACATAAAGCCTCTGTGGGCTTGAGCTGAGTTTGTTGCTTTTCCCTGTGCAAACTTCTGGAGCACCAGCTGTTGCCACCATTTTCTGACTATATTTAATTGATTCCAGTATCTCTGGATTTGTCCTCAAGTAGTTTCACTGTATTGAAATTCCAGTGGAAGGAAAAACACCCCAAAGAAGCCAGTTTGTTGCTGTCTTGCATCAGGCAACGTAAGGACTGCGCTTCCCAGCGCATGAGACAGAACTGTGGGAGTGCCCTGGCTTGAGGCGAATTCTCATTTCAGCCTGGGGAGGGTGGCATGTTTGCCAGCTTATGTAAAGCATTGTGATCAGAGCTTTCAGTCCAAATATTCCAGCCTTTCTACAGATTCAGTTGCTGATGCTATTTTAGGGGACCTGATGTCTCTGGGGGATGACTCATTGAAGTTCATCTGTAGCTGGCCGGCATTAATCCAGACTAACAGTCTGATTTTCAAATGTTTCTTTACATAAGAAAACTGCTTAAGCATGTGCTTAACTGTGGAGCTTGGCTGAAAGAACCTGGTTTACACTCTGTCCTGTGGTGGCCACAAAGCCTCAGCAGCCAGAAGCTGCTGATGCTTTTCAGCAGCCCATCAACAGACCAGCTCATGGGCTCAGAGCATTTCTGCAGGGTGATATAACCACCTGGGAGACCTTTTCTGATGTAGTTCAGTTCCTTTTCCAAGGAATACGCAGAGACTGAACCTGAGGTAGGGCTGTGCTGGCTCAGGTGAGACCTATGGTAAAAGTACCTACAAAACCCTTTTGTCATATCTGATGCAAAAGCTGGGATGTGCTGGGGAACTGCAGAAAACTGCTGCACCAGGATATTGCTGGATTACCTGCTTCCTACAATGAATTTGGTAGCAATCCAAATTAATTATTCTAATATAAATTGTTATGAAACTTGGCTGGTGTCACATTTGAGCCTTTCTGGTTTGTTTGCCTTCGGGGCATGAAGGTGGCCTTTGGGCTATCAGTGCAGATGTATCACAGCATTTTTAAAAGATATAAATCCATTTATTGTGCTGCCACACTCCCTATAATGGTGGCTGCTTCTGCATTTAACCAGGAGGGTGCTTTGCACTCAGATTCTTCCTCTGATGATAAGTGTCTGAGCCAGTGAAGTGAGAATGGAGGAAGTCATTCATGAACACCTTCACAGGGCATGAGTTTTCTATTTGCTTTGCTCTTGGAGCCAACACTGTGTAGGAAAATTGCTCCTGAATGAAGCAACTCCCAGCTCAAGGGACCTGCTGGTGGTGTGGCTGGAAGAGGGCTTTGGAAAACACAGATCATCTCCTGGAAATACCTATAAGACCTCTGACTTGAATTATGGCATCTCAGAGCTTTTCTGGGCAAAACTACTGTCTCCATTTGCTTGCTTACCTTCACTTTAATCCTTGGTAAAATAAGAATGGGATTTAGACTGTAAGGACAAGGGTTACAGGGTTGAAGGGTCCTTACTTGTGGCGGTGATTGGGAGGGAGTGTGGTCAGCATGTGCCAGGTTTTTTCAGGTGTGGACCCTCCTGTTGCACAGCTTTGTATTTCAGGGATGATGTTGCTCATCATCAAGCAGAAGGGTGCTCACATTTAAACACCCAGCAGGAGCCCCCAGAGACATTTGGTGGAGCTTTAGCATGTGCACAAAGAAGATCTTAAACATGAGATGTTAAATCCACATCCAGGGTATTTTCACGCTCCAACAACTCAGCCTGTGAGGAACCTTGATGATTTGGGGGGCCAAAGCAGGCTTGGCAGGATGCTTTTGGAGCCACAGGGACACATTCCAGTGCTTTTCAAAGCACAGGATAACTCATTTCCATATCCCTACCTTCCCACCCAGACCACTACTTATCAATGCTGCCATCAGTCCCTCTCCAGCTGCTCTGAATCCCCTTTAGACACTGGCAGGGGCTCTGAGGTCTCCCTGGAGCCTGGTCTTGTCCAGGTGAACACCCCCAGCTCTCCCATGGTTTAGTAGGTGCTGAATGAATTTCTCTGCAAATGTGGGGTTTAACAGAAGGGACCTCTTCATCTGGGAGAGCACGTGTGAGGGAAGTGAGGCCTGGGAGACTTGGAGTGAGCAGGCAGCAGCGAGGAGAAATATTTCCACAGTTATGAGCTTGAGAGTGGAGTTTAAAGCAAAAAGCTTGAAGTGAGACGTGTTAATCAGTGTGGAGCATTTGGGGTCCTGACTTGAGCTCAGCCTGGTGGTGTTTCCACTGTTGATGTTATCACAAAGCCTTTTTTCTTCTGGGTTATCTCCAGCTTGCACAGCTTTAGGGCGGTGATCCGAGGGGCTGCTCAGCCCATGCTTGTGGTTGAGATTGTTAAGGAGTGTGCAGACATGCAAAATCATACCCTAGGCATTGAGAAATCTTCTGGATTTCCTTTCTCCCAGCGTGGGAGCTCTGTGTGTCTCTGGTGATGGAGAAGAAAGGCTTTTTCCAGAGATCCTGCCTGCCTCAAGGACTGCAGGAGCAGGAAAGAGTCTGGGTGGGATGGGAGGTTCACCCCAAATCTGCAGGCGGTTTGTGGTGTGGGGCATCAGCACTTTCACAGCATTTTGGTATCACGAATCAGGGCTTGTCACGAGGAGATGCTGCAAGTTCTTGTGGAGGCTGAGTACATGTGGCTGCTGTCCCTGGCTGCTCCCAGTCATGGCTGTGGGACTGAGCTGGAATCAATCAGAACCTGTGGATGCGCCGTGACAAACTCCCTGTGCCCAGAGGTGATGCTCCCATAAATCCTGTAAGCATGTGCTTAACTTTGAGGAGCAAGGTGATTGCAAGGCAATATTTTATTCTTGTCAGCTTCAGTGTTAACAGTTACCAGAATCACTTGGGTAATTAAGCTCTTGCAAGAATAAAGTGAAAAAGCACCAGGTGTCTATGGAGATCTAAATCATTTTTCAGAGTGGGCAGAGGAGCAGTTTTTGGCTTTCCTCAGTAGCTGGAGTCCTAAAATCCTCAGAGACAGCACACATCCCCTCCAAATGAGCTAAAGGCAGCAGCCCTGCTTTTCTTAGGTACTTTTTCTCAACTACCTACAAGAAGCTGGTGGGTGACCAGGGCTTTGTACGTGACCATTGGTTGAAAACTTCAAAATAAAGAAAGAGGCCTTTTGCCTTTTGCAAAAGGCATGGCTAAAATTTCATTCCAAAGTGTATTTTTGAGATGTGTAAGTGTAACTGTTGCTGGAGTAACTGGCTGCAATATGCTGATCCCTGTCTTGCAGTTGGAAAAGATAAGGCTGGGACTGTAGAAGGTGAACTGTTTTCCTTTATCTGTGGGGTGTCATTGGGAAGATCCCATCACTGTTTATAAATATTTATTACTGAGATCATAGAACCATCACAGAATCACAGCATGGTTTGGGTAGGAAGGTAGGTCTCTACCTCTAAAGATCATCTTGTCCCACCCCCTGACATAGACAAAGACACCTTCCACTGTCCCAGGCTGCTCCAAGCCCTGTCCAACCTGGCCTTGGACACTTCCAGGGATGCAGGGGCAACCACAGCTCCTCTGGGCACCCTGTGCCAGGGCCTCACCACCCTCACAGGGAGAATTTCACCCTAATATCCCATCTAACCCTGCCCCTGGCAGTAGGAAATCTTTCCCTGTGTCCTGTCCCTCCATCCGTTGTCCCAAGTCCCTCTCCAGCTGTCCTGGAGCCCCTTTAGGTCCTGGCAGGGGCTCAGAGCTCTCCCTGGAGCCTTGTCTTGTCCGGTTTAACACCCCAGCTCTCCCAGCATGGCTCCAGAACCTCCTCTCTCTGGGCTGAACTCTGCAGCCTTGGCCAGGGCCAGAACAGGGCTGTGGGGAGGTTCTTGGAGCACCTGGAGATGGCCAGTGCCTGCTCTCAGGAACAGGTGCTTCCCAAACATTCTCCTGTGTCTGTCCCTGAGGGGAAGGTCACCTCAGCCAAAGGTTTTTGTGTCCAAAGCTGCCAAAATCCAAGAAAGCCAAACCCCACTGTTTGGTCAGTGCCTTTCTTGGGGTTCCATGGGCAGATGAGCAGCCCCAAAATGGTTTGTGCCTTGTCATTGTTGGCCAGGGGCTGGGCATGTTACCAGCTGGGCAGAACTAGCTCAGAGTCCCAGGGGTGACACACAGTCCCCCTTGGGCATGAAGCATGGAGTGAGGACCTGGAGCAACCACCTGAGCCCACACGACATGTTAGGTGGGACCAGCCTGGCAGATGTCCAGATGGTGCATCTGGAGCTGAACCAAGTCAGGGCTACTTACATTTATGTAGAGCAGGATGATTACAGCTCGGGCCTTTACAATTCCCCCTAAGTTGGGTAATTAGAGAACTGGCTTCATTGACTAGGTAACATGGCATGAGGCAATGTGCATGCCCAGTCCACAGCCCCTGTGTGCTCCTGACCCGGGCAGAGCAGAGCTCAGGGAGCTGCCTGTGTGTCTGAAGGTGCAGCCAGGTACCCACCGAGGGTTCTAGAGACATCTGCCAGGCCATGGACACTTAATCTCCCCGGATCCCTGAGGGCACCTGCATGTGTAAGCTCCTGATGCTGTGGCCATCATTATGCTGTGTACCAGCAGGAAATAAACACCCTTTGGGATGCAGCTTCTAATTTTCTTTCTGTTTCACAAGGGATTTGTATGAGGCAAAAGCAGGAAGCAGGATGCTGCTGCATCTGATGACTCCTGTCCCAAAGAGCTGATGAAATTTGTCACACCTACACCACATACTGCCCTGATGAGTCTCCTCTTCATCCGGGCAGAGTGGGTGAATAACATCGCCACATCCGAATGGCCCCATTTCACCCCGGGCAGAAATTATTCCCCAGGGCATGAGGAAGTGGAAGGTGAGCCACCTTCTAGTGAGAGAAGGTGGTCCTGGAGCCCTCCTGGGCTGTGCCAGGCTGTCACATCCATGGTGAACAGTGGCAGAGAGGGGGGAGCAGCTGGTTCTCCTCTGGGCCAGACTGCAGCCTTGTTTCCAAGCCAACCGGAATTCCGTGAGCTCCTGAAACGGCTGCAGACAATGAGCCCAGCGAACCTCCTCCGTATCAGGCTGAGCACAGCTGATGCTGGAGGCAGGGAAAGCTGAGACAAAAGGTGCTCAGCCCCTGCAGCGCCTCAGTGTCCATCCTGCCCTTTGCTGGCAGCTCAGTGTTCAGGTGAGAGGCTCTGGCAGGAATGAGACCACCTGGGAACGGCATTCCTGAACTGCCCAGGGCACTTGTCAACTCCAGGAGCTAAGAAAGGCTGTCCCTATTCTGTGGATGAAACCGTTCATGTGTTCTTCTTGCTGCAAAATGCCAAATTATCAGAAAAAAGGAATCAAGCCTGGCACCAGTGAAAACCCAGGTAGTACCATCTTCATGGACCAGAAGACAACACTGGAGCTTGGAGATGCCACCTGGCACAGTCAGGGTCCTCCCAGGGACGGTGGGCTCATGTTTATCCCATGGAATGATTAGGAATTTCTGCCTGGAGGGTCTCAGTGCAATTTTAGTCTGATTTTGAGATAGTGCAACCTATTTTCCTACACCTTTCCCTCATGTTTGCATCACATTGTCCTCACAAGTCGCTTGCTGCAGACCCCGCACCACTCAATTTAATGGTGTCAGTGGGAGTCTTCTCCACACCTGGCCCACAGCACACTTCAGAAGCACTCCATGCCCCAGCTCCACCTCATGTCCCATCACTGGGTGGGCAGAAGGACAAGTTGGTAACCTCTCCAAACCTTCTGCTACCCCACACCCCCAGCTTCATCAGCAACTGTAGGGATAGGACAGAGTAATGGGTACAAACTGAAAAAGGGACAATTTAAGCTACATATTGGGAAGAAATCCCTCCCTATGAGGGTGGTGAGACGCTGGCACAGGCTGTCCAGAGAAGCTGTGGCTGCCCCTGAATCCCTGGAAGTGTCCACAGCCGGGTTGGGCAGGGCTTGGATCACCCTGGGCTAGTTGATGGTGTCTCTGCCCATGGCAGGGGATGTAATGAGATGAGCTTTAAGGTCCAGTTCAACCACTTAATACTGTGTAGCACCAGGAGCAACTGTGGGAGCTGGAGGGGCTCAACCTGGAGAAAAGGAGGCTCAGGGGGGACCTTCTGGCTCTGCACAACTCCCTGACAGGAGGGGGCAGCTGCGGATGGGCACTACTCCCAGGTGACAAGGGACAGGACAAGAGGAGACGTCCTCAAGTTGTGCAAGGGGAGGCTCAGGTTGGATATCAGGAGGAATTTCTCCATGATTATCAGACATTAGGTGAGGAGACAGCGGAGTCCCCATCCCTGGAGGCGTCCAAGGAAGGGCTGAATGTGGCACTCAGTGCACTGGTCTGCTTGACAGGACGGTGATGGGTCTCAGGTTGGACTCGATGGCCTCGAAGGCCTTTTCCACCCCAGTGGTGCGGTGATTCCGCGGCGATTCCCTGCCGCACCCACCCTGGCGCCGCGCCACACTCAACATGGCGGCGGCGGCGTGAGGCGGGCGGGGGCCGGGCGGGGGCGTGGCGCGCACCCAAGATGGCGGCGGCGGCGGGCGGGGTGAGGTGGCGGCGGGCGCGCAGGCGCGGGCGGGCGGCGGTGACGCGCGGGGCGCGCGGTGACGGAGCGCGGCGGCCGCGGCCCTTTGTTGGCGGCGGTTGAGGCGCGGCGGGGCCGGGCCGGGCCGGGGCCAACGGCGGCGGCGGCGGGGCCGGGCGCGGGGAGGCCGCGGGAGCCGCCGCCGCTCCCTCAGCGCCTCGCCATGGACTCGGACGAGGGGTACAACTACGAGTTCGACGAGGACGAGGAGTGCAGCGAGGACAGCGGCGCGGAGGAGGACGAGGAGGACGAGGAGGAAGACGAGCCCGACGATAATCTGGACCTGGGCGAAGTGGAGCTCGTAGAGCCCGTCCGCGTCGGCGGGGAACGAGACGGGCTGTTGGGCAGCGAGACGGGCGGGCTGGGCCCCGGCAGTGGCGGCGGCGGCCTGGGTGGCGGGCCGGGCCCCGGCGGCGGCCCCGAGCAGGAGGAGGATTATCGCTACGAGGTGCTGACGGCTGAGCAGATCCTGCAGCACATGGTGGAGTGCATCCGCGAGGTCAACGAGGTCATCCAGGTGCGGCCCTCCGGCCCCGGGACTGGGGGGGACACACGGGGGAAGGGGCGTGGGGGGTGGCGGCACGGGCCGGCGGCCTCCCGAGCAGCGCCGGCCGCGGCCCGTCGGCGGCCCAGGGCCTCCCGCACACTCGTCGGGCTCCCCGGGGCTGGAGGGGGCTCAGCTCGGTATCACCGGCCCTGGAGAGGCGGGGGGAACGGCTCCTCTCGGTGCACCCAGCGGGTGGAGGGGGCTCCTCGCCACCCCGTTCTCTCGGGAGGCGTCTCGGGCCCGGCCCGGATCTCGCTTCCTGCTGTGGAAGCGTCGGGAACGAGGCCTTTGGCACTGAAAAGGCTCCTCTTTCTTTGTGTGGTTGCGAGCTGGGGGCTGTAATCTATGTCTTTTTCTTTATTCCCGTCTTTCCTCATGGTGTTTGGCGGGCAGTAGCTCCTCCAGCTCCTTCGGTAACCCGCGGAGTCCATGGCAAGCCCTGGAATTCCAGGAGAGGCTCCGCTCTGGTTTTGTTGCCATCTCCCTTCCCCCCCCGGCACACACAGAGGCTGAACCTTGTGTTTATTTCCAGCACAGACCAGGACGGGTACGGGCAATCCCTTCGCTACCGGAACTTTTTTTTACCCTCAGTTTTTAAGCGTGTCTCTTTAAAACTGAAATAGAGTTCGAAATAACATCTGCCTTCTTCAAATCAAAGTACCTAAGTCGCATCTCTTGGCTCCTGAGTTTTTTGGGGGAAAAAAAAATCAAGCCGCTGAAGCGAGCTGGTATCCGTTTCTAAACGTTCGTGGCCGGATTTGGCTCCAGCTCACCATGAAGTTTCTGATGCAGTTCACTTTTCTTCAGGTGATGGGTTTTCTTTCGTCCCGTTTACTTACCATTACTGAGACTCACTAGGAAGTGCTACTCTTTTCCAGTATGCCAACGGGAATAGCGTGAGAAATTTGTGGATGTTAAATATTGAGGGATCTAGTGCCCAGAAAGCAGTTACTTCGTTGGTTGTTTGTGTGCTTTTATAATCCAGTGCCCAGAAAGCAGTTATCGCTGGTTGTGTGTAAATCTCTTTAAACACGAGATGCCTCAGTGAATGTTTTTTCTCCAACTGTCCTGTGCTCTGCAGTGGCTGTAACAGCAGCTTTAAAATGTTGCTTTATGTGCTATAAATCCCCTGTAGTTTATGTGGAGCTTGATGCAAAGGGCTGTAAAAGTATTTGCGTGCTAAATTAGTAAATGGCATTCCTTGAGTCAAATTAAAGTTTATAACTTTAATGATAGCATTGCCCATGTAAAGCTGAATAGAAGAGTCTGCCCAGATTAGCTGATTATCCTGCAGTTAAAGAAGATCTCATGGATGTTTCTTTGCTCCCAGTTATTGATCCTGGTGCAGGGAGGGAAACAATTGGCAGGCAGACATGCAAACAGTTGGGAAGTTCAGCATTTTGCTCTTTCAAACAGCCATTAAAATAGTGAGTCTGTGTTTAATGATTAAGATTGCAAAAGTCATGGCCCAATCTGTTTGTATTGAACAGATTCTGTCATACTCCTTATCTTTGCATAAGACAAGTGGTGGAAAAGTCGCTGCCAGCGAGGAGTTGTGACTGTTCCTGCTCCTGCATTTTCCATACTCGGCTGGTGGACATACCTGCATGTTCTTTGTCAGCTAATTTGTGAGAGGAGGTCCTGATTGCTGGTCTGAGTGGGTTTGCCCCCCTCTTACACGGCCCTGAAGCTGTTTCAGTTGTGTGCTCGGCCTGTGAGTTGCAGAACTAGTGAAGAGAGATGGGTTGAGGTGACAAGCCCCTCGTCCTGCCCAGTCCCTTGGGTGGCAGTGGGAGGCCTGGCCCTGTGCTGGGCCCTGCAGAACCATCCCCCAGACCTTCCTGTGGCTGCTCTCCTGGGCCAGTTGCTGCCTGGGCTTTACAGTAGCTCCTCCTGGTTTAGCAGAGCAGGGTGCACAAAGTTCAGACTGCCATGGGTAAACGGGGGACCCAAAACCAACTTAGGCCCTGGAATGCATTAGAAGAGGGTAGGAAGACGCTCAGTTGCAGTGGATGGCTGTTAAATGCCGGCTTCCTGCCAGCAGATTTCTGGGCTGCTCTGAGGTAAGTGGCCCGACTTCGGCTGATGCTTCAGGATTTGCTCATCCCCACTCCTGTGGCCGCTGGTGAAATCTTCCAGCGCTCTGTTCTGTTTATTTCCTTGTGTTTGGCGCCCAACCAGGATTGCTGCTGCTGCTTTTCTGGTTCAGTAAACCTTTTCTGGAGTCACATTGGCTCGGGATCCTGCTGCGGATTCTCAGTTGCTGAGCTGTGATTCACTTGTTCCAGTCAAGTACTGGATGGCTTTGGTCCCTGTGTGTCTGCCATGGGTTCTTGGTAGCAAATAGTGATGGTTGTGGTTACATTTTTTGAGTGCTTTGAGCTTACTTACGCGAGGGAGATGTAATGTACAGCCTGCAAACTTCAGCTGTAGGTCTCGTGCTCTCTAATGAGTGATTTTTTTTTTTTGATGATCGAGTGTAAGGTATAAATGAGGTTTTGTTTTGCAGCTGCAGTGAAAGGAAAATGGAGCGGGGAGCCACAGAGTATTTGCAAGGAGGTATTTGAGCCATGGCAGGTATGACTCTGTATTAAAGCACTCCATTTGAGCAGTTATTAGCTGACAAGGCTATAGTTGAAGGGACTGAATTAAATTTTTTCTCCCATCCATTTGGTCATTTCCAAATACAAGCTGTGTGAGAAAAAACATGAACTTTTTAGGGCAGGGATTTGATCTGACGGGGACTTTGCAGAAGTAGGTGCTAACTTGTGGCTAAGTGGCAGCTCACAGAGCCCGTGATTCACCCAGTAGCGTGCAAGGGCTTTTGGAGACATCTGCACAGTGCCAAACTTTGCTATCACTTGGCCTCCCCACTGAACCTGCAGTGAGCCAGGCAGGTTTCAGAATGTTTCAGATATTCAGAATGTTTTACACTTGCTCTTTCTTGTCTGAGCATTAGCAGCATTTCAGGTGTTGGACGGTGGTTTTTGTACAGTATTTGGCACTTATGCTCAGAATCTGATTTGTCTCTGTGTGTCGCAGGACAAGAATTCCCCTTGCTCTCCAAATGCAAAAATAGGGGTATGAATAACCCCTTAACCTTGTGTGGTTGGTTGGCTGAGACTTGTAAACCTCAGAGTATTCCTCCCATCCTCTGCCTGTGATTAGGTGGGGCAGAGAGCCATTTGCCACGGTATTTGGAATTTTAGTTGTCTAAGTAAACAGGCGGATTTCTGGTGGTTTTCCAGCTGCTGGCAAAATAAGTTAGCAAGGGATTGTAAAAACCTAGACACAGAGGTGCTGTGGAACAAAAGGCTTCCTCCTCCCAAAGGCATTTTCCCAGCGTTGAATGTCTTCCCCATATTCTTCCTCTCTGAACTTTTGTCTGAATAATTCACTGCCACTTCTTTTTAATTTTTTTTTTTTTAATATCGGCTTGCTATTTCCATTTTTGCTCTAGATTTTTTCTGAAAATAAACTTGAAAACTGTTTAGAATGGCATATTTATTTCTGCTCTGAGTAGAGCACATGATGTGTCTCTGTGGCCTGGCTTGGCCCAGTGTTCTCCTTGCTTTGTTGCAACCTTGTGCAATTCCAGTATTTCCAGGTGGGATTAATTTCCCCTTTTTGCCTGCCTTTTTCTGGAGCATTCCAATGACATTGTTGTGATGTCACTGACCATATTCATTCTTGCTGGACTTTGTAATGGTGAGGTATTGAAAGCACTGGGATGAAGCTCTGAGGTGGCAGAAAAAGGAGCTGAGCCTCTTGTTTTCTTACCCCACCCCACAGCAAGGATCAGGATCTGGGATGTGGCTGGGTGTTGTGCCTGGCCTGCTGGGTGATTGTGAGCATGTTGAGTTTTAAGCCTGAGCTTTCTTTGGAAGGATGTGGCTTTCCTGGATCCAACAAAACGTAGTCTAGCTGAAAAGTACCTTTTCTTTTGATTAAAGGCTTTAAATGAGGTTTTTTAGAGCAGACCAGGTCAGGTGTAACATCAGAGCACTCACAGCAAGTACAGGTTTCTCATTTACATGATGGAGCTGGATAACTTCTTTGGAAGCAAGGTTAGGTCCTTGCTGGTAGAAGCTTTGCCATTAAAATAAGCCCAAACCCCAGACCACTCCAAAGCTAAAACCTTTGTTGAGGAATGGTTTTCCAGGGGCTCCTGGAGTTCCACAGCCCTGGTTAAGTAGAGCTCTGTCACAACAACTGCAAACCCATTGTTACAGGAGGGGTCTTGTTAAAGAGTGGCTTCACTTGCTTGGACAAAACATCCTGATTTCCAGGCAGAACTTAGGAAATCTTCCCAACACTGGTGTAATTCAGCATACTGTGGGCAGTGCATTCCAAAGGTATTGTCCAAAACAGGGATGACTTGCCAGTGAGCAACAGGAATTGCTGCTTGTTGCACAGGGTAGTGCTTAAAACTGTATTTAATGCTAGAGATGACATCTTGGAAATTGGGAGTGCTTGGAGCTGCCTGACAAGCATTAGGTGGGAGTCTGTGGGTGGAAACACTCGAGGCTGGTGCTGCTTCCATCCGGGTCCTCTGGCAGCACGAAGTTCATTAGCAAACCTCCTTGTGTGGTTACTTATTTGATAATAAAATTCATGTCAGGGGCCTAAATGTTATGATGCTGGAAGGAAATGCTTTGTTAAACGCCACGTTTCTGTCACGTGCTGTTTATAAGGTGTTTCATTACAGTAGGAATGCATTTAATATTTCCAAGGATTGGGATAAACTTCATTGTGACAAAGCATTGCTGGAATCTTGTACAAGCAATCACACCAAAGCTTTTGGAAATGACATGGTGTCTGTTCCTGACTGCCAAGGCATGTAATTCTGAGTGTAATAGAATTTTTTTAAATATTACTTTAAATTTCAGCCTTACCAGGTAGAAGTCTTGTTAAATCTCCAGAGAAATTTCAACTTTGTGCTTAAATATGACCTATTTGTTTTGTGATTTATGTTTCTGTTAGGCCAAATGCAAATCTCATGGTTGGCCACATGTGGAAACATTTGATGCTGGTTGCTATTGTCTCAATGTAGTTTTCCCAAAATCACAGCAAGGCAGCCTTTTCTCAGGCATCTTGGGGTGCACATGGGGACCAGCGTGTTTTGGGATGTTTTTAAGTGAAATTGAAAACACTCATTGTTTTTTAGCTACTTTTAAATGTTTGTTTCCGGAAAGCTAAAACTAAATGGTAAATACAGTTGTTGCTATTCCCCCGGGGTTTAATTTCAGTGAGCAGGACCATTCCTGCTGTGCAAAGTAGAAGGGTTGTTTCTGCTATAAATTGGAAGCTGCGCCATGAAGCCAGAGTTGAGACTGCAGCTGATGAGAAACAAGAGCTATTTCTGGGTGTTAAAGCATCATTTAAAATGAAAACACAGATTCCCCTTTTATACTTGTCCCAAGCCCTGACCCTTTAGTTTTAACTTTGTGTGAGTTTCTAATAGCAGATAAACTCCAGAGCTCCAGTGCCCTTTGGAAATGTAGTGCAGTCCTGTGGTTGGAAATGTGGCAGTCGAGGTGTTTGGCACCTGTTAAATGGTTTTCAGTTTTCTGTCTCTAAACTATTTTCTCTTCCCGATTACTCCGTGAATGAGACAAACAAGAATGTGGTTCGGCTGTTGGTGTGAGATGTGGTAGCTGAAGAAAGGGATGGTTGATCCCCACATTGTGCTTGTTTTAACAGTGAGTCAATGTTTTCATCCAGAATGTCTTTGTAGGAGCCTTTTTTTTTCCCTGGAGAAGGTAGCAACTCCTTCCTTTGCTTAGGAAAGCTGGTTAACTGGGAAAAGAATCTGGGATTTGTCAGTAACTCTGAAGGCTGCAAGTCCTCTCCACATACCTCAGTCCCGACCTCACCTGTTCAGGATCCTCCAGATTTCTGGTACTTACGAAATTTTCAGGATCTGAGTATTCTAAGTGATGTTTTCTCTTTGTGGCTGGCTCCTCTGGATCCCTGACAGCCACAAAGGATGTTTGGAGGCTGTTGGGTGCATACAAGCACATAACGCTGCTGAATTTCACCAAGTCATTTAGTAGCTGCAGCAACTGCAAGGGAATTGCAGCCTCGTTTATTGTAAAACACCTTGGGAGGGCTCATAGCTGCTCAGTAATGCCAAATGGTGCATTTGAGCACAGCCTGGAATACAGATGCCTGATGTTTGGGAGAGGGCTGCTGTCTTTGTGTGGGATGTTGGTGCAGGAGGCTCTGAGGGGACAAGGCAGTCAGCTGGAGAAAGATCATTAGTAATCTGATAATGGAAATGCTGATAATATTTAAGTATCTTCACCACCCCGGGTGTTTGGTGTTGGGAGTGTTGGAAACCCTGAGCTTGGCCTGTATAGAAATTCCTTGCCTTGCTCTTAGCTTTTGATCTTGAGCTGTGATGGAAACACAGTTTAAAGAAATGCTTTGAAAACTGCCCTCCAGACCTTCCCTCAGTTGCTGTTTCAGGGGTAACTGTTCCTTTCCCGAATTTGGAATGCCCATGTAAGTGCAGAGGCTCTTGCAGGGGTGATCCCTTGTTTGGGTGGTGTTGCAATGCGAAGTCATTATCTCTGGTACTCAGAGCAGCTCACTGTGATGACGGTGTGATCCACGTATACAACACTGAAGCAGAACTGTCAGCATTGAGTCTTTTCCTTCTTTTTAGAGACTGAGAACTTTTTGCAGATATTGGGAATCGTTTCAGATCCAAAACCTGACATAGATAGCTTTCGACAGCATCAAAGCCACTTGGAAGAAGTGAGTAAGCCCTTGTGAAAATGTCTTGGGTGGTTGTGGTGCAGTTTGGCATTGCCAGCAGTCTTGCCTTGAGTTTTGGAAGCTGGTGGAGCACAAAGCTGGTAGGCATTGCCACTGCCTAGTAAAAGGAGAAACAAAGAACTGGCTTTGAAGGGACACGTGTCCCTTGGTGTCCTCCCTCTGGAGAAGCCTGGAGCCCAGACAGCTGGAGAGGGGAGCACAGCTTCTCCATGGCCGTGTTCTGGTGTCTGTCCTTGTTGCCAGGCTGCAGCACAGCACATCTGTGTGACAGCAAAAGGTTGTGGTCCTCTCAGGGTGTATTTGGGAGAGGAGCCAAATACAGCTGCTGGGGACAGGGTAGTAGCTGAGAGCCCTGTGAGGAGGTGATTCTTGGCTCTAATCTGGTAGTAACTGAGCATGCAGCCTGACTAAAAGTGGGCTGCTTGGTCTTCTCCTGGTGCCTTCCACTGGTGCTGGCACATTAAGGTCCTTCTTCCCAGTCTTTCTAAAACATTCCTGGTTTTGTACCTTCCTTGGTTAAAACCTTATATCCTAGAGCACCATTTGGCACCTCTTGTTTCCAGGGACAAGCAGTGCAAGGATCATGTCTTGGCCGTCTGCTTCAAAATTAAGTCTTGTGGGAGAGTACTTGTGTCTCAGACATGGAGGTGTGAAAGGCTTCGTGGTCTAAGGGGAGACACTCTGCATGTGCTGTGACGCCACAGATAGGCCTTTTCATGTGCATTTTAATTCACAACAGATGAAGCTTTCATTGCTTTGTGATTTGAGGAATTTGGGAGCTGAAGGGAGATAATCCCAGTGTTTGAAATTAAAAGCTTGGCTATTTGCTTATTGCCTTCGCAGCCCTTCAGAAAAATTGTGATTGTTGCAGTAAGTTCGCCAGATGAGGGATGTAGACTCTAAACTCGGGATAATCAGGACAGAGTGGGAGTTCCTGCTCAAAAGGGTTCTACCTGGGCACAGTTAAAAGTCCTCTCAAAGTGGAGAACACACATTAAAAACTTAGTAGAACCAGAAGAATCTGTATAATTGCACCTGAAAGTAGTCAAATGCCAAAATAACTGACTTCTTCGAGTATTAGTTCAAAGATTTTCTTTTTAAACTAATATTTGCAATTCTTATTAAGGAAACAGCCTGAAAAGGCGTTGTTCCAAGGTAAAGAAATGAAAATTTGAAGTGGTTCTGAAGGTTCCCACTTCCTGCCTGATGTTCATGATTGGGTCAGCCTCTGAAGGAGAGTGTTGGGTGCTGCCCTGCAAAGGGTGGGTTTTTTTGCTGTTTTCTTCAGCAAAATACTTCCAGAGCCACAGAGGGAGGAGCTGGTGTTTGAACACCCTTGTGTAAAAATCAGAGCAGGACATGGCTGTTTTTACCATCCTGTGCTTGCCTTGATGGGTCTGTGGACCTGGTATGGTAGTGACAGTGCAGTGCTTTGCTCCGGGTCATTTCTATGGGATTTGCCTTTGATTTTCTGAGTTGGGGCACTTGGGGTGGCCTTGGTTGGCTTGAAACACTAAAAACACCAATGCACTCAAACCATTCTGGTGCTTGAGTGTCTGACACTCGTCCCCAGTGGTGCTCTTTGGGATGTACAGACATGTGCATGCACAACAGAGCTGTGGTTACATGGATATTGGTCTGGGAGAGTTCCCATTCCCTGACTGCCTGGATACAGCTGTTTGCAGGGCTGTAGAATGCAGGGGATCAAGGAACTCTCCAGTTAAAAGTGTCTCCTCTGTGCTCTTCTTGCTCACCCCTCTGACCCCATGAGCAGCTGCTTAGTTCCAGGTGCCAGATGTTACGGTGTTTGAATTGTTCAGCTCTGTCAACAAAACAATTGGATGTGCATCCAGACCTTCTGTGGCCTGTTTTATGGGCATATCTACTTAGAAGTGCATATTTAACTTTGGAAAGAGCTCTGGGAAGTTTTTGAAAATTTTGATGCCCTCTGCAGCTGGTAACCGTGGGCTTGGTGCGTTCCTGTGCAACAAAACACAAATGCAATCAGCATTCCTTTGTCTGACAGACAAAAATGTGGAGAGGGATTAGAGGAAACCAGGAGGACTCACATGAATAAACAGTCTCCTTTGCAAGGAGCTTTCATGTGTGGGAAGAAAAACTTAAGACTAGGTTAACTCCTAGTTATCTTTATTCTAGTCATCTAGGATCTGAGAAATAGAGTGAAACGAATGGCATGGAAAGAACAATGTGGGAGAGCCATGTCTTGAGATTGCATTCCAGAGCAGGAGCTTGGAAGTGACAGAACTGTTAAACTGTGTATTAAAAGTAGGCTGAACAGCAGCTTTTTAGTAAAAAAGGGAGGAACAGCAACCTTCCAGCTCTTAGTTAGCAGCGTAATTTTTCTTCTGAGAGCAACAGTGTCAAGTGGAAGGTTCTTGGAGTAAAACCTCACCTAGTGTGCATGGAGGAAAATAACTATACTGTAAAATAACAATTTAATTAAAAAATTAAATTATTTCTGTGCACTGTGAAGATCTGATGAAATGATGTGTCTGGTGTCTTTGTTTTGATAGTTTGTAACACTTCAGATATGACTGAAAGGCCATCTGGGCAAATTGAGGTGATACTCTTTGATTTATAGACACTTTGGATACGCATTTTGTTGTTCTGTAATAGCCAGTCTCTTTATTTTACTTGATGATATGACATGCTTGAAATGCCCTTATTTGTATTGTTAATAGAGTGAGATTGATGCTTAAAAATGTGCACAAAACCATTTCTGGCTGGGATGATAACTTCTAGGAGGGGAACCGTGCAAGGACTTGGAATTCTCTTTAGGGATGATGGATACTGAAACTCTCTGGAGGGAGAGTGTCTGGGATCTGTGTCACTCTCGTGTGCCATGGTGTAATTCCCTGCTGTCCTTTGCCAGGGTGTTCCTGCAGGCAGCCCTGGGATTTGGAGGAGGCTGGGTGCCAGCCTGTTCAGTGCACTCAATTATTCACCAGTCATTAGTGTAATTATTCCTCTTGCTGCCCTGCACAGCAGTTACAAGGCAGGGCTGATTAGGTGGGTTCTTTGTCTTGCAGAAGCCCAGTGTCTTGATGACAGTAATATTTTAATGGGAGAGGAACAAGGGATACCCTTGTCAGCTAGTGTGCAGTCCCTCAAATACAAAATGCACACCCAGCTTTGTTTCCCATTCTTTGCCAAAAGGGAGTAGAGATAGGGAATCTGCACCTACTTGCTGGTTTGTCTCAACAGCTGTAGAAACACTTGGGATTAAATGAGTGCAAATCTATGTAGAAGCAAGTCTTCAAAGCCCTTAAACGAGAAAATGGTGAGAGCACTGGAGGTTTCCCTTTCTTCCCCACTGCTGTATGACTTGTGTTCTGCTATTTCTGTATCAGATCCCTCCAGACTTATTTTCTGTTAACTCGAGGGAGCTCAGGTAGTTGGTTAAAAATACCTGCAGCAATTAGAAACTGCAGTTAAGACTTTGAGGCAGATCTTTGTTGGGAACAAGAGCGAACAAGTGATTGCTGAACTCCTCATGCCTCCAGAATACCCTTTCTTCAAAGGTGGCATCTGCAGAGCCCTCAGAGGAAAACGTTTTGGGGTGTAAACAGGCAAAATTCTTGTAGCGGAAATCCCGGCTCATAAAATGATGTGTTGCCAGGGCTGTGTTTTGTTGGCTGTAAAACTAAGTAAGAATAAATGAGCAGAGTGTGGTAAATAAACTGCGAAGTCATCATTAAAAAATGATCCGAGCTAGAAGAGGCTTGTTGGGAAAAGGATGCTGGCAGGTTTTCCAAGTGCAGATGCAGGTTGTGCCAGCAGAACAAAGTGCTTTTGCAGGTAAAGCTGCTTTTTGCAAGGAAGTGGTACAAGCCACAACCACATCTGTGCTGGGGCTGCTGCCAGGGTCAAGGTGCTGCCAAAGATTACATCCCCAAGCCACTGCTGCATTGGCAGTGGTTTCCTGGGCCTAAAGAGTTTCTTAAGATGGCTAATTTTTTTTTTCTTGATTGAGAGCTGTAGACTAAGGCACAGGCATCACCAGAATGGATTTCCTGCCTGTCAGGGTGACATTGGGTGTTTAAAACATATTTTGCCTGTGATGAGGAGATGAAATTCCCCTAAGGAATGTGGGTTTTTTCTTTCCTAAAATACTATAGACTGTGATGATGCTTCACTGCAATGGGAAAACTTCCTCTTTGCCCCCGTGAAGAGGGAATGGATCATAAAAATGGGCTCTCCTTTGAAGAAGGAACAAAATCAGAAGCAGTAAGGGACAGAGAACCAAAGAAAAGTTCCAAGTGCTCATCTCACTAGGGCCTGGAGGAGAGAGAGAAGATAGAAGAATGTTGAGGATTTGTTTTTGTTCTCCAGAAATACTCATGTAAATTGCCCCTGGCTAAAAATTCTTGTGCTAAGTCCAGTTTTCTCATCAGTCACGCTGTCCCTGAAGGGGTTAACACTTGCATGCCACCAAGTGACTATGTATCCAAATATTTTTGAAGTAACATGGACATTGCCAGGAGAGAAGTTATTCATTGGGATGGCTTTTGTTTACTTACCATGGTGGATCTTGAACTTGCAGAGGTTTGTGGGTGCCACCTCATTGTGCTCCTGAAGTTCTCATCCCTTACCATTTTCTTTTTCCTGTCTGTGTATTTGTTGGAAAATGTTAATTATAACGTTCTGAACTAAAAGTCAGGATTCAAGACAGGCTGCACGGGCATGTTGCTGTGAAATTTTTGCATAATGAGTTATTTCCCCCAGATACCTGTGAGTCTGAGGACTCTGATTTCTGGGGATAAAGCTCTGTTCACAGTCAGGTTATCCTGTGATTTTTAGGAGTCAGCAGTTGTTGTTTCCAGAGTTGGTCTGCGTTATATCTTCTGTATTAAACAACTCGTGTGTTTTTGTGCCCAAGCACCCTGTGATAGGTGTTCTCCAGCAGTGCCCAGTGACAAAAACACGTGGGAGGCAGATCACCCAAAGCCTGAGACATAACCAGCAGTGTTTGAGAGAGACAGTGATGCTGAACATCCTTAGAGGCTGATCCTCTGCTTGCATATTGTATAAAGAGGGGACACCCTTAAATCATTATCTGGGAGCACAGTTTGAGAGCCCTTTGCTGAGAACTCATAAAACATAACCCAGAAAATCAATTAGTTGTCTTCATGGCACAAGTTTGAGCCTACAGACAAGCCTGCTGTAGAAATAGGCTGTGGAAAAAACCCACAAGTTATTGGGAATTTACCCTTCCCAGTGTAACTGTGATGCTGAGTATTAGAAAAATACTTCATACTCCTCCAAGAGTTTGTCTGATTTCTTCTAAACATTTCAAATATGCCATCGTAGCATTATTTCTTCAAGTTGCTTCTGATACTTCCTCCACTGATCTGCTCATTGCAGCCTCCTAAAACTGCCCTGGGCTGGGTGATGCCTCTGAATGTGCTTAAAGCAGCCAAAAGCAAAGTTCTGTTGTCCTAAAGGTGTGCAAAATCCATGAAGTGCTGGGTACTGTTAACTGGGAAATCATTCAGTGGCCAGAGCTGAGGTGTCTGTTCCTTATGCTGCATGAGCTGCTGGAAGCAGGAGCCTGTAGAACCAGCAGTTTTCTTCCCTGGTGTGGAGGAACGGTGAGGTTTATACATCTACAGATTTCTAAACCCCAGGATGTGGGTACAGACCTTTGGGTGCTTCTGGGTCTGGCAGAGCACATTGTGGTGAGGAAGCTGAGTCAAGGTACCAGTACATATTGGAGGGAGAGAAAAGAGCAGGGGAAGCTTTTTCTGAGACTCCAGAAGACTTGTACAAAATGATTTAAAGGAAGAAGGCAGATGTACAGATCGTATTTCAACTTTATTCCTTTAGCATCCATTTCTACCTGCAAACAGGACAGTTTCTGGAGCTCACCTCAGTAGACCTGTACTTTCCCAGAAATGCACAGTTCATTCAGGAGTGGGTCACTGAAGACAGCACATGAAAAATGTGCTTTGGGTTGTTTCCTTTTATCAGCTTGATGGGTAGCTGGCCTGACATATGCCACTTCCAGTCTTTCCTACATTGACTAATAAAAGACCTTAAAAAAAAAGTGTGTTTCTGTCAGACTCACGTGGTTACGTTGAGGAGACTTGGTAGTAGATATTGCCAGTATTCCCACAATTTACTATCAGGGTTTGGTAGGCCAGGTGAATATAGCCCCCAGACACTGGTGTGAAGAGAGTGAAGCCAGCTCTTGGTACCGTGGGATAATGGAGAAAAAAAGTGGGACCTTTGGCTCTACTTGGCCTCAAAGTGTACCCCAATATGCTTTACAGAGACAAGAAGATTTGGGGGCCTGTTGATATGGGAAGACTCAGCATTAACATGCCTGACCCATGGCTCTTGGCAGACTGAGGCAAACAGATTTCCTGGAAGCAAGTCCCTGTTGTCCAGGTCGTGCCTGCTCAGCTGTCTGGTGCCACAGTGATCCTGTTGGTGTTAAAATAAACCAGCGACCCCCTTTGCCCAGTCAGTTCCTGGGTCTGGTCACTCGTGCACCCATTACTGACTCTGGTGGCAAGTCTGGGAGCCAGTGCTTGTGTGAGCTTGTGTTGCTGCTGCATAAATATTTCCTGAGCTGGTCTGGTCTTGCCCAGTTACTGGCCTATTTCAGATTAGAATCATAATCCAAGTTGCTGTCACTTCATCTCATAGGCAAAAATAGAGCTGGTGCGCAGCTAAGCCATTCTGGGTGTCCAGAGTCTTCCTTGGCCTCTCTGGAATCTTATGCAGGGGGAGAGATTTCTGACCTGTCCTCTTGGGCCAGGCCATGGTGTTTTGGTTCTTACTGTCAGTCACTGCCTTCATTCAGTATCGTTTCTTTCTGTGGCAAAATGTGCTTTTGCTTTCCTCTTGAAACAATAGCAGTGTATTTTATTCAAGCCAGGCATTAGTGAGTTGTTGTATTGGTCTGAGAGAAGAATTGAAACTGTCTCTGTATGTAGTCTAGATTCTAGAGACTGAGTAGACCTGAAAGTAGCTAATGATGATCTTTCTGCCTTAGGGGTGCTTTTCATCTGGAGAAAACCCAAGTTTTTCTGTCTGATGGTGCTGGACACATTTGTGGTCCATCTATAAGATCAGTGCAGTACCTATGTGGTTGGTAGAAACTAAGAGTGGTGGGGTGAGAATTTCTATAGGATTTGGGTTGGATAGAAGAGGAAGAATGGAATCTGGAGGTCTGGAAGAGCAGTGGTGTTAGGAGGGGTGTAGGCTCAGATGTGCTTTGTGAGCACTGGTTGTGGGAGTGGCCTTCTATTGACAAGCAGGGAAATGTGACCGTGTGTCATTTGTGATGGGGACACAGGTTCCACTATCGATCTCCTAAATACCCATTTCTATTTCATGGACTCTTGTCCTGTCAGAGCAACTCTGTGGCACTGGATGTTGACTGAAGGTTTGATTTGAGGGAGAGGTTGGTGATTACCAGGGACTCAGATTTTACCTGGATGAACACACAGGCCCTTTACATCCATGGCAGCCAAAACTTGTGGGTTTTTTTGCCCTCACCTTGTGCCCAGCCTGGCTGAAGCGCTGGGTTTGCTTCCTCCACAGCAGGTAGGTAGATATTACAGAGCTGCTGAAATAGTAAACTGGAGGAATTATATGGAAATGATGCCATCACCTTCTCCTACTCTTTTAAGGCAAGTCTTTGCAAATCCTTGAGTGGGAGGCACAGGATTGAATAAAGCCGTTGTGCAGCGTACTCTGGCACCCATGTGCTCCCACTCCGGTGCTCAGCACGGCAGCTGCAGTTGCTCAGTGGATTCTCCAGAAACCAGAGCTGGGGCTCGTGTTGTCTACCCAGCTTCACTGAGCTTTTGTTCATGTGTTGGGATTTCTTGTGCTGGGAGATGCAAGGAAGAGAGATATTGTTCGAGTGATGCTGCTGCCATGGGCAGTAAAACATCAGCTCAGGACCTGTGGGTCCTTTCTCCTCAAAGGATGGACTTTATATTCCAGAACTATAGCAAAGGAAGTAGAAATCAGAGTGTTCTTCAGATTAAATGTGTAAAATAAGGGTTAACATCTCTGTGTGTCCTGTCATCAAACCCTAGCTCTCCTGCTATGGAAGTGAGCATAGCTGAAATGCTGGAAAAGGCCTTCCCTGGTTGTTTTTAATTCGTGTTGAGTTGGTGGTGGAGCTTCTGCAGTCATCTGAGAGCAGCAGGGTGAATCCAAGCTATCTTCTTTTATTTAGAAGTATTACAGAGTGAATTCAGTTTTTGTATTTCCAAATTTGCTAATTCATCCTGGAATTGTTGTTTAAGTGTTTTGGTGTGTTTTTTTGTGTTTTTTTTTTTTTTTTTTTTCTTTCTGATTTTAAAAGCTCTGTTAGACAATGGCTCTTCATTGCAGCTCCTAATCATTAACCTGAAAGCTTTCCAAAAGGCTCTGAGAAAATGTAAAGCAGCTGACTGCTTCATTTCTGTCTCTTGAACCAATTAACTGAAGTAATAGAGTTTTCGCTGAAGTTGCTTTTTATTATCTTCCCCTGCTAGAAGAACGTATGTTCATCAGAGCTGGAAATAGTCAGTAAAGTGCAGGTAAGTTACTACAAATTGAGATCATCAGATGAAGCTACCATTTGGTGCCTGCACATAATGGTACTAGTTCAGTAACTCCGTAAAACTTAATTTTCAGAATTAGGAGATGATGTGTAAAGGGACGTTAACGAGAAAAAGAAGGATGTATGGAGCTGAGGAGATAATCAGTGTAGAAGTTGAAAGCTCTGTATGTGTTAATGGGAAGTTATAGTGAGGTGGCAAATGCCAGATGGAGGACAGCAGATGACAGCAGTCACAGGGAGTAGCCTGGCTTCTTGGGGAGTTGTGTGGAAATGGCAGAAAACTGGTACATTTTCATGTGGTTTAGTTCTAACTCAAGTCTTCCTGTGTGACTTCAGTAGTATGTAAGATACAAAGACCATCCCCTCAGTGGAGTACAGAGAAAGAGCAATACTGATGCTGTTACTATCTCTAAAGGGAAGATGAGGAGTATCTGAGTTCCACCAGCACGTTCTGCTGTGAACCCTGAGCTGGCCAATGGCAGAGACATCCCATGGTGTGATTCTCTCCCAGGGGATGGCAGAGAGAGAGAGAGAGCACGGATGGGTTGGCAGATTGAGCCCTTTAGCTGCTGTCCTCTTCTCACAGCAGCCCTCTCATGTTCTGGCTGTAATTGAGCCAGGCAATATTAGATTACACGGAAGTTTTCCAGCAGCTTCTCGGAGTGCTCGGTTGGTGGTGGCTAAAACTAGCAAGTTTGAGATCATGTCCTGGAAGTACTCAACACTTGGATCTCATCTTCTGTGCTGGCTTCCTGGGAATTTTATTAAGCTGCTAGAAATGAGGTTTTGTGCTTGTAAGATTTCCTGTAATTGTCTCCTGGAAGAATGGATGTGAATGGATCTCCACAAACGAAGGTCACTCAGTGCACTTGCAGAACAGTGCAAACTTTTGCTGGCAGTTGTACTGTGATGTGTTTTAGCGGGTTAGATTTAGGACACTTTCTAGCTGTACCTTTATATCTGAGATTATCTGTGTGGGGCTGGGAGAGGTGCAGGTGAGGAGCAGAGGGTCCAAGTGGAGCAGACATTAGATTATTGCAGAATTTTGGGCTGGCGCCCCTTGGTTATTACGTGATGAAGCAGCTCTTTGGTGCCTGGTGCGTGGTGTTGGCCACAGTGTCTCGTGATGGGGTTGCTCCTCCTCTCCCCAGTGCCATTAAACGTGACTTCTGTGTTATTTATCAGCTCTTCTCCCGTGGCACAGTGTGCACGTGACAAGCCTTGGAGATGCTGGGCAGCGGGAGTTTCCACTTGGTGCTCTACTGTTGCAAACACTGGGGGTTTGGCTGGTTAAATATTTACAGTGGTGGTGTGACAGCTATCCCCAGGTGCCACTTCACTGGAGCAGATGTTTGTGCTGCTTGGCCTCAGACCAGCATTGGCTTGTGATGGCTCTTTGCTCCTCCACCAAGCCAGACTCTCAGTCTTGTCAGCTGATGTGAAACCATCGGTTCCCTTCTGCTGGGAAATGTAAAGCCAGTCTTGTGTCCCCATGGAATACAGCAGTGGGCATTGCTGAGGTGTGAACCCTGTACAGAGCTCGGGGGCTTGGGGAAAGCCAGGCTTTCTGGAGCATCTGCCTGGATTCACAAGTGCAAAGCAATTGTGTAGGAAACCCAACTGGAAATGGCATCAATTCCTTATTGCTGTAAAAGCTTTTGTTATTGGAATGGTGCTGCAGTTGGAGATGAAACCTGTTGGAATGCAGAAGCTACCATGGGTAGAAAACAAAGCCAGCCGTGACGTGGAAAGAAACAAAACAAAAGAATTTATCAATATCGTGTCTCCGGGAGGTGAAAAAAAGATTTTGCTGGAGAACTGAGCTTAAGTTGTTCTTAAATGGTTTTTTTTTTTTTCAGTAAATGCTGAAATTGAACCAGGAGCTGACTCTCAGCATGTGAGGAGAAGCTGAACTGCAAAATGTGCTTTTTTTTTTGTAATAACATCAAGAATTACCCATGCAGCTCGTCTTGATGGATGGAAACATGAATGAATCAAGTGCTCCCAACTGTCATTCAGCAAATTGTGCTGCTTGGAAATTCTGATTCAAGCTAATGTTCTAATAATATTTAATTTATAATTCATTTATGCATTTAAGTGCATCCAGATTCTTCCTTCCGATTCATACTCTTATTTTGACAGCAAAAAGAATTTTAACTCTTATCACTGATGAAGCTTCCAGTTGAATTAAATTCTATTAAATTAAGGAGTTTTATTTGAATTAATAATGCTTCTTTGGTAAAGTCCAGACCTTTTAGGGCTTCCTATTGCTGTATCTCCTGCTTGCATTGGTGTGCTGGAGCATGGCAACATAGATAAGGACAGTAAATGTAAATACCTCCAGTGAAAAGCTGTGGTGGAGTGGAATTTGTTTGAAGCATATGGGCGACTTGGTTGCTTTGTTATCTCAAAAAAAAAAAAATCGCTGCTGAAGGACTGAGGGTGTTTCTGTCTGGGCAGAGCTTTATTTGGAATGTTTTGTTAGGGAATCTTTTGAAGTGCCCGGAGAATTTCAACAAAATGGCTGCTTTCCTCGGGTTTGTTCCTATCTGGATATCAACAGGCTTGCTGCCCTCGGCTCCAGGCAATCCGCCTCGGCTCCGACATGTAAAATTTAATAGGAGGCTGCTGTAAGTGAGATCTGCTGTTTCAGCTTTCATCAGACCACGTTTGGAAGAGAACGTGTTGGCTGTTCCCTTGCTCTCTGTCCATCCCTGGCTGCTTTCTGTAGGAAAATCTGTCTTTGTGAACAGAAAATAGCCGTAGTAGGAGTGTGGTCTTGCAGCCTCGGCAGTAATCCCATGTGAGCGGCAGCGGAGCCCGTTCATAACTGATCTGCGTGGTGTCAGGCATAGGAAATAATCCTGTGTGCCAAACGAGGAGGTGCTACAGAGCTCCTGACTTCCCAGGGCTGTGTAACCCAGGATTTGGACATTCCATTAAGTTTTACAGCATGAGTGTCCAGAGTGATAGCTGAGGGTTTGGTGGAAAGCTGGAGTGGAACTGGTGTTGAAACGCCACATTATTTTGGTGGTGTTTTAACCCTCTGTGCCCAAGGTGCAGGACACAGCTCTCACTGGGGTGGATGCTGTGGTTGACTCCTCCAGCAGTGCTCCAGAATAACTGTGAGGGAAGTGTGTGCATATGAACTGTTCCCGTGGAACAGCTGCTCCATGATGGTGTGCCTGGTCTTAGACTGAACAGCCCTTCGTGCCACAACTTTTGGCATTTGTATTTTAACTCTAATTTTCGCCCTTTAGCTGCCTCCCTCCCAGTCTTCTGTGTTCCCTGTGCCCCTCCAGCCCAGACTGTATCCATGTCCAGGGATGAGCAAGGGCAGGGCTGTGTTAATTCTTGCCTTCTTATCCGGGAAACAGCCAGGGGAGGTTTGAATGCTACATCTGGGATGTGGCAGGCAGTGAAAGCAGGCAGCCCAGCTATTTCTGGTGGGAGCTTGTCATGCTGCTGGCGTTTCCTTTCTTTTTTAAATGTTCAACCAACAGTGCTGCAGGAAGCTGGAGCCCAGCAAGCCAAGAGAAGGTGACAGTACACAGAGTCAACAGTATAATCCTAAATAATGTCCAGTTTTGTACCCTGACCTCGCTGTGCTGGAATACCTGGGGGCTCTGACCTAGGGAAATTTGGAAAGCTGCATTTCCTCGTGTGCTGGGAAAATGGAGAAGCCATGGATGAAACCCTCTTGTCCTTTCCAACCACGTGTCATTTGGGGAGTGGGATTTGCTGGATCAGCCTTGTTCTACTTAAAAATCACTTAAGTGTTTCTTATCCATGTACTGTAACTTTTCCTTCAGTGCAGGGGAAACCTGTATTTTTAAAGTCAGCCAGAGACCACTACCTCAGCTGCCTCTTAGCCTATTAAGCAGTTAATAGATATTCCCAGAAGCCTTAATAAGTGGCCAAGTGGGCTGCTGTGGTAGAAGGTAGGACAAGACTTGGGGTGATTTTAATTAAAGCTCTCTCAATGCCTTTGCTTGAGAAAGGAAGAAAATTGTGTTTCTCTGTACATCTGGCAGATCTCTGGGCTGAGTGAAGACTCCTTATGTTGAAGAGCTGTGTGCTTTACTGTCTGAAATTCATAACTGGAGAATTACAAGGGCTGGTATCATAACCAAGATAATCTAGAGATAAGACTGGTTTATTTACTGAGGGATATTTTCATCTTTGATTAAATTGCTTCAGGAGTTGTGTATAAGTGAGCTTTCAAGAACTCCTTTAGGTATTGCTTCATAGTACAGAGTTACAGAAAAATATGTTGTGGAGAGCCAAATACCTGGAAAGATCAGAAACTAACCCCCAAAAGAGGCAGTTGGAGAAGCCTTTTGGTGAAGGAAACCCTTAAATTCCCATAGAGCTTCTTGTTGGCAGGACTGACTTGAGAGTGTTGGGCTGCTTGCTCCTCTCCTCAGGGCTGGATGAGGGAGGGATGCTCTTGGAGAGCTGGTGACATGGTTGTCAGCCAGGGAAGAGCTTGGATCCCGTCACCTGGGAGACTGGTTCAGGTATGGACCAGAGCCACAGTGTCACCTTGCAGTGTTAAGCAATACCCATTTCTGGGATTGCTGTTTATGGGGTTCCACAGGGACTGCATCAGAGATCAGGTCAAACCTTTCTAAAGCTGCTTTGGTTCACATTTGGTTTTTTAAGCTGAGGAAACAAAAAAAAAAATCTTAGTTTGGTCTTAAACAATCTGTGCTGGCATTAATAAGAGTCAGAACACGCTGTAGAAGGAGTGTCATTTTTTATAGTATAAACCACAAGACTGGTTCTTTGTGCTTATTACCCTGTCACCCGAGGGCTTTATTTCAGTGAAGGTTTTGGTGGTGGTGGTGGTGAAAGAGGCTGTCCTGCCTTCCCCTTGTGCTAATGCAGCTGTTAGTGTGGTCAGGCAATCAGATAGATTGGAGAACTGATTCCATGAAAAAAACCAAGCTGTAGGAAAAGAGAAGATCGGTTTCTAAACCATTATTTGCAGCATAAAATGGCTGTATTGGTATGGACTGGTGAGGACAGGACATGAAGGGTTGGGGTGGGATCGCTGCTGTGGGTGACAGCATTGGCTTTTGGCAGCATCAGGTTGTGGCTGTAGCTCCAGGGCTCAGGAAATCACATTGCTGGTTTATGTCCTACTTTTCAACAGCTTCAGAGCGTCCATTGAACGTTTGCCCTGAGGCAAACTTCCATTTTGGTGTCGAATGGCAAAGTACACACAGCGGCTCTCTGGGCCCTGCTCTTGTCTCCTTTGCATGTAAATGGGCCTAAAACTGAGCCCAGAGAGTGCATTTAGGGAGCTAAAACATGGTTCTGGGGTGTAACACAAGCCATATGGTCTGTGTGTTTCTCATGTAATCAAACTCTTGGCTGATGATTCAGATTTAGTTGGAATAAAAACTTGCATACAAGTGAAAATCCTATCATGTCCCACCTTCTTTCTGACCTTTCTAAGCTGTATTTCTTTCCTTAGCTGTCCATGACTTTTTTCTGGATTTCATGATGCTTCAGGAACTTCTGGGGTCTTCCAAGCATTTTATCATTTTACACTGGCAGCCAGTTGTGTTCTTGGACAGTTTTCAGCCCAAGTGTTTTGATGGTCAGGGCTGCTCTGCAAGTAGTGTGGAGATTGTGGCAAAAAAATGGGTATGATGGGTGGAAATCAACCCTTCCTGCATGCTACAGACATCCTGGGATTGCACTGTGCAGGCATGCTGGATGTGGAGATGTTGGCACTGGGGCAGGTGTAATTAATCTGGTCCTTAAATCTTCAACCAAATTCTCATTTTATACAGATGCTTGGATTTATAGACTTGGCATGTTTTTTTTTCTTTTAAATTTCCCTATCTGTCAAGTCCAGCTATTTCCCAGTCCGTGCCAGTAAACATGTATTGTCTGAAGAGATGATGTTATCAGACACGCTGATTTTCCTTTTGCTTATTCAAAGCTCTGGCTTGGTTACTCAATTATTGATTGTTTTTCTCTTCTTTCTCCAGAATCCAGCGACTATCACTCGAATATTGCTTAGCCATTTCAACTGGGATAAGGAGAAGCTGATGGAAAGGTAAGCAGCCACCTTAGCATGCAACCACCTTGTGTCACAGAGCTGGAAAAAATGTTTGTCCCTGGATTAATTGAGGATGGATGAATGCACAGTGTGTAGCAGAAGAATCTTTTGTGTAAGCTCGAAATGTTCCCACTTTCCCAGCAGTTAAGGGTGATTTGTGACTCCTTGTTTTAATATTATTGATGCCTGGTTAGACTTAGAAGTTGTGGAAGTGAAGTTGCCTGTTGGAAAGAGGGATTTCCAGTTTGAACATGTACAGGCTTTGCAAAAAAGCAAGCAGGAGCAGGTTCTTGTTATCTAGCAACTGTTTTGGATTTGGATTTAGCTGCTCTTGCCTGTCATGCTGGCATGTGTATTCCTCACATGTTTATTTGCTGCTCTGGCCAAGGCTAAATTGTTCCTGACTGATAATGGTCCTGCCTTGTCTTCATCTCCACAGCACCAGGTTTTCTTCAGTGTGTGTAAATAATGGCTTGAATTTTGCCTCTCCCTCCCCCTCAGAGCAGAGTGTTTCATGGTTATTTCCCATCTTTGATTGCCAGCTCTTGGAATGTGCCTTGGTAAAGGTACTGTTCAGTTTGTTGTTATACAGTGGAGACCAAATCCAGCTGCATTTGCTTCATTCCAATGCCAGTGTTGGTGTTGAAGAGAGTTGGGGGAGCTGGAGAATTTCATTTATTTTCGAAAACTGGGAGGAGAATTAATCTGGACCAAAAGGAGCAGTAGAAGCTGTACAGGGACTGGCTGGTTGTGGAGTCTGCTGGTTTTACCTGGTGTGAAGTAACCAATGGGTGAGTGTCAAGGGCCTGGTAGGATCATTAGTTTGATCATTACTTTTCTCTTAATTACCATTTCCTTTGCCTCATGCCTGGTATGGGAAGAGGAGATGTGCTTGGTAAGCCAGTATCAGTTGTTGGTGTCCCTCTGAATTGATAAATGTCTCTTTATTAAGGCCTGTAGTTTGGTGTTCTGTCACCCAGGGAAAGAGGAGCCAAGGCTTTCACACTGTTAGTAATTATTTTGGAGTGTAAATATTTCTGCTATGCTTGGCTGATGGATTTAGGGTATCTTTAGCCCCCTTTCTGTAATATTTTTGGTTAGTGTTGGTGTTCAGGTGTCTCTTATGTTTTGTTTAACCTAGATTTTTTTTTCTGATGTGACTGTATTTTTGTACAGCTTTCTAGTCCTTATTTTCCTAAGATTGACCTCTTTTAGTAAATGTTGGAACTCTGAAAGCTTTGTGTTACAAACATATCCACTATTTAACTCTGATTACAGCTGTTAAGAATTCTGATTTAATTCCTGCTCTGCAATATGTCTGTTGATTTGGTATTTGAGTTTCTTGGGCTAGTTCTCCTTGGTCAGGGTAAAGTTCACTCTCCTTGGCTGTGAGATACCTCTACACAAGTGCACTGCAAAGCCATCCCTTTGTACAGTAGGTCCTGTGCCTTGTTGTTGAAAGCTTGTTTAGGGCTGTCATCAATTTAAAAATAAAAATTGGGCTTGGTTTTGTTTTTGTTTTGGTTTTTTCCACAAGGGAGGTGCCAGCCACGTCAGTGAGAGGTATTATTGTTAAGGCTTTTACAGTTTAAGTACATGTTATATTTACAAATCCACAGGTAAACATATTCATTAAAATATTTAACTCAGCAGGATTAGCCCCGTGACTAACAGAATACATGACTGGCTTAGGCAGACCTGTTGCACACTGGTCCCAGTTTTGATGCTTATTGATGTCCTGTTGTATTCGAAACACACCAGAACATCTCGAGAGTGCCTGATGCTGCCTTCTGTCACTTCTGCCCCAAACAACTTCCATGAAATCTTCTGGAGTGCTCAGCTGTGTTAAAGCAGGAGTAGGAAGCTGAGTAGGAGGCTGAGAGCAATCTCTTGTTGGTCAAGAGGGTTTGGTCATTGCTGTGGTGATAGGTGAGGATTAAGGGGGGGGAAAAAACCCAAAATACACATTTTGCTTGAAAGTTCCTGTTGTTTGGTGGTGTGTATTTGCAGTTTCTAATCAGTGCCTGTTTTCCCTTAGCTCATGGTGAGTCAGCACGACCTCCCAGCAGCCTTATCAGACCTGGCCTGGAGGAAAGCACTTCAGCCAAGTGGCTTCTCTTTTTTTGATAAGTGGGGTAGTCTGAGCTTGTGACATGAAAATTGCTCTGTTTCCCCACTTTTTATAGCCTCATTACACCCTCAAAACCTGGCCTGTCCCAGTGGTGAAACACTAATTGTGTGCAAAAGCAAAATTGGGGGTTTGGGGTGGATTTGTTTGTAGGAGGGAAGTGGTGAGTGGAGGAGATATTAGTTCAGC
This sequence comes from Sylvia atricapilla, assembly GCF_009819655.1. Lineage (NCBI taxonomy): Eukaryota > Metazoa > Chordata > Aves > Passeriformes > Sylviidae > Sylvia > Sylvia atricapilla. The sequence continues at coordinate 17,815,882 of NC_089152.1, forward strand.
CTCTGATCTGCTGCATGTGTTTAGGAGAATAAAGATGTCAGATATTATTTTCCTGGGTCTTGCAAACTTGATTCATAGGACAGGAGAGCAGCAGGTGCAGAATGACCACATCACCTCAGAAACAAGTGAAGAAGGTGCTTTAGCTTGAACCTTACCTTGATCACCTTCCAATTTGACTATGGCTGATGGTGTCCTCTCCTGCTGGGAGTTTGGGGAGGAACCTCTGTGTGATGAAGAGGTTAAAATGCAGCTCTCTTGCCTTAGCTGCCTTTCCCCTGGTCATTTTGTTAAGAGACAAGTGTCTGAGCACGTCCCCAAGGCCTGATTTAATCCCTGGAGGCACAGCTGGAGATGTAGCAGTCTCTTGTAGCTGCTTATCTTGGTGGCCACATGTTCTGCTCCCTCTGAGCAGAGGAGGGATGTCAGGAATGCCCAGATTGCCTCTTCTCCATAACCTGGCTGCCTGCTTTCCTTGGAAAAAAGAAATATTTTACACTCTTCAGCAGAGGCTGAACAGGTGAAAAACGGTGCATGGCAGGAGTTTTGATGTGGAGATATCTTTTACTGTGAGTATATTGATGCACTGACACTCACAAATGCTCTTCCATGGAAGTAAATATCCCAAAGTGTGTACTAGAAGCAATTTTTTTCAGTGAAAAGGCTTTTTATCTTTGATACTCCCATGGGTAGGATTTGATTATGTCTGGAAAATGGCGATTAGGCAGTTACAAACAGCAGGAGGGAATTTTGAGGAGATAAAGGGGCTGACAGCTTGATCCCTCTGCCAAAAAGACTACATATTGTTATAGGTTTGGTCTTGGTAAGTAGAAACACTTGAAAATAATGGACAAACACTGGTTTGGCCATTCATTTTGAAATAGCAGAAAAAAACACCCCAACTTTGTGATGAAGGAAATAAACTTTGAAGAATTAATAGAGGAAAATTTCATGTGCCAGAAGTGCTGGAATTACTCAATATCTGCATTGTGAAGGGAAGGAAGGGCAGAGGATTTAAAGGTGCTGTGCTCTCTAGGATGAAAATAAGGATGGAGGTACCAAGAACCAACCCTTTAATAGAGAGCACTTGGGGAAAAATCAGAATTCTTGGAGTTGTGAAGGAAGTGAAGGCGGGATGCTGACATGGAGGTCTGGAGAAATGTAGCCATCTTTTGCAGTGCATTAGGTGAGATGTGCAGGAGAAGTCTAAGTGAAATAGTATGAGGTCAGGGGCTGGGATTGCATGTGGTTTGGCTTCCTTGGATTCAAGGAGGATCAGTGGAAATGGAAGTTGGTGGTGGAGAAGGTTTGCTGGCCAGGGAAGTCGGGGAATGTCACATGGAGCTCACCTGCTGTGGGAGGGAAGGGTGTTAGAGCTGCTGCCTGGGAATCCTTTGACCAAATAACATGGGAAGGGCAAAGGGAGAGCTGCCTACATGGATGGTCTGTGGTGATGCTGGAACAAGTGGGAAAAAGGGATGGTAATTGGAATTAGGGGTTGTTCCTAACCATTGAAGGAACTGCAAGACTGAGCCCTGGGCATGTTTGTGTAAGGAGTGGTGGAGCAGCAGTGTAGAGAGCTGTTGGACTTTGGAGTTTCCATTGGAAATGTCTGTTTTCAGGGAGATCCAGGTTTCTCCCTGCATTTTCTGGAGTTCTTATGGCCCAGTGGCAACATGACTGAGTCTGAGAGACAACAGATGAAAATAAATGTGGGAATTACTTATTCGAAAAGAAAATGCATGAAAAGGAAACAGCATGGAGAAGCAGGAATACTATCCATAGGTATTTAAAGGGGATAGGTAATTCCAGGTGAAAAAAATCTTGTTCCTGACATGGATATTCACCTTTAAAACCAGCCCACCACTACAAAAAACTCTGGTATTTCCATAAGCATTTAGCTGGTCATGAGCATCAGAGTTCAAGTTGCATCATAGCATTTGTGTACAAAACTGTTTTCCTTGCAAACTTCACATCCAGCTGTGTATCTGCTCTCCTCAGAACATGTCCTGTGCTGCTCCTGCTGCCTCTAAGAGCACTTGGAAAACTTCTGTGGACTTAATATTTACCCATGATTCTTAATAAACAAATACTGCCTATAATGGGAGTGCACTGAAGTCACTTCCTAAAATTTTCTAAATATGTGATTTTATATCTCTAGATATAAATATAACATATAAATTTCTAAAAATAATCCTCTAACCAAGCAAAAGAACTTGCTCGAGTAAAATCCTGATCTAACACTGGAAGAACAGAAAGAACAGTGGCAAAGCCTCGTGGATGCTGTGATGCCAGAATTCACAGCTTCCTTCCAGGTTCAGTGTCTTGGAATGTAAGATCTAAAATACATGAACTGCAATGAGAAACAGATGAAACAGCAGGAAAATTGATATTTTTTTCAATTATAAATCAAGCCTTGTTGGTAGGTAGAGCTATAAGGGAGTGGGGTAATGACTTACTGGGTTTGGCTGGGGGATGTGTGCAGGTGATGGGGCTGGGTAATTGTCTGGTTTAATTAGTTCTTTGCAGCTGCTGCAGGCTGGAGAAAGGTGTGTGAAGGATTCTGGGAAAAGGCTGAGCTTTCTGATAATGATTCTCTCCAGTTTGGTCCTCCTCTTCAAGGAAGAGCTTTTTATGAGCCTTTAAAGCAAAGCAGTATTGTTTTCCTTAAGGGAATAAGAAATAGAAAGGAAGTGATCTTTTTTCTCTCCCCAGGCAATTTTGCATCCTCCTTTCCAATAGGTACTTAATCTTTGGAAGCATTGTAAACCTGGAACTATAGTTTTTAGGAGGTTGTTAAATTACCTCAGGTTGACCCAAAAGATGCCCAAATGGCTAATGATCAGAATATCAGGCAAAATGGAAGGCTTCAGTTGAAAAGAATTGAGCTTGAAGGCATCAAACCTGTGCTTTAGGAAGGTGTTGCAATGCCTGAACTGTGAACTCAGGTGTTCTTGCTCTAGTTCCCTGTCCTGGAATTCTAATGCAAAGCAATCACTGGGGAGAATCATGAAATACTTGAAATTACTTGAATTACTTGAAATGCAGCTGAACAATTGAAGGTGCCTGAATTTCAGGAGAGTGTAATTCAAGCGAGAGTCTCTGAAATGATGTAGTTGTCTAATATCCACCTCTGTGTTGTGTTAGAGAAGAGTTTGTTGGAAGTAGTGGGTGTTTGAGTTTTGAAATATAAAAAGCATCTTTGTACACTTAACTGCTACCTAGAATGGAAAACTGATGTAGAAGGTGGTTAAATTTTCATTCTGTCCTGTGTTGTGCAGATACTTCGATGGCAACTTGGAGAAGCTCTTTGCAGAGTGTCACGTCATTAATCCAAGTAAAAAGTCGCGAACGCGCCAGATGAACACCAGGTCATCAGCCCAGGACATGTCCTGTCAGATCTGCTATCTGAACTACCCAAACTCGGTGAGTACCCCTCGGTGCTGCCTGACCAGCAGCTCTCCACATTTCTGACCTGAGACTTCCCATTTTCCTGCTGAACACCTCTAAAGGTGCTGGCACCCAAGGACCGGTGTGGTAAAGTTCAGGAAAAAGCAGGCAAAGATTAGCTACCAGATAAAGGATATTAAAATTGAAAATCTCTGAAAAGTTTGATGGGCAAAGGGGTTTACTTAAGTAGAAAGACAAGGTAGGAAGCAGCTTTTAAAAGCAATAAGTAGTGCTACAAAATAGTCAAACTAGGAAGTCTAGAATAAAAGTAGTAGAAGTAAAACGTGGATATCTTTGCATCTGTATCATGCTTGGGCAATACTCTTTCAGTCAGACACGAGGAGGGTGTGTTATCCAGTGATTGCTGGGGCTCTACATCAATGTCCTGGATGTTAGTGCTACTTTTTTTGTCACTGTTGACCAAACTAAAGCATTCCTTACACTGCTAAGAGGTCCAGGCTCTGCTGGGGCTCCCAGGGGCAAGACATACTGTTGGGAGATCTGGGAGAAGAAGGAGGTGAGTGGGGAAGCTCATGTAAGAGAGTTCATCAAAAGGCAAAGTGCTGATAGTAAGGAATTCTTCCTTTGTTGGAACCTGCTTTCTGTGGGGGTGCTGTGCCTCCAGAACACCCTAAAACATGTCTTGGGCCTTTCCAGGCAAAGCTGCCCTCACATAAGACTTTGTTCTTGCTCTGGGTGTGTTTTCAGCAAGGAACCACGATGAGCTTTGGGGTTCAGGAGTAGCCTGGGGTGAAGTTCCCTGGTTGTGGCCTCTCCCTTGCTCTGGATCTTCTTCCCTGGAGTGGACAGAGCTGAGCAAAGCCCAGCTTTAGGCCTCCCATTGTCAGCATTAAGATCCCTGTTGCTCTTGAGCCAGGAACCACAAGGCTTCATGTGTCTCCTCTTCAGCCTTGTGTGCTCCAAGTTCCTTCTTGAAGAATAGCTGGGAAGGCAAATTCCTGCTTTGTACGATGAGGTGCTTTGAAAAGGAAAGGCAATATGTTCTAATACATTGTTCTCTCCATTTTAACCTAGTTGCTGTGCTGGGTGGGAGTACAGCTCACAAGTGACAGGCCTGTCCTCTGTACTGTGCTACTTGGGAGGCAGAATCAGAGAATCATGGAACAGACCCCAAGGACCATTGAGTCCTGCTCCTGGCCCTGCACAGGACAACCCCCAGAATCACACCCCTGCATTGTCTAGAGTTTTGAAACTGGAAAGAACAGCACAAAACACACCAATACTTCTTGGTTTTGTAGCTCAAATAGCAGTGGCCCAGTTGTTAGAAGAGCTGATTTTCAGCTGGAGCAGGGCTGTGTCTGTTGCTGGTGTTAAAAGACATCAGAGGGGACTCTCTTTCTTGGCCCTTCAAAAAAAGCTGGAGTCTATAGGCAAACTAGTATTTGTTGTTTCTTCTGTAAAAGCTCTAAAACAGTGTAGTGTCTGTGTCTAAGATGATTGTAATCTGTTTTGAAGGTGTTCTAGTCAATGGGAATTATAAATTTTAGGATTATTTTCATGTTCAATGCCCAGCCTAAAATATCAGCTTTGAAAATCCTCTTGCAATGATCAGCTAATTATTTTTCTATATGTTACCTGTGGGGTTTTTGCACTGAGAGCCCTTTTTAGCCTATGGAAAGGTGAGAGTTTGGAGGTGTTCAGAAGTTTTACAGTGTACAGTTGTTGTAGGAACATTAGTCTTGAAATTCCCTCTCTCCCGTCTACAAAGTCTCTGTAGCTCTTCAGTCACCTCCAAAGAGCTGTGGTTTGAGGTTTTGGGAAGCACCTGCCAAAAAAGGCATTTGAAGCTCTCACCCTGCAAGTTTGAGGACTTAAGGGAGATGTTTCACCTGCTCTGTGTCCCTGGCAAGCACTGTCAGGTCCCAGCAGTTGTTTTGGGTGACACCTTTACTGGTAAGACAAGATTTGGGAGGGTCATGCCTTTGCCTTCCTCCTGTCTTGTCCCTCACCCTCAGGAGAGTGGGCTGGGGATGGTTTTGGGAACATCCTGCTTTGTCCAGACTGTAGGTGTTGGGCACAGATGTGGTGACAGCAGAGCTGTCCCCTGGGCTAATGAGCTGCCTAAAGAGTTACTGCTCCCCCCGTCCTTGGTGGTTTTATGTTGGCTTTTTTACTTGCTCTCTTGACATCTGCTGTCAGCTGAGCCAAAAATAATTGGGAACTCCCTCAAAGTAAAGAAAAGGGCTGAGAGATTCTCTGCATTCTTTGCAGCCTGGGAGGAAGCATGGTGATGGCTGCCTTTCTGTGGGCATTTAGCAAAGCATTTCCCTGCCTGAAATAACCACAACAGGTCTTACATGAAGATGTGTTCTGTGCTGGTTCCTCACATGTGCCTGCTGCAGGAGTGTTTGGGTTCAGTGAGGGATGATTCCTTTATCTGTGCTTGCTTCTCCTCACATGTGGTGAAGCCAGAATTCACTGGAAAGCCAGTACTGTTTTTGGGATAGCTTCCTGCTGTGGCATCCCAAAAGTTACAGGTGTTAAAATGTTTTTTCTCTAACTCCGCATCTCCAGGAGATGTCACTTGGCCACAGCAGCATATGTGGAGCATCAGATAGCTTGTTAGCTGGCTCAGTAGGGGCTCAGAAATTGGAAGGTGTCTTTTTTCACTCTTGCAGCTGGTGTACCTGGCACCACAGAGGTGTCAGCCTCCTCTCTGATCTCTGTTGTTTTTTTGGGGTGGATGTCTCTATTTTTACCTGGAGCCCAGTCAGATGCTCAGGTCAGTTTGACCTGTGTTGGTGCTCCCAGACTGCAGCCTGTGCTGGTGGCAGGAGTGTGAGAGCAGTGTCACAGCCTGCCAGGAACCTTCCCTGGGCAATGCCAGAGCACCCAGAGATGGCACCAAACAGCTGCTACACCTCTGTGGGATGGACACAACAGATCTGTCGTGTCTGAGAAGGTGGTTTGGGAAGAACATTTGCCTCAGGTGGATTCTCCTTCCCTCCGTCACCACCATCCTGCTGTTCTTTCGGGCTGTTCTACAGAGGATTCTGGGTTCTTTCCTCTCTGGAGTTTCATAGTTTGATGGTATCTGAGTTCTGGTTTTATCTCACTAGCTGAGAAGTTGGTTTGAAAAGCTGAGCCAGCAAATATTACCTCTAGAGTGGTACAAATGGAGTGTTTTCAATACAGTTTTCCTTGGTGCTGACTCTGAGTATAAAATAACTTTAAGCTGACCAGAGAAAAGTACTTTAATTCCAGTCTTTCCTCAGCAGGGTTTGCTTCTCCACCCCTTGTGTAATCACTGAGTCCCAGATGATGTCTTCACAGCTCTGTGCAGATGATGCAGACAAGGATGGAGTTGTCCCTGTTGATGTCTGTGACAGCAGATCATTACTGAATTTTATTTAGCAATTTACACTTGCTAATTAGGATCTTGAGTGTCCTCATCTGATGAGCATCTGGGTTTCAGGGGGAACTTCCCTGAGGAGGTCTGGGACTTTTGGGCAGCACCCACATGTGTCAAGGGGAAAAAAACAGAAGGAATGAAGACTCTGTATCTTGTCTCTGTGACCTGTTTGGTGTTGCAATTATTTGACTGATTTCCAAAGTGAAATGGGAGAGAGCCATGCTGTGCTCCAGATACACTCCTAAAACAAGGATAAATTTAAATGGGCAGGATGGAAACATGGGCCACACCTTTCCTTGCTGCTGGGGTTGGGGATTAAAGTCTGGCTTTGGAAGAGTGACTAAAGCTGCCTTGGCAATGTTCTGCAGGGTGATGATGCAGAAGGAATAGCAATGTTTCAGGTTTGGTGTGGGGAGTGAGAGATGGATGAAACTGCACAGCACCAAGAAGGATGAAATGAAGGAGTGAGTCCATGTGATAAAATGAGGCCATGTTTTGTGTTCTTTGTCATTGCAGTACTTCACTGGCCTAGAGTGTGGACACAAGTTCTGTATGCAGTGCTGGAGTGAATATTTAACTACCAAAATAATGGAGGAAGGCATGGGACAGGTAAAATCTCAACTCACCTCATGGCTTATTTCTGGAAATTCTGGAAATTGGACAGACAGGGGAGAGTCTTTCTGCTAAAGTTTAAAAAAACCCAAAAGAACAATAGAGAAAACCCAAACCCCAAAGGTTTGGGGGCTGCAGGCCCTGCTGAGGTGAATCTGGAGAGAATTCTGTGGAGTTGGTGCAGGTATCTGGGCTGGGGAAGGAGGAACCAGTGGCACACCTGGGATGTGGTGGGAGAGGCAGAGCATTCCTTTGGCTGTGGATTGTGATGAGGTCTGTTGCCTTGGAATTCCCTGTGATGCAAAACCAGGATAACCGGTGTTCCTCCTATGACCTTTTTGTGTTTTTCAGACCATTTCATGCCCTGCCCATGGCTGTGATATCTTAGTGGACGACAACACAGTTATGTAAGTGATGCTCTTGGCTCTGCTCTCTTCCCATTGTGTTACTCACATGCAATTCAAATTTATTCAAATGCTTATAACAAACTGCACAGAGGCTTGCAGGTGTCAGAGAAACCTGTCTTGAACTGTCTCTTTTGATACCAGAATGTCTCTTAACTTCCTATTTAGGTGTGAAAACCCCATGTGACAGCACTGGGAGGAAAGACTCCCTGACCAGTTTGGTCAGTGTGACACCAGGGTTTCCAAACCCTGTTTTACTGCTTTGTGCATTTTGTTTCCTTTGATTTACGAAGGAATTTAGGACTTCTACCCAGGTCAACCCACTGGTTCCCCAAGCCCTCTAGCTGTAGTTAATAGGTGAGTCAGAGGACAGGAGTGCTAAAGGCTGATGCAAAGTTTGGTTTTTGCCCTCTGATAGGAGGCAGTTGACCCTCAAACACAAGATGTGATTAAGCCTGTGTCCTTGGATTACTAAATTGTCCAGCTGTAGAAAGACTTAGTTCATGGTGGAGCTGTGAACTCCGTGAGCTTCCTTCTCTTTCATACTGGGGGAGGTTGTTGCATGAGCAATACCCTTCATAATTCTGAACTTTGTTAAAGTTCATTTTAATTCTTCTTGCTAAAAAGCATCTCAGTAGAGGCTTATTCTATTACCTTCTTTTTTCCTTCCTGAAGCCTGACTCACTCATTGATATTAATTGGTTGTTTTTTATTATCAGTTGCTTTCAGAGTACCGATTTTCCCAATTTTGGCTCTTGGTTACTCATGGAGTGTAGGCTGGATGGAAGTGGAAGTAGCTGAAACGTTTTCCTGCCCTGTTGAGGGGTGGTTTGTAGAGTCCAGTGGGTGGAAACTGAGCTGAAGTTGGCATATCTTGAGTGACTTGATTGAGATTTTTGTTTACCAGACGTTAAACTTCAATTTGTGGAGTCAAATGCTCTCAGCAGGACTTTTTTTGAGTGTTTTCTTGATTGCAACAGTTGGAATGAGCTGTTCACACAGTGCATGTGAAATTGAGTGGCTGAAACCATTAGAGGATGCAGCAGCAAGGAAAGGATGGAAGAAAAGGAGGCCAATGCTCTGGGATTCCACCTGGCTGGAGAGGGCAGGGATGAGGCCTGGGACAGGGCAGTGGCAGCTGGCTGCTAAAGGAAACAAGTCCCATTTGTCTGAGTAAAACTAGAAACTGTTTCTAGAGGTAAAAATCCCCCTTTGCCTGAGCTTACCTGGATTTCTGTGGGGAGGAAGGTGCATTTTTTGACAACTTTTTTCTTTAAAAGCCAAGAGGGACAAGTGGGGCAATCTTAGGGTATCTCAATATAAATGGCAAAAATGTAAATGATCTCAACTGGAACCTGCACCACTTCTCTGACCTTAATTATTACTTTTTAGGTCCTTTCCTGTTTACAAAGTCTTCAGCTCTCAGTTTCCAAGCAATACAGACACAAAATTAATATGATTTATGGCTCTGGGCATGGGTTTCACCTCTTAATTTGTCTAGTTTCATTTATGATTTGCCAAAAGACAATAATACTCAAAGGAAAATTCTTGAAGATTGTGACCTTGTGATGTTGATTGGGGCAATCAAACCATGTTGATAAGCAAAAAAACCAGTGGATTATGTACTCTGGTTAGTCATGGCATGACTAATAATTTAAATTCCAGTACCTGATATATTGTTATAATACAATACATTTTCAAGGTGCTATTTAATATGTCTTGAAGCCCAGGTATGGGGTAAAAAAAGCTCAGATTTATAATTCATACTACATTCAAATTTTTTTTTCAGTAATTCTTCAGTAAGTTTGACTCCAGAAATGCAGGAGAGATGCTTTGTCAGCTGATTTGTTTTATTTTAGCCCTGGGAATTGAGCTGCCACGTGCTGTGATTTATGTAATAACCAGCATGTGCTTGGGTGAGGAGCTCCCCAGCTGCCCAGGGCTGGGATTTGTGCACATCCCATGGGCATACACCACTCCTCAGGGAGTGTTGTAAGGATAACATGCAGGAGTACACTTAGTTTTAGCTGCAACTGGAAAGGAAAATCCATTAATTCCAGTATTTACCCATGCTGTGGCCTGTATAAAGCTGAATTCCACAGTAGGATTTAAACCAGGAATGCCACAAAGGGTGTGTTAGTACAGCTTTATGTTTAGATATATTGGGAAGACACTTCAGTCATAGCTAAAAGACATTTTTAGAAGTGCTCAGCAATCCATAATTAAGTTATTTTGGATGCATTTAGCCTGGGCAGTCTGCAAATGCCAGCTGGGATGGTGTGCCCAGGAGAAGAGTGGTCACCATGCTTGTCAAGGGTTCCCATCAGTCAGTTTTCCTCTGCTCTCCCAGTTCCAGGCAGACTGGAATTAGCTTTAAGTCCATGTGGTGTACACTCCTAGTGATGCCGAATTCAAATCAACTTTGTTTTTATGGCCAATAGATTAAAAACTCATTAATTTTTAAGCTGAAGCTGTAGTATTCCACTGAAACCCAGCTAACCTGAGGCTTCCCAAAGTTATTAGCCACACAAGGGTTGTTCTGGAGCTTTTTAAAGGGATTTGCCACAAAATGTGCATGTTTTACCTAAATGAACTGATTAAATTACTTGCTTTGTTTCTTGGGCTCTTCAGGAAAGTGTTTTTAAGTAAAAATCCTCACACCAACAGGTTCAATTCTTTTGAACTGCGTGAGCTTTCTGTTTCTGAAGCTAATACATTTATATATATATTTATATATTGAATAGAATGAATGTACTTTTCATAATAAAAAAAATGATCTAACAAATAAATAGAGAACAGGTAAGTACAAAAAGTACCTGCAAGTGTAGAAGGATGAATCAAACGTATTTGTCTTAACTTAATGGCAGTGTATGAAAAAAACAAGATTTCTGCTACAATTTTTTTGTTTCTTCTGTTCCCGCAGGCGTCTGATCACAGATTCCAAGGTTAAATTAAAGTACCAGCATTTAATAACCAATAGTTTTGTAGAGGTGAGTTTTTTATTTGAATTTTTTAATGGCTTGCAGGTTGTTTTTGTCTCTCACCTGTACCAGCCACAGGCTGGAGGCTTGTTTAGAACTGCAGAGCAGGTTTTTTGCAAGGTCTCTAACAAGTGTGAATGCAGAGGTTGTTGTTTCATGGTCCTTTGCCTTACAGGGATAGTTGTAGGAAAAGACTAAACAAAACTTTAGGACAAAAGACCTAAAGAGAACGTAAGAGCTGTTGCTTAATGTCTGGGTTCTGAGAAGCAGAATTACGTAGTTATAATAGTTATGTAATAGTTATATAATATTTATGACTCTTGAATGTTACCTGAGATACTTCACATTGGAGACCGGCAAATGCAGTAAATAATAACGTGCGTTCAACCTTTTGCCACTTGAAGTAAAACTGCAAAAGTGCTTTAGCAAAATACTGATAGTTTTATAGCCTCAAAATAAACTTGAAGAAAGGTGCTTTGCAAGATGTTTGCACTGCCCCAGTTTGCCAGTTGTGTGGGCTCAGCTGTCCTGTAGAGCCCAGGGCAGAAGCTGTTACGGGATCAAGCTTTCAGTCCTTGCCAGAAGTGATGGGTGCAGTGGGTTTGGTTTTAATTCCTGAGCTGTTTGCAGCCACGACCGAGTGACGCAGGGCAGGAGCTGTCCTTGAGCACATCCTTCCTGTGTGATGTCGGTGTGTGCTTTGTTTTGCAGTGTAATCGACTGTTAAAGTGGTGTCCTGCCCCCGACTGCCACCACGTCGTTAAAGTCCAATACCCGGATGCTAAACCCGTGCGCTGCAAATGTGGCCGTCAGTTCTGGTAAGAGCCACCCAGGAGATGCTGCTGCTGCTCTGCTCACTGCCCTGCAAGAGTTAGTGGGTGTTCAGGGAGTCCCAGACTGCTTTGGCTTGGGAGGGACCTGAAAGGTGATCGAGTTCAGCCCCTGCCACTAACAGGGACACCTTCCACCATCCCAGGCTGCTCCATCCAAGCCCCACCCAGCCTGGCCTTGGACACTTGTAGTGATGGGGTGACTTGTCTAGGAACCAGTTTCAGTGTCTCACAACTCTCACAGTAAAGAGTTTCTCCCTAATAATCCCATCTAACTCTGTCCTCTGGCAGTGGGAAGCCACTCCACCTTGCTCTGTCGCTGTTTTTAAAGTGGCTCTTGAGGGATTTCAGGATTGAAGAGGGGGGATGTGTTGAGTTTTCTTAGGACTGGCTTTGAACAACCCAGATGAAAACTCACACTGTTCAATTACAAGTACAATCATCTACCCTGTTTGCTTATTTTCATTTTTCTCTTACAGCTTTAACTGCGGAGAAAACTGGCATGATCCTGTTAAATGCAAGGTGAGCAAGTCAAGGTTCTTGTCCAAATCTGTGTTTTGAAAAAGCTTAACATAAATTTATGTGCGAGACTTAGCAACGAAGCCCAAGTTTTTGTGGCTCTCCATAGAATCATAGATGATCCCGAGCTGGGAGAGACCCCCAGGGATCACTGAACCCAGTTGTTGTTCCCATCAGGGAGCAGAGTAGCTCACCTCTTTAAATCACAGGGTGAGAACCTGTGTGAAATCTTACTGGGTGCATTTACTGGCTGCCTCACAGTTGGATCTTGTGAGAGAACAGTGCCTCATCCAGGTGGGAATTGTCTGGAAGAGGAGGTTGTTAGACCTGTGACCCTCTGCAGAGGAGTGAAGGTGCTTTTTGGACAAGGATCGTTCCTTTACCAGCTGTTCCTGTTGGTGTTTGGTGCTTTGTCAGGTGTTAGCTGTTGTACTGGAGGAACTAATTTGGTTTTGCTGGTTTGGGTTGGAAGGGACCTTAAAGATTATCTAGTCCCACAGCCTGCCATGGGCCAAGATAACCTTCCACTTGCCCAGGTTATTCCAAACCCCATCCCTAAACACTTCAAGGGATGGGGCAGGTACAGCTTCTTTGGGCAACCTGTACCAGGGCCTCCCCACCCTCACAGGGATCAATTCCTTTCCAATATCCCATCTGACCCTGCTCTTCCTTGTGTCTGTCCCTCCAAGTCATCTCCATCTTTTTTTGTAGGCTCCTTTCAGGTGCTGGAACGCCACAATTAGTCACCCCAAAGCCAAAATGTCCTTATTGTTTAAGAGTCCAACATGAAGTTTGTGTTGATTAAGCTTAAGAGCTCCAAACTTACTGTAGGAGTGTTTGTGCTGGGTGCTTGTGCTTGCTGGATCATGAAGGAGCTGCAGGAACTGTCTGCCACTAAATTAGTGGCTGTTTGCACAGTTTTCCAGCACCAACACTCCCCTGCTCTCATGTGGCTGGGTGTTCCTTTCCTTTATGTGAGCAGGTGTCTTGGGAACATTTGCAGTTCCTCCAGTTAGATTTAACACTCTTCTTCCATCTTTTTTCTGACAGTGGTTAAAGAAATGGATTAAGAAGTGTGATGATGACAGTGAAACCTCCAATTGGATTGCAGCCAACACAAAGGTGAGAGGTTTTCTCGTATTTTTATATAGAGATTTTATACAGATTTGTCAGGTGAAAAGGACATCAGTCTAGTTCCTTGCACTAGGATTGTTTTTCCTGTTCCATATTAAGAGCAAGCCTTAAAATCCACAGTACACTGAAGTGCTCTTGTTTGAAGAGCAAACAGGTGTTAATGCTTGGAATCAGGTGAGTCTCTTCAGGTTCAGTGAAGGAAAGTGCTTGGAAGAAACAGTTAATTGAAGACCCAAAGGAAGCTCAAGATTTAAGTCTTTGGGCTCCTGTCTGGCACTGGTGGCTTCCCTAAGCAAATCCATGGCCTGTTCCATGTATAGAACATGTTACCACCACCCGTGGCTCAGTTTGGCTGGGATCATTTACATCTGCCTTCAAATCCCTGGGATTGGCCTCCAGAGGAGCCTTCATTTCCGCTGGGCAGCGTTCCAGCTGGAGGCTGGCAGAACAGCTGTCTGGGATTTCATTATGTAAAGGTCTTCTGCTTAGCCCAACTTTGCCTGAAACTTTAGCATTTGGTCATTCGGAGACAAATTAAACCCGAGATTGTCATGGTGGCAAGGACACAAAAGCAGCAGATCCCGTGGAGGGTGAGGAGCAGGCCTGGGGCTCCCAGCTGAAGGAGGAAGCTGGGGAGGGAGTGAGGAAATGGCTGCTTTGTTTTCTTAGCTCTGTTGTGTAACTGGTTAATGGCATTGTTTGCAGCAGCCTCGCTGCTTTCCGGGGCTGGCTGCCTGGTTTTCATTCAGCTGGAATGTTGTGTTATGGTGGCAGAGAAACCCCTGCTGTGCAGCTCAGATCAGGCTGGAGTGGGGCTGTGTGGGCAAAGGGAGTTGGCCTTTGTCTCAGTGTGTTCCAGAGTGGCTCGGGGACTGAACCAGGTTGGTTTGGAGTTTGCTGGGTCTTCAGGGACTGCTCCCGTTAAACCTGAGGAAGAGCAGGCAATAGCTTGGAAAAGGCAGAGTGTAAGCACTGCTGGCCTTGGGTCTCACATATTTGGAACACTGGAACAGCCACGGCCCTGTTTTGCCTGTTAAAGCCCTCAGGAGGCTGAACTTGGGGGTCCCCACCTTGTACCTGCCCCTGCCTTGGGCATAAGAAGATTTTTGGGGGTGGGGAACACCCATCTGGAGGATGGCACCTGGCACCAGCCCTGCTTCTTTGTCGGTACCTCTAGTGTGGTGTGAACAGCAGAGCTGTACTTGGACATTGCTGTCTAAGTGCTTCCTCTAATACTGTTCCAGACATTCCGACATGGGAATACTTAGGAGCCCAGGCTGCAGCAGGGAGAAAATCTGCCATCAGGGTAATTACTCCAGATATTTGAGCAAGCCAGCAGTCCTGGAGCCTTATGGCATCCATATCCTTTGAATTAGCTGAAGGACAATATGGCATTCTTCTCTCTGAGCTGATGCTGGATTCAGTTGAGGGGAAAGTTGGCAGGAAGAGTAACCCACCCTCATGCTGATCTCTGCCTTGGGGAAGGTGGGAATCTCCAGCTTTGGCCACTGGGATTTGTGTCCTGGGAGCTTTGCAGCCTCCAGAGAGCCAGGTCAGCCTGGGATCGTGGGGCTGCAGCCACCTCCCTGCTGATCCCTGACCAGAGGCATGGAGAAACCCAAGTGCTGGCTGGGTGTGGGGCTGGAGCCATAGACTGGGATGGGAATTGTGCACTTGGAGCGTGTATCCATCCCTCCTTTCTCTGTACTGCTCCTAGCAGGAAAGCAGGGCAACTTGTGCCTGCACTGTTGGCTTCACAGCCTAAATTCTGTGTTGAATTTCATTTCGAAGAACCTAGAAAGGAATCAGGTACCATCAGATGCAAAAATCCCCGTTATCAGTGGGAACAGCTCTCCAAGGAGTTCAGTTGTGACTAGGGGCGCTGGCTTTTGGAAAGTGTTTTCTGGAGCCATCCAGGCTTGAGTCCTGTCCCATGTGGGCTCCTCTCAGGGAAGGAGACTTGATGTCATACCAGGATGAAGGTGTAAAAGCAAAATACCAATCCTCTGGAATGTGGGCTTGAAATCTGGATAATCCTTTGCAACGGGAGAATGTGAGATACATTTGTTCTGGCTTGTCCTGGGAGATGGAGTTGGAAAGGAAAATCAGGCAATTGTGTGAGAGAATAGAAGAGTGAAACCCAGCTGAATTGGGTTCTGTTCCCAAACTGGAATGATGTGATGCATTTTTTGATGAATTATGTAGAGTGGTCTGAATGAAAAATGAGGAGATTCGCGTAGTGAGTTCTGTGGTTTCTGATATGATTTTTTTATTCTTTTGCATTCATTTACTTGCACTTAGGAGACCTAAATTCCTTGTACTTCTACAAAAGATACAGCCCTTGCAGCATAGTGTGCTGGAGTAGATGGCTTTTTTCTTAAAATAAGCTACTTTCACATGTGTTCAGCTTAACTAGATTAATTTAAAGTTGAGATAAGGCAATACAAGTCCTTTATCAAGCCTGTAATTTTCAGACTTCTTGAGGAACGTGGTTGAAGAGTCCAAGGATTTGCACTTTTCTTCCTTTTTCAGTTTGTTTGACAGACTTGGTTCTTCAGTAGTTCCTCTCTTGAGTTAAACTAGGCAGGTTTTGGGTATTTGGGGATAAAGAAACCGCAGAGATCCATTACTTTTGTTAAATGGACATTGAAAGGAGCGAAAAATAGAGAAAACTAGGATTTGTGCATTTATTTTGGGCTCCTAAGGTGTATCAAGACTATCTGAAAGTGGTCTAAAAGGAGGAGGGGAAACCTGTTTGGAACCTGAGTGTCAGCGATGTTAATCTCTGCCTCTTGGAATACCAAAGGGAAAAGAACAAAGCTGGTAATGGTGCCGGCCTTCACACCATACACTGCTTTTTGTTGTGGAACTTAAACTTGGTGTTAATGAAAGTTGTTCATCTGATACTAAAAAACACCCCAGCCTTGCTTCTTTGGCTCCTGGCACATCCCCATCCTTCCCTTCCAGGCCAGACTGAGCTTGAAGGGCTGATGGATAAACCAGGCACATTTTCTTCTCCAAAAAAAAATCATTGAATGTTTTTCTGCCCTGCATTTGATAAAATGGCAGGAGCCCACATCTCTCCCTTTTCAGGTCACTTTTTAATGGCTGGACAAGTGCTCCCTCTGTACTTTCTGGAGATCTTGCATTTGTTCTAATGCATGGAAATTCTGGCAGGACATGGAATCCTCCTGGGCACCAGCACCAAACCTTGCTCCTCCATTTCCCACTGCACTGGAGCCATGATCTGTGTTGTTCTAAAGGTGCCCAAGTGCCATCTCCCTTTCTCAGATGAGCTGGTGTTTAAAATCGGTTTTAAAAAATTTTGCTCTGTGAGTCCAGGTGTTAGAATAATGTACTGTTTAGCGCTTGCCATAATTAACTTTTTGGGTTTTGTTGAAAATCATTAAGAAATCCCTGTGGTTTTTGAGGATTCTTTTTAGAGGATGGGCTAGAGGTGAAGGCGTTGCTGTGAATGTGACTGTGGGAGGCTGGTGTACACCAGTTCCTCTGGGAGTTCTGGAAAGGACTAATCTCTTTCACTTGCCCTGAAATAAGAAACCTGTTTCTATTTAGCTTCCTGTTCATAAAAGAGCAGCTGAGGTTTATGGTGCTTTATGTATGTGTGGGCTTTTACAACAAAATCAGGATTGTTCTCCTTTGCCAGGTTCACCCAGGCTTTTGTTTCCAAGCCCAGTACAGAATTGTTTGGAGTGGAACAATGTTAATGAGGTCACTTCTGTGTTGTACTGTGGCTGATAATGTGCACAATAATCTGCAGGTTTAGTAACTTGATTTGCTGCCTGTTGGGTTGTTGCATAGCTGTAATTCTCAGGGAGATCTTCCTTCCCTGTCCTCAGTAATCTATAAATCTCTCCTACTTGTGTTGGTGACTTGAGTAGTTACTACTTCCTTTTCTTCTTCCTTTACTTCTTTAATATGTGCTTTTCATGGCTTTAATTTTTAATAGTCTTCAACTTGACACTTCTACACAGCTTTAGGGATCTGCACAAATACTGTGTCACCTCTTCCTTGCGCTGTGCTAGCCAGGAGCATAAAGGCTTGGAAAGGATGGCATTCCCTGTGAGAAAAGGACTCTAACCAGATTGTAGAATCATGGAATGGTTCAGATTGGAAGGACCTTAAATCAAGTTCTACCTCCACCGTAGGCAGGGACACCTTCCACTGTCCCAGGCTACTCCAGGCCCTGTCCAACCTGGCCTTGGGCACTGCCAGGGATCCAGGGGCAGCCACAGCTGCTCTGGGCACCCTGTGCCAGGGCCCCACCACCCTCACAGGGAACAATTTCTTCCCAGTATCTCACCTAACCCTGCCCTCGGGAAGTGGAAGCCATTCCCCCTTGTCAAAAGTCCCTCTCCAGTTCTCCTGGAGCCCCTTCAGGCCCTGGAAGGGTCTTTTTGTCCTAGTTTGCATTCCAGAGCTCAAAGCCCTGAGCACTGTGGACACACTGGAGAGCTTGGTCCCACCTCAAAGACAGGAGGGCTGTCTTTGAATTTCCATGATGCACGAGCCTTGCTGGGGACGAGATGGCCCCACATCCCTGTGCTGTGCCTGTGGCACCTCTCCAGCTTGGCAGATCACCTGGGGGCTGTTCTCCCTCTCTTGCAGCTGTAGGATTTTGCTCAGCAGGAGGGATCACTGCAGCTGTGTGGATCAGCTGCGCCTCCCACGAGCGATGTCGGCACCTGATGGGAGGAGATGTGTCAGAAGAACTGCACAGCTTCACAACCTCCTCTGGAAAACTGCTCTGGCTGTGTGCCCCAGGGCCATCATGGTGTGACAGGGACAGGGCCACTGTCTGTACTTAGAGCCACCCTGGCTGATGAGCAGGCAGGGATCCGCACAGTTGGGACACATAAACCTAAATTTAAGTCATGACTTGTTGGTGCAGGATTGGAAGAGGGAGAAATGCTGCCTGGAAAAGGGAAACAGATGCTGCCCTGAGTGCTCTGCTTGAAGGAGGGACCATTTTGGACTCTGAAGTTCACAGAACTGAACTGACTAACTGGGAACAAGCTTCCCTGGCTGAGTATCCATCCTGTGGACAGTGTTAGGGAACATCTGGGTGTTGTGCCCTTGAGGGGACCAGCACAGCAGCTACTGTACTCTGTCTGTAGTACAGTTACTGAGTCTGAAGGATAAACACAGATGACTGGGAAGAAGGCAGGTCTGGAAAGTTCCTCTTTTGTGCTTGGTTGCTGCTTAATCCCATTAGTTTGATGTGCCAATTCTCCTGTCCTTACAATACAAACTGGCAAACTCATATGAAGTGCAGTAATAGTGGGTGTACAAGAACCTGTTGGATTGTGTCTTGTATGCAAGTAGAGTTATGGAGATTGTGCATGTTGCTTTCTCCCTTTACTAAGAGTTTATGTGATTGGCAGGGTAGGAACATCTTGCTTTGGTTAGCAAAGGCATGCTCCAGACTGGGGAGGGGACCCAAAAGCTGCAGCTGATTTTACAGGTGTGTGTATTACTGCTTTGGATATGTCTGTTGCTGTATTGTGTTATATATAAAAAGTGGCTCGTGCCATGAACACTGGTGTGGTTGTGGGATGAGCTGGAATGAAGAGCTGGTTCAGCCTAAAATGCTTTTGGTTTTATTTATAGAGTTTTTTCTCTGTACTTGCTACTTTGTTGATTTGTTAATTTCTAAGGTCATGGAGACCACGATATTGGTGTTATATTCCCCAGATATTTCCCTGTGCAGAGCTGCCCTTTGAGATACTCACATTTGTCAAAAGCCTTACTCCTGAAAGGGAAACCCCGTGTGAGCTTTTTTGGAAAAGACTTCAGTGAGGTGTCACATGAAGGGAAAAAAAGGGTCCTGATGGGAAACATGGAAGCACCTCAGGAAGAGAAGTGTCTTTTTAGCTGACAGCAGGTTCTTTGAAGCACACTAGAGTCTTCCTGCATGTTTTCAGCTCCTTTCTGGATGGCATGTTACAGCTGCAGGTGTCTCGGATTGGTGACAGCGTGATTCCGGCTTGGTCTCAGTCCCAGAGTGGACCAGACACTTGTTGGTGAGGAAATGCTTCCCAGGCTCTTAGAGACCACCCCTCTGCTGGGATTTTGGGGAAGGTCATGAAGTGACTCACTCGATGTCCCTCTCTGAGAGCAGCATAGATAAAATATGTTATTCCTTAAGTTTTTTCTATCTTAACTGCTCCGGGTTTGGAAGTATTTTAAGGCCTGACTGAAGAGGATCTCGATGTCCAAAGGGAAGAATTAAATCATGTATTTCCCTTGACGTGCTCTGTCTGACTGCCGTGGGAACCCTTCCAAGTTCCCCAGGCTGTTGGGGTTCGGTGCTTGCCCTGCTAACGGTGCTCTCTGTCCTGTGGACAGGAATGCCCGAAATGCCACGTCACCATCGAGAAGGACGGGGGCTGCAACCACATGGTCTGTCGGAACCAGAACTGCAAGGCGGAGTTCTGCTGGGTGTGTCTGGGCCCCTGGGAGCCCCACGGATCTGCCTGGTGAGTTCGGGAGCGTGCCTTGCTGGAAGGGCGAGGAGGTCGTGGTGCAAACGGCACGGAGTTGGACTGAAATCTGTGGAATCGGTGTCCCTGTTACAGGTACAACTGTAATCGCTACAATGAGGATGATGCAAAGGCAGCAAGGGATGCACAGGAGGTGAGTCCATAACCTTTGGTGATGAGGGAGATCACCGGCCCTGTGGTGTGCTTTCTGTAAACCTACACATCTGCTCTGAAGGAACTCATGGATTCGGGCACAAATCCAAAGGACAGTTAAGTCTTTTGACTTTTAAGATAGGGATGGCTTTGCCTGGTACGTGCTACCTTTGTACATCCACAGCACACAAGTTGAACCATGCCCGTGGTGTTATTTTTTTACAGCTGGTCTGTCAGTGTGAGGAAAATAAGATTAATGACTGTGTATTGAGTCATCTTGGTTCTCTTGCACTATTTAGCACACGGTGCCTTTCCCCTGCTCTATAATCAACTTGAGATTGCCCTCTTAGCACAAGCACAGTAATTAGAATTCCTTATTAGCAAAAGAAGCCCCAACAAAACATCATCTTCTCACTTTTGTCATGACACTGGAAGCATTTTGAGTTGAGAGGCTGAAATACAAAAGCGATGAGGCTTGAGCAGTGTGATTGTAGTTGCTTCCAAGGCTGGGAGTGAGGATGTCAGAGCTGTGTTGGGAAGTGCCCTGGGTGCTCCACAGGGCCAGTGGGGCCGTGTGGAGCCATCTGCCCAACACGATGGGAGAGGAGCCTCCTTTGGAAAGGAAGCTCCTTCTCTGGATCAGGAAGAGCCCTTGTGAAGGGCTTACTTCTCTTGCAGCCATTACTTAGTTTTAACTATTTGTTTTCTTTCTCCCTAATGGGAATTAACACAGCGATCCCGAGCAGCCCTGCAGAGGTACCTGTTCTACTGCAACCGCTACATGAACCACATGCAGAGCCTGCGCTTCGAGCACAAGCTCTACGCTCAGGTGAAGCAGAAGATGGAGGAGATGCAGCAGCACAACATGTCATGGATCGAGGTGCAGTTCCTGAAGAAAGCAGTCGACGTCCTCTGCCAGTGTCGTGCCACACTCATGTACACTTACGTCTTTGCCTTCTACCTCAAAAAGAATAATCAGTCCATTATCTTTGAGGTAGGAGAAAACGGGGTTATCGGGAATTCAGATTGCAAAACTGAGGAAATAAGATTTAATCCTTGAAGGCTTCTAGTCCCCACTTTTACCCAAGTTAGTCTGGTTTAATATTCTGTTGTGCAGAAGTTAGAGGCTCTCTGGGAATTGTGTAGGAATGTCCTCTGGAGGAATCACAGAATCACAAAGCTGTGGCTGCCCCATCCCTGGAAGTGTTCAAGGCCATGTTGGATGGGGCTTGGAGCAACTTGGTCTAGTGGAAGGTGGCCCTGCCCATGGCACTGGGTGGAACTGGATGAGTTTCAGTGTCCCTTCCCACCCCAGATCAGTCTGGGATTCCGTGATATCTAATCCTTTTTTATTTTGGTACTGATTCCAAGTGCGCTGAAATAAAAATCTCCCCCTTTCCTTTACCCCTCCTTAAACGCTTTTTTCCTTTTGTCTTTACAGAATAACCAAGCAGACTTAGAGAATGCTACAGAGGTGCTTTCTGGGTACCTGGAGCGAGATATATCCCAAGATTCACTGCAAGACATAAAGCAGAAAGTACAGGATAAGTACAGGTTCGTGTTGGAATACCCCTCTCTCTCAAAGCTGCCAAGTGTTGCCATGCCCTGTGCCAGGTAGTGACCTGAGCACTTGCTGAGATAGTTTCTCCAGAGCCACATTGTTGGGAAGCTGTTTGCTCTTGGCTTTGTGCCACCCATTGTGATCAGCCAGTCCCTGGATATCTGAGAGCAGCAGCACTGTCCTGCTCCAGCTCCAAATCCTCCTAGAGAAGCCCTCACGCAGATGCTGGCAGTGTGTATTTGTGTCCCTGCTGGGACCGGCTCTCAGAGGAGGTGACAGCCTGTGGGGAGAGGCTCCCAGCTCTGCCTTCCATCTGCTCTGCAGAGCAGGAGCTGGAAGATCCAACCCCGGAATGGAAAAAGTCCTGTGTCCAGAAGCCATGGCTCTCAGTACACTGCTGTTCCTGCACAGAAGGAGCATGTGGGAATGGCCAGCACCAGGATGGGATCTGCAGAGCGAGGGCCAAAGAACAAGGAGTGACTTTGTTGTTCCAAGCTGCCAGCTTTGGCCTAGGATGAGCTGCCAGCAGAGAGCAATTGGCTCTTTTAATTGTCTGCTGGGTCCATTTGTGCAAAACGTGGGTGTAGGAAAGCTGTCCCTAAGGAAGAGGGAGAGAGCAGCCTGCCCAGCTGGGAAGGAGAGCAGGGGACTGGGGTCCAGGTGACACAGATGCCAGTGCTTTGTTCAGTCCCAGGGGAATAATTTCTGCACAGTGGAAAAGTACAAAGCTGAAAATGCGGATGAGTCACAGGATTAGGGCTTGCATTTCTGAGGCATTTTGCCAAAATCACTGAATTTGTTATGCCTGGCTTAGGGGGAAGAAAACATCCAAAGGAGGGTGAGCTGTAGGACTCAATGGACTGTGGGGCGTGGCAGGAGCTGTTAAGATTTGGTGCCTTATCCTGCCCAACTTTGGCAGCATAGCTGGAGCTGGACAGACTTTCCTGACCTTCTATTTGAAGACATTTTGTAATTTATTCTTTAAGGCCACCATTAATTTGATATTTCAGATGAAGCTCCTTGTTTACTTCAGTCCTCTGAACCTACATGCTTTTGTAGGGATGATATTAAAACCTAATATAGCCTGAATTGCTTGGAAACAGTATCCCAAACCTGCCTTCACATTTCTGGGAAGAAAGAATGCATCTGTCAAGCCCGTGCAAGTCCCTAATTAACCAGTTCAGTCATGTCTTAATCATGTCCTGCACGGTGCCCTTTGATGCAAGACTGGGAGCAGGATGTCATCGAGGTGGGTTTAAAGAAAGCTGGGAAGCTGCAGGAGCTGCCCTCCAGGCTGGTTTGGTTTCAGCTGTTTGAATCTCTTTGCTTGCCAAGACATATCTAGAAAACAGGATTAAGCCCCCCACACCCAACCAGCAGAAAAAATAACTAAAGTTTGGAAAGCAGAGACAGCGTGTTGGCCGTCACATGCTCCTGAAAATCAATGGGACTTTGTGTACAGGGGTTTCCCTTGCACCAGCTGACAGCAGTGAGAGCAGCCACAGCTGCTCCCATGGATAAATCAGTCACTCTGATAAGGCCCTGAGCAGTAGGTGAGGAATTCCTGCCAGGTGTTGTTAGTGTGTATTGTGGGATAGCTTCCCACTGGGAGATTTCTCCTGAGGGATGTCTGACCACTGCCAAGCAAGCTGGGTTCCCAGCAGCCAGAGCCTCTCAGATGCTTATTTAGAGTTTGCTCTTGGAATCTGAACTCATTCAATGTTTCTGTGCTTTTTATCTTCTGACACACCCAAAATGACCGTGGCATCCTTTGCTGTGTTCTGTGATATCCCTTCTCCTCAGGATCTGTGATCCTGGGAGGACTGGACTGGACTGGACTCTGGGATCAGTTTTATGTGCAGCAGTTTTCAGTCAGCATAGGTGGGAATACTCCAAGGGTGTAGTGTCCCTCTGAGAGGCACATGGTGGGATGTGAGGTGAAACCTACTCTCCAGCCAGAACAGTAACCCTTTGGACCTCTTCCATCTCCATTGGGAAACAAAACTGTCAGCACTCATGAGGTTTTCATCATGGACTGGTTTGGGTTGGAAGTAAGTCTGGTTCCTGCCATGGGCAGGGACACTTTCCATGAGATCAGGTAGCCCCATCCCACCCGGCCTTGAACAATTCCAGCTAGTTTTTCCCAGCTAACACATGGCTTTTTGTTGTCCTGGTGGGGCTTAGAGCAGGCACCAGCCCATGTCTGAGGAGAGCTTATCCCATTCCATGTGTCACCACCAACCTGTGCTCAGGCTTTTTCAAACCACAGCTGGTGCTTCCTCCTCTTCTTCCAGTTATTCCTGAAAGTTTCTCAGCTGTAAAGGCTCTGGGGATCCTTTTATCTAAAAAACTCCAAATTTGCACACTGGTTTTCCAGCCAGGGACCTGGAGCTGAGTGACTGGAGCAACCGAAGTCTTAATTAGCACTGTTAATGGGCTGTAAATACAAACTCCCTTCTCGGGGGATCACCTCTTTGAGCAGTGAGGCATGCTGTAGGCTTGGATAACTCGGTGCCAGGGATGCTCCACGATTCCTGACGTGCCTTTTCCATGCTGTCCCTGTCCCCTGCAGATACTGCGAGAGCCGGCGGAGGGTTTTGTTGCAGCACGTGCATGAAGGCTACGAGAAGGACCTGTGGGAGTACATCGAGGACTGAGCCTGGCCCCGCAGCAATGAACTCTGAACCCTTTCCCATCCTAGAGTGCTCATGCAATTCCAATAAAACCCACCCAGGGCGCTGCTCCGCCTCTTACACCGCTGGTCTGTAGTACCGGGATTCTGTTTTGTTAACAGAAAAATTAAGTAAATTATATTGTAATAAAAAAAAAAAGGTAGATAAACCATTGTACAACAGTATTCTAGGCGGCCAAGAGTGTGACAGACGCACTAAAAAACCCTCCAACTTTAACTTGTAACGTAGCTTCATCCTCCAAGCCGACTCCTTTTTCTTTTCTCTCTTTCTTTTTCTGTGTGTAGTACAGATGAAACTTAAACCAGTTTCTTGACACTGCTTTTCATGTCCAAACCAGCCATTTTGATGGACTTTGGTAAGGGGGGTGGCTCTCCCGCCCCCCTCCTCCTCTCTGCCACCCAAGTACATGGATGAATGTGGATTGGCTCATTGTAAAGAGAATTTCTGGGGAGGGAAGGAGGGGGGTACACAGCAAGGAAAAAAAACCCCAACCTTTGTATATGACTTTTAAAACAAAAAGAGGACAACACAGTATTTTTCAAAGTTGTATATAGCGCATATGCATGGACAAAGAGCAAGCGTGGCACGTGTTTGCATAATGTTTAATTACAAAAAAATATTTATTCTTTAAAAATCTTCAAGATTATGTCTATTTGCTGTGCATTTTCTTTCAGTTTGATTCTTTTGTTTTGGTTTTGGTTTTTTTTCCCTGGGCTGGGGTGGGGGAAGCGTGTGCTGGTGTAGTGAATATATCTATATCTATATATATATTTTATTTTTTTTTTCTTTTTGGAAGGCTTTTTCCAGAGCAGTTGGGTTTCTCCTCTTCCTGCAGTTCCTTTCTGTCCAGGGCGTCCCCCAGGTCTGTGTGTGTATCCATTGCTGGCGACGGACGCGGCCCCTCGCAGCTCCTGGAGCTCTGGTTCAGGATGCCTTGCTTTTTTTTTTTTTTCTTGGTTTACTTTCGGCCCCAGATCTTTACCTGCCCAAATCCAGCTCTGTGTTCCCACTCGTGCACGCAGGACACGTGCTCTGATCCCAGAGGAGGCGTGTGTGTGTGTGGTGTGTATGGTGTGTGTGTGTGTGTTCAGAGGTTTGTTTTGGATCCCGAGGCAGGACAAAGGAGAGGGGTGTTTTGCATCGCTTCTCCAAAGACTTCTGCGAGATTTCGGCTGTGGATCTCCTCTCCCTCCCCCTTTCATCTGTCAAATGGACCCTTTCTTGCTGTTTTAATTTTCACTTCATTATAACGAGTCGTAACATTGAAAAGGAAAGCTGATGGAATTGTCTTTGTGTTTGTTTTGGGCTCAATCCCTGGGCGTCCTGTCCTGGCAACTATTTAACACTCCATCTAGTGCAGTAGAAGCTGAAATCAGCGGAGTATTTTTCAATTAAAAGGGGAAAGAACTAATGAGTTTAGCTACTGAGTCCATTTTTATGATTTCTGTAACAAGAGCTATGTTAAAGTAAACAAGTGGTGGTGGTTTTATTAAATTTACTCCTGTATAGGAATTCCTTCTGTGGTATTTTTCGCCAGGCAAAAGTGTCTTCTAAGCCTCCTGCTGCTCTGCCCAGCTTCCAGGGGATGGAAGTTTGGAAGGGGTCAAATAAAAAAGGCAGATCCCAGGCAGAGGTGTAACACGGGATGTTTCCAGCTGGCAGCGGGGTCACCTCGGCTCCCTTCACCGATGTCCCACGGATGTGGTTTTGTCCCTGTACGCTTGCTTGTCCCTTTATTTGCCCTGGAAATCAAACGTGAGGGAGTGCAGCCGCTTTCGCTGTGCTTTTCCTGGTGCCGCTGGAGGGGTGGGATGGCGCAGGGCTGCGTGGGAGCGGCCCTGCCATTCCCCTTGGGAATTCTCTCTCCGTGCCTTCAAACACTCGGAAGCTGGAGCGTGGTGGGCTGGGCAGGTGCAAGCACAGAGGCGTTGGGTTTTCACTGCGTGTTCCGCGAAAGGAACACACCATGGGTGTGGGCACTCCACTCCAAAGGAGCCCCGGTGTGCGGCGTCCTCAATGCCTCAATGGCTGTTGGCAAACCTAAAGACAATGACAAGAGCTCTGTTCCGTGGGAGAACCTGCTGCAGTTCCTTTCCTCCGGGTTTCAGGCGCTCGCAGGTGCATCACCTGGCTGGCGGGACACCATCCCCCCAGACACTGTGGAAATACAAAGGAAAACAAAACCAAATCCGCCATCCCAACCTCCCTCTCTGCTGCTACTGTGGGGCGGGGAGGGAGCGGGGCCGCTCAGCGCTTCCCGGGCCGTCCCTCCACACTGCCGGCCTCATTTCCCTCTACACCGCGGAGTTCCCAATAAAACCTTCCAAAAGCCGGGCATTTTATTATTTCTGTTGTTTATTCGGGTGTTTTTCGGGTTGAACGGGGGATGAGGGGGAGGCAGCAGCCCTTCCCGCCATGCCCCGCGCGCCATGGCCGCGCCGGAAGCGGAGGGCGGTCGCCATGGCAACCCCGGCCCGCCGCCGCCATGGCGGAGCCGCCGGACGCCACGGTGAGGGGCCGAAAGGGACGGGACGGGAAGGGAAATGAGGGGCGGCGGCCCCGGCAAGTTCTTCTGAAGAGCGACTTTTAAATCTGCACGCTTGGTATAGAAAACGTGAGGGGGATTCAGCCTTTGCTGAAGTCATCAACGTTGATAATCCATTAGTAGGTGCTGGAGCTAAGGAAGAGTAAGGGAGAAGGGGAAGGGGCTGCAGCACAAGGAGCGGCTGAGGAGAAAAGGAGGCTCAGGGAGATCTCCGAGCCGCTGGCAGGGTCTGAAGGGGCTCCGGGACAGCTGGAGAGGGGCTGGGGACAGGGAATGGCTTCCCACTGCCAGGGGACAGGGATCGATGGGATAGTCCTGGCTGTGAGGGTGGGCAGGCCGTGGGATGGAATTCCCAGAGCAGCTCTGGCTGCCCTGGATCCCTGGCAGTGCCCAAGGCCAGGCTGGACAGGGCTTGGAGCAGCCTGGGACAGTGGAAGTGTCCCTGCCATGGCAGGGGAGGGATGAAATGATCTTTAAGGTGCCTTCCAACCCAACCCATTCCATAATTCCTTAGGTTTTTGTGGTGGAGGGTGGTTGCCCTGAAGCCCCGCGCCAGGCCTGGCGTGTTCGGTGTATTCAGAAATGATCTGGACAAAAGGGTGACTAGAAAGTTGCTCAGGTGGGGAGGAAATTGGAGAAACTCCAGGAAAGTCTTAACAGAGCTGAGTGAGGGGTGTGCAGATAGAAAAAAAATGCAATATATAAAAAAGTGAGGGGTTTGTGTTGGTTATTTCTGCTGAGGAGGAAGTGCTTGGAGTTGGGTAATTCCAGGAAAATAGCAACTCCGTTTTTCATAATAGGAATCAGAAAAGTCAGTTTCAAATTTTAGAAACTGTTAAGAAACAAAACAAACCAAACAAACAACAAAAAAAGAGCCTTTCTTGGGTTACTTTTCATGTCTCAGCATCTCTGATTTGCCCCATCTCCAGTAAAAAAAGATGCAACTAGAAAATGTTCCCAAAACAGTGCAAAGGACAAAGATTGACTGAATCTCTGATTTTAAAAATTCTTTATTAAGGAGAAGGGTGGTGACACAGGTGTATAAAATCCTGTGTTGTGTCTTCCCCAAAAAGCAAAGTGAAAAATAAAAATACTTTCCTATGTAAACCCGTTTCTCTTCTGTGAAGGTTTGATGGCTGATGCAAAGTAAGAAAATCATATAAAATTAATGTATTTTCCACTTTCCATGGACAGGGAGCTCCAGTGTCTGCTGGGGGAGGTTCCCTGCCCTGCCTGTGATGGGATATCCCTGTGCTCACATCCTGTGGACTCACATGGTTCCCTGGGAACAACAGCTTTGCCCTAATTAACTTCATAAATATTTTATGATACATGTTTTTGACGCTTTTTCTCTGTGATCTCTAATTAGCTTCTTAAATGCTCCAGTACTGTTTTTTTCTGGAAGGTAAAGATGACTTCCCAAGATGCTGGTGATGAGAAGTGACCCCACCAACAGGGATGTGCTGCACAGTGAGGGTGTTTATTTAATCGAGCTGTGGAACAGAAATCTCTGCCTTGCTTGACAGGGCAGAGTTTGTCCAGCAGCAATGCTGCTATTTTTATGCCCTCCTTTGGGATTTGCCAGTTGTCCTTTCTGATTATTTTCTGGAACAGAGCTTCAAGAAACCTTGCCTGGTGTATTTACTACTCCTGGTTTCTGTCTTTTCAGGTTTCTTCATCGCCAGCGGCTACAGAACCAACAAAACCCCGTCCTAAAAAAGGTTTGTTTGAAGATAGGATTGTGTTTCTTGGGCAGGTTGGTTTTAAGGTTTCTTCTATAGTGTTTGCAGCTGTCTAGGAGGAAATAAATGTCCTCTGGGAAAAGAGGAGACTGTCTAGACTGTAATTTGCTGAGTACCAGTATTTTTCCAGGGTCTCTCTGAGCTCAGTGCTGTTCCTGGCTGACTTACTGTAGCCACAGCCTGTATCATGTTTGCTTATAATCTGTGAGACTGTTTATTTTATTGTGTACTTACTTATGGGGCTCTTAATGAGTCTGATACTCATTTATCCTCTCAAATAGTAACGGGTTTGTTTTGGGTTCTTCAGAATGATGTCTTGCTCTGGAAATAATCTTGGGAAGCAAACATTGTGTCTTGTGGAGTTTTTTCTATGCCACATGTTCCAGTTTTTGTAGTGAAAGTGGTATCAAATCAGGGAGGTTGTGACTGAGTTTAATTATTGTTTCTTTGCTTTTGTTTGTTTTTTCTTTTTAATACTGAAAATGCGTTAATTCAGTCAGTGCAAATTGTTGTTTTGAAGTCTTGGTGGAATCTGAACTGGAACAGATACAATTTCTGTTGTTGGATCAAAATGTTTGACCAAATACTGCTGTTTTTGAGGGATCTGGTAAATTCTTCAGCCTCTCCCCCTTTCTTGAGGCAGGACTTGTGCTGACGCACACAATGAGTATTTCCTTCTCTGTGGCACTGCTCCCCTTCCAGCTCAGATCTGGTCACTGCAGAGCTTTTGTGCCTACCTGAGCTGAGCATTTGGGCTGCTTTTTGGTGGATTCTCCTTTCTTGGGTGTGCAGATGGTCCCATCAATTCAGATTCTAATTAAAAGTATTTACTGCCAGAGCCAGAAGCCATCCTCCTTTTCCCTAGCCTTTGCATTCAGCAAAGTGAGCACAGTCCTTTGGCCATTTTCTGCCCCGATGTGCCTTGGGATGGAGACTGCCTTGGGATAATGCTGGCAGTAGAAAGGAGTTTGACTGGCAGCTGGGCACTGCAATGCCATTCTGCCTTCCTGGGTTCTTTTTGTGTGCCTGTAGGCCTTGGGAACCTGGAAAAGCCACTTTGCTTCTGGGGAGCTCAGGCCAACCTTGCATAGTCCCAATTCCCGGTAAGAGAATTCCAGCCCTTGAGCAGAGTATGGCTGTCCTGGAGATGGGGCTTGAGGTCTCAACACCAGCCCAGGCCTCTTTGGGAGCTTGCCCAGAGAAGAGGAGAAGATTGCTGCTGCTTCAGGCCTGCATGCAAGTAAAAATAACTCCCGAATTTACTTTTATCTTGACCCTCAACTCTTTCAGAGCAAGGATTGCTCTAAAATTACTCTAAATTGGTTACTTTGAGGCAATTAGTCTGACTTCCATGGAGGCACTGATGGGCTCCCTGCTGAGCTATTTCATCTCTGTCCTTTCCTATAAAGGTTATGACTCCCATCTCCTCATCCTCCATAACCCCCACCCTGCTCTGCCTCCTTGTGCAATTCCCATTTTTTTGTAACTCTGGATCTCCCTTTTATAATGACACAACCCTTGGTTCCAAGTAAACTACGATGATTTAAAGAAAAAAAAAATAATCCTGTAGCCTGTGACTTTTGTAATTCTCTTTTCTGTCCTTTAAGGTAAATTGAGGCATCCCCAGTGCCTGGCACACCTCGGGTCGTTCTGACTGAATTGCCTTCAAAGCCTTTGGGCTTTGCCATTTAATATTTGACTTCAGTGCACTGAGGAAAGCTGATTTGAGCTGCCTGATCGTTAATCTCTGGGAAATGAGGGCAGCAAAAAGATTTGTACTTGGAGTGATGTAACAGTGTCCTCTGTGTGTGGGTGGGGGACATGGGGCATGGAAAAGAGGAGGAGGGAGAACCAAGGGATGTTGGATATGTTTTTGTGGAATTTGGCAGGAAAGAGCAGCATCTTTTTTTTTCCCATGACAGCTGGGTTTTTTTAATAGAATATTTGTAGAACATCTTAATTAAATATCTCATCCCATTTTAGTTTAGCTGAGGAGAATTACGATGAACTTTAGGAGCCAGGCTACATCAGTGCTGTTTGAACAGAGAGGGCTCCTAAACTTATTTTAAACTGACATTTTAAACGTTGAATGGCCACTTTCTGTTGCAGCAATTGCCTTTTTATATTTACATTGTGTTTTCAAGCAGGATAAAGCTTCGGTGTCAATGTTTTCTCTGGCAAGAGAAATCCTGAACTCAACATTAGCACAAACAGGTCTGTGAAATGCAGAGACCATGTGAACAGTTTGGTGTGGGCAGAATTCGTGCCCAAATAGAGCAGTATTGGATGATGTGGTTGCACACAGGTGCAGCAGAGTGGGACCAAGTCATTGCTGAGGCCCTGTGTTAACCATCACAGTGCTGCATTCATCTGTTCAGCCTGTCTGTGTTTGTACTGGGCAGGAGTGAGGTATTAATTGTATGTTTCTGAGAACGGAGTCTCAAATTTGCCAAAAATCATCGGAATGACAAAAGTACACACCTGAGGTTTGTGGCTCTAACCAGCAGGCCACATTTTCAGCCATGCAGGTCTGAATACATTGGATATACTGAACATGAATTGAGTAGCTCCCCCTCACTGTTCCCTGCTTTCCTCCTGTGATCCTGCCATGAGCCAAGAAAAGGTGGAACCTGCAATCAGTGTTTAGCAGCTGGATTGTGTGGCTCTTAAAACAATAACGCTGAGCTTGGAGGCAGAATTTGCTGGTGAAGTAGCTGATCCATCGTGTGGCTGTTGGGCTGCCAGAGCCTGAAAATTGGGATTTGGGAGAGTCTGGCTTGCAGGCAGGCCAGCTCTGAGGGAAGAGGATGTGTGTTCAACAAGGTGAAGGAGGTCTAGAGGTTCTGGAGCAGATGGTGCTGGTGGAATCAGGTTTGCAATCTCTCCATACAACGATCTGAATTAACAGCGTGGGTGGAGGTGACTCCCTCCAAGCATCTTGTGGCCACGCTTGGTGACAATCATCCCTCAGCAGCTGATACAGGAGTTACATTCATTATTTTGCTTTTATCCCCCGTTGGGAGAGCTGCTCCAAAAATCAATTCCCTTTGTTGCTCCATCAAGATCCATAACTCTCCCTGTGCTGATCCCCAAGCGAGGGTGGAATAAAGGGAGCTCTGTTCCTTGTAGTGATAAGGAGTTAATGTCAGCCTGCTTGAGGTGGGGTTTTAATTTCCCTCCTGCATTCTAAATTAATCAGATATTTTCCTAAATGCTTTACTGGTTTGGAATTGAGATAGGCTGTCTCCCATCTTCCCACTTACTTTTTCCCATGCAAGCAAATCAAATAATTTTATAGGATCTGATAGTGCTAGAGTGCAGAAGTACATTTGCCAGCTTGTATTGTTGACTTTTATGGAACATAACTTGAATTTATTTCTCTTTATTGTGGAAAAAATGTTTAGAGAGTAAGTTCTGAGCTCCTGTTTGTCTAATAACAGTTCAGAGGTTAATGGGACAATTTTAAATGCATTTGGATTTCTACATGAATATGAGACCTCAGACTTTCTGAGGTGCACTGATGGTGTTTTAATGACAAGGTAGAATCCTAAATATGTACATAGTATAATAAACTCACTGAAGCAAAATGGATTTTGCTTGAATCACTGGGAAGAACTTGTCCTAAAAATCCATTAATCTGTCAAGAATAAGAATTCTGAATTGTCATCAGCCACCTCTACCCTTACAGGAAGGGTCAGGTAGATAATTTTCAAAATGAAAACCCTGTAAAACTGTTAGCAGAGATCAAGTGTTCTCTCAGGCCTGGGCATTGGGGTATTTTTTGGATGCTTTGTAAGTATGCTTTTTTCTAGGGTTTGAAGCAAGGAATTAACTGTGACCTTTGGCAAAGTGCTCTGGCTTTTGTTGCTTTCCATTAATCAACCACAAGCTTGGCCTAATATCCAGTGACAGGTTTTGGATGCTGCAGGCTTTTGATTAACAAAACATTTGGAGACATGAAATGAAAAGTATCATATAAATGGATATATTGCAATGCACTGCTTGGCCTGTTGGGGGGTGGCTCTGGTTAGGAAGTGCCAGTGACAATAAACAATCTCAAAATGTGGCTCTTAGGTAATAAATCATGCTCAGATGATGCAGAAATAGCTAAGTGGCTTTTGATGAGCTGTCCTGTCTCTCCGGGTGGCTCCTGCTCTCCCAGAGGAACCAGCGGGGATCCCTCCTGCTCCTGCAGATGTTTTAAGGGATTCTGTGAGTATTTAATCTGAAGAGCAGGAACTCTCTACCCCGTGGAGTCGATTCCATGCACTTGCAGTGCTGATCATTTCTGAATTTCTGATACAGTTTCTTAAATCAATATAAATCCATTCTTTGCGCTGGCTTCAAAGCTGCCTTTGAACTTGTAAGAGTGAAGCTGCCTGAGAAATCCAGATAAAAACAACCCCCTTGAGTTAAATTAATTAATACTTCTAAGTGTGTCAGAAAGAAAAGGCCTTAGTGGGAATGTCGTGGTTGGAGGGAGCCAACCCAGCCCTTATCTGTCCGTACCCATTCGCTTCCATTTGGCCACGTGCAAGCCAAGATCTTTTAGTCCATGTGAACCCCCAACCTTGTGGGAAGAAATTGGTTCCTAAATAAGCTAGATTAGTTGGTAATTACATCATTGTTTTATGTAAGAGACTTGGGTATTTCCATCCCGCCGATAAGTGGGGAGCTGTGAGTGCTGTGTGTGATGCTCAGGATCTGATGCAGCTGCTAGTTTTGAGTAGTGAGATTAAAAAATGGATTATCATTTCTGGGTAATTAAATTCTATAATATCCTTCACTTCATCCATCCTCTTCTCCCCAAAATAACAGCCCAGTAATCCCTGCACTGCAAAGAGCTGGTAATATTTAAATTGGAATGTGCTAGCACAGCTCTGCCCTCTTGTGTGTGTACATTAATATCTGTACTGACGGGAGCAGGGAATCCTTTGCAGGCAGCATAACAGGGAACATTTTAGTCCCAGGTTTTAAAACAGGTAAATTCATTTTTTGAAGCTCCTTTGAACGTCCTTGGTGCCAGGCAAGTTCCTTTTGATTTTAAAGCCTTCAGCTGCAGTTTGTTGTCATGCTGCGTAAAAATAAAATGGCATCTCCTAGTGGGAATTTAAAAATAATTCTGTAAAAATAGTAAGCGACAAGTTTAGGAAGGGTGGGATTCATCTCTCTGCATTGATGTGTCTCTGATGCAGAACAAGTCTCAGCAGATCACTCGTGCTCCATGTTCAGTCAGTGGAAAGGACATCTGTGCCATTCCCTGACCTTTCCCAGCCACCTGTGCTGGGATGAATCCCTTCCTGAGGATGCCTGTTCCTCTCCTTTACCTTGGAGACAGCCCAAGGCAAGTCACTTGTGTTTTCAGACACTGGAAGGAGATGCAGCTCATTCAAGAGCCAGAATTCCCCATGTCTGTGCAGCTGGAATTGGAGCATCTGGGTCTTTAGTGACATAATCACCTGTTGCATTTAGCCCCGCTCTCCACCAGCATCTGTGGCACAGGAATGATGGGACATGTTGAGCAAGGAGCAGCTCACTGAGGGC
This sequence comes from Sylvia atricapilla, assembly GCF_009819655.1. Classification (NCBI taxonomy): domain Eukaryota; kingdom Metazoa; phylum Chordata; class Aves; order Passeriformes; family Sylviidae; genus Sylvia; species Sylvia atricapilla. Next base: position 17,849,923 of record NC_089152.1, read on the forward strand.
TGGTTGAATAAAAAATATCTCCATTCACTCCTGGCAGGGCCTGTCCCCTTCACTGCTTACGCTTCCAGCTGCATTAGACATGCTGCAAGTCCTGGGATTCAGTCACTGGTTTATTCATAATTCTCAATTTTATTCCCTGCCTGACTGTGATTCATTTTTATATTTCTAATTAGATGGAGGCAGGGGGTGCTTCTGTGGCTGTGTAATTAAAGACTATATCATTAACACATTTGTGCAGTAGGGAAGATGCACAGGCAAATGTTCATCCTGGGATAGACTGGGATTTCCCACCTGGAAAACTTCATCCTGAGGCAATGAGGCTGGAAGAACTCAAACTATAGAGTCTTGTAGTAGGGGAATATTGAAATGTTTGCAAGACCAGATTCTGTATTTTTTTTGTGTATATATCTATGTTCTTAAAATATTTGAGGACAGGTTCCAGGTGCTATTCCTTATGGAGTGGGAAGTGTCAAAGACTGACATGGGTGGAATTTAGTTTCCTCTCCATGCTGGAATTTTATTTTCCTTTCTAAAGGAAAACCTTTTCTTAAAAATGCCTTATAAGGATTTTAGTTTGAGTTTCCATCTAAACTACCTCATGCCGTAGACAGAAAAAGACTAAGCATAGGAATTAAAGCCAAAGGAAAGATTAGACTGGAAATCCCCAAACCACTTTGCTCCTGATGCTGGAATTAATGAGAAGCTGGTTATTTTGGGAATGCCTGCAGCCACTTGGTGAGGGAAATACTTCCCATCCCAGTGTTGCTGTGGGAGGAGACAGCGAGGAGCCAGCAGTGAGTATCTCAGACCACCTCTGCTGTTCATAAGGCATTTTAATGCCACGCCTTGGCAATGGTGTGCTCTGCTTCCCAAATCTGGGAGCAGGGTTGGCACACAGACACCCAGAGAGCTCACACTCCACCTTGCCTACAAGAGGTGTCCACCAGGACGTGGTTTAAACTGAGAAGATAAGAGTTGGGATGTCATGCCAGGACTTGGATCCTTGAGTATCTCCAAGTGTGGTGTCTGTATTCTCAGACACTTGAAATCAACGTGTCAAGTAGCCTGGTTTTGGGGTTTTTTCCCCTATTTTTTGGTTTTCCTCTGTTCTGAGCACATCTCTGCTCAGTAGTCAGCGCTGATGGTCAAAATTGGCTCATGCAGAGCAAACACACTGAAAACTTTCAGTTCTCATTATTCAGAAAGATCATACTTCTTCAGATTTCTTATTAAAGGCATTTGTTACTAAATTTCTCTCCAGTGTTATTTGTTTGAATCAAATTTTAGATTTGAATTGGGCATTATCAGGCCCGAATTAAACTTTTTATGGAGTAAATGATCAGGATCATGTACCTGTGTTAATGTGTGTAAATCTCTTCCCCCCCAGATGGATTCAGGACTGCACAGTGGTATCTCACCAGCTTCTGTTTATTTACAGATCATCCCACTTCGCCTTAAGGTTCAACTTGAGCAGCGCATAGTAGAAGACAAATAATCGAATAAAATAATTCTATTTATGGGGCAAATTAATTGAATAATCAGTGTATTTATTTCATAATTGAAACCATCCTTCTTTGGAGTAACTCAGAACTGTAAATGTCTTAAATCAGAAAAAATCCCACAAATCTGAGCAAGCAACTCCATGAGATTTATGCAGTGCAAAGTAGCAAGAGAAAATGCCCTTTTTCCCCCATGCCCTAGAGTATAAATCAGATTTAAGATACAATTTTGAAGTCTTTCATCTATCCTTGGCTAATTTTCCTGCAGGGGGAGGTGGAGAGTCAGAAATGCTGCTTTTTTTTTGTTGTTTAAACCACTGTTTTCCAGGCTCCTTCCAGCTTTGCCCGCACCTCGTGGAGCGATTAAACGGCGGGAGGCGGCTCCGGGGATGAGTTACGGCTCCTCGCCAGCGCCGGGCTCTGTGTGATGAGTTTTATTAACCCCAGCTGACTGTAAATAACGAGCAACCACACGGCTTTAGGGCTTGATTTAAAGGTGCTCCAGCAGCAATTTGCAAACGGGAAAACAGAGGGAAAAAGGGATTACAGGGAATGGCTGCAGTGTAAAGCTGCTCCTTTTTGTTGTTGTTGTTTATATCCATTTTAGAGGGATTTGTGCATACAAACACCTCTATTCTCACATACATTCACTCACACATGGTGAGTGAAATACAGCTCGTAGAGCCTCTTCTGAGTGCTGGGGTTTGGGGTTATTTTTCATTATTACTGGGTTTTGAATACATTAACGGCTCCATTTTCAAACTCCAAGGATGGATCTGGGCGTAGGAAGAGCAATGTTCTGTGCTAGTTTTCTTTCAAAGCTCTAATGTATTTATACTGCCACAGTCTCAGTAAAAGAGTCTGAAGAAGGAAGAGGATTTCTTGTTAAATTTGGCTCTGCTAGAAATTTGTAGGATGCTCCTCTCACACCAAGGCAGTCTGTTAGTTTTAAATCTTGATTAGAAGATTGGTATTAGAGCTTACAAACGCTTTCCATCCATTGTGATACCTTGTTTTGGAAAATCCAATTCCCTGCAGGGCTTGGTGTTGTTCTGTAGAAGCTGTTGGAGTGTGTGCCCTATTATTTTAATGTTATTTTTGCCCAGAAGACGCTCATTCCCTCCCTGACACTGGATTTACAAACGGTAGTGGAATTCTCGGCGTTGGCGGCTCGTGAAGCTCAAGGCAAAAAGGAGACAGGCACAGATGGGCTCATCCTCCCCATCCATGTTTATTTAACATGGATAGGAGAGCACGGAGCTGCATTTGGGCTGTGACCACAGCTATGCCTGAGCCGTCCCCAAGCACTGGGAGTGGAAATTATCCTGGCAGTAATGTCAGCACACGTCCACAGGAGGCTGGGCAGAGAATTCTCTGCAGAGAAATCCACATGTTGCCTCTCAGATGTGGATGCTCTCCTGCAGCCACAGGTGGACTGTGCTTATGCCATTGGGAGTTTGCTGTTAAGGCAGTGACTGGAATTATTTGGAAGTGGGGATTGAATCTCCAGACCCATCCAGTCCTGCTGCTGTGTGTCTGAGTGAGCATTGCCTGATGATGGGAGCTGAGAACCTGCATCTCTCTGGCTTTGCCACAGCCCAGCTTCCTGCTTTGATTTCTTCAGAGCAAGGTGCAGTGGTTTTCCACTGCCAGAGGGCTGGGTTAGATGGGATATTGGGAAGAAATTCCTGGCTGTGAGGGTGGTGAGGCCCTGGTACAGGGTGCCCAGAGCAGCTGTGGCTACCCCTGGATCCCTGGAAGTGTCCAAGGCCAGGCTGGATAGGGCTTGGAGCACCCTGGGATAGTGGAAGGTGTCCCTGCCCATGGCAAGGGGGCAAGACTTGATTATCTTTAAGGTCTTTTCCAACCCAAACCATCCTGTGATTCTCAGATTGACTTTATGAAATTCATTTGTGCTTGTGCTGCCTCAATATCAAAATGTCACGACAGAGAATTGAGGCACTGCTTGGGTATTGGTTAGATTTGAAAATATCTCTGTTCTTGGATGATGCTATTTTGCAACATGGAATTTTGAATTAGAATTTGGAAAGGGACAGCTGAATCCTTATGGAAAACCTTTCCCACATATGTGGTACCTACCACAGTGGATCCAGACTGTGGCTTGTGAAGCTACTGCAGAATAAAAAAACCTCCAAAACTTCTATTTAACTGCCTTTGCAAAGCTTTTCTGTCCTCTCCTTGTGCTCTATGTTATGTGTGCTTTAGGTTATTAGGGATTTTGGGCAATAACAAATTCTTCTTTGTGTCGTTTTTGAGTCTTTTGCCCTTTTGCCGCTCTTGCTCAGGTTGCTGCAGGTTGGGTTCAGAGTTGGAAGGGGTGAACTGGGGCTCAGACCCTTTCCAATAATCTGGATTGGATGGAGGGCTGGGCTCTGAATTTTTTTATCCCCTCTGAGATGACTGAAACGTGTTCTTGAGCCACTTCTTACTGCTGGTGCTTCAGCAATCATTTCCCCCACGAAATCTCGTAAGAGCTTTCTGGGGCCTTTTTTCCCCCCTCTTCTTTTTACAGCAATTTGAAGCCCTTTTATTAAATCTAAACCCCACTGTGTGATAGTTCATCCCTAAGCTATAATTACCCAATATGAAGATGCAAGCACAAAATAATTTCCTAGGGAGGTTTACACAAAAGGGAATAACTCATTATTTTTTTTTCAGTCCTTTGAGAAAATCTATAAGAGGATGAATAAGGGGAAGAGTGATGATAGAGCAGCACAGATACAAACCTGATGATCTTACTCAGATTCTGTCAGGGTTTCTGCTCCAGTGGCTTCCTTAAAGGAGCATTGTCAGAAAGAAAAATCACATTGCTGGAAGTGGCTTGTGCAATCAATCACTGGCCAGCGAGGAGATCAGATGGATTCCCTTTTGAATTCAATCAAAACACACTTCAAAGGCATTTAATCATATATTTGGTGCCTGACTCCCTGGCACAGGACTTTTGTAGTCTCACAAAAGAGAGGCCAAAAGACAGTTATGCAAGTTATAAACTCTTTTTGATGTAGATACCAAGTTCTTTGATGATTGTGTTTTCCTGGACTGGCCCTTGGGCAGATTGATTTACAGCAAATAATGGCATTTTGTTTCTTCACTGCTAGGAGAATGTAAACTACACTTTTCCAGTCTGTGCCTGTACAGTGCCTGGATTATTTCCAGGGGTGACAAAGAAATGTGTGTCTTCATACAGGAGTCACATAGGAGAAACTCCTGAAGGTCCATATATTGAGGAAGGTGTTCTATTCCCTTTCTCTGCAGCTCGAGACCCAAATAGCCAGGCATTTGTATTTCCATTTTCTTCAGGAGAATGCAGTGACACGTTGCTCTGCAACAGCCCTTATCAGCAGGCTGGGGGAGCATCCTGAGGGAGATAAATGCACCAGGAGCAGGTATCCACTGCTTTGTGGGAAAGCAGAAATGGCAGATTAAGATGGTTGTGGCTCTGGAGAGGTATATAAATGGTTTCCATTAATTCTTTCTGCATCTGAATAGAGCACAGAACCTGGTAATAATCCTTTACCTCCCACAGCCATTTTTGAGGGGATCAAATACACTCCTGTGTCAAATTTAATCATGAATTTAGGCATAGATTTTGACATCAGAATTGTTTGCCTGCTTTCAATTTGCTTGTCTTAGGGAGAAAGAAGAAAAAAAGCAATTCGTGTCTTCAGTCATCCTTGCTGCTGTTTCCAAATGACTTTTAGGAGCATAAGATCTCCTGTGTTTTCCCAGTTGCACAGAGTTATCCTTAGCTCAGTGTATCACTGGGCAGAGCTGCTTTATCTGCAGATGTGAACGTTGCTCACTCCTGAGGCTCACTGTGGCTTTTGATTTCTCCGTTTTCTCTCCATCCCAGCATTTTAGACAATTCTTTGGGTTTTCCCCTCTCCCTTTGCAGCCTGATGTTCTGCTCAGCCCTCAGTCTGACGTTCAGCATTTCTTCCTTCCCATCCCTGTTCCCAGCAGGCGTTTCCATGGTGTGGGAGTGCAGTGTAGCATCCTTCTTGTCTCCTAAGTGTGAAAAAGCTCTTTCCCTCAGGAATTAAACAACCAGTCCTCCATCCCCTCTCTGGTGTATTGGCATCTTATCTTAACCCACAACATTTGTGTATATTTTAACCTTTAATGGGATTTTTTCTTTTGACCCTTTCAGTAAGGCATAAACAGATGGTTGGAGACCTTGTGGGGTGTGTCTGGAGATCTTTTGATTATTCGCTATGTCAGGCAGCTGCAGGATTTCCCAATTTGAGGCTGCATTCATAGGCACAAAATGGTGAAGGATACTTCGGTTCTGACTGTTTGTGGAATGTTGATGGGTACATGGAGTTTGCAGTGTCTGTCCTTCAATCCATACTTGCAAAAGAAGGTGGGAAGTGTCCAGGTGTGTCAGGTTTGGTGTTTCATATCAGATGGTGGCACCAGGAGATGCCAGGCAGGAAGGGCACACAACTCCAGCTGCTTTTATAGAATCCCAGACTGGTTTGGGTTAGAAAGGACCTTAAAGCCCATCTGATCCCATCCCCTGCCATGGGCAGGGACACCTTCCACTGGACCAGGGTGCTCCAAGCCCCATCCAGCCTGGCCTTGGACACTGCCAGGGATGGGGCAGAACATTTCCAGCATCCCCAAGTTCTGTGTTTCTGTCACACTCTGGCACTGGTAATAACCTACACAGGGAAATAATTAGAGTGTCAATGAATTAGGTAGCCTTTGAATGGGCTTCAGATGTGAAACAGTGGGGATTCAGTCCATTTGTGGCTATTTAGGCAGCCTCTTGACTCTTCCCTTCATCCTTTCACTCTTAAGAAGGACAAATGGGAAACATAAAGCCATCAGAAATCAATTAATCTGATCTGGAAACACGCCTATTAAAATGCCTTACTTACAAAGATCCAGATACTCCACAGCAGAGCAGAACTGGGGAACGTTTGGATCCCTGATCTGTGCATTTCTGTAAGCTCAGCCTGTTTGCATTACTCTTTTGTTTGGATTACTTCTTTGTTTGGATTACTCTTTTGTGTGTTTGGATTACTTTTTTTGTTTGGACTGCAGCTTTCTATTTGTTTTAGGGTAGTTGAACCTTCTTTAGAAGGTATTTGACCTTAAATTGCTAGTGTGCACATTTAATTCTCAGCTCTAATATAAATCTAGGTGGATATTGTAGAATTTAAGAAAGAAAAACCAAGAAAATGAGAATGGCTTTGTGAAATGTTTTCCAAATTCAACAACTGAAGGATGTTGGGTTTAGGAGCTCTCAGTGAACCTGGACTTGATGTGGGTTGTGGGGGAGAGCCTGGTGTGCTTCAGAGGTGATCAAAGCTCAGCCATTCCAAAAGGTAATTACACTTGGCAGCTGATCCAGCCCTTCCCTCTGCAGGGTTCCTTCTTCCTCACCTCTGATGGCAGAGGGGCGCAGGGGCTCCCCAGTCTCACCTTCTGCTCTGTGCTGCTGGAGCTGAGCCAGCCCCAAACCCGTGCTGTGCTCCAGGGGGCTGGAGAAGGGCTCCCTGTGCTGTGTCCCCCCAGCTCTGCCCCAGCCCTCGCCTGCCTTTGCCTCTGCGCTCGTGTCACAATATTGACTTGCAAACACGGAGCTTTTGGGCCAGTTGCTATGGTTACCCCTCAGAATGGAGACTCCAGTTCCAGGCAATACATTCCCAGCCTTAATGAAATGCACAGCAGCGTGTTCAACTTGTAAACCCGACGTGGATATCGCTAAGCAACATCCATCCGTGATTTGCCATAATTACTGCTGCGAGCTCCGCACCATTGAAATGCTGGAGCACCAGGCTTCCTCCTCCACTGCATCAAATGTTTTTCTGCAGTAGCTTTGCAGTCTCTCAGACCTGTGATGTTTCATAGTCCCTTCACAGTCGCAAAGAACTAGGTTTCACCTCTTTAAATTATTCACACCTCCAGACCCCATCTCTCCCATCTCCCTCCTGCTCATTCAGTCCCAGAAATTTATCTTAAAGACCTTCAATTCTCTTGCCCTAGATTCAAAATGTAAATCCAGCTTGTTTCCTCCAAGCTGCTTCTTGTGTATTTGAAAAGATCCAATTCCTCCAACCAGTGTTGGCGTTGAATTAAAATGTGTGTGTGGAGCTGTTTCCTCCAGGATCTGCTCCAGGAGGAGCCAATGCCTCAAAGTCTTTTAGAATCCCAGACTGGTTTGAGTTGGAAGGGACCTTAAGACCCATCTTGTTCCAAATCCCTGCCATGGGCAGGGACACCTTCCAGCAGACCAGGTGGAAATTTTCTGCTTAGAGCTTTTATTTAGTGTCTATCCTGAACAAGGTGTTTTATCCACAGGTCTGAGAAGGAGAATAAAACCAGACCCTGGTTAAAAGTATACACTCTAAGCCTTCAAGTCAAATCATTAATTGCAATTGCAATTCTTGAATTGCTTGCCTTGTGCAGGTGGTTGGGAATATCTCTCCCAGATTCTCTGCTGCTCAGTCTGATTCCTTGTGCTCTGTGAATATTTTCCATGTCCAGCACCGGAGCTGCCAATCCTAGAGAGGAAGAACTGGCTGATTTATCTGCTCTATGTCCGCAGAGACTACGAGGAGTGTAAGGTAAGAGCTGCCTCCAGAATGTGGGAATTATTCTACTGATGTTGTGAAAAAACAGTTTTCCTGACAATTTCCAAACCACCATCTTCCCTGACTTCTTTTGGAATAAGGGTAGCACAAGTAAGGTGACTTCAGTGTTCTCCAATCCTTGGCTACTTTCAGGATCCCAGGGTGCAGCTCTCTGGAGCAGTCTGTGAGCTCAGGATGTCACTGGGAGGGGAAAAGTGGAAAAAACTGCAAACCTCTTGTTCCAAGTGATGGATAGGGTTTTCCAAGCTGATAATAACACAGTTCCACTGTGCAGGTTTCTCAATGGTACTACAGAGACACTGTGAAAACACTTCAGTTGAAGGGAACATTGCTACCAAGTGTAAATAAAAAACATCCTGGTTACTCTTGAGCAAAATTCTTTCATTTTACACATGATCCATGGCATCATTCATCTTGGGCTTGGTGAGTAGTTTGGAACTGGTTGTTTGGGATTATAATGGTAAGGAAATGGCAAATTATTATTTAACAGTGTGTTTTCTGGATAAAATGAACACAAGAAGGTGATGCAGCCATGGGCAGGAGAAGGGGACAAGAGTTGCCATTCTGATTCTGGCATGTGCAGCAAAGATCTGAAAAGATTTTTGGCTTCTGAAACACAAGGTTGGTCAGGACTTGCCTCTGCTGGAGCAGTCCTGGGGGTGCTTAGGAAATGGGCAGGCTGGAGGAATTTAATTTAGCTCTTAATTAACAGAGCCAGGGAGTTGTATCATTATAATAATTTCCTCTCAGATCTTGGTTGGCATAGATAGAAACCCAAGTTGGAGTAGCCCTCAAAACAGAAAATTGTTTCCCTTTTTTGTTGTCTGATTGGAGTTTCTTGGTGTGAGTCTGTGTGATGATTGTTTCTGTGATGGGATGTGGAATCACAGAATACAGAAAAGAAAAATATGTGCAGCTCAGGAAACCAGAGAAAATAACAAGGGCAGCACTGACATCTCCATGTCTTCATCAGTCATGGAAGCAAGGAAATAGCAGGGGAAAATAGAGAGAAGACAGCTAATAAATACTCCTCTGCTTGGCAGGCCAGCTTTGCTTTTCCTCAGAGCTCACAAAACAGTGTTTTTGCAGTAAAACTGGAAGATTCCAGGACAGTTTGGACATTGTTAAAATCTATTCATTTAGTCTCAATAAGAAACAAGTGACCTGTCGTGGTAATTAATTTTGGTCTTTCCTGCTCAGTGTTTTGAAATGCTCCCTCTCTATCACAGTTTAAAAATCTCCCATAGTTTTCAATGAATTAAAAAGCCACTAAAAGCTGTTTGTTTACTGACATCAGCCCCCCAAAGTGAAGGCATTAAAGTGATTTTGACCCTTTCAGTGCCACTTGAGCAAGGTGCCAGGCAGACATCCCTGAGAGCCTGCAGCTGCAGCATCCCCTGGGATGGCAGAGACTGGTTGGTCTCCTGCCAGTTGTGTCTAAATTCTGTCATCAGCACCTTAAATAAACTTGGGGGGGTTGAAATCTAGGATTAGAGATCATATTCCTCAGCTGAGAGCCTTTTGCTGTGGGACTTTTTTAGGGTTTATAGAATTAATCAGATTTCTCTAAAAGATAGCTCTCTATTGCCCTCTCTTGCTCTGAGAATCTGGGCTTGTGTAGATGGAACAATCCAGAGTATCCGAATTGAGGGGATGTTGGTTATTTCTGAGTACAATGTTTTATAGGCTCTGCACTTTGTTAGGAGTTACATAGATAAATCAGCAGGTGCAGGTGAGGGAAGAGCAGCTCAGGCCTCTTCTTCCTTTTCCTCCCTCTCTTTATGAGTGAGGATTATCAGTAAGAACTTTCCTCCTTCTCAATAGTAGCTTCTCAATTAATACCTTCTCAAAAATAACTTTCTCAGTAACAGTTTTCCTCCATGTGCTGTACTTGAGGTTCAGTTTTCAGGTCCTTCACTTCTGTTCCTCCTGGAGGCAGGGGATGCTGGTACTGACCATACACATCTGAAATGCCAGATGAGTACCAGCTCAGTGCTCACCCAGAAATTATTCTTACCCCCCTGTATCTCTTCTACTTGTGCCCAAAAGAGGAGTCTCAGAGCAGAAATTATGCTCTTGATTCCTGACCAGAGTGTTCATCCTCCCAAAGGTGGGACCAGTTGTGACTATGGAATGTATCCAAGCTGCAGCCACCCCACCCCAAACTGGGAGCTGCCTTGGATGCAGCCAGCAAGAATTTACATTTTCATTGGGCTTTTTTTACTCTTCACTCCTTGTTTGTTCTTTTGGCTTTCATTGACTCAGCTGCAGTTGCTCCAGTTCAATTTATTCTTCACAAAGGGCCTGGAGTAGATACCCTTATCAGCAGAGAATGCTTTCAGAGATGCCTCCTTCCACAGATAGTATCTAATTATCTTTGGGAATAGGAATGAGCAGAGGAATACTAAAAGGGCCACAGTGTTCCTGGCACAGAGCTCTGTCCTGTGCACTGTGTGGTTGTCCCAGTCATAGTCCAGTGCCCTTGTCAGAGGTGGGGTTGTGGTTTTAGTGACTGGAACCAAATCTCTGGAATCAGCTTTGTTAAAATGATGTGAGTTTACAATTTTGTCCTTCCAGGCTGTCATCAAAGAGCAGCTCCAGGAGTCCCAAGGGCTCTGTGAATATGCTGTCTATGTTCAAGGTATGTCTGAAAATCTTTTTGCTGAAGCAGGTCACCCCTGATTTGAGATACAGAGAACAATGCAGGGGATAGGTGAGGGAAACATAGAATTGTTATGTCAAAAATGCATTTTTTCAATCTGCTTCCTCCATTTTGTTTTGAAGTTTGGGATTTTCACATAAAATGGGCAGATTAAATGTCCTGTTTTCTCCGTATTTGTCATCAGTTCTTCTTTGGGCTATGGGCTCCTGACCTTCAGTGTGATGGTGCATGTTTGACTCTGTTACAGATGCATGTTTCCTGTTCATTACCCACCCCAAGTGACCATTGTCTCACCCCTTGCTCTAAGGATGGTATTCCTATTCCTGCCCTGCCCTCTGCCCCTTAAAAATGTCTTCCAAAATGTGGCGTTCCAATTCCAAGTGCCATGATGGGGGTCAGTGGAGATTTACTGGCAGAGCCATACTGCAGCCTGGGGAGGCTGGGGAGGGGAGAAATCCAGATTGTATCTATACAAGCAACTGCCCAAGGTTTAAAGCCACAAGCTTTTGTTCTGACCCCCCAATTTCTCCAGGCACACAGAGTCCTGCCCTCAGACACAAACTGCTGGTGCTGCCGGAGGAGGAAACACCAGAGGAGCATTGATGTGATATATCTGTACTCTCCCTTCTTTCCTTACATTTTTCCTGCTGAGAATGAATTCATTTACCTGCTGTATGTTGTCTTACAGCTTTGATATTTCGCTTGGAGGGGAAAATTCAAGAATCTCTTGAACTTTTCCAGACATGTTCCATTCTGAACCCTCGAAGCGCTGACAACCTCAAGCAGGTGGCCCGATCCCTGTGAGTGGTGTTTTATTTGTTGTTTCTCTTGGATGTGCCACCCAGGACCTTCCATGCTCTGTTTTTCTCTTGGGCTGCTTAATTCCAGACGTGTTTCCTTCTTATCAACACTTGGCTTGGCTTCCAGAAGTGTGGGTTGTTCTTTAAGCAGAATCTGTTATCTGCCTGGCTGCTGTGTTTTCTTTTTCTTTGGCCTTCAGGCAGAAAGGTGATACTGAATTTCAAGGTCCTGAGCTACAGGTGCTGCCCTGAGCTGGGCAGACTTGCTTTTCAGACCCTTTTCTGTTGCTGAGTGTTGTGTTAGGGCACTTGTGTCTTTCCTTGGAGACAAAAGCAGGCTGCAGAGCCTGGGCATTTGTTCCTTACATCCCCAGGATGGATGGCCTTGGTCCTGAGAGGGAGCAGTGCTGAGATTGTAAACTTCCCCTGCAGATCTCTGGAGATGCAGCAAATAGGATCATTTCTCACTGGCAAAGGTGATAGTGGCTGCACAGCAGGGTCTGAAAACAGGAAAGACTAAGAATTGCAATCCTTTTGCAGGTTTCTCCTGGGGAAGCATAAGGCAGCCATCGAAGTGTACAATGAAGCAGCAAAACTCGATGAGAAGGACTGGGTGAGTGTTCAGGGACTTGCAGATCCTTGTAAAGCTGCAGACTTGTCCCAAGCCAAGGTGAGCCTGATCTGCATCACAGGGGCCAAATCACACACCCTGGGGCAAATCCCTGCCTTGGGGCACAGAGGATGGAGCAACGTTCTGGAATTTTGCCAAGGATCGGTTTTAATGTAACCACATCTGTACTTTAAGGGAAGTATGGAAAGAGTTTGGAGACCTTGGTTATTAAAACTTGCTTGAGTAATTGAGAAAGCTTTTGTAATGCAAAATATGGGAGCAGTGATTAAATTAGCTCTTCTGTATAAAAAGACAAAGAGAGAGAAAGAACACTGCAAAGAGAAAGGTGTGACAGTGGGTGAGGGAGAGGCCGTGCCTTGCAGCCTTCTGCAGGTGCCTGTTTTGACTGCAGAAGTGTTTCTAAAGTAGGCTTGCAGTATGTCAGCTCATTCCTTTGTTTCTCAGTACATCTCAAATTCAGGATACGAGGCTATCTTTGGTGTTATTCAAATTACCCTGTGCCAGACAACTCAGAAACCTTTTGTATCACAAGTCTTTTTTCCACCTGCATTTCCAGTGCTTGGCATGCTTGTAACCCTATTTACAACCCAGCAGGCAGATGCCAGTGGGTATTTTGATTAGTTATTCCCCATTCCTGGCTCAGCACTGGAAGCAGAATCAGGCTGTGCTCTTCCCTCTACAATTCTACAATCTGCAGCAGCATGGAGTCACTGATTCAGTTCTGCACAGCTGGAGAGGCTGCGTGGAGGAAAACAGGTTGATGGGGAAGTAAGAGAGTTTCCTGTGAAAGGTCAAGGCTGTCTAAGCTGATGAATCAGTGAAATGCTCACCAGAATAAAATAAGGAATTGGGAGGACCTTGCTTTTCAGGCATGTGCTGGTGTGGGGAAGGTGCCTTGTGTGTTAAACTCTGGGTGAGGAATTAGGGGCACAGATGCTCCCTCCAGTGTCACCAGAGAATTTAGGATCCCTAAGGGATCTTCCTACCCTGTGCAGAATTGTTTAGGATGCCAGAGGGATATCCAGTGCTCAAGTTGTGTTTTGGAAAATGTGGCACATCTTCCAGTTTTGTCCAGCTGGGTTGGACACTGTGCATATCCTACTGATGTACAGCCAGACTGAGTCACCCGTGAGGGCAGCAAGTTTTAGAGAGTGACACCACAATGAAGAAACCAATCTGTGCACCTTGTTTTCTGAGGAGAATATGTCTGATCTCTCAAAACAGATTTGTAATTTCTGTGGTTTTTGTCTCAGTGGACTGTAATGTTTGGTGTACAACCCCACTTCTGTAGGTGCCTGAAGTAACTGGAATTTCTGGGTTTACTTGCTCTACAAAGCAAGAAGGGTATGGGAAATCACAGGCATCTCCTGCTCTGGGTCAGTGTTGTCAAATTTTATTTCATGCCTTGTGCTGATTTTTTTGTTTGATTGCTTTGTTTTTCTCATACAGGAGATCAGCCACAACTTGGGTGTGTGCTACATGTACCTGAAACACTTCAACAAGGTAATGTCAGAGGGAAGCAAAGAAGCATCCCAGAAATTTTACTGGCTTTGGTAGCTTGAAATGGATCATTTGCAGCAAGAGGTATCAAGAAAGTTTTTTGCTTCAGTGTTTTGCTTCTGGAAGCAGAGGTTTGTGAGCTGTCTCTGTTTCCATTTGTGTGTTGAATTACTTTGAGTCAGCTGCAAGTCAGTGGGGTTGTATAAACGGAGATCAGCCTGAGGCAGGGCCAGAGGCTTTTTCTGAAATCTAAGATTTTTCAGAGAACATTTCTGGTTTGAAAGGGAATGTTTGAGAAACCTCAAACTAGACAGAAAATGGGCTGTGCTCCAATAAGAGCTGTTTCTGTATCTGAGCCCTTTAATACCAGACCCAAGAACACTGCTGGCTTTGTAGGAGCAGCAGTCCAGGTCCATCCTCGAAGCGAGAGAAGGGTGATGGTAAAACCCCAAAACCATTTCCCCAGCTCAAACTGCTGCACCTCATGCAGAGAGTTCCTGAAGGAAACCTCAGCTCCGTGGGTCCGGCAGGATTCAGAGGGAAAGAGTTACAGGGTTGCTTGCTGGAGGTGCAGCACATCGTTTTTTCCTCTGTGGGAAGGTTTTGTTCCTGTGTCTGAAGCTCCTTTTGAGCTAAACCTGGAATTAGTAAAGGAGTTTTGGAGGTTGAAATGCAGTTTTATTCCCAGGTCTGAGCATGCCATTCCCAGTTCCTCACTTAACCATCCCCTGAATGCTGGTGATGAACACTGAGCTGTCTCTGATCCAGCTACTCTAAGGGAAAAAACAGAATTTAGGCCCTTTTTGTTCCCAGTTTGGCACAGCTCCTCCCTGCTGCTCTTGCTGGTGGGGTGTTGTGGCCCTTGCAGCAGACCCCAGCTGTGCTCCCTGTTCAAGGCATCCCTGTGAAAAAACAGCCTCTGGGGTGTGGGTTCACACTTGAGATTTGTTGTCTGCACTAACACCTTCCAAACTGGGACCTGCTCACACCTCCACTGACATTTTCACTTCCTCTCTGCTGGAATAAGCATTTTAAAGAGGAATAAACTGCAAAGTATCAGTTCACCCAACAAATCCATAGCGTCCCTCAAGCCAAACAAACATGCACATCTCCTCCTTGGGAGGCCATTGCCTCTTGCTTGGCTTGAAGGTTTTGCCTTTTACTGCCTCTAAAAGCAGGTGGCTGCTGGTGCAGAGCTTGTTCCAAGGATTAGCTGGGCTGGGGTTTGTGTTCTCCAGGTGCAGGGGATGTTTGTTGGCTGTCCTTTTTCCCTGGCTGTTGGGGATTACTCATGTTGCTTTGCTGAGGGCTCTGTAATAATTTTTTTTTTAATTCTCTGTTGTTGTGTTTTTAGGCACAAGACCAGCTCAACAATGCCCTGGAGCTCAACAGACACGATCTGACCTACATGATGCTGGGCAAAATTCATCTCTTGGAGGGGGACGTGGATAAAGCCATTGAAGTATATAAGAAAGCTGTAGAGTAAGAAATATCCCATTTTTCCATCTGCCCATTCCCATCCTATGCCAGGAGAAAATTGATTGGTGTCCCAGATCTGAATTGAGGCCATGATTAAAAAGCTAATGGTAATTATGGGGGCTCTGAGCAAAGCTGGCACTTCCAAGCACTTCAGCTGTCTCTCTTCCTGCTGACAATGTGGCAGGGAAGAAGGGAGCTGCTGGAAGGGCTGCCAGAAAAAAAGTGGAATAACAAATGCATGGAGATGCCTGGGAGCAAAGTGATCCAAAACTGACTTCATCCGTCTCAAAAGGTTTATCTCCCAAAACAATGTAACCCTGACTGTCCATCCAAAATCCCTGGCTGGGTGTCACTTGCTGCTTTCCCTCAGAGCAGTTTGTGGCTGAGGCAGATGTGCTGGTGCACAGGGGGTTTCTCCCACCCCATTACTGCTCCTTAGTGCCCACCTATCCTTGTTTTAGGGCATTCCCAAGCATTGCCAGTGCTTTCAAATGTGGCTTTGCCATGGAGGCCAACACAAGAGAGAAAATCAGGAGTGTGTTGGGAGCCACAGGCATGTGGATGTTATGTTTCCTTACATGTCTGTCCTCACTGCTCTGATGGTGGGTGGGGCTGGGCAGACATTTGGACTAATCTAGAATGTTTATTACGTAAATAATCCTTGCTAAGCATCTTACCGGGTTTATATTCTTATCCTGGTGCTCCCCTGCCCTCCTTTCTTCTTCATTCCTGTTTATTCTTGAGGGTTTTTTTTCTCATCTGTCTATTACATTTTTCTTGCTGTTTCCAGCTCCAGGATGGGCTGTTATTCCATGTTTATATTCCACCAGGCACAGGGGGTTTTGTTCTGGGTGAAGTTCTCTGACTGTGCAGATCAGATTGTTTTCAGTCTTGATAGGAAATTAAAAACTGACTCCAGTTGAGGTGAGTGAGACCACAAATTGTGTCTCTCTCTGCTTTGTCCTTTTTTGTTGTGGTTTTCTTCCTATTTATTTGTAATCTTTTTATAAGGTGAACTAAAATTTTGATGAGGAGTGTGTGGGATCCATCTGGAATGCTGAGAAATTGTCTGTCCTACATGGCCCAAGAGGCTTAGGCTGGATGGATTTAAAGGGTAGTTTATGAGAGATGATAGAAAATCCCATTTTGTATTTCCAGGTCACTGATTCAGACTCACTTTGAAGCTTAACAAAACCACATTATCTTATTATGTGTTCAGATCTGTTTCACAGAGCCTTGTGCCTTTCCACCTTTCCCAGATGATATTTGGGAAGCTGAGTTGTGATGTTATTCAGAGGAAGTCTCCATGATGGTAGTTGTTCTAATATTTGTTTTTAATAACAACAGTTCAATTTCCTGCATTGATACAACAGTAATGTAGCATCAGAATTCCATGTTCTATTTTTACCCTGTTCTAGAAGGCTGAAAAGCAAACCCAGCCCTTTGGCTTTGTGTTCCAGGTTTTCTCCAGAAAACACAGACCTCCTCACAGCCCTGGGCCTACTGTACCTGCAGGTACTGAATGCTGTTACTGTTATAAAAACTTAATTATTTTCAATATAACCATGTTGGATTTTTTATAGAGTTAATTTCCATCCACCTTCCCGTTGCTTGCACATGCTTCTCTACAGACTGAATTTAACAGGACAGAACTTGCTTTTCTGTATCTCCTCACTGCTGCTAAAAGCAAGCTGATTCCCTGGACCAGAGCCAGAGCAGGAATTCTGTTTGGCAACCGCCCTAACTCTGTTATAAATCCTCCAAGTATAACAAAACATGACTAGTCATTACCTTGTTTCTGCAGCAGAAGTCTTGCAAGTTATCCTGAAAAAGCAGCCATGAAATCGTGAGTGTTAATGCACCATAAAGGAAAATCAGAATCAATTTAAATAACAAAGGTGTGCTTATCCTTGTGTCTGTGAAATGGATGGGAAGGGCTGGATTATTCCAGAAGCTGGCTTCACAAAGAGTGAACAAGCAAAAAAAGAATAGGCAGTAGTGCCTGAAAGGAGGAAGAACCCCCAGAGCTGCTCCGAGGGCTGGAGCCCCTCTGCTCTGGAGCCAGGCTGGGAGAGCTGGGGGTGTCACCTGGAGAGGAGAAGGCTCCAGGGACACCTCAGAGCCCCTGGCAGGGCCTGAAGGGGCTCCAGGAGAGCTGGAGAGGGGCTGGGGACAAGGGATGGAGGGACAGGACAAGGGAGAACAGTTTCCTACTGCCAGAGGGCAGAGTTAAATGGGTTGTTGGAAAGGAATTGTTCCCTGTGACGGTGGGCAGGCCCTGGCACAGGGTGCCCCTGGATTCCTGGAAGTGCCCAAGGCCAGATTGAACAGGGCATGGAGCAGCCTGGGACAGTGGAAGGTGGAAGTGGAATGAGATGAGCTTTAGGTGAATTCAGTTGAAACCACAGAATCACAGGATGACTTGGAAGGGACCTCAGAGCTTATCTGGTCCAAATCTACAGGATTTAAGTGATTCCAAGCTCTCGCATGCTCATATATGGCCACAGTGATGCCTACTAACACCTGCAGACCATGAGAAGACAAGGGAAGGGAAGTCACTTGAAGAGGAAAACCCTGGGGAGTGAGGAATTTGTGGTGAGGGAATTGGGGATGTGCAGAGGAGCAGTTTGTAGCCTGTTTTCTGGGACAGAGAAAGGAGCAGAGACCTGTGAACCCAGAGCTCATTTGTGGTTGGGTCAGAACAGTGAATCCAGTCAAATCAAATTCTTACAATCTGTTCTGTGCATTATCAATCAGGAACACGTGTGTGTAATGGGCGCACTGTGAAACTCATTTTTCTGCCTGTATAACTGACCCAGAAATTCTGGTGCCCACGAACCCTTAGCTGCCCTTATTCCTGAATTTCTGATGCTTATGTACTTCTTTTCCCAGACTGGGGATTACCAGAAGGCTTTTGAGCACCTTGGAAACGTGCTGACCTATGACCCAGGCAACTACAAGGTATGGTGAGGAGTGGAAATGAACCAGCTGAACCGTGAGGGGACACCTCCTAAAGCTAATTCCACTGTCAGAGCTCTGCCATCTGCATCTGGGGCTGGAAAAGATCCTGCTCAGAGAGCTTTTTGTGGCTTACATTTCTGGGATGTTTCCCTGGGTAGGGAGTTGGATGTGTATGGAGGTAGGGAAAGGGAAGGAGGCAGAATATGGGATGTTAAGTTGATCCCTTTGGTTTTTAATCTGAAGTTGCACCAAAGCCAGGTGGAATTTACTTTGGAAGGAAGATCTTCTGGATTTTAAAAACCCCAGAAGAACTGTGCCAGGTCCCTTGTGATCCCAGTGATACTGCATTTTATTATTCTCCCATCTGCTGATACCCTGTGCTTCCAGCTGCTATGTAGATTTCCTTGGCTCCGGCCTGGAAAGCTGAGCTTGGTGTGGAACTGCTTCCCTTTTTAGGGCTGTTACTTCATTTCTCTCCTTTTTTCCCCTGTTAGCGATGCAGAGCACTGAAATGTGTGGTTGACAAACATGAGTTGTTGTGAAAACACCTTTACACTTATGAATTTACTTGTCACTGTGAAATCTTAAAAAGGACTTAACTAGTGTGGTTTATATATAGTGTGTTGTACTCACTTCCTTTTTTTTCCCCATGCATATTCTCATTAATTTGCAGTATCAGCCAGTCAGTGTAAACTAGAAGAGCTTTGCTGTATGTCTTGCTTGAGTACATTTTACTCCCTGTTTAATTTGCACCAGAACTATTTCTATCTGTGCTTGGTTGTAAAAAGAATCTGTTAGTGCACAGATCTTTTCAGAGCCTGAAACTCTAAGAAGTACTTCTGTCACCCCAAAAAATACCCTAAACATTTGCAATGTCATGTTGTAATACTTATGGAATCACAGACTGACAGAATGATTTGATGTGAAAGGGACCTTACAGCCCATCCTGTTCCATCCCCTGCCATGTGCAGGGACACTTTCCACTACCCCAGGGTGCTCCAAGCCCCATCAGCATGGCCTGGGACACTTCAGGAATGGGGCAGCCACAGCTTCTCTGGGCAAACTCATTTCTGAGACAATTACTAAAATAGTGCAGGAAGAAACAGACTCAGGTTTGTTCTTCACCCTGTGTTCTGCTCTGTGGTGGGAGATTCCAGAATCCCCATCTGCTCCCACTGTTGGTCTTGGCAGTCCTTAGGAGTGAAATGGTCGTTCCTGAGAAGGTTTTAGCTCAATCATTTTGTCCTCTCATGTTCTGGCTGTGTCTGAGCAGGCAGGGCTGTCAGTGGGTCCCTGTTGTCTTGTCCCCAGGCCACTCTGGCTGCTGGCAGCATGATGCAGGCCCACGGGGATTTCGATGTCGCCCTGTCCAAGTACAAGGTGGTGGCCAGCAGTGTTCCTGAGAGCCCTCCTCTCTGGAACAACATTGGCATGTGCTTCTTTGGGAAGAAGAAATATGTGGCAGTAAGTATCCTGTTTCCATTTTTTCTCCCATCTGCATCCAATTTCATGCAAGCACAAGATTCCTGTCGTGTTGAGGCTGTTCTAGCACATTTATCCCTTGTTTTCCAAGGCTGTCAGCTGCCTGAAGAGGGCAAACTACCTGGCTCCCTTTGACTGGAAGATTCTGTACAACCTGGGCTTAGTGCACCTCACCATGCAGCAATATGCCTCAGCCTTCCACTTCCTCAGTGCTGCCATCAACTTCCAGCCCAAGATGGCAGAGCTCTACATGCTCCTGGCAGGTATGGGCTGCTGCCTGCAGCTCCCTGTGCATCCTCCTGAGAATGCCACAGCACAGACAGGAGCTGTGGGATGGAGTAAAGAAACATGGCATAAAGGCTTTACTGAGGAGCCCAGTCTCTTCTCTCTGGGGAAATAGAAGGGAAAACTGCAGGTAGAGCCTGATTAAACATTGGAAAAGACTTGACACATGTGAGACTGGGGTTGGGTTGTCTAAGCAGTGGACATGGGTTTCCAGCACTGGATATTTTTGGGATGAAATGAGATAAACGTGTCAGAAGTGACATCGTAGGGTTAGATGGGATATTGGGAAGAAATCCTTCCCTGTGAGGGTGGGGAGACCCTGGCACAGAGTGTCCAGAGAAGCTGTGCATCCATGGAAGTATCCAAGGCCAGGTTGGGCAGGACCTGAAACAACCTGGGCTGGTGGAAATGTCCCTGTCCATTGCAGGGCTGAGACTGGATGAGCTGTAAGGTCACTTCCAACCCAGTCCATTCCCTTCAGTAGGGTTAATCCTGGCAGCAGTCCAGACAACCCTGCTGACACCTATTTTATGGCATTCAGAATTGTCCTAAAAATCAGCTGCTTGTGAAACATCTCCTGTGTGTATGCTTTGCTTTTTTGCTTTGGTGCAGTTGCTCTGACCAACCTTGAAGACATCGAGAATGCCAGATGTTCCTATGAACAAGCTGTGGCCTTGGACAAGTAAGTCTTTGTCAGAGCTGTCACTTGTTGGGTCTTGCTTTGCCTCCCTGCTCCTCATTTCCATTCCCTCTCACTCTACCCTGACCCTAAATGGTTTGTAGTAGGGAAATCCTTTTATTCTTGTTGCTGTGCAAAGTGACAGTGTAATTTTTATTTTTTTTTAATTCAAGTCAGCTCTGAAAAATGAGAGAGGATTTTATTTCAGAGCAACACAGAGCTGTTTCTTGTTTTGCTATTTGGTTAGTGAGTCAGTGGTGATGACTTTGGATGCTAGCCCTCTTTTTGGTGAGTATTTATACACAGTGGAGCAGATTGAATAGAAGAAAACATATTTTTTAACCCAAAGTTTGAGCAGAGTGCAGAGCAGAGAGATGCCTGGGGTAGAGCCTGTTCTGAATTGGGCAGAGGGAAGATTTTAACTGGGAGAATGTTCAAGAAGTTTGTATAAAGCAAGTAAAATGGCTTTATAACTCCCTCATTAAGAACATCTATGTTTGCAGTCTGTGTCTGAAAATCAGAGCACTTGGTCTCAGAAATGTTAAGCTGAACCTCAGAGTATGTCATCATTTCAGGCACAAAATCAAAATTACCTCATATTTATTATTAGTTTTGTTTCTCTCCCCAGTGAAGTGTGATTATTTGCACACTTAGAGCTAGCAGCACTCCTGAGCCCAGAGTGACGGAGTGGTACTGAGAGCACTTCCATCTGCAGGGGGCGCACACACAGGGTGGTGATAGATGAGATACCAGGGATGAATTGTTCCCTGTGAGGGTGGTGAGGCCCTGGCACAGGGTGCCCAGAGCAGCTGTGGCTGCCCCTGGATCCCTGGCACTGCCCAAGGCCAGGCTGGACAGGGCTTGGAGCAGCCTGAGACAATGGGAGGTGCCCCTGCCCATGGTACAGGGTGGCTATGGATGGGCTTTAAGGTCCTTTTCCACCCAAACCATTCCATGATTCTATTCCTAATCAGCTTTCCATGTCTAGTGGGGCAGGACAGGACCTTAAAGGCAGCTCAGACTCCTTAGTCTGGGGCTTGTGTGCTTTGCTCAAAGAGAAGGAGCAGTAAATGGGCTCTACAGCTTTGCCCAAATATTTGGCACTTGGGCGATGCTCCAGCTCTATGGTCTGACTAGGAAAATAGACCCTCATTGAAGCAAAAATGCATTCCAGCTGCCAGGGCCTGCTGAGGGGAACATCCAGACTGTGAGGCTGGTTCAGCTGACACACTGTGGATTTCAGCCAGTTATGGTGTGGCTGAATCTGTTTCCTTTGCTGGTGTGTTCGGAGCTGTTTGGGATGAAGTTTGGTTGGTTTCCTTCACCAGGAATGCTTTTGTAGAGGCCTGGGTGCCATGCTGAGGGCTGGAATGGAAATATCTTGGAAAACTCTTTAGAAAAAGGTGTTCCGCTCCTGGTTCTGGTTTATAACTGTCCTTTCTGTGGGTGTTCAGCTATTGACTTTTCTCTGAGTGTCATATTGCTTCTCAGCTCTTGAAGGCAGTGAAATAGCTCCATCAGGTTCAATTAATTTTAAAACTGGCTGTTCCCAGGACTGTCTGATCTCCTCAGTGTTTTGGCAAAGACAGGGAGGAGGGTTTATTCTGTGGTGAGCTCAGCATTCCAGTTTCCTAGTTAAAGGAGAAGCCATGGTTATAAATGCTGTGAGATTTCTTCTGAGAGTTGCCGCCTTTGCACTGGGATGGAGAGTCACCAGGACTGGAGAGTCAGGGCCTGCAGGTTACACTTCATTTATTGCCCAGTGGCACGGATTCTTCCCTTCTGCGTTGCTCCAGAGGGTGTTCCCTCTGCCTGGGCCATGGATGGTTCCAGTTATCCCAGGCATGCTCCAGGAGAGGGCACCAGTCCCTCACTCAAATTTCTTGTCAAGACACGGAGCATTGGAGCATCCCTGCCTGGCCCGTGTGCAGGGATGCTCCTGGGGGGTCCACACGATGAACTGTGAGCAGGCGGAGCTCCTCCACCCCCTCTAGCTCTCCTGGCCACGCCACATGGAGAGGGTTAATGTATCCCAGTGAAGGAGATGGATAATTTGGAAAGTGAGAGTGTGTGGAGCAGTTCTGCCTTGTGAAATCTTCACTCAGGAAGGGAGGCAGGAGTGTGCAGGTACCTGTGTTCACCTGTAGCAGTACCTGCAGTTGTGTGTGATTTTGCTGGGGAAAGGAGAGAGAAGAGGTGAGGAAATGAAATGTAAACAGCACATTCTGTGATTCTGTGCTGTGTTAGGTTATAAAATAAAACCCAAGAGCAGGGCTCTGTTGTGCTGCCTGTCCCATGATGAGCTGCTCTCCTGCAGACTGGAAATACTGGGAGAGTCTGAGGTGAATCAGAGAAAGTTCATCTGTCTCAGTATGACAAAAGCCCCTGTCACTGGCAGGGCTGGGAGACCAGGAGGGTCCCAGGATGGCCCCCAGCTGTAGAGAACTGGGTGTTGCAAGAGGGAGGCAGTCAGGGAGGGAATTATGTTGTCACCAGCACCGGGGGCCTTTGCAGAGCCCAGCACTGGGTGTGTCACCAGGAAAGAAGGTCTCAGCCATGTTCCCAAGGGCTTGGGCTGCAGCCCCTCTGTTGGTGCCAGACAAGGAGGTGTGTCCAGCTTTGCTGTTCAGACACATCTCAGTTATTGCAGCCAGGGTAAGTGTTTGCCACAGGGAGTGTGATGCATCCCTCGTGTCTGCTGCAGGTGCAACCCCCTCATCAACCTGAACTACGCTGTCCTGCTCTACAACCAGGGCGACAAGGAGGGGGCCCTAAGGCAGTATCAGGAGATGGAGAGGAAGGTCACCATCGCCAGGGAGAGCAGCGCACCCGACTTCGACCCTGAGGTTTGTGCCTGAGCTCAGCCACCCCAGGGCTGGCAGCAGATGAGGAGGGGGTCTGACTTTGAGTCCAGTTACTAGGCAGAAATTCTGCTTATGAGATTTTCCAAGTGGAGCAGGCACCTGCTGAGAGCTGCTTGCTTCCTTTCTGCTCTTTGAAACCCAGTTGTTTAATCAATACACAGCAAGACAAGATTCCCTCTTCATTAAGGGACTGAATTAGCAGAGATGTTTCCCCCAAGCACCAAGCTGTAGCCAGCTCTCCACAGATCATTTCTTGTAGGCTGTTTTTTTGGGTTTTTTTTGATGGTGTTGTTGAGTTTATTATCTGAAGTGTTCCTGCTTACAGTGCTCTTCTCTTTTTGCTTCTCGAGAAGATGGTGGAGATGGCCCAGAAGATGGGAGCTGCCCTGCAGGTCGGGGAGAGCCTGGTGTGGACCAAGCCTTCTAAAGAGTCCAAATCCAAGCAGAAAGCTGCTGTGTCGGGGAAATCCAGCTCTCAACAGCCTTTGGGCTCCAACCAGGCCCTGGGTCAAGCCATGTCCTCTGCTGCAGGATATGGGAAAACCATGCAGCTCCCCCCAGGTATGTCTCCTCTGCTGTTTTTTCAAGCAGACACGTGGGAGGGAAGAAGAGAAATCTCTCTTCCCTTTGGGAGAGTTACAGCACGTGCTTGGGAAGGGATTGACTTCCTCACACAGTAGTGAGGGCAATATTTGGTGATGACTTTCCCAGATTCCTGAGTTCAGGAAGTCGCTCTCTGTAGTGTATTTCACTCTCCGGCTTTTGAGAGGATGTGGGAGGCTGGGATTCCCATCCTGTCTGACCCACAGCAAGCAAGATTCCATTAGCATGGAATTGTGATCTTGCTCTGGAAAGGAGGTGGTTTCAGCAACCAGGCTTCTTGCCTTTCTTTGGAAGAGCCCAGGAGCTGCCATGAGCAGACAGGCTGCTGCAGAGAAGGGAAAGGATGGACAATTTTCCAAAGTACTTTCATCATTTCTCTGACAACAATAACTGCAGCTTTATTGCTCTGAAGCTGCCCATCCTTGCAGGTGTTGCTGGATTTAGTGGGACTGAGGTTTCTCAGGAGGTAGTGTGAGCCTTTGGAGGCTCAGCCCATCACTGTATGTGCTGGGGCATCTCCTGAGCCATTCCAAGCCTGACCTCCTCTCACCCCTCAGCTTCCAAGGAGGAATGCACTGGAGATGTTGCTCACTGTGGTGATTTTCTGTCACTCTCAGTCTTGTTGCCTGTGGACTGAACCAGGAGAGTGGTTGTGTAATCCAGGCCTCTTTCTTTGGCATCCCTAAGGATCTGTTCCATTTCTCACACATGGAATAAACTTTCCATGCAGGGAAGACTTAGACAGAAAATATGAAAAATAAAACACACCAAGGGTTTAGGGTATACCTGAAGGACTTTATTATGTAGATCAGAGAAGGGAGCTGGTTCATAACATCAGTTGGCACCTTAAATGTAAGTGTATAAACAACTTGTGTCCTGTTCTGATTTAATTCTGTAAGTAGCTATTTTAGCTGCCTGGAGACTCTCCCCTCATTTGGTAAAGCTGTGAAGTGAAAACAACGTTTTGGTTGGGGCATAAACCAGCTTCAGTGGAACTTCCCTGTCAGGTGGTGAGGCCCTGGCACAGGGTGCCCAGAGCAGCTGTGGCTGCCCCTGGATCCCTGGCAGTGCCCAAGGCCAGGCTGGATGAAGTTTGGAGCACCCTGGGACAGTGGAAAGTGTCTCTGTCCATAGCAGGGGGTGGAATGAGGTGAGCTTTAAGGTCTTTTCAACCTAAACCGTTCTGAAATTCGTGGCTCTAGAAAATGTTTTCCCTTCCAGAGCATGAGTCAATTCCAACATTTGTACTGAATTCTGACAGCTGAGAAACTGTACCTGAGCTTCCTTTGAGCAGGACTTCAGGCACTGAAGGTCTGGATAACTCAGTGTCAATAAACTCTTAGGTAGAAGGAATCTGAGGGTAATTATTAAGTTGTGATTGTTTTGCACCTCTGCTGCTGGGAAGGACATAAAGAACAGACAATACATACATGACCATAGAGTAACTAAGTGTGTTCTTTTCCCCAGGTGCTGCAACACCAGCTCTACCAAAAAAGCCTCCCTCCCTGCCTCTGGAACCAGAACAGGAGCAGGACTCGGAAACGAGCCCTGAGGAGAACTCAGCACCCACAGGGGACAAGGAGCAGAGGAAGGAGAAGCACCAGAGCCAGGAGGCAGCAGAGTAGGGTGGCTCTGGGCAGCACAGGCAGTGCAGGAGCCTCTCTAGGGCTGCCTGGGATTTGGGAAAGTCCCGTGGTGACCTCTCCCCACTGCCAGTTAATCTGGGTGCAGTTGTTTCCTATCAGTGATTTTAGCTTGTTCCAAGGAGTCACTGCAGTTATCAGAGGTTTCTGTGTAGCTACTCTTAGAGCAGTCACAACTCACTACATAACTGGAGGGTCCAGCTCTCCACAGGTTGGGTGTGAGTCCTCTAGGAGGACATTTAGAAAAGCCAGCAGTAGTGATTTAGGATCGTGGATTGTGAGGAGGATCAAACCCTTCCAGTGGCCGAACTGGGTGAGCAGCTGATTTTGCATACAGAACCAGAAAACTGAAGCTTCAGGGCTCTGTGTTTGCTGGTGAAGCTCCCCAGCTGTTTGACAATGCATTTCCTGCTTTTAGTTCTGCACTGTTGGACTGCATCCCTCTGTAATTACCAGTCCAGGAGAGGAAGGTTAGTAATGGAAACATCTCAGAGGCAGCATGAGCTGGGCTCTGGGTACATCCCCGCCTTCAGCTGTGCTTTGTGGTTTGTTGCTCTTATCCAGAAAGACATTAATGCATTTTTAGAGCCCAGGCAGGAGCTGAAGTGCTCTCCTGCTCCCTGGAGAACACTGAAAAAGTAGGACCACTTTCCCCTGGATTCTGACAGCTCAAACTGACAGCTTATCTTAAATGTGGCTTTTTTTCTCCTCAGCTGCCCTTTCTGCTTTTGGGTTTTGTGTCAGTTAGCCCCAGGGCAGCACTCCTGTAAGGATTCCCTCCTGCCAGGGGTTAAACATAATTTTTTTTGTAGAGCACTGGCAAACTGAAACAAACCAGACAAGAAAGAGTGTCAGGCAGGAACAGTGCAGAGATTTTTATTCACATTTGACTTCTTACACTGAAAGATCCTGCAGCCTAACAGAGTTCCTGGGAAGAAGAGGTGAGGATTGCAGAGCAGGAGTGGGCAGGGGCTCAGAATTCTTCACTTCAGCCCCATAACTTTAATTCAAGGTAGATTTTTGTCCTAGGATGCTTTGATGGGATAAATGTCACACAGGGAGCACTTGGAGGTACTGTGAAGGTATTTATTTTAAAAATATATTTTGTGACAAGCTTATGCAACAGTGAACCAATTCTTCTAGGAAATGAAGCAGTAGCACCTTCTTACTTCCTGGGAGCTTCATGTCTAAGGGATTGTTTTTAAATATGTAATTCCAGTTGGATAATAAATAGAGCTGCAATTCCTGTCCTGTCCCCTTTCCTCCCCTGGGCATGGAGATGGTGGCATTTGCATGCAGTAAATTCCTGGGATCTTTCTGGAGAGCATTTTTGTGCTAATGGTAATGAGGCTGGACTGCTCTTTCAGCTGGAATTAAGCAAGGGACTCTTCAGCAGGACTGCACTGAGGCATTTAGGGATTTTGGAAATCACACCTTATGTTCCAAAACCTGTTTCTGGCAGCAGCCGTAATTCTAATCCCCTCTTTTTCCCCCTTAATGGAAAAGAATCATGAGCTTAATTTTGAGGGAAGCAGAAACCATCTGCTTTAGGACTTTTCTTCCCCTTTTTAGGGCAAGGTCTGTGATGAACAGGGTGAAACAGAGCTCACAAGGTACTTTGCATCTTGGCTTCTGCACAGGAAAAAAACCTCAGAGGCATTCAGACATCAATGCCTGGGCAGCAAGACCTTGTTCCAGCCAAGAGTAATGATCTGTCTATCCAGCAGCGTGTTCAACCCAAAAACTGTGGTGTTGAGGTCCCTGAGACAACTGGATGCTGATTTCTGGTACAGGCAGTATTAGTGGGTACATGCTGTGCTCCTCTACTTGTCTGCTTAGTTGTGACTGAGCAAGGTGGATGTGGGGGCCTTAAAGCTGTTCAGAATTTAGATTTCCCAGTTGGGGAGTGGGTTTCAGTTGGCAAAGCCTCTTCTGCAGAGACAGACAAGCCTCAGTGCTGAATGGGGGATAACTTTAGTAAAATAATAAGCTCCACACATAAATGTGTTCAAAAAGAGCCCATGTTATAACAAGTACTCCATCTGCCAAGTCTTTTCTAGAAGAGAAAACCCAGTTCTGCTAGAAGGAAAGCTTTACCACTCCCTAAAACCACACTGCTCAAAAAGATCAGTTTTTAATGGAAGACACAGGTGAGATCTCAACCCAGTTTAACCCAGTCTGCATCAAGGGGCAGCTTTCCTGAGAAATTCACTGTGGAGGTTTCCAGGGTATTTTTTCCTTTGCCTCCCCTTGCATTTTTATGGGATAATTCCTGCCATCATTTGTGTTCCTTGGCTGTTGTGAGATCTGCTGAGCACAGGCTGATCCCAATGTGTTGGGGACAGAGCTCCTGGCACAGGAGGGAATGGCCCTGTGCTATTTCCGACCTGCACCTTTCCTTTGCTGAGACAACCTCCTCCCACCTGAATCTGGATGTCCCTGAGACTTCTGCCTGGATCCAGCTGAGATACCACACAAGAAACTGCTCCAGAGTGAGAGGAGCACATCAGAACCAGCATTCCTGGCTCTGAGGTCCAAATTTTACTGCAAACTGCGACTCAGACCCCGTATTTTCCTCTGGTTTTCTCTGTTCTCCCCAACACTCCAAGGCTCCTTAGCCCAGGAATTACAAAAATCAAACAGCAAGGCAGCAATTGTGTGACAAGTCTGTGCCAGCACTGCTCTGGAACAGATTGCACAGAGACAATACTGGCACAGAGATACTTTAGCTGTTGACTCACTCACAACCCTCAGCTTCTACCTAAGCTGCATGCTCCAAAAGAACCCCCAAACCAACATTTCAGGATAACTGGAAATGGAGGTCTGTTGTACCATTTCACAGAATTGTCCCATTATTCAACTCTTTGCTCTGGAGATGGCTGCAAAGGTCACCCCGTGGCACATAGATCCTGATAATTCGGTGTATCATTACAGAATAAACAGTAAAAAAGAAGCCAAGCACAACTGCTGAGTTTTCCATTGGGTTTTGGAATGGATTTAGTGCTCTGCTGCTCTCCAGGCTTTGGATTCCAGTGGCCAAGGAGTTGAGCCAAGCTCTAAAACATGCAGCACAAAGCAGTTAATGAGGTCTTTGCTAAAGGCTGAGGAAGAACATTTCAGCACCAGTTCTATAAAATGAACTTGGGAAGGGAGGGCAAACTTGACTGGATCTCACACATTCCAACATGAGATAACCACAAAACAAAAGAAAATCAGTTAATGCTGTGAAACTCCCCTGCAGAGGAACAAAGGTAAAGAGCCTTTAACCTGGCAAGAGTTGGATTTGGGATTGGCTTTTCCATGGCACAGCACCAAGGGCACAGTGGAGAAGGAACGTGTCCTTTGAGAGTCTGCCAGGCCCCTGTGATTCACACCTCCCAAACAATCCAGCACTTGACCCTCAGTAAGTGCCATACACAGACAACTCATTCTGGATCATGGATAAGACAAAAGAAACCCAAGCCAAGGTGGCTGCAGGAACACACAAGTGAAAATACCAGAGTGCACAGGAGAGCTGTCACAGTGCTGAGCTCTGCTGCTGCATCTTCAGCAGAATAAACGTGTGAATAAACATTTCCAGTGCAAACCCTGCTTCAGGAGTGAGGCGGGCTGAGGTTTGAGTCATCCATCACTGTGGATTTCAAGGTAAAAATAACACAGGAGAACAAATAGAATTTGTAGAGACAGAGGATGAGGGGAGCAGGGTCAGCTCAAGCCTGGCTTTGAAGCTTTGGTATTTTTGCAGCTGTTGAAGCAGCTTCTCTTTGTTTTCACTACTGTAGCTGTACAGAGGTGTGAGACTACAGGTGTAGGGGAAGGATTTCAGGAGCTCTGTCATTAATTTGGGAAGGCAGAAGGAAGTGAAGCACATCATGTTCACAGCATGTGAAACAAAGCAAAAGCTGCTGGGCCCCTCCGTTCAATTCAGATTTATTACCATATAGATTGTTCCACAGCTTCATCAGGGGTCCCACTAGCACAGCTGATGAACAGGTCATGGTGGTTAAGGATTCTCCTTGGGAAGTGATTTTGGAGCAGATAAGCTCTATGTGCCTGATAAAGCAGATGTGGGAAGACAGACATTGCCAGCACACCCAGAATGGTGTGCAGAAAGTTTACCTGTGAGGAGCAGCAGGAAGGAGGAGGTAACAACAATTACCAGTTTAGCTTTTTGGCCCGGATGATTCCTAAGCAGTAAGCTCCTTTTTAATGATTTTTTTTTATAGCAGTTATTGACTCAGATTCAAAAAGCTCATTTTAGCCTGCCACGTTCCTGTTCAATGCAAGCAGAACTGACCCTGGGACAAGGCCTCTAGGTGCAGTCAGGTGTTTTTAGGTGTCAGTCCCATCAGCCTCACGCCCTTGGAAGTGTTTTGGGAAGAAAGAAAAATACAGCAGCAGGGCTGTTGCTGGTGACAGCTTGTGTTTAGTTTTGTTTAGTTCCAGGTCAAGAATCCACAGTGTAAGCCAAGGATCAGTTTCCAGCTGGCAGATCCATGGCCTTTGGTGGCCCTAAAAGTGGAGTGCCAAAAGGCCACCATCCCTGGCTGCATAAACAGCCTTGCTAATGGCCTTAGACCTCTAAGTGAGCCAAAAGGAGAGGTTATTTTCATTTATTTTCACTTTAGGAAGACTAAACCAGAACTTCAAGTCCTGTGCTACAGTTTATCAATTATAATAATAACAGTAATAATCATCATCATCATCAAAAAATAACCTGGGTAGAAATGCCTTCAGTCTTAAGAAGATCCTGCACCAGGATAAAATGCTGACACTCAAAGGAAGCTCAGGATGGGCTGAGTTGCAGGAAAACACGGCACTGACTGTACTTCTGCTCTGTACAACACAGGAGACTTTGCTCGGGGGGAAAGCTGAATACACATGACAGACAGCATTGTGTGCTGAGTCAGTGTGCAAGTACAACAGCTGCCAATTCTCATCCTTGCAGAGCAGCCAGGATGGCTTTTCCCACCAGAGAACACCACTGACAGCAGCCTGACAGTGTTATTGCAACAGATCACTCCACCCTGAGTGACACAGACTCTCCTCCCTCCATTCAGGTGCGAAGACTGACCTGGAACAACCTCCACCCAGCTCGGGTAAGGCACAGGCTTGCCCACACATCCTGATTGCACTTAACCCAGTTCTACTGAAAACTGGCTGGAGAGCTGTGCAAATGCACTCCAGGCTCCTGAAGTGGCCAGAGACAAAACCATGCTGGAAAGAGAGAAAACCATGCTGGTGCTCTACAGTTCTTAGTGTGTGACTGTGAAAAGGTAAAAAAATAAAAAATTAGAAGCAAAGTATTTAACAAGGACACATGGTTCTGCTTTTTTAATTTCAAAGGCCAGAGCAAAGAAACTATCAGTGACCTAGTCAAAAAAACCCACCATCAAACCCTGAAAAGGCCTCCTCACTTCAGTCTTACCTGGAAAACACTCTTGCAGCTTTTGAGCTTCCAGAGGGACCTTCCCTAATATATTAACCTTTCCTAATA
Source organism: Sylvia atricapilla (assembly GCF_009819655.1). Lineage (NCBI taxonomy): Eukaryota > Metazoa > Chordata > Aves > Passeriformes > Sylviidae > Sylvia > Sylvia atricapilla. Next base: position 17,881,131 of record NC_089152.1, read on the forward strand.
GAGGGCAGGGAGACTTTAAAATTTGCCACAACCATTCTCAAACCACCAAAAACGAGTCTCCAGCACTCAAGAGCTTTTCTGTAACACATCAAGTGTTAGCAGAGTATTTAGTGTACAGCAAACACAGGGAATGGTTTGGAGGTTCCCTGGCAGGAAAACAGAGCTGTCCCCCACACAGAAATCCTGATTATCTTCACTTCTTGTTTCTAAAAACTAAGCACAGGCTGCTGGGGCTCAGTTAAACACACCTTTGATCACAGATCTCCAGAATCACCCGTGCAGCTCGGAGTAGGTTCAGTCTGTCACATTTTGGGACCGTGGCTCCCTCTGGGGCTGGGCACACGGAGAGGTGATTGCACCAGGCAATAATTCCATCCTCACCCCAAGCAAGGTTTGCAATGTGCTGGGAGGACATAACCCACAAGGCTTTTATTTTGAATTTACCAGAGATGAGGCAGGGCTGGGCACTGCTGTGCTCTCCCTGGGATCCAGGGGCAGGAAATTCTCCTGCTGCTGCACTTTCCAGCACTACCAGAAAAGATCCATTCTGAGCTATGAACTTTGCCAGCCAGGGATTTTGGTCTTTGTGTCCCTCCCCCTTAAGACAAAGCCGATTTTCACATTAAATATTAAAATATCTGCACCTGACCTGCACATGAAGCGCTCGAGTCACTGACAAGTGACCGGAATGTAGCCGACAGTTTACACCTGGAATTATTCTTTGGCTCTTTTTCAGTAATACCCAGACAACACACCACACCCTGGTTCTGTTCCTATACCACCACTGCTTCAAATCCCAATCCACGGATCTCGGACACCGCGTGCAGCGTTGGAGAAGAAGGAAGGTCCTGGTTTTCTACTGAGGATACACTTCAGAATAGAACAATCCCTCAGCTGAAATGGCATCCCCGAGTCCCACGGTCCGGACGGGATCCTTGCACACCAGCACAGGGGTGAAGTGGAAGGAGATGCCTTCCCTGTGCCACTGCACCACGGGCTCGTCTGGATTGAGGGAGATTTTGGACGGCGCCTCTGTGTGGGAGGTGACGAACTCCAGAGGAGCTTTGAGGAAGACCTTGCTGGCGTCGATGGTGTCGGTGGCGCAGGCCTGCGTGCCGGCAGCCCTGGCCCCGGCCGCCACCGCCGCCGCCTGGTTGCCCCAGTGCCCGTCCACCGTCACCAGGATGTGGTAGGCCAGCGTGTGGAAGTGGATCCGTGTCAGGTCCGAGGCCCTCTCTGCCGTCCTGCCGTGCTCCTTCAGGATCCAGAAGAGGATGTCGCTGACCACCCCCACGTCGGGAATGCCGCTCCAGGAGGCCAGGGAGGCGTGGGGACCGGAGGCGGCCTGGGTGAGGAACAGCAGCTCCTGCTCGTTCAGCCCGATGGAGTTCACCAGGGGAAAGACCTGCTAACAGAAACAGGGAACAGCGGGTTTGCCTTCAGCAGCCGACTCACACCTGGGATTCCTCCCTGGGCTGTGGTTTTGCAGTATCCTGTTGCTGCCTCGGCAGAAGCAACACCCAGTTTCCCAGTCGCTGCACTTGCACAAGTTGGCAAGAATTACTTAGCCAAGAAAACATTCCATTTGGTGCAATTAATTTTCCATACACACACTTTGACAGTAAAGAGTAACACCACATCAGCTCCACGTAAAACATAACACTGAGATCAGAGCTGTGTCAAGCTAAACAAGGCACCACCAGGAAAGAAATTCTGCAAAGAAATCAAGGGATTTTTTAAAATTGCAAACTCAGCTCAAATTCAATCCTTAATTTATCTTCCAATGTATAGTCCAAATGTGGAGTTTTGATTTCTATATTCATGCACTAGTGTGTGCACTGTGATACTCAACCTGATCTAAAGAGCACGTCCTTTCATTTTCCTTACCTGATGCATAATGTTGCTCATAAAATCCTGATCAGTCATACTGGCCAGCTCCAGGTGTATGGGAATGTCTGTTGGGATATCAGAGATGGAGGCCACAGCCTACAGGAAAAAGGAAAAAACAACCCTAGAACACGTATTTATTAAGGAACAGAAGAAGAAAAAGGGTTTTGACTCGAGATACACATTCTTTAATCTTCCTGTCTGTGGATATAAACAATTCCGATGGGATGTCTGACCTGTGTATGCACTGCTAAGGAGAGGAAATAAAACAACTTCTAGTTTGCAGAATTCCAGGGCAGGAAAACTGTATCTAACCATAATCTGCTCCCAGCTCAGCACCTTTTAAATGGATTAATTCCAAAAACCTCACAAATCTGAGGCAGCTGCAGAAGAGCTGATCTTAGAACATGAAAGAGGCCAATGCCTTGTATCAGGACAAGCCCTCAGCTGTAAAACAGATGGTGCAAGACAGATGCTCTTTAAGGAATGCAGGTGTTGATTATAACCTGGATGACCTCAGTATCCAGCACAGAGAAAGTCTGGTTTAGCTGCTAGATAAGCCCAGTGACCAAGTCAACACCCTCCAACCAGGCAACCAGCCTTCTTTTCCCTGGACAAGCCACTGAATCTCAGAAAAAACAGTGTTATAGCATTAGACTTCAGCTATTCCTGCAGCTCCCACTCTCCTTTTGGCATTCAATACTGAGATCTGAGGGAGCTCTGAAGGCACAGCCTTCCTACACCTTCAGACCTGGGCAAACAAGGCCTTGCCATGAAACGCTTGGAGGGGAAAGGAAATGCAGGGATTCAGTATCCCACCTCCATGAGTCGTCTCTGTCGCATCTCCTTGCTCTGTCCTTCCATCATGTGAAGTCCTGAAAGCACCACCAGGTCTGGCTGGAATTCATCCAGGCTGGACACAAACACTTCCAGCATGTTCAGGGCGCCGTTGGACAGGTCGTGGGAGAAGATGAAGCGGTTGGCAGCGGGTGCCCTCACTCGGCCCCACTGCTCACCTGGGGTGGAGCAAACAGGACCAAGTGTGTGTCAACTGGGTTATTCCTGGCCAAGATCACAAACTCAGTGGGCTCCATCAGCAGCAAGAAAAGCCGTGGAACTGTTTTTAGCCTTTACGTGAAGGTTACCCCGAGTTTCATCAGCACGTGGTTTAAATCTGTGTTTTCAGGGAGCATTTTAGTGTTTATGGAGCTTCAGAATGGCAGCCCTCAGGCTGTGCACCAATCTTAGTGATGTTCAGGGGTTCCACTGAACACCTGCTCCATTGTACCTGCTTGATATTCCAAGATAAGATGGAATTCATCTCTTTCCTGCATGGACTCGGGCGGCACAACCACATTGTCATCGAGCAGTTCATGGAGTTTGGGACCAACTGGGCCACAAAGGAGGATCTAGAAAACAAGGAAAAACAAGCAAAGTTTCCCTTGCCATGTCCCTTGCCAAAATTTAAGCATCACCTACACAACTGATTTTAAAAAGTTAGTAATTCAATTTTTAAAAATCAGCTTGGAAGCCCAACCATATGTTCCACCAGCAGAACCTAAGAAATAACTGCCAGATCCCCAAAACCTACATGAAGTAACATGAGACAGGCAAATTATAGAACACAAGCAAATGGCATGAAATGTTTGGAACACGTGTGTACCTTCAGGTCTGGATTTGTGGCGAGCTTCTGCCCGATGAGAGCAGCATTTCCTCCCACGTAAAGCTGCAAAACAAACAGAGCTGGGTGTGGGCATCCCTTTGCTTTGGGACCTTCAAACACATTCAGCCCTCAGCACAAGCTGGAGATTTTGCTGAACTGCTGAACAGCACAGGCTGGAGATTTTGCTGAACAGGGTTCAGCAGTCCCCAACTTACTAAAGGTTATTGGGGCTGAAGGCAAAACGATTTTACAATTCTCTGTGAGATCTCAACAAGTTGAGCATTCTTTATTTTTAATCTAAATATACACCTTCAGGTAACGGCCCTGTAAAAATCAATTAATTCCCAACACTGACAGCACTGTAAAAACCAACTAATTCAGCACATAAACAGCCCTTACTCCTGTGCAACCTCTCTGTGGCTAAAGCTCTGTGAGTTTTTAACAAGGCTGACAAGGAATCATTTAAAAACTGCAGCAATTCTTCCTCCAGTTTGAGGTCGAGATGAAACCTGCTGCCTGTGCCCATGTGAAGTGAAAGGAACTGTGGAAGTTTTGCAGTAATAAAGGTCAAAATTTCAAGTTAAACTCTGATTTGAGCTTGCAAAGCAGTGAGTATGGGTTTTCCTGAGGGTCACAGGTGCTCAGAAGGGGCCACAGAGAAGATCCAAGGGCTGCTCTGGAGCCAGGCTGGGAGAGCTGGGGGTGTTCACCAGGATAAGAGAAGGCTCCAGGAGACCTCGGAGCCCCTGCCAGGGCCTAAAGGGGCTCCAGCAGAGCTGGAGAGAGGCTTGAGAGAAGGGCCTGGAGTGACAGGACAGGGATAGTGGCTTCCCTCTGCCAGAGGCAGGGTTAGATAGGATAGTGGAGAGAAATCCTTCCCTGTGAAGGTGATGAGGCTCTGGCACAGATTGCCCAGGGACAGCTGTGGCTGCCCCTGCATCCCTGGAAGTGTCCAGGTTGGACACTGGGACTTGAAGCACCCTGGGACAGTGGAAGGTGTCCCTGCCCACGGCAGGGGGTGGCACTGGATGGGCTTTGAGGTCCCTTCCAACCCAAACCATTCCTGGCTTCTCTCACAGCAAACAGGCCCCACAGCTAACAATCAGGTGATTCCTCACTCCCAGCCTCACTCCAAGGTGTGGGAGGCTCTTTTACAGCCTCAGCCCCATTTGGCTCCCACGAGGCATCTTCCACATTTCAGTTTGGGACTGTCAGCAGGGGAGAGGCCGCTTCAATCCCTCCCGTTCTGCAGAGGGGGCAGAATCCCTGGGAAAACCATTACCACAAGCTACACCACCAGCGTCTTCCTCAGTGATTTGCCCTCCCGAGGGAGGATGACAGTGAGCAGGCACCAGGCAGTGAGGGAGGGGCTGGCCAAGGCTGGGGTGCAGACCCACCTGTGCCGCGGGGTGCTCCGAGGCCGTGCGCGCGATGTCCCGGAACGCCTCGGCATCGCTGAAGAAGCGCTCGGCCGCCGCCCCTCTCTCCATGAAATGGGCAAAAGCCTCCCTCAGCTCCTGCCTGGAGCTCAGGACTGCGTGGTTCTTCCCATCGCTGGGCTCCAGGCCCAGAGCCTCCAGCAGCTTCACCCCAGACAGAACCACGTCCACGCAGGCGTTGACGCTGCGAGAGAGAAAGAAAAGGCGTCCTGGGAAAACCAGACAGACCTCAGGGCTCCGGGGAGTGCAGTGAGGTCACATCCCTGACTGTGCAGGGGGAGGACAACCAACCAAAGGGGAAAAAGGCGCAGGAATTTCCTGACATTCTCTCCTAAAGCTTTCTCCCCCTTGACTGGCCTTTATTGTGCTCAGAGAGGGATTTCTAACTTTCTCTCTAAGTTTTAAACAAGGAAAGCTGCATGATCCAAAGGTAGTTGAGTATGTTCCAATACAGGTTCTACTTCTTTTCCTGCCTTGGGCTCACTTGAAAAGAACAGGCATTGTAACAGTGCCATTTTAAATTTTAAGAAGCCTTTATAAATATAAGTATTTTGGGTATAAAATGTATTTTACCTATTAAATAATACATATTAAAATTTAAGTAATATGTATGATTGCATAATACATATTAAATATATGTGTTTGGGGTTTAAAATGTTTAAAATTCAAAACTGTTAAAAACAAAACTGAAAGTGTTTAAGTCAGCTAGATCAGCCTCTGGAGTTTCAGCTATTCCTAATAATACCCAAACCCACACACAGCTCCCCACACAGGCTGGCTCTGTTTACAAAAAGTCAAGAGAGCAATTTGTCAGTTGAAATATTTGAAATGGCAATTTCCAAAGGCCCATCCCAAACTCACAGAAACAGCATGCAGTGGAAACAGGAGAAAAAATCCTGCAATAGTAAGGGAGGGATAAGAACCATTTCAGCAGATCCAGGCTTTTTGGAAGTCTAACTTCCAGTCCCCATGTCTCATTGATTTAATCACAGACTGGAGGACAGGAGACTTTCTGGCTGAACCAGAACCCCGGGAAGACAACTTAGAAACACTTGCCCTTATCTCACTCTGTGGTTTCGGAGCAGTAACAATATATAGCAAATACTTCCTGAGATGACACCAGCAGTTGCACAGAGATACAATTTAAACACCTTCTGTAGCTCCTGTGACCTGCCATTTCTGTTCCTCTGCCCCACATTTCCCTGACAGGAACCCAAACCCTCCATCAGACTCATGCAAGGATCCCTGACTTTCTCCATGTCTCCCTCCCCCATGACACTCCAAGGGCCAGTTCCTGCCCCTGTCAGTGTGGAGTGCTCAGCACTCAGCATTCCCTTGGCAGAGACCTCTCAGAGTCAGATTTGGGCTGCAACAAAAAAAACCAAAAAAGCTGCATCACACAAAATAAAGGACATGAAAAACCCTGAGGCTTTCCACTCCACGAGGTAACCAGCCCAGAAATCCTCTGGATGTGCACCACCTCCTACGCCAAGGACAGAGAAATTCCCTAGCATCGCAGAGAAAAGAAATCAGAACTTCAAGCAGCATTTTAGCACCAATTTTATGTTTTAATGAATCATCACAGATCCAAGGGGATGAAACTAAATCATATTCCTCTGCTAACACAGAGCTACACAGCCATGGAAGTGGGTAACTCCTTCCAACATCCAAACACGGAATCCTCCAGTCAAAGTCAAGTTGCCTGCCACGTCCATATACTTAAAAGAAGTGAGTCAAGTGCTAAATATAACATCTGGATTAATGGTCAGACTTAAACTCAGCATTTAGCATCAATGTGACATTCCTGAACTTTCTCCTTGTTCTCTTCCCACTTTAAAAAGAGAAAGGGTGTTGAATTTCCTTGAGCTCAACATCCATTGCCTTCCCTGTCCCTTCCCTCCTTATCTCTCTCCAGCTCTGCCTGGACTGTGTTACCTCTTCCCAAAGGCAAAGGCTTCACTCCTGTCTCCACTTTTATAAACTCATCTCTGGTCCCTATTTATTGCCAGCCTGTGCTGGATGGACCAGCAGCTCCACCTGACCCTAACCCCAACCCTCAGACTGTACATAAATTTGTTTTACAGACAATCAAGCTGGGAATAATGTCTCTGGAGAAGGGCAGGCACAGGGCCAGAGCCCGGCTTAAATCCCCCCCACAGGAGTGTTCTGGATCATTGATCCCCTCGGCTGATGTCCAACTCCGACTGAGCAGCACTGTGGGAGGTGCTGCACTCACATCCAGCCCTTTTCCATGGAATCATGGAATCGTTTGCATTGGAAGGGACCTTCAAGGTCATCTGTCTCCATCCCTTGCCATGGGCAGGGACACCTTCCACCGTCCCAGGCTGCTCCAGGCCCTGTCCAGCCTGGCCTTGGGCACTGCCAGGGATCCAGGGGCAGCTGCTCTGGGCACCCTGTGCCAGGGCCTCACAAGGAAGAATTCCTTCCCAATATCTCACCCAACCCTGCCCTCTAGCAGAGGAAAGCCACTGTCCCTTGTCCTGTCACTCCAAGCCCCTCTCCAGCTCTCCTGGAGCCCCTTCAGGCCCTGCCAGGGGCTCTGAGGTGTCCCTGGAGCCTTCTCCTCTCCAGGTGACTCCCCCAGCTCTCCCAGCCTGGCTCCAGAGCAGAGGGGCTCCACCCTCGGAGCATCTCCCCGGCCTCTGGATTCGCTCCAGCAGCTCCACGTCCTGCTGCTGTTGGGGACGGCCGAGCTGGAGGCAGCTCTGCAGGTGCGGTCTCACCTGGGCGGCGCAGACACATCCCGTGTACGTGGCTGTGCGCGCCGGGCCCGCAGCACACCCGCACCCGCACGTTCCGTACCGCACACACGGACACCGGGATGCACACACGGACACCGGGATGCACACACGGACACCGGGATGCACACACGGACACCGGGATGCACGGATCCCGGCGCGGGCGCGCTCCCTGCCCCGCCGCCAGGGGCGCTCCCCGCGCGCTCCCGCACCTACCCGACGGCGACGCGCGCCCAGCCGCGCGCGGGGCGGACAATGGCCGCCTGCCAGGCCGCCACCGTGCGCGCCTCCAGCGAGCGGGCGCGGCGCAGCGTCCCCAGCAGCGAGGCCGAGAGCTGCCGCAGGGCCGCGGGGGGCAGCTCGGGGCCCAGCACGCACAGGTAGCCCAGCGCCAGGGCCAGCAGGCCCACGCACACCGACCGCTGCCACATCGCGCCGGGCGCGCTCCGCCGCTCCTCCTCCCCCACGGCCGCGGCTGAGGCGGGGCGCCGCCGGCGGGGGCCTCCTTACGCCGCCTCCGTAGCGCCCCGCCCCCGCCGGCCGCCGGATGGCGTAAACCTCTTCGTGAATCGTGGCGTGCCGCTCTTCTTGCGCAGCCTGCGTGCGGCCGGGCCGTGCGGTCGCGCTAACTGCGTAAATCGGTATGGGAATAGCGCTCCCCCTGCGCAACCTGCGTGCGGCCCGGCCGTGCGGTCGCGCCAACTGCGTAAATCGGTATGGGAATAGCGCTCCCCCTGCGCAGTCTGCGTGCGGCCCGGCAACGCCGCTGCGCCACCTGCGTAACTCGGCACGGGAATAGCGTAGGCGGCGGCGGGCGGCGCGCCGTGAGGGGAGATGGCGGGACGGAGGCTCCCTCACTCACGGCCCCGCCGGGCCGAGGCAGCCGCGCCCTCAGGGCGAGCAGCCCACGGTGAGCACTGCCCTGGGGCCGGGCTCTTCAGTAGCGCTGAGCTGATGTCTGGCTGGGCATGGTGCCTGTACCCTCCTATGTAAGTGGTAGTGCTGCTCCAACCCCTCCCCGGGGTTCCTCCTCACGGGGCCGTTATTTCTTTGTTCCCCGGTACGTTTGTGGACCCGTGTTGCTCCTCTGCCCTGCCTCGCACCAAAGTTTCTCTGAAGGCATCCATTCACATCCATCAATCTAGTCACTGTGCAAAGCTAATAACCAACTTTAGTATATTTTTTTTCCTGCCTCCACCAGGGTGAGGCGGCCCCATCAGACCTGCCCACAGCCCTGGGAACGGCCTTTGCTGCCTGGCGCATCCATCGCAGACACAGTGGTGGGCAGGAGTGGAGTTTCCCGTGCTTTATGAAAGGGAGTTTTGCTGGGCTTCTTTAGAAACCGCAGGAACGTTCGCTCACAGACTTCTGACAAAATTTGCAAGAGTTTGACAACTGTGTGCCACAGCGCGTTGGCTGAGGCAGCCGATAATTTCCTTATTCAATTCTGTGTTGTGAGTGATTGTCATCTCCTCAGACTCTGACAAAGCAAGCAGGAAAGGAGATAGATTAGTGGAAGGCTTTCCCCCTGATTTCTCTTTCTTTTTAGGATGGTATTTAGTCAGCAGCCATCATCACGGATTCATTTCTGGCCCTCAGGGCTCATTGGCTGCCCATCAGGTTCCCTTTCTTCCTAGGCATTGCCATTAGGACTTCCTCATTTATTTATGTATTCTCCTTCTCTGAAATTGTTCCCCAGAGCTTTGAGAGTGGAAAGATGGGCAGGCCAGGTGGATGATGGAGGCTGGAATTGCTGGTGAAGGAGAGAGAAAAACCCCTCCTCACCCGACAGCTGATGGGGACCAGAGGCACTGACTGGGTTTGTGAGCCTAAAGCAATAAAAATGTAATGGTCTTTAAGTAATAATGTAATGATCTTTAAGAACAGAATCATGAAGACAAACTAGAGGCCTTTCTGCCATCCCTATTCAACAGATCCTTCAAACAGTTCTTTATCCTTAAATGCCTTTATGCCATAGCAGCCCTTCACAGAGTGCTCATCTTCTCCTCTCAGACCCTGTTCAGCCCACCAGAGTTGCTCAATTCATGTGTTTGCTTTTAATATGTTTGTATGCCCCTTTTCCTTTGCTCAGGTGGTCTTTGGGTTTTGCCAGTAGCTTTTTCATTTGAACAGATTTAATCATTTCCCCTTCAGTGCGTTTCTGGCTGCTGTTTAATCTGTCTGTGTTTATGAAGTCTTGCTGGTTTCACACTCCCTTGGGGAGAAGAGGCCTTGGGAGGCTCTCTCGGTTACAAACAGCCCTCCAAGCCCAGGCAGGCAGGGAGAGCTGAGTACATACTGCCCAAAACCCCTCCTGCAACGAGGCCTTCACCTGTGGGAGCAGGGGTATTTATAGCCTTGTCACAGAACATCATAATTAGAGGTGCCCATGGGGCAGCCTCAGCCCAGAGCATTGTCACTGCTCGGGGACCCCATTATTAGTCCCATGTCAGGGGGTGGCTGTGAGCAGCAATCTGACACAGCAATACTTTGGGGAGTCAAGGCACAATTCTTCTTTGGGGTGATCAGTTTGTCACCTGATGCTGATGCAGTTGTTGCCCAAAAGACTAAAGCTGTTTGTTTTGTTTTGTTTTTACTACAGATGCAGTTTCCACATCAATGCAACAGAAGCTGCTGAGGAGGAGCCACCTCAGTTTGATCTCTGGTGCTCAGCCTCCGTGGACAGTTCTGGCAGTGCACTCGAACAAGGCTGCAAAGATAATGGCAAGATTCATTTTACAATCTGCCAACAAAAATAAGAGGTTTGTAAAAAGACAAGTTCCCTCAGAGAACCTGTTCAGTTAAAGAGCTAAACACACATTTCTTGGTCAACATTTATTTTTTTTAAGCCAATGGAGATCTAGATTTGTCTCAAACAACAACATCAGAGGTGAAGCTGTCAGCTGAGAACTGAAGTCCAGCTCCTTATTGCCTGCCCTTGAGCCACCCCATGAATTCCAGTTAGAGGTAACAGAGAGGGACATAGGGCTGTTGGATTCACATGACCTAACTCAGGCTGAACAAAAAGTATTGATTAAATATCTGCTTAATTATGGAAATAGCTAGCTGATTGCCTCTGGGTCACTGCTGTGTGTCATTTCAGAGTTGAAACTGATCTCAGTGAATTTTCACTGGCATGCTTTTATTAAAGGCATGGAAACAGAAGGGTAAAGTTAAAGAGATTTTTTTTAGAATGGAAAGAGTTAAAATTTAATGTCAACAGTTTTCCTTCGTTTCTTTTCCCTGGTGTTATGAAGTCCTTGTACAAGAAATCTTTTTCTTGACAATATTTTGGTATAAGCCACTTGTGACTTGAGGGGGTGGTAGAAGGACAGTAGTTTTAATCAGTGTTCAGTTATTGGAAATGGAACTTGTTCCCTTTAGGAAAAAATAGAAAGAGAAAAGGTAGGGGGGAAAAGAAGAGAAAAGGTGGGGGAAAAAAGAGAGAATGTGGACTAAACCCCCTTTTTCTGCAGGAGACAAAGGATGTAATTCTTGCTTGTTTGAAGATTAGCTATGGAGAGTTGCAGAGTGGCACCTGTTCTCAGCCCACTCAGAGCTGACAGACGTGTCTGTGTGAGCTTTTCACCTCACTGAATTTGCTCTTCAGATCATGGGCTCTGTTTGGAGAAATGAGGGTTTGCCAGACCCTCATTAGGCAGGAGGCAAGAGGGAAGGGAATGAGGATGGGCACAGGGAGGAAACAACAGGGAAAGGTGAAAGCCAAAGCTTCTAGTTCCCAAAGGAGATCTGGGAACCTGTTTTTCTTACTTTGAACTCACAAGCTTGAAGGAGTTGTCTTTACTCCTTATTAAGTCGAGTTTACATATTCAAATGAGCTCATTCCCTTTGTCCTGCTTTGGCCAGTTAAACTCTAGGCCAGTGCAGAGTGCAGGGAGGGGAGGAGCCTCCCCAAAGTATGAATTCCTTTATTGTTGTGAGGCTCAGTCACGTGTGCCTGGGCTGGAATCTCTGGCTGGAGCCAGTGAACACTGGGCAGGACCCAGGGCACCATCTGCATGGCAGGTCCTTGCAGCCCCTGTCCTGCCCAACACTCCCAGTGTATTGTCCCTTATCTCTGCTTCCCCAGGCCCCCTGGAGTCAGTGACCCAGGTTCTGTGTGTCCAGCTCACTCATCTGTGTGCCATCAGACTGCCTTTGCTCACAGGCCTCATTCAGTCCCAGCTGGGCACTCTTTCCAGAACCACACATCCCTCCACGTACAGGGAATCAGTCCTACCTGGGGCATTCCATGGGAGACAACAGCAGAACACGTGGGGTGAGTGGTTGCTGCTGGTATGGCTTCACTGGGGGAGGAGAAGAAAAAAAATTGAAGGTAGGCTTTTTGGATGGGTCCTAATAAAGGCCTGGAAAATTCACAAAGTTTCTGCTGAGCCATGCAGATGAGCAGAGGAGCTCTAATTAAAATACACTCTGTGTTGTTCTCAGAGACTGGGCAACATTCCCCATCTGAGCTCTGCCAGCAGATCTCAGTCCTGGACTTCAGCACCCACTGCTGCTCTGCTCTGTGAGACACCCACTCAGCTTGGCCAGCACAGCTCAATCTCAATCTGAAACATCTTGAGTTGTTCCAATTCTAGGCCCTTTTCGAGCAGAAAATGCCATTTCTCCACTAAATTGTGCCAAATTGCTTCGTTTTGGCTGCAGTGCTCATTCTCACTTGTCACCTAATGGGGTACCTGGGGACTTCCATCAACACTGTCAGCAACAGAGGAAGGCTCATGTGCATGTCCAGCCCCCTGCCAGGCCCCTGATTATATAGTGATGTGTTAATAACAAACACTCTTTCATGTCTTGGCACTCGCAAACCTCTCCTCAGTAGTGCAGCGCTTCAGAAGTAGAATCGCATGGGAAATATGCAAGTCCCAGTTTTAAATAATTAGTATCAGCTTCTCTGGCAACTCTGTTGCCAGAATGAGAGTTGGGAAGAGTCTGAAGCTGCCAGATGCCACTTATGTGGATGTTCTGCAGAATCTGAACCACGCTGGAGAGGTTTGCTGTTGCAGAAGTATTTCTGCACAGAGAATCTTTTTCCCTCCCTCCCGGGTTATGGATCTGCCTCCTTTGGAGACCTTGCTACCTCCCGGTTTTTGAGAGCTCAGCAGTGGGAGGCAGAACTGTTTCCATCTTGCTTGAGAGACACCAGGGCTGGAGCTGGCATCATCCACATCCAAATTTATGCATTTCTTTCAGCTGGAGCCAAAAAGCTGGAATTTGCAGCGCTGATTGCTCACACCCTGTGGTGACCAGCCTGGCTTCCAGAAAATCCACAGGAACTGGAGCAGGCGTGAGCCACCACCTGTGCTGGTGAACACCCCGAGCAATCAGAGGTGGTGGCAGTGTCTGCTGAGCTGATTGTTTCTGGAGCAAATGGTTCAGATCAATGAAGATGGAACAATTGAAAATTGTGGGAAGAAGACAGGTTAGGAAATTATCCCCAGGAAGTGAGAAACTTTGGTAGGAGGGTGTTTGGAGGTTGGTTGTGGAGTGAGAGGCAGTTATGACTCGTGGACAGCAGCTATGCAGCCAATGGGTTCTCTTCCTCTGTTAAATTTTGGTTTAGTCTGGTTGAGATTAAAGGTATAAAAGGGGTGTGATTTCTACGGTAAAGTGATCTCCTTTGCATGCATGAAGGGGTCTGTGTCTTTGTTCCCATTGCTACAGCCCTGTAAACATGAGAGTGACTAGATGTGTTAGAGGTGTGTTGTTCAGAAGAAAGGATGGGTGCATGTGAGCACAGCAATGCTTGAAGTGTTTTCATGTATTCTCAGCTTGGCAAGGTAGAAGATGGATGACAGATGCTCAGTCTTATCTCTGGGAAGGAACTCTGAAATCCAAACTCAAATTATTCTGCAGTCCTCTACATCCATCCAATTTGCATACCCATTGGTGAATGCTCTGTGGGTTGTATCTCATTGTAAAACTTTGAATTCCGTATTATGGCTGTTATAATTTATATTCATATCATTTCAGCACTAACAGCAGTGCCAGCGTTGTTGGGAGTGGATGTGCCTTGAAATGTTTGGTGCCTACTGAACCTGACCTAATTCCTGTGATACAAAGGCCATTGCTAAAGCCTCATCATGTACTTCAAACTAACAGACTGGTGTAGTACAACCCCACCAGCAAAATTACATGCCAAAAGGGCAACCTTTATTTCTGTTACTGTTGTAGAAAACTCCCAAAAGCTGGATCCTTGAGAAGCCTTTGATTTGCAGCCTTTAAAGCTGTAGTTGAAGCCCTTGCTGTGGCAGAGGACTGTGGAAGAAGGTTTTAGGCAGGCCTGGAGAGGTGAGAATAGTGAAGCCAAGTGTTTGCTGTGCTGCAGGGTCTGTCAGCTTCCAGAGCTGTGTGTGGGGGCTTCTGAGGACACTTTGCCAGGAACAAGACCACCTCAGGTCAGATTTATGTGAGCAGGGGAGAGGGAAAAGGGAGGGCTGAGAGCCCCACTGTTTCACCAGCAAAAATACACTGGGGCTATCAGCATGACCATAACCTGTTTCTGTTCCTGCCTTGGTGTGTGTCCCATGCATGTCTGGAATAGCCAGTCTGGGTCATGGGCACAGGGGTGTGTGTCCATGGGGAGTGGTTCTCTCCCGCTGGCTCAGCTGCCATTTTGCCACTCCAGTCACCCACAGACATGTGGGAGAGTTGCTCAGGGTGGGGACAGCGGGAGGTGACATCAGCTGCTCACCCTTGGGGATCCTGCCTTATAGATCATGTCACTTCCCATAGAGCAGTGCCAGGGCCACCTCTGCTCCACCCTCCTAATCCCTGTCTCTTCCTTAGCACCTTCCAGGCTGTGCTGCAGCTCCAGGAACTGCAGAACGTGCAGTCAGGTGCACAGTCCTGCTCTCTTGGAGGTGGCTGATAAGGATAGGATGTGCCTTATGCAGTAGTGTAAGCTGGGTGTCTTTAACATGCCAGCTGAAGCCCTGAATCAGACTTTGCAGTGAACGTGTGTATTGGTCTTCTGAGAGGCAGTTGTTTGAGAATGTCACCTCTGAGACTGCCAAATCTACTTGTGTATTTCATAGTTCATACTGTAAACTGCTCACACACCCCCCTGGGTTGTGTGTTAACAGACACAGCTCATAAATAGCGGTGCCTGGCAAAGCTGTCGGCTCTAGATCTGTCCACAGAGGTTTGGGCCACAGAATTTGCTGTGACAAAGATGTCCCTGGGATTTTCCTTCTGTGTGAATACAGGAAGCATAGGACATGGAGTGCTTAGTGTTTAATGAGACCAAAGGTAGTGATTGTGGCTACACGTGGAACCAGATTTGTTTAGGTTGGTAAAAGAAGTCTCTAACCTCTTCCATAAAGAGACAACAATCAGAGAAACAGAAACACGGTTGAGAAAAGTGATGCACAGTCAGAACACCCAAAAAAATGTTTTATAAAACAAGGAGGGGATGGAGGAGCACAGGGGTGCTAAAACTGGTTGTGTGGGGAAGGGCTTGAAAAGGTTTCAGAGAAAGTATCTTATGATCTTGAAATAAAGCTGTAAGACACTGGAAAACCACAGAAATCCAGAACACAATAGGTCCTTTTATAAGTATTTGAAGTCTGTTTTTTCTTATGTGCGTGTATAGATATTGCCGAGGCTTTGTGAGCACGAAATTCCTTTTTTCCTTTGTAGTTCTGTGGCACTTATAAGTCTTGTGAGGATGTCTTGCCTCTAGGCTGGGCATCACACATGCCAAGGAGAAGTACTAACCAAAAGAGATCAAAGGGAAACCCAGGTAGATTCCCAGGGAAATTGCTGGGTGATCAACTAGCTCAGGCTCCAGAGACTGCCTTTTGCAAGTCTGCATGTGCTTTACTGTGTCTCCATTCTGTGAGCTCAGCCTGTGCTTTGTTAGTGCTGCAGGACTGAGTGCTCCCCTGCAGCCTCCTCAGGCTATTGGGGGTTGATCCCCCTGCCTCAGAGCACACACATCACGTTGGGCACTGATGGAAGACAAGGGGCTAAAGAGAAAAGGCACTGAAAGCCTCTCCAAGGTGGACATACTGAGAAAGACTCTTCCTCCTTCATCTTCACAAAAGTACAGAAGAAAACAAACTGATGCTTCTCTACTTCTGCTGCTCTCTGGATTTCAGAGACGACTGTTGTGACATTTCCCTGCTCAGAAGTGGCCAAGACAGAATGTCACTTTATTCCTTTCCTTTTTCCTCTAGCTGAAACTTGCTGCAGAAGACCTCAGCAGCAAGTCACTACTCCATCTGCTGTCTGGAGGAAGCCATTAATCTCCAAAGGGAACAACAGACTTTTCAGTGACTCTCCTGAGGAATCAGCTGCTGACAGAACATTCTCCTTTGCCAAACTCAGGCTTGCAAGGACAGTTTTGGTTGCTTGTTAACCTCAAAAACTATATAGTATAAAAATAACCAGGAAAGGACAATCTGTTGATCTGGACCAGCTTCTGCACAAGGAAGAGTTGACTGAAAAGGAACCCTTTAGCTCCAGAGCACTGCTGTAGAGGACTGTGAAGTCCTCCTTATCTAGAGGGTGAGCAGGGAGAAATGGCTTTCTCTTTCCCAGGTATCTGACTGTTCCAGAGGTGGGACAGTGGCCTGTGGGAGTCTGCACATGCTATGACTCTCTTGTGGCCCACTCTGGAGGGGAGAGGTGTCACTGAGCTTGGTTTTCACTTCAAGTGGAACCAAGGTGCCAAATATGGAGGTGTGTGAGGAAGCCTTTCCCAAACAAAGCTCCCTTACAGGAAAAGAGCTGATAATCTTTGGAGTCTGCTACAGATTTAGCACCTAGCTGGCAGTTGAAGGTGAGAAAGACAGGACACGGGGCTGGGAACGGGCACAGCTATGCCCTGAGAACCTGATGAGCAGGCTTTGAGATTATCCAAGGAAGTGTGCTACCTGATGAGAACCAGGAGCCCGTGGACAGCTGGATTTTCAGCCTGTTCCTGTCTCTGTCGAGACACAGGTGCTGAGATGTTTCTCACTGCTGGGCTCTTGAGCTTCCAGCTGGGCACCTGTCCAGCTATCCATCACTCCTTGGATCTGGTCCATGGGAAACCAAATGTGATCTGAGGTTTGCCACTGCCGTGGAGATATCAAACAGACACCTGGCATTTCGTACAAACTGAGGGAAAGCTGGGCTGAGAATAGAACTGGGCAGTGCCTTGAGTGCTTGGAGTCTATGCTGGGGCTTCTGCCTGGGGTCACAGTCCTGTGCATCAGCTCAAGGGAGAACCAGCTGTTTGGGTGTAGCTGTAGAAAAATTGATGTGGGGCAGCTCAGGTCCTCAGGTGAGCTGGATGCCAGTGCAGGGATTTCTTGTTTTTTCCCCAGGATTTGATGACATGAGGAACAATGGAGCGAGCGCTTCCGCACTTTGTGGTACGACTGACAGATAGTGCAGAGGAGGTGAGACTGGCTTTGTTTTCAGCTGTGAAACCCAGGAAGGGGTATGTTATTTGTGAATTAATTAATCTGGAGAAAAGACAGTTTAACTATTCGACAAAAGATTCATTTCCACCCACTTCCCAGCTGGCAGCTTAGCCATGGACTGTCAGATTTCCATCAGCCTCCAACGTTCTGACTGAAATAGCAATTTTTGTTTGGCAGGCCGGAGAGTAACAGTTGTGAGCCCTGTGCTGCTCGTGGGTAACAGGTAAGGGAGGTAGGACAAGGTTCTGCCCTGCTCCAGGCAGGGCTGCTTGGTGCTGCATTCAGCAGATGCCATGAGCAGGAGCTGAATTTGAACCCCTCTGAGCAGGGATTTAGGTTCATTTCCTAGGTTAGCAGGTTTCAGGGATTCTTCTCTTGACCTTATTGTGAAATGGGAGGAGTGGCGCCGTCCTTCTATCCAAGAGAAGCATTTTTCCTGTGGGTTGTTCAGTGTCTCAGCAGCACAGCAAGCAGGGAGAAGTGGGAGTCAGTGCAGTGCCCAGTGACAGTCTCAGACAGGCACAGAAGCTTCTTCAAGACAGAAGCTGAGGCAAATCATACTCACAAAGCCATCAGTCTGCTAACAAGAGCTGGGAAAGTAAACCTCAGATACCTGCTGTATTCCTGAGGTTGGGACTGAGCCCAGGAAAGGTGTGTGCTGCCAGTTCAGAGGCTGTTGGGATGCAAAAACTCCAGCTTCCTTCCAAATGTTTGCAAGCCTTGAGTCAGCCCAACCAAAGAGAACTGTTAGGGAGACATTTACATCCATGTGACAAACCCACAGCAGGTCTTATTCCTCAGTGATAGAGTTGACCGTGTCACCTGTTGCCAGTAAATGGAGTGCCAGCAGAGCAGTGGCTTTCCTGTGCATGTCAATGCTGTCAACAGAGCAAAGATGTCTCTAAATAGCACAGGAATGTTTAGCAATTGTGGTCTCATGTGAAAAGTTCAAGCTGTATTTCAAGGACAGAAGGTCTTTTGAGAAGGAAGAGATCAAATCCCTGAGGAGTGGTTGTTAAATGCCACTGTGAGTGCCCCCCACATGCCTTCGGCACATTCTGCTGAAGTGACACACTGCTGCTTGTATCTTGTATGAGAAAAGGACACAAGGGTACAGAGCTGGGACCCTGAGCAACCTTACACATCATAAATACCACAAGGTAATGGCAAAACGAGGTCTTTATTCTGCATAAAAGAAAACGCAGAAAAAGAGGGCATCAGCCAAACTTCGGGTGCAGTTAGCAGGAACCTGAGAACAAACTGTGCTAGACACATTTACAGTTGTGAATATTTACTGCTCTGTCAAGCTTGTGGGCTCCTGAGAAGTCAGTGTCTGCAGAGATTTAAACAAATAAGCTACTGCAGCCCCTCTAAAGACTGACCTGGGAGTTGCACCGTGGGAGACTCAGCTGAAGTGTTTCTGGGAAGGGAGCTGGAAGGACAAAGGGAGGACAAGGACCTGTGTTATCTCAGACAAGACTGACCTAAGCCTTGTGAATCTAGATCTGTACATCCCTCAGCTGCCTAAAAGCAGAAAGTGCTTTTTAAAATTCCTTTTGTCAGTTCTGGCATTTTGATTTTCATCTGCAATGTCACCCTGGAGGCATAAACTACAAACTTCAGTCTCTGCAAAGCTGGGGCTCTGCAAGCATCCTCACATTACTGGGATTCACTTCTTTGCTGGAGTAACAGGTGGTGTGAGCTTGGGAGGGAGCTGTGGGCAGTGCAGTGGGAGAGGTGGGTTTGGAGCCTGCCCAGGGCAGAGGGAGTGAGGAGGTGTGAGCACTGGCAGGGCTTCAGCCAGGACAGCTCTGTCAGGACAGTGTCACCATCACCCTCCTGAGGTTAATGCCATGGTGGTGCCAGTCCAGCAGTGTGGTGGCCACAAATGGAGTGCAGAGTGAACAGAGGGGAGCCTTTGGGGCTGCCAGAGCTGGACATGGCACCCTGGTACAATGTTTGATCTCAGGGTGTGTGTATGTGTTCAGTGATGGAGTCAGGGGCATGGGGACCTTGCCTGTGTCTGCTTTGGAATCAATCTGTTCCTTACCTAGAGCACCAAAAGGGGAATTTTCTCCCTTGGGTGTCTGCACACTCTGAAGCTGGCGTGCAGACCTTCCACCCAGCCAGCAGTGGTGGAAGACCCAAGAAAAGGCAAAGAAGTGCTAAGAAAAAACAAATCCTCTATCACCAGTGCACAAAGGACCACATGGAACTACTACCAAGAGGTCCTGCCAGTGTTCCACTGCTCTTTGTGGACATTTGGGACCCAGCAGAATCCACTGAGCCCATAAATTCTCACTCATATATTTCCCTGAGACCAAAAATACACACACTCACTGCAGATGTAGGACAAGTGAGACTTGGAGGACAGGCATATATCCAGGGATGTGCTCAGCAGGAGGAACACAGACCTGCTGCCTGCCTTGGAGCACAGAGCAGAATCCCAGCCCTGTCACAACCCCACCCTTCTGTCACTGCAGGGCTGCTTGCACTCACCCCATCTGACCTGCCACACAGCCCACACAGGAGTTTTCCCAATGGCACCAAAGCCTTCCCAAGCCTGGAGAAAATCTCTTTGGTGCCAAACCCACTGAGGGGCAAATCAAGGCTGGTGTAGCAAGGGATGTCTTGGCTGGGCAGATCTGTCAGGACATGTAACATGGTGTGACAGATGTGACATTCATTTCTACTGTCTGAGATGGATGTGGCAGGAAGGAATATTGCAAAAACTCATTTCCCAGCAGCAGGTGCTGGTGCATGAGCCAGGGTAGGGCCTGAGGGCACATCTGGTCAGATGCTGTGAGCACCCACACTGGGGACAGCAGGGCTGGGACATGTCACAATGCTGCTGCCTCTTGCTCAGAGGGAGCCTTGGGCTTCTCATTTGCTTTTGGGCCAATTGAATGTTCTGGTCAATTGAAGTATCTTTTTGGGGCTTTTTCCATTTATCATTTATTCAGCTGACTTTATTCCAGGAACTGCAGTGTGGTGCTGAATGTCCTGTGGGTGTAGCTGGGTCTGGCTCTGACACTGGTGCCTCCTGGAGTCCCTTGCATTGAGGAAGGGTAGGAGTGTTGCCAGTTTTCAAGTGTTTTCATGGCAGCCAGGAAGCCTTTGCTTCCCGGGAATGGTGTTCCTTGGGGGAAGGCTGACTTCTCCAGCACATTGCTCTTCTGACAGGGTGGAAGCACTCAGCCAGGCCTGGCATCTCAGCCTCTTCTCTGTGTCTAATGAAGGGGCTGAAGCCCTTTCTAGATCTCCTGGGCATGGGACATCTCATTTTCCCCCACTTGGAAAGTAAAATGGCAGCTGTGGATCAGCCTTATTTATTCTGTCTATGCAATGTATCTGTATTCATGAAGCTCCTTTATTCAAATCCTTGGCTCCCAGCTCTAGGAGCACTAACTTGCCCTTTAAAATGATAATAATCCCAAGCAAACTCCCTACAGAGACAAAATTTGTCATTGCTTTGCCTTTGGCTTTGCAAATATCTCGTGTTTCTCCTCCTAATGTGTTGTGCTGACTGGTGTGGGGTGAGGTCCAGGGCAGGCTGCAGTGTGGTGGGCACAGAGGTGCCCGGAGCACAGTGCCCAGGGCAGTGTGGGGCAGCAGCAGCTGCTGAGAGAGGCTGTACAAAACCCTGTGATGATGCTATGAGAACAGACTGGAGAATGTTTGGCTGCTTGACACCCCGAGGTGCAGCCAGATCTCATGTGGTGAGCACTGTGTCCAAGAGAGGGAGAATGGCTTTATTCCACGTTCCTCTGGCAGATGCCAAAGTGACGTGCCCTCAGCAAAGCCTCTGTGAACCTCCTCACTTTTACCTGAAGCGCCCAGCCTTGCTGGCAAGCTGTCGGGAGGCAAACGCTCCTGCCTCTCCCTGCTCACCAGAATCCCTCAGGAAGTCCCTGCTGGTTTGGGCAGGGAAGGGAAGGGCATGGGAAGGGCATGGGAAGGGCCGGGAAGGGCATGGAAGGGCATGGAAGGGCAGGGCAGGGCAGGGCAGGGCAGGGCAGGGCAGGGCAGGGCAGGGCAGGGAAGGGAAGGGCAGGGCAGGGAAGGGAAGGGCAGGGAAGGGAAGGGCAGGGAAGGGCAGGGAAGGGCAGGGAAGGGAAGGGAAGGGAAGGGAAGGGAAGGGAAGGGAGGGGAAGGGAAGGGAAGGGAAGGGAAGGGAAGGGAAGGGAAGGGAAGGGAAGGGCAGGGCAGGGCAGGGCAGGGCAGGGCAGGGCAGGGCAGGGCAGGGCAGGGAGGGAAGGGAAGGGAAGGGAAGGGAAGGGAAGGGAAGGGAAGGGAAGGGAAGGGAAGGGAAGGGAAGGGAAGGGAAGGGAAGGGAAGGGAAGGGAAGGGAAGGGAAGGGAAGGGAAGGGAAGGGAAGGGAAGGGAAGGGAAGGGAAGGGAAGGGAAGGGAAGGGAAGGGAAGGGAAGGGAAGGGAAGGGAAGGGAAGGGACTGCTGCCCCGGTGCCGCGGGGAGAGGGCGCTGCGGGCCCGCGCTGCGCAGCCCGGGCTGGGCCCGGGGAACCTCCGAGCGCTGCGATAGCAGCCTTTGGGCAGAAAAATGCTGCTGGAAACTTTACCCAAGCCAGCCCGGAGAGGGGAGGGGCAGATCCTCACTATCCACTTGTGAATTATATTGTATTTAGTGCAGGGGTCTTTCTGCCTAGAAGAGTGTTTTAATGGATTAATGCACTTTCGAGTTCAGGTGCTGCTCACCAGAAAGGATGGTGGGGTTTCATTCATACGATCAGATATCTTTCCCCCCTTCTTGTTCTGTTTTGGTTGTGCCCGCAAAATAGCCGGTCCTGAAGATTGTCGCTAGAAAGGGATGTTAGAAGTGGTCCAAATCTACATCAGAAAAGGTTTGTCGTGTCACAGGCATCCGTTCTCTTCCATTTCCATGGAAACATGGACTTCGGTGGTGTCAGGCAGAGCAGCCTGGCAGAATGTAGTGGACTCTCTCCAGGAGGAGCAGCAGCACACAGAAATGTGCTTTGGTCCTCTTCATGTTTGGAACGACCAGGTATTCTGGTCCTTTAGAGTAACAGCACTTGATAGATCGCATCAGAAACAACAGCTGGGACAAAGATTTAACTCCCCGCTTCCCCCTTGCCAGCCTACCCTTCCTCATCCCCGTGCCCCGTCCAGTCCCGCAGAGAACCCCGCACACCGCAGGCTCCGGTTTTTAATTTCCTGGGGGGCACGAGGGGAGGAGAGCACATCTTGTGGCGGCTGACAGGCTTTTTGTTCTGCGCCAGTCCTTTTATTAACCCCCCGCTAGATCATTCGCTGTCTGTGCTGAGCTGCCCCCGCTGCGCTGGTGATGAGAGCGTTTGTAGCAGCAGGGCTGCCGGGGGGGATTACGGGGATCCCGCGGACCGGAGCGAGGGGCCGGGCACCGGGACACAGATTGCTGCCGCAGCCTCGCCTCCATCTGCCCTCTCCTCGGCCGAGACACCCCTCGCGGTCCCCGCGGCGACAGCAGTTGTGTGTCTGATCCCTCCGTGGCCACCCCGCACCCCCGTGTCCCACCTGGGAAGGCCAGCGGGGGGCCACGGCATCCTCTGCTGTCCCTGCATCCCACAGCCTCACCCAACCCCTTTGGTTTAGGGTAGATCTTAGGCCAAAGCAAGAGTTTCCACTCAATAATCTTGCCCAACTCCCCTTCTGTATTTAGGGCCTCAATTTCCATAAAACGTTTATTCCAGACACGGGACTGCACAATTTATGGGAGGAATTGAGATCTTTCTGAGCAGTTGTTTCCTTTTGGATCAGGCTGCTGTTGGTGGTTGATTATTCAAACAAATTAATTTGGGATGCACACACAAGTCCTAATTATCTGCAATTATTCACTTATTTCCCCCCTGCTTCCCTCCTACATCACCAGAAATTAAAAAAGTATCACCCTAACACAGTGTGCCCTGCAATAATTATCCCCCGGGCCAGTCCTGAACCTCTCAATCTACAATCAATACCTTCATCTGTCAGCCACAATTAATTAAACACAATCCCACTTTCAGTGCTTTGATTCATATCACCCCAGAACATCTTACTGGGTATTATAATCCAGAGTGATGCTAATGCTGTCCTCAAGTGGAAGGGAGGGGCTGACTGAGATATCAACCCCCAATTTTATTAAAAGCCAAGGGATAGAAGGGCTCTCGTTTTGAGGTGAGTGATGAGTAGGTGGGACTGTGTTCTCCTCTAGAGCCTGGCTGCTTCCCAGGGGAATGGCACTGCTGGAATGGGGCTGGGGCAAGGCTGTTGCTCTGGGTGGGGAAGGGAAGCTGAGTTAGGCCAGCACGATGGTTTTGTTGTCTCTGCTGTCTGAGTGTGTTCGGTCCTGCAGAGGCTTCTTTTTTTGGACAGTGTTTGCAATTTTGGAATTTGATACGTTTCTGAACAGTAATTCAATATCCAAGGGCTGCTTAGAGCTTCCCGACAATGGTCTGTGGTGGAGCTCCAGAGATGCTATAAAAATGCTCTTAAAAACAGGAAAATTGTTGTACTTGAGATTCTTCTGGTGCTTTTAATAACCCTCTGTTCTACACATGGAGTGGTAAAAGCAAAGAGGGATGTAAGGCCAAGCCACATAAGGATGGGATCCAAGATTCATGGCTCCCTCCCCTCTCTGCTGTCTCCCCCAGACAGGCAAGTTCTCCCTGCTCTAGGGCTGGCAGAGGCACGAGCAGCACTACACAGACTTCTCTGCTTGTGGAGAGCACAGAAAACACACAGGGCTCCTGCTCCAAAGCCACAGAACCCCCCTCCGAGGCCACAAGGTCTTCGTGCAGCATTCTCCCTGTTCCAGGGCTGCCAGAGGCAAGGAGGTCAGGCCTAAAAGGGGTGATTTGCATCTGTTCCCTGTCTTAAACCTGAGAGCCCATTCTCTTTTTGCTGATGCTGGCCGTGTGTCTCATCTAGCATCCTCTCCCAGGATTGCAGCCTTCACATTCCTTTTTACTCTGATTCACAGTCAGGTGGTCTCCTTCCCGGATGCCTGCTCCCTGCACCTTCACCCTCAGGATTTCAAAAGCCTCAGATCCAACAGCCAGGAGGCTGAGGGCAGCTCCTGTTTTCCGCAAAGGGCAGGCAGCTCAGCAAATCTTCAGACGATAAGAGAGAATGATTTCCAACTTGGAGCCACCTGGAATAAAGTGGAGTTGATGATGTTGCAGGGAGTCGTGACCCCAGGACTGGGAACAGCAAATCTAACGATGTTTGAGCTCTCCAGTAGCCCTCAGTGTCCAGTTTCATCAGTGCAACTGTCTGGGGGTTTCCAGGACATCTTCCAAGTGATGGATGTGTTTTGTTTTGTGCCCTTGTAGGACAAATGACTTCGGAGCCATAATCAAAGGGGAATAGGCAGGCACTGTAGGTCAGCTCAGGATTTGTGCTGGCTCTGTTGGAGGAGAGCCCAGTGCTTGCACAGAACAAGCAGGAGCCTGTCTCCAGGGCTGGAAATGTTACACTTGGCCATCCCAGCAAAATTTACACCTCGGTGGTACATAATGGAGGCAGGAAGGGATGGAAAACCTTCCCAGGTTCAGGTTCAGCAGGGACAACGGGCCCAGAACTGCGGCAGCCCTTACGTGAGGGAGCTGCTGAGGAAACCACAGCCTTTGCTTGAATTTGGGAGTTCATTCCAGTTCAGTGAGGCAAAGGGATACTTCCATGCCTTCTCTCCACACAGGGATCTGCTGTTTGAGCTGCACCAGCAAGCCTGTTGCATCCAGAAATGATTAAAGCTGGAACGTTTCCTAGGCAAATTCTGTAAGTTCGATAGGACATTCAATTAGGGAAGAGGAATGAGAGCACACAGTGAGTCTGCCTCTGACAGACCTCAGTGAGAACTCACAGTGGCTTTGCAGGGAGGAATAGCCACCATGAGAAACTCAGAAAATAAATCATCAGTTGGGATTTTGCTGCCTATTTTTTCCCAAAGCCCTGTACCCACCTTCTGGTGGTGATCAGAAAGCTGTTGCTTTATCTGCACTTTAAGCTTCAGCTGGTAAATAACAAAATCTCTGTGATCAGAATGATTTTAGATACAATTAACCCAAAAAAAAAAAAAAAAAAAAAAAAGCCAATTTCTCTGCTATCCACCTAAGAAAATGGAGTGATGGGTTTGTAATAGAGCAATAAACCACAATGCCTTTGTGGGTGCAAAATGTTAGCCTGAGGTTCCCTGCAAGACAGAGGAACAAAGACCACTTCTCTTTCATCAGCCACTTGAGCAGTACAGACCCCCCATCACCCTCCCCGAGTGAAAGGCTCTGCTGGTGTCTTTATTGCCAGGAGAAAATGAAAATTATATGCAAAATATAGATGAGAAAATTCGTATCTCTGTGTTTGAGTGCTGTGCTGGGTATGACATCACTGGGAGCCAATCAGCAAGCTCCCTTTGTGTCTGGCTTTCTAATAAAAGCCACTTCATCAGAGTAATTTGCAGTAATAATTTATTCACCTTCTAGGAACGGCACCACCTGACTCCCTGAGCAGCCAGGGAGATTGAGCAAGCAAAGGTCCCAGATGTGGCTGTGCCCTGGGTGGGCGCAGCTCCAGCTCTGCCTTGGTAAGAGTTGCCTTCAAGTTGCAGATAATAGAAGTGACCACATGTGTTCATTAACTGCCCCGTGGCTGAGCACCCCTAAAGGTGCTCGGTGCTGCAGGTGCCCAGAGCAGGGGATGGTTCCCAGCAGGAAAAGCGGCTCTGGGGTTGGGAGTGTTGCACTGGGGCCACATGACAGGGCTCTGCAGTCCTGGGCAGGGTGGGAATGCTCCCCTTGCTCTGCAGGGGAGACAAGGAGCTGCTTTGCATGGACACAGGGAAGAATTTGGCCTTTTGAATTTGGGGTTTGCCTGGGTGAGGGGCAGGGAAGGCACAGAGAGAAACTGAGGCACCACAGCAGCGTGTGCAGTTCAGATGCCTGGTGCTGTGCAGGGGATGATCCAGACACAAGGGAATGCCATGGATGTGGCCATGGATACGGCTTCTAGCAGTTGTGTCACTCAGTGCAGGAACTTTCTTTGCAGGCTGGGATAGCTCAGAGCACCTTGGTGGCCTCCAGCCCTACAGGCAATGAGTAATAGCTCTGTGAATGAGGACAGACCCCACAAAAAAGAGCAGCAATCTGTGGGATCTCTCCCTGAATCCCAAGAAAATGTTGTTTTGAGCAGCACTCCGGGGCTGAGTAATCTGGTTGTGCAGGAGATGAGTGGGCTGCTGGTGCCACACGTCTCTAGTAGGAGCTTCACTGTGGCAGTGTGTTGTGTGGGAGGCTCTTCCAGAGCTGTGTGCAATTCCATTGGCTGGATATTCTGGTGGTGTAAACTCCCCTGATCAGATTCTGCACACACAATGCTGGATTTGGAAACAGAGCACAGAGCACTAAACAGAGACAGGCCCATGAAGACAACCAAAACAAGAGATCACTTCTACCCTGAGTGATTCATTCCGTTTTACAGCGAGCAAAAGCAGCAAAGCTGGGAACAGCAAGCAGTTGTCCTGAGCCAGCCCAAGGCAGCCCAGGCAGACACACCAACACAACCATCACACACAGGTAATGGAGATCTCAACCAAAGATGCAGCCAGGCAAAACCCCAGCAGTTGTTTGGTGGCAGAGTGAGAGGGTCTCCACTCCCATTGTGTGCCACAGCAGCCCTCCTCTCTGGCTGAGTCGTTAGCATTGTGTCTATGCAGCCTTGGGAGATTTTGAAAGAAAAAAAATAATCCAAATAATTCGACCAGTGGAGTTAATCCTGCTGTGAGTGCATCCAAACAGGCTTTGTGTCAGAGGTTTCTCTGGTAGTTCCCTTGCCCATGGATCCTGAAGAGCAGGACAGCTCCTGGAGATGAAAAACTCACCTCCCAGCTCTTCCCTAGGGAAGTGTTTAGCCAGCAGAGTCCATACTGTGCTCATGGGCTCCATTAGGAGTCACCTTGGAGGAGCTGCTTCCGGAGGTACAGCCTTGTTAGAGCTTCTTGGGAGACTCCCAAGGATCAGAGCCTGTGCCTGGCTGGCTGTTGGTGTGGCGGGAAGTACAAGGAGCCACAAGCTGTGTAAAGGAGGATTAGGGGTGAAGCTGTGCTCCCCTGGGATTCACAGATAAATCTAGGTACGGTCTACTTGGATGTGTTACTCTCCATGTGATAGCAAGCCTGAGGGGCCCTGAATGTGTTCAGTTAGAGTGGGAGGTGCATGGCCCCTTTCTGAATCCAGGCTTTCTAGGTCTGCCATCCCAATCTCTCACTGGGGTTGAGATGTTTCCTTGGGTGCCTCCAGGGCCACCTGTAGCAAGCAGGAGACCCTGTCTGCAGCCCCCCGTGGGTACCACAGGCTGGCAGTGAGGGGTATCCCTGCTGATGATCCCTGGGAGACTCTCCCACCAGCCCTGATTGTGCTGTGACACCCACTCATGCTCATTTGGTGACTCTGGGGGGCTCTGAACACTGGAGGTGCCATTCCAGGTGCAAGGCAGGCCCTGGCCCCTGTTCCCTTACTGTAAAGCAACACTGGGAGCTTTGGGAAGTGTTTTCCTGTTTGATTTCACCCATTTGCTTGGTTAGGTTGAAGCACAGCAGAGATAACTGGGGAGGGGGAGGTGGTGCTGCCCCCAGCCTCTGTCTGTAGGACCCTTTTAAGCCTCGTTTATTGATTTACTTTGAAACGACATCCTTGGCTCAAATGAGTGCAATCAGAGGTGGCAAAACTCCAGAGCAGAAGAGTTTATAACGTATTTTCTAGGAATTGCATGTCATATCTGAAGGGAAAATGGAAGGGTAACATAAACACACACAAAGCCTGAGGATAATGCCTATTACTGTGTGGAGACAGTGGTCTCTGAGCCTGGAGTGATCTGATGAAGTCTGGTAGTGGAAATTTGGGCTAAGCCGTGCTTTGCAGACTGGGTTCTTTTATAAATGAAGCTGTGTAAAAGAAATCCTGGATTGCTGGCTCAGGTAAACAGGAAAGTAGGCGGCTTGCAGAGCCCAGGCCACTTTGTCCTGACTAACTGCATTTCACGGAGCCTGGCTTTTGGATAACCTCTGCCAGTCACCCTGGCACCAGCTCAGTGAACTTTGCCTCTGGGGGTTGTACCAGATAGAGATGTTAAGGCTCCTCACCTCATCACAGCCCCACATCGGGTCTGGATAATCTTGCTTCCATCAGGGATTGTGAACTTTAAACCTGAAAGTGGTTTGCCTTTGTCGTGAACATGCAGACAGAAACAAAATGTTTGGACTGCTTAAGTGCCTCACCCTCTATTCTCCACTGACTTGGCCAGGTTGTAAGAGGGACTCATTATTAGCCTCGGATTAGGCAGCGGCAAAATTGCTTAAACCTGGCTTAACTGCCAGAATAGGCCCTTTAATGGAGCCCTTTTGTTCTTGGACCATTGTCCCAGTGGTCCGTTCCCAGCCCCCTTCCCCCAGCTCTGCCTGGGGCTTGCTGGACTTGCTAAGAGCCTCTCTGCAGCTAGAAACGGATCTGCTTTTTTTCAGGATCTCTTTGTTGTCTTGAGCTCTCAGGGTGGCTGCCTAACACCTGCAACACTCCCACATCCCTGTGTAAATTGCCTGCATCCCCTCGCTGACAAATGAGAGGCCATTGCCAGCGACAAGGTAACCTGGCATTCCCTTCGAGCTGCCTTCTGCTTCCCAGCCAGCTCCAGGTGAGTGGGTGAGCTCCGAGCCCTGGCATGTGCCCAGCTGGCTCTGAAACCTGGGGTCAATTGAGCCTTTCAGGATCCCACTGCTCCTGCCCCTGCCATCACAGACACGAGCTCTGGCTCTTCCAGCGCCTGGGAAGCAGCTGAATAATGCTGGGTACGCTCAGCTTCCCACACAACTCCCTGCCAGCTGCAGCTGGGGGCTTGTCTCTTCCAATTTTCGGCTACCACTGGCCCCACAGTTTGCTTTCTCTTTGGTTCTGGTAGTGACAAGTCTACCTGTTGGTGGAGGGGGGCGCTTGTTATTCCCCTCTGCCCAAGGAGGACGTGGTTCCCCCTGCCTTGATGGATCTGAGGCTGTGCCTGCCCTGTTTGACAGTCCTCAGGCACTGTCAGCTACTTCACC
Organism: Sylvia atricapilla; assembly: GCF_009819655.1. Taxonomy (NCBI): domain Eukaryota; kingdom Metazoa; phylum Chordata; class Aves; order Passeriformes; family Sylviidae; genus Sylvia; species Sylvia atricapilla. The sequence continues at coordinate 17,910,390 of NC_089152.1, forward strand.
TGCTCCATCCTTGGCTATTTGCCCAGCCCTCCCCTCTTCCTGCGTTCCCTCTTCCCTCTCGGGGTGACCTTATTTACAAATTTTGCATATTTAATGTCCTGCTGATGACTCACAGAGTGAGCACTTTCCTCCTAAACCGTCCTGCACTGTCCAAATTAATTCACATTCTGCTTTCTGACAGCCCTTCCTGGACACCTACCCCCTGTCTTCAGCTCAGGAGTTTTAAATCTCCTCATACTTGCTCTTCCCTTCTCCTTTCTTGATGTCTCTCTCTCACCATCCACTCACCCCCTCCATTCTCTTTGACTTGACCTTTCTCTAAATACCCATATCTGAGCTCTGCTGAAAGCTGGATGCTTCTGCCCAAAGGTTATCTCTAAAATCCAACTCGTCCTCCTTGTGCACCCAGCTGAAATCCCTTTGGAATGCCCAGGTTTTCGAAGCAATCAGATTTCTGCCACACTTATCAGTGCTGTGCAGAGTCCCACACACCTTATCATTGGGATTTTCCTGGGAGCCTCTGGCAGTGCAGTGTTAAAGGGTTGTGGGAGTGAGTCTCACCCAACCTGTCACCGTCTCCCTGTGAAGTGCCTGTGCCTTCTGCAGGCAGTCTGTCCCTCTGGCCCTGCTCCATCCGACCATCAGCTGGATTTTCCACCGCAGCCATCCCGAGTTTTCCTGCCAGCCGTGTCAGTTCCCCTCTGCCACCTCGTGTTTCTCCCAGGTTACTCCCTCTGCAGCAGAGGAGCAAGCTGTAACCACTGACAAAGCCTTTTCCCCTTCTTCTAGATCCCTGCTGAAGTCTACTGGGCTGCACTGGCTGCCACAGCTACTGCTACCCAGTGTCTGCCTTCATGTTTGTGCTCCTTTGCCTGTGTATGGTCTCTTTGTGTCCCCTCAGTGTGTCCTTGGGGTGTGGGCACACTTCTGGGCGTGGGCCTGTCCCTCTGTGCCATCAGCAAGATGAGGCCATCGCACAGCCCAGAATGAGGGAGGGAAGTGTAATCACTGGAAGCCGAAACGATGAAGTCAGGGCATTTTGGTTTGTGAGAGCAGCAAACACCAGGCTGGTTTCAGGGCTTGCAGATCTCCCCATTCCCAGGCCCATTGTCGTGGTGCTGCCTCTGTCAAGCACAGCGACTCTGGCTCTCCTCCCACAGATTATCTGGGCATGCAAATGACCTCAGACAGATACACTGTCATTTTCTCATGCTGCGATTTTCCTTACACCCCCCTGCGGGACGTGACAATAAAATTACCCCTCTGTTCCTTTCCCACAGACAATCTCACAGCGTGTCAGTCAGCATCACGTGAGCACTCCCCCATCCTTTGCTCCTGGGACCCGGGGGGTGATTTGGAAAGGATCTGCTGGGCTGTCACTCACCTCCATCTGCCTTCAGGAGAAGGATTCTGGGTTCCATGCTGTTTCCTCTTGTGCCTGCGTGGCTCTTTGATCACAATTTGCTTCTCAGGCCTTCAGAATCACAGCTGCCCTGTAAGGTTTGCCCGTAATCCTGCTAACATGTTGTTCCCTGGCAAGCTTTGGACTTCACTTGCTCCCAATTTGGGATTAACTGCCTTTTCTGATGATTCTGCTGGTGCCACAGATGTCCTGTTTCTTACCTGGATTTAAGAGCTGTTTGGGTCTAAAGTACTCCTGGCCTTCTCTGTCACTGTCACCTGACCAGCCACCTTTTTAGTTCAAGATTTCATTATTGAATCCATTTCTCTTTCTCTCTGTCTCATTTCTGTCCCCACTGACCCTTGTGCACAACACACAACCAGGAATTTGTGTGGAGAGCCTGCAGGAGCCTGCAGCACTCACCAGCACTTCCAGCGAGGTTCCTGTCTGGGAAACAGAAACAACAGAGCTCTGATGTGACAGCAAGATCTACGTCAGATAAACCCATGTGCTTTCTCATCTTCCTCCTCAAAAGACTTCAGACATGCACTGAAGTTTGTACTTCTGGAGCTGAGTTTGAGCTGGTCAAGCCAGGATTAGAAATGCTTGCAGGCAGGAAGGTTTGTACTCAAATGTTTCCCTTCCTCCCACTTATTGCAGCGTGTGCTTCCAGGAGCAGGATGTCAGAGTTGGTTCTTTCCAGGGCAGAGCTCAGGATGAGATATTCCCTTGTAGTGGGGTGTGGAACTGCTCCAGGAATCTTCATCTGCAGGAGAACTGTCGTGCAAGTGATGGGGACAGCGAGTGGTTATGGGTGGCTGTTACTGAGCACCTCAGGGTGTTTTGTGGGTATGAGCTGTAGAAATCATAGAATCAGAGAATCCCAGCCTGATTTGGGCTGGAAGGGACCTTAAAGCTCATCCAGTTTTATCCCCTGCCACAGGCAAGGACACCTTCAAGGTGTCCAGGGTGTCCAGGGCTCCAAGCCCTGTCCAACCTGGTCTTGGACACTTCCATAGATCCAGGAACAGCCACAGCAGCTCTGGGCACCCTGTGCCAGGGCCTCCCCACCCTCACAGGGAACAATTCCTTCCCAATATCCCATCTATCCCTGCCTCTGGCAGTAGGAAACTATTCCCCCTTGTCCTGTCACTCCAAGCTCTTCTCTCAAGCCCCTCTCCAGCTCTCCTGGAGCCCCTTCAGGCCCTGCCAGGGGCTCTGAGGTGTCCCTGGAGCCTTCTCCTCTCCAGGTGACACCCCCAGCTCTCCCAGCCCAGCTCCTCCCTGTGCTGTGTGCCCAGGGCTGGGGCAGCTCTGCAGGTGGGGTGTCACCTGAGTGGGATCTGAAAGGTCTGAGCATTCCAGGATGCCCTCTGGAGAGTGGGAAGGGAGCACAGCCCATGAAGGAGGAAGACAGATTGTCCAGAGCAGGAGTGTCTGGAGTGGAAAAGGCTCCTTGGGCACAGGACACACTCTCTTTGCACCACCTGCCCCAGAGCAGGGGTTGGGTAGGTAAATTCTCCCACCTGTCTGAATGCTGGAGCTCAGAGTTCCACTCCCTTCCCACATCTCCTGTGTCTGGCAGAGAGGAAAAGCACTGAGGGAGGAATACCCCAAGCTTGCCCTGAAAGCAGGGCCTAAGTCAGTCTGCAGTAAGAAATGACTTCAATTTTTCTGTAATATTATTTTATATTCGATAATATCAGGAGTGACCTCCTGGTCAGATGTTTCAGGAAATTTAATGACCAACTGTGAGGGGGACCTTGGCCTCACCTTCCATCTTCCAGGCTTGCAGAAGCTGCCAGCTCATCACTGGCATGTGCAGCAGCCCTGATGTTACCTGTGGGTTACCAAGGGAAAGTTTCCCTAGGTCCTTCTTCCCCTGCCAGAATTCTGGGCAAACAGGGTTCACAAATCCCTGTTTGAACAGTCAGAAAATGCCTTTATTCCCTTCAATTATAATCCCAAGCTGAAAAATTAATTGAGGCAGGTATTAAATTAGGCAGGTTTTGCTTGAGTAAATATTTACCATTTGGGAGCCTAATCTATTCACTTAATAATCTAACCCTTTTTTATTTTTTATTATTGGTTTGCAAAAAAAAATTGTAATGTCTGTTCCATTAGGAGCTGCTGCTGGCTTAAGAGGATTTCATTCCCATTTTATGCTTTGGATCAAAGAAAATTTATTCTTGCCACAGATTTAATGATTCTTAGCTAACATTGTCTTCCCAGCTGCAGTTGGACTGTAATAAAAAACCCTTTAGCTTTTGTTAGACTTGCACATTCTTTGCTGCCAATAATGATTAATCTTTCCCCCTACAAGACCATCTTATTACTTGGGTTTGACTTAGGAGCTGCCATTCCCTCTGGAGCTGGGTCAGGGCTTTCTCCCGGCACAGCTCTGGAGCAGCGCAGGTGTGACCTCAGTGCCTCCCCTGGCGGTGTGTCTTTGCCCCCTAATTGCTGCTCTGTGCCACTCCTCCACACAGCAGAGCTGTCCTGGGGACAGCAGGGAAGTCATTGCAAGAATTCCTGGATACTTCCATGCATGGGAGAGCCCTCAGCATGCCAGAGGCAGGGTTGTTTAAAAACGGGGTGAGGTGTAGGTGAATTCGCGGACGGCTGGGACAACTGAATTCTGTATATTCTAGAACATGTGGGTTTATTGCAAGGGCTGTGGGTAAAAGGGCCTTGCCTTCAGCCACCAGCCTGGGCTGGAGGGGAGTCCCAAAGAGAGAGGGAGAGAGAACAGCAGGGAGAGAGCTGAGAGAGAAGGGAGAGAGAGAGCAAAGGGCAGGGGGAAGAGAGCAGGAGAGAGCGAGAATAGGGGGAAGAGGAAGGGTAAGAGAGCTAAGAGCTAAGAGTAGTGAGAAGGAGAGGAGGAAGAGGTAAGAGAGTGAGGTCTTTGTTACAATACATTATATCTTCTCTTGTGATGAATATTCTAACTTACAGTAACCAACCAATACAAGACACAAAATCCTATAGAATTTACACACAGCCTATAAGAACTACTATAATACTATACTGTGTTATATTTTAAACTCTAAAAACTACTCTTTAGACTTCTGGTTTGCTACATTGACCTTTGGATGCCTTAGCCAGCAGAAAGGGATTGTTCAATCCAAAGGGATTCTCCTTCAGCTAGCTAGACCATTGTTTTCAGGTTCTATTGTAACTAAGACTCAGTATCCTACAACTCAAAGTCAGCTTTCATTTCTATTTCCATTACAGGTTTCATATTTTCAGAATCTCTGCTAAGCAATTATATTTATAAGGTTTCCCTGCTTCATCTTCCCCAACAGTGAGGAGATGCAGGGGTGGAGGGCAGCTCCCACTGCTCCCTGACCTTGGGCAAGCATGGGGAGCACAGATCCTCACCCCAAACCAGGCCACTGCTGCCTCCCACCTCTGCCTGTCCCTTCCCTCAGCTCCCAGGGGCACAGGCCATATCCCAGCCCTCCTCTAAATCAACAGGGAGAGGTGGGGATGCTCCTGGAAGGCACAGGAGGAGGCTGAGGGTGTAGGGCTGCTCCAGGTCTGGGACAGCATTCCAGCAGATGATTTTGGGACATTGCCCAACACGTGGGTCTGGAGCTTCACGCTGAGAAAATGTGTGGGTTAATTCCTGGCCGTTTTGTCTGTGTTTTAAAGGTTTGTAGTAATGAAACCCCTGGGAAGAAGGAGGGAAGAGATGATCCCTTGGCCATTAGCAGGACACAGGTGCTGACCAGCCTGTCACAGCAGGCCTGAGGGGATTTGTGATCGATGGATTTGCTCTGCTGTCCCCCTGCCTTTGCCTGTGGGATTTTTGGGCAAGGTGCTCACACTGGGGATGTTGAATGAAGGAATCTCTTTGCCCTGGCTGTGCTGGTTTTATGAAGAGAAGTGACCCTCAGAACCAACAATTAAAATAGAAGTGGGAAAGGCTGCTCACCCACCAAAAAGCCTTAACACCTATTCCAAACTGTGCCTGCCCACCTCCACAGGGGGTTTCTCAAGGCTTAGGGAGCTCTGGGGTATCCCTGCAGGTCACTGCTCCTCTGCAAGGATGGAATCTGAAGGTCCTTTGTCGCTGTGCCTGAGCCATGTGGGGTCAAGCAAAAATATCCACAAAATTCAGGGCAAACTCAGCAAGTCATTTTGAGCCAAGGAAACACACTCAGCACTCCTATGGGATTATAGCTCCACTCCTTTCTGATTTAGTTTAAAATAAAATTGCTCAAGTTTTCATTTTGAGGAGCCATTCCATTCAGAAATGTTGCTGGCTGATATTTTTAGAGCTGCACAAAAGCTTCTGAAACCAAAACCAAACAAATTTTCTTTGGGGCTGGCTGTGAAAGATGTTTTTGGATTTGAGTTTCTTTTTACTTCAACAAAAGAACCTGATGGTCCTCTGTAATGACTTGGCCTGAGAAAATTTGGGTATTTTTTTTCCTCTGTAGTTTTTCTTTTAGCTCAGTCCTTGAAAGGTCCTGCAGATGCCGCTGCCATTCCAGCTGGCTGAGATGTTTGGTTTTGCTGGGAGACCCCTCCATCCTCTTCCTGGTCAGGAAAGGGACACAACTGAGCCCAAGAAGACCAACTGGGTGGAGGCTGAAGATGCTGAAGAGCAGAGTTGTTCTGTGTTTGAGAGTCAATGTGGATGAACATCCCTTACCCCTTGCTGATGGAGCACTGCAGTGTCCCTGCCTGCCCTTCACACCAAATGGCTGAGTTTGACCCCTTCCTTTACTTTAAAAACCATTGGACCTCTATTCATAGAATCACAGACTGGTTTTGGTTGGAAGGGACCTTAAAAATCATCTCATTCCACTGCCATGGGCAGGGACACCTTCCACTATCCCAGGTTTATCCAAGCCTCCTCCAACCTGGCCTTGGACACTTCCAGGGATGGGGCAGCCACAGCCTCTCTGGGCAGCCTGAGTTTTCCCACTTCCTTTTTTGTTTTTTTTAGTCATTATACCTGTATTCCTTCCCAACCAGCAGGTCAGGGTCTGCCATATCATGTGTAGGGAGGATGTTTTCCCTGTCCATGCTGCTCCAGGTGGCTGCCCATTCCCTTACCCCTCTGGGGCTCTTTCTGGGCTCAGAGCACTTCTCACCTTCCTGAGTGGAGGCTGTGTTTTCTCACGTCCTGCTCAAGTAACAAAACCAACCTTCCAGTGTGAAGGGGACTGATCCAGGGTGTTTGAGGTTTAACTCTTCTCTTTAACTCTTTACTCTCAGAGCCTTTCCTGGCCCGTGGCAGCCCCCAGGGCTCGGGCAGTCACACTGTGTCACCAGTCTGTGTTGTGCTGGTCAGCTGGCTAATGGGTATTCCAGCACTGCCCTGAGCACAAGCACTTCAAAGAACTTTCCCTGGACAGGAAACAGGCAGATTAGAGGCACACTCTTTTATTTTATGCCAGCACTTGGAAATGTTCTTGCTGGTATTCCTGAGGCCCCATGCTTAAGCATGAGCAGGAGGCACCACACACCACATTTCTGAGGGATGAGAGTCACAAGGCTCTTCACACAGCCCAAGAGCCAGGAGGCTCCAAGTGAGCTTCGGGGCTGGCTCCTTCAGGATGCTTCCTCTGGCAGCAGGGAGCAGCTCAGCCTCAGCACCACAGGCACTGCTCAGAGCCTGAGCCTGGCTGTCCCCTGTCACCTTGCAGCCCAGGGACAGACCACCTTCCTCACAGTGTGCCCTGGGAGGCAGTGCAGAGGCAGCCAGAGCTCCTGACAGGCTGGGGGACTGGGTGGTGCTGGGGTTTTGCTGCCTCTTCTTTTCTCTCATGCCTTTGCACCCTTTCCCTCATGTGCATCAGCTCCACTCCCTCCCAACAGCAGTGGAGCAAACAGGAGTGCAGTTCTTCCCAGCTGCTGTTCCTCCATGCTTTCTCCCCAGCAATGTAAACAGTTTACAGGGGACTCTGTAAACAGCAGATTTGTTTGGGATATTGTCTGCATTCCCCTGGCCTCTGTGTTACCTTATTCAGCAGCACAGGGAGGGCTGACCTGCCAGCTCTAGGGCTGGGGCTTGCCCGGTTAGAGGGGACAGTGGTGACAACCAAGAGGAAGGAGTTGTGTGCACTCCTGCATTCCCTGTGAGCCTGCTGGATTGGGGGGACCATACACAAACACTGGCTGCAGAGAAATGTTTCTGCATCCAGCAGGGAGAGAAGGGGGCATGGGGTGCCTCTGCAGGATGTGGTTGCATGGGAGAGCACAGAAAGCAGAAAGCCCCAGGGCACTGGGAGAGATCAGACATTTTCAAAGGCAGGAGTTTCATCCCAGAAAAGCACTGCCTATTAGAAAAGCTTTAGAAAGTCGTTCCCTCCTTTGGAAAGCTGACTGTCCACCTAGGAAAGGGAGGCTGTTAAATCAACTGGGTGGGAGTAACATCTGAGGATGTCTGTGCTCCCTTCAGAGCTCCTCACGCTCACCTTCCTTCTTAACCCTTGGAAAGGAGCAGAGGAGGGAGAGAGCAATTTCCACCTGAGCTTCTGCACCTGACACAGCGGCTCTGTCCAACTTCCCTCCCAGAAAACCACTAAACCTCAGGTGCACACACAGCAGACAGGAGCAGTCTCAGGAGGGGTGAGGGGAGCCTCAAGTAGAGGCTGACATGTCAAAGAGAGACTCAAGGCTTGGGGGAGTAGCAAACAAAGGTTCAGAAGCAATCAGGAAATGTTCCTCAAGCCCCAGATGTTCAATGCAGCTGTGGGTGAGTTCAGTCTTCCCTCTGCTCGTGAACCAACAGATCCTGTAGGGGAGGGAGCAAAGCCCAAATGTTTCAGTACACTTATTGTCTGCTGGGTTTTTTACATTCAGCCTTGTAAGTCTGAGCAGCTTAAATCTGTGACAGGCCCTCGAGCCACTGCCTCTGTCCTCCAACATTCCCCACGGACAGGAGGGATCACTGTTGCAGGCCAGGCAGTCGGGAGCTGACAGCAGATTGTTTGGCTCTTTGTTTGCCCCCCGTTCCCTGCCAACCACAAGTTTGAGGCTTGAATTTAAACATCCTGGACAGAAAGGGCAAGATGTCCAAATGACAGCTCGTGTTTGTTGCCAGGGAACTCTTGCATCCAGGAGACACAAACAGCTCCACAAAGCCAAACACGGGGAGAAGCAATCTGAGCCCGTTTTCCACAGCATGGGCTTCCCAAGTATGTGGCTGCTGGATGCAGTTCTGAAGGGTCTCCACCTCCTCTGTTTGTGTGACCATGTGAGGAGCTGGTGACCTGCTCTGGCCGTGTCCATGTGGGCACATTATTAGCAAGAAAAGGCCAGCAAGTTTTTCCTGCTTCCCTCAGAGGCATGGATGTGTGGCACAGACCCAACCTGGCCCAGGAGCAATTGTGAGGGCTTCATTCTGGATGGCTTCTCAAGATGCTTTAAATACCACATAAAAACCCTGTTTGCCTTTGAGGGATGTGGATAGTTGAGTGTTGTCCAGCAGAATCCTGTTGATTTTCTGGTGAGCTCCAACTGTAAATATTTGAACAAAAAATTATCTTGTGTTAACCTTAGAGAAATTTAATCTCTCTGTACATAGTGAAGTCTGGCTTGAGTCACAAATGGAAGTGAGAGTGGTAGTTTCATCCATTCCCAGGGGATGTTCCTCCACACTGGCACAGAACCCAGTGTGTTGCCCACCATGGATGGCACCTTGTTCATCAGGAAGAGCTGAAAGGACAGCTGGAATTGCTGGGCAGGATGAAGATGCATTGGTAGAGGTTGATGTGGTCCTGAACTGGAAAGCAGGAGGGCTCCACGTGGTGTGGGATGGCTGAGGTGGCTGGTGGAAGCCTTGGGGCTGTCAGGGTTGTTGATAGTTCCCAAATCTGTTTCCTTGCAGGGTCTGGATTTAGTCAGGGATCAGTTTTGCTATCAATCTGAAAGCTCAAGCAGATTTTCAGCTTTGCTTTAGGTAAAGAAGCCCCGTCTGCTCAGCTCAGCTCACTGACAGCATTGTGCCCTCCTGGGGGAACGGTGGGTGTCACAGGAAGGGCTCAGTTCCCTCCTTTCTTGGACACTCATGGTGTAGAGGAGACAGGAAGCTCCCTGGGAACCTCTGCCTTCACTCCTGTCGGCCTGATTTACCTCTGGAGCTCTGCTGCAGCCTGGGAAAGCAATACCACACTCACAGAGGGCAGAGCTGAGGCCGAGGGAAGGAAGAAGAGCACAAATTACCAAGGAGAGGCTAAGCAGATGTGTGGTGAAGGGAAAGAAACAAAAAAAAGAAGGAAGAATTGTTTATCCATGGGGAGCTGCTGGCATGAGGAGAGACCTCCACAGCCCGGCAGACTGTGCTGGACTCGGAGGGCACTGGCAGTTTCTCAAGCATTGATGCAGCCCTCAGGTGCCTTGAAATCCCACCTTCCTTGACCGTCAGTCAGATCCCTTGGGTGGAAACATCTGGGAGCTCCCAGCATTCTCTCCAAACTCCCCCTGCTCGAGTCACCCAGGCAGGCAGGTCTGTTCCCTTTGTACCCATCCAAAGGGGGTGAGTGCAGGGCTGAGCTGTGTCTGGGATCCCTTTGGGAAGGGAGAGATCTTTACGTGGTCCAGCTCAGCTCCATTCCCTCTTTGAGGCCTCAGCTTGGGTGTAGCCACTGTGTGTGAGGGTTGGGAGCTCATGTGCAGTCAGGAGCTCCAGCAGGCTCTGGCAATTCCCATTTAGGTTTGACCTTTTGCTGGATATTAAAGCCTTGCTGTGGCTCAGTAAGATGAACACTGCAGCAAACACAATTCCTCAAGATGAAATATCTCTCCAGAGGGTAATTCCAGCCTCATTTGAGGGTTGTTGGATTTTTTTTTTTCCCTTTCCCGCTGAATCATTTATTCCTGGTGTCAGGAAGGTGCAGAATGACTTTCCCCACTGGCTTTCAGAGCTTCATTGATTCTTCAACTCCCACTCCTGCAAATCTGCTGGAACAGCAGCCCTTTGCCTCTCCAATTCTCCCGGGAGGGGAATGGGGAAGGGAGGGTCTCAGGACTGAAGGAGTTCTTCAGGGAACCCATTCACAGTCTGGGGGAGATGCCATCATATTTTAAGCTCTGTAATCCAGAGGCAATGTATTTATCTGTAGTTTTTTTGCCTTAAAAGCCTTCTCAGCACTCTGCTGTCTGTGTGGGGAAGGGAGGAGGACACATTTCACTGAGGCTGTGCAGGGCACTGCGGACCTTTGGCCCTTCCCTGCTTTGTGGTTCACTGTTGCAGCTGAACTCTGCTCACGGTGGGTTTCAATCCCCTCAGCCAAGGAAGGCAGTGTGTTCCCAAAATATGTGTAGTGCACAAATCCAATCAGTGCCTGGCTGCCAGGCAGCAGTGACTGAAGCCAGGCCTCAGCCTGTCATCATCAATCCATTTGCAGCCCCGGCTCTGAGTTCACACCTTGTGGGCTCTGCTGCAGCTCCTGAGAAGACTGGGAAAGGCTCCTCTTCCAGCTGGGGGTGGGGAGCTGGGAGGATGAGAGGCAGTGCAGTGAGACCTGGAGGAAAGAGGGTCCCAGAAGCCAACTGGAGGGGGCCATCACATCGCTGTGGGATCATGTGTGCAGACAGCAGCAGCCAGAGCAGTGGCACTGTGGTGTGGAGCTCCGAGGGAGCCAAGTGGGTGTGAAGGGCAGGCTCCTGCTTGACCCCTCTCCACAAGAGGAGCAAATAGAGCAGGACTTGCTGCCACGTGGAGCCCAGCCTTTCCTCAGGGCTCAATGGATGCCTGTGTCCAGCAAAGTTTGTCAGAGGAGCTGGCTGCCGAGCCCAGAGCTTTGATTTAAGGAGTCTGAACCAAGCCCATTAGCACTTACACATCCCCCTGCCAAGCAGTTGTAAATGTTTCTATTTGTTCTGCACTTGGCTTGGTTCCTCCTGTTTATTATCCTAAATGTACCCAGGCCATGACCCTGCTCCCCTTCTCCAGTTCCATTTATTTTCCACTGCTTCCCATGAACCCCTATAACACAAGGGCCGTGCAAAGGACAGAAGGACGGAGGGAGGTGGATGTTCATGGAGGGGCTGTGCCCTCCTTGGGACCAGGCACTGGCACCAGTGTCAGTAGGAAGTGCAGAGGGAGGCTCCCAGGGAGCTGGGGGCTGGAAAACAATGGCAGAAGCTCAGAGCTGGCAGACATTTAAGTCACTCTTTATTGCAGTGCTGCACAGGAACAAAAAGGATCAATATTTATTAGTTGCAGAAAGCATAATTTTGCATGAAAGGCATTGATCAGCGTGTCAGCCCAGACAATGTCATTACATCTTTATGATTTGGTCAACATCCCTCTAGGAATTAGGACATTGTTGCCCTAGACAGACAGAGCTGGGGGGTGAAGGAAGGGTTCAGCATGGTGCTGTGATCAGAGCAGGGCACAGCAGGAGTGTCTGGTGTCACACCATGGGCTCAGGGGCTCTGCTCCTCTGCCTCGTGTTCTGTATGGTCAGTTTGTCACTGAAGTCTAAGAGCCACCCAGAAAATTCCTTATTTCAGAGTCAGGGCCTAATATTTCAGTCCTCTTTCCCAGTGAGTTAAGCAGTGTGTGTGACAGCTCCCTGTAAGTAACAGCACACAATTATTTGCTTTATGGCAGTGGCTTGGAGGAGGCAGAGGAGCTCTGTGGCAGCCTTCAGTGAGGTAGAGATGTGTTGCAGAGGATCAGGTGGAAGTAGGAAGACCAGGATGGTGGAAGTTGTTGCAGTTTCATGGCTGGACACAAAGCCAAAGGGAAGAGGCTTCTGGAGCTGCACTGTGGGAGACGGCTGCTGCTCACATCTTTCCTTGTTGTGGGGCCAGCAGTTCAAATCCTGCCTTTTCCATCCCTGTGCTGGCCCCAGCAGAGACACAGGAGCACAAAGATGGGCCTGGAAGCAGCGGGCCCTGTGGTTTTTCAGAACTCCTGAGTCAGGACTCTGGGGTCAGAATTCCCAGCAGTGCCATGGATTCCCTCAGGGCAAACCACAAGCCAGCCACACACACACACACAGACACACACACACGGCAGTTGCAGAGTTTGGCTTCCACTGGGATACCAAAATAATCAGCTCCACAAAACCAGCCTGCTGCAGTCACTAGGAGCACAGTGTCTGCTCAGAAAAATCCTGAAAAAGTCCTCATGGGAGCAAGGAATTCTTCCAGCCCCAGCACCATGCTGGATGTGAGCCAGGAAAACACGCCCCTGGCGTGGTAAAAAGATCCTGACGGGTTCACAGGCTGGTTGTGAGTCAGTCTAGGTGGTGGCAGATAAAAGGTATCATCCAGTGAAGATGAGTGGCTCTGTCTGACTCTCTGAATGATGAATGAGGTGTTGTTCCACACAATCAGAAGGAACCTCTGTGTGAATCCTGAAATAGAGTTTTTGACACAGCTGTTCCTGCCTACCCTGACAGGCAGCCCTTTAGTCAGCAGGAGAGGCTGCTGAAGAGGTGGCACAGTCAGGTTTAAAGTGCTGCAGACCCACCTGCATTGCAGCTGGTGCTGCAGGGATTTGTGGATCCCTGGCAGAGGAAGCAGGAGGCTGAGGGACCCCTCGGGCATGGGAGCTCCAAAGTGCAGCCCATCAGGGAGTCTGGGGGGACTGTGCTGGTGTTGGTGAGCCAGTGAGCCTGGGTGGGGGCTGAGGGGTGTGTTCCATCCAGGAGCATTGGGAAGGCATGAGTTTTCAGCCTCATTTTTGCTTTGCAAGTTGGAATGCCCAGAGCAGGCAGCTTCGCCTCATGGAGTCTCAGTGAGAAACCATTAATTTTGTATTAGGACATAAAAACTGTTTGAGCTGAACAGAGCAATAGAACTTTCAGCCCTCTATCCTGTCTCCATCAGAAGCCAGGCCGGATGCCTTAAAGGAAGGCATAAAAATCCCATAATGCCCATAACTGTGCAATACTTCCCTGTGAGGGGAGATTCACCCCTGACCCCAGCTGGCAGCTCCTACCCCAGAGCAGGAGATGCAGGAGCTGCTCTGATTGTCACTGGAGCTGGAGTCCCTGCAGATGCTCTTCTTGTGCACATAAATCTCCAGTCCCATGGTGAATGAAACTCTCTAATTCTGGTTGTTACAGTGCTGTTTTGATATCCTGGTGAGCAGCTGATAGTCATGGATGACCTGCTGCAGGCTGCTCTTAGGAGAGCAGAAGAGGAGCTTTGCCCCTTCCCCATACCCATGCCCCATTTTGAACTCTGGAATTAATTTAAAAGTGCCCAAGGCAAAGCTGGATGGGGCTTGGAGCAAACTGATCCAGTGGAAGGTGTCCCTGTGCCTGGAAGGGGTGGAACTGGATGAGCTCTAAGGTCCTTTCCAACCCAACCACTGTGGGATTGTGTGATTAACTCTCCCTGTGGCCTGAAGCTGCTGGAGAGCAGGATGGTGGGTCACTGTGATGTTTGGGAGAAGAGCTTGGCATGACTTTAAGGAGATTTTTTTCTTTGGATTTTTGCTAATTAAGTAAAAAACCATAGATTTTTAACCCATGAAAGAAGACCAGCTCCCAAATAGCCACCTTTAGGATGAGATACCCATCCCGGAGACCATCTCTTCCACTGGTCTGGCATCCCTGTGCCTGGGAGAAGTTAAGTCGAGGACTGCCCATGAAGGAGCAGCAAAGGTGTGTTTGGCTGCCGGCAGAACAGGAGAGGGGAATGGAGGCCGCAGAGCAGGGCTGAGAGGAGGTGACAGTGCCTGGGATAATGGGACCATTCAGTCTCACAAAGGCACCGGCACTCACACAGTGTGGCTCAGGGAAACGATCACTCTCCAGCAGCAATCTGCAACCATTTTTCTGCTTATGCAGTGCTTAATCCCATTGTCCAGACTCCAGGTTAAATTGTCCTCCACCCGCAGGGCACAGGGCAGGTTTGTTTGCAGAGATGTGCAGGTGAGACTGAGGGGAAATTCTAGCTCAGAAATCCATTTGCAAACGTGTCTCAAAAGTCTGCTCCTGTTCCGTCTGCCTCCTCTCTGCCAGCCCTTCCACCTCCAGAAATCTCCACATCCGAGGGAGCCATCCCAGCCCTCTGGCCAATCCCCCTTTATTCTGCTTCTCCCAAGTACAAAGAGTGTCACAACTGCCTGATACAGTCACAAAATTGGCTTCAAATCCTTCTAGTTTGCTGAAGTGCTTTAACTCTCTTTATTTACTGTAGGTCTGGGGAGGAGGGGTTTAATCCTTCAGCCGCATTCTCAGACTCTTCAGCTGTGGGAGCCCAGAATGCCATTTTTGCAGTAACAAAAGTGGAATTTTGCATGCAGACGCAGGGCCCCAGGAGTTGGGGACTGAAGAACACTCTGTTTCTGAAGCCTTTGTGGTAAAGTGGTGGCTCTGGATGTTTTGGGGCTCCCAAGGCTGATCCTGGATAATATCTTTATAGGTTCTTAATTCACCAGCTCTAATCCATGGAGCACATCAGACCCCCCCGCCCTAGAGTGTTGTTGGGATGGTAAAGTGCAGGCAGGAGGTTTGACCAAGGCTGCTGAGATCCCTGAGTTGGGTTTGTGGTGCTGGGTGTCCCAGGCCAGGGACAAAGCCCTGCTCCCGTGTTTGGTCACTGGTCCTGTTCAGTTCTGGAGTGTTCAGGGATGACTGTGCTCATCGCTGGGGTGCTGGCACGAGTCCTGGGGCTCAGGCATTTGAGGTCTGAGATTAAAACCAAAAGCAAAGAGAATTTTACCCATGTCTTGGGTTTTTCAGCAGCAAATCCTTTCTCAGTCCCATGTCTGGCCAGGCAGGGGATTCTGTAACGCTGCAGATGTTCCAGCTGTGCTGGTGAAGTGCTGGGGGTTGCTGCTGTATTCTGGGCTTTGGTAGAAAGATGATTTACAGGTGTTACCTGGCACAGTCACATAGGTGAGAGCAGGACAGGAATGGGACCCTCTGCCCAGCAGGGAAGGGTTGGATTGGGACAGAAAGAGACCCCAGATTGTGGGACACACAGCTGTGGGACAGGGCTGGGCATGAGGTGTGGCTGGAGCTCCTTGGGGAATGTGAGCTGGAGAGTTCGTGACTCCCAGTAATTCATTCCCTTCCCGGAGCTGTCTGAGCTGCAGTAAGACTATCCACAGATGCCTGGGGTATATTTATTTTCCTCTTTTTTCCCTTTGATGCCTCCTTCCTTACTGTGGGAGACTCCTGCAGCTTGGGGTTGCCCTTCTCTGCCTGGGCAGGCCAGGGCTCCCTTGGTGAGCAGGTATTAATGGGAGGGGAGGGCAGGACCTGTGATAACTCAGCCTGGCAGCCCCAGCAGCACCGAGCTGATGGAATGGTCTTTAGAGACCCAGAGAGCTTCAGTCAGCACTTCTGCCTGAAAAGAGTTGTTGTGAAAGGGTGAAGGAAAGTCACCCCAGATCCCAGGATGCAGGGTTCTTCCTTTGGGAGGCTCTGACTGTATTGCTACCAGCAGTGTGGTTTCATTTCAAAATCCATTTGAACAGAGAATTAAAGAAGAGAATGGATTTTCCCTCTGCCAAGGATTTATACACATCCCTCTCACCCAGCCCCTCCCAGCCCTTCACTGAGCCCCAGGCAGAGTTTTGAGGGCTGGCTGTGGCTCAGTTTCCTGCAGCTTGAGCAGGGACTTGGGTTCTGGGTTCCCCAAATTGAGACACGGGACTCTGTGGCCAAAGCACAGTCTGGAGCACGTTCTGCAGTGGGCCAGTGTGACTGCAGAAACCTCCTCCTTTGTTCTTCCAGTGGTGCTGATGTCACCGTGCCATCCATTCCCTGCACATGGTTTTCATCACCCTCCCATTAAGCCACGCCAGCCTGTTAGCACAGCACACATCCCAGGACCTAGATTTGCGAACCAGATCAGCTGTTCCTGCTGCAACACCCGGTGGGCTGTTGCAAAATGCTCATTTCCTCATGTCCTATCAGCCTGGAATTACTCCAGGACACCTTAAGGGTAGGAAGCACTTTTAGATCATGAGCAGAGTTGTCCCTTATCCCTATTGCTCATATTTTCATATCCCTTACACAGTGATGAGCCAAGTCAGTGCTCAGGAGGGTCAGCCCAGCACCTGTCCCCTACAAACTTGGGACACCTTGTCCCCACTGTGCATGTGGAGGTGGCTCCTGATGTCCACTCTGGGGTGTTACAGGGATCCCAGCTCCCTGTGCCTTACATCACCTGCAGCCCCAGTGCTGGCTCCCAGCTGGTGTGGGGCTGGCAGGATGGGAGCCAGGGCTGGCAGCTGGCTGGGCAAGGGAACCACTTCAGGCATCACACTGGCCTCGGCCCCAGTCAAATATTTTCTATCACTGATCCTTACGAGTTTTGTGGCATCCCCAAATGAGGCACAGGGGATTACAGAGCAGCCAGCTTTCCTTTAAAGCTTGACCTTGGCATCAGGCTGGTAGCATAGCAAGGAAGAGAGATGAGTTAGCTGGCAGCCTGCCTGTGTGTGCCAAGGGGTCTTTAAAGCCTCAAAGGATGCATTAGTTTGATGTCAGAGGCTTTGTTCGTGGCATTCCCTGGCACAATCCTCCCTCTGTGTGTGTGTGTATGTGTATTTCCTGCCTGCATCCCTGATGCTCCCCCATCCTGTGTCCAAAGAGCTCGGCCAGGCAGCATGGGCAGCTCCAGTGAGACAGATGGAGATGGATCCAGGCCTCTGTGGGGACAGCTGCATCCCTGACAGTCCCCTCTGGTCATGCACCTGTTAGGAGCTATACTTAGCAAGGGAAAACTTTCCAGAAAAGAGAAAGCAGGGCAGAAGTGGGGAGGCAGAAAGGCTGGGAATTTGGCCTCATTCTCCTCGGCAGGTCCCAAAACTCCAAAACTGCCTCTCAGTAAAAGCATCCAAAAATGCCAATCAGGTGAAAGCAGGAGGTGCTCCCAGGCCTGCTGGCCCTGTCTGGGGACAGCCTGAGTGAGTGACAGCTTCATAACCCCTGGGTGGGATGGCAGTGAGCACCAGGGTTTGTCCTGACAGCCCTGGCGGAGCCCTGAGCACTCAGAGCTGCCAGATGGGAGCTGTGGGGGATCCTGGAGCAGCCACACGCTGTGGGGTCTCGGGGCAGAGCCCTGTGTCCATCACAGCTCACCCAGGGCTGCTGCAGCTCCTCTCCCTGCTCCTGTCTGCCTGTGCTCCAGCCTGGCTGCCACACTCAGCCATCCGTCCTCAGCCCGGGGCACTGCCAGCTGCCCGTGGAGCTGAGGGTGGGTGGGTGGAGGGATGGATGGATGGATGGATGGATGGATGGATGGATGGATGGATGGATGAGGAAACCACCTGCTCGTGCTGGACCCGGCTCTCTCTGAGGAGACAGGAGGCTCTGCAGCTCTTCCTCTGATAAATAAAGAGCCCTAAGTCAGGTGCTCACAGCCTCATGGCAAATTAATGTGCAGCAGGGGCTCCCCAGGAGCCTGGCACAGAGGCAGCAGGTCCAGGTGGGTTTTAAGGCCACGTTTTCTTTGTGTTCTTGTCCTTTTGTAAGTGCTGAGCTGCATTTTCAGCCCCCAAGTGTCCCGTTGGCACAGCAGCCATCTCTGCTATGTCACTGCAGCCTCTCTTTTTCCCCCCACCCATCTTCATCTCTGGAGAGAGATTTCCCTTTCCTGGAGCTCCAGCTGGTGAGGAATGAAACCCAATCCATGCCTGGTGACTGCAGGAAGCTTTGGATGGATGGGAATCCAGCAGGGTCAGATGCCTCCGGAGCAGCGGGTGCTGCTGACAGGTGGCATCTCCTCCCTGCAAGGACAGTGTCCCTCTCCAGCTGCTCCCTGCTCTGCCTGATGCACAGCCTGTCCAATACCTGCTCCCCACTTAGCATTCCAGGAGTTATGGCCACCTCAGCTGGTGCTTAGTGAGGGGATTTGCTGTACTTAAATGAAAAATGCAACAGGCACTTTAAACTGCCCTGTGGCTAAATGGAACTGAGTTTTCCAATCCCTGCAGCTCTCACCTCTGCTCCTCTGCCCTCTTAGCGAGAGGCAAGGAAACTGTTAAGTTGCACTTAGGAACCACCTAAACATCTACTAAATGTCTTCCCTGAATGATGCTCTTGGTCAGTGCTTCCCCAGCCTCAGGAGCAAGGTCTGGGTGTGAATGCAGGAAAGGAAGAGGGAATACAGCACATCGTGGATACCAGCAATGTCTCCTGCTGAGAGGATAAATCCACAGTATTCCTGACTGCCTCATCGAGATCTTTGTGGCACTGCAACAATTTGCCTTTGCACACTTCTGCAGAAATGTGAATAGGAGCATCTTACAATTTCCAGGTGTTTGAGCTCTGCTGGTACCACTGCCAGCTCTGGTGCCCCAGGATTGGTTTCTGTGCCATCAGAGGTGAGGAAATGCTCACCTCCTTCCAGTGGCCACTTACAGCTTTTTCTTTTTAAGATTGAGGAAATCCTTGTCACATTTCCTTATGTTTCTGTGTGGTGTGAGGAAGTGATCATGGAGAGAATCATACCTATTTCTGCTTGGGAGTGGGAGAAACAGGAGCTCATTCCTCATCTCAGGCCTGGGTTTGGATTGAGTGAACCTGGTAATCTGGGATAACTAGATAACCTGTCTAGTGCTTGCCAGATGCTTAACCCCATTTCGTATGCCAGGAAGGCTTCCTTGGAACTGGAGGCACTGGCCAACATAAATTGCTTCTGTCAATGTGCTTTATTGGACTACATCAAAGTAGAATCGATAGAGAGTTAAAAAAAAAAACCCTAACAAAATGAGCTTTCTAAGGCAGAGCAAGCCATAAACAGACAGGAGTGCTGTGCAGGTCAGGTTTCACCTGGCAGCCAGGGAAACAGGGGGGCTCTGCCTCTCTCAGGGGTGATTCATTGCACTGGAATATTTCAGGGGAGGGGAAGCATCCAGGAGTTGTTAACACACTGCAAGGAGAGGGGCTCTGAGAGGGTCGGGTTTGTGCCTCCAACTTTGCTGTCACAGATTTATACTGATATCATCTCTAGCAGTGTAAGTTATCTGTTTCCATTTAACGTAGATGAAAGCTCGAGTGTGGTTATTGCATTCTAAGGTTGCTGGAACTTGTTAATAATTTAGAATAATCAAGTCAAATTAATTCACTCTTAAAATTGAGCTTATTTGCATTGGCTGGTCTGGTTTTTTGTGACAGATCTCTCTGCGGGCATGTTTGTGTAAGCTTTTTGTGTGTGCTCGTGAGTGTTTGTGTGCATACGTAATTTCCTTCTCCATCTCACAACCAACAGAGGCTGAGCTGGATTTAAATGTTGTGCAGGAAAAAATGTGAAGAAGGTCCACCCCGAAGTGGAGCTGAATAGCTGAGGTATAAATCCACAGGGAAAAAATGGGGTTTGTAATGGAAATGCTGCCTCGTTTTAAATTATAGCCAGGCATCTGTGAGGCTGAAATTCCTGCTGCAGCATCCAGACGGTGCCTCAAGCTGGCTGCACGTTCCCAGAAATGAAGAACCAGCCCCCACAGCCTACCTGCAGCCTGACCTTTGTGCTGACACTGCCGTGGAGCTTTTGTGCTGCACGGGGCGGGTGCGAGCGCGCAGTGACAGATTGCTGCTGACAGGGAGAGGAGGCTCCTCCAGCTGCATTTCTCTGCAGCCCCTGCCATATATCCAGGGGCTTGTTAGAGGAACAACAGCACCAGCCAATAACCAGTTGGTCTAAGCCCCTGGGACAGACCGTATGGCCCACACTCTGCTTCCTAAGCTGTGAGTGTGGAGTAAATTCAGCTGCCGTAGCGCTCGCAGCCCTCGTGTTACACAGCGAAGGAACACACCCGGGCGTGCGTCTGTCTGTACCTATAAATAACAGTGTTTGTGTGTGTGTGTGCATATTTATGTGTCTGGGTATTTATTGTGGGTGAGGCTGCTTGTAGAGCAGCCCAGAAAATGGAAATCCTTTTGTGCAAATCTGCTTCCACGGAGGCGAGGAGAGCCAGGAGACCGGGGGTGATGAATTGGCCCCGAACCGCGATGACAGTCCTTTTTTTTTAAGTCAAAACAATTTCAGGGAAAGGGTCTCCAAAAAAAAGGTCCAGTTTCAGGAGGTAGCACAATTGAATTTCTGGTTCCTGGCTGCCTGCCTGGAGGGCCTCTTGTCACTTCTACTTTCTTCCAACAAGGCAGAAGGCAGAATTGACAGCAGCCTTCCCGCCAGGCTGTTAGGGAAGCAGGGAAGCCAGATGCTTTGCCTCCCTGCTCCCTCCCCTTCTGCAGCCCGAGAGCCAGAGAGTTAAGTTGCTTTAACTCTTCCATTCTCCCTCTCCAGTGTTCCTGGTGTGACCCAGCAGAGAGATCCTGAGGAATGAAATGCCTGGGAGTGGGCACAAAGGGTCCTCACTCCCCAGGGTGGGGGAGTGTGTGTGCGTCACAGGGAAGTACCTTTATATATTTATATGCTTTCTCTAGAACAAGAAAATTAGACTTTTATACAGAAAGATGCTGCAGAGAGGCACATGGTGGGAAAGGGCTGATACAGGAGCCTCTCTCCCAGCAGACCCAGGGCAAATAATATGATTTCAGAGCTTCCAACCCAAACCCACTTGTAAACTCTCCCTCACTCCCTGCTATTTATATCACTGCATATATGGTATAGAGTAGGTGAGAGCTAGAATATTCCTGTAATTCCTCCAGCAAGGACAGTATGCCCAGCCCTCCCTTTTCTTTGTGTAGAATTATCATCTTTAGATGTTAAGGGATGTGGAAGGTTTTGGTTGCTGTTGAATTAACATTTCTATATGCATCATTTCACTAGATAATTTGCTGACTCTAAAATTTTTGTGTAATCAAATTGGCTGGCTGTTTTAACATTTGTCCAACACCATTTTTAAGTGGCAGTTAAATGAAGTGGAGAACAGAGTCCTTTCTTTACACTCAGGGCTGTAGCAGGGTGAGGGTCTCCAGTATGGTTTTTTGAGACAGGACCTGCTCTGTGGCAGGGGTTGTGCATTTCCAACACTCACAACCCACAGAGCCCTTTTCAGTCTGCCCACAGCTGTGAAATGGAGTGACAAAGTGGTAGTGGATGGCCAGGAACTGACACCCTCCATCTCCCCAAGTTCATCTCATTGCCAAAACCTGCTTAAGTGGTACAGTGGTTAAGGTGACAACCTTTCTTCTTTTCTGCTAAGGACAAGAGGAAAAGGCCTCAGGCTGTGCCAGGGGAGTTTCAGGTTGGATATCAGAAGGAATTTCTTCATGGAAAGGTTGGTCAGACAATGGAATGGGCTGCCCAGGGAGGTTTGGAGTCCCCATCCCTGGAGGTGTCCAAGGAATGCCTGGATGTGGCACTCAGTGCCCTGGGCTGGTGACAGGGTGGGGATCAGTCATAGGTGGGACTTGATTGTCTTGGAGGGCTTTGCCAACCTCAGTGATTCTGTGAAATAGCTCCAAATGGGACCAAACCAGGGCCTAGAAGGGAAGATTATGCCAGGGGAGATTTAGACCACGTATTAGGAAAAATTTCTCCCCAGAAAGGGTGGTCAGACATTGGAACAGGAAAGTGGTGGAGCCACCAGCCCTGGAAGTGTTCAAAAGATACGTGCATATAGCACCTGAGGCCGTGGTTTAGTGGTGACTGTGGTGGTGGTGCTGGGTGGAGTGTTGGTGATCACAGAGCTCTTTCCCAGCCTCAGGGGTTCTGTTTCTGAGCCTCACCTGCACTGACACTGCCAGGATGTGGGCAAATGGCTCTGCAACCTGTGGGCTCTGCTGGGGGCCATCCAGGTACCTCCAAAAGCAGGGAAATCGTAGGGTTTCCTTAAAAGCCATACAGCCCTTCTCCTCCTGTGTGCCTCTTCATGCCTCTCCACACCCAGGAGCTGGAGCTCTGTGCTTGTACACCCTCCCTCGTGCCAGCAGTCCCTGGTCCCTGTGCCACCTTCCCCAGGCAGGGAGGATGGTGATGGAGCAGGCGTTCCTCTGGGTTTGGCATGCTCAGCTCAGGCAGAAGGGAACACCAGCCTCAGGCAAACCATGAACATTTGTCACCTGCAGCAAGGCAAAAAGTGTTGCCCAGAACAGCCTTTGGAAATATTTTAATTACCCTTGATTAATCTGGCAATCAACGAACTTGAGGTAAAGATCACAAGTGGAGACAAAGTCTAAGGGGAATTTTATGCTTGGAGTCAAATTTCAGCAATGTTTTTGAAGCGTTTCTAATTGGGATGGTTTAAGATCCATCCCCAAACCTCCCTGAATCCAAACAGTTCTGATGTACGTGGGAAGCAAATCAGTCATGCAGCTCCAGCACTGAGAGCTGGGACTTCTAAAGGAGCCAGTCTAACCACTGAGATCTTTCTCTGCAGCTTTACAGTCAGAAAACTTCTTTACTGGACTGTAAATCAAAAAAGGGAATTTATTTTTTGTTTCTCCAGGCTTGAAAGACGAGCGTGCATCTGCCCGACAGCTTTCAGGCTGAGCCATCCCTGCCAGCCAAAGCAGATTCTCTGTGCCTGCTTCCAAGCAGCACGAGCTGAAACAACTGGTGGCAGAGTGGGGCGTCTCTCCAGTCCTAACCACGAAGAGAGGTGATTATTCCTCCCTCCTGATTCCACTTCCCATACGGAAATTATCCTGTGCTAGAGGCGTGCACCTTCCTCTGTTCTGTCAATGTGTGCTGCTGGAAGATTTATTTCAGTAATAAGGTCTTAGCAGTGAAACTTAACAAAAATGAGGGGGCAAGTTTATTAATTATATATTTTACAGTTAATTAAAGATAATATTTAACAGAAGTAATTGCAGGCGTCTGCATTGATGGCGCAATTAATTTCCAGTAATAAACGGGTTGTGTGTCCCTTTGTCGGACTGATCAGAAACAAATCCTGCCTCGTGCTAAACCTCTCTTATCTCTTCCCATTTGCAGGAGATGAAACATCCTCCTGCTCACAGCACAGGGACGAGGCTGGAGCTGGGCTGCTTTCTCCACGACTGTAGAACTATGGTGAAATGGGAATGGTTTCTTGGTGTTTCCTTGGCTTCTCTGAGGAAAACAGCGACCGTGGGATGAGACAGAGCCTCGGGGTGAGTGCAGCTCCCACCAGCAGTCCTGCCAGCCCCCTCAGCTGGGCCTGCTTCCCTCCATCCCACCCTGCCTGCAGCCCCAGCTCTGGGAGGCAGGAATGCCTTGTTCCACAGGGCTCAGGTCTTTCACCCCGCAAGCTGCTTCTAAGCACTCTCTTCCATTTGTGCTGAAATGCTGTGTAGGAGCACGGCAGAATGTCACTCAGCTTGCATTCAGCATGTTCCCAGAACCTGGGCATGGATGAGATGAGCTGTCCATGTGGGAAATTGCTGGGCTCTCAGAGCACCTGCCTCTTTGGGATCTGACACAAAGGGTGCCCCCTATGTGCCCTGAGGCCTGTGCAGTGGGAAGGTTTATTCTGTGCTATCCCTGGCAGTGTTTATATTCTCCTAACACCTTTCAGACAGGTTGGTAGGTTCTACCTCGTGCAGGTGTCCATCTCCCATTATCTTCCTCCTACCTGAGGTACACACAGAGCCTGTGACACGCAGTTGGGTGATTTTTATTCCCTCCACTTGAGGGAAGTAGCTTACAATGTTTTAAACTGGTCCTCTGTGATTGACTCATGCCACCTATTTCTGAAACACAACCAATAAGGTGAGAGAAGATTCAGAAAAGTTAACAGTGTCCAGATCTGTTTAGGACAGGAAGGGAGCCCAAAAGTTGGCTAAAATTCTGTAAAGAGCCAAGCCCAGCCCAGCTGCTCGACACAGAACCATCCTGTGAGAGTGTGGTGTTCCTTCCTGCATCCTTTTTTATTTGTTAGAGAAAATGTTGGTGCAGTTGGCGGGTTCTCCCCAGGGGCAAAGGAGCTGCTCTAGGAGCTCTGCACACCTCCAGGCTTCTTCCTATGGAGGAGGTGATGGGAGCTGGGCAAGGAGGTACTTTTCCAAAGGCATGCCACAGGGATCAGTCCAGCCTTTTCAGTGTCCTCATTAATGAGGTAAAAGATGGGGCAAGCAGCATGTGAATGACGTGGAGGGTGAAAGCAAGAAGGAGCCATGCCAAAGGCCAAGGGAGGTCCCAGCCTGGCCAGAGTGAGCAGGGCTGGGCTGTGTCTGCCGTGGGCTCAGCCTTTACATTGGCCTGGTTTTGTGAGTAAAAGCGGAGAGCTGGGGCTGAGCCTGGGCAGCCTGAGCAGCAGGCTGGATTTGTGAGGGCAGCTTTGAGCTGAGTGTTGGCTGCTCTGCTCTAAACCCCAGGTTTTCTGCAGGCCCATCTTGTAAATATTTAAACACAGGAGTAGCGGGCCCGGCAAGTCTGAGTGAGGCTTTGCAGGCAGGGAGGGGAGCAGAGCGTGTGTGAGCTGCATCTCTCTCTCTCACGCGTCTGCACCCCTATGTGCAGTCTCCCAGTGCCTTCCAGAGAGATTTTAATCCAGAGAGCTCTGACAGCCTTTCAGGCATCAATCACCCAGCGCTGCAACAGCCCTGCAAGGTCAGGCAGCGTTATCAGAGCAGCGTTTTGTGCCTCAGCAGGGAGGGATGGGCAGGGAGAGAGCGGCTCCTGAGTGCGTGTGAGATTTCCTGCAATCACAGCTTTCCCCATTCCTAGAGCCAGGGATGGGATCCAGGTCTCCTGGATCAGCCCTGACCACTGGAAACACTTCCTCCCCACAGAAGCCTCACGGTGAAACCACCCACCGGAGCGGGGCTTTGGAGTTTGGCAGGCAGAGCACGGGCTCTGCTCTACCCGATCCGCAGGCGCATTTTTGGGGTTGGGTGTTTACTGAAATCTTGGCTTTGCTGGTCTGCAGAGAATAAAAGTTGATTGTTGAGCAGCCAGGGCTCGGCGTCGCCCTGCCTGTACGTGTAAATACCCTGCCCAGCCAGGCCAGGCCAGGGGGGATGTTGGTAGGGCTGCAGCCTGCTCCTGTGAGGAGCTTTGTCTCTGCTCTGTGCTAAACACATCTCTGGTTACCTGCTCTCACTGGAGCTTTTCTGGCTTCTCCAATCCTTTCCTTGGCTGCAGGGCCTTGTGATAGCTGGCTGGATTTATTTATTTAATAATAAAACTTAAAGAGCGGGTTGTTTTCCAGGCAGTGGCTGTCTCTGTAGAGCCAGGTCATGATGGGGTTAGTGTGGAGGGAAGCAGGGCTGCTTGGGGAGCTCAAAATCCACCAATCCCCCTGTTCCTTCTGCCCCTCAGCCTTCTCCAGTAACCCTTTCCTGCTGGCAGGAAGGTTTATGGTGCTGTGCAGGCTGTCCAGACCTTGCCACTTCCATCCCTCTCAGGATGTGGCAGGGATAGTAGAAAAGGGAGTTCACAGCCCAAGGTGCAAACAGGACAATGTGACAGTAAAGAGAAGATGATGGGACACAGAGAGTGGGCCTTCCTTTGGTTGTTTCTCCTGTGCAGATCCCTACAGTTGTCATAGCACGTGTCTCTTGTCTCTCATCCTCTTCTGTAAGGGACAATGACATCCTCTCCATACGGCTTAGCAGTGCTGTCTTTATTCTCATGGCTGGGAAGAAACTGCACTCCTTTGGAGGATGGATTAGCCAGGGGTTTAAAGCAAAAGTCAGAGGTTTGTTCTCTGGATCCCAACCTGAGGCCTCTGCTGGTCCTAATCTGAAGGGCTCCCCCACCCCCAGCTTCACACTTGGTACCCCCAGGTCAAATGAGCTGCTTTAGGAGACTTAATTTTCTTAATTTTCTTCATGTCCATGAAATCCTGAGCACTGCTTTGGGCAGAGGTCAGTCAAATCACTCCCATTCCATCACCAGGGCTTCCCTTCCCTTGGGATTTACAGCTGGATGAGGAAAGCCACCTCCATCACTCTCTGGGCTGGGCAGTGCTCAGGTGCATTTGAAACACTTCACGTTCCAAGAGGCAGGAATCTGTCACAGCACAGCTCTGGGCCTCACAGGGGGGGTTGCTCCCTGAAGGTTTGGCTTCAGGAATAAATCTGTGCCTCCACACTCTGCCCATAAAACTGATAACACTGAGATTGCTTTACACATCAGCAACAGAATGGAGACAGCCGAGGCAATCAGGCCCTGAAATAATTATGTTTATCATCTATAATCATCACAGAGAGTCTAACAGCACATTAGCACTTCCAGCAGGCAGTTTCCAGGAGCGGGGAATGCAGACAGTGTTTTGGAAGATGCACTGATTATTTTAAAGGACACCAGCCACAACTGAACATGCCATGGGGGATTCTCTGAGCTGCCAGCACACCCTTTTGTTACATGTGTGGGGAACAGGAGCAGGGCCAGTGCTGAACCATCTCTGTAAAGTGTTACTGGGTGTAGTTTCCAGAGTCAGGCTGTGGAAACAACAACTCAGCCTCTTTCTGACTGATCCCAGGGATTTGGAAGGTGTAATCTGGAAGAGCCTACAGCTGCTTGAACCCCTCTCCATGGAAGGGAACGTTCCAAGGGAAGTCTCTCATGTTTCCCCTTGTGATGCTGCCTCTGCTCCTCCCTATTTTCCTGCCAGTCCTGGAATACATAGCCCTGAACACAAACTTCAGGGCTGAGCTCCCTGGTGGCAGAACTACCCTTCACTGTGCTACTGCACAGTCTTGGGGCTGTGGGGCTACAAATGTCCAAGCAAATCCAAGTGATCTCAGTTCAAAACAGGTCCCTGAAAATGCCTGCAAGCAGCAAAACCCAACATCCTTCAGCCCATGTCCTGCAGCATGGTCCTCTCTCTCCTCGTGCCACACTGTTAGGGAGGGCCAAGCTTTGCAGCAAGGGAGAAGAGGCCAGAGAAAGTCCTGCTCAGGAGCAATGCAGGCAGTCACTGCATTCAGCCTTTCGGTGGAAGGGCTTGCTAACAGTCTGCTTGGAAGGAAAGGCCTTGGAGCCAGATTTGTATGTGCAATTAGCTGGAATCTCATCAAAAGCCCACAGCGCCTCATCTCTTCAGCAGAACATCTGAGATGCTGCACATTTATTTACTGTGATGATCCAGGTTATAGAGTGGCTTTATAAGCCCTTGTTTTCCATCATGGAGAAGGTGTAAAATCCATCCTTACAGGATGCCAGACCCGAGGTGTGTCTGGGTGTAAGGGAGGGGCAGTTGCCATCCTGAGTCTGTCAGTGGGAACTGGTGTTTCTCCTGCACACACCTCCCCACTGCCAAGAGCTGCTTTAGCAAGGCTCTTAGGAACTCCTTTCAAACCTGGAAGGGTTTTTGGAGCCAAACATTGGTCTAAGTGCATTTTTACTGAAATTCAAATGAAAACCAGCCAGACTTTCACTCCCAACATTTCAGCAGATTGTTTTTCCAGGGCCATCCTCTGGCTTATCTGCAAGACTGTGGGAATCCTGTCAAGACAGGAGCCATTTTCCTGTGTGGAAAAGGCACCCAGCTCAGGGACTGGCCAGAAGGTGCTGTGCTGTGGGTACCTCATGCCAGGGAGCTGAGGAGGAGAGCTGAGCTCCAGCGTGTGCTTTGGGGCAGACTGGAAGAGCCTTGCTGTTCCCTGTGCAACTGAGACTTGCCTGTGGGGTCAGGGAGGTGTAGCTCCACTCTCAGAGGATAATGGGGTGAAAGGACACTCAGGGAGTCTTCAGAGCCAGCTTCAAAGTGAGATCCAGTTCTTCTGGGCATCATCCAGTCAGCTTTGGTGTGTCTTCAAGGACAGGGATTGTTCTGCCTGTCTGGGCCACTGTCCTGGATAATTGGGTTTTCCTGGGGCACGGTGCTCAGCACTGAGTGTGCAATCTTTCCCAAAATCTTGGCCCTTTTCTCTGCTAGCAGAAGTTCTGCTCTCAAAGCAGGTTTATCACTGACTTAACACCCACCAGGCTTCTCTTGTGCTCCCAGAGCTCCTCCAGCCTCCTTGGGGGTTTTTACAAGGTCAGATGCCAGCTCCCATCCCGTATATGTATCCAGGGGAGTTTAGAAAGGCACTTTAGAACTTGGAACATCACGGTAAATAAATATGCAGCATCTCAGATGTTCTGCTGAGGAGATGAAGTGTTGCAGGCTTTGAAGGGATTCCAGCTAATTCTACACAAAAATCTGGCTCCCAGACCCTTCCTTCCCTGCAGACCCCAGAGGACTTGGGGCCAGCCCAGACCATTGTGTGCCCTGGCCCAGCTCAACCAGTCTAGGAAGAGAGTGGGACCAGTACAGTGAGGGGCCTGAGTTGTCACTTTCATGGTCCTTTGGGAAGAAATGGATCAGAAGAGGAAGGTACTGAACCAGTGATGGATGCAGCTGGGGGAGCTCCTGTGGCAGATCCTCAGCATGAGAGCTGCAAAACCAAGATTTGTGGAATTGCACCAGGGAAAAGGAGGAGGCTTGTCCCCGAGAGCTCCTGCCAAAGTGTGAGACTGGTGGAGATGAACAGAGGAGCAGTGAAGGGATCCTGACTGTGATCCTGGTGCTGTGCTGGCAAACTTGCTGTAGAGTCACAGCAAAAAGGGAGGTTTTTGAAGACAAGTGAGGAGCTTTCTGGGTGTTTTTCCCTGCCAGAAGCATGAATAAAGAAAAGCACGACAGTGCTTCATTGGAAATCTGGTGGGTGGCCTGGTGCTGTGAGCTGATAGAAGGTGGGGGCTCATTCCTTCATAATGAATGAAAGATGACAGATGGGGAGAGGCAAGGAAAGGCCTTCAGCACTGGTATAATTAACTTACTCCTGAGAACACTGGGATGAGCTTTTTTCCTAATATGATAGAGGAAAGAGAGGATGTTTGACTGAGAGTAAGGAGATAACAGGAATCGTAGAGGTGAATGTGGTTGTCCCTCTGGTCCTGAGACACTTGAAGCAAAGCCTCTGTGCCAGCTTCAGGAGCGGACCTGGAGGATGGGTTCCCTGGTCTTAGAGGGGGTGGGCTGCACCTCCTGGGGTGCTTCTCTGAGCTTAATCCCCAGCCCTGAGCCCTTGGCTCCAAGGAGGAGGTGAGGAGCCAAGCCCCCTTCGCAGCAGTAATGACTTCACACCCTGACTTTTTCCCCACGAGCCTTTTCTCTTGCACACTAACGAGTCTGAGCCTCCTTCATTGTGCCTCGGTAATTGTGCTTTTAATTATGCTGTGTGTCTACCACCATCTGTTGTGCTCTTTTCAGAATCTGTTTCAGTTCTGATATCCCCTTTTGAGATGAAGGGACCATGAGTGCCCGCAGTACCCAAGGTGTGGATGAATCATAGATTTTTCTGTTCTGTTCTTTGCTTTCCAAATGATTCATTCCACTTGATCTGTTTCTCGATGGTTGCCGAGCCTTGAGCTGACATTTTCATGGAACTGACAGCTTTATGTGGAAAAACGAGGGCCGACCTAGAGAAGTGAAAAAGGTGCCTGTTGGAAGGAAAAATCCTGATCTTTTCAAGATGAGTTTATTTGAACACAAGGGCTATCAGAGGACTCTGAAAGGAGAGGTTACAATAGCTCCCAGTGTGGATGTCACCTGGGAGCGGCCAGTGAGAAGCTGCTGATGTTGAGTCAATGCTGTGCCTTGGGGACAGATCGATAAAAGCAGCATGGCACAGGTCCCCCTGCAGCAGGGCTGCAAGGGACAGGGACATCAAGCCAGGAGAGGGAGCTGGAAAGGCTCCAGCTGCAATAAAGGAGATGAAGAGAAGCAAAACAAGGTTAATGAGCCAGAGAGCTTGTTAGGAAGGGAGGACAACTGCAAATTTGGGCACAGGACGCCCAGCAGCATCTGGGAGGGGCTTACATCCAGGGGTTGCAGTGAGGTGCCCAGCAGGAGCAGCAGCACCCCAGGCCACCCCTCACAGTTGACTTACACACAGAAAGAATGGCTGGAGATGTGTCAAGGGAGGGTTAGTTGGGAAATCAGGAAAGGTTCTTCGCCAGAGGGTGGTTGGGCACTGAACACGCTCCCCAGGAAAAGCTCACAGCCCCAAGGCTGCCACAGCTCCAGAAGCATTTGTACAACCTGTGGGTCCCTTCCAACTCAGGATTTTCCATGATTCTGTGAAGTTAAGCCTGTGGATCTGATGGTCCTGCTCACCCAGTTCAAGAGGGAAAGTGGAAGGTGAGAACAGGGAAGAAAACCTAGCAATTAGTAGGTGAGGAGAATGGGCTTAATGCTGGTGAATTTGGGATGTAGGATAAATGTGGCTGAATCCAAGGGCTGGAGTCTTGCAGGAACAGTGGCTGCAGGAAGGCCAGGAGGGGATAACCTGCAAGTGGCCTGTTCTCATTTTTAGGATAAGGGAATAAAACTGTCATCTGGGGAACTGTTGATAGGTTTCTGGCACCTTTTAGCTGTCTAAGGAGCATCTGGCACCTTTTGGCTATGTAAGGAGCATCTTTTCCCTTCGTAGGACAGAATGGTTTCCTGTCTGTCCTGCCTGCCCCTGCTCTGGCTCCTTTCTCCTGGTGTGCAAGGCTGTTCTGGCCCATCCCACTGCTGATACTGTGCTGTGTCTGGCTCTGAACACCTTGTTCTAAACAGGGTGACCTCTTCTCCTGTCCTCTTTGCCCTCTAGAGCTCTGTCATTGGTTGGGCCCACAAACCCAACCCTGACACCCAATAATGTGGCTTTGCCTCTCTGCTGAGCATGTTCTGTGCATCTGCAGGATGCTGCAGTTGGCTCTGTTTTGGGTCTCTGGGTGGGATGTGGCAGATGTATCATACATGGTGCCAGACCCTCAGTACCCTTAGAAAAGTCTTATTCCATCCCAGGCCAGAGAGATCACCCCTTGACCTTGGGCAGCTGCTCCTCATCTTGTCCTCATCTTAGAAATATTTTGGGCTGCTCTGACATGATTTCCTGATGCCCCTTCTACCTTTGCTCTCTCTCCTGCACCCGGCACCTTGGTGCTTCAATGTCACCCACGGTCATGGGAGAGGAAAAGAACCACCTGAGCTTTGGTTTGCTGTCCCTGGACACCTTTCACCTCCAGCTGCCTACTGTGGGAAAGGATTGTGGTGTCCTTCTGCTCTTGCTGGTTTCTTATGCAGGGAGGATGGAGAACATAAACAGCTCACAAATCAGCTCAGGGGTGCTCTCTGTCATTCCTGCATTCCACAGCCAGGTTCCTTTCCAGTCTCCTCCTGTAGGGTGAGGAGCCAAGCATCAGTCCTGGGACAGGACTGTAAATGAGATTCCTTCAAAAACCAGTTCTATTTAGCTCAAGGCCATAATGGGAAAATCACTGTGTTTCCATTAAATCTGCTCTGTATCAATCCACAGAGCTGGGCTTGGGCAGAGGTGCTGGGATCCCAATAGGCCACTAATTAATTACCTACCCCAGACTCTATTGGCAAGCAGGGCCCTTCCAATGGTTAATTAGGGTGGGAGCCAAGGAGAGGCTCTGTCTCGGTGGTGGTCCACATTCCCTCTGGCTCCCTTCCTTGCAGACATGTCCTGGCATTGGGAGGGGAAGCCAAGGCTGAACATATGGCTCATTGTGGAGCTCTGACCTTCCCAGAGCAGGGCAGAGCTGAGCAGCTGGAATTCCCTTCAAGTGCCACTCAAAACCTACCTGATGCCATGGAAATCTTCTGTGACTTTTCTGGGAGAACAAACCCTTGGCCCAAGTGCCAGCAGTTGTTATTCCCTCACGTTCTTCCTTCCTGTGCACCACGGACAGCTGACAGACTTGGGATGGTGCAGGGGGAGACAACCTGTGACCTCCTTGTGCTCAGAGGTGATGAAGAGCAGCACAGCTCCATGGGTGCTCCCTGCATGGCTTTGGGAATCCCAGGGGCTGTGGCTTAGGATACCTGAGGCAAGCCCTACACAGCTCTGTTGGGATCTCCCCTGTCCCCAAACACATTTGGGATGAGTCATGGTCGTTCAGAAACTGTCCGGCTGTTCTGGGAGTGGAATCCATGGCTGGCTGGCCTGGGAGAGACCTTGGATAAGTGAAATGTAAGTGCTCACAGAGGCTTGCCAAGATCTGAGTGGGAAAAACTGTCCTTGGAAGAGGATTTCCCGTCTCATCCCAAGGAGTCCCAGCTGCTGAGGATGCTTTGTTGTCATGGCCTCGTGTCTGGGATCTGCTTTTCCCAAGACCTTGAAACCCATTCCCCTCCCCAGCTCCTCGTGGAGCTTGATGCAGCCTGTCTCCAGAAATGCAGCTGTTTGCTCCTACTCTGGAATCAGAGAATATTTCTATTTTCTTTCCTTGTGCTCTGCAGTGACCTAATTATTTAACTTTGCATTGCAGCCTCTTCCTACAGCACTTGCCAAAGAGCTCATCAAAGCCTCCCATCCCCAGAGCTGGGGGAGCTGGATTATTAATCTCTCTCTGCTCAAGGTTAGAGGAGATGTTTCCTCCTCTCATGGACAGCTCTTCCAACAGACAAATCTTTGGCCTTTCCACTCAAGATCACCTTCAGGCAGCTGAGAGGGCGTTGGAGTGATGCTCATTCCTAACATAAGGTTCCTCCAGGCTGCACTGGAATATCACACACTTAATTCTTGGCATAACTTGATCCATTTGGTCTTGGGATGACTGGAGGAGTGTCTGGTCTCCCTCCTTCCTTGATAAAAGGAGGCTCATAATTAGCCATATTCCTCTTGTTTTAGGGAGACTGGTGCCAAAGGTTAATGCAAGCACAATCTCTCACCTCAGGCTGTGATTTCCCAAATGTGTGCTGTCCAGGAGCTGTGGCAGTGCATGGAGCAGGGGGGGATGTGAGAGGTGGTTGAAGCCCATGTCCTGCACTGGGGTTTTACATGTGTGTGCCTGTGCTGTGTGCAGGAACAGCTGCTCGGGGCTGGCTCTGCCCAGAGTGCTGCTCCACAGGAATGCAGAATCTGGGAAGGAGTGTCCAGCCAGCCCCCAGCACTGCTCCCTGCTCTGGGGGGATTCTGGGGGGCAGCATGGTGCAGAGCTGCCCGTGGGATCAACACCAGCAGTGGACCCTAAAAGCCCCTTGGCCACCCCATGACCCCACTCCAGAAGATCATCTGGAGTAATGTCAAAGGACAGAAAAGTTGGAAGAGAGCAGGAGACATTGGGAGGGTGCTGGAAGTTGCTGTCAAGGCAGCTGGATCTGACTGCTGCTAGATCCAGGATATGTGTAGGGCAGAGGCAAGCAAGGTGCTTTAGAGTCACCCCATCCCTTCCTTATTTGAAAATCTCTGCCACTGCCACTCTCTCCCCCAGCATCACCATCCCAGGACCTGTCCCCTGGCCGGGGCTCCTGCACTGTGCAGTCCTGGAGCTGGAGAGCAGCACCCAGCTCCCCCCATCCCACCCTGCACCTGGGGACTGCCCATATCCATCACCCTGTGCCTGCTGGTACCCAGCATCTGCCTCTGCTCCTGGGCAGCAGCTGCCAAATCCATTTGCTCAGCAGGTGTGTTCCTGCATTCACTGGGAGAACGGGCTTTCTGGAAGAGAGGAGGGAGAGAACAGAGGAGAAACTGGAGGGAGGGCAGGAGGAAATAAAAGGAAGTAGAAGAGAGAGGGAAAAAGCAGCAAATGACTGAAAGAATTAGAGATGGAGTGTGGAAAGGACTGTGTATCCCCTGTTGCTTTGAGCACTCAGCAGATCCTGTGGTGTGTCTGCTTTATTACTGACAGAGTTCTCCCTTCTGTCGGCTTGTTTCCTAATTGCTGGTCTTGTAAACTGCTTGATTTATGGCTCTGTTCATCAGTTCTGGCCCTCGGGTATAACATGCTTTTCCTTCCAGGCTGGGAAGTGAATAACGAATTAACAGCCTGCCTTAGGTTCAATGAGGAGCTGAGCATTCAGGGATCTTTATTGGGCTGCACGTGCCAAAGAGAAGTGCTTAGTTTTTCCTTCTCATTCATGGAGGGTATTCAGCGAGTCCTTCCCGTTGGCGTTGTGGCTGCGTGGTGCCTTTGAAGTGTCCCACAAGAGAAGCCACCAAGGAATGGATTTGCTGTTGGTTTGCACAGAGGGCTCAATCTGCTCCCTCGCAGCTTGCTCTGAAGCTGCCATTGTGTGTGCCATAGACGTTTGTCTCGCTCAAACTTCCCTTCAGAACTGCCCAGGGATGAAGTCGGAGAACAAACGGCCCTGCTGAGCTGCAGCTGTGCCTTGTGCCGTGCCAGCAGCCAGCAGCCAGCCCCTGGCTGTCACCCCTGTGCTCACCCCGAGAAGGGGTTTGTCCTAAACCCTGGAGTACACTGCAGTCAGCGCAGTTTAAGCTGTCACTGAGTGACTCAAAGAGCTCTGCTCTCACAGCCCTCCTTGGCTGTCCAGTGCCTTCCACACAGCTGTGATCCTCGTGGTCACACCACCATGCACCAGATTCATGGAGCCACCAAGCCTTGGAATGCTAAGCCCAGGGTGGGAGCTGCCCTGGGCTCAGGGCCTGGCTGTTCTCCCTGCCCAGGTCACAGGAGTGTGGTCAGGAAGCCATGGCATGTGCCCCCAGCAGCTCTGCACCACCCAGACACGCTGTGGGGGACACGTGAGAAGGTAATGCCTGTAAAACAACACCTTCGTGGAGGAAGGAAACTCTTGTAAAGAACAGAGGAACTGCTGTAGCACTGCAGGGCTTTTCTGGGAGCACGATGCTCCACAAGTGTGAGCTCAGGGCCTGCAGGTGTTCAGCAGATAAAGTTTAAGCTGACAGGTCCTCTCAGTACTTGGCAGCTC
Source organism: Sylvia atricapilla (assembly GCF_009819655.1). Taxonomy (NCBI): domain Eukaryota; kingdom Metazoa; phylum Chordata; class Aves; order Passeriformes; family Sylviidae; genus Sylvia; species Sylvia atricapilla. Next base: position 17,945,246 of record NC_089152.1, read on the forward strand.
TGCCCTCCTGCCCTCAACAGCCTCTCAGGATGCTGCTGCTGCTTCTGAGCTGCTTCATGGCCGTGGCAGGTGAATGTGATGTGCCTGGAAGGGTGGAAAATGGCTCTGTAGGATTCACCTCAGCATCATGAGGCTGCGAGTGAGGGACAGAGCCTGCAAAGTGCAGCACCTCAGGGGCTGTACGAAATTCTCTTACAGGGAGAGTTTGAACACACCTGCTTAGTCCTGATCCAGCCCTCACTTGTCTGTGGGAGCTCAGCTGGATGGAGAGCTGCTGGTATTTGGTTTTTCTCTTGACACATGTAGAATAATAAATAAACTGCAAGGAATGGCATTTCTTTCCTCATGGCATCAGCAGCATATGATTTGATGGTCGTGGCCATCCTGAGGGCTCTGCTCTTGCTCTGCCTTCTACTGATGGGTCTGCAGGTGGTGACACCTGGGGAGCTTCTGAAGAGCAGGGAACAGAGCCTTGGAGCACCATGTGCAGCTGCTATCTGTAGCCCTGCTTCTTTCGTGCCTGAGATGTTTTGGTTTTCTGAAATTCTTTTCCCAGAGAATTTTCTGTAAACAGGAAAGATTTTTTTGTAACTGTACTACGTTATTAATTCCTTTTCCTAGGAGGGACTTCTTGATGTCCCTCTGGTCTGACCAATGGGAGTGAAGAGGTTTACCTTTGTGTCACCGATCAAATTGGTCTGTATAAAATAGTATATAAAGAAGACACATCCCAAGAATCAAGGAGTCATTTTCAACCTTCTAAATCTCAGAGTCTGCGTCATTGTGGTGTAAAACAGCATCAGGTATCAGCATCTTTGACTTCTCACAAGGCTCAAGAACCTGTCCAACCCCTGCGGAAAGCTGAGTCCATGTGTCCTTATGCCATACCCATCAGGATTCCTCTGTTTTTATTTAAAATCCATGATTTCTCACTCAGCTGCCTCCTCCCAGCAGGCTGTAACAGTGGGATCTTGGAGTGTAGAGCAGGAGGGGACACAGCAATGTTCTTCATGGGACACGAGCACCCACCTCCCACAGCTGTAGTCACGATGTTCCTTGTGCCATGGAGTGCAGGATCCAGGAGCACGAGGACAGAAGATCCAAAGAGCTCTTGCTTGCATTTCACACATGCTATCACCAAGAGTATTTACTACTAATCGCTAAACTGCTCTGAATATATACCCAAAGTCCAGGTGTTATCACTTCCTGATAACAAAACTTGAACTGCATTTCGTTCAGCATATGAGTGTGCTCACACCCTGCAGAACCCGTGCCACACTTCCTAAAATTGCACAGCAGGCAGGATGGCTCAGGAACAGGGATGGCAGGAGGCCCAAGGCTCTGCCTGATCAGCCTGCCGAGGTTGAAGGAGCAATAGTCCCAGATCCATGCTGAGGGTGGGCAGAGGAGGTGCCTGCACCCTTCCCCTTCTTCCATACGTGGGCTGGATTAGTTCCTAAGCTTGAGCCCAAGTCCCCTCCTCTCTGGGTGCTGCTGTGACAGCACAGCCTCTCCTCCAACCTGTTCCTCCTGCTCACACTGCACAAGAGGCTGGAAATGGAATCAGAGGGAGATGCTTCTCTTTATACTCGATATTCACACGGTGAGATCCTCCCTCCTCACCTCTGACCCGTTCCTGCCTGGCTGCCAGTGTGGATCTGAGCAGCCCAGGGTTTAATTGAGCAGGAGCCGTTCCCAAGCTCTCCCTCCTCTGCCCGTGAGCAGGAATTACCTCGGGCTGCCCGTGTGCAGTAACGACTCCATCAGCGAGCCTAGTTCCCGTTGCCTGGATGCAGGTTAAAAAAAAAAGCCTGCTGGTAGGCAGGGGATATCTTACAGCTGAAGGTGTGATAGATGAGCGTCTGTTCCGTCCCCAGAAGGTGATTTTTTGAAGTTCTTGTATTTCAGCAAAAGGTTACGGCCCCTCTGCTGTCAGGGCGGCTCCCGCAGCTCGGGGCAGTGGCTGTGTTGGTGTGTCTGCTGTGTGCGGGGCAGAGTCACACAGGGCGGGGTGAGAGCCCTGCCGACTCCGCCGGTGTGGGGCTGTGACCTCGGGCTCTGCACAGCCGGCCCTGGGTCACTGCAGCAGCCCCAGGACACTTCCCCGGCCGGCACTTGTGGCCATCCAGCCCGCTGGAGCTGCAGCAAAGGAAGGAGTTGGGGGCTTTGGGGGTGAGCCCTGGATTTGAAGCTCAGGAATAATGTTGATTCTCAGGTCAGGAGCACAACCAGGACGGTGTCCTGGGCAGAAGAAATTTTTGGACCAGCTGGGTGAGGAGGGTCTTCCTGGCTGAGTGCTCTGAGAAATGTTTGGTGTTGGAGCTGTGGGGCTCATCTCACCAAGCCTGGGTCCTCCTGCACACAGGGCAGGCTGCACACAGCGTTTTGATGGCTCTCACCCACCAAAAACCTTGGCCAGGTGCTTTTCCCCAGTTCTGAGCTTTGTGGTGACTGAAATCCGCCTGGAGAGCTCTTTGGGTGAGGGAATAGGGATTGCCACCGTGTTCATTATCAAGCTGCAGTCTCTGGAGACTTTATGGGAACAGAATCCCTGTGTTCCTTGGCTCCATTTTGGCATCTGGCAGTACAGGGCTGCCCCGAAGAGCACAAATGAATCCCTCTGAAAATGGCCTTGGCTAAGGGTTGTGTGACATAGGTGTGGATTGGAAAGGCTCCTGAGGAGCAAACTCAGCTGTGGTCTTTTAAAACCTCAGGAAACTATGGATGTGACATGTGGGACACCAGCAGTATGCTGAGAATTCCTGATGTGCATTCCCAATCCGTCCATCCCTGGATGGATGCAGAAGGAAAAGTGCTCATGCACAGGTAGGGTATGGAAAAAGACAGCTCATGTTGGCTGAAGCAGATTAGGGAGCAGTGAGAGGCCATCCCAGATGGCACAAGGGTGGTCCTTGGGAATGGGCAGTGACAGAGCTGGCACAGCTGCAGCTGGGCTCTGATTCCCCTGCTCGTGTGCCCACAGTGTGCTCTTCCCTTGGCAGCACTGGGAGCCTCCATCCCTTCTCCCCACCCAGAGGATTGCTCACAAGCTAGAGGGAGAATCTGCTGGCAGGCCCCACAAACGTTTGGGTGCTTTCCAGATCTCTCCCACTCTCTGTAGCAGCTCTCAACTTGCTTGGAGTCAAGGACACAGATTAACTCTCGGTTTGTCTTTCTCTCCCCCACACCAGCCATCAGCTCCAGCTCTGCACCCAGACAAGGATGGGCTTTATCAGGACACCTGCCAGGTGCCAGGAGACTTCTGACTGATCCATTTTGAGCTCCCTGGAGCCAAGCTGGGGATGCTGCACTGCTGATTTTGCTCCGGGCATTGCCCCTCCTAGTCCTTGGATAGCGTCACACAATCATGAAATCATCCAGGTTGAAAAAGAGCTTTAAAATAATCAATCCAATTTCTCTGCATAGAGAAGGGCTCACAAGAGAGAGCTGTTTAGACTAGTAAGGTGTGGTTGACCCTCAGCTCAGACACGCTTCTCCTTTTAGATCCAAGACTTGTTCCCTAAATCCAACCCAGCTCTGGCTCTGTGCCCTGCTTGGAAGCAAAGGCAGAAGTTGAGGCCTGAGCTCCTGGGCTGGCCAGAGCTGTGCTGTCCCGGGGGCTGGCTGGGGACATATCACCTCTCCTTCCTGACAAGCCTGGGCTGCACAGGGCCAGGGCAGGTCTGTGGTGATCCTCTCCCTCCCTGGTGACCTCTCAGCAGGTCCCCAGCAAGGCAGAGCCCCTTTCCCACTGGCATCGCTGCTGAGGATGAAAAGTCCCTGGCAAGGCAGGAGCAAGGAAAGGGAGGTGACTTTCCTCTCTGGTTGTTTTGTTTGTTGTTTAGGGCTGGGGTGGAGAAAGACTTTGCCGGCTCCATTAAGGAAGCCATTGTTTAGCTGAGGACTTATTTGTTCTTTGGGACGAGGAGAGCATCGTGTTTGCCTTCGAAGGGGACATTGTGCAATGTAATTAGTTGTTTCTTTACCTTGGCTGGTTTAGCCAGAGAAGAAGATTCGGACAGGAGGATTAAAAAAAAAAAAAAAAAAAAAAAAAAAGCCAGGGAGAGAAAATAGGAACACAAACCAAAGCTCAGATGTAGAGCTGGGATTTGGGATCTGAGCTTCCAGCTTGTCCCTGCTATGCACACACGTAGCAAAGAAAAGCTTTTACCAGAGGCTGAGGGTGTGCCTCCCCTCGCTTCCCCACTTTTCCTGCCTCTCCATCCACTTTGGGATGACTGAGGAAGGCCTGTGTATCTCAGTGCTGGGACTCATGGCCATATGGAGATGAGCCGAGTGTACAATAGGCTGTGTCCCAGGAGAAGGGGCCTGGAGCAGCAGCCGTCTGGCCCAGATGTCTGCGAGGGCTCTACCTCTCTCCCCTTTATCAGAGCGCCTGGTGGTCTGCTTTCAGTCCTTCTGTCCTTGAGGCTGAGTGGGCAGATCTGGGGATCAGAGGGATGTGTCACGTCACCAGCCCTGAGGATGTTACGGTACCTGTTTGTCCGACTTTAGCGAGAACGAGGCATTAACCGGGACGGAGCATCTTGCCCTCCGCTCCCTCCAGACCCACCCTCGTTTTCCTGTCTCACAGGGAGTGAGCAGGGGGCCGGTTCCCCTCGGTGTGCAGGTGCAGCTGCCGGGGCCGGGGCAGGGTCGGGGCCGTCTGAGCGCTGCCGGAGCCGCCTCGCCACGTCCAGCCCCTGAGCTGGAAGCGCTGACAGCCGGGGAGCAGCCACGGGCAGCTGGCCCTGCCAAATCGCAGGTCAGGGGAGGGTTTGCTTTTGTGCGGGCCAGAAGGAAAAGAGCCTTGGTGGCACAAAGAGAGTTAAAAACGTCTCGGTGAAAGCCCTGGGGCTGCCCGGAGCTGTGCAGCCTCCGTTTCCAGGCTGGTGCTTTGCCGGCAGCCGGCTGCCCCCGGAGCAGCGCTGGGTGCCTTCTGTCTCCTCTATTCTTCCCGGGGCACCTCCCCGCTGAGTGAGCTGGGGGTCACTCCCTCTTCAAGCCGTGCTTTTCCCTTCCCTTTCCAGCTCCTTAAACAACGGAGGTGCTGAGGGAATTTATACCTCTGCCTGGTAACAAGGCAGATCAGCGAGACGCTGTCACGGTTTTGTGAGGGCTCCATAGATTTTTATTGCTTTTCAGTCCTTGGGTTCCCAACCTTCCTTTGGCTTGTAAATTGCCCACAAAATGCAGACACAGCTCCTATTCTGCGAGTCCCTTTGATGATTTTATTTATATCTCTGGCTTTGTCTTGTCTTTTATTACAGGGAGACTGCAATTAATTATTATCCCATCAGCTTCTATTTAGGCTGACAGTACAATGCAGTGCACGGTGTCCAACCTTGCCCTGCCCCTGTGTGCACGAGCAGGACACTATTCTGGGGAGGAACAAAGGCCTGGCAGCTTCAGAAAGGGACGTGCTGCTAAAGGGCAGCTGAGAGGCTTCAATAGCACCAGCAGGGTACAGTTGTGACAGAGCTAAAAGTGACCAGACATCACAATTTAGTTGTGATGCTCCCCATTTTACCTTCTCATCCGCAGCGTATTTTAGGCTTTTGCTCTTTGGGTGTGTTTGAGCAGAGACAGGGCTCCTGTGTCTTTTTTTCCCATGTCTCTGATTGACCAGATCTTTTCTTTTATTCATGAAATAGAAATTGCACCTGAAAGTTCTGTAAACCAGTCCCTGCCTCAGTGGGGAGACAGGGGGTGCACACACCAAGAGAGATGAGCAGCAGGTTGGAGCAATCCGAGTTCCAGGGAACATTTGCCCAGGGAGCAGACAGAGGGAACTGGGCGTGTTTGGACAAGGGAGCACCTGGTGATGATGCTCTGGCAAAGAGGGAGGGATGGCTCTGTGCTGGGAGGGCAACAGTGGACTTAACAACAAGGGGTATTCAGTGCAGGTGCTGGGAAAGTGGAAAGAATAGTAACGGTGTGAGCAGATCTCCTGGGCTGGACAGGGACAGCCCCCAGGGCTGGAGCTTCTGAGGAGCAGTTTGGATACGTTTCTGGTTTGTTCTGTGTGCATGTGTCAGAAAGAAGTGATGCCCAGGCACAACCCTGAAATAACAATGACTGAAGACCTCCAGAACAAGTGCTTGTTAGACAGAGAAATGTCTGATGGTAATTTCAGGGCTCATTTCCTATCCAGTCTTCAGTTTTGTTCAGGGAATATCAGTTTTCTCCACTGGCCATCCTGTCACTAGAAAACCAGTGAAGCTGTTTTTATTCTTCCCCTTTATCTTCACGTCTTGTGAGGAGGTTTGTTTGCCCTACTAGGATGGCACGGTGCTGATGCTGAGCAGTGCTGGTGATGAGATAAAGGTGTTTTGACAAGACCCAGGTGAGTGGAAGCTGCTGTTAAAGCAAATGTTTGTTCACTCCTCTCCTGCTTTTTTCTCTGGTTGTTTGATGTTTTCATTTACACCTGATCCTGGCAGTGCAGCTCTCGCTCTGATGCCTCCAGACCAGCTCATGACAACAGAACAGAGTCTGTGGGCCAGTGTCCTTATGAGAATTCCCTGTAATTCTTCACTGGGATTAGCTCAGTTGGTCAGAGCATGGTGCTAATAATGCCAGAGTTGTGGGATTGACCCCTGTATGGACCAGTCACTTTAAAGTGAGACTGGATGATCCTTGTGGGTCCCTTCCAGCTCAGAATGTTCTGGGATTCTGAATTCTACACCGGCTCCTCTCCTGAGCAGAGTCCACTCCGTGCTTCAGAGGAAGCTGGAAGATTGGGCTACCATGCCCTAAATCCCGAGGTGTTCCTCACTCCTGCCCTCCCCAATAACATGTGCTCACTGGCCCACGTGGCTGCCAGCCATTGCCTGCTGCAGGTTCTTCAGTCCAAGGGAATGTGGCTGTGGGGCTCCCTGGGGAAGGAAGGACACGTCTGGGCAGGGAGGCTGGGCAGACTGAGCTGGCTCTGCCCCTGCCACAGCCAGGCTGGAGAGATGGGGATGGCAGGGCTGGGATGGTGAGCTGGCTGTAGGAAATCGGCTCCGGTTTAGGGCTGAATTGGTTCATCCCCCTTAATTCACCTTCCTGAGAGAGCAGGTTGAGTGCAGTCCTGCTCAGGTGGCCTGGATCCTTGTCCTGTGGGAGAACTGAGCTCAGCTCTGCATTCCTTCAGGTCCCCCCTCTGCTTGGAGGATGAAGGTAAAGCCAAGAGCAGCAGCTCTGTGGCTGATTTCACGTCTCCCACTTGAATACCTCGACTGGAAGTGAGATCTTCCACCTCCATCCCAGCTGCATTTCTGCTGGATTTCTGATTGCTGGGATGAAATTGCAACTGAATTCTGCCAGCTTTGAAGCCTGAACTAGGAGGGGTGGTCTTTACATCAGACATGTAATTACCTGTCTACAAAATTATGAACGTGTACAAGGGAAAAAAGGGAAAAGCAAGATCTCTGTCAAACGGCAGAAAGGCTGTCATTTTCCCTGTTATTTTTTGGGTTGATTTCCTCCATTCACAGCAGTACTTAATCCAGCTGGGAACCTGCTCCAGAGATCATTCTGCCTGATAAGCTCCCTTGTCAGTGCTGGCCCTGAGATCTGTAAGGACACAGGACTTGATGGTAGAAAAGCCTGGAAAAATTCTCCAACCTGCAGCATCTTAGAAGCAGGAAAGATCTGTTTTCCTGTGTAAGGAGAACACCTTTTTATGGTGGCTGAACACTGGCTGGCAATTAGAATGGCAGTACTACTTGTTAAATGCAAGTGACTGAAATGCTTCATTTTGGGACTAATTACACAGTGCGTGATTGCTCCAGAGATCCCGGGTAATTAAGGAGAAGGTTCCTGCAGCACTGCCATGATGTTGATGGTGCTCATCGAGAAGAGACTCAGATTTCCTGGTAGGGCACAGATTATGTGCTAATTAAGGGGTTACATGGAGTGCCATGTGTGTCCTGTGCTTGGAGACACTATCTCCTCCTTTCCTGGGGAGATTCTTGGATTTGGCCAAGGTTCCAGGTTATCAAAGCCTCCCATAATTTTAAATATGTGCTTTAAACCTTTTGAAGTCAATGGTGCTTAAGGATCAGCCTCAGTTACAGTGAATTTTGCTGGTTGGTCAGGGATGAATCCTTACTGGTGCCTGTTCTTGCTCAAGGACACAACTCATCCCTTGATCCAACACAGCAGGCTGGAAATGCCTCAGTGACTGTCACACTTCACTTTATTTCTCTTTAAACTCTTAAGAGCTTGAAAAGATTTTTCTTTTCCCTGAGAAACTAAATGAGTATTTATGTAGAAGGAAAAAAAAAGTCATTTCTGGCTGTATTATTTTACTGTGCCAACCAGTGGGGAGGCTTGACAGAAGATTAAGTAGTGAAAAAGGCCCAGTTTTGCAATGCTTTAATGATTGGACCTTTGTTTTACCTCTCAACTGTGACCATGTAAAAACTACTTCACTGACTTTGCCCTCAAATCAATGTTGAATGTGGCTTCATTGCCTTGGAGAACAGGGTTGAAATTAACATGTAATTTAAAAATTGAGGTGGTAACACAGATTACCCAATAGCTGCATGTGGAGTGGGCCTTCGTGAGCATCCTTTGATATCAAAATGCTTCCCTAGACAAAATTTCATTTACCAGTGTCATGTGGATAAGTTCCCAAGTCATGGAATCCCAGAATGGGTTGGGTTGGGAGGGACCTTAAAGCTCATCCCATTCCACCCCTCCCATGGGCAGGGACACCTTCCAGCATCCCAGGTTGTTCCAAGCCCTGTCCAGCCTGGCCTTGGGCACTGCCAGGGATCCAGGGGCACCCTGTGCCAGAGCTTCACCACCCTCCCAGGGAACAATTCCTTCCCAGTGTCCCATCCAGCCCTGCCTCTGGCAGTTTGACACCACTGCCCCTTGTGCTGGCACTACCTCCCCATATGAAAAGTCTCTCTCCCTCCTCTCCCATCTTTAAATCCTACGTGAGGAATCTCAACTGAATGTCCAGCCAACAGCAAAATGAAAGGAAAGTCTCTGCTTGGACTGCAAGAGTTGGAAGCAGATTTAGACATCTTTGCCCAGCGGGCTCTGGGAGATACCCGAGTGGCTCTGTCCTCTGGAGAGCTCGGTTTAACCAAGGCAGGCTGGAGGTGGGAGGGGAAGCCAGCTCTGGGAGGAAGGTGCTGTGCCTAAAGGTGGCACAAGAGGACAGGAGCAGAGCTGGAAGTGCACCCCAGGCCCCAGTGAGTGGCTGTGTGCTGTGCCAGCAGCAATCCCTGCAGCCTGGGGCTGCTCCCTGGGGCCTGGCAGCTGCAATCAGCTGTGGGTAAACCCTTTAGGGAGGACGTTATTGCCCACCTGTAACAGAACTGTAACTAACACATAGTTTGGCCAGGCAGTAACTTTTTTGGTTTTTTTTGGGGAGGTGGCCTTTAAGAGTTCTAGTAGAAGGCAATGGTGAGTCTGTGGCTGGAAGCTCCAAGGTGGACCTGCTCCTCTCTCTCTTGCCCGAGGTGTCTCATCAGGGTCTGAAGAAAATCAGATCAGATCAAACCCACGCTGAGTGTCTCGTGCCAGGCTTAGTTCCTCGTGCTGTGTCTCTGAAAGGAGTCAACAATCCCTGACTGTGGCTGCCCTCTCTGCTGTGATGGTTCTTTCGTGCCTCCCCTTGCTCCTGTAGCCTCTGGCTCCCTTTTAGTCTGGCCCATTCCCAAAACAGCCCCACAATGCCTGTGCTCCATCCCACTCCATCCCAACAGAAATAATAATAGGAGGCAGAGATTCCAGGGGAATGTTGTTCTTCTAAAATGTTCATTTACAGTTAGTTTACAGATCAATTTTTTTTTTTTTTTTAGGATGAATAAATTTACTGTAATAGGAATGAGTCAGCATGGATATATTGCAGGTAAATCATGTCAGACTAATTTGATCACTTATGCTAACGAAATAACTATTGGGCTAGATAGTATAAATCTCTCTGGTTGTCCATGAGGCTTTAAGAAAATTTTGCCTGATGGATTATGGTCCAAACTCCCTAAATGAAGGTTAAAATAATCTATTATTGAAAAGGGTAAAATACTGGGAAGGAGGCTTGGAGCTCAGGGTGAGTGTCACTGAGGAGGGGGTTGAGCAGCAGATCCTCTGCTGGGGCTCTTTAATATTTTTATTAAAGATTTACAGGACATGACAGTGTGTAGGGTCATTAAATTTGCACTTACACAGAGCTAAAGGGATCAGGCAAGACGTACCGGTCTTTCTTTGGAGAGAAATTACTTTCTGGCAGTAAAATCTTGCTAAATTATGCAGGGAGACTGAAAACATGACCCTGACTGGACTGTGGCTGCTGCAGAGCTGGAGGTACAAACTGGGGGTTTTAGGGGGGAGATGGGGAGGTTTGTACTGGGAGAGTGAGGGGAGAGAAATCACCTGCAGGAGACAGAGAGAGTTTTCCTTAATTTTTAATTTTTTGGGGGTTCTTAATACACCCTCACTATAAATGTTTGCCCAGTAGTCTTGATAGGAGGTAACTGGGAGCAGCTTCCAGAGTGATGTGCTGACTGTGCTGCCCCAGTGGCAGTGGGACATGCCCTCCTCTTCCAGCCTCTCCAGGAAAAAAGCTCAGCCTTGGGAAGATGCTCCATAAGAGCAGCTGATTTGTCGCATGAGATTCTGAGCAGGGGAAGAGTAAAAACAAGAGGAGAGTGGTTTTCTCCTCTATTTTGGTCTCTGATTTAAATCAGCTCCCGAGGCAGAATTCATTTCTGGGAGAAGAGCTTCTGGGAGAAGCTTTTGAACTGAGATATCTGCAAAGGGAGGGAGCACCATTGTTTCTGAGCCACTGGAAGTGTCTAAAGGTGGCCAATCACATTTCCAGCAGACCCAGATGCCACGCTCATGATTCCTTCACCAGTGAAACACTGAACTGCAAACCTTATCATTAGCAGGACAAAAATATTAACATCTAATCCAGAAAATACATCTGTGCAGTAGATCAAACACAGAAGCAAAGACAAAATCTGAAATCCCCATGGAGTGGGAATAACTCATTCCTGGTGCCAGTACAAAATCAACCATCACGGGACAATGTAATGATCCTGGCATTCAGTGAAATTAGACTTGACACTGGCCAGGGCCCTGTTATTTTGCCTAGTTAGGATTTACAATTGTTTGCCACCCATTAGAAATCCCAGTAACCTGTTCTAAGGGCAGGCAAATTAAGATTCCCTCTCTGTGCACGGTTACTCACCCCAGCACACTCAAGACTCCACGTTAATTGGGAAGTAGCTGGTGGCTGAGCACAGCCTGCCCGGGTACACACAACAGCTCACAAAAACCTCGCAGGAAATTAAAGCTCCAATAGCTTATCAGATGCAAAGATGATTATTAATCCTTAATGATCCTGGTAATTTCTTTATGGGAATTCATCTCCACTTCCTTGAGGGCCTCCAGCATGAGAGTACACGGTTCCCTTCCTGAACCTCAGCTCTGGAATTTCTTTTATTGAGCCTGACAGTGAGTTGGGGATGTCGGAGGGTTTTATGGTCCAAGCCAAGCTCCCAGGGCATGGACCTCTGCAGGCTGCCCTCACTCACAGACAAGAGGACAATAAAGGAATCACAGACTGGTGAGGTTTGGAGGGACGCTAAAGCCCATCCAGTCCCAACCACTGCTATGGGCAGAAACACTTCCCACTAAGCAGGTTGCTCCAACCTGGTCTGGAATACTTCCAGGGCTGGGGCAGCCACAGCTGTGGATAAACTGTGAGCTCCAATCATACCACTTTCCCTCTCCTGCTAGTGGGAATCTTGTGTAGCTAAACCAGAACAGAGTGGAATTGGGCTGTGTAAATTGTCTGGGAAACACCATGAGGTGCTTCAGGGAGACAAGCAGGGGCAGAGAGGCTCCCTAGGGCAACGTGCACTGGGAAACAGGAAGGTGCAATATGAACACATCTGCCCAGAAATGCCCAGTGCTGGTCCACTCTGTGTTTGGGGAGGAATTACTTGGGATAGGTCTGGTTTGGCCCCATGGCTTGGAGCATTCAACAGCAGCGTGGGTTCTGTGGGGCTCTGGGGCTCCTGCCATGGCTGACACAACTCCAGTTCTGCAGCCTGGACCTGACTGCAGTAATTGGCAAGGTCAGGAGAGTCCCCCAAAGGGGCTGCCCTGCTCCAGATAAAGCAAAGGGATGTGCAGGGAGCTGCCAGAGCAGCTGCTCCTTCCCGGAAACAGCAGATGAAAGTTAATCTGGACATGCACAGCCTGGTTTATTGCTTTGATAACACATTCACTCTGAAATGCTGTTGTTCCAGGGAAGCAATAGCTCACAGTCAGGAAGTTGCTTCTTGCGTGATGAGAATCACTGTAGCTCCCAAGGGAAGGGATGGCACTGCCTGGGCAGACTTGGATCTGCTGACAACACTTGCACCTGGGACTCCACCAAGGATCTGGTCTGTGGTGGAAAAGTTAATGCAGTTCACTCAGTGACACGAGCTCACAGCTTGCTTCGGCACGAAGCTGGACAGGTAAGATCAGTTTACTCAATGCATTCACTTTTTTATTCAGGAAAGAAACTCCTTGTATCCCAGTGCCTGAGTCCATTTCCTCCCTGTGTATCCAAACAGCAGCTGAATTTTCACTTGTGACAGTCCAGCTTGCACAAACCAAGGGAGAGATGGAAAAAGACCTTTGTGCCTCAGTGCCACGATGGATGGCTTTTTATTTTTGCTCCGATGCCAGGTCCGGATTTGAAATAGAAAAGCAGGATCCCGTTTTGTGGAGTAACTTTTGGAGGGGGCCCTGAAGGAGGGATGTAGGACGGGCTGGAGAGATCAGACAGGAGCCAGGAGAACAAAAGCTGCCAGTGTTGGGGATGTGGGAGCTGGTGCTGGATGAAGCGGGACCTCCCGCTGCTCGCGGCTGGCTGCTGCCGTGGCCAGGCTGGCATCCTGTGCAGGGGGAATGCAGGGAAGAGCTAATCTACGGAAACAGAAGGACAGACTTAGCTTGAGAAGATGAGCATGCTGAGCTGGTTTCTGCTCTGTTACACCCTGAAACCTCACTGATATCCGTGCAGCTCCCCAGCTGGAACTCAGAGCAGACGGGGGTTCTTTATGCATTTTCTCCAGAGCCAGACTGGTGAGGATTTGTTGAGGACTGGAGAAACTGATACTGAGATTTTCAGCTCGGCAGGAGGGAATCTCTGTTTGCTTAATTTGGAAAGAGACAGCCCTATAACTTACAGTATGTAAAGCTTAAGCAGAAGTATCCCCTTGTGTAGAGTTTGAGGCAGCCAGGAAAAGTCTTTCAGGCTGCCTGAGCCATTCCACAGGCTTCCTCCATCCCTTCAAATACAAAGAGATGCCTGCTCCAAACAGTTTGTGTGAGGACTAAACTCCAGTACAGTAACCAGGGATTCCCACAGCCACATCTAGTGTAATTTCTCCCAGAGGTGAGTTAAAAAGCCCCTTCTGGAAAACACCTGACCTTGTCATTTCACCTGATGCCCTGGGAAGCTTTTCCAGTGCTGGACATCCTCCATGGTTGTTTCTCTTAGGTTTTACTTCAAGGTTAGATTTGCAATTGCAAACGCTGGGCAGTTTCCATTTCCCAGCCCCAGAGTCACTGCTTGGCTTTGCAGAGTTGCTCCTGTATTTTCCCTTTCTCCATTACGGAAGGAACAGAGCCTGATCATGGCCCCCCAGCAGGTGTCAGGAGGAATCCTTCCTGCTGGGATCATCCATTGCCCCTTCTCAGGGATCACAGTCCCCCTTTACAGCAAATCTCCAATATCCTCCAAGTCCTTTTCCAAACTCTTCCTTTCCAAGGCAGCATCCTGTGAGTGGAACCTGTGTGTCTGGTTTCAGATTCCTTACTTTGTATTTGACAGTTTCAATCATGTTTCCCTGGCATGTGGCCAGCTCTCCCTCATGTCAGATCCCAGTGTATTGATAGCCCAATCCTGCTTCTTGTTCCCCTCCCACCAATCTCGTTGGCATCTGCAAACTTTCCCATGACAAGGATTTATATAGAATCATTCAGATCATTGATAAAAGTATTAAATAAAATGGCCATGGGAGTTTCACTCTTCTTTTATCTCAGATATTTTTAGCCAGTGTAATATTGCTGTCTGTTTATTGAGTCGTGGCTATTGGAACATCCAGTAAATATGCCTTTGAAGAACAGCCAGTTTCCAGGAATGCTTTCCACCTTAAATGTGCATTCCCAATCCATTATGCTGGCAGCTGAGGCCTGGGAAAGCAGAAATGTTAAATGCATGGGTGTGTGCATCACTGCTGCTGCAGGTGTTTGCACAAGTGTAACCAGATGGTCACACCTGTGGTGTTGAGGCAGCTCGCTGGCCTTTGGATCAGGAATTCACTCCTTGGCTTTCCAAGGTCCTGCAGGAGCTTCTCCCATGTGGAATGCAGCAGTTTCTGGGCTGAAGGTGCTGTTGTTTGGGAAGAACTCTCGTTCCTGGCTTTATGAGTCAGAGCTAGGCCTGAGTTACAGCTTACCACAGTCACTGTGTGTCAGCCAGGCTGGACATTGTCTTTGTGGTGCTGGCCATTGTCCCTGCGGTGGTGCCCACCCCATAAAACAGTGTTAATGCACATTTTGAATGTTTCTTTTCAGTTGCCAGCCTGGATCCCAGCAGGGAACAGGGCTGCCCTGATTGCCATGGGCTGAGCTGGCTCTGCAGGTTTATCCAGAGCCAGGTGTGCACAGGTCAGTGCCAGCATTCCCACAATGGCAGCGTGGCAGGATGATACCTTTGCCACAGAGGATACTTTTGCCACCAACCCTCAGGTCTGTGGCTTGTTCAAAACCTCTCATTTAGATCCCTGGTTATGAGGTTGTAAACCCAGGGAATCATTTATAAACATCCCCTTCACCCTCCAAATCTGCAGCTGGCTTTGGGAGGTGTGGGTATGGTAGGACCTGGCTTCCCACTTCCAGAGGGCAGGGTTAGATGGGATATTAGGGAGAAAGCCTTCCTTATGAGGGTGGGGAGGCCCTGGCACAGGGTGCCCAGAGCAGTTGTGGCTGCCCCTGGATCCTCTGAAGTGTCCCAGGCCAGGCTGGATGGGGCTTGGAGCAGCCTGAGACAGCGGGAGGTGTCCCTGCCCATGGCAGGGGTGGGATGAAATGATCTTCAAGGACCCATCCAACCAAAACCAGTCTGGGATTCTGTGAGTTTCTGATTCTAAGATCTGCCCCTTTTGCAGCACTTCCCAAGAGCACAGGTGTCACTGTTGGAGGGTGGGACAGAGGCAGCTCTTCTGCTGGCAGCTGTGTAGCAAATCTCCCTGCAGAAATACATCTCAGAATCGTAGAACTCCTCAGAACTGCCCAAATATCCCCAAGCTGGTACAGCAGAGCACAAAGGAACTGGTTGATATTCAGACTTTGGTCTTTAGCTGTGGGGTCAGCTCAGCACAGACAGCTCTGGAGGAGGGAGCTTGGACAGGAATAGAGGAATTCTGACTGCACACAGATTCATCCAAGTGCTCCCTCCCAGGGCTGTTGCTCATGGCACACAGGCAGGAGGGAACAAGAAGGGAGGGCAGCTGAAGGTAGTTCCTGCTGCAGTCAGCTCAGTGTGGCCTAGGAAGGCCTTGGGCAACCTATCCACCATCCCTGTCTGCTTTTCATTATTGTTTTTATAGCCAGAAATAAGAGCTTTATTGGCTTTATTCATCTCCTGTCAGATGCCCAATCAACATCTGGCAACGCAGTAATTCCCAGAAAGTGCTGAGCTAGTGAGAGCCAGTGGAGCATGAGGTGTGCAGGAAGGTCTCCATCCCCCTTCCCATCCCTGGCTGCCCTTTTCATTATCTGCCCAGCACAAGTGGGATCCCACCTCACTGGATTTCAGAGCACCAGGCTCCTGGGAGATCCTGGGCTTGGAAGGCACCTGAGAAAACAGCTGGGGCGTGGAGATAGGGGCAGGTGGAGCTGAGCAGGACACAGGGCATCCCAAAAACTGCTGCTGGGCTGGAGTCAGCCCGTGCATAGGGAGGATGTTGGACAAAAGGATCAGAGAGGAGCTGATCCATTCCTCTGAGCAGTGTTGGGCCAGTGTAAGGGATGTACACAGCAGGGCAGAGCAGCTCAGCTCCCCCTCCTCCCATTTGCCTTCGTTTGGATTTGCACAGGACTCGGAATGAGAATGCAGGGATCCTCCCCAAGGGATCTTTGATAGAATTTCCTGCATGTTAGATGATTTTAAGGTCCAATAGAAGGTTTAATAGAGAAGAACCCATTTTTATTTACTTGGGTGCATATTGGACTCATAATAAAATGGGGTGTAGCAAGCCAGAGGCAAGTTCTGTTCCAGTCGGAGATTAGCCAGAGTGTGGCTGCTCCAGCAGGTCCAGCAGGTTCCCTGTCAGATCCCTGGGCTCCCACACTGGATCTCTTGAGCCCCCTTTTCCCACAGGGTCCCGCCCTGTCTACTCCCTCAGGTGTGGGTGGCTGGCTTTGTGCTGGATTGTGGGACCTGCCTTTCCACAGCTTGGCTCTTCTTTGCCCCCTCTCCTACATTCCAGCTCCAGCAGTTGGTCAGGGCAGTTCCTCCCTCTTCTCTGTCATAGTCTTTTCCCCTCGTTTTGTGCTGGCCACTTCCATGGCAGGTTTCCTTCTGTTCCTGTGGCACTGTTCCTGTCACTGTGATCGTGCTCCTGTCCCAGACCAGCTGCTGCCCAGCTCTTTGATGTGCTCTCCTGCCCCATAAATCCTCCACGGGCTCTGCAGCCCCTCTGGGAGCCCTTCCCAAACCTGCACACTGAGACAGCATCTAACCACGGCCACTTTGTGACTTCAGGTGGTTTTGTCACCTTGTGCATGCCCTTTGGTGCTGTGATAAGTGGAGTGGGTTCCCCTTTCCTCCTGCCCAGAAGTGGGGCCAGGGCAGATGGTCTTTGGCGCCAGGAGGGAAAAGCTGTACCCCAACATGGATATTCCTCCTGGGGTAGCAAACCTTGCCACGAAACAAGGACTCAGAGCCTCGTAGCCCAGAGCAGTGCCGGGTACCTGCAGCCCGCTCCCGCCCTGCCCCTTTCTGGGACATGCAGTGTCCCCAAGCCCCCAGAGCTGGCTTGTCTGTGCCCATCCTCTTCTCCAAACCCGCAGCAGAAGACACAGATCACTCAGAGAAAGGTCCCAAACTGCCTCCCCAGCTGCCCCACTCATGTGAGCAAATGCCACCAGTGGGAGCCGAGGCATCGCAATCCAGCCCATGACGCTCCTTTGAAGACATTTCAGCAGCTCAATTAAGTTTCCACTTGTGTGTTTTCTTTTCACCCCCTTTGCTTTCATGGTCATTTAAAACAAATAAAGTGAGCAGAACACGGCAGCGTGATAACCACCCTTTAATTCCCTTCCCACGGGTCTCCTGATTATTTGGTGATTCAGCGGCAGCGGGGGGAACGTTCACGGAAAGGAAGGCGGGCGCTTCCCACAGGGACGACAGCTCACAGCCCAGGGCCCCCGAGCGCTGGGGAGGAAATACGTGCCTCGGGTTCTCCTTTTCAGAGCCCTGGCTGCGGTGAATGCAGTGCAGAGCCCGGGCCCTGGAGGAGCAGCGGCCCCGCTCTCAGTGCCCTCGTTGTTCTCGCATTGTGCTCCGGGGACGGCACCGGCGCTCGCGATGTATTTCACGCTTCTGTGCAAACACAATATGAGATGAAGAATTCATACCCTTGCACAAGACCAGAGTGGATTTTCTCATAATAAGGAAAAGCAGCCAGATCGGAGCCTGCCAATTCCTGCCCCGTGCTCCCGCCTTCCCTAGGAAGTTGAAACAAGGCTGTGCTTTTAAAGTGGCGCAGAGAAGTATATTACATTTTTTTAAAAAAACTAACACAAATCCTTTTGGATTTCTTTTTTACATTATTTCCCCCACCTCTGTCTCGGTAGGTGACTTTTCCAGCCCTCCCCCACTTGGTCTGCTGGGTCTGAGTGGGGGTGGAGGAGAATTCCATGTGTTTTATGTGTGTGAACAATTAATAGTGGGACTGCGATTCGCTGGAATAGCATGTAAAACACACCAGGAGGGGGAAAAATACAACTGCCCAGGCTGCTAAACACTCCAGAGCTTTTCCTGTCCTGGAGGAAAACATGATGTGGGGCTTTGCTTATTCATCAGCAGCAGTAAATAACGGGCCTCACCTTGAGCTCTCCTTCAGCCACTTCTGCTTTCCCCCAGCCTCCAGGCTGGCAAGGAAAGGAAATACTTGCTGTCCTCTGGGTGACAAATTGGGGGTTTATAGCTGTTCACATTTTAGCTTTTGTTTCCTCCCTGAAAAACTCTGTTCTCATCCTCGTGGCTTTATGTTTCCCAGCATCCAAAGCCTGGAGTGCTTCTGGCAGCCTGACACTGAGCTGAGCCCTGACCCCCGTGCCTGAGCTGTCACTGCCACATCCCAGCCAGGCATTGTGCATGCAGGTGTTTCTCCTGGGCAGGACGCAGGGTGCACCTGAGTCATTCCATACACTGATAATCTGATCCCCTGGAACAGCTCTGTCAGCAGCTTCTCCTCCTCGTGCAGCTCATGGAGATGTTTCCATCCCTGGGCACCCTGGAAGTCCCAACAAGCCAGGAGTGGCCAGGATCTGCCGAAGCCTGTTGATCCAGACACTGGATCCCTGAAACCTGGGCTTTCCCCAGCACCTGCATAAAGTGTCCCGAGTTAAAGTGATTCAGGGAGCACATTTCTGGACTGTCAGCGAGCTGCATCCATCACTCCCCTGAACATGCACCAGATTGTTAATGCTCCAGGCCAAATACCACGTCTCTTTTAATGCCTACCAAATGTAGTGCGTGCTGCTGGCTTTATATTTATAATAATTATTAAAGTAATGGCAGTAGCTGCATTCCTATAGGCTAGAAGTAGCCAGGAACAGACAAAAAAAAATGATTCATTGTTCCAATTAATGCTCGAGCTCACACCGGTGATTAATTAGCCTGGCGATAGCGCTATGCAAAAGATCAGGGTGAGAATTAATAGGGAGACACGTGCTGACTTTTAAGATGGTTCCAGCACTCTTTAGTGCCTTTCCTTGGGCCTGTTTAATTAGAGGCAGCGGCACGGGCTCGCTGCGCACCGACAGCCCCGACGGCAAGCACTGTGGAATATTTATATGACAGGGTGCCGTGGAAAACTTCAAAATTAAATTCCCATCCAGGTCTCTAAATATAATTCTGAAATGTCAGAGATGCTGGGAAGAACGCTGGCACTGGATGAAGTTGCTGTCAGGGAGAGGCAATAGTGTGCCAGATTTATACAGGCCTGAATAGGCAGGTGACTTTTCAGCTGTGGTGAGCCCGAGGTGCTGTGATGGACGTGTTTCAGCTGGTGGGAAGCACAGCATCCAACGGGAACACATGCTGGAGCCTTGTGTGCCTGGCCTGGATGGGGGAGATGGAGCTGGGGCAGCTCCCAGGAGCCTGCAAGTTCCCAGGAGGCACAAACCATTCTGGAGCACCAACCTTTGAAGGTGAGCCCTGTTGGCAAAGTTTCTCCTTCTGGCTTTATCCATCACTTCTTCTGTTGCCTCATTATCTCCCTTCTGCACGTTGGTGCCTCCCACCACCCCAATTCATTTTTCCCAGTTGCAGCAGCTATTGAGTGGTTTATAGAGATGGGGTTGAGCCAGTCCCCCCTGGCTGCTCCCAAACCGCTGACGAGGCCGATTCCTCTGTTCACACATCAATCTGCGAGCACCAGCAAAGTTCCATCTCGGCTGACTTAATTGTTAGGAGCTGCAACCCCAATGTCTTTGTAAATAAAATAGTTTAATCTCATGGGGCCTGCCTGGAGAGAGGGGAATAAATACATCAATATGTAAATGGAGCCACAAGAGGAGGATGAACTGGGACTTTGCAAAACTGATAAAGCATCTTAGGAGACGTGTTGTCACTGCACTTTGTGCATATTCTGGTGAAGCAGACAGTGAGGCTGGATCTCAGCCTGGGTTGGGAGGGAGGGAGGGAGAAGTGTGGGCACCAGCGCACCGTGACTGCAATTCTTGTATGGATTGATTTGACTCAAATATATTCTGAGGCTGGTTTAATTGCTCCTTTAGTCGCAGGCTTTGATTTTCCTGTTGTTTTCACATCTCTGCCACTGAGTCTTTCCTGCATTTCAAGCAGCCTGGCTGGGGCAGTGTCCAGCCTGAGCTGCACCTCTGTGTGGCCGAGATTCAGCACCTGTCCTTGCCCAGCCCTTGGACAGTGTCTCTGCAGCAAAGAGAGCATGTGTTAACGACAGCAAAGGTCAGGCTTTTGCTGGACAGCTCTTTTAGCTATGTAACAGTATCAGGCGTTATTTTGGAAAACAAAGCCTGGAGCTTTTGGGATGCCTTGTTCATGATGAACCTGCGCTGGTGTAACCCCCACAGGAGATGGGAGGGAACTGGGGGAGAGCAGCTGCAAGGAGCACAGACAGGGGAAGGTGTAGTGGCAAATGGGCATCCTCCAGGATCCTTCCCTTCCCTTCCCTTCCCTTCCCTTCCCTTCCCTTCCCTTCCCTTCCCTTCCCTTCCCTTCCCTTCCCTTCCCTTCCCTTCCCTTCCCTTCCCTTCCCTTCCCTTCCCTTCCCTTCCCTTCCCTTCCCTTCCCTTCCCTTCCCTTCCCTTCCCTTCCCTTCCCTTCCCTTCCCTTCCCTTCCCTTCCCTTCCCTTCCCTTCCCTTCCCTTCCCTTCCCTTCCCTTCCCTTCCCGGTGCCCACCCACGGCATTCTCCGCTCCGGGCAGGGCCCTGGCCGTCCCACGGCACAGGTGGCAATGCCGAGGTTCTCCTGACGGCTCCCCTGCCCTGTGTGAGGCAAGAGCAAACGTGTCCCCAGCCCGGCTCCGGGCACTTCTCCAGGATTTTCCCGAGCAGGAGAACGCTCCCTCCCGCCGCGCTGCCTGCGGCTCTGCTCCCTCTCCGCGGGCGCTGCTCCAGCCCTTGTTTTGCAGCGCGCCACGTGGAATTTTATCACCTTCAACAATGAGATCTGTCACCTTCAAGCTGCCTTATTGTGATCTGGGGACTCGTGCCCGGCCGCTGGAACTGGGCTCTGTCACAGAGCACCGCGTCCCTCCTCAGCGCTTACGCCCACGACCAACCTGAGGGAACTTTAGGGACCACAATTGTGCTGTTTTGTCTCGGGGATCAGATCGTTAATTGATCTTTTTCCTTTCTTTCTCCCCCTCTGCCTCCTCCTGTCTCATGTGCATCTCAATCGCTGTCTCCTGGTGGCTGCTTCACGCCCCCCCTCCGGCTCGGGGAATAAATCCCACCAGAGCCGCAGCACAGCCGCTGTTCAGGAGGGGATCTGGATGTTAAAGCAGCATAAATACATGTTTAAAAGGATGGCACCCTCGTGTTGCATCAGGTGTAGAAACGCAGGTGTTTGAGTCATTGGCTGTTGGACCTTCTCTGGGAGAAAGTGATTTAATGGTAAAGCCAGGGAGTGGTGCCTCCTCAGCAGACAGGGCTTGGATGTCACAGCTCTTCAAGTGGGCTTTGTGGGAGCCTTTCTGGGGACAGGTTGGTAATAAATTGACCTTTATTAATCTGCTTTAATTACCTGCGAAGATTAGAGTGCTTGCTGCATTTCTCTGGTGCCTTTTGTAGTTGCATTTTTGCTTTAGGGGGTGAGTAGTTTCCCCTGAAATGCAGTTATGTACATTGGCATACACATGTGTACGGGCTAATTATAAACTCACCATCAGCACTGCAATATCTGTACAGCAAAAGAGTTGTCACTGCTTGAAAATGCCTGCTTTGGAGCAGAAATCAGACCTTTTTTTGTGAAATCATTTGGTCACATCTTTAGGGTTTAGATTTTCAATGAATAATCAATACCTGTAACAAAAGATTTAAACAAAGAAAAGGTGTTCATTGAAGTTTCTCCACAGGAAAAAAATCGATCCCATGTATTATTAAATACAAAGAGACTTATGTCTTGAGTTTCATCTCACCACAGCTTATAATAACCCTTCAGAAGCTTGAAGCAGGGCTTTTTTTCATTAAACAAAATGTTGGGCTCCCCTGAGCAACTCTCTGCTTCATTACAGGCATGTGTTGGAAGGTGCCTGTGCCCAGCAGCTCTGGCCTGGAGGGCTGAGCTCATCCCTGCCCGTTTCCATAAAAAATGGGAATATTTATTCCAAAGCGGCTGCGTGAGGGGTGTCAGCACATGGACAGTGACAGGGAAGCACGTTTTCTGGATGGCAGGTTTAAAGATCTGCCTCTTGAGCACCTGAGTAGGGAAGTGGGACCATGGAGAGGTCACTGGTGACTAAAGGTGCAGAGGGTGATGCTGCAGCTCATCCCCTGGTCCCCCAGCCCGTGATCCCTGACCTCAGAGAAGTCCCCCATCTCTGTGCACTTGGACACTTCAGGACATAACAGCATCCTAGGGGATACAAGGATTTCCAGCACCATGAGCAAGGAGCTGGGGGAAAACCCTAATTGCTCTGTCCCTTTCTTGTTGGATTTTCTAGAGATGGGACTCCAAGGCAGCCAGGCAAACTTGGAATAAAGAAATGCTTCAGTCATATTTTCATTCCTCATGGCTGAGTTCCAGTCTCCAAAATAGGATTACCAGGGTGAGATGCAGCTGAGTTTCACCTCTGCCAACCTTCAGCAGTTTCTGTTGGAGCCCTGTGAGAGCTCTGGGGATGCACTTCCAGTGGATGTATCAGGCTGGGATTGTTGCCCCCAGCCTGTCCAGGGTGTCCAACTGACTGACCCAGCTGCAGAGATTCTGTGACAAGCCAGTGCAAACCCTTCCTCCAGCACACACAGATTTGTTTTGCAGGGCAAAAACAAGCGGCAGGGCAAATATCCTACTCTGGTTTATTTCCCCCCGTCTTTCTTCCCTCTCTGCTTCAGGAAAGCAGGAGGAGGCGAGGCTGGATTACTACTTTTTCCCGCCAAGAGCTTTTCCTAAGATGCCTGCTGGGACCACTCCTGTGTGTTTCTCTTTAGGTGGGAGCTCTTTTGATTTCCTCGCTGGTGAAGTCGCACCGAGGTGCCTGGAGAAGGATTTGCTGCTTGCTTATGAAATCCATTCTCCCTCGAGGATCTGCTCTTTCCGGCTTGATAAACTCTTAATTCTGGCTGTCTAACAACACCCAGGGACTGTGTTTTGTGCCTTGATGAGTGTTTGGTGATTGATGTTCATTTGTGCTTGCAGGAGATCAGTAACCTCATTTCGGTTTTGCCAGAACATCGGGACCAGAGCTCTGTGTCCTTCTCCCTTCACGGTCAGGTACAAATGAAAGAGAAAGTAAAGAGGCTGCAGCCTGTCCAGACCTGTCCTCTCACCATATGGCTCCAGTCCTGGCACTGTTTATGCCCCACGGTGCACAGGGGCATGTGGGAAAGGAAGCACTTGGCTATTTTTGTTATTTTGTTATCTGCTTTTTAGTCTTGATTCTCTTCAGTGTCTGGGATATTTGGAAGGAGCTGTTGTAACTTGGCACGGGAGTAGATTGCTTAAATATTACCTCACAGAGTCGATGCCAATTTAGAGTAGATAAGACTTGGACCCCAAATACCTTTTTTAACCCTTTACTGTCTTTTCCAAATCCATTCCCTCTGCTCTTCCCTTCCCTCTCTCAGCAGTTTTGGAGGAACATGAGTCCTCTTTTATCACTTGTCTGTGATACCCAAACAGTTTCTACATGGCCAGCAGAGAGAGATCTTGCCCTCACCCCTGTGCACATATACACAGGTACATCCTCTGGGGAAGGATTTGTCAGCAGAAGAAATCCCAGAGGAAAAACACCCATAATGATGAACGCACAGAAAATACACAATCCTACACCCAGATAGCCAGATAATATCATCCACCAGACTGTGACACTGTTGTCAGAGTGTAAATGCCATTTCCCTTGAAAACCCATTTTCTTTCCTTAGGAGAAAGGACACTTAGAGCACCTGTACTGAGAGGGAGAAGGTGAAGGAGCCTGTGAGCATTTCCTGCCTCCTCTGATCTTACACAGATTCTACACACAGGTTTGCTTGTTTCTTATATATATTTATTTTTCATCTCTGCTTTTTTGCTTTGAAGTATCTGCCTGTGTTCTCAATGAAGAACAGCTGAGAGATCAGGAAAATGGCTTAAGAATTCAGCAGGCTGTGAGCTATTTGGATTGAAAACAGTGCCTGGGAGAGAGCTCTTCACACTGCCGTGCTAAACAATCTCCTCCTGTCACCATCGGCGGTTGCTGTCCTTTGTTTGTCACCTTCCCTCTGACTCTCCAGAGCCTTCAAGGAAGAAAAAAAGAAGGACGAAGGAGGCTCATTTTCTTTTTTCTTTGTTAAATTCCCCCAAGCCCTCGTTTTAAAACCCACAGCACAGCCCTTATGGCCCATCTGCTGTTGTTTCAGGTTTGCTCCATGGCTTTGTTCACCATTTCCCCATTAAGCAAACCCTGCAGGACCCTGAGCTGCAGCTCCCCCTCTGCTCCTGCCAAAGAGGAGCTGCCCACAGGACACTCAGGTGCACATTCTGGAGTGTCTTTAAAGCCATTTTTTGTGCAGAAATTGTTGTTGTTGTTGTTGTTCCTGCTGACCTCTGTGGGCTGTATCTTTTCCAAATGTTTCTGACTTTTCTCACAGGGTAATCTGTGAATGTCACAGACAAGAATTCTGCTGACTTCAGTTTGGCTTCTGTTCCCCATTGGATGGGCTCCTCTCTTTATAGGGGAATGCCTCCAGCCAAAAAGAGAGGAAAAAACCCCCCAGCCCCTGAGCTAAGTGAAAGCAGGCCCAAAGGGAAGCGCGTTCCAGCCGCAGTGCCTCTCTCTGGCTGGCTTCTGTTCCGTGCTTGGGGATGTGCCAGACTCCAGTGCCTCCGTGCTTTTTGATTCCTGTTTATCCCCGGCAACATGATTGTCTATAATTATATATAATCTCCTCCTTGTTTACTCTTCTTCCTCCAGGTCTGAACGCAAGCTCGATGGCAACTCTCTGCTCCGTCTGCCAGGGCTCCAGCTCCAACCGCTCCTCTCCATCCTCCACCTTCTTTTTCCAAAGTAACAAAGCCACTGGATTTCCTCCCACCCCTTCCCTGTGCCTCCCCTCCCCCTCGCTGGCACCGGGGTTATTTATACAGAATGTGGAAACAATTTGCAGGAAAGTGAACAATGTAAGTGGGAGCGAGGGAAGGAAGGCAAGTTAGTTGTGCACGCTGAGAGCCCGAGCAGTGAAACGCTGCTTTTTGGGGAGCCCAGGGAACAGGCTGTTTTCCTTTCTTCCTTCTCCCCTCTCTCACCATCTCCCTGAGCTCTTTCCATCCTGCTGCAGTCGAGTCCAAACCAGAGCAACCAGATCCTGAGTGCGTTTTGGAGGACGTTCAGGTTGGATCCTGCCCTGCGCTGCAGCTCCGTGAGGCGGTGTCTGTGTACTTAATCCCCTCGGAGGTTCTGCTCTCGGATCATTCCTGCCCCTGGATTAGCATTAATGAAGAGCATGTGTGCTCCAGAGGTCCTGCTGCAGGCCCCAGAGCTGCAGCACTGCCTGGGGTTAGACACAGCTATTCCCAGGCACAAAGAGGACGTTTCTGGGAGTGAACGAAGCAGGAACTTTTTGCAAAGTCAGATTTCAGTCTTTCTGCCCTCACCTGCTGAGTAGTACATCTCCAGGACATCCCAGCACCTTGCTGGCTCCACTGGGAGCGTGTCAGTAAATCCAGCAGTTTCCCTGAGTGCTCTGGGCTGGGGAAGCTGAACCAGCACTCAGCACCTCTGAGCAGTTCTGGGCTCTTCAGGCCTTGCTCTGCACGGTGAAGTCCTCCAAGAGGGGTAATCCAAACATCCACATCCTTTGGGGAAGGGCCATAGGTGTTGCAGAGGGAAGGGAATGTTGTCCCGGGTTCCAGGTTGGAGCAGAGCAGCCGTCCTGGCCACAGTGGGGGCCTCCTGCCCTCCTGGGAGCCTCCTTTCCCAACAGCCTTGGGATGGGATCTGTGCTTTGTGCTGAGCTGGTAGGGCAGGGCCAGCAAGCTGCCAAGTGGGACAGCGTATTCCTCCCTAAACCAGGCTCATTCCTGGCTGAGAACTGGTGCAGCTGATCCACTGTGACCCAGTGGCACAGAGGGACAGTTAGATGGAACCTCTGATGGGATTTTCCTTCTTGAGAATCCATCCTCTCCACTTTCCAATTCTTCCTGCACCCTCTCAGTCACTGTCCACACACACAGTGTGAACTTCCCGTGGCTGTTTGTTCTGCCCTGTCTGCTCTCCCACATGAGATGGCAGGTGTGTCTGGACAGGCTGGGCCTCCCAAAGCTCAGGGCACAGCAGAGCCTGTCCCAAATGTTGCTCCTTTTAGCCGGTTCTTGGCTGAGTTCAGAGCTCCAGGAGTAAAGCTCAGGAAGGGCTGGAGCAAAGACACTTTGGCCACTGATGTTTTCTGGTCAGGACAGTTCAGCTCTTTGGTTCTCCTGATTCTCATTGACTCTAAGCAGAGTCCAGGAGAACAATTTCTGTTTTCCCTCCCAATCCAGGCACCAACATGGACTGGGAGCAGACAGAACCCGGAGCCAGCCTGGGGCCCAGCAGAACTGGAGATCACCGGTTCCCATTGCAGCCACGCCGTGTCCAGGAGCATGGTGTGAGCCACAGCCTGGCTGCTTCCCATCCCTGCTGCTGGCAGGAGCCTGCTGGTGTCTGAGCACCTGCCCAGGCTTGTTCCACACTCTGCTTCCCTGCTGGCAAAGGGAAGGATAGACAGAGCTTCAATCTATTGGCCCCAGGAGAGAAAGCCCCTCCTACAGGCTCTAGCAGGAGGACAGCAGCTCTGCTGCTCAGAGGGGTCTCTGGGCACCCCTCTGAAGGCCTCAGGGCAGACACAGGTATTTCCAGTCTCTCTCTGACTCCCAAGGGTCTCCTCTTAATCCTGGAGAGATGCAGGTTACACTGCATGGAGAGCTTGCAACTCACTTTCAACAGGTTTGGGCAAAGTGGAGGCTTGAAGCTCCTATAGAGACTAAACTGCAGAGGGACCAGGATAATTTCAGGGAAACAGCCATTGGAACACTTGTGCTTTTTCCCTTCTGCTTCTAAATGTTCAAATTCTCACAAAAATATGAGATAAACTCTCCTTGGAATGACTGTGCTGCTGAAAACATTTGGAATTTCCTCTTTCATCTGGTTCTTTCTTTTCCTTTTAATTATTTTGAGGGCTCTTTAGATGAGAACAGATTTGTATTCTTCTCTCCCTGCTGCTCACTTCCCACCTGAAATCCTCATCTGCTCTTTGCAGTTCCCAACACAATGGTGAGCGAAATCCTGAACGGAGCATTCAAACTTGAGGTGAGGAAAAGCAACAGCAGCAGATGGGCTTGTAAACAGCAGAGACCTGGCTCGGGCACAGAGGCCCTGGTGGAGCAGGAAGGAGCAGGAGGGTTGGTAAACATGGAGCAATTTCCATTTTCTGGGCTGAAATGTGGGGATCTGGGGAGAGGAGGGCGGTGTAGGAACAGCAGCTCTCCCATTCTGGCACAGTCAGCTCTTCCCAACAGAAGCTGTTCCTGTCAGAACTTGCAGCAAATGGGAGAAGATGGGAAAGTGGGGGACGTTTTCCAGCATCAGGGAATTTGTGGTGATGAAAACAAGATTTCCAGCAGCCCTTTTGCACTAGTCTTGGTTTCTAAAGAGGCATCCTGCTGTTTCCCTGCAATTCTTCTCTTCCCTTGAATTCCTTCTGAAACTCAGACAGCAGAGTTGGGAGTAACCTCGCTGATACAAAAGTCCCAAAAATTACCTGAAAGTTTGCAGCTGGACAGAGGAAGAAGAAACCCAGAGCAGAGTCCTCACGGGTGGAAGAAAAAAGCAGAATAAGGAGGTTCAGTTCCATAGTTTATTGAGCCCAGAGGGATTTCTACAAACCACATGGCATCAGGTGTCAAAGAAACGAGGGATGAAAACCAACGTGGAACAACGGAGCAGCCCAAAACTCCCACAGCCCAGCGAGGCTCCAGAAATGTTGGAGA
This sequence comes from Sylvia atricapilla, assembly GCF_009819655.1. Classification (NCBI taxonomy): domain Eukaryota; kingdom Metazoa; phylum Chordata; class Aves; order Passeriformes; family Sylviidae; genus Sylvia; species Sylvia atricapilla. The sequence goes on from NC_089152.1 coordinate 17,973,196, forward strand.
GGCTTAAACATTCCCTTAAGGTGAATGTGCTGGCCAAGAGCAGCCCCTCCACCTTGTTCAGTCAGGAGAAAGTCCTGAGTCATGTCACGGGTGTTCTTTCCTTAGACAGGGAGACTCTGCACGTCCTGTGCAGTCCAGGAGTCATGGAAAACAGAGATTGATGAAAGACAGTTCCAGGCTGGGATTTTAGAGAGGCTTGTGCTTGATCTAGGGTTGAAGGGCTGTTGTTTCTGTTTTTCTTGGGGACGGGGAGGGGAGAAGTTACTGAGTCCCTGAGCCTTCGTGCAAAATGATTAGAATCTGGAACAGATTCCAAACCAGACATTTAGGGACTACTAAATGTACAAAGCAGCTTGGATATCTATCACCAGAATTCATCCAGTGCTGGAAAAAGCCTCTAAAATGGGCAGTGCTTTAACAAAGTACAGATGTCTGGGGACTCAAAATACAAGGAAAAATTACGAGGAGGAAGAGATAACACTTTCTCCATTTCTTAGAGAGGGACAAAATGCCAGAAAGTTATTAATTTTATTCCCAGGACTGTGGTAGCTGCACAAGGATCCAAGGTTAAGGTGATCCCCATGACCTGACACTTGCAGAACAAGTGGGCTCCCTGCATCCTGACACGAGGAGTTCTAGGGAGATCTGTAATCCCAGTAATAACCTCAGAGGTTAATTGGCATCTGGAAATGAGTTTATGTGGTAGGTGGGCTAGAGGGGGTTTAATTACGTTTTAAATCAGTGTTGCTTCAAGCATTAATTTTACCTGGGAAAGGAGGGTGTAATGTCAGGAGTGACACTTCCACACTGCTCAGACTGGGAGACAACGTGGGGGACTGGAGAGAGCCCATGAACTGTTGAGGAGGATGGGAATGAGTGAAAGCATCTCTTTGCTGTTTGGGGCCAAAATTCCCTGGACTTTGTGTAAGGCCCAGTTCCCTGAGAATGGCACTCAGCAGTTTTTGGACAGTCAGGCTATCAGAAGGAATCCCTCCAAAATACACGCTGGATTTCTTTTTTCGGGCCTTATTTCTTTTTTCTGCTTTATGTCATATTCTCCTCGCAGCTTTCCAGAGCAGAGTTACTCTTCCACTTGTTCCCTTTTGCCTCCTGCTGAGTCAATTCCTTTCTTTTCCAACATTATTTGTACTGTAGTCACTCCCAGAATCTGGGAAATCATCCTCAGAAGTCTCCCCATCTCCTGAGCACACTGCCAACTCTCCCACTAAAGCTTTGAATTCTTTGTTATAAAGAAGAATAAAAGGCCAGCAAAGTGCATCTCGACACCCATTCAGGTGCCATTACCCTGTAATTCTTTAAAAACTCCGTGTGCATTTATAGTCACTGGGAAGTGCTGGAGTGGGAAGCTTCTGGACTAAATTGGTGTTAGCACATGAAAGAGAAGCAGTCCTGCCTGGGGCAGCGGGCTCTGGGCTGGGCTGAGCCTGGCTCGGTGGGCTCGGGGCGATCACTCCCTGCCCGTGCCCCTGCTGGCAGTGCCCAGCCCCAGCTGTGCCCCTTTGGACAAGGAGCTCCTCAGGACACAGCCCAGCCCCAGCCCGTGGAGCTGCAGCAGAGCCTGAGGTGAGCAGGGAGCACAAACAGGGATGAGAGGAATGCCCAGAGAGCAGGGCAAGGTTCCCAGACACGCTGCCCTGTGAGCACAGCAGGAACCTCGGGTGCTGCAAGCTGTCTGTGCTCCCAGGCCTTGGCTTCTCTCTGCAAAGTGTTCGCCACTTCCAAATACAGCGGTGAGGTGAACTGGCAGCTTCCCAGTTCCACTGGGAAACGGGGAAATCACTAAACTCGCTTTGCAAACTCAAGCAGAGCCTGATCGGATCCTCCATCCTGCCTGGAGCTGTGCCGCTCCCCTGCAGGTGAAGAGCTCCTTGCAGTTCTGAGCCATCCCGTCCCATCTCATCTCATCGCACTCTGCCCATGCTCCAGCCTGCTAGCAGAGAAACCCATTTTCTCCCGTCCTCTCCTGTCTGAGGAGCTGCAGACACATCCCTTGGCTTTCCCTCCTCTCTGCAGGCTTTTCCAGAGCTCTTTCCTCCCGTTGTTTGCTCGTTCCCTGCACTCCAGCCCATCTTTTGCCTCACTCCCTGGTTTGATACAGCATCTCGCTGGTCCTGCCTCACACTCTGAGCAGGGGTATTAGATGGATTCCCCATAGAGTATAAATTGAATGGAGAGAAGTGGCTGGTTTCCCAGCAATAATTTATCTGATTAAAAAAATACTCCCCAAACTCCCCCTCCTCCGCTGGTCCTACGCCCCCTCCAAAAAGCACCATTGGCACCAGGGCTGGTTGTTTGAACTGTGTTATTCAAATTGCTGGAAGGGGGATTTAGATGGGAAAATAACTGGCAAAGGATGGTTCTCAGGGGATTTTCTCCTGAGTGTCGGCGCTGAAATTTGGAACCTGGGTTGTTGTGTGGAGAAGGCAGAGAGTAAATAATTGTGAGTCAAGTGCTGGGTGATTTGTACCTTTGCCCCCATGCACCACACGCCCTGGATGCACACGCTCTCACGTGTTTGCCCACCACACACATTGCACTGCGGAGCCCAGCTCTGGGGCACAGCACGCTGCTCCTGCTGCTCCCTCTCTCCTCTCTTTTTTCCTCTTACCTCAGGGCTGATTCCAAATAAAAGAATGAATTTGTCTCACAAAATGCATGTCACCTTGTTTTGTTGCTTGCACGGGCTTCGTTCCCTCCAAACCATTTTCTTCTCCAACATTCCTGTTGTAATTGTGGGATGGAAAAGTCACGCCAAGGCCCCTCTGGGCGGGGGCCTGGGCAGTGGGTTTGGCCGGTGCCTGTTCCTGTGTGGGTGACAGGCAGGTATTTGCAGGTATTTACATCCCAGAGTGCTCCCAGAGCGCCGGGATTTACACCAGGGGCTAGCTGGTGCTGTCAAGGGCAGCGCTGCTCCTGCCACCCCAGTGTCTGCAAACCAAAAAAACCATTCCAGGGGCCTGGTGTGGTTCCAGCTCCCCCGGCTGCTGGACATCCCTCTGCTCTCAGCTGCTTTCTGGCCACGGGGTGAAACGGGAACGGGCCTGGCTGGAGCTTTTCAGCCTCGGAGCACCCTCAAGCCAGCGGCCAGGGCTCAGGTTTCCTGCGTTTTGATAGAAAGGCTGCTCAGATGAAACCTCTCTCGGCTCCTTCTGGAGGATTTACACTGCCACAAGTCCTCATTTTTTCCAGATGTTTTACCTAATAAATCAAGGAGTCTCATCAGAGGATTGGGATCCAAAAGCTGTTACCATGACTTCAAAGGCACAGGCTGGAGTGGAAAGAAGCGGTGCAGACATTTTATACCACTCTGTAGGCACTGATCATGAAAATACACTCTGCTCCCTGGATTTTTTTTCCTGTGGATACCAGAACTCCAACCACGATAAAACAAAATGCTGCTGTGCTCCTTCAGCCAAGCTTTGCTGAAAAGAATGGAGCTGCAGGAGCCTCGGGCTGTAGGCTTGGCAGGAACCAGGATGGGGCTGGTCCTGAGAGGGGCTGAGCTCTGCCAGCCCCCATCCAAAATCCAGGACCATTAACTCAGGGCTGAACTCACTCCATCTTTTCAGATCAATATTCAAGTGCATATTTTCTCTCAGTGCTGGTTTAAGCAATTCCCACATAAAGGAATCAGATGTTCATCTTCTTCAGATGTTGGGAGAGAGAAAGATAAAAAAGAGTTACATGGCTGTAAAATATGATTGTGACTATTCAGACCAGTTTATTCCTTGATCAAGAATGTAACTTTTTTTCCCTTTTTTTTTTTTTTAATGTAGTGAAGGCTTTCTTTTTACAGTGTCTACATGGTGTCATTTTCTTTCGCTGTTCCATTTCTAAAGATAACTGTGTTTGGAGAAGCTGTTACGTGTTTCTATCACTCCATAGCACAGGGTGCTGCAGGAGAACAGAATGAAGGAAAGCAGCTGAAGAAAGGAAAGCTGATCCTGTGGTGGGTGAGTAGCAGGCCCACAGGGTCGGCTTTTGATTCCCCACTTTCCCAGAGCACTGGCTTGGCATCAGAGATACCTGAGCTCCTCACCCTCTGCCTTGTCTTCTTCCCTTGGCTCTGTTGGATTTGGAATCACAGAATGGTTTGAGTTGAAGGGACCTTACAGCTCGTCCAGTTCCACCCCCTGCCATGGGCAGGGACACCTTCCACTAGCCCAGGGTGCTCCAAGCCCCATCTGACCTGGCCTTGGACACTGCCAGGGATGGGCAGGCACAGCTTTGTCTCCCCTCCCCACTCAGGGCTGAGGGTTGTGGGAAGCCCCTTCAGCACAGACTGAGGTGCCCAGGTCGAGTGTACAGTTTCAGGAGAGTTTTTGGGCTTCCTCCTTCCCTGGACAGCCATGGAGAGGGAAGGCTCTCACAACCTCCTGGGGGTACCTGCAGCAGGTGATGTGAGCAGAGACTTCGGCTTGTGCTGCCTCAGGATTCTGGGATGTAAATAAGTTGTCACTTAACAACAGTGGGAACTGTAGCACTTGGAGTTCTGGGAAAATCCTGTGCACCCCCAGTAGGCACTGTAGTTATGTAAAACACACTGGGGACATGAATTCCCTCCAGGAGACAGTATTTTGTGTTTTATGTGGGAAGCAAGAGGGCATTTGGTTCTGCAAGATGTTTAACCAGATCTGAAAACCCCACCATGGCTGCAAAAGGGTGAAGTTTAGGAAGAGGGGATGTCCCACTGCAGCCAGATGGAAGGGAGCACCACATATAGATCTCCTAATCTATAGATCTGTGTTCTAATGGTACATTCAGACTGAAAAATAGTCTCATCTAAATATTAATATTCAAATAACAGTCACCACAAATCCATTTGTTCCTACTACAGACTTCAGAAAAATTGCTGCCTGTCTTCCCTCCCCCACAAGGCTGAATCCCAGCACCCCAGATTGTCGTGACTGCCTGGGATTGGTGACATCTCCACTGAAACGTGTTGGAGCATCAAAACAGAGTGGGAGAAGCACAGCCTGGCTCTGGGAGCCAAAAATAGGTACTATCACTTCTGAGCTGAAGCCTCCCTTCTCCCTCCCCAGCCAGCCCTGCCTCTCTGGCACGCGCAGAACATAATCGTGGTGTTCCCATGGGACCAAGGGAAAACCACACTCCTAAAGCAAGCAGGGCATTCAGTGGTGGCCATGCTTTGGAGGCAGAGAATGTTAGGACATGGATCCTAAATTAGGGAACATCAGCGGTGATGGTTTGCAGGTTTTCTGTGGGGAATGGGTGTAGAAAGGAGCACGGCTCATCTCCTGCAGTGCCATGTGGAAAAGCATCAGAGGTACACCATAAAATGGGGAGCTTGAGTTCCTTTCACCGGACAGTTGCTCAAATCCTTGTAATTGAACGAGTGAGTGATTAATGTAGCACATTGTATTTCTCTCCGGATCCTTTTTCTCCTTTATTCTGTGACTGTGAACCTCAGTAATGCTTTTACCTGTTTTTTTTCAAGTCTGCCCACTGGAGTATTTGTCCGCTTTTGCCAAACCCCAAAAGCTCCATTTCATTAAAAAAAAAAAAATAAAAAAGAGATCATTTGGGAAGGGTGAAGTTTGATTCACAAAGATAATGCTCTTTGAAGGTGTCTGCTCCTTTGGCAGTGACTGATTCAAAGGAGTTCCATTTCAGAATGTCTGTTCTGCTGCTCCCGAGGCCTCACAGAGCAGGAGGGATTGAGTGAGGCCATATAAATCAGGGGCTGTTCCAGGGATGTCAAACACAACTGCACTACGGGGTGCAGATGGTGAGCAGGTGAGGGAGGAGTCAGAGCAAGTCAGAACCAATGAAGAAAAGCCACAAAGCTCCTGTGTCTGGCTCTTGATGCTTCCCAAAAGTGCCGTGTCTGCACGCTCCTGTTCTGTCCTGGGAAAAGCGCAGGCTGCTCCTCTGATCCGTATCACATTTTCAAAGTGCTCCAGTAATTGGATGAGTAGGTTTGGTGAGAACATCTTTGGTTCTCAATTCTCCCATCAGGAAAGATCTAAATGAAGCTATGTGAGCACATCTCCAGCTCAGGCTGCTTTCCCACGTCACTCCACTGGATTTGTGCTCACCTGAGGCAGTGGTGACCAGGCCACTGGACACACAGCAAGGGCCCTGCTGGATTAAACTTCCACTGGAGTGGAGGAAGAAAACTCCCAATCTTTGTGCATGCAAATAGGAGTTTCCTCCTTTTCCAGCAGCAGTTAAATCCCAAAGCTCTGACTGCAGTGAGTTCCTGAGTGCTGGAGTAAGAAGTGATTTGGGATCTTGGTGTGCAGCTTTTGGAGAAGGGGCCAATGCTCGTGCTTTCCCCCTTCCTTAATCCCATGAGCATTTTCCAGGTTTCCAGAGGTTCCAGCTGGTTCTTTCCAACCCCTGCTCATCACTCAGACTCAAGGCTGCCTGATGGACCCTGGGCACAGAGCACAGGGGATGGATGTCACAGGGGAACAGTTTTCTGTCCCACAATGACTGTGTGATCCTCACAGCTTCCCAAACGCCTGTAAGTCCAGGAGAGAAGCTGAGCTCAAACCAGAATGAAGCTGTTAGAGCTTTAAAACAGGCCATGAGACTCCCTTTGTACAGAAGGAACTCAGGCTGGTGGAAGGTTTCAGGGAATGGCTGTAGGTTGTGAACCAGGATTGTGGATGACCACAAGTCCATTGGACAGGCTGTGCCTCTGCACGTCCCTGCGAGCACATTCCACCCTGGTTTTTGTTATTTCTCAATATTCCCACTAATATTTCATGTATTTATCTGTGTGTTATTTCAGCAGTGAAAGTGTTGACTCTGATGTCCTTCTGGGACATTGGTTTGGGACAACCCAACCCAGTTTTATGTGGGCCTGCAAAAAATGTTCTGCCCACTGGTCTCCAGTCCCAAGAACATTCCTGTTTTCTCTGCATATCCTTATGCACAGCACTGGTAGAAAAATTACATTTGTGTAGAGAAATAACCCCACAATTACAGATATTATTTATTTTCCAGGATTGCTGGGTCACTGGAATGATGGGACAGGAAAGACTCAGGTGCAGCTGGATAACTCCAGGTCCTGGCCAGGGAGGTTTGTGTCTCCCTTCCAAATCAGGCCAAGAAGAACCTGCTCCTCCTCCTCAGTCAAGTGTGTGAGGAAGTGGGAGCCAGGAGAAAGAGGGATGTTGGCTGGATCTCATGTTGTCCTCTGGAAGGTTTTAATGAACTTCAGCTTCCACATAGAAAGTCTTCTTCTGGAGCCAGGAGACCTCCTCACTTGAGGCGTGAAATCAAGGTCAGCTGCAGCCCTTGAAACCGAGATTTACCTTTCTCAAACATCTCACATCTCTCTGGACCCCAGGGTTAGATGGGATATTGGGAAGGAATCTTTCCCTGTGAGGGTGGGCAGGCCCTGGCACAGGGTGCCCAGAGCAGCTGTGGCTGCCCCTGGATCCCTGGGAGTGCCCAAGGCTGGGCTGGACACTTGGGCTTGGAGCAGCCTGGGATGTTGGAAGGTGTCCCTGCCCACAGCAGGGGTGGAATGAGATGAACTTTAATGTCCCTTCCAACCCAATCCATTCTGGGATTCTATGAATCCCCTCAGTGCCTCAGGCTGACTGTTATTTGATGTCCTCTTTCACCTTACATTAGTTAAAAAATAAAGATTTTTTGTGCTGTACCTTTCACCCTGGCTCTTAAAGAGGGATCACCAGTTTAGCAGTGACACTGAGAAACACCATGGAAGTATTGCTGCTCTCCACTGGAAAAGCAAGGGACATCTAAGGCTGCATCCAAGCAGAAATGAAATGAAATGTACACAAAATTTAGGCACCGTAATCCAAAATCATGATCCTGGAAAACCTGTTCTTGGCCTTCCCTGCTGCAGGAGCTGCCTGGACAAGGCAGGCTCTTAACCCTCACTGTTTAACATCCTCCTCTGCCATCTCAAGGCATTTGAGGGCATGTCTTCAGACATCTCCGTCAGAAAGGCCTGCAGACAGACCTTTCCTGCTGACAGGACTGAATGGTATCTCTCCCTAAAATACTTGGGTGAAACTGGCCTCAGTCTGGTGGTGGGGGGCTGGAGCTGCTGCTGCTGGGCTGGCCACGTGTCCCATGGTTGGAGCAGCCCAGTCCCCAAAGTAAGCTCATGTCTCTTTACCTGTTCTTGAAAAGGCCAAATGACCCCAAGTACGCCCTCCAGGAAGTATCCCATGTTCAAGGCCAGCCTTGGAACTCCTCCTAAAGCTCCTTGGAGGGCCCTTGTGCTGCACCTCTTGGGAACAAGGAGCATTTTCATGACTTTTCAACATCTCCTGCCCAGGGATTGGTGTGTTAACTCTGAGTGACATCATCACCTCCTTGCAGTTTGGGGCACCAGAGGGTCCCAAACCACACTGCAAACAGGACAAGTGGCACGAATGGAGCTGAGCAGTTTGGAGCTAAACACTCTCAGTTACTGGGGAATTCACATCCTGGCAGCCAGAGCAGTAAAGACAACGAGGTTTCAGGGTGCTCGAAGTGGGATGGGGAGAGCAAAACAACACTCAGCTAAGTCTGTAAGTCAAGACTGAACTACCTCCAACTGCAGCCAGGTGAAACACTCGAGTAGACAGTCTGCAAGTGCTTTACAAAAAGTGGAAAGCAAAAGCTTTCTGTACAAGCATTAATCTTGATGCCTCATTGGGGTCAGCTGGGAGTGCAAGGAGAGAATTCAGCACAGTCAGCACCGGGCTCTAAAGATCTATGTCCAGCTTTGCATTTCATTCTGTTTATCTGGGCTATTAATTAGCTCCTTTCAGTTTCCCTGGGAAGATCTGTGTGTTAGGGCTCCTGAACACTCATAAAGATCCGTCATTGATTGCTTGGGCAGCTAAATTGGGTCGACACTTCACTACTCAGAGGTGTCTTAACTTTGCATCCTTTTCTGCTGGAGCAGGAATACTGGGGATGACTTCAATCTTCTTGTACACATTGCTTTCCTAATTTCATGCCTAGGTATGGCATTTCCATTACAAAGGAGTTCTGTTGTTGAGCTCTGTTGGTCTGGGTCTTTCAGTGGCTGATCAGAGCTTCTGGTCATGTGCTTGTGCTCTTTTCCCTCAGAACAAAACATCCTCTACCCAGATCCTGAGCTATCAAAGCCCCCAAAACAGTTCAAGTGCCAAACACAACCCCAACGGCAGCCTGAGAAATGATGTGTCCCAGTGGGGCTGTTGAATATGCACAAACGTATGGTCTGTTTTCCAGCGTGCCTGTCAGAGCCCTGCTGCTGCCTCCAGCAGAGAAAAATATTTGTCATAGGCCATTTCCCCCCAAACTTTACTGCTTGCAGGAAATAGAAAGTGTTCTTTTCCAACATATTTATTTGTGTTTGACTGTAATCACAAAGAGTTGCGTTTTTCCCCTTTCTCTGGTGACCCAGCAGGATCCACTGCTGTCAGTTCTGTCATTATCTCTCACAGAGCTGTGAACCTTCTCACCCTTTCCTCTGGTGTCAGCTGGACTCCAGGTAAAAATTCCATAGAGGAGATGAGCTTTAAGGTGGGTGTGCTCCTTTCAGATTTACTGAGCACCCTGTTACTGAAAACCCTGTGCAGGTTTTCCTGTTTTTTAAAATCCCCATTCTCTCGTTCAGGTATCTGGGGAAAGTGTTCTGATGTGAAAAAGGCTTTCCAACACAACTGGAAATGCTGCTAATTTTTCACACCATCTCTTTTGCTGTCTGTGTTTCCCCATACACTGAACAAGGGATTCCTTTGATCAGAGGGAAAATCCCCACAGTGGGAGCTGACATAGAGGACTGCCACTGCTCAATCTCCAAAGTCTGCATGAAGCTTTTTGTTGGGGTTAATTAGGTTCCTAGAAGTTTGTAAGTCGGTGTCCAACTTGAATATCTGCTTGTCTTTGTGGTTTGGACCCTCCTGCTGCAGGGTCACCCCACCCACCCCAGGTCCAGGAACTCCAAACAGGGATTTTATCCACATTCCAGGCTGTGTTGGCATTCTCACATTCTTGATCACAGAATCCCAGAAGTGTTTAGGTTAGAAGGGATCTTAAAGACCACCTTGTTCCACCTCCTGCCATTTGTGGGAACACCTTCCACTAGCCATCCAACCTGGCCATGGACACCTCCAGGGATGGGGCAGCCACAGCTGCTGTGAGCCACCCATGCCAGGGCTTCAGCAGCAAACACAGCAAAGAATTTCCTCCCAATATCCCATCTAAACCTACTCCTCTTGTAGTGTCAGTTTTAAGGGAAGTGTGAGACATCTTACTCACTTCTAATGGGACAGCATCACTCACTTGTCTCGACTGAGAATTATGTGTCCGAGCCACCTGTAGCCAGGAACAAAACCAAGTTCTTCCTCTTCCTGCTGTGGAAACTGCTCACAGCGATGTACCTGCCCGTGTGTCTGAGTTCCCACTGCTGCCTTCCCACAGCAGGAGCCTGTGCACAGCAGGTGCTTCTTCAGGAGCCTTCTGGAGGCACCACACCCCAGGCACTGCAGCATTTGCCTGAAATTGGATGCAGAATTTAAAAAAAAAAAAGAAAAAAAGAGAGTAAGAGAACAGGAGTAGTTTTGGGTTTTTTTCCTTCCTGATACCCTTCACTGGTACTTTATTACAGTTTTCTTTTTAAGCTGAGCATAATTCATGAACTCTGCTCCTTAGAAAAAAAATCCCACACGTTAACAGCAGTAGTAGCAGTAAACATAAAAACAAATGTCAGTCACACTATTCCTTGTGGTCCCCTGTGCTGCCTTCTCCAAAGGCAGTGGCTCCCAGAATGTCCTGGCAGCTTCAGGAGTGGTGGATACCATGATGGCAACCCAGAAGGAGCAGCTGAGTGCTACGGAGGTCAGCAGGAAAATGCTGGACTCCCCTCTGAAAACACAAACCCAACAGATTATGGACTGAACAGCAGCATGAAAGAGGGGTCAGAGGCAGATTGCAGCCCTTGGGGACTGGGAAAACAGGAGATTTGTGAGAAAGCTTGTCTCTCTCTGTCAAATCTCTGTTATTTGTTACCTGCCTCAGACGGCTCACGGCTGAAAAATACCATCACTGTGCTTCGTGGAATCTAAATGTCCACATGATACAGACATAAACCTCAAATTCTCCTCAGCCCTCACCAAAGGGTTTTGGTCACGGAAGGAGAGTCTTTTTGAGAAATTGATTTTTGTTGAATGCCTACACTTCTGTGCTTTCAGAAACGAAAGATGCTTCTGATAACAACTTCTGATGGCCTGAACATTTTTCTCTACCAGTTCCCCACTTTTAGCAATATAAGTTTGTTCCAAGCATCTGAATTCTCTCCAGTTTTTGGCAGAGATGCTTTTCAGCTGAATTCCTCTGGGAATGTGAAGGCATCTTGCTTGTGCACAAAATGTCCATTGCACAAAATGTCCATAGTATAAGAGCATTTTCCTCCCAGATTCCCTTGCCAGCACGTGCCTTCCACTATGCGAGAAGGAGGAAATGCATTTCAACTTCTGGCCCTTCTAAGTGCATCCCTTAAGAAATGTGTATTAGTGCAGAGAGAAGCAGGTAGAGCAACATCCTGGGGAACATTTGCAGTGTGGTGGTTTCTGGTCCCAAGGAACCTGGATCAGCACCTTCACCTCTTCTTGGGGTGGCGGTGTTCAAACCCCACCGACCTCTGTCGGAGGTACCTCCCTACCTTTGGTTTCCTGCTGCTCCCTCTGCCCCGTTCAGTGCCTCACTTGGACACTGAGCCCCCTTCTGACCTCTCTGAGACACATTTCATATTTCCAGAATCAATAACTTCCGATGCAGTTGCAGGAACAGCGGGCAGTCGATAAGTCCCGTCAGGTTCCGTTAGGAGGAAAAGCGGAGCAGTGGAAGGATGACATTTCTTAGGGAGCTCCTATCCAGGCAGATTTGTTGTTTCAAGTTGTCTGACTTCGGGGCTCAGCCAGGGGCTGCAGCCTGTAGCACTCATGTAATTTGATTTTAAAGCTGCCACTCAGGTGCTGAGGGAATAACAGCAGTGGTAGAACCCCTGTGTGACAGCAGACCCAGCAATCCTGACGTGCCCAGTGCCCAGACCTGCCAGGGAGATCCGCGGGCTCACGGCTCCATCACCCGTGTTCCACATCCCATCAGAGCCCCTGGTTTGCTCTACTGGCTTTGATCACCTGGCATGAGCACGGGAAGGTGGGAGAACCCTGGTGTTTTTGCAGAAGTGTTGCCCTGAGGGGATGTTTAAACAACAACAAAAAAGTGAAATGAATGTCTGTGAGAAGTGTCAGATTGGAGCTTGAGGAGTCAGTCTTCACCTGTCTGAAGGCTGCCCACATTTTTGCTGCCAGAGCTCTCAGTGCAGCACCATTCCTTGGCACAAAGTGTGTTCTTTGCTTTTTAAACTGTCCTCATGGCCCTGTATGGCTCAATCCTGCAGCTGAGAAGGAGTCAGACTCTGCTGATGCGGGTAAGATGTTGCACTGGTAACACTAGGAAGGAATGCTGGCTAATTTACCCTGGTTTTAGAGATGCTTAACAATTGCAAGAGGTTAGAATGATTTAAAAATAAAATTTATGCCGAACAAGTCAAGGCATAACTCTGCTTTTAAAGCAGGAACTGCTGGGAACAGAAGCTTGCTTCTCTCCTTGGCACACCAGGGCTCAACCCCTGCTATTGCTCTCTGGGAAGAGACCTCCATACTCTCCTCTGACAGCTACATCACCAAGGACTTGCCCAGGCTTCTGCAGCATTCCCAGGTGCTGCAGCACAACCTTTCCTGGCAGGAAGGTGATTTGGAATCCACCAAATCCATGATCACAGTGTACAGATCCTGTGGGAAAAGAAATCCCCCAGGGCTCCAGGCATCCTTCTGTGGCATGCTATGAGCCTTTGGGAATCTCCAAAGGGCTTGGGGAGCCCTTTGTAAACCAGGTCTTGTTCTGAAAAGTTTAATTTTACAACTGTTTGAGCTTGTCCCTTTGTCAGACAACACGGTAAAAATTGAGAAGTCCAATATTTCCTCCGTGAAAAATCCATTATATTTACAGGAAATTCCTTCATAGCAATTGAAAGGGCGATGAGGTTTTGTCTGAGCATGCCTATTGGAGGAAGCAAAGCCAAAACTATGAATTTAAAGGGCTGTCTGAGAGTGCAAGAACAAGATTATTACAGAAAACAGGACTCTGTCCCTGTCCCAACCTACTGTCCAATGTCTTTATTCCTCCCTGTTTCTGGGGCTCGTTGTCCCTGTCTTCACTACATCATAGCAGTGACTGGTTTTGAAGTGTTGAATTAGTGGACTGAGGTAATTTTGTTCATATTTTCTCTTCCATCACAAGGCTCTAATAATAGCACTCTGTGCCTCCAGTTCCTGCCATTTAAAGCAGAGGGGCACCACAGCCACGATGTCCAAGCAATGACTCCTGGAATCATTGTTTCTGTATGTTCAGTTTTAAACACCTAAAATCACAGTCTGAGATAACAGATCAAAACCAAGGACACCTGTGGGAGGTGTAGGTGTTGACAAGTCTATCTGGCCTCAAGTTGTATGTGTGGACTTGCTCATCTAACTCTGGCTGCTCTGTTTGTATCTCTCACAGATAATGTGGCCTTTTCTTTCCATTTCCAGGAGCTCCCTAACACATTTGATTCCAGCCATACGGCCCAACACCTCAGCTGACCCTTTCAGGTATCACATAGGAAGGGCTGGGCTATGCTGCTGTTGGTTCCTGCCATGGGCAGAGGTGAGGTTTGTGAGGTGTGCTGGGATCCCCAGGAGTGGTGGGCTGTGATTTCCAGGCATCCTCTGCTGTTGGTCTAAGGTTATTTCTTTGATTTCCCAAGCCCAGAGGCAAATGACTGTTTCTGTGTGCTAAGCATCAATTCTTTTCCTTTTGTTGTTATCCTTTCTCCTCTCCACAGTTTTCCCCTCGCTTTGAATTCTCTCTGACCACTGCAATCTCTCTCCTGGCACAGGAGACAGAGCAGAAGCAGTGGGACTCAGGAGATGTGAAAGGTGACCCTGCTGGCTCTACCTCCAACACCTCTCCGTGGTTCTGCTTTCTGACTTCCTGTCAGGATAACCTGGACTAAAACCCCTCCACGCTTTTCCTGTGTGAGCCTACGGTGTCTAACACAACCTCAGGTAAGACCTTTAGGCACTCCCATTACATGAATGAGAACAAGATTGTTGGTGTCAGTAATTAACATTCTTGTGGGATTGTTGGAAATGCTTTGGGATAAACATCACCTGGAATCCTCGCCTGGCTTATGCGGTTTTTAAGATGCAGAGGAGACTGATCCTGTTTGCACGAGAGGGCATGGACCATCTGTCTGCACTCTTACTGCATGTGCAGAGCCTTTCAGTCCAAAGATGAGTTGCTGGAGCTCAGGGAGAAGTGAGATACTGGTAAAGTGAGGGCACGGACAGTGGGGGAGAAGAATGGAGACTCAATGGTCAGTGTGTCCCCAGTAATGTTCTCATGTGAGAACAGGGACTAATGACAGCCACCAAACCAGGAAAATATATTGCCTGAGAATGCTGGGAGTGCCTGTGACACAGTGTCACCCCATGACAAGCCTCCAGAGATGAAATCTCACTCTGCTGACATGGATGGCAAAAATCCCACTGATTGCAATACCATCAGGCTTTCCCCTTGGGGGTTACCTGCATTTCTCTCCTTATGGATGCCCAGAGACCCATATCCCACATGATTATGCAATTCCTGATAACAAATGCATTACCCTTTTCTTTTAAATTGTGGATTGGATTCCAGTAAACCCCGCATTTTGGATTCTAGGTTCCCTCCATCTGCCTCTGAAAACCCTAAATAAACAAACACTGGATTAAACCTCAGCAGCTCCCTTGCTCAGCAAGGGGAGCCTTTAAAAGCATTTTACACCAACTGCCCTGCTTATGGTTCAGACTCTGTCAGTCTGGGACTCCAGGAGCTCCACCTTCCTCTCAGCCATCCCAGGGAATCCCCCTCAGTGATTGGAAGGTCTGTCTCCATTTAAGATCCTCCCTGATTCCAGTGAGGAGCTGGAACTGCTGTTGACCTCAGGAATGACAGAAATATATGCTGGGGTTGGAGGGTTTCTGGCATATGACCTGCTAACCTAGAATTTGCTCGGCAAAGTCCAGAGGATGACTTTTAACCTCAGAGCAGTTTGCAAAACCACATCTGTGACCAATAAATGTGAAAAATAAATGGGAAAAAAAATCTAGCTCCTATTGGAGGACGAAAGACAGCACACCTTGCTGGGCACTTGTGCTGGAATCAGGATGGAGATTGGGGATAATTGGACATGTTTGTCAGGAGTTGTGCACGGATGGAGCCGATGCCTCCTCACACAAGGGAGGCAGCATAGCAGGTTAAACTGAAGGTATCTCATAGCTCTAAGCCTTAAACTTAACGAGCCACGTCTTTATTTGTGCTGCAGCCCCTTCTTATCCCCAACTGCCTTTCCCAGCTGCCAGAGGATGCCCGGGAAGGGAAAATTCTCCGGATAACAATAAATTGGTGTAACGATTCAGTGTCACCTCGCATCCCGCTAAGCAATAGAGAAATCACGATGAGGAAAATCGGCACGACCGGAGTGGCACTGAACAGTGCAATCCTAATTCCATCACCCTTCTTGTGGGCGACAGATAACCCAGTGCAATTTACAGCCGCTCTGAAGCGGCTCCAAGTCTCAGCAGGAGTCGGGAAAGCTCAGCGTAGCCTCGGGACCGAGGAGTCGGAAAGATCAGGGGAGTTGTTGTTCCATAACCTTGCCTCTGCACCAAAACCAGGGGGCTGGTTTGGAATGGGAAGCACTCCAAGCAAAACACAAAATTTTAATCACCGAAATGAAGGTCCTCGTCTGGATCCCTCTCTGGAGAATAGCCTGTCTCTGACAGTCGTGCACAGACTCCCAAAGAAGGTAAATTTTGGATTTAAATCTCTATGTCAGTGTGTGAATGACAGCGTTAAATCTTGGCTGTAAGGCTGAGATATCTCCAAGAGGAGAAAAACGCTTTTTCCACTTAAGTGGCTGAGGTAGAGGAGGTAAATATATTGTCTCTCACTATTAAAGGGCGAGGAAATCATTTATACATGTGTATTACACCTTTGCACCCAACAGTGGAGAGTTTTTTTAAATTCAAGAGTCTAAAAGTTTAGAAATACCACCATTAAGGTGGCCTGTGCAACTGTAATTTGTCCCTTCCATGCATTTGCATTATGATACAGTACTTAATTGTAATTAGATCACACGCTGTTCTTTCAACAGGTTCCTGGCCTCACTCATTGTACAGAATAGACTGTGCTCACTAAGCAATAATTTTATTTTCTCCTTGCTGTTCACTGTGTGACCCGTGCTTTATTTACAGCATGCTATTCAAATATTGTTCTGAAGACAGATTTATTCATTTCTTCCTGAGCTTTTCCATGGGACTCATCACTATGGTATCCAAGTGCTTCACAAACTCTAATTCATTTTCTCAGCACTGGAGCGAGAACTGGTGTCCTTATTTTACAGACGAGGAACTCAGATGTACAGACAGAATAGTAAAAAATATCTTTTCATTTCAGAGATCCAATTAGAAATACTCAATAGCCTGATTTTGTCAGAAAATAGAACACGGCCAAGCGTCTGACTGAGTCAGAAGTTGTGTAAGTTCTCAGTTATTGCAGATTTATCTGCTAGAGCTCCTCACTTCTGCAAATCAGGCTTCAAAATGTCAGCCCAGGCACCTGGGCAATGGTGACTGCACAATTAGTGCAGCGCTGGGCAGGGCGGGGCTGTTTAGGGACTGTTCTTTGCATCCCACAGATTCCAGAGGCTAAAAATCCTTTCTGGGAGCAGCAGTCACCTGTCCCACCCACAGTGCTGTCCTTGCTCACCCCGCAGTTCCTCAGGAGGTGCATAAATACCTACATCTGATTTTTACAGGAAATGAGGTGTAAGGTGTTGAGGTGCTTGCCCTGACATTGGTTCAGTGTCTGAGCCTGGTTTATCCTTCTGCACTGGCTGCCTTTCTCCTGGTGTTTGATAACTGGGAAGTGTGTTACTGTGCAGCCTGAGTACTGCTGCCTTATTGAACACGTACTTCTTTCCCACGCAGAGATAACCCCGGCAATGTAACCTGGGTTGACACCGATGCAGGCCATCAGCAATGTGGAAATTTCCCTCTGTGAAGGATGTCCTGGTTGGCACAAGCTCCCACACTCCACGGGGGTGAGGTACATCCTCAGGGTATTTCAGGCACTTGTTGACTGGTTTCCAGGTGGTCTTCATTCCCCTTCCTAAATCCTCACCTTTCTACTCTGCCTCCTTCTCCCAGTTTCTGTCATTCCTGTTACTACATCGCTGTCTCTGGTGAATTCCCTCTTCCCATAGGCCCTGTGGCATCCCACACCCAGCCCTGGGGTCCTCCTCCCTTGCCCCACTCCAGCTCTTCCATCTGATCCCCTCTGCCCAGCAAGTTCTCCCTCAGCCTTTGACCAGACCATAGGGACAGCTCCCATTCCTCCCAGGCTGCACGTCCTCCTCCCAGCAATTTCCCTCAATCCCACTCCGGTTTAAAGTCTTCTCCCAGCAGCCTGGCTTCCAGACTCCTCAAGAGCTTTGCTTTATCCCTCCCTCCAGGCAGACCTGTTTTTCCTTCTGGCTCCTCATTCCCTTCCACCACCCTGGAGAACCTGCCTCTCTCCAGAGCCTCTGTGCCTGCCAAGTTACCTGTCCCAGACCCAGTTCCTGTCCCCACGGTGTGTTTTTCAAGGAGCTTCCTGCTCTGTGTTTCCCAAGAGGACTAGAAGGACAGGTTTGCCCTTCCTACCTGCAGACATGGCATGGTCCAGAGCAGGCAGGAACTGGAGCTGCAGGTCCAGCTCTGATCCAACAGCCCTGGGCTGTGAGGAGGACAGAGCTGCTGGGGAGAGGAAGCACCAGGAAGCCCCTGCCGAGAACCAGCAGGACTTTCAGGAGGGTTTTCACAGCAAGGTTTGAGTGAACACCTCTGACAGAGTGACCGCTCTCATTTCAGACTAGAAAATCCCTGACAGAAGGAACAGAAGGAGAAATGTTTATAATTTAACCCAAGGTATGAGCTTCAGATGCTTAAATTTCAGCACAGTGGTTAGTCTGGCCCTATTAAACGCGACTGAGGGCAGGATTTTATGATGGGAATTGCTAACCAGCTTTAATAGGAGTTACACTACCAGTCCTGCCTTTTAATCACCGCTTCCATTTTCAGGATAAATTGCAGCTGGTTGTTGGTAATCCTTGTGGCATATCAGATAGCAGCGCAACTCGGCAAGGGTAAGCTGGAGAAACCCAAACATTCTTCTGAGGAGGTAATTATTCCATTGTGAAAATGCCCCGGGATATTTTTAGTGGCCAACCCCCCTGTTTCCTGACAGAAACATGAAATAACGAAGCAAGCTTCCCAAGGAGAGACGCCTCAGACACCTGTATTAGCTGGTGCTCGGCAGTCACACGTCAGCGTTTCTTTCGCCGTGCGCATCCCTGCGCGGCAAAACCCACACCTGCGTTTGGGGCACTGCTCGCTCTGCCAGCGTCTGCCCCGCAGAAAACCCTCGCCATCAACAAATCTGCAAATCCCGCTGGATCAAGAGGAATTTCACGGCAATAGAGAGCTGCCTCCAACGAGAGGGACA
The DNA here is from genome assembly GCF_009819655.1 of Sylvia atricapilla. Taxonomy (NCBI): domain Eukaryota; kingdom Metazoa; phylum Chordata; class Aves; order Passeriformes; family Sylviidae; genus Sylvia; species Sylvia atricapilla. The sequence goes on from NC_089152.1 coordinate 17,991,829, forward strand.
CCCTTGCCACACACACACACACACCGAGATTATCAAGGGAAACTTTCCTTAATGGGAGTCCCGCAACCAGCATAAAAGCCTGTGGGTTTTTTTGGGACAAATGATTTAAAAGTAGTTTTAAAATGTTTTGCAAGGGCTGTACCTTGTTTCACGTGCCCCAGGGGTCTGGTTCTCTCCTGGTTACCTCCAGTCCTAGTCCCGTGTAATTTATGTCCTGAAAGAGACGATTCAATTAGTCAATAATAAAATGAGCAAGGACACCGTGTGCCTTGTAAAAATATAATTTAGCGGGTAGCAAGCTGAGATGGAAAAAATATCGGGGTACACTCTATACGATTAATGAAGGAGGAATGTATATTTATAGGTTTTATTGTGTCCTTTGTAAGGACACTGGATCCGGCAGTAGGGGTGGAACGGGCTGGTAACGATGCGGCATTCCAGGGATTTGGATTTGAATGGCAAATGCTGTATAAAACTAATTACCCTCAGGAGGAGGAAAATACATTGCATTTGCCTTTTCGGAGCATGTCTGGCCTTTTCTTCACGTTATTTATCTTTGGGAAGCCTGTTTACCGGGAAAGGCGACATCCCGAAGAGAGCAGTAGAGTTGCTGCCCAAAACAACAAGTTTCCGCAAGTTATTTTTCTACGTTTAGTTCGATTTCGGGTTTCTCGGCGGCTGGCCGCCAACACCACGGCAGAGCAGGGCTCCTTCTTCCCACACCCTCCGGCTGGCCACATAGCGGGGATACCCGGATTGCTGCCGAACCGTGCGGCTTTCCGTGGTTTTACGCGTGGAAAACGCGCAGCTCCCGCACCCAAAGCTGGGCTGGTCGCGGAGAGGGAAAAACACGGATTTCTCGCGTTAAAGCCCACGAACTCTCCGCACCGCCGGCCTGAGGGGAGGGAGGGGGCACACGGCGCCCCTCAGGGGAGGGCGGCGGCCCCGCCCCTCCGCGCGCAGGCGCGGTGGCGCGCACGGGGGGGGCGGGCGCGCGCACACCTGGCGCGGGGGTCGGGGGCGGGAGGGGAGGGGCGCGCGCATGCGCGGGGCGGGGGCGGGCGGGAGGCGGCGCGCGCCCCGCGGCTCCGTGCGGAGGGAGGGACGGAGCGAGCGAGCGGCGGAGCTCGGCCCGCCATGGAGTGAGGGAGGGAGCGCGGCCGCTCCGCCCGCCCGCCGCTCTCCCTCCGCCGCCTCCGCGCAGCCCGCCCGGTGGGGAAGGAAGGCGGGAGGAGCCCCCCCGGGGGAGGGGCTGGCGCTGGGTGCAGCCCGGCTGCCGGGCGCGGGGAGTGGAGCGATGGCGGCGCGGAGAGCCCGGCGGCTCCTCGGCTCCCTGTGCATCGCCCTTCTCTTCGCTCAGCCCTCACCGGCCGGCGCCGCGGCGCGGAGCGACTCCCGGAGCCTCCTCACGGGTAAGGGCGCGGAGGGGTCCCGGGGGCGGCGGGGCGAGCGGTGCCGGGGGCTGAGCCGCCTCCGCTCCCCGGGCGGGTACCGCCAGCCTCGGGCGGCCAGGCCGTGCCTCCCCGCCACCAAGGGACACCTGGAGCCCGTCTGTGGGAGCGCTGAGCGCTTCGCCCACCTGTGCTCCCGGCTCGCCGCCGCCCGGAGCGGAGCCGGGCGCTCCGGGGGCGGTGGGTTTGCAGCTCGCTGCTGAGGGCCGGGGGCACAGCTGGGCGGTGTGGGGCTGGCGGGTCGGTGATGGGGGGAGCCGGGCACCCCGCTCCGGCCCGGGAGGAGTGCCGGCAGCGGCTCGGGCTCGGTACCGGCAACCTGTGGAGAGACCAGAACTTGCCTGGGAACTGCCGCAGTAGCCCAGAAATGAGCGGTCTGGCAGCGCTTCAGCCGCGGTAGTTCTCACACCTTTTACCATTGTTGTCTTTAATGGTCTGTGATTGAATCCTGGTTCTTTATAGGCTACGGAACGCGTAATCTCGCCCAGGTGAGGCAGGAGAAGGCTCTCTCCAAAGCCCTTGCATGAGACCATTAATACCGCAGAAGCCTCCTTAGCTTTGCAGCGATGTTATCTGCTCGTTATGCCAAATACTGGCTTTCCAAAGTAACTTCTTTATTTCTTTCTTGCCAGCAATAAGCTTGTAGGAAGCTTGAAAGAAAATCTGGTCTTGAATGCTGAGTGCTGGGATTAAAAAAAGAAAAATCCCTGTAGATTGATTGAATCCTGATATTTTAAGTGGGAGAGCTCTGTGCAAGTGGAATATGGAAAAACTGATAGTCAACTGAGTGTTTTTTAGCAACTTGTTAGCAATTTGGGAAAGCGAGAATGGTTAAATTCTGACATTAAATGCTGTGGTTGTGTTTTGAATTGCATTAGGTAGGATCTTCCACTGTGGTTCTCATCTTGGACACCACTGATGGAGCCATGTGTGCTGACTCCTGTTGACAGGGAATATTTTTATTTATCCTTTTACACAATGCAAGCTTTGCAGACTCCGGGGCTGAAGCAGATTTTTTTTTTTTTCTTTTGAAAAATGTTGCAGTTTGACTCGAAAATCTGCGGAATATATGTAACAAATAAGTTACTTTGTAATGTGTAAAATCTTGCCACGTGGTGATTCTTTTCTGATATTTCTGCTCTCCTGACAGCTCAGTGGTCTTATGGTTGTGTTAGTTGCTTTTTGCTAGTTTAAAATAATCCTTTATGGTTTGAGGAAATCAAATGAGTGGGTGAAATTCTCTCTGTTGGAGCCAAATATGTGAGTCTGCAGAGGGGGAGTGATGTGCTGAGATGGTATGGAATAAAACCTTCATTGGAGCTGTTTATTGGAGCAGGAATTTAGGAGTATGGTTGTGGAAATCTTGGAAGTTCTGGTGAGCTCCTCCTCTCCTCTCTCTCTATTGTGGAAGGTGTTTTTATGCTGTGTCCATGGCTGCTGTCCTGTGGGATCCCTGGGGAGGACTGGGATTTCCCTGGGTGTTTGTCCCCGTCACTTAGAGCAAAGGTAGAAAGGCTCTCTTAGTGCTTCGTCTCGATAAAGAGGAGATGCTTCATGTGTAGTGGATGAACTTCATTTTAATCCACACTATTTTCCATCTAACTGCTAAAAACTAAGTTTTTCTTAAATACAGGACGTTCCACGTACTTTTATACGGGCAGGTGCTCACAGGAGAGGGAGATGGGTGCAGATGTTCCATGACATGAAAGTCCTCCCCGTGGAGTTTAGATGTGAGGATGGTAGTGTCTTGTGTTCCATGCTCTGGGTGAAGCTTGACCTCTTCAGGATGCTGGGAAGAGCCTCCTTAGGCTGATGCTGAGGGCTGGAGAGGCAAAGCAACACCAGATTTGTAGGTCCAGGTGGAGCTTTAGCTGTGGGACTCACAGCTGTCCCTGTCAAGGCTGAAGTGCTGCTTGCTATGTGCAGAACAGGGGGTTTAAATGCAAAAAAACCCCACCACGCTGGCATTTTGGTGTGGGTAAAAGTGCCATAAATGAGCAGAAGTTGCAGATTTGGAAGCCCATACTCTTTGTATGGAGTCATGTGTGTTGGAGGGACATTTGATCCTCTTTATAAATAGCTCTTCGTGGCTCTCTGAAGAAGAAAACAGTGCAGCTGAATTGTTTTAGGAGAAAACTGTATAACTTCATTTATTTGTGTATCTGCAGACATTAGTGTGTTTTCCAGTCTAGCTGGTTGCTCTGCAGATAAGGCGAGATGAGCTGCTGATTTTAGAATTGGGACAACATTTCACTTAGCTGAGGGAATAAAACAAATCAGGAAGAAGCATCAAATTAAGCTAAATCCTGCCTCCTCTAACTGTTTGTAACTGAGTTGAGATGGGCATAAAAACTTGGATCTATACAGATTGCATTATTAGAAATAAAAATGAAGCTGGTGTCACTTAATTTTTAATAGGAAAGCTGTGATAGCCCGTATACACCATTAAGGTTGCAAATGAGATTATTCAGAAGCAGGAAATTTGTTCTGTCTCTCCCTGGTATGCTTGAAGTCCTTGGAATGGATATGTTTTTTGTTTTTAGAGGACAAACTGCTGGTCTGGGCTGTCCCAATGGAGCAGAATTAGCAGTTGGTGGGCCTGGAGCTGCAGGAGGAGCCCAGAACTGAGGGGGTCTGTGAGCAGCAAGTTGGGAACTGCATCCAGGTGCTGGTGGCAGGGATGCTCCTCCTGGGCTCTGATGGGGGGTATGGAAAGCTAAGGATGGCAGCACAGATCAGCTGGGCTCCCTAGAAACAGCAGGTCATCATTTGTTTCTGTTTTGTGTGCGCTGCTTGATTATTTCTAATTATATCGCAAGTTAAAAATAGAGCAGAAATATTCAGGTCTCGGTTACGTCCCGAGTCAGTTAAGCACCGGTTTCCCTGCTTGATATTCCCGTCCCATAGGGACAGGTTGCATATGGCTTTTGCAGTGCGTGTTTATTAGTCATCTAAGAAAATGACTTGACTGGCTTAGGAAGCTTTCCTAATAAACTAACACTTCAGTTTCAGAGTTGTCAGCTGTGTACACACCTGTGCCTAATGTTCATCGCGGTGAAAAGCAGCAAACAAAAAGTGTCATAAAAAAAAAGAAAGAAAGCTTGGCTTAGTTACCTTGTGCTAACTTATCAGTGCAAGTAAGGAAGTTACATATGGTAGATATTTCCTTATACAAATAAAAGGATTTGGTTGTTCCTGAAGATAAAATGCCCTTGTGATTTACACGATGTTAACCTTCAGCCAGAGATTGTCAGAGAAGTCTGAAGACTCTGTAGGCACCTAGCTGGAGTTGGTTGCATGGCCAAAAGAAGGAGAGTGATAATAAACGAGTGAGGAAATGAAGTGGGAGTTTAGGAGAGCTACACAAAGAGCAGTGCAATATTCTCCTTAAGTTTTCAAGCTGTAAGAACATTTCACTTGGGCAACATCAGCCCGAGCCTGGCAGGAGGTGTGAAAGTGAATGTCATTATCATCACCAGTTTCATGGAGATAATTTGGTGTGTAAAAGGTGTGCCAGTGTTTGTAGCCAACTTTCCTAAACGTGCAGTGATTTTGTAGATGCAGGACGTTTAAAGTTTCACTTTGCATTGCCTGTGAGGAGGTAGAACTGGAGTTATTGTTAGTAACTAATTAGTGCTGGTTTTCCATAGGGAATCAGCGCTAATGTTGAGATGTCACTTGGTGGAAGGGAAACTCCACCTCTGTTTAGCTGATTTGCAGGGTTTTCAGTGGCTGCAGCTTCCATGCTGGATCCAGAAGGGTTTTTTACCTTCCTCTGGGGGTTGTGGACTAGGTGTTCAGCCTCTGAGAGCTCCCAAGTCTTGGTGTGTTTGGGAATGTCTGGGGGTGCACAGGGCTGTGTTTGCTTCTCTGGGCTGAGAGGGGAGAGCTGCCTCCACCACCGGGCTGCTGCTTGGATTGTCCTGCCAGAATACACCTCTGGGCCTCCAGTATGGAAACATAATGCCTGAGGCTATTGATTTTTTAAAAAGGCAGAATAGTTCTTAATAGAGAAAATGCCTCGGCGCAGTGGAAGCAGTCATATTTTACTGATTGGGTGCTATTGATTTCGTCCTCCAGTGAAATTGCCAAGATGAAAGTGGTAATCCTGATTAATTCCACATAAAGAGATAAGCCTGATTTGTATGTGTACAGTTGCAGGGTTTGGTAGGAAAGCCTGCTTTATGTGGTCTCTTAGGTGCTTTAATTTCCAGGGTTTTTACCATTTAGTGTTCATGCAGAGGAGCATCTTAGTTTTCCAAAATAAGCAGACTATCAGTTTATGATAAATCCTTTTTGCATCAGTTAAAATATTTTTTTTTCCTCATTAAAGCTGCCCTTACCAAAGGCAGTGAAGGAATTGGAATGTTCTGTCATTAAACTTTCTTGGGATTTCGGGTAATTCCCTGGAGTGTGTAACAACCACAAGCTGTTTGATTTGTGCAAAAGGAGAATATATTTAATTTTAATAAAAAGTAATAAATTAAGGGAAATTTTTTTTTGTTTTACATCAGCACTAAACTTATCACTTCACTTGTTGCTTCTGAATGTTTTGGGATTGGGTGTATTAGTAGGGAAAAATCACAGTTAAATCCCTAAAGATGCTGTTCAGACAGGACTGCTCACGTTGGGAACTCACTGGAGTCCAAATACATAAACTGAGGTATTTTTTTTTTTATGGCATCACTGATTTTCGTTGCCAGTCTCTGAACTTTCCTGGTTCAGTTTTGAGTTTGCTGTTTTGATATGACCAGGACTGAGTATGGCATTTTTGGGAAGGAATGTACTGGTCATTTAGTCGTGTAACAATGTTTTATTTTCCTATTCCTCTGACATTCCAGTTCTCATAGTTTTCCAGTGAGAAATCTCGTTCTAAGTTGATTTAGAAACTGAATTGTACAATAGAGAGAGCTTTTTCCTCCCTCAAAATGTGTTATTCTGCATATGTTAGCTGTGAATTTTCTTTGCTTTGGAGCTGTTTGTGCAGCTGGCTTGGTGCTGGTTACCACTGAAGAAATTCAGATGTTCTGCTTAGCCTGAATTTCTTCATTTGCACATTTTAATCTATTGATCTTCTTTTCTTTAGTGCATTGCAGAGGTTTTGGCTCACAGGGTGGACTGTTGTTGGTGGTGTGGATTTTGATGATTCAGTTCTTTTTGGTCTCATCAGAGCGTGGCAGCTTGGTGATAATTTTTGGTATCTTCTAGTCACACAGTTTTGTCTGGAGCTCTTTTAAAAGTAAAATAGCTGTTTTGTGATCAGATTACCCACTCATTCATCTGTCTGCTCAAGGAATTTGTGCACTACAGTCTTTTGTAGTTAGATCAGATTTTAATTGTTATGTATATGGGCATGAATCTTACTGTGTTTTTATTACGTTTTGTTTTATTATTACCTTAAGACCCCATGTTTTTGTGCTTCTGTCTGCTGATCCCTTAAAATTTCACCTTGCATCTCCTACTAGGCACCTCTGTACTTGATACCTTTAGGGGTTTCAGTGCTTCATCAGTATAGCTCCGTTGGACTTTGCCATCTGTTCATGTTTTTTTAACTTCCTTTTTGGCTTAGAAGTTTGGGTAACTTATGAGAGGTTTTAATTCTAGCTCATATCTATGGAGTCCAAATCTATTTTACCTTTGTTTTTGTCTGAAGCCTGTCTCGGATGTCTTGAAGCTGTCAAGTTTTGTGACAGCGGGTCAGAGCATGTGTCAGTAGCCAGCACAGTTGTCTGCTGTTATTATTACGCTACTTTGATGAATTTATCTTGTTTGATGTGTTTTTAACTCTGGTGACACGTGTCCAGTGCTGCTGACCTCGGGGTGAGCAGCACAGAGCACGCTGTGTGTTGGACCAGAGTAGGCTTAGTGCTGTTTCTTGCCTATTAACATATTGAAGTTAAACTTGATATGGTGCTTATCTACAGCTTCCATTTATTTCTTGTTCTGCGTGGAGTTTCCAGCCGTTTAATGAGTGCTTTTCTGGGAGACTTTTACTTTATTTGTGTACTTTAGGATGATATTTTGAGCCGTGGTAAATCTCAGTTTGTCTTCATGTTTATATGATGCTATGAATAGATACAGTATCTTCCTATATTTTAGATTGTGTATTTATAACACAGCGCTGCTCCCTACATTGTCTGGGAAGTAAAAGCTCCAGCTATCATTGTGTTGGTCCCGTTTCTTCCTCTTTCATCTTCCTTTTGGCAGAGCCACCTTTGTATTACTGCCATCACTAACAGACTTGAGCACTTGGAGGCAGCTTCCAGCTTTTTTTTTTTTCCATCCTCTAGTTCTCAGTGTAATTGTCCCACAGCTTGCTTCTACTTGGGCTGAGATGGAGTCAAGCCCTGTATAAACTTCATCTTTCTTGGCTTTCCTCTGTAGTTAATGAGCCTGAACATCTCCTCTTAACAGGACTCTGTGGTTCGTGCATTGAAACCTTGTAATGTAACTGGACTGAGGAAGGGAGAGCCACAAATAGAAGTGTTTGGATATTCCTTCTCAAAGTAGAACAGGCTGCCAAAAGTCATTTAAGTCATTAGACCTGCCGTGACTTTTAAAATTGAGAAGCGAAGCCTAACTTGTCTTCAAAATTTTAAGAGGTCACGTTGCTTTAAAAAAAATAATCAAAGAATCACAGAATCATTTAGGTTGGAAAAACCTTCCAAGATCGAGTCCAGCCATTTCCCCAGCAATGCCCAGTCCACCTCTAAGCCATATTCCCAAGTGCCACACCCCCACGTCTTTTAACTGAATAATTGCTTGAAATTATGGCTGTTGTAGTGTTGTGCATAGCAGAGAGGAAAGCTGGGTGTTAACAAGATGATGAAATATTTCCAAAAGTGATTTATAAAGCCAAATGTTCCTGTTTGAAAACAGGCAAGGAAGGCAGTATAAAAACCTGGAAATAAAGGAAAACTGCATCCAGAAACATTTTTTGCTGTGGTAGGACACCTCAGCAGTTCGTAGTACGCTTCAGTGCCGTTGGGATTGGAGATTTTAGTGGTGGGCTGTCAGTGCTCACCTTGCAGAAAATCCAGGTATTTTGTTATCGATTTGTGGATCTCCCATTAGAAATGTGCTTGGGCAGATAGGAGACGCAGCTGAGATGAAGTCGTAGCCAAATGTTAATCCTATTTTGGTGTTTGGTTTCGGTGTTTGAAGCTGGCAATGCCACTGCAGTGAGGGGGTCCTGTGGCCTTCCATTGGCTTTCCGAAGTGTTTGTGGAGGGTGTAGAGAGTTGGATCAGATCCCTGCTCTTGTGCCTGCAGCAGTACTCGTGCTGGCAGAAGGGAGAGGGTGACATGGGCACAGGGAACGCTGCCACCAGGAAACCAGACTGCTTTTCTCTGGGGGTAGGGATTGGAGTATGAACAGCACTGTGAGCAAAATAACATTATTGTGTGTTTTGTGTCACCATTTTACTCTCTAATATTATGTATTGCAACTTATGGATTCCAGACCTACAGACTGAAACTTTCTCAGAAAGCGTGCGCTATTTATTAACAAATTCATTGAAAAACAAATGTTTCATAAAAGTTCATTTTTAGATTGGTAACGAATTCTCAGTTCAACTTTAATTACTGCTTTGGTTTGGAACTTTTTTTCCCACGCTGAAATTTCATTTGTTTGTCTGGTTCTCGAGTGGGAATAAAGCTACAGGTTTCATCTTAAAATACTTAGCCTTGGGGAAAAAAAAATGCAAAACTGCCCAACCGGTTGTGGTTTCAGAAAAGGATGGAGGCCTGACACTCACTCGCAGAATCCAGAGGGAACCTGGGTTAATGATGCTTGTCTTGTGTAGTCTATCATTTTTAACAGCTGCACTGTGCCTTTTTGGGCCCTGCACTGTCACAATCATCCCTGTATCAATAATGCAGTCCTGTAAGGACAGCACTGCATTGAAACCTGGTCAGAAAAGCTTCGATGTCACAGGGTGTGACAATATGGATGTGAGGGGACATGGGGAGCACTCCTGACAGCCAAACTAGCTGTGGCCACCAGAGTGAGCAGAATGCCAGCCAATTGAATGGCTCAGGATGACATTGCTCAGTTTTCCTCAGGGAAAAATGAACTCTGAAGTGGAGTGCTGGGGCTTTGCATGTTGTGGGGTGCTCAGGGGTGCTCAGGAGGTGGAAAACTGTTCCCTGCCTGCACTGTGGTCTGTTTGGCTGTGTTCTTGGTGGTTCTGCAGAGCAGTTAAGGGACAAAGTGTTTTGAAATGTCTTGGTTAATCCTTTTTTTACTGAAGGAGATATTGGTAATGCAGAAACTGAAATCATGGGGCTGATGGAGCCACCTCTGGCAGCCCCTGTAAGGGCACAGTGCACCATGCCTTGTGTATGCTGAGGGGACACACAGTCCCAGGGATTCCTGGGATCACAGCACTCTGTTCTTACTCATTTGCAACAGCAGATTTAATACATTTTACAGGGCACTATTTTCATTAGCATTAAGAGCTCTTAGAGGGTGCACCACAAATTTTGGGTGGGACAGCCCTCCGTCATTTTCCCAAGTTGCTTCCTTTTCTGGAATCTGACAAGGCTTGTCTTCTGTTTGAAGTGTAAAATAGCTTATTTATCCAAATCTTCACATGTTCTTGTTTGCTCATACCTACTTCAGGTCTTCAGAGCCTTAATTTTAGGTTCTGTAGTGCTTTTGTTGCTATGGATTCTTTTTGCTTATCTCCTTATTTGAAGTTATGGTAGGTTTTGAAAAATACCTGGATAGTATGAGATAAGAGAAGGTTGAGATACCTGCAGTGATTTGGTAACCAGCTTGTGTTGTGGTTTTTGTGTCACTTTTTGGAGATGTGGAGGAAAGAAAACCCACACAAACCGTAGCTGCAGAAAGTGGAGTGTCCTGTTGGCACAACTGGAAAACCTTGGCAGTTCCATTGGGTGTAAATGTCATCTGTGAGTGCAGATATATAGGATTTCTTGTAGGTGATGTAAATATTGTAGGTCTGCTCTAAACTGAGGGGCCAGAATCTGCAGGGCAGCACCACAGCATGTGAATGGAGGTTTTTGTATTTCACCTCTGAGACTTTTGGAGGGGAGAATTGACTTCTGAATGTGGAAAGAGGAGAACCAGGTATCAGATGCACCCAAAGCAGGATCCAAGACATTGCACATTCTAGGTGGTGGTAGTTAAAGGCTTTTCCTGGTTCAGCTCAATTGGAATCTCATATGCTCGTGGTAAAAGCATTAACAGCCCTAAATCTGAAGTGTTGGTTTTCTAAAGTAACGTTTTGCAGTTGTTTTCTTTGCTGTTGTTGCCAGTTTTTCATTTCACTGAGGAAATCGGTCTAAATGGAAAAGGCCAGCATTCACAGGAGCTGAAAATGTATCTGTGCTAGATCTGATCTCTGTGTGCAATTTGGTTTGGGCTGTTTGTTGACTGCTGTGGAGCTTCTGTGGAGGCACCACTGCTCAGGGCTCCTGGCAGAGCTTCAGCCTCTGCTTTGGGGTTTCATCTTTGCTTTCACATCATCCTGGGCAGACTTTATGATTTTAGCATTTTCAACCATGTCCTTTACTGATTTATTAAAACAAGGAGCTGTAAGAAGTAGATTTTTGCCTTTATTTTTGTCTTGTATGATGTTAAAGAACCGTTTTCTCCAAGTTTAGCCTATTCAAGACGTCCTCATTTCTGCAGAGGGCTTTGAAAGGTTATCAAGTGCTTGTGTCCGTTTTTACAGATTAATATATGGAGCATATCGATTGCTTAAATCTAATTTAGCTCCTGTCATGTGAGTAACTTTATCATTCTTAACTTGTGTGCTGAAGGGCTGTTGGTTATTGTGCATGAGCACGATGAGTGGAGGTGATGGTGTTCATTTAAGAAAATAAAATAGTAACTGGCTATTGTAGCTTGTGCCTCACAGCTACTGGTAGTACTGAGAGAGAGCCTTGTGGAATCATTATGAAATGCAAAGCTGGGTTCACTCCCCCTCTTCACTCTGATTCCCTTGGGATTCAAAGCTGGATTGAATTAGTGAATTTAACATCAAATCACAACACATTCAATGAACCCCCCTATGTTGCTGGCATCTAATTTCTTGTAACTTGTGCAGTCTTTCAGTGGAGTAAGTGGATCATTGGTTGAGCGGATGCTTTATATCAGTAACTCAAAGGTTGAAAATTTATTTGGGTGACTCTTGTCATAGAACAAAACCCAGAAGTGATTCTAAGCGATGAAGTTTTAGGTACCTTTCAGGTACTGGTAGGGTGGTGCTAGTCTGTCCCCTCCTAGGCAGGGAACTGTCCTGGATGTTGCTGCTGGTTTCCTTAAAACTTTCTCATAAGTGGTTTCAGAAACAGGACTTGGTCTTCTTCCAGGGCTTCCAGAGGTGCTGTGTGGGTAAGGAGCAATTACCCATCCTCTGCTAAGGAGCAGGAATATTCCTGTTTTCAGGAAGCTGTTACAGCTTTTTAAGCAGAGCTTTGAAATTCTGCTAACAAGAACACTGTTTACTTTATCACCTGGAAAATTCCTCTTCAGGCAGTTTTCCTCGAGATTGATAGACAGGTGTTAGATGCTGACCAAACTGGCTATCACTGTAAAAGCAGAGCCACATTTAATTCATTCTTCAGCCTTTAATGATAATAACAGTTACATTTGTGCAGACTTACAGCAGTTGGAATCAGAAACATCCATGCTCCTGCTGTAATTGCTTCTGTACCCTTCCAAGGCTGTAACACAGCTTTTGGTGATGGCTGTGCAGATGTAATTTCATTTTGAGGTGCCATTTCCTAAATGCTTTTAGAATAAAAAAGTGCAATACTTGTTTCCAAGCCTTCTGATCTGCATGTGAAGGGAAAGATGGATTGAGGGATGGAACTGGAATGGTCTCTGCAGGTGTGTTACTGCTCACTGTGAACGAGGCGGGGTAATTAAAGAGTGAGCTTGAATAACCCAGTCGGCAAAAAACAACTTTTAAACCCCCCCAAACCCTTTAGTTTATGTAACTGTAACTGCCCTGCATTTTTGTATACCAACGATCACACACATGACTCAAAACCTGATTAAGATGGTGTAAATATTTGCCAAAAATAGCTCATAAATGCTATCTTTGAGCAGGCTTTTGATGCCGGAAAAGAGCAGCTGGACAAATTTGCATTTACAAATCATTTACCTTAGGAGAAAGCTCAAGTTCAGTGCCTTATCACAAAGGCATTGCATGTTAATTATTTATCGTGTGCTTTGATGCCAGGGTTCTTGCTTTAATAAACTGTTCTGGGGGAGGTGGCTGCTGCTCCTTTTAGCTCAGCTCCTTCCTCCCCTCCCCTCTGGGTAAACCCTGCAGTGCCTTTCCTCAGAGTTTGCCTTCCAAGTTACTGCTAAGCTGGATTTCACAACTTTTTGTTAAAATTAGAAACGTTTCTGTGATATGGATTTAATTGCTGTGGCTCTGTCATCTCTAAGTCTATCTTGGTAATCGCTATAAAGATAGAACTGGACCCGATTTAATTTCTCTCTTTTACGCATTTTTCCGCTTTCGAACTTTGTTTTACGGAAAACGATCAATAGAAAATGTTTATGGTGGAAGTTTGATTTGCACTCTCTGTGCCATCTGTACTTGGCTTAAAAATAGAAATGTGGTGGTCTCAACACAGAAAATGTAAATTGCTCTGGTCAATGGGACAGTCACTTCAGGCTTGTAAATACTTGAGAAACTGCGCTGATAGCTTGGAGATATTTTTGAGCATGACTTTAACACTGTGTAAGATTTTTCTAAAGTTGCTTCATGATTTTTGGAGTACCAAAGTAAAGATTTGTCTTAGACTGTACTTCTGGAATGTGGACATCTTGTGTCATCCACAAGCTAAACTTAAACAGCAATTAGGAAACTGTAAGTCTTGTAGTTAAAAATCCGTGTTGGAGTTTTAATCAGGAATTCTCTGTATAAATCTGTTTTCTGGTGCCTTTTCAACCCTGGAAAAATCCTGTGTTTCCCTTTGCATCCCCCAGGCCACAGTGTCTTCGGGAAGGTGTATGAGACGGATAACGTACACACAGTCATGGAATTGTTTAGGTTGGAAAAGTCCTTTGTGATGGCTGTGTTCAGCCGTTCCCCCACCGCCCCGTGTCCCCAAGCGCCACATCCCCACAGCTTTTAAATCCGTCCGGGGATGGGGACTGCACCACTGCCCAGTGCAGGGCCGGACAGCCCCTAAGTGAAATACAGATAGAAATATAGCCAGCCTAAACCTGCCCTGGGGCGGCTGGAGGCTGTTCCTGGTGTCTGTGGGGACAGCCACTCTGCCCTCCTGCCAGGGAGCTGTGGAGGGCAGTGAGGTGCCTCCCGAGCCCCTGTTCTCCAGGTTTGTGTCTGTGTCCTCCTGACCCTCCCGTTCTCCAGGTTTGTGTCTGTGTCCTCCTGACCCTCCCGTTCTCCAGGTTTGTGTCTGTCCCCTCCCGACCCTCCCGTTCTCCAGGTTTGTGTCTGTGTCCTCCCGAGCCCCTGTTCTCCAGGTTTGTGTCTGTGTCCTCCCGAGCCCCTGTTCTCCAGGTTTGTGTCTGTGTCCTCCCGAGCCCCTGTTCTCCAGGTTTGTGTCTGTCCCCTCCCGAGCCCCTGTTCTCCAGGTTTGTGTCTGTCCCCTCCCGAGCCCCTGTTCTCCAGGTTTGTGTCTGTCCCCTCCCGAGCCCCTGTTCTCCAGGTTTGTGTCTGTCCCCTCCCGAGCCCCTGTTCTCCAGGTTTGTGTCTGTGTCCTCCCGAGCCCCTGTTCTCCAGGTTTGTGTCTGTGTCCTCCCGAGCCCCTGTTCTCCAGGTTTGTGTCTGTCCCCTCCCGAGCCCCTGTTCTCCAGGTTTGTGTCTGGCTGTGCATCCCCGGGGCTCCAGGAGGATGCTGGAGCTGTAGGAACTGGGCTGGGGAATGGACAATACTCTCTCTCTACCCCAGGATTGTAAAGGATCACATGTATGCTCTTTCTTGCTGTCAGCAATTAGCTTTTCAAGTAAACATTGAAAGGGTTTTTAAAGATGTGAAAAGGAGTATAATTAAGGAGAATGCTACTACCTTAATGTGGCCTGGAAGCCACAGTGGGATTGAATAATTTTATTTAAATATGTTTAATTGGCGAAGAAAGTGAATGCAAAATCCGAACCTGAATGCAGTAGTGAGGGCCTCCTTCTTCAGGAAGGTTTTCTTTGTTAGCCTGGTGCTTGGGGCCTTTCTCAAGTGTTCCTCATTGTAGGAAAAAAAATGTTTTTCCTTTCTTAATGTTTTTTCTTTTTAAAGCACTTTAACCCTTGACCACTCTGTATGAAGTTGAATAGGGGAAGAATAGCTGGCCGTGCCTGTGCCCGGGATGGAAATAGGAAGAGATGTTTGGCTTTCTAATTTTGCTCGTCCTCGTGGTTTTCTTCCCTTAGTGTAAGTGCCAGAGCAGGAGTGTGCCTCCCTTAATGAACACTTCCAAAGGCTGCCTGCATCCCACAAGAGTATGAAAGCACCAGCGAATTTTTAGAGGCGTTCATTTGTCAGAGGCTGTAAGTGGGGGTCACTCCCGGCGTTGTGACCCATCACTCCGCCCAAAACCATCGGTGCTTTTCGGGGCTGGGGATGAGCCTCTCTCCTTCCCGGGGCTGCTCTGATCCCGCTGGGGCTATTTTCACTGCCTGACAGAGCAGAGGAATGTCTGAGGCCGGCGCAGGGGGCTGCGCAGAGCCCTTGGCCATCGCGGAGCGGGCTGTGGCCGTGCCCGGGGAGGAGGAGGAGGAATAACCCACGCCCGGCACGGGGTACAGATGAGGATGGGTTTTTGCAGTGCTTGGCTTTTCTGCAAGGCTGGGCACAAAGGGGCACGATCACAATCTTCACCCTGCCCTGCCCTCCCAGTGCCAACCCCGGCTGGTGGAAGTACCAAAGCCACAAGTGTTCAGCCTGGTAAATTCTGGAAGGATGGAGAACTGAAACTACTGCTTCCAGCGTGGCTGTCAAAGACAAAGCTTTTCCCAGTCCATTGTGGCAGCTTTTCTACGTGGTTATTGTTCTTAATGCACACTTGCACTGGAAACGTTTGCAAGGGAAAAGCTGGTTTTGTAGATCTATACAGAGAAATAAATCCTGCTTCTTACATGTTGGGGGAAAAAACGTATACTTTGAGAGCTCAGTGGGTTTTGTCATCCCAAAGTCAAACGCAGAAAAACCTTGAAGATGTAAATATGTTCAAATTGTATTTTAGTCGACACAATTGACTTCACATACGACTTGCGCCCAAAAGGTAATTTTTTATATTTCTGAGGCTAAACAGTTACAATATTATTCCGAAACATTGCAAAATGCTGGGTTATGCACAAGTTACAAGGAAATGTAGCTGCTTATGCTTGATGTTGTTTATCTAACCTTTACTCAGTGTTGTAGCTCTTTGATGTAGCCTTTGCTTGAAGAGAGTTCTGAATCTCGCTCTTAGATGTTAATGATGCCAATATTAAGTCAATTCTTTCTGAGTAGCTAATCAATACACAGAATTATTTTTTTATGTGCCAAAAATTGATTTGAACTCTACTTTTCTATCTCTAGCTTTCCTGTATTCTCAGGACATTACTATGAGAAACAGGTGCAGAAATGTCTTTTACACGAGTATTAGTTGTACGACACGGTACAGATCTGACAAAGGAATTAAACTATTAAATGTATAGTCATTGCAAGGATTTTTCATGTGGGCTAGGCAATCTAGATTTTAATAGATTAAAGCAGGAGGTTTGTGGGAATATGGCACTGCCTCGTGTCTTGAAAGCTCCACAGAGAACTCTGTAATTATGTTCACGAACTTAGAAGAAAACAACCTGTGAATTTCACTCCACAGCTTCCGTCAGACACAGATGTCACAAAAACATCCAGGTCCTTGTTTTGGTACTTTTGTTATCCATCCAAAAATCTCCATGGCATTGAACCTTTAGGGTCCTTCTTTAAATGACATCAGGTAGAGTTAGAGGGTACTGTGCATACACATTTGTGCCGCTCAGTTTAGAATAAACCCTAACATTAGCTCCAAGGCTCAGATGAAGCCAGTTTAAAAACCAGACGAGTCTGTTGCTGTGGGGTGGCCCAGGTGAGCTCACCTGGTGGGGTGCAGCCTGTCTCCAGTCTGTTCTTGGGGTTGCTGTGCTGTTTGTTTTGCAGAAAACTGGAAATTAAAATAAGATGTCAGTCTTTTCATAATCGTTCTCATATGGAAGGAAATCGACTTGGCTTGTTACTCTGACAAGTGGATTTTATTGTAATGTGTTGGTGCACTGTTGTTTTGTGCACATTATACCATTCTTATGCATATAGTCACATAATAGTTTATTCATCACTAAAATTGTTCTGGAAAGTGCGGAGCTACCAGCAATTGTCACTTCCCTGACTCTCTCTGAATGGCTTGAAATCACTCTGAACTCTTGAACTGTCTTTTCTTCTTCCTCGGAATATTAACTTTATCACTTGAGAAACGAGCACAGTTTGTGTGCAGAGAATACACAATATTTCATCCTTTCAATCCCCCGATTTTACTTTGTGTGGAAATCAAAATACGAAATTCCAAGAGGTGACTATTCCCACGTGACTGCGGGGTGTAAGGTGACCTCCCTGGCTCTGGGCCCAGGCCAGGAATGTATAGTTTCTTTGAGTTAGACTTTGAAACAGGTATTACTTTACAATTTAATTGGCTGCATACATCTCGAAAAGGATATAAACCAGTGGGTTTTTCCACTATGGAGACATAAAGGCTTGTTTCACAGGAGAGGAGGCATAAACAAGCTGGTACAAGGAGCCTTGTATGAACTGAGCTATACTGTATACTTCAGGGGGGAAAAAAAGAGTCGGGTTTTTTTTCTTGCCTTGTGGATTTTGGCAGTGTAAAACAAAACAGTCAGTGTTCTCTTCTAAAACTGAAGAATTCTTTTATATCTTGAAAATGTATTTAAAGACCCCCCACCATGGCTTTGTGCATCACTGCAGATGTTGTTCGGCCTTAATTTTGCTGGAGGTTCTTCCTCGGTGTGGTCACTGCCGTGTTTGGTGTGTGCTGGTGACAATTTCAGAGCTGGGGCAGCAACCAGCTGCTTTGAAACCAAAGGCCACTGCCAATTAGAGACAAGAAAAAAGAGAAATTCAGAACGTTTCGAGCGGTAAACCCTTTGTTTTGGAGGGTTTTTCCTTTTCTCTTTTTTTTAATAACTGAAAGTGATCTAATTAGTGTCTGTAGCTGGATCTGAAAGGCTTTTGCTGACCTATATTCAGACCCCTTTCATCAGCTCCTGTGTGGGGAAGATCTCAGGAGCAGTTATTTAGCACCGAGGAGCCAGACATTGCAGGGAGGGTGGATAAGCCTCTTAGTTCTTTGAATCTTGTTTTGCTAGTTGTTTGTTCATTCCTGACTTCAATATTTGCGGCTTATCTGCAATTTTAATCTGACTTTACTGTGTTGACCCTTCCTTCTTTGTAATCTGTGGCTTTTAATGTCTAAAAGGTCCTAAATATTTGATCAAAATAAGACCTAATTCCCTTTCTGAAGGAATAAATCACTTTAAAAGTGGCAGAAAGAGAAACCATAAGCAGGGAAAATGTAGTTTGAGGGGAAAGATGGAGCGTGCATGCAGACCAAATCAATTACTGAGGCTTGGCACTAATGTTCCCTCTGCTCCCCACTCAGCCCCTTGCAGGCTTCTGGTGCAACTTGGGGAGTTTCCATTAATCTGTTTAACGTTGAGAGCTCTGGGCACACAGCTTGGGCATGGCTTTTTCTGCCCATCTCATTTTGTCCCATCTGCCTTCATCCTGGGTGCTCCAGTTTGTGCTCCGGGTGAATTCAGTGTGCTTGTTCCCGTGGCAGCTGCAGCGAGGTTTGTTCTGGGGTTGTTTGGGGTGGAGAACAGGGACCTGGCTCAGTTAATGCCTCTGTGATTCACATTTCCATGTACGATGTCGAGATAACCCCTGTCCTTCCTCGTGCTGATTTAGCAGAGTCTTCCTGCTCTCCATGTTTCACCAAAGAGAGTGGGTTAAAGCTGATGGAGAAACCACCACATCTGAGTTATTCAGATGTGGGACTGGAGGATAATCTTCTTCCTCTGAACTCCTGAGGGCTGCAGCACTCGACATCTTCAAAGCTCCTTAACGAAGGTGATAAGCAGCCTTCATCCTGAGGCCGAGTTAATCAAATTGATAAACGCCCAAAGGAGACAGCAGGTTGGGGTAACATCCATGGCAAAATAGCTCCTAGTATTTGCTGGAAGAAGGGCTTCCAGTCATGAGGTTTTTTCACTTGTGGATTTGATTGGCAAGAACAAGTTGGAAAAAAATTATTAGAAATCATCACTGTTCTCCCATTTTACAAAATGTCATTTTCAAGCAATTCCTGACCCATTAGCTCCTGGATTTTTTTGTTCAATCTTATCTGAATATTTACTGGCCAAGTAGTTAAAATATTATTTAAACACAGGCTATCATTTATAGCTGATTTTTTTTTTAAATAAAAGCTAAATATTTAGAGTTGAGCATGCTTTAAAGTCAACATTTATATTAATGCATAACTAAATATTCTGGCAGTACAAGCCTGACATTTAAAAGAAATTCATATGAGTAGGAGGGGGAAGTCACTGGATAAGCACTGGCAGTTGAGTTTAAGTGGTAGCTGGATTCTGACAGATATCAGGCTTTATGCTACAGCTAGGAAAGTTCAGTGGGTACTTCATTCAACCTTCAAATATTCATCAGAAACAAGAAAATCGGGGCAACTGTGTCTTCTGCTCCAGTCTGGGAATGAAGAGGAGGTGTGGGAAGTGGAGATCACAGCACCTCTGGATCAAAGCTCCGCAGCTCCCAACCAGAGAGGCTTTTGTTGAACACATCTCACATCTGCACAGCACGGCAAAGCTGGGAGTCAGCAGCCTTTAATGTGTGCTGTTTAAAACGGCTCAAACAACACCCAAACAACTTCTCCCTGTGTTTACAGCATTCCAGTTAATTCTGCAGAAAAGCAGCTTGACACTGGTATTAAGTCATTTTATGTCATAAATATTTCTTTTGAATGTAATAACATGTGAAAGTAGTACAGATGGGTTTTAAGCAGTCCGATGTACATAAAATATCTTTCTCGTTCTTAAGATTAAAGTTTGGTGCTGTGATTATGGGTTATCATCTTGAAAATTATCAGCCTGGCTTCGAGGAGGAGGAGCTTTGTAATAATAGAATGCTGATTTTTAGAACAATCAGAGGATGGGATGACCCGATAAAACTGTTTTCTTGTTTTTTTCAGAGTAACAGGATTAACAGGTCGATCCAAATAAATCAATTCTTTAGTCTGCCTAAGCACTGAAAGGCCACCACCTGTGAAATCTTTGCTTTGAAGTCCTGGGGATCTAATTGTTTTACATTCAGGTGTAGCACTTCTGTGGAAAAGAAGTCTGATGGAATTTTAGTAAGTGACTGATACATTATGCAGTAAAATTGTGTTATGTGAAAACAAACCAAAAAGGGTCTGCAGACACATGGCTGGTTTGGACTTGAGGGAAAAGCAGGAGAATGTTTGGAGAATGAAACATTGAGTTAAATGTGTTGTGAAGGAAATCCTTCTCCCCAAAATGACTGTGGTTATATACTCCACATTACCTTTCTCCTTTCAGGCTTCTTCCCCAGCCTCCTGTTCCATCTGTGATCGGCTGCTTACAGAAAAATCAAAAAAACCCTGAGACATTGAGCATTACCTGACCAGTTCATTCCTTTTCTCCTCATTGGAGTGAGAGGTTTGGCCAAAAGAAAAACCCATTGTTAGGGAGCCAGGAATGGGTCTGTGTGTGCTGTAGGAATGTGCTTTTAGTATTCTTGGACAACTTGCCTCTCAGCAAGAATTGTTGCTGTTGGAGCTGCAAAGACTGAATCAGCTTCCTGAGGGGAAGCAATTGTAAAATATCCAGGAAGTTGTTAGGAAATGGGAACTTCTGCTCCTGCCTGCTTGCTCTGGAGTGCTCAGCTCTCAGCAGCACCAGCCTGCAGGCCACCCAGCTCAGGAGAAAGGAGCTGTTTTCAGTGATGGAAAACTTCCTTGCAGCCTGGGTGTCAGAGATGTGGCATCAGGCTCTGTTAAGCTCAGGCTCTTACAAAGGTTTGTAACCACGCTGACAAAAATGGCTCCTGACAGATGTTTGCAGCATACACGACACTGCTGAGAGAAAGAAAAGGATCTCACTGTTGTTATTTTTCTTGTTGGTCTGATTTGGGTTTTGAACACCAGCTTGTCAGCTTCACTGTACTTCTGTCTGGGAAAAACAGGCAAACCAGAGAAAACAGCCAGGGAAGTACTGGAAGAGGCAGGTGTGAGAAAGAGCAGAAGGGAACATCACTGTGTGTGACATCTGCTTTGACAGAGTCCCCTTGGTTTTCCTTACCTGAGCTTCACCTTGTGAAGCCTTTCAGTGGGGGCCTGTGTTGTGCTTTCTCCACTGACAATTTTATCAGTGGCAGAGTGACATAAAGTGAATTTTGTTGGGTTTTGCCCACTCCCTGTCTCAGCTCCCTGCCAGCCCTGGTGGGGCTGCACTGCTGTCCCTGTGAGCTTTATCCTCACTGTATCACTACATGGATTTTAAAAGAGAGGAGATTCCTCTCATGTGATTAAACACCCCATTTTTTTTTTTTATTAACTGATGTCTGTTAGGATAAAGAATGTCTTAAGTGATGAAATGTGTGCTTTGGCTGCTGTAATGGGCATGAGCTCTTTTTTTATGTTATTCAAGTAAATCAGATCTGTCAGTATGTAAGTACATAGTTCCAGGTGGAATAAGGATTGGGTAGCAGCTGCTGCCAAACTGTATAATCAGTCTGTCCTCCTGCCTTATGATTATGTAGGAAAGGGATAACTTTTTTTGTATTTGAGTGTGAACATTTTCTAATTTGAGCAGGTTTGAGTTCAGATTTTTCCTAAGTCTTGAGAATGTATAAAATTGTCTCTTGAATTTGAGAAAGTTCATGAGGAGAACTGAAAATCTTGAGAAGTTCTCAGGGTTGAAAGAAAAACATTACCATGAACTTTAAGGTCTATTTTGTGGCAGTGCTTTCACCATTTGACAGGTTGGGAGTTTGCTTGTGTGAGGTCATTTCAGGCTTGCTGTCCCTGAGGATTTCCCCCAGGAAATGAGGTGACAGAGCCCATATCAGCACTGACCACCCTGTGCCCGTGTCCTGGGCACTGCAGGAGTGTGGGCACCATTTCAAAGTGCAGCCTTCAGTGTTCCTGTTGCTTTGGCCTCTGTAACACAGCTCTGTAAGCAAGGAGGGAAGTAGTTAATAATTCTACACAAAGCCATGGAATGAATACTTTTTGAACATTTATAATTAACACTGAAATATTCTGTGGGTATTTTCATGGTCTAAAAAGTGACGTTGTGGCCGTTTTCATCTTGAGAGCAGCAAATCATTCCTTGATTTGATTCAGGTTTTATTCATTTATGGGGCTTCTTTGAAATGATCTTTGTCAATTACGCTCAAGATTTGCACATAGACTTGGAGTTTCTGCAAGTGAGGGCTGTGTATGCTCATATATAACTAATGTACATAATGGTGTACATAATTAACGTACATATGTACAAAATGAACCTTTTCTTACTTAAAAGCAGCAGCAATATTGATACAAATGTGGCTGTTTGGTGGGCAGAAGGATTTTGGACTTGCTGTTTCCATCTCTGACATGCAGACTGTTTTCACTGCTTGGCTAAATTACAGCCTGGGTTTTTGGGGTTCTTTTTTTAGCCTTGCTCTCTCAGTGGGTTTGGACATTTTTAACAGCTTGTAGAATGAGTTAGCAAATCTCAGTGTTGTTCTGTGCAGTCTCATAGTAGCTGTCCTTGCCTGCTGGAACTGGACTAATTGGGGTCTGATTAAACTGATTTACTTCTGAAGAGAACAGAAGTCTAAGTACATCACTAATGAACTCTAAAAGGTCATTTAATTTGCTTCTTTCCCTTCCCTCTCTGCATTTTCCTGTATAAACTGGAAACTGCAGGACTTACAGTGGAGTATTTTTGGGCAGCAGTAAATTCAGTGATAGCCAAACTTTTAAAGCTTTCAGGGGCAGTGCAATGTCAGTGAGGCTTAAGCTTGAATGTGCAGGGTTGATCTCATCCTCCCTGCCCCTCTCCCAGTTCAGGAAGTGATTTGATAAAAGACAAGGACTTTGACAGTATTTTATTCTAGAATTAATAATGTAAGAAGTGGTGCTAGAGTTTGATCCAATATTTATATATTTCTGCTATCTAAGAGTTAGAACAATCTCATGAGAACAGGCTAAAATCCACTTTTTTAGTAATCTCTTAAAGCAGAAAGATTTGGGGAGTCCCCAAGAAGAGTTTTGTCAAGAATTCAGTAGTGGGAGTTGTGCATCTTCCTGTTCTGGCTGGTTCCTTGTTTTTACTGGAAATACTTTTTTTTCTGCTGCTTCAGAATTTTGCCATTGTTCCTGCAATAAAATCCTCAGTGAAGGTAATTGGGCTGTTGCAGACTAGGTGAAACTTCTGGCTGAGAACTCTGGCACTCCCCCAAACCCACCAGCTCCATCTTTAAGTCACATCACCCATGGATGTCTCTTGCTGAACCTTCTCCTTGAGGGCAGTCAGTGCTTTTAGTGTTGTATTTCTGGAGTGTTCAGCTGAAAGTGAGGAAGTTCTAATGTATGGATTCACGTTTGCATGGATCTGATTTTTGCTCAAGGATTGGCTTCTGTGGGAATCCTCAGCCAGTCTCCAAAGTGGGAGATAAAGCCTCACGATTGGAACATGCCAAGTATTTTCCATTCAGTTTCCTGGTGGAAACTTTGCTGGAAAAATTATTCCAAAGTGTTGTTCATCTATGTTCTGTGCAGGGCTGGAGCTTCTCGTGTTAACCACTGCAGGTGTGAAACCTGCTGGAAGAGGAGGAGGAGGTGCTGGGGCAGCAGCAGTGAGCTCTGCTCTTGGGGCTTGAGCTCTCCTAAGCCCACCTGAGAGCCACAAGCACAGGGTGTGGGGGAGAGTGTTCTTTCCATGCTTCAATCCATGGTTTCCTTTGGATTACCCAGCATCTGGGCAGTTGCTGTCTGTTGGAATTGCACTTGTGATGTGCTGAGCCTTGTAAAATCCACTCTGACACACATAGCTGTGGATTTGGGGTGGAAAAGCAAATCCCAGGTGCAGAAGAACCCATGAGGAGGCTGAGAGAACCTGGTGAGTGCTGGCCAGGGCATGGCTCAGGCCCTGGGGAAGCTGCTGAGTCCCAGCAGAGACTCCCTGTGCTGTGCCCATGGAATTGCTGCATTTCCCTGGAGTGTGAGGCCGTGCTGGCTCTGGTGTCCTTGGGTGACTTGGAGCCTGGCTGTGTTACAGCCAGCCCTGCTAACGCTGGTCCAGCGCTGAGGAAACGGGCAGCAAACTTGGTCACGACTATTTTTGGTAATTGTGAAGTGGAGAATGCCTGAGCATAAATAGACTTCCCCATGCCCTAATGAAAGCACTGGGCTTTAATTTGACTTAGTGTGCTTTCTGGTTATGCTAAATTACTTTTATGTGGCCCTTGTGGTTATGTATTGAATTTTTATTTTTCTTTTGCAACAAACTGGCTCCTCTGGCTTAAAGCCTGTGTGGACCAATGCTGGAGCAGAATTTGCTGGTAAAGCCTCAATGGGTGTAAGCACAAGAAAGAAGACTTAGATTTGTTCAACTACAAGTCTTGTAAATGTTGACTAAATGTAGTTTGGGGCAGGGGTAAGGCTTTTGAATGAAAAGGCAAATTTCAGCCTAAAGGGTAATTTTAAATGCAGGCTCTAACAAAGTCTCCAATGGTATGTGGGTAGGACCCCTACTGTGCAGGATTTATTTTCAATTCCCACTGGGCTGAAGTTTGCCATGCATTGGGTTCCCAACAGTGGCAGCCTTGGGACTGCTGATTATGAAAGATTTGCATTAGGATGAGGTAAGCTTTAGTTAGTTTCCAAAATTTTTACCTTCAAATTTCCACTTGTCTCAGTGTAAGAGTTCAGCCTGCTGTTTTCTTCCAAGCTTTGAGCCCCTTTGGAAGCCCCTCTTCATGTTTGTAGTGGTTTGTGTTTGGAAGTATTGGGGATTCTGCTTATGACCTTGTCCTTTTTTATCTGCATGTCAGAATGGTGGAAGAGGTGTCCTCCTCACAGAGCTGCACTTCAGGGACAGTGTCAGGTGGGCAGGGAGCCCTTTTCCCTGGAAAGATGGGTTTGTAAAACCTCAGGTAACTGCTGTAGCTCCTCTGAGCTGCACCAAAGGCAGATGGATTCAGTTACTTCAAACTGTTTATTTATGGCATAATTCACTGCAGAAATGTCCTGAAGTGATGCACGTTTTTAAACAGGCCTGGGATATTCTCCATGAAACAGTGGCTTGCCTTTGGATCATTTCTGAATTGTTCCTCTCCTCATGTGCTATTCTTAATCACCATAAAGAACAGAAATTATTTGCTTTTTGACCATCTTGAGCAATTCCCTGCCCTCCCAGTGTCTGAGTTCACTTCACCCGAGGTTAAAGGAGAAGAATTGGTCCAGTCTTTATTCTTGCCGGGTGTGTGGTGCACAGAGAGGTCCAAGCTTGCACCTTGCTCTGGGAGCTGCTGCCAGGGGGAAGTAAATCTTGGAGTGGAGCTGGAGTTGTGGCTGAGTGGAGGGTGGAAAACACATCTGGAAGGACAAGAGCTATGGGATCTGTCACCTCATGGCTCCAGCAGCACAATAGAAGTGTGTTTATTTCACTGAGAGCTCAGTGATGGAGTTCATACTTTGCTGCCTCCCCGAAGTACCAGAACTCTGTCAATATCTAAATTTATCTCGCTCATCATGAGAAGTCTGCTGTTATCTAGGAAAATAAAAACAGTCTGAACACCTGCTTTGAAGACTGAAAAAAGAACCTTTCTGTGTTGCTTTGTAGCAGTTGCACAGTTCATGGCTGGACTGCAACATCTCACATTCCTGGAGGCTGCAATCATCTTCCCCAAAATCAGTAGGTGGACAGTGATGTCAAGCAGTTGGCTTTGGTCATGCAAAAATTAAAGGCTTTATCACCTGAAGAACTTCCTGTCAAAATGGGGTGTCAGATGTGAAAACTCCCCAAAAGTACTGCAGATTCAGTGCTTTTCTTGTGTCTCAGGGTGGAAATTTGTATTGTTCCAGTTCCACTGATAACCATTGACCTCAGAAGAAATCGGGTCATTCCTTCAGCAACAGTGGCCTCGTTAAGATGCACACTGAACAAAACAGCTGAAATCCAGGATTATCCAGGAGAGGAGGTTGATTTAAGAAAAATGGCCTCACCAAGGAATTAATTTAGACTCCAGCTGATTGCATGTTTGCATTTGATTTCATTGTTGGATACTTAGAGTTGTTAAAACAATTTGCAAATGAATTGTTTCACCTTGAAGCCTTTTGCAGATTTAATAGCTTCAGTAGTTGTGCAGTGACAGCAGTATAAACCCACAGAGAGGGGATGGGGTAAGCATCCAGCTGCTGCTGTGGCTGTCCACAGTCTCTCCAAGGAGTGGCAATTCCATCTGATGGGTGTTCTGTAACTGGTCACTGCCTGGGTGCTGGGGATGATCCTTGTGTGAGGGTGCACAGAGGCTGTCACTGCTTCATCCCTCCTTTCTGAGGATGCCTGAGCCCACGGAATAGCAGGGCTGCTGCCTTTGTTCACTGCTTCCCAATGGGTGCATTACCATTCTGAAATCCCCAAGGCTTGAAAAGAACTTGTGATTAAGACCTTAGATAAGTTAGAGGCCAGTTAAAAAAAGGTATTTGCTACTATTTCAATTTATTGAGTTGTTACAATAAAATTGCTTATTTTATAGAAGGCATTTATTTAAAGGAAAGGAGGAAAAACCCAATCCTGACATTCAGAACTCTTACATTAAGGTCATAAATAATCTTGTCCTTTTTAAAGTCCTGTGTGTGCACATTCAGCAGGGGTAAAAGCTGGTGTCACAGCAGAAGGGATTTTGGTTAATCTAGCTTTTTGCTGTGCTTTTGCTCTACCAGAGCTGTATTAATTATTGACAAGACTGGCCTAATCCAAAGTCACTGCAGGCTGAAGCATTCATTTACCCTGTAGCTTGCTGTGAGTAGGGAAAAAATGAAAATGGAGTCTTTCTATATGTGAGTACCATATTCTTGAAGCCAGAAGCATGGTTTGATGTGTTGGGTGTTAGTCTGGGGTAGGCTCAGCCTGGGCTGGAGTGGTGTGTCCATAGCCAAGCTCAGCTCCTCTGGCACAAAACAGCTTCACGTTCACTGCAGAGCCATCCAGAGCAGCACTGCTGCT
Source organism: Sylvia atricapilla (assembly GCF_009819655.1). Lineage (NCBI taxonomy): Eukaryota > Metazoa > Chordata > Aves > Passeriformes > Sylviidae > Sylvia > Sylvia atricapilla. The sequence goes on from NC_089152.1 coordinate 18,018,578, forward strand.
GTGCTTAAGGGGGGAAGTTCAGAGAATCTTCTGCAGAAATGGGGTTAAATATTGGTTATTGGTAATGGTTGTAGCAGCACTCGAGCTTCGAGGCATCAGCAGTCAAAGTGAAGGTAATGTGATGTTTTGAGTCTTGGCATTCCAGAGAAATGGTTAATTATGTTTGGAAGGTTGCGTTGCCTTGGGTTTTTTTCTGTTGAGCTGTGCCATGTTGCAGAGTCCCAGTGGCTTTAAAACACTTAATTTGCATCACTGAATCAGTTATCCTCTCGCTGACTTTTTAATTTGCTTCCTGCCCCCATCTTGTAGATTCGCTGCTAATCTGCCCTTCATTTTGAATAAACACTCAATATCCACACAATTGTATCCACACAATAAACTGGTCAGTCATTTCAGATACTTTTGTAAGAGCTACTACAGAGCTGTCACCTGTGGCTTTAGATGAACAGCAGGATATTTCTATTTATATGTGAATTTCAGAGAGTTCCCCTTGTTTCATGTAAAGAATTTCTTACCATCAAATCTACATCTGGAAAAAAAAAAGGCTTTTTGTAGAGGCTGTCAAGAAAGTATATTTTGTATATTCTTTACCAGGTCTTACAATGGGATTTGGGCAAATTAGGAGATACTGATTTGGCCTTAGTGATCTTTCCATTATTTAAGCTCTTTGTAAAATTAGAGTTGTATTGTGGAACTGGCTGGGTGCCTGAGGGAAGCGAGCTGTTTGCAGGTGCCTGAGTAGGTTCAATAACTCACCTGGTGTGGGAGCTGTAGTGCTGAGGAGATGCTGCTGGTTGGACAAGGAAGAAATTGCTCTGAGCAGGAGAGGTGATGGGGAAAAAAAGGATAAGTTTGTGCCAGGAAGTGTAAAAAGGAGATGAATGGATTTTGGGGCTCCTGCTGCCTCCTGTTACGGTGTGGGTGTGTGCTGCTCTCTTCTTCACCATGGGCTCTTGATTGTCACTCTTCATCCCAGGTTACCTTTTTCCACTCTTGTACCACCTGTCCTGAATGAAGGATCCAGTTCCTGCTGATCAGTGTGGGCGTGGTGCCTCCTCTCCCAGCCCCGTGAATTTGGGAACTCTGGTGTTTGGAGGTCCCCCCCAGCACCCAGCCCCCTGAGTGGCCCTGCTGCCTCACAGGATGGTATCCTGGGGTCTCTCTGCCTGGCTTTAACTTCTCGGTGTCCTGGGGGACTTCATAAAGATCACTTCCTCCAGCAAAGCTGCTGACATGGAGCAAAAGCCATCAATCAATTATTCATGCGCTGTTCATTTTCTGCGTTTAGGAATTAATGCAGCTTCACTTCAAAATTCCCTTCCCTGGCTGAAGTTGAGGGAAATTGTTGCATACTGAGTTACTGTGTTTTCATTTTTCAGTGAATTGCTGTGCATTTTGGAACTGTGGTTTTGAAACAAAGTCGCATAAAACCTCCCCCTGTAAAGTTAAATACTGTCAATAGGTCCTCTTTGGAAGGATTCATGGGGTTTACTTCAAGGAAGGCTGGTTTTTGGACAGTCACTTATGTAAAGTCAAGTTGTGTACTGTTTATAGGATAATTTGTGGTACTTTAAGACTTCGTGAAGCAGCAGCTTCAAACTAGGTAATTCTGAAGTCCTAAGGTGTTGGTTTTGTTAAAAACCAAAACAAAACCCACAAGCCACACACCTCAACCTCTCCAAATCCCCCAGGCCTGTGGTGTTGATTGCTTCTATCACATTTGTCACGTTATTTTTCAGGGACGTGTTTTCTTTGTAATTTGCAGGAAGTGTGAAATTATGTTCTTTATCTCATTTTAGCAATTAACCAGGAGACAAAGATGTAGATATGCCTATACTATGTGCATATATCTATGTAATAATTCTCTAATACTCTCACACTTCACTTGTCTTTGGGTCTTTTTTTCTTTTTTTTTAAGTCTTGGATTGTGCTTCTGGACTTGTAGGAAATGATCACTTTTCTTTAGACCACAGATTTAAATGTTCATGAAAATGTCCAATTTTCTTCCACAGGCACTTTATTTTAGGCACTGAAGAGCCAGGAAGAACACACTGTGGAGGTTGATGGGGAATTTATGTCTTTGAAATGACATAAATCTCAAAAGATGTAAAGATGTTTGAAAGCATCTTCCCGTTTGCAAGGACAGCAAATGAGCAGTGCTGTTGGCCTTGCTTATGGGAAGGAGTGACAAGCATTAGTGTTTCCTGCCTGGTTGCTAAAGGAGCACTTTGCAACAGCTCAGTCATCTCAAAACCACTTTCATTTTTCCGTGTTAGCACAACTTGTTATTGTAGTTTGTGCTGAATTATACAAAAGACTTTTCTTGTCAATGTTTAAGTTCTGTGATGGCCCTAAAAGGGTTTCTGTGATTTGACAGCATTTGTCCTGTTACCTTGTCTGGAGGTGTTTTGCCTTGGGCACAACATGTGATTAAGTGTAGCTTTTAAACCAATTTCCTCCTCTTGTCAGGCCGAGGCTGGAGAAGAAGGTGAGGTAGACCCTGGAGTGGGATGAGTCACTTGGGGAAACCAAACTCTGATAAGGAGGAGTTACAGAGAGCCACATCCCACAGTGGGGATGGAGCTTCTGGAACTTCTGCCCTGGGGAACGGCAGCAAAACTCTGGGCAGTGATTTACCCCCAGCAGTTTGTGTGTCAGCTGTAGGTACTGGAGGAGCTCAAGGGGAATGAGTTACAGGCAGTAGTGAGGCTCTGCTGTTTTCATTTACAAAGTAATAATAGAAAAAAGCTGCTGTTATTTTGCTGGAATTGAACTGTCGGTTTCTCCCAGTGTGGTGTTATGTGTGTTTTCTTAATCAAAGTGGAGACAACTCTAGGAAATGCATCCTGCTTAAACAAAAATTAGGCTTCCAGCTGGTTCTCATGCATTTCCCTGCATCCTTCTGTGATACTGCTCCTACACCTCTCCGTGCTGGAGTCGTGTGTTCCGTAAATTTTGGATCTGCTGTGCCTCAGTGTGCGGGTTCTCTGCTGCAGTGAATGTCTCTCCTTTCTTAGAGCACTGCTGTGCTGGATCACTCAGCACACAGGAGTGGCACTCCCTCCTCTTCCTGACTAGAAGTGGGAACTGTTGATGTGCTCCCAGCTTTACAGTCTGTCTGCATTCAGTGCCTGTGAACCAGCAGTTACAGGATTTATGTATGATTGCTTCCAAAAATCTTCAAACCAGTCTGCCTTTTTGGGATGCAGGATGTTCTGTGATGGCAAATACATTCCTGGGAATCTTTCCAGTCTCGGTGATGAGGAACTTTCCACACTTACTGGTCATCCAGTCAAGTGGTCAGTTATGTGTGTTAAACCCAGGACTTCTCTGATTAAGATTTATGGACAAAGAATTGAAATGCATTCTAATGCTGTATGGCATCATTCTGTGCAAATAACTACTGCTTTGGAGTTGCATTCAAATTCCTCAACCTAAAAATTAGGTTTGCTGGAGGGGCTTTCTGCATCACTGACTTTTGTAGGCATTTGTTGTGTTGACTTCTCAGTTTGTAAGTTTGGCCTCTGTTGAAGGAGTTGAATTTGAATATAGACTTCGAATTTTTTTTACCCATATCGGGGCAGAATTCATATTTCATGTCAAATTTTTGTGATGGTGTGACTGTAGAGGGGCTTATGGCACACACATTTCCATTTGTACGGGCAGCACTGGACTATGTGGCACTTGGGGACACGGTTTAGTGCTGGGTTAGGCTCAGTGTTAACTGTTCTGTACAACCTCAATGGTTCTATGATGTTATGATTGCTCAGGATTTGAGGCTTTTGGAGCATTAGCAGATTGATGCCTGTATTCTCAGAGTTAATGTAAGAGGAGAAGCTTGAATGGTTGGCCATGGTTTTCATTAAATATCCCAAAACCTGTATTTGTTATTCACAAAGCTGTTACTCTGTGTTTTTCTGAGGTGTTTGGAGTCTCTCACTGCCAAGTGCACTGGAGATCTCCATCTCTGAGCAAGGAGCAGTTGACATCCAAGGGCTCTAAGGTTACAGCTGAAGCTGGTGGAGGGCTGGCATCAGCCAGGGCTCACCTCTGCCACCAGCAGATCCCACATTGCCTTTGGCCCCTTTTTCCTGGAGGGGGACAGGTGTGGCAGTCGTGCTCAGTGTGTGGCACGGAGATGGGTGTTAGGATCTAGGAAATGGAGCAGTGCTTAGTGCTCATGTGTCTTTGAGAGCAGGAGATACGTTTCCAGTGCTTGCTACTAATAATAGGGTGGATTTGAAATGGAGCTTTCTCCATCTAGACCAGGATGAAAAGAAACTTGTTTTCTGGGAGTAGTTGTGTTCAGCTCTGTGCACAGACACTTTACAGAGCTCGGAGTGATGATGGGTGGTGCAGAACCTGTGGACACCCAGCTGTAAATTGGGGGAGCTCAGCGTGTGCCCTCCTACAGGGGAGAAAACGGGAGTCACTTCTGAATTCTGCCAGAACTACCTCACTGAAGGACCACCACTTCCATGATGGAGTGGTCTCTTGGTCAGGAAGACCAATGTCCTCATTCTCAAGGACAGGACAGATTTGCAGCTAAGGCCTGGGCTGCATTAAACGTGGTGCAGTTTTATGGTGTGAATACATCACATCCCTGCCGAAGAGTTAAATAAGGACAGAACAGACCTTGGGAGTGGCATTGAAGTTGTACAGGAGAGTTTAGCAGAGACTAAGCCCCCAAATCTTTCCTTTTTACGTTTAGAGAAATGCTGTTGTTTTTGTGTAAACAGCTGGCTGTTTTGTGTTGGCTGGTGCAGCCTCATAGATACGGCGTCTGCTGCTTTTATTTCAATTTCCCCTGAAGACGCAAATTAAAATGAAAATCCCACAAGCTTCCAGCCGTTCCTGCTGCATGTGGCTGTGGAATTCTGCTCTTGAAAAGCTCGCTTTTAGGCTTTGGTAGGTTCTTTTCCTGCAGGGACAAAAGAACACACAAGTCTGAATTGCAGGAGAGGAAGCTGGAGCGACTGTAGGAACAGACGTGTGGGACTGAGAGTGTTGCACAGCAAACATTTCCATAGTGGGGTGGGAAGGGATTTACTCCACTTGGGGACAACCTAGAGGACTCAAAGGAGACCCTAATGCAAGCATATCTTTGAGGGACATGCTCAGCTGAGTTGAGAGAGGAGATTTGCTCCTGGGAAAAGCAAGCCTGGCCTTGGAAAGAGCTGGAAATATGTTACCTGCAACAACGTCTTTCTATCTGACATGGGATTAACTTGTCACCAACAGCTTTATAAAGCCCACTCTATTTTACAAAATATTTTATTTTATCTATTGCCTGGATGTGGAAGATTAATGCTGTTCTCGTGGTGATGCCCATCTTTGCAGATGGCTTGTTTAAGAGCACTTGTCGGATTGATTTTAATTTTTTGTTAAAACTCGTTAAATAATAGCTTCAGCTTTTTTCAGGGAGACTTTTTTTAAAGGCAAACTGGCATCCTGGGAAAACGAGCAGCTTGCAGTAGCCTTCAGTTTGCACCCAGGAGTTGAGAAATCACTTTCCTTTGAGTGTGTCGTGGTGGTGTTAATCCACATCTGGCAGTTCCCTTCTGTGTACAGTTAAAATCCCATCACTGTCCTGTGGAGGATGGAAGCAAAGTATCCAAAACACCATTATTGAAACTGCTGCCATGGAAAGCTTGCTGCTGCTATCTCTTGGTGTTATATTCTTTAATTTTTTGAAATTGCACAGCTTAACCCCATTTTTTAAAATACTACTTGAATGATATAAACCTGTTGAACTTGCTAGATATCATTATAAATGTAATTTCAAATGGAAAATACTCCCAAGCTTTATCTTTTTTTTCAAGAGCATCTTCTTATTTCATTTTTATTCTGTCTCTTTCCCAGGCTTGTTTTTTTTATTTTTATTTTTAAATAAAACCCAACAAACCAAATTGTTTGCTTTGGAATGTACCTGATGAAAGAGGGACAGATAAATCCACCAGATTTATCTGACAGATAAGGCAGGTGAAGGGAAAATTCTGATAAAGCAAACATGGACATTATAGTTTGGTATGTGCAGCAAGGTGACTGTCAACAAGGAATGCAAGTGCTGCCTCTTTGCAGCCTCTTCTCTTTCTGCTCACACCTCAGGGAAAGGAGATTGTTGTCCAGCACTGCAAAGGGAAGATGGATTATTTTAAAGTGCTTAAAGCAGTGGCCTTTTGTAGCAGTAATTGGGATTTCTGAGTTTCCATCCAGTCTTACTGGCCCTGGAACATCCTGAGCAACTCAGCCGAGAAGAGTAGAGGAGGGGAAGAATTGTTTCTGAGCTGAACTGGTTTTGTGTTTTCCTTGATTTCATCCTCCAGACTTTGCCCTCAGCACCTTGGCTGTCCACATCCATTCTCTTTCACGTTGTGGATGTGGTTTCGTTTCCTTTGTGGAACTGCCCTGGACTGTGTCAGTTTTCATCTGGAGCACTCTGAGTTGGTTAGAACACGTGGTCTGGGGCTTCCTTTGAAATTTGACAAAATTCTGCCTAAGTCTGGTTTTAATTTTGACTACTGCCTTCAGGTTGAGAGAGACAGGCATTCAGTCAAGTATTTAATGACTTTGTCCTGTTTTGACGCTGTCGTTCTCTCAGTCTTGCCCTTCTCAGAAGCAGGATGACTTCTGGGAGACCTGCCTGGCAGGAGATGATGAGAGCTGCTGCCTGAAGATAGCTGGATTTGTCACCTGAAGTGTCTTGGGAAATGTCTAGGCACAACCCTCATTCCTGTGTGTTTTTCAGCTTATGAGCCTCCCCAAAATAATAAAACACTGTCAATCCGGTGAAGGCTCAATGGACAGAACTTGCAGGTGGCCCTGTGTCTGTAACAGGGAGTTGCTGTGTTTTTCCCAGGAGCCTTTTTCCCCCAGAAGAGCATTCCTCACTCAGGGCACAGCCCTTTGTGTTGCCTTGTGCTGCACTTGTGGCTGGTGAAGTGCTCTGAGGAAGGGAAGGGAAGAGCATCCTGCTGATTGCTGCATGGAGCCCTGGAATGGCTCGGGTCTGAAAAGAATTGCTGTCTCTAGAGCTCCATTTGTCACTCACTTGGGACCTTTGGGCCTCTTTGGAGAAAACCCAGAGTTTTAATCCTAATGTTGCCGTGAGACACATTGAAATCGCTTTACGTTGCTTAAAATGAGGAGCATAGGAAGTTTGCAGCCTTGTGTTTTATTTTAGATATGCTCTCCTGATCCCAGTGGAGGATCCCAAACCTCTGAGGAGTTGGCTTTGTTTATTTCTAAGGGAATTTGCTCTCGGAATGTCAACTGCTGGTGTACTGCTTTGTGCAGATACAAAGAGGGAGCTGGTGCTGGTGGAAATCTGTGTTACAACTGCAGGGAGAAACTCCCCCCAGCCCTGCTCTTCCTGTGGGAGAGGGATGCTGTGAGGCAGAAACAGGAGAGCAAATCAGCCTTTCACAAGGATCTTCTGGAAATCACCTCCAGCTTCAGCAGGAGGTGGACACTGAGGGATTGGATTTCCCTTAAAAGCTGCCAGGATTTCACTAAGCGGAGTTGAGGAGGCTGAAAAGTTGAAGGGATTAATTTTTCTTGTATTTTGTTGCTTTTCCTACTGAAGTGGGGTTTTTTTGGGCAACCTCTCCAAAGACCTTTATTTAGTGTTAATGAAGTGGCCCTTGCTTTTTATCCCAGTTTGGAGAATTTTACTTTTTTTGCTCTTAATGTTTTGTAAGAGAAACTCCCTGTCTGTGCTCAGTTAGGGGATACAGGTTACCTCCTTCCCTGCCTGCCATTATGAAGTCATTAAATGTTCATATTTTATAGGTGACTGGCCAAAAAGGAACCTTAGAATTCTCCATGCTAGACAGTTATAAAAGTATGGAATCATCTCAGCTTAATTGAACTAGAAGCATTTTTTCTTATTCTGATATAGAGCTTCTGAAGCTTCACCTCTCTTCTCCTGCATTATTTATTGTTCATAATCATACATAGCCTTATGAACAGTAAGGTTTTTTTGTAAGAGAGTGGATTTTCTCCCATTTGATTTCCAAGGAGCTGCTTACACACACAGGTTGTACTCTAACAATATGCAATAAAATAATTCAGTACGAGTGTGAACTCATTATGCATCTGCCTTATGTAGGTTTATCCTGAAGCTTTATTCAAGTGTGTTTTATTATGGTTACTTCTTGTGCTGATAACTCTTGTGGTTTTTAATGTGCTCACAGCATTGCAAGCTGATCTGGTGAGCTAAACTGTACATGTTTTCTAATCGTGTTTTCAAAAACTTCATTTTGATTATTTTTTGGTAAATAAGTGTGTGAGTGTCGTTAGTTTTGTCATCTTCCTGGACTGTAGCTTCAGTTATCACGCCTTTCTTCTTCCAGTTGTAATGAATGAGTCACTTCTGTTTATAAGGATTTGGTTGTTTACTCTGACAAACCCTTGATAGGAGACACTCGACAAGATCTCAGTAAATCAATTTGTTCAGGATCTATAAGCATCTCATTAGCATTTATTTGCAATGTTCATTGTAAGCTCAGCTGCAGCTGTTGAACACCCTGAATCTCCCAAAGATTTCCAGGATTGTAAGCATATGTTTTGGGATTGTGCTTTAAGTGGAGGAATTTTGTGAGCTTTTTTTGCCCTCTTTTCATTGCTGCTGCTAACAAAGATCTTTTTGAATGGAACTGCAGGCTCTGTGTCTATAATCTTTCCCATTTCTGACTGCTGAAAGCTTCGTTGGAAGAAAAAAAAAACCAACATTATTGCTGGAGTGGCATGACTGAGAGGCCATTCTTCTGCCCGTCTTGCTTTTCATTCTGCGTCTTCCCGCAGAAAACCAGGCACATCCCAGCAGCTCCCAGGGAGCTAACAGCCCGATTTATCTCTTGTGAGATTTTTACAAGGGGAAGTTATTCTCAGGTTTTGTTTTTTTCGTTCTGCAAACCAAGGCTTGCAGGGAATGAGGAAAATGAAGTGAAAAAAACAGCTTTTTGAGAGAGTGAGTGGGTAGTTGAAGTAGTGCCCAGCCCAGCTTGGAGCCAGTGCTGTGTCCAGGGCATTTAGGGATCACGCTGGTGTCTGTTCAAGGTTCCCTGTCACTTCTGGCAGTGCCAGGCCTGGGCAGGAGCGTGTGTGCAAAATGGTTCTTTTCTCCTCTTTTCCCATAGCGAGCGGCATACTGGCAAAGCAGATGTGGGCATTTCACACTTACCCATAATATTTCAATTCCCCTGACTCTCTGCCATCCATACCTCCCCTTAACAGAGATAACCTGAGTTCATTTTCGTCTACAGAAAACTGGCAACTGGGGCAGGCTCCTGCTGCTCAAGGAGCAGTCCTCAAAAATCACCTTTGTTTCTGCAAGTGGGGGTCACATTCTTTCACTGTATCAGTACCCAATCTGCTGACGTTCTCCTGCAAGTAGCCTGCACTCCAGCAAGGCCTTTAAATATTATTTTCTAAGTTCCTTTCCTTGTATGGCCTCGGAAATGCCAAGGCTCATTCCAGCCCCTTGCCTGTAGATTCCTGGTGCTCTGTGTATCTTTCTAGGCTTGACCTCATGTAATCAATACTTCAGTGAAAATTGATAGTGTGTTTTCAGCTTGGCTCAATAATAGATCGATGATTTGGGGAGACTCAGAATACCACCTGTACAAAATACTTCTCATGGAAAAAAAATAGTGTTTATGGCTGTACCATTTATGCTGAGAAAAGGCTCTAATAAGAAGCTAGAGGTGGGATTGCAGGGCAGGATGCTGAATCTGAGTGTACAGCTTTGGAGTGCAAAGGAAAACATTTATCACTTAGATTGTGTCAGTATTCCTTCTCCTGCAGCGTGACACCAAAGTGAGCAGAGTTGGGAAGGGCACAGAACTCCGAGGTTGTACTTCAGAAGGTTGAACCAAGGCAGCTGTGAAGACAAAGGGCAGGTCTCCATTTCTTGCACTAATGAAGCCCAAAAGGCTGCCCTGAACCTCCAGGAATGGCCACGAGGGAATTCCTGTCCCAGGGTGGTGCTCCCTTTCACCTGAAGCTCCAGAGGAGTTTTCCAAAGCCTTTCCCAAACCCCGAGTGCTGTTCCCTGTTGCTCTTGTTCTCTGGCCCCAGTCCTTTCCCTTTGGGTGTCTCAGGGACCACATCCCTGTGCCAGCCAGGAGCCTGCCTGGATTCCTGCCTGACCTCTCACATCCCTGGGCAGTCCTGCTTGGCACTGGCCAAGGGCTTTTTCCATCCTGGAGCTTGCAGTCATGACCTAACAATATCTTCCAGGCTTGGGGAGTAGCAGCACACCTTCCTCGCAGAGATAAACCCTAGTGCTTCTTCTGCTTTGCTGTTTTATTCCACAAGTGTCTTTGTGTACTAAATTATCACGTTTTCAATTCTCGTTGTTAACTGTGAAATGTCAGGGAGTAGATTTGTCCCACCACCACCCACAAGTGACAGAAGGGTGGCCCAATCCAGCTGTGGCACTCAGTGCTGGAGGTAAGCCTAGGAATTGTTCTCTCCTCACACTGGGATCACAAAAAGGTAATGACAAGCGTGTGGCTGAAAATGCAGCTTGAATTGAATTTAGATTTGAGCTTCAAAATAGTCTAGTCTTGTAGGGTACTCTAATTGTAGCTTGAAATAATCTCCTTTTTTTTTAAAGCCCCATTGTCTTTCTTTAGTAGCTCCACCTGTCCTCTTTTCAAGGTTACTGGTGTAAGAGGGGAGGAGGAGCCAGCTAATAGGGGAAATCTGGAGTGAATGAAATAGAAAGGTTTTTGTGTGGTGCCTGAAAGTGAGGGTCTGAGGCAGTTCTTAACAGTCCTTGGTGAGCTGCAGTTTTAACCTTGAATTCTATTGTGGGGGAAGAGCTCCCATTTCCCATCTGATCACTTAATGAAGACTCAATTAGATTTTTGGCATAGCATTTAGAGAATGATCTATGAGTTGCATGCAAAATTAATGACATTTAATTTAATCGATGAGATATCAAAGACACCTTAGTCTAATAGCAAGTTTTACCATGATTTTTTTTTCCCTATGAACTAAAAGCAAGTTCTACAAACTTACTGAGCTGCTCTTGAGGTGTTCTCAACTTGCTGCTTGGATGTGAGCATGACATCTGCTGGGCTTTGGTTTGGTGGGGTGGTTTGCAGTCACCAGCCCTTCAGACAGTTGGGTTTGGTGGAGGAAGAGCTTGGGACAGCTCGTTTTGCCTTGTGATTGTGGGATCTTGCATTTCTCACTCACGTGTTCCAGACAGAGCCCTCATTACAGTGTCCTTCTGTATTCTGGTTTTTCCATTATGTGGTCCTGCAGCGTAGCCCCAGATTTTCAGTATCTCTAGATAATTATTGCTGCCAGATCTCTGATTAAACATCCTGTGGTAAAAATAGCTCACCTAGATGAGCAGTTTGAGGAGGTGGCACAGGGATCCAGAGTTCCCCTTGTGTCTGTTAACAGTTGGGTGGGGAGATGAACCCCAGGGGCTGCAGACACGGCCACAAGTGGGGCTTTGTGCTGAGAAGCTCTTGGCCAGCTCAGCTCCCGCCTCCCTGACTTCGTGAGGAGCATGAGGAGCACTTGGATTGCTGGAACAGCAAAATTAATCTGGATGCCGGGGTGGTTCTAATTGGCTGAATCTCAAATGATCTTGTCTATGCTGTATCAAAGCCCGTGGGTTTATCAGCTGCCCTGTTCACAGCCCTAGCTTAATTTTTGCTTTAGAAGTCAGCAGGTACATCCATTTGCACAGCTATGCTTTTATATAGAAGTGTATAAAAGCAAATAAGTCTATAGCTCAGTGTAAGAATTTTTAAATGCTCGGGTTTGGGCTGTCCACATCGTGTGCAGGTGGGCAGATGCAGGTGACCCAGCTCCTAGTGCCCAGATTTGATATTGTTATATAACATCTCATTTCATAAGATTCCTGACACACTTTTTAGCCTTGCTGAGCTCTGGCCCATCTGCCTGCCCTGGTTGTGATTCCTTTTTGTCATTGCACAGACTCGTGTGACAAATATTTAACAGTCCCCTCAGCCACAGCAGGGGTGAAGCCCTGCATGGGCTGCTGTGGCTGGGAGGAGATGCTGCTACAACTGAAACTGCTCATTTCACCCTCCCTCTCTTCCTTTGTGTTTACAAAGATAAAAACAGCTGCTGTATATGCAAGTCGTGTATTTGAAAACTTTGGAAGACAAAGTAATTACACTTTAATATTGGCTGTAAGAAAGCTGTGCTGCGGAGAAACCCTAATCAAATAAAGGCAAAGCATCTTACTTTGCTTAATATTCTGTGATTTATATTCTCTCTGATGTGCAAGCAAGGTAATAGTGCAGCAAGACAAGGAGGACCAAAAGCAAGCCCAAAAATCCAAGAAAAACAATGTTTTAATTGGTTTTGAATTAAAAAAGAAGTGAACATGATCAGGTTTTGTTTGTATTTGCAGAATTTGCTGCTCACCTCACTGATGCTGCTGCTTGTGACCAGTTCCCGACCTCCGTTTTTCCCCCTCCTCTCATAATCCCATCTGTAGCATGGATGTTCCTGTTACAGAGCTGATACAATGATTTTACATGCTCTTGTCTGGGACTTTTTCATGGTTGATGGTGACACGAGTGCTTGCTTCTCCTGCAAAGCTGCATTTCACCCTTCTTACAGCTGAAAGGAGCTGGTTCAATAGCTCTGTTTTCTGCTTGTAGTTCCTAAAGCAAACAAAAAAAAAACCCACTAAGAAATATTACACATAAAAACCCCACCACATATTACAGGACAAATTTTCTCTTGGAATTTTTTTGTTTAGAAAGTGTAAATTACTCCGGTAGAAAATAGAGCTTCCCCTTTGTGATAGTCATCATGTGCTGTGAATTAGGTGAAATAAAGCTTTTTTATCCCCTTAAACATAGCTTGGAAGTGCTAATAGCAGCCTTAGAGGGACCACAATCTAATTATCTGATTATGCCGTGATTTAGGTAGGTTTAGGTTGGGAGAGTTTCTCAGGAGAAGGCTGTGCAGGCTATTTGCATCAACCCTCAGCCCGGACAGGGAACAGGAGACCAAAGGAATTTGGAGCTCTCTGATGGTGTCTGGTGGTGGTCAGTGGTGGCTCTGGAGGCTCTGCCCTGCAGCTCCCAGCCCTTGTGGTTTTCTCTGAAAGGTGCTGCTCGGGGACTGGGACAAATTACAGCAGGAGTTCTGACAGAACCTGGGAAAAGCTGTGCTCTGACGTCTCCTGGAGCTGGGTAAATGCTTTGTGTTTTAATGCAGTCTTATCGATGTGCAGTATTTAAAATAGAAAGCTTGTTGTGGCAGGTGCTGACCTTGATGCACATGGGAAGGATGTGCCAAAAACATTCCACTGATGCTGCCAGGCACCTCAGGTGGAGGAAAAAGGCTGCCCTGGCACTGTGGGGAAGGTTGGATTTAAAGGGAATGAACCAAAGACAGCAGTGTAAGGGTGCTGAGGTCCTGTGGTGGCGATGATGTTCAGTGTGAGCACTGTGCTGACCTGGGTCAGAAGCTGTAGCAACATTCCCCAGATGTGCAGCTGAGGGGTGGCATCAGCCTGTGGTTTGGAGCTGGGCCAGAGTCAGGAGCTGCAGTGCAGAGATGGCTGGGGACTCTGAGGGGTGTTTGGGGTTGATGAGGGACATTTGGGGATGCTGAGGGGCACTGCAGCAGTGAACAGTTCAAATCAAGCCTCAGCCATGGCTCCGTGTGTGTGTTATCACTGGGCTCTGGGAGCCAGAACAGCCCAGGTTCCAGCCAGGAACAACACCAAAGTGGTTGGTGGTACAAACCAGCCCATCACTGCCATGCCAGCCAGCTCCACACCAGGCACTTCATGGAGCTTTTACTGCTGGATTCCTCAGAACAGATCTTTCCTAATGTCACCATCATTGTGGCTTTGGGACTTGGAATTTGTAGGTGCTTCAGTAAAGCTTACAGTTCTGAAATGTCAGGAAGGAAATAATGAAAAGCCAGTTTGGGGGTGTATCTCTCATTGTGCTTTGCTGCTTTGGCTGCTCACACACTTCTTGCTTGCTCTCTTCTGTTCTTGGGAAATTGTTTTGTGAGGAAGTTTGAAACTTGGCTGGCCATTTTCCTGAACAACCTGATCTAAACAGACCTGCTTGGGTCAGCTGGCTGGACTACATGAGCTCCAGAAGACTCTTCCATGCCAAGGAATCGCATTCAAATGCTGTTTTATGAACTATAATCATCCAAAATTTTTGGTTTGGATTGGAAGAACTGTTGAGTGCAGTGTGCTGTCTTTCCCTAAAGGTGTGCTGCTCACACCTAGGCCATGCCTGCCCAGGTGAGCCTTTGCATTTTCCAGGCAGGGAGAGGAGCCAGACTGGGGCAGCACTGTGTGCCCAGCCCTCGGGAGCCATCTGCCACACGTCTGGGGCTCGGGCTGTTGGCACTGCTGCCAGCAGGTACTGCTCTCTTTCTGTGGGCTTGGGACTTCCTTCTGGAGTTCTCTTGGCATAATTAGCCAAATTAATATTGCAGCAGGGCTGTCTGTTTGTTTAACACCTTAGGAATGGAGTGCTGTTCTCTGACACGATGAGCAGAGTGCAGGTCTGATGTTATTATATATAATATTGATGTTATTATTTCAGCTGAAAAATTCTGCTCTGTGTTAAGCAGAGCAAAACCTTGCAGAGGAACCTTTCAAATACCCACCCAGGTAGCTGTCAGTGCATGCCAATCCATAGCACAGGCAGGATTAGCTGGAGCAGAGGCTGAGGGAAGCAGCATAGCCAGAACTGTGCATCTCATAATACCAATATCTATATGATAATTCAGTTAATACATGCAGTAATTGTATTTCCACTCTTACGTAAGTTCTTTTGAAACGTACTTTCCCCCTTTGAAATAATCTGTATTATATAAATGAACAGATAAATCTGTTTTTCCCCTCACATGTATAAAACATTTGCCAAGCTAATACTTGCAAATGTTTTTGCTAATATATTTGCAAAGCTACAGTTGAGCTTTTTCTTTCATTCTGACAAAAGCTGTGCCAGTCAAAGCTCCAGTGGTGCCTGGGAATCGGGGAGGTGAAGGCAGTAAACAGGGGAGATGAAAGGTGCTGCTTGTCTTCACACACTGCCACAGGAAGTGTTTTCATTAATGCTCTTTGAGGAGAGACAAGAATCTGTGTAAAGCTTTTAAAACTGCTCTTTCACTTCATTTTACTGTACTTTCAACTGAGATCAAATGGGGCAGGGATGGCTGCTGCACACACTCCAGTTACAGCCCAGGCTTGTGTTCCCTGTCCAAGTCAGATGGACAACTCCAGTGTTTTGGGATGGTGTGGGAATGGCAGAGACACCCTGGGGCCTCCCCTCGCCCCTGTCCCTGCCAGAAAAGAGGGGGAGAGAACTGTGTGCCACCCACTCCCCTTGGGGAAAAGGAGACACTGACAGTCAGCGGTTCAATTGAGGCATTTGGCTCATTTTCTTGTAGCTTTTCTTGGCTTATGAGCACTCACAGCTTAGTAGGAATCTGTTACAGGAAAATGTCAGCTGGGTAAAATAACACTGCAAAGTTACAGTAAAGGATTAGTACAATTAGATTTTTTTTAATAGATCTCTTTAGACTAAAAATGCACTGTTAATAGGCTGCAGTTGCCTTCCTGAAGTGTAGCTGCTTGATTTCTTATAGAGCAAATAATAAACAAAAATCCAATAATTTGCTCCACTCCGTGTATGTTCATTGTACTTGAAATAATTAAGTTGCGGTAAATAAGACTTGGGGATATTTTGGGTTTTATTCCAGATCATTTTTGTGCGTTTGATGCTGAAGGGTCAGGAAGATTTGCAGATACTCCTGGGCCAGGCAGAGCCTGTGGCATTGGTGAACAGGAGCAGCCAAAGCATGTAAAAGGCATTAAACATTCCAGGATCAATATGCAGAGTTCACAGCTGAGAGGATGAAAAAAAGCCAAGGGAACCACGGTTTGTTGTGGAGGTGGCACAAATGGAGAGCTTCATCCACTGCTCAGAGTAAAGAATGAGTGACTTGGAGGAGCTGTTGACTCCACAACATGTGTTTGAGTTCCTGCTTAAACTGCTTTCCTGGGGGCCACAGGTCTGGGATGTCATTTCTTTGCTTCTTTTCCTGACTTGCGCAGTTGAAATGGTGCTCATTTGAGTATTGGAGCTGATCTGGCTATCAAATTTAAATATTACATGAATTTTTACCAGTTCTGGATTTACCAAGTCTTCCTGAAATCTGGTGCAGTAACATACTGCTTTTATATATTATAAGCCTTGTTATGTATTATTTATTTTATATGGCTTGTTGATGATGCTAGTAAGGTGTTTGGTTGATACTTTTGATGGGTGTTGTAGCTTTTAAAGGGTGGCAGTGCTGTGCTGTGGTCACTGACCGGTTTGGGCATCTGAGATGGCTTTAGCTTTGCCCTCCACAGCTTTTAGTTGCAAACACAGACACAAACCTTTATCCTTAGTAGGAAGGCCCAGAAAACTGGGGATCCTGCTGGTTCTCTCTTATTCCCTCAGCTTCCCCAGGGTATTACCTTGGTGCTGCTGTGGCTAAAATCTGCTCCAGTTTTCTGTGTCATTGAGGGCACCTGCTGCATCCCTCTTCTCCTGCAGCTGGTGCTGTGCCTGTCATCCCACTCTAACCCTGTCTGCTAAAAAGCCTCCATTTGGGGCTCTCTGGTTCCCAGCTCACTTTTACAGGAGTGTTATGAGTTAAATCTGTGAGGGGCAGGTTTTATTGCACCTGATTTATCCCTGGGTTAAACCACAACAGCACCTAGTGAACTCTGCAAATAAGGTTGAATTTTATGAGATAGAAAAGTGGTGTAAATATGTTCTCAAAGTAAGATTCTTGGTAACGTTGTAACATGTTTTTTAGCAGCGTGTATGTGCATCCTTTCCACCTTTCTGCTGTTCCTTTCTGTTCACTGCCGCCCTGAAAGATCAATAAAGCCCTCATTAACACATTGCTAAGGTTATTATATTTTTATATATTGTGGCTCAGTGGTGTGATGGGGCAGTGCTTGGTAGGAAACCAGAGAAGGGAAGGGCTGTAGAAAATCAGTTGTGCTGAGTGTGCAGAATTTACTGATTATCCTCATCTTTCTGCACTGGTCCCCTAAATTAGGCGCCCCCAAATCAAATACTGAGCTCGGATTTGTTTTCCCCTTCTTCCTTCCCCCTCTCCCTGGAGGCTGCTGTAGGTGCTGGCAGAGGTGGTGCTTTCCCTGCAGGAGCAGACCCTGCTGTCCCTGGGCTGTGAGAGAGTGCTGGGGCAGCCCTGGGGAGTTTTGCTGCTCTTGGTTCTGCCCTTGGTGCTCCCAGCTTCTGCTCTGGGCTGCTGTCACAGGATGCTGAGTTCAAGGCATTCCTTCTGCTCTGATCCTATGCTGCTCTTCTGTTTCCAGGTCCTCTCAGATATTCCTTGCTTGATCTGACATTAAAGGTATTTGCTAAGAATTTTCTCCTCTTTCACGAAGTGTGACAAAGGTCTGTCTTTAGAAAGACAATGGAAATGATGTTCAGCAAATTTCCATTTGATTCTTCCTTGCATCTTTTTTTTTTTTTTTCGTGTTTGTCCTTTTCTTTCATTTTATGCTTCCTATAGAAAAAAAAAATTTTTTTTCTTTTCCTCCCAATATTTCTTCCTGTATGGCTTTTCTGGCCATTGCTGTGATTGGAACCCCCTGACCTTGGTATCAGCCTTCCCCTGGCCCTTGACACTTGTGAGCATCCCTTGGCATCTCGGTGGAGCCCTGGATTGAAGAGGTGGCCTGGGGGAGGGAGATCATTCACTGAGTGCAAAGCTTGCCTCACTTAAAGAGCATCTTAAACTGAATTAGTTCTGTTGGGTGCCCCATAACCTCGTTGGCATCGGAGAAGTGGTAAAACTGCTTTCCCCTTGATGCACAGTTCTTGGATGCTGCAGCGTGTTTACACTTGGGAAATATTTAAGTAATTGGTTTCAGCAAATAATTCTCTTGTGATGTGTGGGGATTTGTTTCTGTATTTATATTCTAAACCATTTTTGAAATACCAGTCTGGCAAAAAAACCCCACTCTGTCTGAAGCAAGGAATCTGCTCCCTGATTATCTGGGCTTGGTTTGCAAAGCAGCAGGGCATCTCCATGGAGAGCTCAGTGTCTGGTCTGGCCTTGGGAGGCTCTGGGGAACCAGTTCCGTGGGTCTGAGCAGGGTGGTTTGAGTGCAGCCCAGACAGGGGGAGCAGGGCAGCACCAGGAACCTCCGTGCATTGTGTGCAGTGTGTTTTTGGAGCCTTACAAGTGGGTTTTCTGTTTGTCTTTAACCCGCAGAAAGCCACTCTCTTTCACAGCTCTCTCTCTGAAGAGGTAAATTAGGTGCCTGAGTGCTCAGAAGGCTGGAACTCTGGGAGAGGAAATCCATTACTCCAGGAAAAAATTGGAAATTCCTCTTCACCTGCTGTAACAACCGTAGCATTGTCAGGAGCCAACATCTGGCAGCTATTTCTGGGGAAAAGTCAAAGTACTATTGTTCACCGGGAGGTACAGAAATTCATTTTCTTCCTTTTGTAGGTGTCTTTACAGTGCCCTCTAGTAAACTTGTGGAGAAATGCTGGAGGGATGTTTCTCCTCCCAGGTGGAGAAAATAATGAAAACAGTCCCTGGAAGAATTAAAAATTAAATAAATAATGGGGCTCTGGTCCCTTGGGACTTGAGGTGCTTTTTGAAGGAAGCAGTGCTGATATTAAAAACTGATAGTTGCTCGAAATGAGTAAAATGACATTAACATTCCACAAAAAAGGGAAAAGGTGGATAAAATCCTTTAAGCTCTCCTTCTGAAATGGTTACAAGAAGGAATTTTGGAGTTAGGTCCTTCAGAGAGGCTCCCTCGTTGGCTTAATTCAAATATATGGTGTTAGATGGTCTGACTTGTGTTTTCTTTGATTTATAAAAGCAAAATGGCCTTGAAAGAATGTTCCTTGCACAAGGTGAGAGGTTTGTGGGGCTCAGCTGCTGCCTGTGAATTCTGTAAAACCCAAGGATATTTTTAAACAACCTGAGAGAAGTCCACATTTTTGGGCTTAGTGCTTATAAAGGATTTTTTTTCCCTGGCACACCAGGAGGAACAAAAAGTGCCCCAGAAGTTGTTTTTGAAGCATGGCTGGTGTAGGCAGCTTTTTATTTTCCTTTGTTTAAGTGTGGATTTAAGGCAAACAAAAACATCCTTGTGAGTGGGAAACAGTTGAAGAGTGGCAGTATGGACTGGACATGAGGAGCACCTTCTGGGTGGGAATGTTTTTGGTCCAAGGATACAATGAGGAGTGGTTCTGGTGAGTCCTGCTTTAGGGGAGGAGGAGTTGGTGCCATCTTTTCTCCTGCAGTTTTCCAGGCTGAGCAGAACTGCAGCCCCACAGTAAAGGGACAGAGAGGTGGTGACCTGGTGTGACAGTGCTTGGGAGCAGCTGCTGAAGGGAGCCCTGGCTCAGCACCTGGGACAAATATCTGTCAGTAATAAAATCATTTCCACGTGTTCCAAATCCAGGTAACAACGTCTGACTCTGTCCAGGGCTTTGAAAAGGCTGTGGAACTGAACACCAGATAAATGCATCTCCACAGACATCTGATCTTGGAGATTACAATCTGTGTTTGGATTTGGCTGCTGATCATTATCGTGTTTTTCTTGCCATTATTTAATAATATATGAGGCGATGGTATCGCTTACAGAGGGAGTGGTTGGAGCAGATGCAGGGAGGCTTCCTTGCAGTGATTTACTGCAGACACACCACACTGTTTGGAGATTCTTAATTCTATTCCTGCACACTTTTTTTTAATGGGTTAATTTTTTTTCCCATATAATTTTATGCTTGAGGTCCATCAAGAAGGTCAGTGAAGATGTAGCCAACAATAATTTGTTATTTAACAAACGAAAGGTAACTGGAAATACAAACAAAGCTCTAAAGGCATTGTTGCAAAATAGGGCTTACTTTGCTTGACTGGTTCTTTGTTTATTGGCTGTGCTGTCTGGATTCTCCCGAGTTCCTAAGGCCATATTACCCCTCTCTGTGTTAAAATAATGCTGTCATTGTGGTGACTGTCTTGCTTTTTGTGTTCTTGTTGGTACACGATGTCAAACTGTAACATCATAGAATCTGAGAATGGTTTGGGTTGGAGAGGACCTGAAGGATTATTCATTTCCACCCACAGCTATGGGCAGGGACACCTTCCACTATCCCAGGGTGCTCCAGACCTTGTCCAACCTGGCCTTGCACCCTGCCAGAGCTGCTCTGGGCACCCTGAGCCAGGTCCCCACCCTCACAGGGCAGGATTTCTTCCACATGTCCTCCTCCATCCTGAAAGGATCTCTCTCCCTTGGAGGTTTCAAAACAGCCCCTTGTGGGCAGGGGGAATTTGAGGCACCACAGCATTCCTCAAGCACCATTCCCAGCCATGCTGGGGCAAAGCGGAGTCACTCTTTGTGATGGGTATCTTTGATGCACTGTATTAAACCATCAGAGGGGGAAATCTGCTTGAGCTGAAGGAGGAAGGAATCTAAGTCTGGGAAAGTCTGGATTTATAGAAGGCATTACTTATCTTATAATGTTCCGTCACTTGCTTTGCCAGGTTCCACTGTCAGCCCACTGCTGGAGTTATGGAAGTACCAGCAGGATTTATTCTGGACTCTGCAGTCAGGAGTAGCTCTCACACTCCCTCCTCTTTTTTTTTTCCTGATGCTTAAGTGTGATTTAATTTTTGTCTGGTATAATTTGTGGATTGCAGAGCCTTTGTGAAGCAGGAGCTGAAGCGGCGTTTGGAGAACACAGTTTAGAAATGTGACCTGGATTTTTGAGTGTGGTAAACTTGCCAAGCACTGTGTGTTTGGTTGGGCTTTGGAAGTGCTTTATGAAAGGAAAATCAAAAGATGTTTAGCTGGTATCTATTGCTGTTGTAGTTTAATTTGATCAGGTGGTCTATAATCTCTGTTGCCTATAAAGAGAAAAATGTAATATTAAGCAGAAAATACATCTTTGTCTAAACATTCTGGTATCGTAGATAAATTTTGCTTATTGAGGAATGCAGAATGCTTCTGATGCTGTCAAGGAAAATAAATTACCAAGATGGTAATATATACATTTGTGTAGAGATTACCACATGTAGCAATTTGCCCACATAGATAACATGCTCCTTAGCCATGAATATGTGAACAAAACCACAGAACAAGTTCCCTGTGAGCTCCTGCTGGCAGCCTGCAGGGAATGGCGTGGGGAACATCTTCACTTAAACCACGTCTGGCTGATTCTGGAGGCAGTTTTTTGTAATGATGTGGGTTAGGAAGGGCATAACACCGTCTTTAGGATTATAGAGGCCACTGGGAACGGTAATTAAATTCTGGGGAAAAGCCTTTTAAAAGTGCAGTCCTGTAGCCAGAGAGCTTGGAGCTTTTAGCATTGACTGGCAGTACATGAGCAGGGGCTGTCTAACAGTTCCTGCCAGTCTGATCAGGATTTGTCAGATGTTTCTGTTTCTACATGTCAAGCTTGAAGGGTGTCATATCCATACTCCTGAGCTGCCTTGGAGTCAGAGGGACAGGTATCACCCTCTGGTCAATATGGACAGGTGCCACATCGTTCCTCAGCTCCAGTGAGTGATCTTTATCAAAGCCTGCTTTGACTCCTTCTGAGCCAAAGCCTGGTGTACTGCTCCTCTCAAGTCAGCTAATTGTGATGGAAGATGCGTTTGGCTGCCTTCATTTATCATCCTGTTTGGAAAAAAGGAGTTCTGAAAAGATACCTGTGCTTCACATTTTCCTTCTGGGTGGTTGTTGCATTTCGTCCTTGTAGAATGCGATGTGGTTTCTTTCCAACGTGAAGTGAAATGTGTTGTTGGAGCCTTGTCCTCAGGAGAACATCACTGGGACCGAGCAGTTCTGGTGGCAGCACTGAGTGCAGGTCAGATCTGTGGCACTGCTGGTCAAATCTCAGGACACATTGCTGTGCACCGGTTTGAGGTGATTTATGTGGAGTCAGTCTCAGCCTTATGACTGAGATCAGAGCGGTTTTGTCTGGAGTTATTTTCCTAAGTGCTGTAATTTCTGATGAGCTCGTGGCAGGCGGTTGTTAAAGGACGCATTTCAGTGATTTAAGGTGGATATTGGCGTGCTTGTGTCTTCAGAAATTAACTGGATAATGAAGGGAAGCTTCTCCCCACTTGTACAGCTGCTTGGCATTTACTGTTCTACACGTTGCTCACCTGAGGCCTTATAAAGCTGCATCTCTGCACAGAAAATGGGGCAGGACAGGCTGGGAGCACTTCATGGGTGTACTGTCAGATCACTTCGGGGTGATGGGTTTTGTCTTGGCTGAAACAGTGCCACAACTGATGGTTAATTGTGAGAATTTGAGGAGAGAGCAGCTACAAGGAGGACTAGAACACCCCAGAGGATTTTTAATAGTAGAAGGTAGGAAAGTATGAAAGTAGTTAATTGGGCATAAGTTCCTGGACAAATTGAGTGAGGTGAAACACCTTGTCTTTCCCAAACTTAAAATCACAGAATCCTGGAATGGTTTGGATTGGGAGGGACCTTAGAGCTCATCCAGTGCCACCCCTGCCATGGGCAGGGACACCTCCCACTGTCCAGGGTGCTCCAAAGCCCTGTCCAGCCTGGCCTTGGACACTGCCAGGGATCCAGGGGCACCCTGTGCCAGGGCCTGCCCACCCTCCCAGGGAACAATTCCTTCCCTGTTTAACAATTCCTTAGGTTAAACAATAGTTAACCTAAACCTGCTCCTTTTACACTTTTTAGCTATTCCCTGTGTCCTGTCCCTCCATCCCTTGTCCCCAGCCCCTCTGCAGCTCTCCTGGAGCCCCTTCAGGCCCTGCCAGGGGCTCTGAGGTGTCCCTGGAGCCTTCTCCTCTCCAGGTGACACCCCCAGCTCTCCCAGCCTGGCCCCAGAGCAGAGGGGCTCCAGCCCTCAGAGCAGCTCCGTGGCCTCCTCTGGGCTCTCCCCAGAAGCTCCATATCCTGATGCTGATGTAGGAGGATGTTTTGTGGAGATTTTGCATTTGTGTGTTCTAGGTAAACTTGTATTTGCTGTCTTTCACTCCCAGAGTGGTTCATGTGTCAACTGTATTTGTTACATTTTCACACCACTTAGAGAAGAGCGAGGACAAGGTTACAGTTCAAATTTGCCAAACTGTTCCTTGGTAGATAGAAAAATTTTGAGGACCCAAGTGCAAGTTAATACAGTAGGCAGGAATAATCAGCTAGTCTAACATTAAATTGAAAGTAGCAAGCCTTACAGCAGCTTCCAGGAACAGGATCTGGGGATTATGGTAGTGATGGAGTCAGCAGTGCCTTGCTGCTGAGCTAAAGTCGACTGTATGTGTGCTGGGATGGGCACAGGAGTGCTGAACCCCACTGCTGTGTGTGTGCTGGGATGGGCACAGGAGTGCTGAACCCCTGTGTGTGTGCTGGGATGGGCACAGGAGTGCTGAACCCCTGTGTGTGTGTGCTGGGATGGGCACAGGAGTGCTGAACCCCACTGCTGTGTGTGTGCTGGGATGGGCACAGGAGTGCTGAACCCCTGTGTGTGTGCTGGGATGGGCACAGGAGTGCTGAACCCCTGTGTGTGTGCTGGGATGGGCACAGGAGTGCTGAACCCCACTGCTGTGTGTGTGCTGGGATGGGCACAGGAGTGCTGAACCCCACTGCTGTGTGTGTGCTGGGATGGGCACAGGAGTGCTGAACCCCTGTGTGTGTGCTGGGATGGGCACAGGAGTGCTGAACCCCTGTGTGTGTGCTGGGATGGGCACAGGAGTGCTGAACCCCTGTGTGTGTGCTGGGATGGGCACAGGAGTGCTGAACCCCACTGCTGTGTGTGTGCTGGGATGGGCACAGGAGTGCTGAACCCCTGTGTGTGTGCTGGGATGGGCACAGGAGTGCTGAACCCCACTGCTGTGTGTGTGCTGGGATGGGCACAGGAGTGCTGAACCCCTGTGTGTGTGCTGGGATGGGCACAGGAGTGCTGAACTCTCCTGTGTGTGTGTGCTGGGATGGGCACAGGAGTGCTGAACCCCTGTGTGTGTGCTGGGATGGGCACAGGAGTGCTGAACTCTCCTGTGTGTGTGTGCTGGGATGGGCACAGGAGTGCTGAACCCCACTGCTGTGTGTGTGCTGGGATGGGCACAGGAGTGCTGAACCCCTGTGTGTGTGTGCTGGGATGGGCACAGGAGTGCTGAACCCCTGTGTGTGTGCTGGGATGGGCACAGGAGTGCTGAACCCCTGTGTGTGTGCTGGGATGGGCACAGGAGTGCTGAACCCTCCTGTGTGTGTGCTGGGATGGGCACAGGAGTGCTGAACCCCTGTGTGTGTGCTGGGATGGGCACAGGAGTGCTGAACCCCTGTGTGTGTGCTGGGATGGGCACAGGAGTGCTGAACCCCACTGCTGTGTGTGTGCTGGGATGGGCACAGGAGTGCTGAACCCCTGTGTGTGTGCTGGGATGGGCACAGGAGTGCTGAACCCCTGTGTGTGTGCTGGGATGGGCACAGGAGTGCTGAACCCCACTGCTGTGTGTGTGCTGGGATGGGCACAGGAGTGCTGAACCCCTGTGTGTGTGCTGGGATGGGCACAGGAGTGCTGAACCTCCTGTGTGTGTGCTGGGATGGGCACAGGAGTGCTGAAACCCCTGTGTGTGTGCTGGGATGGGCACAGGAGTGCTGAACCCCTGTGTGTGTGCTGGGATGGGCACAGGAGTGCTGAACTCCACTGCTGTGTGTGTGCTGGGATGGGCACAGGAGTGCTGAACCCCTGTGTGTGTGCTGGGATGGGCACAGGAGTGCTGAACCCCCTGTGTGTGTGCTGGGATGGGCACAGGAGTGCTGAACCCCACTGCTGTGTGTGTGCTGGGATGGGCACAGGAGTGCTGAACCCCACTGCTGTGTGTGTGCTGGGATGGGCACAGGAGTGCTGAACCCACTGCTGTGTGTGTGCTGGGATGGGCACAGGAGTGCTGAACCCTCCTGTGTGTGTGTGCTGGGATGGGCACAGGAGTGCTGAACTCTCCTGTGTGTGTGTGCTGGGATGGGCACAGGAGTGCTGAACCCCACTGCTGTGTGTGTGCTGGGATGGGCACAGGAGTGCTGAACCCCTGTGTGTGTGCTGGGATGGGCACAGGAGTGCTGAACCCCACTGCTGTGTGTGTGCTGGGATGGGCACAGGAGTGCTGAACCCCACTGCTGTGTGTGTGCTGGGATGGGCACAGGAGTGCTGAACCCACTGCTGTGTGTGTGCTGGGATGGGCACAGGAGTGCTGAACCCCTGTGTGTGTGCTGGGATGGGCACAGGAGTGCTGAACCCCTGTGTGTGTGCTGGGATGGGCACAGGAGTGCTGAACCCCTGTGTGTGTGCTGGGATGGGCACAGGAGTGCTGAACCCTCCTGTGTGTGTGCTGGGATGGGCACAGGAGTGCTGAACCCCTGTGTGTGTGCTGGGATGGGCACAGGAGTGCTGAACCCCTGTGTGTGTGCTGGGATGGGCACAGGAGTGCTGAACCCCTGTGTGTGTGGCTGGGATGGGCACAGGAGTGCTGAACCCCTGTGTGTGTGCTGGGATGGGCACAGGAGTGCTGAACCCCACTGCTGTGTGTGTGCTGGGATGGGCACAGGAGTGCTGAACCCCTGTGTGTGTGCTGGGATGGGCACAGGAGTGCTGAACCCCTGTGTGTGTGCTGGGATGGGCACAGGAGTGCTGAACCCCTGTGTGTGTGCTGGGATGGGCACAGGAGTGCTGAACCCCACTGCTGTGTGTGTGCTGGGATGGGCACAGGAGTGCTGAACCCCACTGCTGTGTGTGTGCTGGGATGGGCACAGGAGTGCTGAACCCCACTGCTGTGTGTGTGCTGGGATGGGCACAGGAGTGCTGAACCCCTGTGTGTGTGCTGGGATGGGCACAGGAGTGCTGAACCCCTGTGTGTGTGCTGGGATGGGCACAGGAGTGCTGAACCCCTGTGTGTGTGCTGGGATGGGCACAGGAGTGCTGAACCCCCTGTGTGTGTGCTGGGATGGGCACAGGAGTGCTGAACCCCTGTGCGTGTGCTGGGATGGGCACAGGAGTGCTGAACCCCTGTGTGTGTGCTGGGATGGGCACAGGAGTGCTGAACCCTCCTGTGTGTGTGTGCTGGGATGGGCACAGGAGTGCTGAACTCCACTGCTGTGTGTGTGCTGGGATGGGCACAGGAGTGCTGAACCCCTGTGTGTGTGCTGGGATGGGCACAGGAGTGCTGAACCCCTGTGTGTGTGCTGGGATGGGCACAGGAGTGCTGAACCCCACTGCTGTGTGTGTGCTGGGATGGGCACAGGAGTGCTGAACCCCTGTGTGTGTGCTGGGATGGGCACAGGAGTGCTGAACCCCACTGCTGTGTGTGTGCTGGGATGGGCACAGGAGTGCTGAACCCCCTGTGTGTGTGCTGGGATGGGCACAGGAGTGCTGAACCCCTGTGTGTGTGCTGGGATGGGCACAGGAGTGCTGAACCCTGTGTGTGTGCTGGGATGGGCACAGGAGTGCTGAACCCCTGTGTGTGTGCTGGGATGGGCACAGGAGTGCTGAACCCCTGTGTGTGTGCTGGGATGGGCACAGGAGTGCTGAACCCCACTGCTGTGTGTGTGCTGGGATGGGCACAGGAGTGCTGAACCCCTGTGTGTGTGCTGGGATGGGCACAGGAGTGCTGAACCCCACTGCTGTGTGTGTGCTGGGATGGGCACAGGAGTGCTGAACCCCTGTGTGTGTGCTGGGATGGGCACAGGAGTGCTGAACCCCTGTGTGTGTGCTGGGATGGGCACAGGAGTGCTGAACCCCTGTGTGTGTGCTGGGATGGGCACAGGAGTGCTGAACCCCTGTGTGTGTGCTGGGATGGGCACAGGAGTGCTGAACCCTCCTGTGTGTGTGCTGGGATGGGCACAGGAGTGCTGAACCCCTGTGTGTGTGCTGGGATGGGCACAGGAGTGCTGAACCCCTGTGTGTGTGCTGGGATGGGCACAGGAGTGCTGAACCCCTGTGTGTGTGCTGGGATGGGCACAGGAGTGCTGAACTCCACTGCTGTGTGTGTGCTGGGATGGGCACAGGAGTGCTGAACCCCTGTGTGTGTGCTGGGATGGGCACAGGAGTGCTGAACCCTCCTGTGTGTGTGCTGGGATGGGCACAGGAGTGCTGAACCCCACTGCTGTGTGTGTGCTGGGATGGGCACAGGAGTGCTGAACCCCTGTGTGTGTGCTGGGATGGGCACAGGAGTGCTGAACCCCACTGCTGTGTGTGTGCTGGGATGGGCACAGGAGTGCTGAACCCCTGTGTGTGTGCTGGGATGGGCACAGGAGTGCTGAACCCCACTGCTGTGTGTGTGCTGGGATGGGCACAGGAGTGCTGAACCCCTGTGTGTGTGCTGGGATGGGCACAGGAGTGCTGAACCCCACTGCTGTGTGTGTGCTGGGATGGGCACAGGAGTGCTGAACCCCTGTGTGTGTGCTGGGATGGGCACAGGAGTGCTGAACCCCACTGCTGTGTGTGTGCTGGGATGGGCACAGGAGTGCTGAACCCCACTGCTGTGTGTGTGCTGGGATGGGCACAGGAGTGCTGAACCCCTGTGTGTGTGCTGGATGGGCACAGGAGTGCTGAACCCCTGTGTGTGTGCTGGGATGGGCACAGGAGTGCTGACCCCTGTGTGTGTGCTGGGATGGGCACAGGAGTGCTGAACCCCACTGCTGTGTGTGTGCTGGGATGGGCACAGGAGTGCTGAACCCCTGTGTGTGTGCTGGGATGGGCACAGGAGTGCTGAACCCCTGTGTGTGTGCTGGGATGGGCACAGGAGTGCTGAACCCCTGTGTGTGTGCTGGGATGGGCACAGGAGTGCTGAACCCCACTGCTGTGTGTGTGCTGGGATGGGCACAGGAGTGCTGAACCCCTGTGTGTGTGCTGGGATGGGCACAGGAGTGCTGAACCCCACTGCTGTGTGTGTGCTGGGATGGGCACAGGAGTGCTGAACCCCACTGCTGTGTGCTGGCAGGGCTGAGGAAGGGAGCTCTGGAGCTTCCAGGACATGAGAAATGACTCTATGGCTCATTGAGATCTTGTCTGTGTCATGGCATTCCATTGTTTTTTGGCACATCTGGCTCCCTGCCACTCATCCCCAGAGCAGATCGGGGGAGAAATAAACTCCAGCCTGTTGGGAATGAGTTTGGTTTATCTGTTCCTGTTTCTGAGCAGGGAGGCAGACTCATGCTTTAGCATAAGCTCCTTGGGCAGTGCTAGCACAGGTGGAGGCAGGGATGTACACATGCTTGTGTATCTAAGTGTGTGGAAAGGGGAAGGACTCCCTGCACCAAATACACACCCATTTAAACCAAAATAAGATGTTTTCATCAAGCTGAGTAATCAGTAGGTTGATGGAGTGGGAGAAATGGCTTGTTGGGAGAAACAGAAGTTTATTTAGTTCAATTGTGTACCAGCCCTTTTTGTGCAGAATTGAGGCTTAAAGGTGGCATGAGCTCAGCTAGGTGCAGTGTGGTTCTGCAGATCCTCTGAAAAAATGGGTTCTGTTCTGGTTTAACTCCCTTCAAGCTGGAATGGAGTTATTCACCAACCCTTCACATTTTGTCCCCACTGCATTCAGTGCTGGAGCACAATGATACCCCGGGATGAAGCAGCTTGTTCTGTATCTTCTCAGGGCTCCTGGCAGGACTTTGGCACCTCTGAAGCCTCGCTGAGGATCTGCTTCTTGCTCTTCTTCAAGGCTTATCATCCCTGCTGAGCTGCTCTTAGGTCTTGGTGTGACCTCCCTGGACATCCTCTGCTCTGCTCTATTTCCTTGGGCTCCTTGTTGTTTGCAGGGCAAGAATGATCTTTATCGATGGATTAGATCTGCTCCAATCTGCACTGGAGTCTGGCAGGGCAAACAAAAAGCTGCCATTCTCCTTTTAAAGGTTTTCTGGGCTTTATTTGAAAAGTCAGAGTGAAGCAAAACTCCAACTAGTCTATTTTGTTCTCATAGGAGGCTGGATTTATACTGGAAAAACTTAGAGAAGATTGTAATTGAGGTGGAGGGGGGAAATGCTTCCCTTGAAAAACCCAGGGACTGTGCAGCTCAGGCTTTAATTTTAATAAGAACTTCAGGTTTCTGCAGCACTGGAAAAGATTATAGAGGTAAAAAGGTCAAAGATTTTCCTGGTGTTCATGGCTCTTGTTTCTGCTCTGCCTTTTGCTGCATGAGAGCTGACACTCAGGATTTCTGTGGCACAGAGAATCAAGAACATTCACACATAGGTGCCCTTGTACAGACCAGAGTAACATTAGCAGCTCCTAGAAAATTTTTAAGTTTTATTGATTTTTTTTTTGTCCTGTATATTTGGTTTGGGGTTTTTTTTGGGAGGGGGGATGTCTCTATTATCCTCAAGAGAGACAATCCCAAGGATTTGCATCCCAACCTAACAGATCTCCAGCCTGACACTGTCACTGGGGAAACTTCCATCTTTCTAGGATGTTTTCCTTATTTCCTCTTGGAATTCTTGAAGGTGAGATAGCATTCGAATGCTATCAGCTGCCAGAGCATCAGTTTATCTGTTGTTACTTCCCTGGCACTCCTGCCTTATCTCCAAGCTGCCGTGAATTGTGAGTCGCCGAGGCAATGAGCTCTGTGCAGGAAGGCTGGAGTCCCTCTGGGGGGAAGCTGGAGGCTCTTTGGAGACCAGGGACTCTCTGTGTAGTTCAGTGATAGAGGAAATCATATCAATTTGTTAATTAAAGTCATTTTAGAAGGTAAATCCGATTTTAAAAACCCCGCAAACAACCAAGCGATGGGAGAAGCTGCATTGCTTCCAGGACAGCCTTTGTCTGCAAGTAAAGGTCGCCTTCAGAGTTTGTGCTTTTTCCTCAAACCCCAGAATTATTCTGGGGCTTAATTAAACAGATCTCGTTATTAAATGCATATTTGTCTTTCACGTGGTCTTAGAGTATTTCACCATTTTTTTATTGAACATGAGATTAAATGGTCAATAGTGAGAGATGAAACGGTTTTGAAATGAGTTCAGGAGTTTGTTATTGTTGTATGAGTGTTATTTCTAAGATGGACTTTAAAATCTGAGATGCCCTTTTTCTCTGAAGTCAGTGTTATGCTGCTTGGAAAACTGTTCTTCTCTGGAAGAATTTGTCTTCTGTTTTCTACACATGACTAAATTAAGACAAGTCAAAGTGATATTGACACACAGTCATTCTGCTTGACCAAATACATCAGAAAGACAGTAATTAAAATTCACTTCTTAATGCAAACTAGATGTTAATTGCAGAACTCTTTGGGGAATACTTAAAATGGAAAAGTAATCATGTTTATCCTGGGCTAGAATGGAAGTAAAAAAACCAGTGTATGACACTTGTAAGATGTGTTAAGCTCAGGATGGGAGACTTTCTCCTGAGGGCTGAATTTGTGATGGTTCCCAGTCTTGGTTCCACAAACCAAAGGAAACAGCACTGCTGGGGGGGCAGAGGCTGACAGCAGAGCAGGGAAACACATTTTAGGGATGGAAATGTCTTGGAATGTTGGAATCTGAGGGTCCACGTTAGGAATAACCCAATCAGAAACCACTGTCATGGAGAACAATCTGGCTGAACGTGTTCGGGGGAGGATGTGAGCGCTGTAGTGCTCGTGCTCATGACGGTGTCTTCAAGGAGGGTGCGTTTCACACTAAAAACGGTGACGAGCTAACCCCCAAACTGTGCTCTTCTACAGAGTCACTGGTGAGGACCTTCACTCCTTTCTACTTCCTGGTGGAGCCCCTGGACGTGGTGGCGGCGCGCGGGGCCTCGGTGGTGATGAACTGCTCCGCTCACTGCGAGAGCCCTCCCAGGATCGAGTGGAGGAAGGACGGCGCCTTCCTCAACCTGGTGTCCGACGACCGCCGCCAGCTGCTGCCAGACGGATCCCTGCTAATTAACAGCGTGGTGCATTCCAAGCATAATAAACCCGATGAGGGATATTATCAGTGCGTGGCGACTGTGGACAGCCTGGGCACCATCGTGAGCAGGACGGCAAAGCTCACCGTGGCAGGTAAGGCTCTGCTTTGGGGGTGTGGCTGGAGTGGTGATGGAGAGGAGTGCTCTGCCCTTGGGAAAATGGGAAGGTGCTTCCCAAGGAACACATCAGCTGGTTCCATCGGGGAAAATGGGACTGTGGCTTTCATTTTACTGGCTGGCAGTTGTCGTGGGCTCTGCTCCTGTAAGCAGCTTAACGTAGGGTATTTCTCAGGAAAGTTGCAATGAATGGATTAAGGGAAGTGTCAGGTGTCTGAAATCACAATGGAGATTTACCACAGCTTAGAAGGGGGAAGAAAACAGGATTTTATTTTTTTTTTATCTATAAATAACCTGAAAATAACTTTCTGTTCTTGTATGTGGAGAATTACCTGCTCGGTCTGAAACATTTGGGAAGCTCCTAACTTTGTAACTCCTAATGCAATGTGTACATTCCCTTCAGGACTGGGAGATGGGTAGAGAATGGAATGCTGAGGAGTTGTATTTTTCTGTTTCTTGAGTATCAGGTGTGAACAAGGAAGTTTGAAAAGTAACAACCAACCAAATGCATATAATTTTTCATTAAGAAACCTGAGTCATTACCTCAGCTTTTGAGTACCCTTTAGACTTGATAGGTGATAGCTTTATTTTGGGGGGTAGGAAGTAGTGAGGGAGTGCAGTCTGCAGGTAAAAATAAAGATTATGTCTGGGAAAAGTGACCTGTTCTGTCACTTGCTTATTTCTCAGGACTTGGTGTTGGCAGTTTGTGTCTTGTAAATAGTAAAGCAGGACGAGACTTGTAATTACTGAGTAAGACTGAGACTTCAAAAACCAGCCAAAAGAAAAAAAAACAAGGTAAACTAAGGCACTGTAACTAGAAATAAAAGCCTATGAAGTGATTTTCCTTTGTTTCTCTAATGATGTTTGCCAGCCTTTTTCAAACAGTTTTTTTTTTCCTTCGCTTAATAAATGTCTCGGGGTAATGAATTCTTCCTGACTGGTGCTCCTGCATCTCCCAGAGCTGCCGCTGCCATCGTTTGCATTCAGATGTTGTTCCCATTAACTTGGCTTGTAGCGCTGTTGTGAAACATCAGCAGTGTCAGAAATAGAAAAATTGGGGTTTTATACCTTAAAAGAGTGACTTTGAGAATCTCTTAATGAGGAATAGATTTCCGAGCTTCTTGGCAATGAGGACAATAAAGGCAGTTCTCCCACACTTCTCTGGAGCAATTACCACCTCCTTGCATCGCTGCTGTCGGGATTAATTCTGCTGCTTTCCACATGAGAGCCTTCAGCCTCCTGCCTCTGCTATCAGCCTGCTCTATATGATCATTAGGTGAGGTTAATGGGGTTAAAAATGAAGGTAAGCCAAAATGTCTGCCGAATTTCCACTTCCATTCTCTCCTATCTAGGTAGAAGGTACTGTTTCAATTGACGTTTTCTAAAATGATGGAATCTTTTAAGAGGCTTTTAGTGCTTGAAAAAGAACCCACATACCTGGGGAAAAAAAAAAAAAGAAAAAGAAACCCAGGAGCCTGCTTTAAAAAAACCCACAACAAACAACAATGCAGTTCTGGTGAGGTTTTTTTTTCCCCAAACAATCTTAGCTAGAAAACAGAACAAATACAGTCTAGCCCAAGACAATAAGGATCTTCCCCACACAACCAGTTGCCCCTTTGGCACACATGGGCCTGACAGCTGTGTATTAAGGTTATTGATTGATTCCATGCCATAAAAATGGTACTTTTATTGCCCAGAACTAGAGGAAATGCTGGTGACACATGTCGTGCATTGCCTTTTGCCATCCTGTGCCTTGGAAACCTGCCCCAGAGCATCCCGTGGCTGCACTGCTGCAGAGGCTTTGGCAGATGTGGGTGTGTGAAAACCTATTTACCACCCCAGTGAAGTGCCAAGAGCTGGGCAAGACCACGCTGAGTTTAATCCTCTTGTGGAGGGGGAAAGGCACTTGGGTTGCTGAAGGCTTTGGAATAAGAGGTGGAATATTTAAATGCTGGTTTAGCCTATTGCTTTTCTTGTCCTCATTTGAATCCCTCAGTTTTAACAGTGGTTTTTAATATTCCTTCCCACTCTCTTTGTTTTAATTGGCAGCTTTCAGGCTGTGGTGAGCGTGGGCATTGTTAGCATAGTAAGGGCTCCCCTCGGCCTCAAAATTCCAGTGGGAGGGAGCTAATTCCCCTTTTAATTGAGCAGTGGTATGTGGGGTTCCTCTGCTGTGTCTGAGCGTGGTGCTGCCATGCACCTGATCTCTAAAAGGGGGCATTATGAAGTGTAAGTTGCATGTTTTAACAGCTTCTTACTCACTAGGTAACTCTTGAAAATGACAACTTGTGGTGAGTCATGGAGGCCAGGGCGAGGAAATCCAGTTAAAACACGTTGTGTTCCATCATGTGGATACAAGGTTGGGATTTTCAGTCTTGGATGATGCTGAGCAATCTACCTGCAGGAAGGTGGCCAGATTTGGCTGAGTTTCTCAAGTTATTTCAAGGACTTTCTATATATTCTAGTTGGAGAGATCTAAAACGTTTGGGTTTTGGAATCTGAAGCCCTTTCGTTGCCGTAGGGTGACAGGGATTTGTTTAGTGCACCACTGTATGGAAAACTCAACCCAAACCACGTGCTCTGTGTGCTGGGTCAGGGATTGAAGGAATTGTGTTAGAGCCAGCCTGGCTGGAGTTTGCATCCATCTGTGTCTGCCCTGTGCTGTGGCAGGGGGTGGATCAGAGCAGCCTCACTGTGCACCTGGCAATGTGCCTTTAAAGGACTTTTTCTGTGTGTCATGGTCCATGAGAAGACTTGGCTCTTTAGGTTTTTGGAGGTGTGAGGATCAAGAGGTGCTGTGGCAATTGAGCCTCTTAAAGAAGCTGATCTTTGCTGCCTTTAGATTTAAAAAAGTCAGGGGATATGCTAAAATAATCGATGGTGAAGAACACTTGAATTAGTCTGTAACTTGAAATTGTGTGCTGCTACACCTTGGTAGGAAAGTATTTCCTGTTCTACCAGGCTTGTAGTAGTAAATCCTGGAATTTTTAAGAACTGCAAACAACAGTAACTTTTAGTTTTCTATAATGAGCAGCAGTCTGGGGATATGAGTATCTCTTTCCCATTCAGTGTGAGCCTCCACAGTTTGGTTCCTTCAAGCAAATGAAGGTTGAGTTTGTCATCACCAGTTTTTGAGGGCAGTGGAGGGAGAAGGTGGTCATACAGCCCATGTAATGTGTAGGATTTTCCCATTGTAATGATGGATTTGAAATGGGGAAAGTCAAAGGAACTGCCTAATTTATGTAAAGCCACAACACTTTAATCATGCCTTGGTACAGTATGTTTTTTAATTGCCTTTTGAAGTGCAAATCTGTCTTTGATACTTAAGTGCCAGTTAGATCTTAAGAAGGGTAGAGGTTTAAAAAAGCTGCTGTAAAACATGGATTAAAAGCAGGTTTACAAAGTTTTGGAGATCTGTGTCTGTAATTCATCTTGGAAAAATAAATATGTATGTATTTTAATAAAAAGTATAATGACAGGAGCTGAAAATATTCCTGGGATGATTTTTCCCTAGTCACTGCTTACTCTGGGGCTTGGTTAAAGCTTTTATTAAGAGAACAGATACATGAGGATCTAAAAGCTGGGAAGTGTGACAGGGGCCCTGAGTTTGATCATGGAGATTTATTTGCTCTGTAAATCCATTTCAAGACTGCTCACTAAATTATTTGTTTCACCTCTTGTCATCTTCTTTCCCCAAGTGAATCCATCTGTTTTTCTTCCTCTTCTTCCATTTGTACTTACATTTGATAATTCTTGGCTTTGAGCTTTGTGTCATTTGCTTGGCTGTGATGAGGCAGCTGTGGCACTGCCTGGGTACAACCTTCAGGTGTGTCTGAGTGTCATTAATTTAAAAGCACTTGCTGAGAACTTCTGACTTGTTTTTTCTCACCTCAACCAAATAATCTCCTTGAATTCTTATATTTCGCATTTAAATACTTACAGAATTTTATTTTCAAGCCTTCATTTTGTAATTGCTTGTAGAAAAAGTACAGACAAATCACATTGACAAATGCTCCTGGTATGTAATATTAAATTTTAAAATGGTTCAGAAACCAGGAAGATTTGATATGTACTTAGTAAAAATGTAGCATATCCTTTGGAACCATTGAGCACATTGCAGGGGCAGCACAGCCCAGGAGGAGAATGTTCCTGATGAGTGACTCTGGAAATGGCCAGGATGTGTTGTTGTGTGGTCATGTGTTGTTTTGTGTTGAAAGCTTGGGAGACCTTCCTGCTTTTCCACTTACAGCTGGAGATGCTGGAGTGGGCCCAGCCCATCGTGTCCATACCTGGAGGAAGATTTGGAGTTTAATTCCAGGCTTACTCAAGCACTTTGTCCCTGAGCAAGGTGTTCTCTGCTCTGCTGCCCTGGGTAGATGCCTTCCTCCTGCTTGTTGATCCAGCTCATCCATGGCAGCTCCAGCCTGCTGTGCTGGGGCACAGGGCTCAGGGCAGGTCACTGATAAACCGTGTACTCTCAAAAGGACACTCAGAGCTCCTGTGGCTGTTCTGTGTGTGGGGTGGGGTGTCCCCAGGTCGGTGTGACCCTGCCAGGTGTCACAGGGACCCTGCGGGGAGGAGGGACCTGCCCTCTGTTGGGGTTTGCTGCTGAGAATTCCTCCAGACATCAGATATGGGGAATGGACTTCACTTGGGAAACTGCTCCAGGTTTTAGCTGATGGCATTTGCCTTGTCAAGATTTATCTGCGTCTTGTGTGTGTCCAGCTCGGGGCTTCCAAAGTGATGACTGGGAGAGCTGTCCTGGAATTGCAGGAGGCCTGGATGGGCTGTGGGGGTTCCTGAGCCTTGGAGGAGTTAATTTGAGTTCTGAGCCAGGAGATGCCAGGCCCTAATCCTGCTTCTAGTGCAGCTCCAGATCTCCACACTTTGCCTTTTCTCCATGGACTAATAAAGAATTTCTCTACCATCAATTTAAAGTATTAGGTTTTATAATGCACCAAGGTGCTGCGAATGAGGAGGGCAGGTAGAGATAAGGAATTCTGTATCCATTACAGACTCTGGATGATAGGCAGTGAAGTGATGGCCAAGAAATGATAATCTGGGCCATTCCCTGAGCACAGCCTGTGGGAGGGGGCAGCACCCTGGAAGGATGTGGGCTTGCAGTTCAAGGTAGAGCTCTGCAAAGCCCAGCAGCAGAGGTGTGCTGTGTTTCCTTCTGGGCTGTTAGAGTGCTTAGCTATTGAATATCAATCACTTTTTTCTGTATAAATAATGGTGAATAGATAAGGATTGTTTCAAACATTATTTTGAGCTGAAGTTTATCTTTGCTTTTGGCCATAGCTACAAGGAGCGGCACGGAAGTAGCCAGATTGTTCAGTTCTGTTTGCTCATGTCCTCTGAGAAGTTTGCCAAGCTCTAAAAATTACAGCTGAGCAGTGTTTTATTTCTCACTAGACTCTGTGTGCCATCCCAAAGGGGGAGTGAAAAGCTCAGGACAAACTGTCCCAGCCCTGTAGAGATGGGGTTAAATTAAAAATAACAGCACGTTTTTACCCAGAATTGCATGTTTGCTTTAACAGCAAGAGGAAAAAAGTAATCTTGATCAGATCTTTGTGAATAAAGAACATTCTGTATCTTGGAATTGGAAAAAACCTCAGAGCAGAGATACTTCAGAGGAGGGTACTTAAGAGCACTTAGGCAGTAAGTGGCGTGGGTGATAAATTTTCCTCGCAGAAATACATTTTTCTATGAGAAAAGCATCTGTGTTTTTCATAAATTGGCTTAGATCAAAATGCACTTCTTCATGACAGGTAAATGGCAAAGGTGGTTTTAACACGACTGCAGTTTGTACAGGTTCTGTCAGCTGTTACTGAGAGTGTGAGAGTTTAGACACTTAAGACAATAAGAGTTCTGTGTTATTTGTCATTCTCAATTCTTGCAGTCCACATTTGTCCAGTTAAAGTAGCAAAGAAAATCTACGTGAGCCTTTGAACTGGGTTTCAGTTCTTGGACTGAATGCAAAGGTCCAGTTTCAAAATTATTATAAATTTTTAGTCTCAGATTGGGATTTTAATACTCAGAGCCTCTTGCCATGCCAGGGCAGAGAAGGGCAGGAGTTGCCTGCAACTGGATTATCATGGAATCCTGGGGAAAGCCCACGAGCAGTGAGTGTGACCTGCTTGTTTTGAAACTCTTCATTGACATCTAATGACCAAGTCAAAGGCCAGGTGAAGAGACTCTTAATTTGCTTGCTTAAAACTAGTTCCTATCGAAAAACGCAGGTTTCCTTAAGCTTTTGTATTTCACATTTATTTCACCTCATATCAAAGCAAATCCAACAGCTCATTGTGACTAATACTATCCCTGTCCCGAATTCCGTGGGTCAGTGAGCCAGTTAAAGCTTATTTGTGCTTGCTGGAGGGTGACAAATGCTCTGCTGAAGCTGGAGCAGAGGGGGCACAGGGAGATGTGTGGCACTCGTGCCTGAGCTTTCTGCATCTGTAATGGTGTAATAGCCCTGCTCAGAAAAAAACTCGTGTTTTCTATGGGAAAATTGGAATTCAAGTCCCATGCAGTGCAAGTCCTGTAACTGGCAAAGGGAATTTTCTAGTTCCTTTGTGCATTTAGTTCATGGGCAAAGCTATGTTCATGTACTTCAGTACAAACTTACTGTAAGTCATAAGAAATGGGAGCTCTTTGCAGTGTACGTTCCATCTTGACCTTTGCCTTTGAAAATATGGCAGGTGATAGAGTTAACCTGTGGAGAAACAGGAATTCTGGGGGAGGTAGCTGGGGGCCAAATCCCTGAAATCCCATGGGCTGGTGCTTGGCTGAGGGTCTGGATGGTGAGACCAGGACCAAGTCACACCGTATTGACGGTGCATCAACAGCCCTACACAAGAAACTTGGCTGAACTTTGTTTAGATTGGATTCTCATTTGTTCATGTTTTGACTCGGATCAGATTTTCCCTCTTTGTGCTCTGCATGTCAGCACCAGCAATCCCTGTGTAATTCTGTTTGACACGTTTGCACGGAGCTTGCTCGGAATCCCAAGCTGTCATCGGAGTGATGGTTACATCTGCGGCCTGTGTTCCTCACTCAGTGCCTCCACCAGTGTGGAACCAGCAAGAGATTTCAGCTTTGTTAGTGTACAGTGAAGGCTCTGTGTGCTGACATTGTTCAGCTCTCTGATTGACTAAATACTGCTTTTTGAAAACGATAAGAACCTGTACTCTTGCCCCGAGTGAAAGGTGACACAAAAGCGGCCAGGGTAAGAAGTATCAAGGCACAAGGGTATCTCTAATTAATGTTTTATTTTTCTGTCACAGAAATTCAAGATGAAGTTTGATGACCCTGGAAAGGAAACGAAATGGAGGAAAATTATTTTGAATAAGGAAGAATTAGGTTATGACATTTGCTCAGTTAGGTTATGACAGTTGATTTCAGTGAGGCTGGTTCTTGGTAACATCCTTAAAAGCATAGGGTATGTCTCACCATTCACATAAATACACTGGAAATAAGGGTGTTAAAAATTGTGAAAAACTCTCCAAGCCCTACTCATTTGCATGTAGAAATGAGTAGGGCTATTTTGGCGGAACATGGGGAAATGTCTCTAGATAATTTATATGTTTCTCTAAAGGTGTTGCCCTTCTGTAACAGCTTCTGAAGTCTGCCCTGGCTTAAATGCACTGTCAGTCTGCTCCTAAAAACAGAGTGAAAATTAGGCAAAGAAGAACTCTGTTGTGGAGAGACATCTAAAAATCTCTTCCTGATACTCTGAGGTTCATGGCCAGCAGCTGCTGGAGGGGTCAGTGGTGTGTGGTGTGCTGATGCCACCTGAGTTGTGCTTGTGCAGGAGAATTTGCAGTTTTATGGCTTTTAGTGTTTGCCTTTATGCTGCCCTGCACTCTTGTTGTCTCAGACATCTCTTTGAGCTGCACGTTTGTGTCTGTAAAAGTTCTTTGTGCTTTGTGTTTGTCTGCTGCTCTGTCAGCCTTCAGCACCCTGGTTTTCCAGCTTTCTCTGCAATTCGTGCATCCCGAGGAGTTCACAGTGAAATTGTTGGTTATTTCCTGTCTCTAAATGCCTGTTGTCAGGTACCAGCTGTCTTTGTCACTGTCTATAGAGTTGCCTCTAAAAGTTTTTCAGATCTTTCCTTTCTCCCAGTTTTGTGATAAATTTATCCTGACAGTCCTCTCTGTGCATTAATCTTCTTTGAATAGCTTGTTCACATGAGCTTCCGTAATTGATAGCCTCGCCTGGAACTAAAATTATTTAACCTGTCAAGCTCTTTTCTTTCACCACAACTCTTGGATCTTACTCTTCTTTTGTCATGGCTCTCGATTTTGTTTTAGAAAGAGTAATTGTGAGCCTGTAGGGTTCTTATTTTTAGGCAGTCTATTGATGAAGACCTGAAGTTCCTTAAATGATGAGGCAATCTGTGTGCCTTATCTTTAGGGGCTCTCTTGAAATCCCACAGGGGTTTCATTGGGCTTGCTATTAGAATGGTCGTCAACAGCAGCAAATAAATGACTCCATGGTTTGCATGCCCTCAATTAATTTTTTCTGCCATTAGGATGTTGTTTTAGCTGTTTCTTGGTGTTTGTGGAGATCAGATTCATTGTGGCTGCTGCAGCTTTTCCTGCTGCTGCTGGAGCTTTTGTGTTGTTTGGCCCTTGAATTGCCAGTCCTGTCTGCAGTTTTTGTGGTACTATTTCACCTCCTCCATCAGCAGATCTGTTTTTTCTGCTTGTCTGTGCCATTCCTTGCAGCACTTCTTCAGCCTGACCGTGTGCTGTGGACCGACATCCCCACCTCACTCCCACTGTTCTTCCTGTAGTTGTGGTTGTCAGCAGTGACCTCTGTATTTTGAAGATCTTCATTCAGTCATTTCGTTGCTCCCATTTCATTCCTGAAATAATTTATTGATCTCTTCTTGATATCACCTAACTAGAATTTGGATTTGCTTGTTTTGCCAGGTAGAACATCGTATTACGCTGAGGTGTTCTCCTTGTCCAAACACCCTCTAAAGTTTTCAGATGCGTAGTAGATATAAGGGAGAAATTGTTCCCTGTGAGGGTGGTGAGGCCCTGGCACAGGGTGCCCAGAGCAGCTGTGGCTGCCCCTGGATCCCTGTCAGTGCCCAAGGCCAGGCTGGACAATATTTTGTGCAGTATTTTGCTATTTCTCACCATGGTTTTTTGTGTGCCTTCCCCATGTCCTCAGATAATCGAGCTTGAAAGGGGCCTTGGGACATCTGGAGTTCAGTGTTTTGTTCAGAAGAGCTCTGAGGTGCCAGCAGGTCACTCGGCATGTCAGTGACAGTACCTGTGTCTGTGTGTGTCACTGACGTGTCCAGTGACATTTTCCTCTCTCCCTTTATTCAGGCCAAGGGACACTGTGTTTGATCAGCACATACCGTGTTCATGCTGTCACAGCTGTGTTAAACCAAGGCAGGATTCTGGTTGTGCACTGAGATTCCTCATTTGTGTTCTGTGTTCCATCTACTTCCCACTTCTGTTCAGGCAGCGAGGACATTTGGTAGGTTTTCCTCTCTCCATGTTACAGTCCTTGTAAAAATCCTCTTCCCTTCCCTAAGGAGCTGTCTTCTGCCCGGATTTTTGGTTGCATTCTCCCCTGTATGGTTTGCCTAAAGCAAGGGGGAGAATGATCTGCTGCTTGGTGTTTGTAGCAAAGACTGGAAGCATCTGGCCATATCCTGATTCAGGTGGTGCTGGACTTGTGTTCTGCAGGAGTGTTTGTAATTACAAAGTCTGCTCCATGTGCCAGTGAGATCTATGAAATATGTCTCATTAGCAGGAGTGTATTTTAAGCCGTTTCACACCTCTGCCACTCCAACAAATGATGCTGAATAATGTTGGAGAGAAGGAGCTGTGATAATTTAATGAAGTGTCCACAGATGGCCGGACTTATTAATTTTTTAGCAGGGTTGGGGTGAGGAGCTGATGCACTAACAAAATCGGCGGCGTGGTTGTGATCCGCTGTGCTGCTGAAGGGTAGCAGATGTTGGAGCTGTCCTAACAATAGGGGATCGTGTTCCCATTCTCCAGTACCTCCTCGTGGTGCTGAAATCTCCACACTTCCCAAGAGGCTCTTTGGGGAAAGGAGTCATACTTATGGATTTGTCATGAGTTCAGATTCGATCAGGCAGACAGGAATGGGGGAACATTCAAGTGGCTGAAAATTGTGAGCAGTTTGTGGGATCGTTCACAGACTGGTTGGATGAGTTTCAGACTGGGAGTGGAAGCCCTAGGGTGGAATGTTTGGAGCTAGTGCTGCTGGAGTTAGTTTAGAGTTGGGTCAGTTAGGAAAAACTTAAATCAAAGTTAACTCTGGGCAGCACAGGCTTTTCACAGATGGTATCCAGGAGGGAACAGGATGGAAACTCTGCCAGCTGCTCCTGTGCTTTACTTCTTCCATATTGGAGTAGAAATGGGAAAAAACACAAGACATTTGCTGAGCACGTAGAGATGTCACAGGAAGGCCTGAAACCAGCTTTGGGAAAATGTTAATTGCACAAACATGTGGTATATGTGTATTTAGAGCAGTTTAATGCTTGTACACAGTGTTACCTTAAATTCCAGTCACAGCAGTGGCAACAGAGGACACACACGTGAGGAAAACATAGAGACTTTGGACCATTCATACAGCCCTGCCACAGGCAGGAAAAGGGGATTCCTCCACAGCTTTCTCTCCTCTAGAAATGAGGAGAGGGAGGATTCTCTTTTCTCCCTTTCCTTCTGTGGTGTTGATTTGGTGAGATGGGTCGCAAGGGGTTGGTAGGACTCTGGGGGGTTTAAACGTGTGTATGGCAGTGACATTTACAGGGCACGTTAAACAGAGCAGTGTTTGCAGCATTGCTGGCAGGCTGCAGAGCAGAGGCAGGTGTCACTCTGGAGTTACTACACTCAGGTGAGAAAATGGTTTAATAGTGGTTGATAATGAAGGGTTTTTTCCTTTGTCTCCTTGGAAATGATTGGCACTGGCTGCAGTCTCAGGGAGGCTGCTGAAGTAGATTGGCATCTGGCTCAGAGCAGTGAATTCCCTGATTCTGCAGACTTCAGGAGATGAAATACTGGCTCCATTGAGGGCAGGAGACTACAGCCAGAATTTTAACCATCTGTGTTTTCCAGGAGCATGGGAATTACTGCTCTTCTAGGCACATCTTTTTCAGAAATGGAGACAATGGGCCACAAATCTCAGTAACGCTGAGACTGGGAATGCTGATTGAATGCACCACATTTGCATTAATAGATTGTTCATTCACATTCCTGCCATTGCTCTGGGCTTGGATGAGGGGAAGGGAGGGACCAAAAGGAAGCAGAAAAGAGGGACAGAGTTGACTTCCCCACCTTCTCTGTTATTTTCATTGTCCTAGCAGAAATGAGGAATTTGGGATGCATCTAATCCCTGTTATATGCATGTGAGTGCGCTGTTGCTTATGTGTTCTCCTGCCTGTGTTTAGAGAACATTCCAAATGGAAAATCATCCTTCCTAAATTGAGTTTATTAACCTGAATTCTTGCTAGGTCAGTAGTATTTTCCTTTGGTGTCCTGAAATCGATACCTAATGTATGTGCACTGCCACAGAATGATTAATGTGTGTACAAACATGAAAAAATTGTCTTCAATGTCAGAAGCCCAAAGTGTCATTTATCATGACATTCATTTACCAAAAGATGGGCTGATGTCTTCAACTGATTGCCCTGCAACACATGGCTGAGGAGTGGGGCTGCTCCCTCAGTTAGGAATGTATCTCCCATCCCTGGCAGTGTCCCAGGCCAGGTTGGATGGGGTTTGAAGCTATCCTGGGATGGTGGGAGATGTCCCTGCCCATGGCAGGAGGTGGCACTGGATGGGCTTTAAGGTCCCTTCCAACCCAAACCATCCTGGGATTCATCGTTAGGAATTCCTGCTCGGCTTTCTTGATTGAAGCGTTTGGGAAATAC
Source organism: Sylvia atricapilla (assembly GCF_009819655.1). Lineage (NCBI taxonomy): Eukaryota > Metazoa > Chordata > Aves > Passeriformes > Sylviidae > Sylvia > Sylvia atricapilla. Next base: position 18,061,568 of record NC_089152.1, read on the forward strand.
GAACCACTGAGCAAAAAGTAGCAACTTTTAAGAAATTTAACTTTAAAAATTGTTTTTAAAGTGTTTGTAGTTTAACTAGACTCAGTTGGCTTATGTGGTAGTGCCTTTAAAAATGATGATGGAAAGTTCAGGGAATGCTGGCTTAGAAGTTGATGATTGATGTTTTGAAGAGAGCAGCTCTGTAATGGAAAGGTTCTGGGCTGGGAGATGAAAGGGTATTTTCTAGTGGCTCACTGCTGCAGGAGGTGTGCCAGCACTCTGGGACCTGCTCCTGGATTTATAAACAGATCTTCAAATTAATAGTAATTAAGGCCTGGATTTGGAGTGCTTTTTATAATGCATCATGATTGTTCTGTGGTTGTTTGTTGGCTAAAGCAAAGGGTCCTCCTCCACAATGGAGGCTTTTAAGCAGTGCAAATTGCCAATAATTGTAGAATAAGAGAAAATTACTCTTTAGGACAAAATTATAGGCTAAGTTAAAATGTATATTTTAAAACCACACAGGTCTATGATGAAATATAGGTTTTAGTGGCGTTTAAGATGACTTGGAAAATGAACTGTGATTTCATTTCTAGTGAGTAATGAAACCGTCTCGAGTAAAGCTTATTTAACCTCAGCGGAGCACTTGCACACAACAGAAGGCACGAGGTCTGTCTTGTCCAGGAAATGAACAGTATTTGTAAGGGATTAAAATCAAAGCATATTCGAGCTGTATGTGAGAGAATGAAGGGCTTCAGTCCTCCAGAAATGTTCTTGCTTGTCCTTGAAGGAGCCAGTATGGGGCTGTACCAGTGGGAGCAAAGAGATGCCAACAGTTGAGGTGGAAACAGGAGTCCCGGGGTCACCTGCTAAAGGAGGAGACCCAGGATTCCCTCCTGGGGAAAGAGCTGGCCTAATATGCAGGGCTCTTAATAAATGAGAATATTGAGAGAGATAAGAATCAGAGGTAATTATGAACATTTAATGGGCTCTGTCAAGAAGGAGACTTTCAGAAAGGACAGATGCCTCAGAGACTGGAGTTCAGAGGCTCAGGGTTAACAGCCTCATCAGCTGTAAGAACAACCTATTTACCCACTGAATTAGTGAGCATGGCAAACGAGGAGACCTTCTTACCCTTGCTGTGGCCTCCATGGTCTCACAGGAAAAATTATTTAACGCTGCAGACTGACTAATGATGGAACTTGTGAGCCCAGTGTGCAAAGCCAGGCAGGTGGAGAGATACCTTGGGATTGTGCTGGGACAGAGGGAAGGGTGATTCAGGAGAGGAAAAGGTTACTTGAATTCTGGGATTGATTGTGCACAGCCACTGAGATGGTTCCATCTTTTGGGAAGATGTTTTCAATAGACAGAGAAGGAATTTTGTACTATTTCTGTGGGTGTTTGTGATGTTAAATTACTCTGGGCACTGGGTTTGTCTTTCTGCCAGGAGTGCTGGGTGGGAGAGCAGGAGGTATTGGAGATCAGTTGGAGCAAGGGAGGTTCTGACTGGGTTTAAAGAGGGAATTCTGCTCCATGAGGTAGAACAGGAGTTGTGCGTTTTCCACCCTTGGGGATTTTTGAGGCCTGACTGGACAAATCCCTAAGTAACCACCTCTGACCTTGTAGCTGACTCTGCTCTGGCTGGGTCCCTTCCTTCCAAAATTATCCTACCATTCTGCATCTTTCAAGGTGGATAAGGTGTTAGGGGAATGAGGGAGAGAAACAAAAGATTTTGTAGCTTCATTAAGCAGAAGGAAAGTTGAAAGAAAGAACTTGGGCTTTTTGTTGCTGTGAATACCTTGGAGGGACTGGTGGGAAAATATCAAAGATGTAAAATAATACCAAAACAAGGTCAAGATCAAAGGACCGTGAGTTGGTTGGAAGTACATTGGGAGGGGAAACGAGAAACAGAGTTTCTCAGAGGACTGAAGTTATGGAAGGAGTCCCCACGTGGGACTCTGAGAGGGAAGAAAATATGTAACAATTGGAGATGAACTGTACAGGGTTATGGAAGGAACTTGACAGAAGTGTTAGCAATCTCCTGTAAGGATTCAGTCTGCCTGTCCTGCAGGATTGGTCCTTCTGCTGGTACCTTCCCAGTGTATTTGTGATAGGAATGAAGTGAGATTATGGCAACTGGGGGGTTGAACTGTGGCAGATTTGGTAATTTCCCTCTGCAGAATACTTAGGATGGGGTGACTGTGGCTGGCTGCCCATCCAGCTGTGCCCTCACTCTGCTCCTCAGCAGGATGGAGAGGAAATAAGGTTAAAGTTACTGAGTCAAGATGGGATCACTCCCAGTTGCTGTAATGGCAGAACAACCTTGACTTGCAGAAAATTAATTTAATTTCTTGACAACTAAAGTAATTTGACTGGCAAGTAAATAAAACCAAACTAAAGCACCTCTCCCTGCCTGCTCCCCATTTTCCCAGGTTTAACTCCCTGCCTTCATTCCCAATTCTTCAGCCTCATGCTTTACCCTGGTCTCTCCAGGGTGACACCTACAGCTGCTTTTCCTCCTCCTCTGACCTGCCTGCTCCAGGACTGTGCCTCACACTTCCCTCACTGCTGCCCTGTGGTTTTCCCTGTCTTGGGTGTGCTTTAAGGATGTGCCCCCAGCTTCACTGGCTGCCTCAGCTGTGGTTCCATGGAACCAGCTGCAGCTGTGTCCCCAGCCTCTTCCCTCCGTTCCCCAAGGGTTTGGCCTTCCCAGCCCAACTGGGAAGACATTACATTGGCTCTGGGTGTTTCTGGAGAGCATTTTAATGGAAAAGGTGACACGGCGTGTGTCACACTGCTGAGTCAGCTCTGTGGTGTGCCCTGAAGAAAATCTGGTCTTGGCCACACTGAGAATGTTCATATGCAAATATTTATGTCAGTATTTGTGTCAATATTTACCTTGTGGCACTGCACAGAGGCTTTTCTAGCTGCAGGTGGTTAGTGAAGGTGTTGTGTAGGCTGCATTGTAGAAGCTGTGGCTGCCCCTGACACCTGGAAGTGTCCCAGGTTGGACTTGGAGCACCCTGGGGTGGTGGAAGGCTTCCCTCTCCATGGCAGGGATGGGGCTGGATGAGCTTTAAGGTCCCATCTGACCCAAACTATAATAAATGATTGGCAAATTTTGTCAATAAATAATTTTACTGAAAAATTGCCAAGTGAAAATCCGAGAAAGCCACAAGCAAAGTTCAGCACTGAGCCCGGGATCGGCACTGGGTGAACCTCAGATCTGCCTCTATTGCACTGAACCCCCCAGTTCACCAAGTCTGCCTTTGTAGGGTTGGTTTTTATACAGTTTTTCTGCCGGGCAAGAGTTTCCTCATTCTTGTGTCTCTTTTGTCTTACAAAACACAAATTAATCCCATAAAATATATCACACAAACCATTCCAGAATTCTGTGATTATTGGGTTCGTTTGCCTTTACACCATCCACGTTTAGCGTTATCCTAGCTGTTAAAGTTTTTCAAAGACTTGGAGAGCAACTAAACTTTTCAAGAAGGACCTCCTTGAGTCTCGCACACGTCCAGGCGTTGCCGCGGCGATCGGAGCATCTCAAACGTGTCGTTGTTTCCCGCAGGTGTGCCCAGGTTCACGAGCCAGCCGGAGCCCACGGCGGTGGCCCGCGGCGGCAGCGCGGTGCTGGCCTGCGACACGTCCCCGGAGCTGGCGCCGCTGCTGCGCTGGGAGCGCGACCGGCAGGCGCTGGCCGCGGAGCCGCGGCTGCTGCAGCTGCCCGGAGGGGCCCTGCTGCTCACCAACGCCTCGGACGCCGACGCGGGGCTCTACCGCTGCGCCCTCGACACCGGCGGGGCCCCCAAGTACAGCGACGAGGCCGAGCTCAAAGTGCTGCCAGGTACCTGCTGCTGCTCGGCTCGGCCGGGGCTGCGCGGCCTCTGCTCTGCGCGGTGGAGCTGGAGACACCCACGGGCTGCCTTCCCGGGGTTAATGGTTCGGCTTGTAAGGCGTTTGGGGGAAAACGGTTTTATAAGCCACCAGAAATACGCTTCCGTTGATACAAAGGGGCAACCAGCTGTTTCTTTGAATATAAACATTTGGGTTTCTTTGAATATAAACATCTGGGGGTTTCTATGCTTTTTTCAGGTTGTATCCTATGTTTCGAACCCTGTGGAAGCTTCCTAAAGAAGTTGGTGCTTAGTGTGTCGCTCTTGAGATGCATAAGCTGAAATGGTTTTAATTCTTCCCATATTCAGGAAGTTCTGACCATCTATACATTGTCACCTTTGGGGAAGAGTCCAACTCAGGGCCCTGAGCTCTTCACAATGGTTGGAAACAGGCTGGAGACACTCAGAGGCTGCCTTCCCATATTTAATAGTTCAGCTTTCAAGGCATTCTGGGGAAAAAGGTTTTAAGAGCTACCAGTAATACACTTCCTTTGGGATGTGATACAGTGTGAAACCGACTGCTTATTTGAGTATAATTGTTTGGGGACATCTACATTTTTTCAAGTTGTATCCCATGTTTCGAACCCTGTGGAAGCTTCCCAAAGAAATTGGTGCTTAGTGTGCTGCTCTTGAGATGCATAAACTGAAATGTTTTTAATTCTTGCCATAGTGTCTATACATTGTCACCTTTGGGGAAGTCTCCAGCTCAGGGTCTTTGTCCACAGGTCCTGAGCTCTTCACAGTGGTTGGGAACAGGCTGGAGACACTCAGAGGCTGCCTTCCCATATTTAATGGTTCAGCTTTTAAGGCATTCTGGGGAAAAAGGCTTTAAAAGCTACCAGTAATACACTTCTGTTGGGATGTGAAACTGACTGTTTCTTTGAGTATAGTCGTTTGGGGACTTCTACATTTTTTCAGGTTGAATCCCATGTTTCAAACCCTGTGGAAGCTTCCCAAAGAAATTGGTGCTTAGTGTGTCCCTCTTGGCATGCTTAAGCTGAAATGTTTTTACTTCTTCCCATATTCCGGAAGTTCTGACCATCTAAACATTGGCACCTTTGGGGAAGTCTCCAGCTCGGGGCCCTGAGCTCTTCACAGTGGTTGGAAACAGGCTGGAGACAATCACAGGCTGCCTTCCCATATTTAATGGTTCCGCTTTTAGGGCATTCTGGGGAAAGACTGCTTAAAAAAAACCTCCAGTCATATACTTCCATTGTGACATGATACAAAGAGGGAATTGACTGTTTCTGTGAGTATAAAAATTTGGGGATTTCTCCGTTTCTTGGGTTGAATCCCATGTTTCAAACCCTATGGAAACTTCCCAAAGAAATTGGTGCTTAGTCCATCGCTCTTGGGATGCTTAAGCTGAGGTGCTTTTAGTTGTCCAAATATTCTGGAAATTCTGATTGTCTAAGCAATAGGACCTTTTGGGAAGTCTCCAACCCCCAGAGGAGGTGACATTTTATTTTGGAAGGTTCAGCTTTGCCTGTTGTGCTGAAGTGTTGAGCTATTTTTGTTAGAACAGAAGTCCAGTGCTGATGCAAACTGTTGGCACATTCGGTGTGTTCTGTTCCCAGTGACACCACCAGCTGTTTAATACAAAGGTTGGAAAAGTGACCAGAAATAGGACAGGAATGTGGGTCGTGCTTTCCCCAACTAGGAGAACACAGGCTGTTTTTCACATGGGCTTCCTTAATTATTCCCAGAGCCATCTCTTCTGGGTTACTCTCCATGTTGGAATTCTCAGTCACTTGTTACTCTTGAAGAGCTGCTGGAGGCGGTTGCTGAGTTTCCATCTCAGGAAGCTCCCAGGGCTGGACAATGTCATGGTTGGCCTGACCTGGTGTGGGCACCTCCACGGCTCCCTTTCAAGGAGTAGTTCTGTTTCTTGTGACTGTGGCCCTTCTCAACTTAAAATACTCAATTGTTCCATAAAATACCCAAATTTTTACAGTTATAGCCCTCTTTTGGAATTGGGGTGTTGGAAATAAATCATGTTTAAGTAGGAAGTTCTTCAGCCTTTCCAAAGCCTCATCTCTTCTCCAACTAAGGATGCAGGGTTTGAAGAAAAGCATTTTTGGAAAAGGTGCTTGATTGAATTCCTGTAATTTGGATTGCCTTCATGTTTCTGCAGCCCTTCAGATGCTGAGTATTTTGCTGATTTTTTTTTGGAAACTGGAGATTTCTTGAAAACCTCCATATTACACCAATCTTTTGAATTCTTTTAACTCCAGCTGTGGTTTCCTTGCTTTTGTAATGCTTTGCTGAAAATGATGAAATAGAGCTGTGTGAAGAAGTTCAAATGATGCTGTTTCTTTGCTCCACCATGAATCCAAAAGTATCGATAGTGAAGTTTGGTAAAATCCCTCCCAGCAGGCTTTTTTTAGAAAGTAGGATTAAGCTGTTGAAGGGAAAGCTCCCTTAGTCTTGAGCGGCCCCGTAATTGATTGTTTGGTCTGAGAAGTATTTGAAAGAAGGATTTGAATTAATCTGTTCTTTATTCAGTTTATTCCCCTTTTAAATGGTTGTCTGATTTGGGGCTGACAGTGAACCCACCACTGCTTCCCAGGCTTTGAAACACACCCAGCACACTCTTTGCATCCCAGGGATTTGCATCCACAGACAAAGTTCTGCTGCTCAAACCTTTGCTTTGTCTGATACCAGACTGAGCAGGAAGGTGCATTTCTGAGCTCTGCTTTCAAACATAGGACTGCAAGGGAGAAATGTCACTTCATTTTGAGATCCAGTTTCCATTTACCTGTGAGCTGAACTCCCTTCTGGGAGCTTGGAGCAGTCGGAGTCGTGTCTCCAGAGAATCACCCTGCCTCCTGTCTGTGTAAGGATGGCTGCCTGGAGATGTTGTATCCCTGCTTTGCAGCCTGGCTGGCTCCACGGGCTGCTCCAAGTCCCTGTCATGCTGTTACTCCCCACACACAGCAGGGCAGGCAGAGCAGTTCCTGCCAGGAGTGTGGGCAGAGCCGTAGGAATGGGGCTGGCTGATCCAGGACTGCTCAGAGCTTGGCAGCCTCCTCCTGCACCAACTCCCACACGGGATTTCCACCTGTTCTGCCTCCCCCGAGTGTCCTGGCACCTCCTCGTGTTGTGCTCCGAGCTCAGTGCTGTGAACACTCAGGATTATTTTTAGTGTTTTGAGCTGAAGAACACCAAAACAACAACTTCCTGAAATCCCTGAGAGTATCACCTCGGGCCCAAGTGAGAGAGAAGCCAAATATGTGTGTGATGAGATGCAGAATGTGCTTCATTCACGGCTGCAGGAGTAGAGTAGGTACAGAATACTCAGTCCCCATTTTAGGTGGCCAGAATTAGCTGTGGAGCTTTGCTGCTGTATCACCTGCAAACACCCCTCAGAGGCTGGCAGTGCAGGAATCTGTGCAGCGTGAGCAGGGGTTCCTGCTCATTACCTCTGGCTGCAGTGACAGAGGGTACACACGGTAGTAGGGACTGAATAAACTTGCACTTGGCTTGTGCTTCTTCTTAAGGGTGGGAAGAAAAAAGGAACAAACCCCTCTCCATCTTAATCCAATGCAAAACTACTTTAGAGGATTCCCTCTTTTCCTAAGGATGGAAAGCTGTGGTGGGGCGATTTTGTTTTGTGTAACTTCAGCATGCACGTTCCTTGGTGGTTGTATTTTACTTGGGCTCAGTCACTGCTGCAATAATTTAATTTTCCAGCCTGTAAAAGCACTTTGCTCCCTGATGAAACTCAAGGCTTGCTGGACAAACTCAAACCTGTTCCTTTCTTTCCTAAATTTTTGCTACCTGGTGGAAGTTCCAGTTTCAGGGATGTAGTTTTAAGCTGGAATAGTTTCCCAGGGAGTTGGAAGAGTGAGAATCCCAAACTTAGGGAATCCCTTTGCATGTCTGGAGGAAATGGTTTCAAGGCTGGGAGAGGCTCTGCCAGAGGCTGTGGGTGAGGTGAGGACGGAATCCTCCGGAGGAAAGGAATTAGAGGTTTAATTCGCGATTTTCTTTGGCCGGTTGGCTTTTGTCTCGGGGGGTTTTTTGGTGGTTTTTGCCATGACCGTGTCCTGGTTTTGCATGTGGTTTTGACCTGTTTTTGGCCTGGTTCTGCACGTGGTGCCAGCTGTGTCGTGTGCTGTTTGCAGATGCAGAGGAGCCGCAGAGCCTGGCGCTGCTGAAGCCGCCCTCGTCCCTCACGCGGCTGCCGGGGCAGAGCGCCGTGTTCCCCTGCGTGGCCGAGGGGTCCCCTCCTCCCCACATCAGGTGGACAAGGAATGAGGAGGAGCTGCCCACGGATGGGTGAGTAATGGCTGACAGCCCTGTCTCTGTCTGATGGCAGAAATCCAGCCTGAGGCAGGATTTGGGATTAGTGCACGCCTTCCTTTGCGCTTGAATCCTGGAGAGCAGAAGCTGATCCCAAATGCTGGAAGGCTTCAAGGTGCAGTGTTGGGATAAGGGAGGTGGTTCTGGAGACTTTGGAACAGTCTCAGGGTAGTTTTGTGCAGCCATTTGAAGCCAAGAAACCTTGTCTGAAGCAGGGAGGTTATTAAGAATAGATTACTTTTAGATTGGCGCTGGAGTAGAAGCAGCAATTAAGGGAATAAGGACACTGTAGGAAAAGGAGGATGACTGGGGGTGTTCTGAGTGTGCAGCCCTGCACTCATTCTTTGTGCAGTGGAAATGTCCACTCTGTGTCAGAATGTCCCACAGGAATTGCAGGATAAGTGCTTAAAGCAAAATGACACATTTTCTCATTAAAATAGAATATTAAAATGGTAGGCACGATGGCAAAAAATCAGTGAGCTTGCAGAGATGTACTGAGTGAAAACTTACACATTGTCATTGCTGGTGTAGTCAGTTAGAATAATGTGGTAGAAAGTCTATATAAAAATGCAGAACAAATCTTATCAAGCCCGTTTTTGTCGATGTAATGAACGTACTTCCTAGAACCAGAACTGCAGACAGATCTTTGAATGTTTTCCATGTCCCTCAAAGTCAGCAGTGAGATTAATGGGGAGCCAAGTTAATCATGGAACAAGGAGTGGTAAATTGTGGTGTGGCTGACACAGAAAGCAGCCAGAACAATGCTCAAGTCTCTGCAGCACCAGGGATATAATATATCTCTTTTTTGGCAACTCTTAAATTAAAAGAATCCAGGGGCTGGTAATTTGAACTGTCTTTGATGGGAGGCTGCTGTGGGAAATGACAAACAGCCCCTGAGAGATGGTGCTGTGTCAGTGTGAAGGCACATGATTTAAATTCAGGGGTTTTTATAAATGTAAGAACTCACTCCCCTACGAAAGCTGGTACAAACTCATTAGAGCAGCACAATCAAATGGGATGAAATGGCAAAATAAATGTCCCTGGCAAGATGTGAATTTGTTTTTCTTGTATGTAAAGTGGTGGCGTGTCTTTAGGAAGTTGTGCTGCTCCATCCTTCTCTAAGTTGTGGCACATTCAGGGTGCAGGGAGGTTAAAGCTCTCCTTTTATTTTCTTCATTTTTGAGACATAAAGCCCAGATTTTCCCACTGCTGAACACGGGGCTGTTGATTCCCTTTGGAATTCACTTCCCTCATTCCATGAGATTACCATGATAACTTCTTAGGGCTTCACAAGGTATTTGCTTTTTCTCATTATTCAGAGTGAGAAATTGTTCTGGAGGGCTGGAGCATAACACTAGTAAATATACTTGATCTTCAAATGCACACAATTTAAACCAAGTCTAACCTGATTTTTCAGAAGATTTAGCATTAGTTTTTAGTATTTTGCCCTTTGTTATAAGAACAGGTTTTGGTTGACTTTTTTTCTTCTTGCAACACTTAGCTCTTCTTTTCTTCAATGAAATGTGTGCTTATTGTAGGCTTGAGTTTTAAGGGGGTAAAGGTAGAAATTTGATCTTTTTCCTCTCTGGGGGGGTAAATTTTTCATTGTTCCTTCAAGTGATCAAACTGAGCCAAAGCTCCCAAGTCTGCTGCTTGTGACTGTGGCTGAACAGGGCAGGGATTCAAAGAGCAGAGAACAGAAGCCTCTTAAACTCCATTTACCCTCCAGCTATTGTGTTATTGGTGTGAATAGAATAACTGGAAAATCTCCAGAAATTAAGATTCTTTGTTGGAGAAAAGCCTGCAGTTACTGTTGCTAAATAGCTACCTTAGCTTGTTATGCATGGTCTGTTAATGTAATTACAAATTAAATCACATTTAATTTGTATTAAAATCCTCTTTTGATATAAAAGTACGACTTTCTTAGCACGGCTTTTCTTTATCCCAAGAAAAAACTGATTCTTTTTTTTGTCTGGGCAGGTTTTAATGTCCCTTTTGCCTGGGAAAAGCTCTGAAATCCCAGGTTTGTTTATGCACACCCTCACCCCAAACATTAACATGCCTATGTGCAGGTATTGCCAGGTGCATTGGGACATTCCTCTGTGTGTGTCTGGGCTTAGGAAACAAAATTCGGACAGCATGGTCAGGTTATCCATAATTTTAACCCCTTGTTAAAGGGACAAAATCTTATTTTCACTTTTGTGATAACTGTTCTCATTAATACAAAATAGAATGTTTGCCTTTCAAGTTGTATTCCTGCAGAGAATATGGACAGGACCCTGTATTTATAGTAAAACAGATGAATTTTAAGGGTAGGGAGTGGTGGGGCTTTGATATTAAATATTTGTTATAAGATCTGGAGGAAAGGGAAGGCAATTAAATTTGATGGATTATTTGTTGAAGACTGCAATAAGATTTATGTTAATGGATAAATATGAGTAAACTTGAGTGATGGCAGCCTTGGCAGTTGTTCAGACAGCCTGTAATGCAGTATATTGTGAAATTAGTTGCTGTGATAAAATATTTTCCAAATTAATGTGAGAGAGAAGGAAGCTTTGGGTGTTGGGTGGGAAACGGAAGTTAACTCAATGCTCCAAGTTTCCATTGGAACGAGGTTCTTAGAACCCAAGGAATCCTTCTGAACTCACTGACTTGAAGATTTTTAAAGAAATCTGATGGAGAGATTGCTGGCTTCTTGGTTCTGTGTAAACAATGCCCCTAAAGACTGAGAAGCTTTCCCTTGAATTGATTCACTGGTCCAGCTTCTGATCTTCGTATTTTATAGTTTCCCCAAAACCCCACTGTCTGTGAAGAAAGGAAAAGACTGCTCTAGGTTGAGATGTAGCTCCAGTTTAGAGCCCCAAAGTCCAAAGGGAGGCTCCAGCCTGGTGTGTGATCCATGGTGGAAGGTACCTGGTTGGTCTTTGCTGTTGGCACATGGACAGATGTCATCCCTGGCCTCAGCCCTGGGAATATCCCGCTGCTTTTCCAGCTGGATTGGCTCCATGCACTCCCAGTCACTAGCATCTCTGCCAGGAATGTGGGGAATGCTGAGGGAAATGGAAGGAAGCAGGGAAGGCACTGAAGTGTGAGGTTATTGGAATAAATCTTAGGCCCTTTATGGAAAACTTCCTGAAGTAAAATCTCCTGTAGTGCCAACATTGCTTGGTACAGAAGGTTAGAATGGAGGTGTTAGATTCAGGCTGAGGAGCTCTTTGGGTTCGGAGCCTTTCTTACCTAGTGAGTATTTTTTATTTTCTCTAGTCTGGCTGAGGATCCTGCTGTGTGAAGGGTCTGTTCTTCAGCAAGTGCAGGAGTCACTCTGTGCTTTTGACAATTCCTGACTTGGAAAGGGAAGTTCCAAGTGGCTGCCCAGGTAGATTTGTCCCCAGAGGCTGAGACATGAGCACAGAGAAACGCCTGGAAGGTGATCTGCTCTGAAAACTTTGCAGGGTGTGGGGCAGAATGTGCTCCAACAGCATCTTTTGTGTGTCTTCATTTACATTGGGAGAAGGAACAAATGCAGGTGCCACAGAAAAAACTGCAGTAGCTGAGCTGGTTCAACTGAAACTAAACCATTGAAAGGACTTGAGCAATAACATTTGAGTGTCTGTAAAGTCCAGCCAGCTCTGCAGCAGGTTTGCACTGTTCAGTTCAGCAAAATTCCATGTAATTGAAGAACTCCTGCAGAAACATGGTTGTCCAGGTAATAAATACTTTCCTACAGCGAGAGGATGACAGCTGAGGGCACCTGTGACATGTTCCTGTCTTCTCTTCTGGCTGTGCTCACAGGGAATCAGTGATTGTATGATCACATCCACATCCCTCATGCAGGGTTTTCCCACAGAAGTGTGATATTCCTATTATTACACATTTCTGTTTGCAGGGTTCTGAGTTGATTGGTACCAAGTGAATGACACTTGTCCAGCTCAGGAAAGGTTAAGCATAGCAGAGTAATTATGGAGATTTTTCTGGTAGTAGATCCCTCAAAATAATCTAATTTACTGTCTAATTTTATCTGCTGTACTTACTGAGACAGCAAATAGATTATAAGATGTTTGGGGAATAGTAATTTAAAAGAGGGAAGAAAAGCCCAAACCTCAGGGTATAAGTGACAGTTTGACTACAGTAAATTAATAAAGGCTCACTATATTTTGTGATAATGAAACACAAAGAGCCTGTGAGTGAGGCATCCAGAGGAGTTCAGTAATTGTATGTTATGGGGTGCAAGTGAGGGCTGTATGGAATGCATATAAAAGGCTGGAATTTGATTTTCCTCTTCCCTGACATCTGCGTGATCAATCTTTGTTGTTTTTAATGACACTTCAAATTATGTTATCGCTTTTATATTAAGCTGATTCTTTGTCTCCAGTGTCTGAAATCCGATTGCTTCACTCTTTTGTGAAAAGGCTTCATTGTCCTTACAAAATTAAGATGTTTTGCGTTATTACAAAAGCAGCTTTCCTTTAAGGCCACTGTTTTTCCACGGCTGATTCATACAGAGGGAATCACCAAGAAGCCTGGCAGATTAATTGTTTTCTTCCATTAAACTTCCTCTGAATCACCTATTGGGAAATTGAACTCAACTCTGGGTTTTCTGGAGGAAAATAATCAAAGGGAATATAAACATGGCACATATTGAGCTGGCTGAACAGGAGAATTGTCATAAATATTCCAATACTACAAGTAGTTTGTGAGATCCCCTAGGACAGGCTAAAGTGACAAGGAGGAATAGTTTTTAATAGTTTTAGTAACATCTTAACTGCTGACAGTAACTTTTCCAGAGGCTGGCAGTGGGAAAGGAGCATCCTGAGGCACGTGTTGCTTTTAGAGGGTAACAGTGGATCTCCTGGAAAAGGCATTAATGTCCTCAAAATGTCACATGGACCTGCTGATGGCTTTGGATCATTCCTTCAGGATGTGACAGGGGCAGTTCTTGGGGCACAGCTCCTTCCCTGCTCCCTGCCCCAGTGTCCCTGGCAGATCCAGCTCCCTGCTTTCATCCCAGCCCGCAGCACATTCCCTGCTGCAAGAACAAAAAGTCAAAGCAGCTCTTTTACATAATAAAAGAAGGGAGGAAATTTCATGGATGCATGTGTCAAGGTCCAGGCTTGTCTCACTCTGGTGTTTTTCTTTAGGCCTGGTTTTAGAGTGTGGCTGGAGTGCCATTCCCAGGCAAGCCTGGGACATTTTTCCCAGCATTTGGGAAACTCTTAATATGATTTTTCAGACTTGGATCTTCACTCAAATTCCCTGCACTTCTTCCAAGGCAGCCTTTCTGTAGTCCTGCTGTTTCCCAGGGGAACAGTTTGGCTTTCCTTACAGAGCACCTGGATAGGGACATCTCTTTGGATGCTTTTAACACTTAATGCCAGTTATGGTTTTGCTTGCTCTGCTTTTAAATGTATTAACCAGGAATTTGATCAGCAGTTACAGTAGGATCATAAATCAATATTTATCTGATAAATAATAGTGAGATGAGGCCAAAGTCTGTGTCCCAACAATTGACCTGTCCAAGCAGGTCAGGATTGGTCCTACTGTTGTAGGAAAATTTCAGGTGGAGAAAGCCTCGAGGTTGATTTTTGTCCATTGGCCATTCCAAATAGAGACCAAAAAAGTCAATTGTTGTAATGTTCGTATAGTGACAGGATTCAGTCACTAGAGGGGGAGGTTCTGTACAGACCCTTTGTCACCTGATGAATCTGTATTTTGAATTTCTTTTAACCTGTATCTTATTCTGTAGTATTGAATCTCTCAGGGATGCCTTACCTTTTCACAGAAATTCAATTCCTGTACATTGTATAATGTGTGTTGCTGTCCTTGTGTAGCAAAGGCACAGTCCCTCCTGTTTTACTTCCCTCAGCTTTCCAAGCAGTCAGTCATTCCAGCTGGAACTGCAAAATGCCTTTTTTTTAATTATGTGATTACAGTACTTCATTTTTCTTCAGTTCTGGCTGCTCTTGACTAAATACCTTGGATCACATTTAATTAAGAACAAGTGAAGCTGCAAGTGCACAAAGATGAGCTGCTGTTGTGGAATTGATAGGGTTGAACTTAATTTTCAGTGTGGGATGTGATGGTGTAATTATAAACTCCTCTGTGTCCCACACTGGAGTGGTGTCCCTGGAATGACTGTGTCCTCGTGTGTGCAGGTCTGGGACAGAGGGATCCCAGGGATGTGTGACAGGGCTGGGGCAGTGCCCATGGAGTGACAGTGTCCCTGTGTGTGTGACAGGGCTGGGGCAGTGCCCATGGAGTGACAGTGTCCCTGTGTGTGTGACAGGGCTGGGGCAGTGTCCATGGAGTGACAGTGTCCCTGTGTGTGTGACAGGGCTGGGGCAGTGCCCATGGAGTGACAATGTCCCTGTGTGTGTGACAGGGCTGGGGCTGTGTCCATGGAGTGACAGTGTCCCTGTGTGTGTGACAGGGCTGGGGCAGTGCCCATGGAGTGACAGTGTCCCTGTGTGTGTGACAGGGCTGGGGCAGTGCCCATGGAGTGACAGTGTCCCTGTGTGTGTGACAGGGCTGGGACAGGGGGATCCCAGGGATGTGTGACAGGGCTGTGTCCATGGAGTGACAGTGTCCCTGTGTGTGTGCAGGTCTGGGACAGGGGGATCCCAGGGATGTGTGACAGGGCTGGGGCAGTGCCCATGGAGTGACAGTGTCCCTGTGTGTGCAGGTCTGGGACAGGGGGATCCCAGGGATGTGGGATGTGACTGGGGCTGTGTCCATGGAGTGACAGTGTCCCTGTGTGTGCAGGTCTGGGCACTTCCAGCTGCTGCCTGGGGGTGTTCTGGAGATCCGGGACGTGGCCGAGGCCGACGCCGGGACCTTCACCTGCATCGCCGAGAGTGGCAACGACACCCTGGAGGCCCAGGCTGAGCTGACAGTGCAAGGTGGGTCAGAGGTTCTAATTTTCACTTTGAAATTAATTTCTAATTTAATTTTTGCAGAGAACACGTCTCCAGATGACTAAATACCACGTTTATTCTGTCATTGGTTCTGTGCCCCGCTAAAAACCGAGCCCCCCTCCAGTACTGTTATCAATATTGTTAACTCTGATTTATTATCCAAACTGCTTATAATTTGTGAAACAGCCAAATGAGCAACATGCTTATACAATACAACCTGAGGGTGCTTCAAAGCTGCTCTATCTTCTCCTTTAGTATGAAATGTCTTATACTTGAAGGAGGACCAAGGCCACAGTTTGGCTGATGCCATCTGAAAGTCAACCTGTGGTACTATAACCTGGCTGTCTTTGGAAAGGGTATCTCTAATGCATTTTTCATAATCCTTAAATAGGGTGTTGTTTTCAATGAGCTTTCGAGAAGATAAAAGCAGAGATATTTGGTAATATGCTGGTTTATTGTGTGTGTAACTGTTTTGCTTACTCTTGCAAGCTATTTTTACCAGAAAAAGCTCTGAAATATTGATAATGTAGTTTTAAAAGCATCTTACTATACATAAAAAAACCTAAATAAAACAGACTGGGTAAGCAAAGAAAATAAACCTGGTAAGGAGTGGGGGAAAAATGCAGATAAAAGTTTGCTTACCTTGCCTTTCATACATTCCATTTGTCTTTTTTATTAATTGGACCCCAGTAGAAGTTTCCAGTTCTTTCTCTGGAGTTTCTTGGCATATGCAGGGTCCTTATAAGAGCTTAACTGACTTGGTTTGCTGTGGACACAGTTGATCTAAAAAGTAATTCTGAGGAGAGAAATTTATTCACTGAACATCCATAAATGAAGGGTTTTCCATAGACAAAAGAACAGGTTTTCTGACCAAAAGGAAGTGTTCAGACTCAATCTGTGCATGCAGAAAACCCCACATTTTTCTTACCTTGTTTCTTGGATGAAAGAATAAAGATTTGGTGCTCTGGCTTCAGAAATACCTCTGAGATTGAGGCTTCAGAATCCTTTTTGGTGGCTTCATACAGCTCACTGTGTGCTGTGTTTAATTCAGTTCCAGCCTCTCTATTTTACACAATTGGTTTTGTGCTTTCTGGGCAGTGACAGCAATTAATAACATTAATGATATGAATCAATTAAGCAGGTCATAGATTAAGCTGAGAAGAGCCTTAGTGGAGGACATCCAGCCAGGTCATCTGGGGATGAAAGTGAACTGAAGACAATTCTTTTGCTCCTTATCTGAACTCTTGTGAAGGATTTCTTCATTTGGTTGTGAAGGTTTAGAATGTATTCTGCCAGACCTTCCATGCTGACTTTTTTTTATACACCTGGCACTGGAAAGAAAATCCTTTATGCTCAAATATTAAAAAATATTAAAAATTCCATGGAGTGCATTTCAGATAGTGACATTTCTAATTTTACTTCTCAGTTCTAATCTTAATTCTCCTTTCCCCTGAGAGGTCACTGTAGGGAGTAATTGTATTTCTGCATTACTGTAGTTTGGTGCAGGGTTGAATAGCTTGAATAACTGTTACCTGATCCCTGGATCATTTTCTACTAGACCAAAGAAATTGTCATCTCTCCCCACCTAATAACAGCATGGTTTTGCTTAATTTAAGTTCTTTCTGCCATTCTTGGAAATCAGTCTGGCAGTGTTTCAGACAAGAAATCCATTTTTTGGGCACTAACACCCTTCTGTATTTTTCTGCAGCTCTCCTTGAAGCCCTTGTTTTTTTCTGACAGGTGTCACTCTGTACTCGGGGTTGTGCTCAGGCAGCCAATCTTTTTCCTTCTAATAACATTTCCAGTTTAGACGTGGAGGTCTGTGCCAGGGTGGGTGATGCCATGGCTTGGCACTGAAGCTGGAGAGGTATTCCTGATTTCCTGGCAGTGCCAGGAGTGGGCTGACTGACATTTGCAGACAGAAACAACCTGCTTTATCCACTTGTAAGTTTGACTTATGCAAGACTCAAAGGAATGCTCTTAGGAGGTCACTTGGCTCCATGGCCAGCTTCTCTGTGTCCTCTGACAGGGATACAAACCCCTGCCAGCAAAGGAGTGTCTCTGGTGTGGTGCTGGCCACTGGAACTCTCCTTCCATGGCAGTGGGGATGAAATTCCTGCCCATCCCTGGGGACAGGGTGCCCTCAGGTGTGTCACACTGAGCCTGTGCTCAGCTGGCAGGAAAATATTAGAGTTTTACTGGGGGTTTGTGTAAGGTGCAAGGGAGGTGGTTGGGGAAAGCTTATTCCAGTTTATATTGGACTGTACAGCCACTGATCCTGGGGGCTCTTGGGGTGTTTTCTGTTACTTTTTCTTATCCCCATTTTCAATTTCAGTTTTTCAGTTGTGATAAGTGCACCTTCAGTGCACTTACACAGATCCTATTGGTGACACTTAAAGGTATCACCAGTTTCATATACCTGGAAATAATTGAACCCTTGTGTCATAAATAAAAGGTGCTAGAGGAGCCTTCTACTGCTGTTGGGGTTAAAAAATGATTGGGATTTGTTTCCCTACATACATCACAGAAGGACTGAATCAGGAAAATGACCTTTAACTTGACTCAAAGGGTACTAAAGAGTCCAGAAGAATTCTACACAAATTTCTGTCCTCAGTCTCTTCTTCTGCATTGTGTATCTGGGAGGTAGAGTCAAGACATTTCCTTAACTTTGGAAGGAAATTTTGGCTCCTTCACTCATGGAAGTGCTCAAGGCCAGGCTGGACAGGGTTTGGAGGACACCTGGGCTAGGGGAGGGTGTCACTGCCCTTGGCAGGGAGGAATGTGATGAACCTTCAGGTCCCTCCCAACCCAAACCATTCAGTGATTCTGGGCATCTGCAGATGGGGGATTTCATGGACCTACTGGCCACACACTGACCCTTGGCCTGGTGCATCTGAGAAGTGGTTTCATGTGGAAAAGAAAAAGGAATGTCCCAGGGAAAGCCTGTGGCTGAGAGAGTCCCAGCCCTTGAGCTGGACATTGCTGAATCCTGTCCACAACTGAGGTAGGGCCAGACCCTGAATGGATAAACCAGAGGTGTGTGCCCCTTTGTGTGTTGGGGCTTTGAGCACCAATGGGACAGGACTGCTGTTCACTGCCCCTTGAGCTTCTGTTGGGGCATCAGCCTCATAACGGGGTTTTAGACAATTGAAGGATTGCAGCAGGTCACATCTGCCAGCAGCAGCTGAAGATTTCTTCGTTACAGGGCATTTTAAAAGTGTTCCAGCCAATAGCATATTGCCAAAGCTTACAGACAATTGTTCTAGCCTGAAAGTACATATACACCTGCTTCAAACCACTGCTTGTATGCTTTCTATTAACAGTTAGCAATATTCCATTATTAAGCTTAAAGCTTTCTACTCTCGTGCTAAGCATATTTTTCTGTGGCCTTAAGATCTATCCTAGCCAAACCTAAGACTCACTATTGTTTCATGTCCTTGCTTCATCTACTCTTGTAACTTCTCCTGCTTTCAAACTTTGCTGTTGCAGCTAATTCTGAATTCTTCTGCTCTTTCTGTTTCTGGGGCCTGCTTTCACAGCTTTCTGAAAGCCTTTTTACCTTTAATATTTCCCATATCTTTGTACCCAGGATATACAGGATAGGGAAAAGGGACCTCCTTGGGTACAAAAGCTGGTGTCACCACAGTCCAGACCAGGCAAGGGCAGGACACTGCCCATGGTGGAGGCGAGAATTTGGTGCCTGAAAAGTCACCTCTCTCTTGGCTGTAGTGACAGTGCTGTCCCCTCGCTGTGGCTGCTGCTACCAGGTTATTTACAGCACCTGTAATGAATGGAGAGCCCTGGAAAAATTTGTTTTGCTCTCCCCAGCCATGAAAGAATCTGTAGCATTTCCCTGAGATAAGGGTGGGAAGTGATGACAGCAGAGCTGGGGAAACAGGTAGTTACTGTATTTAATGTGCTCAGCCTGGAAGGGCCAGAGTGGCAGTTAAATACTGGGGAGGTCATAAGTTCATCCTTCATCTGGGCAATATTTCACATTTATGGCTGTGCCCAGCACCCTGGGGGTTTGTGCAGGGGCTGGGACTGAGTGAGGTCACCGCAGGGGCTTCCTGTGGCCTGCCTTGGTGCTGGGGTGGGGACCAGCAGCTTGGGGGCACTTTTCTCTGCCCGTTGAAATATTTACTGCAGTTAATAATGAACCAGAAAATCATAAACCAAAGAAAAATTTCCATTTTCGTTCTCCTATAAAATTGACAGGGCAGGTCTGAAGGCTCTAAAATAAATAAATCTCTGTGTTTGTGGGAGAGGAGCCAGAGCTGCTCTTTGCTGTTGTTTGTTATTGCCTTTCAGTGAGATTTTGGAATAACAGAAAGTCAACTTCTGAGTTGTCCAGGACAGAATTCAGTGTCTCATAGTGTATCTTAAGTATTATGCATTAAATGTCTCATTGTGTTAATGTAACTAGATTTAAAAATCAAACAAGAGAAGGTTCTTTTGGGGTATCTGTAAGGGTAAATCAGAGATTGCATGTGGCAGTTGGCTGATCACGGCCTCGTTTGTGCTGCCAGAGCAAACTGGATGGAAAAACCCAAATGCTGAAGTGTTTTGATGGAATTGTCCACTTGGTGCTTTAGAAGGAAGTGCTGGAAATATTTTCAGTAGAGCTGATGAGGCTTACAGCAATGGCAAAGCCTCATTCCAGCATAAAATAGCTATTTTGGGGTGTTGGTCCTGCAATGTCCAGGAACAGTGATTGCTGTGCTCTGGGGGCATTGGCAGCATTGCTTCACCTTGATCTTCCTGTTGCCTTTGCCCTTGCAGGGATGGGGTCTCCAGCACTTTGATTACTCCTGGTGGGCAATTGTTTTAAATTTTTAATGTAAGATTTTGGCTGAAAAACTAGTTGTGATTCTACATCTCTTAACATATGACTTGCTATTAGGCTAAAACGAGAACGTGCCAGGATGTGTGAGGCAAGTCAAGACTTTCTTTAAAACAAAACCAGGACAGCTGCAGAAGGAAGAGCCTGAATGTGAAGAACCCTGGGCTTGTTTCCCAGGGTTTTCTGGGGCAGCTGCTTTGATAAAAGCTGATGCCATCCTGCCCCAGAAATTGTAGCTGTTTGCAAAGCACATTAAGTCCTGCAGCAGCAGAGTAATATGTCTGGGTAACTCTTATTTTTGCATTAAGCTTTCATAATTATTGGAAACAATTCCAGGGAAGAAATTTGAACCATCACTGAAAATTGCTCAGACCTTTCTCATACCTTCTAGATGATCTTCATCGATTTCCCTCTCTAATTAAGCTCAGTGCTGTATTTGATAATGGGCTACCCCTCAATTAGAGATTCAGGAGATGCTGAAGCTGTCAAAGGCTCCTGTGGAGGACAAAGTGTTGTCCTTTTTGGGGGTCTTGGAATGTGCTGCTTGGGGAACCTCTTGGAAGTAAAAACAATGTAGGAGTTCATAGGAGTTATTTCTTGCCCTGAAAATGTAGTAAGTAATTAGTGACCTTTTTTCTGTAGTGGTGCAAACAAGTGAATCCAGGAGTCTGGTCTGGGGGAGGTGGATGAGCTGAACTCCCTGGAATTTGGGTCTCTACCACTGCACTTCACTGTTTGTCTGAAAAAGCTTTCTGAAAGTCATCACTGTTGCTCCTTAGTGTAGTTTAGTGTCAGTGGAGTTCACAGTTTACTTGTGAGTTTGGCTAACTGGGAATTCTTTCCTCCCACATTTGTGTTCGAGGCAAGTGTTGCTGGTGGGAGAGTTACAAACAGATATACAGATACCTGGGAGAGAAAGGACAGGGGAGCATTATTTTAAGGCTGCATCACTTGTTCAGATTGTACCTGGACACCAGAACAGCCCGTCTTCAGGAGAGGTGTAATTTTCAACGCTAAAGGTAAACTTCCCCAAACTGCTCTTTGCATCATGCAGAAGTCCCACTCTTGTGTTCAAGGCCGTGATCTGATTTCTGTTCGTGGGGCTTGTGCTCAGCAGAACCTCTGCTTTACCTGCTCAGTGTCTAAATCTTGTTCTGTAGCTGGACTGTTGTAAGTTTGCAGGTTTTGGGATCTGTCTTGATGTTTTTCTAAGACCAGCAGGAACATTTGTCCAGCCCTTGACCTGTGAAGAGATCGTGCCATGGCTCTCCGTGGGGACAGCACCATTTGTTTCCTTTAGCTGTATTTCCAAAAGTCACCAGTGAGCTTTGCTGGGATTTAAAGGAGAATTCTCTGGTAGCAGTGCAGATGTTTAACATTCCGTGGTGCTGTCAGAGAGCAGTGAAATGTTGTAGGAGAAGCTCAGGGGAGCTCTGCCAGGCCGTGATCTCTGCCTTGCTGCCGTGTTCCAGGTGGGCAGCCCTTGGCAGCCTGGGGCTGGGAAGGTTTTCCCACCTTTCCCAGGGTCAGGGCTGGGTGTGCCTTGTGCTGTGCCTGTGCTCAGTGGATCCCTGTGGCCAGGAGAAGGCTGGGATCATCCTGGGGTGATGCTGGTGGTGAGGACAGGGGTCATGTTTCTGTATGGACCAGCCCCAGGACCTTGGGGTGTGCAGGCCCCTGATGATCCTGCTGCAGGGGAGGCTTTTCCTCTCACAAAGTCTCCTTCCAAAGACCTGACAACCTTGAATCATGAGGTTCTTGTACATGAGACATCTGGAATTCCCTGCACGGTCTGATTATAGCTGGAAAAGTTGTCTTTGTGTTACAGAGGTGCTGCAGAGCTTTCAAACAGAAAATCATACATACATCATACTTTTGGTTTTTTTTCAAAAATGGTTACAAAACAGCCCCCAAATGGGCAGGGGTTCATGAGGACAGGGGTGAGATCCTTTGGGATGGCTGTCCATTATGGGATGGCATGTGGGTTTGGGAGGTAAGATCCAGAACTGCACATGCAGGAAGATGAGATAGATGTGCAATTTTAAAAACCACCTCTTTGTGAGATCTATGTGTTTCTAAAAAAAACCATTAAGAAAAACAAAACCAAATTATCAGTAACCCATAGCATTCACACAAATGGTTTTCCTTGTAAATGTTCTTGAGGAATCCTTGGGGATAATGAAAATGTTACTAAATTAAGCAGCAGTGTCTTAAATATCTACAATGTCGAAACTGATATTGAACTGAGGGAATTGTAAGGGCTGGTTTCTCTTTCGGCCAGAGTTTCTAATAAATGAGGATCATATTCACAGGGGTTTGAACCAGCTGCTGCTTTAGGGACAGAAATCCTTTTCCCCAAAATGGCTTTTAAAACAGTGTAAACTGAGGCTGTGCCTTTGGCCTAGACAGACAATTCCAGAAAATGCAGAGTTTTGCCCAAGGTTCATATTTAAAGATGGGGGTTTTTTTTTCTGGTCTCCAAAGTAAAAATGTGCTTTTTAGTTTGGAACAAGCTTTGCCCAGCTCAGGATTTACTCCTTTTGCAGTGTTTTTTTCATACAATGCTGTGGGAAAGGTCAGCCCAGCTGGCTCATGGTCCCAAGTGTCTTGGATGCTTGGAAGGATTCAGGGATACAGTAGATGTAGGTACTAGAGATAAGCTGTAGGGGTTTTAATGCTGCTTTTATTCCCCAGCAAAAGGAGATGACAGAATTTCAATTGCAGACTAAAAGCTGAAAGATTCAGTAGTAATTTTGAAGTTGCACATGCCAGGGACTTCTAAGAAACGTGAATGTGTGAACTAAGCAGCTCATTAAAATGCCTTTTGCCTCTAAGTGAGACTCTTTTTATAGGAGTTGTGCCCTAAATGGTGAATACTTTTCTCTGTGCATCAGGGTCATCCTTCCATTTTAATTGATTGAATCAAGCTCTCCAAGTTTAATTTTTGAATTTATGGGATTTAATTTTTTTTTTTTTCCATTTCAGCAGAAACTTTTGCACTGTTTTCACACCACCAAATTTCGTGATGCAAACTGAGGGTGATGTTAAAGTGGAAATGCTGAGGAACACCACACATCAATCAAGTCTTGAGAGAGAGCCCATACCATAAAGTGAACGTAGACTTTCTTTCAAGTTAAATTTTTATGATGGTTAAGCTGACTCTCGTCCAGCAGATAATTGATTTCTCTAATGGGAACCAGAATATTGCCATTACTGGATGTCTCATTATCCAAACTCTAGTCTTTGGCAGGGAAGTTCCTCCCTAAGTTGCAGAGATGAAACAATCCAGTAATTTGTGGGAAGGAGGAGGGCTCTTATCTGTGGTGGCTGATTCCCTACGCAGTCTTGCAGTTAATTAGTTTGTCTTCATGAGGAGAATAATTTAAAGGAAAACCACGGTGGGGTTTGGGTTCCTGGAGTAAACAGGGTTTGGTTATGATGCCAGTGGAAGTTAAACACTTCCAGTGTTTGGAGGAGGTGGGAAGCCTTGGAGGCAGGTGTGAGCTGCCTGACAAAGGTGTTCTGTGCTCCTCAAGGTGCTGTCTCCAGAGGGCTGCTGATGGGAGGCCTGGAGGGAAATGGGAACAGGATTTGGGACACTCACAGAAGAAAACCAGGCTCAAAGTGGACTGGTGAATGGTTAATGAAGGGCAGAACGTTGTCTTTATGTTGAATGTTTTTCTAACCAGTCCCAAATTCTGGCAGCTCTGCAGTCTTGTTTGTTTTCAAGTGCTGACTCAAAGGTTGCATCTATGGGCTCTCTTTTTCACATCCTCACGAGCTTAAATGTCTCAGTATAACATCAAACAAAGCACTTGGCAGGTGAGGATATAAATTGCTGTACTGTGGTACCTCAAAGCATCCTGTGCTCTGGGAGTGCCACTCCCCAGGTTGTGTGTCTCTCACATCAGATGGTTTTAGCTTTGGTAGAGCACTCGGTTCTGTGAACAAAATTAGAATAAAAGGGGGTTTGTGCTCATCCTGAGTTACAGCACTTGGAAGGCTCCCTGGAACCTCCCCATCACTGATAGGCACATGCACAGAATGTGGGATTGCTCAGGATTTCTCTTTTATTGCCTGCAGTGGGTGTCGTCATGGAAGTTGCAAAACCTTCTCAAAAAGTGCTGCTTTTCTGTCAAGAGCTGCATTAGCAAGCACAAGGAGCACTTCCCTTAGGCAGGACAATGTATATTTTCCCTAGAAATGTGGCAGGGTGGAATGGGATCTGAAGGAGATGCTGCAGTTTTGGCAGCCTTTGGAAATAATTCTGCTCTGTGTTCTGTAACTCAGTCGGCTCTGTAGTGGTTTGGAGCTCCCACCTCAAAGTCTTGCCCTTTGTTTATCCTGATGGAATAATGCTCATGAAGCACTGGGCAGTCAGTGCCACCACAGTGCCCAGCAGGGGCATGGAGCAGGTCCTGCTGGAAACTGCAGGAAGGCACCCAGGGAAATGAGGAGGTGAGTGAGGGAAGAGCAGCAGAATCATCTCCCTGGGCTTGTGCAAAGCATCACACCCTGCCCTGGGTGATCCCAGTCTCTGGAGAGGTCTGGATTTGGTGCCTGTGCCACGGGGTGAGTGAGGAATTGTGGCCACTGGCCCCTTCCCCACCACCCCATGGCTCTGTGACAGGGATGGAGCTGCTGGCAGCTCAGGGAGGCTTTGTGCACAGGGAGAAGCCAAGAGGCTGAAGTAGAACTTGAAATACGTCACTTTCCTGTCCTGCAAGTCTCTTTTGAGGTGAGTTTATAGCCGCTCACAGCTCTGAGAGTTGAGTCAGGGCTGCAGAACAAACATTTCACTAAATTCTAATGATTTACTATAAGCTGTGTGCCACACTTTAGGGGAGAATCTTTAAAATATAATTTTGCCTTTCCTTTCCCCTTTGGGCAAATAATTTTTCTTCAGCTTTCCCGGTACATGTATAATTAATAACTTTGTTTACTGACAATGTCAACACTAACACAGCTCTGATTTATTGTGTTTATCTTTTCTCTGTTTCCTGTAGCACATCCTAGGATGCCACATAGCAAAGAAGCTGTATTTTAGGAAGGTGCTTCAGGTGATAATAGAAAAACAAGCCTCTGTGACCATCATTCTGTTACATTCTCTTGGCTGCAGAAGAAACCATAAGGCTCAAATCGTTGTGCTTTAAATAATTAGCTGAAACGTTGCTTTGCTCTCTGGGAATTTTCTGGAGTGGGAAAGGAAAAGCACCACTGGAGGAGGAGGTTCAGTTCCCTGAGCTCAGGTTTCTGGGGCTGCAGCAGCTGTGGGCTCTGTCCTTGGCACTGCCTGTGCTTTTGCTCCCAGTCACACACTCAATCTGCACGGTGCATGCTTCTTGCTCTGCTAATTTGCTTAAACGATCATTAGTGTGATTAACCATTAGAGGAGTGATTTCAGAGCTGCTGATCTCCCTGCTGCTGCTTGGATTGCAGCTGGACTGGTCCAGGCAGACACGTGGAGGATTGGGAGCAGGAGAAGCAGCGGGTTCCACAATTAACCTGTTAACTCATGTAAAATCCCCCTGGGTGAGAGCACGAGGGAAAAAAGCTTTTCTGGAGGCTCTGAAGGGTGTCTGTGGACTGCTGGTGCTGTTAGCAGAGCTCTGCATCATCACATCAAGCACAGTGATGTTCAACAGCACTTGGAGTCCTGGGGTAAAGGACTCTGCCTTCAAATGTGGAGCTGCTTCTCTTGGAGGACTGGAACTTGGCTGCTTTAGTTTCACATGGGGTTGTAATTGTTGATGGCTGTTTTTCAAGGGAAAGGGAACATTCTTTGAAGTGCAGGAAAACGTTGTGGACTAAAGGGAATATTTGAATTCTGGATGTGGCACTTGGGGCTGTGGTTTAGTGATGGATCTGGCAGTGCTGGGAGAATGGTGGGACTCTTGAAGGTCATTTCCAACCTAAAGGATTCTTTGGTTTGCCTGGAACACCTCAGATGGGTAAAACATCATTTGGAAGAGCATCCTTCCCTTGTAGTGATCTGTTGTTGCACCACTTGGCCAAAAATACTATTCTCAGATACTCTTTTAGAATTATTGACCACTGTTTTTATAGGGAGGCCCCTTTGCCTCTGTTAAAGTGGTCACTGTTTAATTTACTATTTTGAAATCAAGTACTGGAGACTCTTAGAATTTGTTATTATACTAACTGTTTCTACCTTGTAGTTTAAATATGTGAATGCTCTGCTGTCTGTTTCTCTTTGAGAAAAAAATTGTTTTCTAGCATATGACAAACTTTAAATATTACAAACTTCCTTGGATTTGAGGTTTGCATCTGATCCATAATACCTGTTTCAATTTCTTTACCTCAAGGAACCCAAATTACTGGATTTATGTAAGAAAAAAGAGTGTTACTGGGGTCTGTGCTTTCCTGAATTCCCATTTGGAATTCCTGCTGGATAGCAGGCCTCATGTGCTGGGCCAGGTTTCAACATAAGAGATTGTAAAGGCCAGTTTGTACCTCTGCAGTGTGGGAAAAAACAGCCCCAGATTCCACCTTCAGTAATCCTGGAAAGCTGAAAGATTAATTAGAAGATTTTTGTGCAGCTGATGGCACAGTTTACAGAGACTGCTCCAAGTTTATTTTGTATCTTTTCTGTGCTTCATTGGTTTGAATCCACTTAAAAATAACAAAAACAAGAAAGGGAAATGAGCATCTCTTTCGGTGTAGAGCAGCCCAAGAGCTCCTTGGGCAGGGTGTGGTGGCTCCAGGACAGGGAATGCTGCAGGATCCCATTTCTGACACTGGCCAGAGGCAGATGGCTGAGGGGATTTAAGTAAAGTTGTTATTTCCCCTGAGCAATGTCTCGTTCTCCAGGCAGATTGGGGTTTCCTCGGTGCTTTCTCCATTATTTATCAATCCCCATAGATTTCTTTTCTTCATTCCATTTTCCTCTCCCACTCCCCCGTGTAAACATCTTGTATCCCCCTCATCCCATGGCTCTGAGGAGAACAGCACCTTTTGTCTTTATTTGGTGCCAATCTGTTAAATTTCTGTGGTTTTTCTTTTCCCAGCTTCCATGGGAAAGGCTGAGCCAGTCCACCCTTATTCCAGGCATGTTTATCTGGGCTTTTATTGAGTCCTTTGAGTTGTTTCTTTTCAGGCTGCAGTGTCTTGTTTGCTTGTTCCTTACACGGAAGCTGTTATTGAAGTGGGTTGTAATTAAGGTTATTTTTGGGATTTGTAAATTAGAAGGGACTTTGATGTGAAGATGGGCCTGCATTCACTGAGCTGGAAAGGGATTGGAATTGATGTGTAAAGCCAGCCTGCAGAATTTGTGTCATTACAAGACAAAAACATGGAAAGGCAGTAACTCTCTATATTTTCTTTTGAACTTGATCAGAAAAAACCCGATTTTTTTTCTAGTGCCAGGATGTGCCTGGATCTGGCAGCAGCTATTGGTGAACATCAGAGGGGCTTAGTTGATCCCATAAATTATTTTTACTGTTCCCAGCCCTAGTTTGTCTTTCCCCCAGATGATCTGAGGCAATCTGTATTCAGTGAACTAACAGCTTAATATTTGAACTGATCTTAAAATGTGTGTCCTTCCTGGCCTTTGGAGCTCCTCAGTCTGCAGCACACAAATTAACCCCCCCACTGTGAGGGCTGCACTGGGAAATATTCAAAGATATGGGATGTCAAGGATTGCTGTCTTTAATTTGTCATGTCCTCTTTCTCCTCCATATGGGATGGAGTTCGGAAATTCTTAAATACGTGTTTTCCTGCTGTTTCTCCCCAGGATCTCGCTGCCTTGTGCACTGCACAAACTTCACAGTGCTACTTTATTGAGAAAATATTCAATATTGGCTATTTTTCCTTATGCAGGGGATAGTCCCATGATTTATTTATAAATGCTCGGTTCAAACCCATATTTATTCCTGTTTTGGTATTCAGCTGCATGGCACCTGAATCATTCATAACCACTAATGAATGTATTTTTGCTCTCTGCTGAAATGAAGTGGCATTGAATCCATTTAAAAAATTGACTGGGACACGGAAAAATTAAGAGGAAATGTATCCAGCTGTTTTAGTGCCCAGTGTGAGACACTTCAGCATTGATTTTTCAGAATGTGCATCCCGTGATCTGTCCCTTCAGAGCTGGAGAAGGGGCTGGTGGGCCACAGTCACCCCTCAAACACTGGAATTGCTCCAAAAGCATTCACCCAATCCCAGCAGAGAGGTAGGGCTGGGGAAGGCACCTGTATTCCAGGGCACTGGCACATCCAACACCACTCATTTGTGAGCCTGCAGTCCCCCTCTGCTTTCCAGGCATCTCCCTGTCATCTTTGACAAAGTCAACAGCCTCATTATTATTACTTTTAACTCTTCACGGATCAGAATGATTTGAACAATTGTAAACCTAGAATGTGAGGTTTTGAAAGACTCAAGGAAGACACTATAATAATGGAAAATGTTATAAATTGCCATATTTGCAATTTGTCCAGTTATAAAGTGCTTCTTCCCAAGGTGTGGGCGTCATTCCGGGTGGAGGGAGGAGTCAACCTTAGATCCATTTTTATCCAGAATAAACATCCCTAAATCCTGAAGTAACTCCTGACTGTTCACAGTGATTGCAGCAGTGCTGCAGACCCAGAATAGGAAGATCCCTGTTGAGGGTTTTGTTTGTAGGGGGAAGGAGGGATCTAAACAGACACGAGAGTGCTGGGAACTGGCATTGAGGGTTTTGCCTGGAAATAGCTGGAAATGGGAAAAAAAGCCCCAAAGGCTCTGGGCCTTGTCGTGCTCAGGGCTGTCCGAGGCCTCTTCTCCAGCTCAGCTTTGTGTGGAAAATGAGGGCTCTGGAATTCAATAAAAATTTCATTGCCTTTGGCGCTGCTGTAAGAAGTTTAAATTTTGATGAGCGTTCTTGTTATTCAGATGTTTCCATGGTACTTGGAGTAGATTCAGGGTCAAACAGGCGAGATTTCTCCTAGAAGGGCTGGGGAAGGAGAGCTTAGTAAAACAGAGAAATAATGAATGTAACACTTTTACATTATTGATGTCTAGATTAAGGTTTTTACTTCTAAAAACCACCCGAGAAGTTGCTTGGAAGGCTCGCTTCGAATGATAATCAGTAATACCCTGTGCTAAAGCATCAAGTGAGCTCTGCTTTAGTTTATTACAGTTGATAAGCTTTTCCATGTCATCTGGTTCTCATTTCCATATAGAAATCTCTTTTGTCATCTGCTCTTTGTCTGAGTTCCTCCTTAATTGAGGAGCTCACCCTGAGAGCAGCAGGTTAATCCCAGCCCGTGCCTCTGCAGGTTGTTGGAGGTGTCCTCCCACAGAGGGTGGGCTCAGTCTGAACAGGAAGGAAATCAATCTTTGGTGTCTTTGGTCGTGGAGGGGTTTTACTGGGGGCACTGGAGGGAGCTGAGAAGTGCAGAAGGCATTGAGGCCAAAACTCTCCCAAAGAGGGAGCAGTCTGTAAATTTGTACATCTTCATTCCACAGGTGGTTTGAGTTTTCACCAGTGTGTTCCCCTGTTGTGGGCAAAACATCACAATTTGAGTTAGTGCAGCACACACACTCACTGCTGGGGCCAAGCCTTGAGGCAGACTCACAGAGCAGCTGGGATTGGAGGGCACCTCTGGAGACCATGCAGTCCATTCAGGAGCAGCCAGGTGGGTTTGGGGTGTCTCCACACCCTCCTGGGCAGCTTCTCCAGGGTTCTGAAGGCAGTTCTTCCTCGCAGGGAGGTGGGACTTTTGATTTCATTTTTATGGCCATTGCTTCTCATCCTTTTGCTGAATACCTCTGGAAAGTGTTATGGGAGCAGCTTTGCACTGGTCTTGGGCAAAGGTCAGTGTTTGACCCTGCAGGGAATAGCTGAGGGAGCTCTGGCACATCTTCCCGAGCTCAGAGTGGGTGGGGATTCCATGGCACAGCCCTGATCCATGGGGATGCTGTGGGTTGGAGCAGCACCCACCTGCTGTCCATCACCCAGAGCCACGCAGGAATTCCTTCTGCTGTTCCTGCACCTCTCTGGGGGCCCTGGTGTGCTTGTCCCCCAGGAGCAGCCCTTCACAGCAGGACAGGCCAAGGGGGTGGTTTGTGTGTGTTTGTGTGGGCACAGAGGTTCTCCAGCCCCAGCTGCCCTCGCTCCTCTGTTCTGGTGGAGCTCAGCACCATCATCCACTCAGGGTCCAGCCCTGCCCAGCCTCATCAGCCTCTGCCCAAACATCAGTACAACCCCACACCAGAGGTAATTGCCTTGGAGTCATGGAAAACATGGAGAATCCAAGCTCAAACCTAAAGTTTATCGGGTCTTAGGGCTGTAAAGTGATGGCCATTCCAGGGTGCTGACATCCATCACCACCATCAGCATTTAGTTTTGTAGAGGGGGATCTGTGAAAACGAAGTTAACTAAAAATAAAATAGTTTGGGGAGAGTTACTGAAAACACAGAGCAAAGGCGTAGCCAAAGAGATCAAACAAATGGAGGGCATTGGTGTTTGTGTTCATAGTGAGTGCCCAACACCAGAGAAAAGTTACTCTGGAAAGAGAAAAAGGCACCTCCAAACCTCCCCAGAGATCTCCTGAGGACAAGGGAAAGGGATTATTATTCTCCTGTTTATTTGCAAGTAAATTAATACAAAACTTCCAGTCATTTACTAATAACACACAAATCTTGTGATAGTTTTTTCCAAGCCTGTCAGAGCTGGGACATCTGCCAGGGACAGCACAAGGTCAGCACGTGATGGAGTGTGAGCAAAAAGGGGTGAGAAGATGGCCTGAAGCAGAAAAGTGAATTCCTGCTGTCTCTGTTCTCTGCAACATTGGAGACTTTTGTCTTAAATTGTATTTTATCTTTGCAAGTAGAGAGGGAGCTGGAGGGAGGCTGTACCTGAATTTGCACTGTTAGTAAAATCTATTTCAGAGCAAACCCCTGAAGTGAACAGTGAGGAATCATCAGGACCAGATGGTCTTCACTCCACATTTCTCGAGGAGCTGAAGTGTGAAATCCTGAGCTCCCAAGAGTGCTGTGTAACCTAGCACCTAAATCAGCAGTCTGAAAAAAATCAGCCTAAGGAGGTTTGGTCAGTGTGACCTGAGGGCTTTGGAAGCCTTTTGGGGGAGATCTGGGAAGCCATGGGTGAGTTAATCTGATGTCTGGACCTGTTAAAACGACAAAAACTAATATAAAATACAGTGTTGATAGATGGTTGAATCCATCCATGTGTATTTTGTGTGGAAAAATCCACACTTTGCTATGGAGAACCTTTTGCAGGATGTTGCCCTTCCCTCAGAAAGTGACACTTTCTGACAGTGTCACTCACTGAGAGCCTCGAACACCAGCACGGGCAGTCAGAGTGAATTCCCTCCTGCAGGAAAAAGGGAATTCATTCATTGTTTAATAGGAAATTAGTGGGGGAGTCAGGTGTTGTTTTTATCTGTGGAGCTGAGTCTGCACTGCTGAGTGTGGAAAAGGGGATTTGGGGTGCTGTGAGTTCCTTGGGGTTGTGGAAACAAATGGTGCTGGTGACAAACCTTGGGAACACCTTGTGATGTAAGGAATGTCCAGGTGTTGAAATGACAGTGGAGTTGAATGCACTGCACATGGATTACACAGGGAAATGCAGCTCTGCCAGTTTCTGTGACATGGCCATGGTCTCTGCCCTGGGGCTTGGCATGGCTGTGAAATATAGAAGTTGGAGGATGCAGGTCTTTGGAAAATGCAGGATCTTAAAAACCAAATGAAGTGTAGGAAAGGAATTGTAGGAAAGGAAGAGGCACCTGAGCAGAAAAATCATTATGGGACTGTCTAAATCTGTGCTGGTCCTGGATGTCAAATGGGGTGAGCAATTCTTGTTCCCTCCTCTCTTAAACACAGAAAGCTCTTCAGTGTAGTAAAGCCAGAGCAGGTGTAGGGTGTGACTGGGACCATGGAGGAGGTGTAGGATGTCACTGGGACCATGGAGGAGGTGTAGGATGTGACTGGGACCATGGAGGAGGTGTAGGATGCCACTGGGACCATGGAGTGGTTTGGATTGGAAAGGACCTTAGAGCTCACCCAGTGCCACCCCTGCCCTGGACAGGGACACCTTCCACTGTCCCAGGGTGCTCAGGGCTGTGTCCAAATCAGCTCTGTTCTGTAAATCACAAATGCTTTGTGGGGAGAAGGATGAAAAGGAATGCTCCTTTCTCTTTGTTGGCAAGAACCAAAGGACATCCCTTGGCTGACTGACTCCAAAACACACAAAACTTAGTAAATTTTCTCTGGAGGTGTCTCATGGAGCTCACCCCTGTGAGCTTTAGGGCTACTGGGGGCTCACCTGGAGCCAGAAAGCAACTTTGTAAAGGCAAAATCTAACCAGGAACAGGGGACACTAAGGTATCTCCTCTTTCTCAGGAAATCCCTCAGCCAGGGATTGCTCAATGCTGGGAAAATATCCAGAGATATTTTGCTATTCTCATTTTCTTCTGTTCCCTCCCAGACACCTGGCCTTGGCTGCCAGTGTGCAGTTGGTGTCTGAAGGGAGCTGGGACTGATAAGGGAAGTGAAAAACCCAGGAAGAAAACTCCTGCTCACCTACAGGAAGCTCTGAGAACTCTCTCTCGGTGTGTGCACCCAGAGAACTTCCTCGGAAATTCCGTTTGTGGCTCTGTGTCCATGAGCTCTGCCTGCAATCCAAATGCCTGTGCAGGCTGGAGCCCACAGCTTTTCACAGGAGCCTTGCTGGAGGTTGGCTGCTGCCCATGGAGGGAGAGCTCCTTCACGGCTGTGTTCAGGGGCTGCTTGGTGTCACTGCTGCTCCTGCTGGGGAGGAATCCCATTTCCATCCCAGCACCAGGAGTGAGCAATTAATTGTTTGGGGTATTATCCTAGGGTAGGACAGGGATGGAGATGTCAGTCCTGTGTCATTCCTCCACACAGGAATTTTACACAGAGATACAGATAGATAGATAGATATACACACACTAATTTCCTTTCTGCAGCACTAAGCATTTCTTTGTTAAGCTCCTATTTGAGGTATCCGGTTCCATGGCTGCATAATCCTCCCTTTGCTCAAATAACCAATTCCAGCTCTTCCATTTTTTCTTTTGGAGCCAATTTTCTGAGTCATTGATCATTTTCATTGCTCTCTTGTAAATCAGAGTTCATGTTTTCCTTCGAATGTGGGGCTCTAGTGTCACAGTCACTGAGGGGGTTGGGGTGTGTTGAGGAGAGGGAGCTGCTGCCAGGCTCCTGAAGGGCACTTCTTCCATTCCAGTGTGATACTGGGACTCCTGTCCAGTTTGTGAGAAAATCCCTGTTTCTCAGGCCTCTTTGTGCTATTACTTTCTGTTCCTTAAATCTACAATATATTATTTCTCCCCAAAAAAAGACCCACATATGTTGAATTACAGCAAGAGTTTTTTTTTACTCTCTCTAATTCATCAATATAATTTTACTTTATGTTTGTTCTTTACTATTCATGCTTATCTGGTTTTCCTGGCGTGGAATATTGGGGTTTAGTTTCTGTCTCTGGACTGTTTATTTGGGGGCTGGTCTCTGAAGCATGATCATATTTAGCAATTTCTGAATGAAAGCTTTTCACTGTAAATGTAAAATAGTTGGTTTGATCCAGCCCTGCTCTTCTGCCACCACTGGAACCAGCTCTCTGTTGAGCTGGGCTTTGCCATTTGCCAAGGAAACTGTAAAGCTCTGAACAGTCCAAAGGACAAAACTTGGGCCATCAAATGCTGATTTGGGGCTGTTCCAGCTGCTGAGCAGAGGTTAATGAGATCATTGGAGAAGGCAAATCAGGCCCCTCTCTCTGCTTTGGCTGCTGAAGAAGTGGGGAAGATTCCCACCAGTCCACTTCTCCCTAGGGAGACTGGCTTTAATTTTCTAAAATAGATATCAAAAATAACCATTTACTGCATTGGAGAATGTCACAGTCACTGAAACTGTTCATGAACAGCAACTCTGGTTTTGCTGCAAAAAAAATTGCTGTAGTAGTTTACATTTTTATAACCTTTTTGTGTCTCGGTATGCTGAGTTTTGTACATTAATTTGACACTTCTCTGTATTTCTCTAGAGGAACCCTTTTTGTCAGCTTGTGTTTGCTTTGCAAATTTTGTAGCTGCATATTAAGTGTGTGTTTAAGGACATCACAGCCATGCTCAGGGGTTGGGAAGAATTTGTCTTGTCTACAGCATAGTTTTGGGGTTTAAATCTCTTTTTTTTTTTTTTTTCCCTGAGTATTATCCATATACTTCTGCTGTTTTTTAAGGAAGAATGGTATGAGTCCTCATTTTCATTTAAAGTGTAACTTCTTTTTTTTTTCCTCAGGATAATTTTGAAGAAGAGCAACTAATTTGTACAACTAACTCATGGCATTTAAAAGATAATGATCAAAAAATTCTGCTGTCAAACATCAATTCAAGCGTTTTTTCTGTGTTTTGGGGGAGGGACAGGAGGAGGATGGATTAACAGGGTGATGGTCATTGCAGTTTGATCCTTCTTAGAAACAAAATTGCAGTTGTGAAAATTGCATTTAACTTTATAATGATTCTAATAGGATTTGAAGCATATCCTAATGGAATAGGTTGTTATCCCTGGAGGAGGAAATAAAATCCCTGTGGACTATTTCAGGCTGATATGAAATGGGCTTTATGGTAAAATGTCCATTTTAAATACTGCTGGTAATCCAGATTTGTAACTGAAATACAAGGTAGGGATTGTGCCCACAGCATCCCTCAGAAATGGGTTATAAATGGATTTAAATGGGAGTGGCCAGGAAAGCTGCAGTCAGGATTATTTGAGATACACTGGGAAAATGTGGCCACTCTGCTTAGTCTGTGTTTGTGCTCCTTGGGCTGTGAGGAAGCTTCTGGAATGAGCAAATGCTTTTGTCAGGGATGGCTGGAGACATGCTCCGTGTCTGCTTGGTCATGGACAGAAGTGTGGGAGGAAAGGGATGAGGAGCAGTGGCAGGAACTGGGGTTTCTTTGGCTGACCTTGGAAAACACACTCCTCCTTTCTAGGGATGGAGGGCATGTGGCTGAGGAAGGAGAGATGCTACTTCAGTGTGTCCTGGACATTTCCAGTTTGGGAGTTCAGTCCTCTGCCTGCCTTGGGCTGTTACTGCAGCTCCAACGCTGCTTCAGGAATAGTCCTGCAAATGTTCCTGTCCCTGGAAGTGCCCAGAGCTGGGCTGGATGGGGCTTGGAGCACCGTGGTCCAGTGGAAAGTGTCCCTGCCCATGGCAGGAGTGGCACTGGATGGCCTTTGAGGTCCCTTCCCACCCAAACCAGCCATGGGTTCTGTGATGTGGGAGTGTTTGGAGCCGCCGGTCGGTCCCGTTCATTTTGGGTTTGTTGGATGCTGTGCTTGCACCAACAGCTGATTAATTAATCCTTTTTAGAAAGAAAACCAGTATTTTTAAATGATTTTTACAACCTGGGTGTCTTTGTGTCCAAAGGAGAACAGTGCTGTGCTCTTCCTCTACAGCAGAGCTGCAGACCACTGGAATTCATTTCTGTTTCCTTCTGATTGCCTCTACATGTGGAATGGGTCCATATCCAGCATCCATTCCTGTTTCCACATCACCTTGGGTGCAATTCCTGCTGCATGTGTGGAGTTTCTCAGCTCTTCCCATCCTTTTAGAGCTATTGGCTTTAAAAAGCATCTTATTTTTCAAATATTTCACCTTTATTGGGATGTAGCTTAGAAGTTTGAATCAACTGCTGATGTAGGTTAGATTGGTTTTTTTCCTTAATCTTTTGATCACTCTTGTGATCAAAATATTTTCTTCAATCTCCAAAAGGGTGGCAGGGCTCCCTGGGGGGTGTGAAATTCTGTTCAAGCGTTTTGCTTTTTCAGGAGTTGTTCTGTGCTGACATGAAGAGGGGGCTGAACTGCCAAGTTGTCTTTGAAGTTTAATTGTGTGTTTGGGAACAGAGCACATCATCTTCCCTTACAAATCTGGTTTTCTGTGGTAATTGGCTCGTTTGCTCACTGGTTATCAATTGAACTTCTCTACCACAAACATGTGTACTTGCATTGTGTTAATGCTAAACACTGACACAGTTAAACCAGAAGAGTGTGTTTGAAAGCCATTTATTAATTCATTAACTGGGAAGTAATTGATAAAGTGAGCACTCCTCATGTTATTATCCCTTTGTGAGCAACTTGGCATTTGCTCCATGAGCCAGAAAAGCAAAGTCACTTTGAAAATACAACGTGTTTCAAATTCTTAATCTCCTAAATTAAAAGTAATTGAGAGTAGGTAGGAGAATATCTACTTCCACTTCCATTTTTGTGTCAAAAAAATCCCGACTCTTACAATTCAAAATTAATGCCTCTTTCTGGATGATGTCCCAAACTGGAGCAATATCAGCTGCCAGAGATATTTGAGTCCTTTCCAAATGTCTTCATTACCAGTTAAACATTAAAGTGGAGAATGCAGAGTCAGAACTTTCCTGTGGTGCAGTTTGGGGGTTCAGTTTTTCCCTGTGAGGGTTCTGAGGCCCTGGCACAGGGTGCCCAGAGCAGTTGTGGCTGTCCCTGGATCCCTGGCAGTGCCCAAGGCCAGGCTGGATGGGGCTTGGAGCACCCTGGGACAGGGGAAGGTGTCCCTTCGTGGCAGGGCTGGGATGAAATGATCTTCAAGGAACAAACCAGGCTGGGAATCCATGAGGAGCTTTTCACATAAGTTTTTGTGCTTTTAACGGTGACTGTTACTGGCTTGTGTCTCTTTGTGTTCCTCTGACAAGATGAATACGTGGCTAAGGAATTCAAACTCACCTGTAATGAACGTTTCAGGAATGGAAGCATTGTACATTCATGGAAAAACAACTTTTCCAATTCTTGGATTCTCTTTTTTTAACTCTGAGAGCGCTGCAGGAATCGATTGGTGCGTGTGAATAGAGCCGGAGACAGAGATGGAAGGGAAATGAGAGCATCAGCTATTGATCAGGCAGGCTGAACTAAATGAGTCATTAGTTAAAAAAGGCTAACGATGAGCAGGCAATGATTGTCCCAGGCTGGCAGGGCATGATGCATGTGGGAAGGGCAGAGCCGTGCGTTGGGTGAGGGATTTGCTGCAGTGCTGCCATGGTATTTATGCCATTTTTCAAGGCACTGCTGAGACACGGCTGAAATTGCATGTAAATGACTGAAACTCCACAGGCTGCGGGAGATGGATTCAGGCTGGAGCACATCCAGGGGCTTGTGAGGAATTGTCACAGCAGAGCAAAAAGCAAACACGACTTGTTGAGCTGCCCAAAAGAAGGCTGGGATAGGGGAAGGGAGGGAGCAGTAGTACAGCTTGTAATAAATAACAGTGCTGAGGATAAATACCAGGGAGGAATAAAAATCATTTTCATAGAGAATAAATTACAGCAATTTGGTGGCAAATAAAATCAGAAGAGAGTTTTTAAATGTCAGGGTTGTGTGTGGTGGTAGCAGCCGTCAGAGAGTAAGCACAGAAATAGCTGAATCTTTTTAAGGTGGAATTTATGGTGTGTTTGGTACATTTTGGGGAAATTGGTGTGAAAGGGATGTCTGAATTCACAGGCAGCTGGGCTCAGCCCCATCCAGCTTTTTGCTCCTGTGTGAGAGTTGGAGCAGTGAATGTCCAGCTTTGTGTAGGTTTGCACCCTTACCTGAGAGTTAAACCAGCATTTTACTCTAAAGTATTTCCATTTATTAACGTTCTCTTTATTAATTTATAATCCAAAACATGAGAGGGGTTGAGGGAGCTGCTCACCTCCAGCTGTTTTTAAAAGTATTAAATCCACCTACAAACCTTCGGGATCATTTCAGAGGAAGGAATAAAACATGACTTACAATTCCTTATCCACAGCACCAAATAAACCCCTTTGAGAGGCCAAGTGTGTAAATTGTTTGTCTAAACCCCGTGGCCCTTCCATATTGACTTTCTTTGCTAAATATTAAAGGGCAAAAGGCTGCTCTGGGCTTTGCTGGAACTCCAACAATCGGAGCTGCCGACACAAGTGAGAGAATTGCCCTGTGCTGGGAGTGTAGTAAACACAAATAAACGGGTGGGTGTTCTCTATAAAGGATGCTCAAGGAATAAATGCCTGCAGGGCTTGGTGCTGCTGAGCCAGAGGAGTGCAGAGGCCCTGATGCAGCTGGGAGCTTCATGTGGAGGCTCCTGTGGGAGAAACTGTGACGTGTCACTTGGGGCTGGTGTCCCCAAAAGTCTCAGAGTTTGTGTGATTCTAAATACATTTGTTTGAATGAATCTCACTCAGAGGACTTAAAGACATTTAAAAGGCAGCCAAGACCCAGAGTAACGCTTTTGGTGCATGTTGTAAGTGAAGAACTTCTTTCTTAATAGATTTTATGTTCAGAGCTTCTGCTCTGCTGTGTTCTAAATACACAGCTGCCCTCCTGTAGATCCATGAAATCTCATCACTGTGGTCAAAGGCACCTGCCTGCTCCTGGACATCCTGTTTCCTTGGCTTCCACAGGCCAGAGAAGAAACTGCTGGGCTCAGTGCAGCACTCTGTGTTTGATAACCTCAGTTCTTCCACAGGAACACGAGGCCATGGTGCCCTGGGAAAGTTTCGTTTCAGCTTTGTGTCCGTTCATTTTTAAAAGTACTTTTTGATATAATTGTAGCTTTTGTTTTCCTGTTGACTTGAACTCCCTGAGGTTTAACTTTGCAGTTTATACACCTCAGTTCCATTTCTTCTTTCCTGTAGTCTCAATTCCCAGTTGGCTGGATCCCAGGATGGTTTGGGTTGGAGGGGACCTTAGAGATCATGTCACTCCCAACCCTCTGCCATGGGCAGTGACACCTTCCACTGGAGCAAGCTGCTGCAAGCCCCATCCAGCCTGGCCCAAATGTGATTGTGGAAGAACTCCCAGCTTGTGTCAGTGTCTGTCAAACCTGAGCTGCAAATCCCCACGTGCCCAAGCCCCCAGCCTCCATCCATCCCTTGGTGTCGAGCTGAGTGTGTGTGGGCCTGTCAGCTCTCCTCCTCTGTGTGTAACATCACCTTCTTGTGTTTCTGCCTTGCCCCTGAAGTTCCCCCCACGTTCCTGAAGCGCCCTGTGAACATCTACGCCCACGAGTCCATGGACATCGTGTTTGAGTGTGAGGTGACCGGGAAACCAACGCCCACCGTCAAATGGGTCAAAAACGGCGACGTGGTCATCCCCAGTGACTACTTCAAAATCGTGGTAAGTGCACTCTCCACCTGGCAGCTTGTAAGGTTCTTGGCCTCTCAGTTCTCCCACACATAGTCATGGAAGTTGGGCTCTTCTGTGGAACCTGCTTCCTGCTTTTGTGCTACTGGTGTTGGGTGTTTTCTTGGAAGAGAAATGGTTTCATTAATCCCTTTGGTGTGCATTGGTTATAGTGGAAGAGCTGATGTCTTTATAGCTTGGACTTTCCAGGACAGTCAGGCACTGCCAGAGTACCAGCTCACCACGACACTGGCTGTGTGTGCTGCAGTCTGTGCTCCATAAAAAATCCAGTTTCAAGCAGAAGCTGAACTAGCAGTGTAACTGAGCTGTGGATGGTGAGTTTGGCACAGGGGTGCTTCTGCAGGGAGATGGTAGATGCAGTGAAGGGCGTTATTGAGACACAGTTGGGAGATGAATGGCTGTGTAATTGGGTGTACCTGAGCTGTGGGGCTGAGAGATTCAGTCAGGGCCCAAAATACCACCACAACAGCTGCGGAAACATTAACCAGTGCTATGTGATGCTAGAAAATGATAACCATTAATGAGAGCTTCTGCTGCTTTTTTATACCCTAGAGCATGAGGATTCCATGCAAGGGAGGTGAAATCTGGGAACTCCAAAGAGACTTTTCCCAGTTGCTGTCAGAAGTTTCTCCTGCCTTCTCAACAATAAGATGCCATGCTGACCCCATTGTTTGGGCAATTGCTCAATTTCTAAGTGTTGTTTTCTCCCTTTGCTCCTCAGAAAGAACATAACCTGCAAGTTTTGGGGCTGGTGAAGTCTGATGAAGGATTCTATCAATGCATTGCAGAAAATGATGTTGGAAATGCACAGGCTGGAGCCCAGCTGATAATACTTGACCTTGGTAAGATAAACTGTGACAGCAGAGAGCCAAAAATGGGGAGGCACCGTTCCAAGGGACCCTTTCACATGGTGGGTTCTGTCAATAACTCAGCTAGAGCAGGGTGATTTTTTTAAAAGTCCTATGAGTGGTCCAGTGTTGTTTTCTGTGCACTTAATGAGGAGAATTGAAGGAATTCTACAAGATCCATCCTGTCTTTTGAATAATACTTGCTCCAATAATAAAACATGGTCAGAAATGCTGCATGCTGAGGTTTACAAGCAATAGCAGAATAGCCAAAATGAAAACAGCCACTAAAATCACAAACCTGGAAAAGAAGCATTTATGGAGCACACCCCAAATCACATATTTTATATTGAAGTCATTCCGGTCTCAGAAGCTTTTTTTCTGCTATTAGTGTGAAAAATAGTGAACTTTGTCACTCCTGCGAACTGCAGCTGCACATCTGGTGGGTTACAGCTGCAGTTTATGATAAATATTGGTGCTTGTGCTCCAGTCAGTGGAACTCCTGCCAGTGCTCCCCATCCAGTGTCCTGAAATGGCTGGGATGGCAAAGCAGAACAATTGGTGGTAGGATTAAAAACTCCCAAAAAGAGATACTGAAAATACCATTACGAAGGCATCAACTTGTTTTGCTCTTTCAGGTCACACAGTTCTGAAAAATAATTCTTAAGAAAATCTCTAGTACAGAGGATGAGGGGAGACAAGTCAGACAGGAAAAGACTACAACTATACCGAGGGGGTTTGTGTTGTCTTTTTGAAAGGAGATTGCTTTAAATTCTAATTTCTTTCTTATTTGGATGGAGAGGATTTAGGAGAAACAGTCTTGGCCATTGCTGGAGGTTTGCTGGAACTTGACACCTTGAGCAGTGTCTGTCCCTGGATTTGGTGTCCAGTGTGCAGAGAGTAAACTTAAGAATGAGCCACAAACAGAGATTTTCCCATTTATTTTCCAGTTGTTTTATAGAGTGGCTGTGCACTTACTACCTCCTCTGAATTCCTCTTTGGATCTGGGTGTGTTTCTGTGCTGGCTGAGGAGCCACAGGTACTCCCCACAATGACTTGGGGAATGCAGGGTGCCCTCTCCTGGAGTCAGGAACTTTAATGCCACAGAGCCGTGGGATTCCAGCCTTGGAGCAGTGTCAGGAGTCTGCACCCAGCACTGCCCTGCTGTCATCAGATTACCAGAAAAATTATTAAAAGTAATTTAATTTCTGCTCTGTGCATTAATCACCTGAGTGGTTTGCAGCTGCTTCCAGCGGAAGCATTATTCCATATTCTCCACGTTTGAAAACACTGAATAATGAATGGCCTTGGCTTTGGGAGCCCTGCCCAAGCCTGTGCTTGCACCCAGTTCCCAGTAGTGGTTTCTAAATGCCTCTCACTGTTGTTATTGGAGTTCCTGTGGTCTCACTCCTCTTCCTTTCCCTCTGCCGCTGTTTGTCCAGTGGTTTCTCCTTCCTGCCCTGCTCCAGCCCCTCATCCTGAAGGACTTTGCCTCATGATGTCCTTTCTCTTTTGCATGCTGCCAGAGGATTTGGGCTGCAGTGGTGGAGTGTCCCTGTGGGTGTGGAGACACACCCCGAGGCCGTGTCCCTGCAGCTCTGGGGCCACTGAGATGCTGTTCTCCAGCAGTGGGATACTCCCGTGGAGCACATCTGAGGGGATGTGGAACTGTGCTGTGCAGGGGGGTGTGACCAGTGCCGTGAGGAATGAGTGTGAGATGTGACAACTGGCAGTTCACAGGTGGAGGAAATACAGATTTTGGGGTTTAAACCGCCTCCT
The DNA here is from genome assembly GCF_009819655.1 of Sylvia atricapilla. NCBI lineage: Eukaryota > Metazoa > Chordata > Aves > Passeriformes > Sylviidae > Sylvia > Sylvia atricapilla. The sequence continues at coordinate 18,103,308 of NC_089152.1, forward strand.
CTCAATCCATGAGCAGTGGAGAAGGGAACTGTTCTAGGAAAGAGGGAGAAGGTATCACATGCAGTAGTGGCAGCTGGCTTGGTATGAAAATTCAAACCCCCTAATTTGAGCAAAAACTATTCTGAACAGTTCAATCATTAATTCAGAAAACTTTTTTTTTTTTTTAATTATTTCCTAGCTGCTGATAAGAAATGCCAACTTGAAAAGTAACTTCAGTGAGAAAAATGTTGATTAAGTGTTCATCAAAGTTAGCAGCACTTCCCTTCCTGTGCTGTTCTGTTTTCTCCTTCCTGCTGGAATTGGCAAGCATCTGGCTATTTACAAACCATTTCTCATTAGCCCTTTTGCTTATCCAATTGATCTTGGCTGAACTAAATGCAAATGAGAAAGTGGCAGCCCTGAGGAGTTTCTCAGGGAGGCCACGTGAGCTCTCTTATCCAAGTGACGTCCCACATCTGTGTTTCGTGCTCCTGGAAGGCAGTGTAAGTTTGAAATGCAGTGAGGGGAAAACATTTGTTCACTACAAAGGGAAATTGTCTGTGTTTGGACAGATTTGTGACTTGGAGAGAGCAGGAATTTGGTGATTCACCTGCACAGCGTGGGCACAGTCACACAGAAACCTTTATAGTCTGATTGTGACTCTCCTACAACGAGCTTGATATAATCACTGATCAAACATCAGTTTTCAGTTTCAAAAAAACATCATGTTTTTTTATGTTTGGGCTGAGTTCTGGGTAGCTTTTAGTACATAGAAAAGGTATTTGTCGAAAACGTTAAAGCACAGAATTGAAAACCTTCTTGAGTGGCTTTTCTTCTAAACTTTGGTAATTCTGTTAATAAATACAGAAAAGTTTGCACCTGGAAAGGGATTGGCCATACAGAATCCCCAGCCCTTGCTTTTTCAGGAATATATGAAAGAATCATGGTATTGAGAGCAGAGATTTTTAGGACAAGTGTTTGTAATTGGGAAGGTTGGAAGGACGGAAGAGGGAGGATTTGGGTCAGTGTCTGAGTTAAGTCCTCTTTATCCCCTGTACTGAGCATCAGGTGTAGAATTCTGCAAGGGGCTTGAGAAGCCTCTTGTGCTTTCCAGCCACTTTGGGATTTGAAGCTGTGTCCCTGTTCCTCAGATGCTGGCCCTGGACCCTCAGTGCCTTTCAGAATGTCACTGGAGTGGCTCTGCTGCCTGCTCTGATTTCAGGAAGGATTTGGGAGCTCCCTAAAAGAAGGAAACTCCTCATTGCCCTGCACTTGGGCTTCTCAGTCTGGAAGCTTCTCTCTTTGCCTCCTTGATGAAGAGATGAGTGGTTTGATGTCCTGCAGATGTCCCCATGGAGGAGTCCTGCCTATCCCAGAATTTCCATTGTGCCTTGGGAATGCCTTTCTCCGCAACCTCAAATCTCTCCTCGCCCTTTTTGGCACAAACCCAACTCGCTTTACTTCCAGTCCTCCTCGCTCAGCCGCTGAGTGTCCCAGTTAGGGGGCAGATACACTCCATTACAGCAGAGCCATTCTTTGTCCTCACTGTTAGAGCATTTTGGTGTGTGGTGAGGGGGACCCTGGGGGTAACGGAGGCATTTGGGGTTTCCTGGTGCTGTAACCCGGCCTTGTCCAGGGAATCTGGCCCTGTTCACGCTGCCATGTGGGGACTGGGAAAAGAACAGGTGGCAACAAGTAGGAGGAGGGAGGCAGATGGCTCCCTGTCACCCTGTGTGAAAGGCATTGACGAGTACTCAGGCACCGGGGAAAAGCAGGAGCCATGCCTGAGCACTGTGGGCTGTAAACAAATATGCTGTGTTATGGGAGAACAATTTCAAACCATCCTTTCCGATGCACTGTGTCACCTTCACAGCTGAAGGGGGGTGCTTTGGGGGGCTCTTGTACTTTTATACCACAAAATTGGGGGTTTTCACCGTATTGTGAATTGTACAGGAGTGAGATCTCGGAATGAATGAGTTGGATACGGTGCTGTAGGAACCGTGTCAGGGTTGTTTGTAGTGGAACTCTCAGTTTCTTTACTCATTTTTTTCATGAAAAAGGGGCTCTGTCCAAGCAAGGGTATCCTGCATGGGATTCATTATTCCCAGCATGAGAAAGAGGGAGGAGGAATTAGAAATCTGTGTGTAGCTATAGAGCTGTGAGGCTTTGGGATCGTGGACACATCTGGGGATGGCTCCAAGGAGTGGATGCAGGTCCTTCAGGAAGGAGGGGCAGGGAATTGGGTCACCCTTGAGGGTTGCCTCCAGTGTTTCATCACTTTGGAGAGGATGATGAGCTAGCCAGGAGCACTGGCACAGGGATCAGTGGATGGAGGGACAGCAGGACCCTGTGTGTGTCTGCTGGACACTGGGTCCTTGTCTTGGTTTGAAAGACAAGGATCTGCTAGGGAGGGGCAAGGCCGCCCTTGGAATGGAGAATTCAAACCCCCTCCCTCCAAATTATTATAATTTAGATAATTAAAGGGCTGTCAGGCAGAGGTACGGAGATAGGAATAACAGTTCTTTACTGGAATGTTTAACCAGGCAAACAAACACCACCAACCACAGCACTGATAGTAAACAGAAGCGGGAAAGGCTTTCCCCTCGGGTGCAGTCCCGGGCACGGCCGGCAGGGGCGCTGGTGGCTCCGGCCTGGGGCACTGTCCCCTCGGGTGCAGTCCCGGGCACGGCCGGCAGGGGCGCTGGTGGCTCCGGCCTGGGGCACTGTCCCCTCGGGTGCAGTCCCGGGCACGGCCGGCAGGGGCGCTGTGGCTCCGGCCTGGGGCACTGTCCCCTCGGGTGCAGTCCCGGGCACGGCCGGCAGGGGCGCTGGTGGCTCCGGCCTGGGGCACTGCCCCTCGGGTGCAGTCCCGGGCACGGCCGGCAGGGGCGCTGTGGCTCCGGCCTGGGGCACTGTCCCCTCGGGTGCAGTCCCGGGCACGGCCGGCAGGGGCGCTGTGGCTCCGGCCTGGGGCACTGTCCCCTCGGGTGCAGTCCCGGGCACGGCCGGCAGGGGCGCTGTGGCTCCGGCCTGGGGCACTGTCCCCTCGGGTGCAGTCCCGGGCACGGCCGGCAGGGGCGCTGGTGGCTCCGGCCGGGCGGGGCGGGTGCCATGGTCCTCCCGCGCGGCAGGGGGCGCTGTGGGGCGGGCTCGGGCAGCGCACCGGGATGGCGGCTGGGCCCAGACCAAGGGAGATGGAGCAGGAACTCTGGAGCTGAGGCTGAAGGGATGGAGCAGAAACTCCGGAGCTGAGGCTGAAGGGATGGATCAGGAACTCCGGAGCTGAGATGGAAGGGATGGATCAGGAACTCCGGAGCTGAGGCTGAAGGGATGGATCAGGAACTCCGGAGCTGAGATGGAAGGGATGGATCAGGAACTCCGGAGCTGAGGCTGAAGGGATGGATCAGGAACTCCGGAGCTGAGATGGAAGGGATGGATCAGGAACTCCGGAGCTGAGGCTGAAGGGATGGAGCAGGAACTCCAGAGCTGAGGCTGAAGGGATGGATCAGAAACTCCGGAGCTGAGATGGATGGATCAGAATCTCCGAAGCTGAGGCTGAAGACGTGGGAGGTCTCGGCAGACGGGATGTGGGCTACAGAGAATGAAAACCTCGGAGAAGTGCTGAGGAAGCAATAGGGGCAGGACAACATGACCCTGCTCCCATCGCTGTGACAGGCCCCTCGTTAGTGAGGCAGGAGATGACAAAGTCCCAGGTCAGTGGCTGCTCCCAGGAGCAGAGGCTCACCCCACACCAGAAGAAACAGGACTGAGCTGGACTTCTACAGCAGCAGTGAGTTCCTTCCTCTGGAAGGCTCAGAACGTGTGAGTGTGAGTTTACTCTCCCCTTCTCAAGCACCCAGCCATCAGTGCTTCTTAGCAGCACAATGGGAAAGAAAAACTCAACTCCCAGCAGTCGTGCAGGGCAGGGAGGAGATGGAGCTCTTTAACCCAGCCCTGGGACATGTGGGGCTTGAGCCATGTGGGGCTGCTGGGCTGGCAGCTCTGTGTGTGACAGGCAGGATGTGCAGTTTCCAGAGCAGGCTGGAATTTGTTGCCTGTGACTGGCTGAGAATTCCAGCCTTGAGCTTCCAGACAGGAGGCTTTGGCTTGTTTGGGATATTTTTGGTAGGTTTCCACAGGAGGCTGTGTTAATGGACAAGAGGCAAACCATTAGATCCTGAAGGACCAAAGCACAGGAATGGTCTTCTCCAATGGTCTCCTCCAGAGGTTGAGTGTGTGTCCAGGAGACCAGGAGGGATAAGGAAGGAGCTGCCAAGTGGGCTCCAACACAAAGTGAAAGCCCAGGAATCTGGAAACAAAAGCAGAAAATCGCCTGGAAGTGTAGGGATGTAGAAAAGACAAAGCTCAGCTGGAGCTGGAACCTTTTCAGGGAAGGTTATGGAGCAAATCCCCCTGGAAGCCATGTAATGGATACATGAGAGGGATGATGACTGGGAAAATCAGCATGGATTCACCCAAGGCAAACTGTGCCCAACTGTTCCTGTGGCCTTCTGAGATGAAATGCTTGGGCCTGGGGTTGAGAGAAGTGGATTTTGTTTGCTTTGCCTTGAGCCAAGCCTTTGGTGCTGTCTCCAAGGGTATCCCTGAAGCTAAACTGGGGAAATCCAGACTGGATGATGGGCTGTGTGGAGAGCCATGGAAATTTGGAACGTGCTGGAGGTACTGCATGTGCTGAGTTTGGTTCATCCTGGACCCCATGTTACTGCTCAGGCAGGGGTGGGGACACAGGGCAGCTGGTGGTGACAGGAAAAAGCTGCAGGCAAAGGAATTCCTGATCAGAGAAAGCAGTTTCACAGAGAGGGAGCTGCAGTCCAACAGGCTGCACAGGGAGCTCTGGAAATCTCTGCTGTTGGGAGATACTCAAGGCACACCTGGACAAGGCCCTCAGCAGCCTGCTGGTTGAAGGGGGAGTTCAGGTGAGCTCCCAGACCTTTCTGTGGTCCTGACACACTGTGAGGCAGGGCTGGGGATGGCCCCTCTTGGTGTTGGAGCTCTGCAAGGAATGGTCAAGTCTGACAATTCCATGGCATGTGTTTCCTGCTGATCTCCTTGGCAGAAACACAAGTGCCAGGTGTTGATGGCAGTCTGACATCACAAACAATGTTTGATTCAAGTCTGACACCACTGGATGATCTCAGTTCCTCCTCTGAGTCTCATTCCATGGATCCTAATTCAGAGGGAGTCTTAAAGACATTATTTATTGCCCTTAATTGGTGCGTTTTTAAAGCAATTGAATTCTGTCCAGGCCCATTGCTGCATAAACAATTCCATTTTGTGTTGGTACCTCTCTGCCAGGGTTTGGCCATGAGCTGTGTGCAGTCTTGGAGCACTGAAAGGAGCTGGCTGGGCTGGGGGCTTCTCAGACCCCCAGAAAGATGGAGAACATCAGGAATCTGGTCCGTGTTCCCCAAAGCCAGCACATTTCAGTTAAGATTGTGCTGCTAATCTGTCATTTCTGCACTGCAGATGGTACTGGACTGTTTGAATTCACTTCAGGCTGACTTGGAGGTTCCCATTCCTCACAAAGAGACCATTTCAGCTCCCCTGAACTGACTGAAAAGATTCCCAGCTCTAGCTGGATTTTAAAGGCATCGTCTAAAGCCTTATTTCAGTCAGGATAGATGAAATACTGTGTTTTCCATAACTATAAGCTTCATTATGCTGTTGTGGGAGGCAAAGAGAAGTTGTTGACAATTTTTGGCTCCTACTGAAAGAAATGCAAAAGTTGGCACTAACAGGCCAACTGTGCTCTGCTTTGAAAAACTCAGTTACACATTTGGGTATTTGCCCATGTGTAAAAAAATCCCACAAATAGGGCTTTGCCTGGTTCAAGCCCTGAGGCAGACTCCTCTCATGTCATCTCAGGATCTATTTTGGAAGATTTCATAGATATCAAATGTACCTTCTCAGGCTCTCTCACTCATAGAGGTGATGCTTTCGAGTATGTTTTAGTCACATATTGTGAATGAAAGCATTCTCGGTCCATGGAATTCTGTGGAGTTCTTGGAGACTACAGAAGCACTTGAAAAATCTGCAGGGTGTTGTGAATGAAATGCCAGAGCAAGATAAAAATACATTGTTCTTTTTCAAAGAACAATAAAGGAGGACTCTGGGTGTTCCCCTGCAGGGTCTCCTGTTTCTTCTCTCAGACAGAAATCTCATGTTCTTTCTGCCTTGTCCAATTTTGCATGTCTTCATGAAGGAAAATGGGAAGAGGTCCCTGTGGTTTCCAGGAGTGGCTTTCAGGAGTCTCAGCATCCACCAGGAAAGAAATAGATGAAAATTGAGCAGTTAGGCTGCAAATCCTTGCAGACAAAAATCCACATTTTCTGTCGAGAGGCAGAAGTACTCAAAAGAAGGAACTGTGGGTTTTGGGGGGGAGCGGGAGGTGGTGATGGAGCTGGGGTGGAACTGGATATTCAGAGTCCCTTCAGCACAGAGCAGCCCCTGGTTCTGGGAGAGCAGGTCCCTAACTGGAGACCTGGGGAGATGGGGAAGAACCTCTGCTCTGGTGGAGTGGGAAGATCTGAAAGTCAGAGGATGGAAAACTCCAGTGGGATGAGCATCATCAGAGCCAGGAGTAGCAGGGGACCTTCCTCCCTGCGTTTGTTCATTTTATATCCACTTATCCCTGAGGTTTTCCACTCACAGCATAAAGTTTGTCCCCATAAAGCTTTGAAAGCAGCAAATGTCAAATTCTGAGCTGCACAGGGTGAACATTTAAGAGCTCCTGGCAGTGCTGGGGCTCCAGGAGCCCGGAGCATTCCCAAAGTGTCTGCCTCCATCCCGGCCCTCCGGCATCCACCCGGCGTCAGATGGATGGTGCAGGAACAGCTTGGAAGCCTCATTTGGAGAGTTCTGCTTCAGGAACATAAACAGCATCTGAAATCACAAACTGACTTCAAGCAGTCACAGCCAAAGCCAAGCTCAGAGAATGTTTTGTACCGGTTGTGTACACTCCAATGCTAATTTTGTGTAAACACAGCAGTGTGTGCTCCTCTTTAGTGCTGAAAGAGTGGGGTTTTTGGGTTTAATTTCAATTTTAATTTACATTACTTAGCTATTATTCCTCAGGGAAAGGCAGCATTTGTGTTTCTCATGGCAGCATGTCTGTTCAAAATGGCCTGGGAGCTGTTTGAATTCAGTCAGTTCCATTTCTCCGCTCTATTCGTGTTTAATAAATGATCTTTATTTATTCCCTCTTTATGGGCCCTGCTTATATATAGTCTTATTGAGAAGCAGAACTGATTAAACCACCCTAGATCCCAAACTTCTTGAACGTTTAACTTGATGAAGCGGGAGCTAAGCAGTCCTCAGTAGCCTATTCATGTTTAAAGCTGGCACAGGCTTTGAATAAATTGCTCTAATTTAGATTAAATTAGGAATAGATTAATGTTTGCCAGCGTGCCGTGAATCGCAGGGAGGCAGAACAGCATTTATATTGTGCTTATTAGTTTTCATTTCTTGTTTTATGACTGTATTTACAGTTGGCTTGGCAAAGAAGTGGGAACCTCCTGATGGAATTCATACAGGGTTGGGTGCAACAAATAAAGGGTTGTGGGGATGCTGCTCGTGCAGCTGTGCCTGAAAACACGGGCACTGGCACCTTGAATTTTGGTTTTCACCAGGGGGATGGATGACTAGAAGAAGAATTTCCTTAAAGAAAGAATTTCCTTGAAGAAATTCCATGTCATGTTGGAAAAGGTGTGATATGTAAGGAATGTTCAGTGGAGGCAGAGCAAGGGCTCATAGGAGCAAAAAGCTTTGGTGTTTTATGAGAAATACACAACACAGGTTAATAGAAGTTTGCTGTTCTCCACCTGTATTATTCCATGTTTATTGGAGAAGTGCAGTGAGGTGTATGGAAGGCTCTTGAGTCCGTTTGATCTCTTCTGGCTAATCCTGAATTCCTGAGAAAGTTTCTCAGTCCCATCACAAAAGTCTCTTGGCCACCAGAAAGGCTGATTAGTAACACCCAATACACCTCCCTGAACAGCACTGAAACCCTCCCATTCCAGTTATGCTCCGATTTTTTGTATTCCTGGCAGCTTGGCTGGGTGATGTCACGTCAGGAGTGCTTTTTCCTGGGAACAAAGCGGTGCCGCTCCAGCTGTGGAGGGATGGCTCCTCTGCTGCCTCTGCCCCCTGCTTACAGGGGAAAAGACAAATAACCAGGGCCAAGAGCAGCCACTGCACTGCATCACGAGGGCTCTTGTTTTGAGTGGCTTTGCTTTTTCCATCCCTGCATGAGTGGAAGGGCAGGATTAGCTGTAGCTTGATATGTGTCATGAGTACCAGAGGCATTTCCTCTGCCTTTATTCTTCATATCCAGGGCTGTGAAGATTGACAGAAACACCCTTCATTTGTAATTGATCCCAGGCTGGTGTTGGAAAGGAAAAGATCAGGTTTTGTCAGTCTCGCACCAGTGGGGAAGAACAAACACATGGGGTTGCTCTTAATTGGTTGCTTATATTTCAGAGTTGCTAAATTACACAGAATAGCAGAGACAGCTGAATGCCATTTGGAGAGAAGGGACAGGATTGGTTTTCACTTGGGCTGAGTGGGGAACAGGACTGATGCTGATGAAGATCTGGAGCTGAGAGAAGCCCCTGGTACTTATTGCCAGCATAACCTGCATGGGCTCATGGGGTTTATTTTCTTAAGGAAATGCCATAAATCTAACAAAGAAATGTAATTTTTAATAATGTGTGTTCAGTCTTGAAACCAGCTGTAAATGTCACTGTTCTCACTGGCATAGAACAGCCTGGAGTAGGGTTTTTTTGTTGTTTTCCTGGTTGTTTACCCTCTCCTGTCATCTCTCTTCTCCTCAAAAAGAAACTCATAATTGTGGCTCCAGAGTCTTTAAAGGACAGGTGGATTCTGTGTGGTTTTCCTGGTGGCACATCAGCACTGGAGGTGTTGAAGGAAAAGAAAGAGGGAGGAAAGTTGTGCTTGGATCCAGGTCACAGCTGATAGGCCAAGGTGGAATGTCCATCCCCATTCTTCAGCACCAATTTACATTTATAATTTACTTTTAAAACTTGAGGTTTGGACATTTTTAACAGTGGTCAGTGACCACAGCAAATCCACATTTAAATGTTGCATCTCTTGTTACAAACCCCATAATGTACTTCTGGGGAATAACTTGCAATTTTTGTGCGCTGGGAAGTGCACACCAAATTCAAATTCCCAAGCCTCTGTGCTGGGAAAGGCAGTTGTATTTTAAAAATACTCGTGGGGTTCACTTTTTCTGTTAGAATTAGAAATACGAGGAAGCAAGTGAACATTACAGGTTTAAAAAGAGAAAGAAAAAAGTCTTAATTAAAAGAGTTTATAAGTTTCCCAAATATCTTGATACTCCTCTAGTTCTATAAAAATGAGTGGGTGTGAGGTGGGCAGCAAGGAGGCTTTAGCAGAGAAATCCAGTGAAAATGAATAAAATATCCAGTACCACATCTAATAGTGCTGCTCTCTAGGTGGTTATAGACTAAAAGAGGAAAGGAGAGTTTGAGGGGACTTTCTCTCTCTTAAAAGATATTAATTGTGGAGATATAAACCTAAATGGAAGGAAAACAGAGTGTGGTAGATATGTGTAAGGAACAAGTAGTTAAATAAGCCCTTAATAATGAGTTTAAAGAAGTTTTTTAAGAGCTTGGGCAAATGAGGATGATTGTGACATATAAAGGCTTGTTCAGCCTCATCTGCTGCAGCTCCAGTTTGGCAGAGTTGGTGCTGCTGAGTTGTTCCAAGTGTCAGCAGCTTTCCAACAGAAGATGTCGCAGTTCCAGGGTATTTTTTGGAGAAAAGCAGCCCTGGAGGGTAGCAGTGAGCTGCAGCCCTGCAGGTGTCCCAGGCAGGGACTGGGGGATGTCTTACCCACAGGCACTTGGAGCAGCAGGGCAGTCACTAAAGGGAATATTGCAGATGGAAGTCAGGGGTTACCAGTGATCTGGGAGCAGCAGCAGGATTTGTGTTCAGTCCAGGCTCTTACTGTGCTACTCCTTTGGAAATACATCCTGAAATAATCCAGGCATAGTCATGGAATCCCAGGGTTTGGTTCAGTTTGGGCTGGAGGGACCTTGAACCCATCCCATCCACCCCAGCCATGGCAGGGACACCTTCCCCTGTCCCAGGGTGCTCCAAGCCCCATCCAGCCTGGCCTGGGATGTTGTGGTCCTGCTCTGCCTGCAGCATTGCTGGGGATTATTGCGGCATTCCCAGAGCTGCCAGCACTGCTGAGCCCCTTCCCTCCCAGCTGAGCATCCCTGTGGATACCACGAGGGAGAGGTGGGACCTGCCCCAGGGCACCAAAGGAGGTATTGGCAGGCCTGGAGGAGCTTCTCGAGCTCTTGGGAGGTGCCAGTGGCTGTGCAGAGCTGAGCCCTTTGCGTGGGGTTTTATTCCTCACTGCTCCTCAAAGGCTGGGTTATTTGGGAATAAAGTCACTGCTCTGCTGTTATTATTAAAGTCAGATTGCAGAACGCTCTTGCAGGCTCTGCTGCTCTCAGGAGTTTTTTTTTTAATTCTTCAGAGGAGTTCAACTGATGAATATTTACAGTAAGAGAAGACCCTGGCCTGGGTTCTTTTGGGGGCACTTCCAGGCAGTTTTCCTGTCTCAGGATTTATATGTGGGTTTTGTTTCAGGCTTTTGATTCTTTTTCTCAAGGAGTGCTTGTTAAAAAATATTTAATTGTATAGAAAATGGAATAGTCACTACTGAATTTGAAGGTCATACCCATCATTTTACAATATGTGTTATGGTTTGAATTTCTTTCCAATGACAAAATGTGTTTCAAAGCAGCTTTAAACTCCTTGGGGTCAGGTGATGTGTGTTTGGTTTATTTCCCTTTTTTTAATAACTGATTCTTGTGACTGAAATCCCTGCAGGGCTTTTTCCCTTTCCATGCTCCCCTGGAGCACTGGGATGTGGCTGGATCCAGGGGGTTCCTGCTCCGTTTCCCTGGAATGCGTCAGCAGGGCCGTCACGCCTTTTTAAGGCTTGTTTTATGAGACAGGAAAAAATCAAATTGTTTCCTCTACACCAAAGCATTTCATGGTGAAACGGGAATGGGAGGAGGGCTTGTTATCAGGAGGATTTTTATGACTTCCCTTAAAACACAGGCTCCCAGTCAGAATGTGTTTATCACTGTATTTATATATCCCAGATAACTGAGCACCCAGCAGTGTCCGTTCACAATGCAGAACAGAACCAAATAAATGCCTAAAAACCAGAATCACTGAGTGGCAGTGAAACACTTGCTGGTTCTGGGTTTTTGAGGAGTATTTTACAGCACTGTACATTGAGTGAAGAGTAAATAACAGCTTTTGCTCCCAGTGGTGATGTAAATTAATCTAAGGCAATTAAAAATTAAAAATAAGGCATTTTGCCTGCTCTGGGCTAAACGTGTCAGCATAGAGAAATAAATAAGGAAACATCTCTGTTTCAGTTATGAGGAAAATGAGGGATATTGGTGGAGGAGGGTCTGTTCCTTAGGGTAGGGGTTTGAGTTCTTAAGTGTGTGAGGAACAAAATTCATTCCAAAGGTTGAGTCAGGTTCTTGTCCTCAAACCTCTCCCTTGAGTGAGATGATCTGGGAAAATCCTTGTGTGGGGTCAGCTCCTGGATCCCTGTGCTCCAAGTTTGCCGTGGTTCCTGCAGGTGTAATTCCCAAAGGGATGTCCTGCTCAGTGGCTCCATGGTTCCTGCAGGTGTAATTCCCAAAGGGATGCCCTGCTCAGTGGCTCCATGGTTCCTGCAGGTGTAATTCCCAAAGGGATGCCCTGCTTAGTGGCTCCATGGTTCCTGCAGGTGTAATTCCCAAAGGGATGCCCTGCTCAGTGGCTCTGTGTCCAGCTGTGCTTCCCTGGAGGTGTTGTCCATGTTGTCCCATGTCCCAATGCTGTGGTGTTTGTCTTTCTGACACGTTTCCAAAATCACCCACAAAGTCCTGCAGTTTAAATTAGCTCATGAAGCGTAATTCAGTCTACAGAATCCTAAATTTGGAGGGGGTTTTATGTCAAGCAGATGTGGATCTGTGTCTTACAGCAGGGGAGTAGGGGTGATGGTGGCTGTTGTTGGAACTCCAGGAGATTCAGCACATTCAGGATTCAGATTCAGGACGTTTATGTTCATTCTGTAAAGCAGAAATTACTTTCCACCCTTCTCTTTCCACATCTGCTCAGTCTCTGTTCCAGCTTTGCACAAAAGCACCAATTTGTGGAGGAACAGGAATCCCAGAGACTTCAACTTCTTTAAATGAGTTTTTCCGGGGGAAGGAGTTAATTCCATTATTACAGCTGATCTGGTGAGACCAGCTTCAGCACTGTGGCTGTTTGTGCTGAGAGAAATTACTTGAGGCAGGTGACGTGGCTTTCTTTGAGTGTGGTGTCACTCAGGGGACAGCTGGGGTTAACAAGGGCATCCCTTCTGTTGGGAATTCATGTTTTAAGCATTTGAACAAGGACAGCCATTGGATACAGGTAAAAACACGGTGAAAAGTAGGAGAGAAAGCAAAATTTTGAAGGGTGATATATAGTGTGAACTTACTGATTTTGTTATTTCATGTTTATTATTGCACTGCAGCCAAATGCTGCTGTTATTTTTAAATACAATGCACATAATGAAATCAGTGGGATTTGACTCTTCGCAGCATCACAGCTGCTTAATCCTGATCCAAGTTGAATCCTTCCACTGGGACACCATGAACCAAAGTTCAAATTTAGAACAGTGTGTTTGGTAAAAGAAAAAGTTTGCAGGTCATTATTACCTCTCTGGAACCAGTTAAGTGGATTTATGGGGAAATTATTGAGTACACAGTTAGATACGAATACCTCACATCAAAATTAAACATTTTGGTGCCTCTGAGGTATTTTTTTCTTAGGGAAAACAGCTAAAATATTAGAGGTGTTGAGATCTGAACATGTTAAGTAATTTTTTTTTCCAACAGGTTTGTTGGCAAAATAGTTACTTGCTGTTTTTATCTGTAGTAGATCTTAGTTGCTGTTTCGAAGGTTATTTCAAATCTCCAAAATCCAGCCTGAAGTCCTTCCAAGGAGGACTTTCTCTTCTCCTCCTCTGCATTAATTGTATTAACTCTGTATTAACTGGTGTCTCTGCTCTTTGCTTCCCTGGGAGGGTCCCTCTGGCTCTCCACGGGCTGGAGGAACCATCTCCCCCCTCCATGGGTTCATTGGTGCAGTTGACTTTCCCAGGTCATTCCTGCTCCTCGTCCCCTGGCTGCACCTCAGGGAGTCCTGGATCTCCATGTCTCTGGGCTGGGGGATGCTCTTGGCTCCCTGTTGGTGTTTGGGGTGGGAGCTGCTCCAGAGCTCCATTGGATGCAGGCATTGGGCTCCAGGAACACCTGGATCACTCTGTGGTGCCTCTTGTGCTTCTGAAATCCTCAGCACTCTCCTCAGGCTGTAGTGAGGACTTGCAAACACTTGGATATGGCCGAACCAGCCTAAAAATGACTTTTAACCAGTTCTCCAGGATCTGAATCCCTGCATTTGCACAGCCCTCCAGAGGCAGGTGGTGGCAGTGCCAGATGGGTACCCAGGGGACTGTTCAGATCAGGCTGATAAGGAGCAGATAACATTCCTGGTCCCCCACCCTTTGTGCTGGAGCCAATGGCATCACTGGAATGTTGTTGCCAAACAGGAGGAAGCCTGGATGTGCCAATAACCTCCGGAGGGGGGAAAGCAGGGAAAGGGAAATCGGAACTGGACAATGTGGAAAGTATTTCCAGTGATTTCATAACAACCACAGAGGTTCAGTGAGTGGCTCTCAGGTGTGGCTGAGTTATTTGGAAAAGATCTCCTGTGCCCCTTGGGTGGTGGCCCTGCAGCAGCTCTCTCCATCTCTTTGTTATCCCAGGGTTTTCCTACAAGATCAAAAGATGGGATCACACCAGTGCACCCACCCCGTGGACACCTTCACCTCTTGGACGTCACCAGCCCAGTGCTGGGGCAATTAAAACCTTGTTACTGATTGATCTGAGTCCAAATCCTCGTGGGCATTTGCACACCCTGCAAAGTATTTTGATTAAATAGTTGCAGTATTTGATGTCTGCTTAGAAGGGGCTTGAGGATTAGCAGCTGGAATGTCCCTGGCATTCCTCTGGGGCCTTGGCTGGCACTGTTGGTGTCACACCTGAGCAGCACAAACACAGATTCCTTTGTCTTGGAGTGCTGTAGGACATGGGGAAAAACATTTCCCTGGGGAAAATAATTTCTAGGGCGAAGTTAAAAATTTCTGCTTCTGATGTTGCTGGGAATTGGCCTGCAGTGGCTGGGATGCAGGAGTGGAACTCTGCTGCCTGGAGTTGTTCAGGAGTTCCAGGATCCCTCTGGTCCTGGGTACTCCACAAGAGGACATAAATATGGTGCAATGCACAAGTCACTCTCTGAATGTGCTTTTAAAAAATGAGATTGATGGGAAGCTGTGTAGGAATAACTGCAGAGAAGAGTCCAGAGCTGGAGTTACTGTTTAAAGAAGTGATGAAGGAGATGTTAGAAAGAAGAGACTTGAGTTGCTTCTTTCGTAGTGCTGAAAGCTGGAAGTGACAAAGGCACATTAGAGCTAATTTGGGTGTAATTGCTCATTAACACAGCTCTGACTGCCGAGCTCTGCTCACACAGCTGGGGATGAAGCCTCTGTAAAGCACTGGAGGCATCTGTAGAAAATACAGGGGAAAAAAAGGAAGGAAATCCCTAAATCTTCAGGGTCCCAAAGGTGTTGAAGTGCAATGTTTTGGGCAGTTCTGGGGCCTGGCCCTGCCCACCTCACCTGGAGGGTTTCAGCCCTTGCTGCTCTCTCTGGGTCACAGCTGGTTTTTCAGGTGTCAGGAGGAATTTGTTGTGTGTGACTGTTCTGTGATGCTGTGGGAAGGAACATTCCTGGTCTGAGCCTTGCACAAGGCTGGAACTGGGTGTGTGTTCTCTGGGAATCCTGGCAGCTCTCCCAGCCCCATCAGCTCCGTGTGCACATCACTTCAGAAAAGATGGATCCATTTCATGGTGTGGGAAGAAAAGCACGAGTGTGTGGGGATGGGGTTTACATTGAGCAGATGAATTTTAAAAATATTCCACTGTAACTCAGTGGAATGAATTTTAATGATGAATAAGGGGTTGATTTTGCATCAAAACCATGTCATTTGAAGCAGATCACCTGACAGTATTGCCAAGGCAGGTAAGAAAAACCCAAGTATGAGTGTTTGGAATTTGAAGTGAACTGGAAATCAAGCAGGACAGTGGGAAAACTGCTGGAAACCAGTGGGCACCAGGGAGGTTCTGCAGTTCCATCCCTTGTTCGTCAGTGGGAACACTGAGGAAGGAGTTTGTCAGGTGCAGTGAGAAGGTCTCCAGTCCAAGGGAGCTGGTGACAAGGGCTGGGGTTTAAACACAACAAAAGCCTGCTGTGATACTGGATCAGCACTGGAATGTCATTCAGGAGCAGGGAGATGGTTTGGGAAGATTCCCTGGCCCCATTCAGGGCTCTCCTGAGTGATCTACAACAGCAAAGGACTCCCTGGGGGAATGGGGCCCTGGCTGAGGCCAGAAGAGCTAAAAGTGGTGCATTCCTGCAAGAAATCCAATTATGGGACATAAAAAAAGGGAGGGGGTTAGATAAAAATAGATTTTGCAATGAATGTGAAATTAATGGTGTCATGTATTGATCAGGAGGGGCTGCTGGAGAGCACTTAATTGGGATCTTTAGCTATTAGAGTGTGGAAGAGATAATTAAGGAGATACCCTGGAGTACGTCTCTCCTTGCGATCTGTATTTGGAATACCAAAATGTTCCTGGCTCTGGGAGCCTCTCCCAGTTCTGCCCACGGGCTGGTGTGACATTGTGCAAACCTGATAAAAACCCGTGGCTGCTGCTTGAGTCTCTGCCAGGACCTGTCCAACAAACAACAGGAAAAATGAGAGTTCTGCCCATTGAGGACCTCCCAAGCTGATGCTTGGGTTGATAAGGAGCTTTGACAATTTCAAATAATTTTTTTTTTGTTGATGGAAGACTCCTCAGTGTTGTTCCCTGAAGGTTTGGTTATTCAGACAACATTTTCTCCTTTGGTCAGGTTTTTTGAGAGGTTTTCTCGTTGTGTATCATAACATAAATCCACATGTTCTGGTGGAGATGCTGCAGCTCAACAACAGCTCTTCTAGTCCTGAATTTCTTTCTGGGGAAAAGCAGAGCAATTTTAGTTAGTTTCCATAATTAATGAAAGAAATAAATGAATTTGGCAGCATGGATTCCCATGTGGAAAATGTCATCAGGTGGTTTAAGCTTGGTAAATAGTTAAGAATCCAGAAAAATTCTGTGTATCCTGAGCTTTGGGGGTTTGTTTCTAATTGTGCTGCTTGGAATACTCCCTGGTAATTGGGGTCCAGCTGCTCAGAATCTCACTGTTACATTTACTGGCTGGATTGCTTTAATAGGATTTGGAGAGTGGCTCTTCCTGTGGTTCAGCTTGTGCTGTTAAATCACCAACCTTTTAATGCAATAATCCCCGGGTTTATCCTGCCTTGGAGTAGCAACATAGGAAGACATGAGTGAGGCTAAAAGTTTGGAGAGTGTCAGTTTAATCCGGAGCATTGTTGTTTGTGCTTGTCAGAGTCGCTGTAAAATGATGAAATGGGTGTTGTGGGATAGAGGAGGAGCACTGATGGCAGGAAAAACGGTGGGAAAAAGGCTGGAATTCCAGTGCCATGGGCAGTAGCACAACCCAGGCAGGTCAGGAAGCAGCTCTGTGTGAAATGGCTGCAGGGTTTGACTGGATGAATTTGCACTGAAAGGAATTCTGTGTGTTTATCTGTCATTTTGTTACCATTGAGAATCATTAATTGAATTGTGCATGTTAATGAGCTACAGTAGAAAGTGGGGTCTGATTGGAGTAATGAACAGAGGTTGGGGTTAAACTGTCAATGTGGCATTACATGAGCTCACAAGGCAGTGACACTGTGGTTTGCTGCTGGTGTCCTCTCCTGAGGTGTATTTTACCCCCAGTTCCACCCTTCCCTCCCCTGCCACTTCCATTACAGTGGAGATTTGGTCTGCTTGCCTGACAGTGCCGTGTCCTGTACTCCCCATTAGTGGTCAGTAGTTACCTCTGCCTGCATGTCAGCCTTCAGTTTAATGGCCTTTTTTGTGTGTTCATTTTCTTCTGTTTTCCCATCGTGGTTTTGGTTTATTTCTTTTACGTTTGTATTTTTTTTCTGTTCTCTCCTCTTCTTTTTTTTTTTTTTTTTTTTTTTTTAAAAACCGTGGTGATGTTTGCCCTTCATATTCCCCAATGTTTGCACATGCCAAGATGTTGCCATCCCAACATTACCTCCCACTTCACTGACCAGTGCCACTAATGACCATCTAGCACCAGCCACAGCGGGACCCCTGCCCTCCGCCCCGCGCGACGTCGTGGCCACGCTGGTGTCCACCCGCTTCATCCGGCTCACCTGGCGGCCACCAGCCTCCGACCCGCAGGGAGACAACCTCACCTACTGCATCTTCTACACCAAGGAGGGCATCAACAGGTAAACGGCCACGGCTGGGAGCAGCTGCTCGTGTCTGCTGGGTCAGTCTCGGGGGGTCTGTGCGGTCACTCGTGGAATTTCCAGCTGCCTTGCCTTGGGAAAGGGAAGCCTGGGTGTAACAAAGGCTTCTTTCACACAGTCTGCTCTCCCTGGAGTTTTTGCAAGTCCATCACTCCTCCATGGTGTCCCCTTTCCCTGTTTCCCCACTGGCCGTGGGGTCTGGTGTCCAGTTGTTGCCTTCCCTGTGGTCACTTGCCCCCTGTACCACCCACGAGCCTGAGACACTGTATAACTGAGAAAATCCACATCATCCCCCTCTTTGGTCCAGAAACCACCTGTGGCACATGGAATAAATGCCTGCTGGAATTGCTCTGGGGCTGGGAGCCTTCTGCCTCTGTGCTGAGCCAGCCTTGTGATGTGTGTGGATGTGTGAGCTTGAAGATGCTGTCTGCATTCTTCCCAAGCAGTTTCTCCACTGCAGAGGCTGACTGGGATCTAGTTGGGCTGTAGCTGCCCTCCGAAAAAGACACACTGTTACAAGGGTTTGCAGAGAACTGGCTGAAATTAATTCTCCAGACTACTCTTCAGAGGTGTTTTGTAAAGCAAACGGTGTAATAAAGAAAAAGAACAAATGTTACAGAAAACAGAAGAAAATCCACGCACAGATGTCCCAGAAATCCCTGCTAAAACACTCTAAAAAGCCCCTTACTTCCTTTGGGTTCCTTCCTAGATACTGAATGTTCTAGGAGGGACAATCTGGCTTGCTGCCTAAAGATCACCACGAGGATTTGAGTTACACTCTCAGAGCCATGCTCTTGTGCTGGTCCCGAGCTAACCACATAAGAGAAAAATACAGAACTTTCTAGTCAAACTTCCCAAAATGTCTAGAGGTAAAGTGAAACTCTTTCCCTATTTGGAGGCACCTGCTGGGGGTGTAAGGGATGCTCTACTTCTGTAAATAAAGCCCAGGAGGACTTTGCTGACATACCAGGAACTGTTGGAATTATGGAAACTTAGATTTTAAGGTTTTAGGATATATTAATACATGTGAGTCAAGGTGGAGGATTTTGGGTCCTTCCTCTTCACCTCCTTCTTTTGTGTGGGTGGTTTCTGTAATTGGGTGAAAAAGGTCTGCATTGCAGGCCTTGGGTGGTCATTATTGGGTCAGAAATTTAAATAATGTCGGTGTCATCTCGTTATTTAAGCAGAAATTCCCCAATAACCTTGGAAAGAGTTAGAGGCTCTCCATTCTCTGTTCCCTAATTTTCTAATTAGAGCTGTATACAGATAGGAAATAATGAACACCCAGGTCCAAACTCAAAAGCTGCATTTCCCCTTTATCAATCCCAACCTTAGAGAAAAAGAGAGAAAAAGAAGCCAGAACTGTCACAGGGCACCGCAGTCTGTGAGGTGGAGGGATGTAGGAAATAGAATCACAGAAAGTTCTCAAAATCTGACAGAGATAGTGGATGCAAATATAGACATAGGTGAAGGCTTTAAATCAGGACCTTACAGATGAGACCTTTTAGAACAATAAATAGTAACTACTGTCAGATTTGATTTATATCCTTCGAACAGACCAGATTTAAAATGGCATTAAAATTGCTGTGGTGTAAAATAGCAATGCTTAAAGCAAGCAAGAGAGGTGCCTTCAACAAACAGAAAGAAATACACTAAGTAATGAGAGACTTTAGATTTTGCTGTTGTGCCTTTGTGTACAAAACTTGCAAATCTGTTTGCTAGGTGAAAAAATACACACTGTAGTAGAGCTGTGTAACACAAAGTAGTTAATAAGTGACAAAGTTAAGAGAGTTTCTCTGTGGTTGTGCCAAGCAGGGAAATTGTGGGAAATACTAAAGGTAAGAAGACTTTCAGAAGCTGTCAAAGCAGGACCCAGAAACAGAAAGAGCAGAAGAATTTAGAATTAGCTGTAGCTGCAAAGCTTGAAAGTATGAAAAGTTACAATAGTACAGCAAGCAAGGACATGAAACAGCAGTTTGAGTCTTTAGGCAAAGATAGACCTTAAGACTGCAGAAAAATATGCCTAGCAAGACAGTAGAAGGTTTTAAGCTTAATAAGAGTATTGTGTATTTGCAGTCAGCCCTCTCTCTACCTCCACCAGCTCTTTCCAGGGCTCCAGGAGTATTGTGTTCCCTTCCCTCTCTCCCACCCCAAGAGTTTCACAGGCAGTGCTTGAGAGTGGCTGGATTAACTGCAAACCCTCCCAACCTAATTTTATTTACACTAAAATACAGAACCATCAGCCCAGAGCCTGCAAAGAGCTGACAAACTTTGTTTCAGTGAGGATCCAGCCATCTGGGCAAGGTGTCAAGGACCCAAAGGTGGGTCCAGCTGATTTATAAGGTCAGATTGCCAAGTCAAAGTGACTTGGACCTAGTTTTGATGCTACCTGCATCAGAAGTTGTTCCCTGCCTTTAGCAGGCTGTTGGGGACAGAGCAGCAGGGCTGTCACAGCTCCTCAGGAGGAACAGGAATGTCCCCTGGGAGCAAGAGGCACCTGAGGCTTCAAAGCCCTGCTGATCCCCTCTGATGGCAGGCACAGCTCTGTGATGGGTGGTGGTTAAACACCATGCTCAGTGCTAAACACCAATTCCATCCCAGGAACTGCTGTGAGCACAAATCTGGTAAATGCCTCCCAATCATCATTTTTGATGTATTATCCCAGTGGATGATACCAGTCTCCCCCTTTTCCTTCCTGATGGGGTCTACTGCTCGGATTTAAAGCTTCAAATTGTGATAAGTTTGAGGAAGCTGAAGTGAACATTCATTTGGAGCAATGCTTAATTAATTGCAGATTAGCTTATCAGATTTATTCCTCACGGGAAAATCATCTGTCACCTTATTGATAAGAGTGTGAGACACAAAGTCATTTGAAACAGAAAACACTCCAGAGGGGAATTCCTCCTCCTCCTCCTTAATCCTGTGGATAAGGAATCTTGTCCAGGCTCATGGCAATTAATTGAGGCAATTGGTAACGTTTTATTTGCCTCACAAATGTTGTTTTTTCTGTAACTCCCTTAATTTGGTGATATCCAAGTGTTCCAGGTTGGATGTGGCTTGGAGCACCCTGGGACAGTGGGAAGTGTTGCAGGAACACTCGGATCCATCTGAGGGTCTGAGGTTCCAACTGCCCCGGCCTCTGCTGGCTCAGCTTCCTTCAGTTTTCACCTGCTCAGGGAGGGGAGACCCAGGAACATGGCAGTGCCCCCTCACCTCTGCCCCTTGGACTTACCTGAGAGGGGATTCTGCCCCTGTGTCCCCTCAGGTGACACCCCACCTGCAGAGCTGCCCCAGCCCTGGGCACACAGCACAGGGAGGACCTGGAGCTGCTGGAGAGAGTCCAGAGGAGGCCACGGAGCTGCTCCGAGGGCTGGAGCCCCTCTGCTCTGGGGCCAGGCTGGGAGAGCTGGGGGTGTCACCTGGAGAGGAGAAGGCTCCAGGGACACCTCAGAGCCCCTGGCAGGGCCTGAAGGGGCTCCAGGAGAGCTGGAGAGGGGCTGGGGACAAGGGATGGAGGGACAGGACACAGGGAATGGCTTCCCACTGCCAGAGGCAGGGTTAGGTGGGAGATTGGGGTGAAATTCCTCTCTGTGAGGGTGGGGAGGCCCTGGCACAGGGTGCCCAGAGCAGATGTGGCTGTCCCTGGATCCCTGACAGAGCCCAAGGCCAGGTTGGACCGGGCTTGGAGCAGCCTGGGACAGTGGAAGTGTCCCTACCCGTGGCAGGGGATGGCACTGGACCACTTTCCATTTCTGCTCCAACCCTTTGTGTGATTCCAAGAGGAGCATTTCCAAGTGAAGAAGCAGCAGTGGTGGGGACATTTCTGCTTCAGGGGCTGCACAGTGTCACCAGCTGTGACCACGTTGGTCTGATGACACTGGAGAGGTTCCCCTGGAGGCAGTGACCTGGGAATGAAGGGATGTCCCAGGGCTTTCCTGTCACAGCCCCTGGGGGAATCTGATCAGATGGAAGTTACTGTCTCACGCAGCTGTAAGGTTATTTCAGCCATGTGGCAGGTATTTATTTACTTCACACTCAAGGCACCTCCCCTGGAAAGGGGGTGAAAATTCAAAAGTGCTGCAGAGAGGTTTAATTCTGGAGAACTTTAGACAAGCACTCAGGCGGAAGAACCCCAGAGTTTAAGATTTAGACAAAAATAAAAGAAATAATGGCACGTTGCTGGTCTGAGGTGGTAAATTACACATGTAGGATGCTCAAACACTGCTGAATTCACAGTTCACTGTGGTGTGCTTCAGACACAGCAAATGGTGTTTAATTGTGTGTAATGACACTCAGAATGCCTCTGGAGCTCCCTGCCAGGCCCCACAGCTGGCACACACAATACCCACTCCCCAACAGCTCCCCAAAGGGCCTCTCTTAGATATAAATGCAACTTTAACCTTGGCATTTCCAGCCAAACTCCTGGGGCTGCACTGAAGGCTCTTCCCTTGGGTGCTTGAGAGCTCCTGTAAGCCTTACCTGGAGTTTCCAGAGCTCCTTAATTGGGGATTAGAGTGGAATCGTGGAACAGTCATAACCATCTGCAGGGTAATGCAGTTATTCCTGGGGCCCATCTGCTTGATGCCTGTTATCCCAACCTGAGTATGTTGGAAAAGGTGCTCCAGGCTCTGCAGGAACAGCCATAAAGGAAGGATTCACGCAGCACTTAATTAGATTAATCTCTCCCTATTTTTACCACACTGTTGTTATTACCGAAAATTTGCAATACTATGGCATGTCTATTTATTTTTGTAAATGTTGCCTTCCCAGTGAAATAATTAATTTTTTTTTCCTTTTTCTAATTTTAAATAATAACCTCGGTTTGCTGATTACCATTTTTCCCCAGATCAAATCAGGGAGTGCACTTCCACTTGAGGCAGAAAATGCTATATTTTGCATGTTAATGGGAGCTGGATGTTATCCCACAGCTGTGAATCCGTTGGCACTTAGGCTGGGCTCTCAGATCCCATCCTTGTAGCTACAGCACGTCTTAAAGGAAACTCCACTTGGAAACGTGTTTTCAAGAAAATGGTGTGCTCAAAGTGGAAAAAATAGCAATGA
Organism: Sylvia atricapilla; assembly: GCF_009819655.1. NCBI lineage: Eukaryota > Metazoa > Chordata > Aves > Passeriformes > Sylviidae > Sylvia > Sylvia atricapilla. Next base: position 18,125,924 of record NC_089152.1, read on the forward strand.
AAATTAATAAAAAGCTGAAATAAATGAAGCTATTTATGCAGTGCCATTTTAGCTGAGCTTATGAAGGGGAACATTCTAGAAAATGGATGTAAATAGGTATTTAGTTACAGAGAGTGCATTATTCCCCTCTCTGTAGTTACAGTTTAGTAGTGAAGAAACCAACAGGGATTTTAGAATGTTTTCAGCCAAGTCCTGCTAAATCAACCACACTGGTGGATGTAAAAAGAGGTAAATTAAAAATGGGAGTTTGGGGATCGTATTTCCCTGATAGAAACTAAAGCGGAGTGGCTGGAAGGGAGGAAAGGGGAGACTGGGATGGTTCTGCTGGAGTTCTGTGTCAGAAATGCTTTACCAGGTGTCAGTGGGGCTGAGACCAGCCTGGCAGCTCAGAGGGGCAGGATGGAGCTCAGAGCAGGCACAGTCCCCTGCATTTGCTCAGGGAGAAGTTCCTGATTGCTGCTTTTGGAGTTCTTGGCATTCCCAGGGAGCTCCTTCCCAGAGAAGGACAGCTCCCAGCAAGCTCAGGGGCTGGAATAAAGGCTGCCCTTCGTTTAATGATTGATCTGCTAATCTTCCCCTCAAGCCCTGATAAGAACAGATGGAGTTTCCTGGATGCTGTTTGGCAGAGGGAACGCCGTGTTCCGGTGCCCGGGGTTCGCTGGAGGTCACTGAGCAGCAGCAGTGCCCCTTCCAGGACCTGTGTGCTCCCAGCTGGGTTACAGACATGCCCCTTCCCATGCCAAGTGTGTTCCTTCTGTGGGTGGGCTCTGGGAGCCTGCATCTGTCTCCAGGCATTGCTGGAGATTGGGATTTTCACTGGGGTCCAACAGAAGCCACTTCACGTCCACTCCGTGTGGAAGCAGTGTCAGTGCCACGGCCGTGCCCTGGGTGTCCTGATCAAATCCAAACATCAGCAAGGAGCCAAGGCAAGGCTGGAGGTAGAAGAACAAGTTCAAAGAGCTCCTTTGAAAAATCCCCAAAAAGCAGCCCCACAATATTAACAGGAATGCCCTAAATCTTGCCAGACTGTGTGTGCTGCTAAAATAGTTTCTGTGCTGGCTCCCGAGCTGTAGGATAAACTGTCATTGTGAATTATCACTTGCTGTCACGGGAATAACAAAGAAACCACTCCGAGTTTGTGGGTGTCAAGTGTAATTTATTCTGTTCCTTCAGTGTGTTGGGTTTTGTGCAAAAGGAAGTGGCAGGATGGGGAGCAGTTTGTCAGCAGCACTCCTGGCACAGGGTTGTGGTGTTGTGCAGGGAGCAGAGTGTAAATCCCGTTTGGGTGCGTTCAGCCGGGACACGCCGCAGGAGCAGCTCCTCCTCGTTCACTAATCAGTGGTGCTGTCTGTGCCCAACCCTTTTGTTTCCCAAAGGGAACGTGTGGAGAACACCAGTCGTCCTGGAGAGACCCAGGTGATGATCCAGAACCTGATGCCAGAGACAGTTTATGTGTTCCGGGTCGTGGCCCAGAACAGGCACGGCCCCGGTGAGAGCTCGGCACCGCTCAAGGTGGCAACACAGCCCGAGGGTGAGCCAGCATGTTCCTGGAGTTTCCCTCACTTTGGGATCCGTACTGATGTTATTTCATTTTTTTATTCTCCCTATTCGTAACCTTTCCCAGAATCTGATGCTTTTTAAAAGTTGTACTTGTGAACCACAGTGTCCAAAGATTTTCCAGGTCAGTGGGATTGTGGGATTTATTGTCACCTTTAAGAACTGATGGGACATTCCTTGCTTAATTCTCTTAACTGTTATAACGGGATGGTTATATGTTTTAAATGGTCATTAGCTGAAAAAGAGAAAACTTGAGGTAAATGCCAAGTCACTTATTATTACAATTCAGGGTGGCTCATGTAATAACACATAGAACTCTGGTTCTTTGGAGAGCTTTTAGCAAAGTTTATTGAAAGACAGATTCTTTTATATATAGTGTTTTGGTACAATGACTATGATTGGTCATTTGGAGCACCACCTTTTTGTAAACATCTTTACCAGCAAACAAGTTGGAAAAACACCTGGTATCAGGAGGAGGAGATCTATGAGGTTATTTTGGGTTCCTCTTTATGGTTTCCCAGGCCAGACTGAGAGAGTTCTGTACTTGACTTTCCTAGAGGCCTCAAGCTTCTGCCTGGAGCTTAAAAATCCATATTCTGACCACTGTCAGTCCCCACAACTTGTTAGGGTCATTGTAGACAAAAGGGACCCAGGGAGCAGGATCTGCTTTGGAAATCTGGTCGCACCCTTCCGCCCCTCGGTGGCTCCATGTGACAATGGGAGAAATCCCGTTTTCCTGGGTGCAGGGGTGGGCAGGGCACTGATGGAGCTCCCTCCCCTGTTGTGTTGCAGTCCAGCTGCCCGGCCCCGCTCCCAACATCCGCGCCTCCTCCGGCTCCCCCACCTCTGTCACCGTCACCTGGGAGACGCCGCTCTCGGGCAACGGGGACATCCAGAACTACAAACTCTACTACATGGAGAAGGGGCAGCACACCGAGCAGGTACGGGGCTGCTGCAGCCACCCACACTGCCCTGAGGGGCTGCACACACCTTGGCAAGGGTCTGCTCCTCGCACGGGCTGCATCCTTTAGCCTCAGGTGTGGGAAAGGCTTAAAGTCACAATTCCAGAGTGAAATGTTGGTGCGTGGGCTGGGAATGAAACCTTTTTATTGGGGATGCCCTGTTTTGTTACTTGTCAGCATCAAGTAGCTTTTGGGGAATTCCATCCCATCACAAGAGGAGAAGGCAGAGAGCAGCCTTGTCCTTGTTGAGCTGTTCTAGGGCAGATGATATTAAAGATACTTGCACAGAGTTATGGGCTGGGTTTTAGCAGTTTAGGCTAAACACTGATTTTGGCATGATCTCTAATCCAAACTGTCTTGAGTTGTTGAACCCAGTGACTGATATTTTGATATTGCTGAGCATACAATTAATTTAATTTTCTTAGTATTCCACTGTGTTCTGTAGAAGTATGGGCTGCCACCTGAGAATGAGGATTAATCCCAATGCTCACCATATTCCCATCTGATTGCATATCAGTATCATAAAAAGCAAAGGGAAGAATATTTTTCTTAGCTTTTAAATATTTTTCACATCGGTCTTTAAATAAGGCTGTTGCCTTTTGTACTTCTGCATCCCACTATTTCAATTATGGTGATAATATATTATGACAGGTTTGGTAGTGATAATTATATTAATAATAGAATATATATGTTATATCTATACCAATAATATATACATTATTGGTATGGTAGTTATAGTGGTATGATATTCTGAGAGTTTCCAGTCTGTTTTCATGTCCAGGAGGAGAAGTGTTAGGATTTAAATAGGACAGGGAGAATTTTCTCCTGGAAGCTCCGAGCTGGCATGCTCCCAATGCTGGCTGTGCCTGAAGGTGACACCGAGGTGTCACTGCTGCCCTGGGCTGCGCAGGAGCTCTGTGGTGCTGGTGGCACTGCAGAGCTGACCCGAGCTGGCCCTGGGGGTGTCTTTGGGGACAGGACGTGGACGTGACAGGTCTGTCACACACGGTGACGGGGCTGAAGAAGTTCACCGAGTACAGCTTCCGCGTGGTGGCCTACAACAAACACGGCCCCGGCGTCTCCACCCACGACGTCCTGGTCAGGACCCTGTCAGACGGTAAAGCTGCTCCACTTCCTTGTGTTTGGGGGTTTTAGCTGCTCATTTCCGACGGGTGAACCTTTAACCAGACTTTGATGGGGTTTGTTCGTTGTTGCGTGTGGCTGTTCATGGTCTGAATCCCCCCGGAGGCCTTCCAGGATGGGGGGAAGGAAAATTGCTCCACCTGCAGAAGGGTCTGGGGTTGTGATTCCAGAACAATGGTGTCCTTCATTCTAGCATCAGCCGTTTATTTCATGGGTTATTGAGCCTACATTGAGCATGGACAGAAAAAAAAATACACTGAAGGCACCAACTCCAAATTATTTCCTTAGTTCTCTCACATAAGAGCAAGACTCTTGGTTTTGGAGTGGTTTTATTTTAATTGTGTTCCTGTGTTTGCACTCCAGCACAGATATTCTTAAATGCATTGCACAGAGTGGTGGGAGCAGATGGGAGGTCAGTATTTTTTATAAAGCAGATAAAGAGGTGATGTGAGCAGAGCTACACGAGCAACTGCAGAGTGATCAGAGTTAGTGATAACTTGTATTTGTTAGACAGAAGTTTATATAGATGAACACTCAGAGGGAAAGGGAGCAGAGCCTGGAATCCTCTCCCAGGAGTGACCAGGAGCAGAGGGGAATATTGTCCCAAACACTCTCTGAGCCCAGGTTTGTTTCTGGGGCACTTCCTGGCTTTGCAGTGGTTTCTGTGTGTTTGCTAATTCAGTTCCTGTTCCATGAGTCCCTGTCAGCATCTTCTTAAACTCACCCCAGCCTTTATCCACAACAGCAAGTGGGCAGAGGTTCCACAGATGAGTTTCCTCTGCAGAATTCCCCCTTTCTGTCCGCTCTGCCCCTGCACTGTGTTGGGGTCACTTGCTGCCTGGGGCTGTGCTCCTGAAAGAGGAAACACTCAGTGTCCACTGCTCCTCATTCCCACTCCTCATTCTGTTCACCTTTGCCATGGTCTCCCTGGTTCATCCATTTTCCAAAGACACAGGATTGGTTACCCATTTCTCCTGTGGAAGCTGATTCAACCTTTAGTGCCCTTTTCTGGACTTTTCTCCAAGTTCCTTCTCTCCTTTGTTTTAAAAACTCAGGGAGAGGGGACTAAAATGCTATCAAAGGTGTAAGTGAGGCATTACTTGCATTGGAGGAGCTTTTTGGGCTCTTCTGAGCACTTAGAGGAGCCATTCTGAGGTCTCTGTGCAGTTCTTTACCACAGGATCACAGCCTGGGATCTCCCCAGCTCATCTTCCCCAGTACCTTCCTGCTCTGGTCTTTCCTTCAACCAGCTCCTTCCTCTGGCAGGCACCTCCCTCCCATCCCCTCATTGCTTAAAACTGAAGGGATTTCCCTGGAAAGAGGGAGAAATCCCTGTTCTGCTCCTGTTCTAGCTCCTGCTCTCTCAATTGCACGCTTTATTGTTACTTTGATTGATTTGGTGGAAGGTTCTGGCCCAGCAGGTGGAGTTTGAGCGCTCCCATTTTAATGCTGGCACCACTTTACCCCCTTCAGAATCAAGAGAAACTGGGAGAGGTTACAGAAATCCTGCAGCTGCTTCACTCCCCAGTTCCTGGAGAATTCCTGGGTGGACAGCACGTGGCCCTGGCAAGAGGCTGCTGCTCCCTGGGTCTGACTCTTCCATAATCCCTTACTTCAATTCAGTTAGAGGACAGTGGGGATCCTTTGGAAGGGTGTGTCAAGGAAACCTTTCCCCTGTGGCCTCATCTTTGTCTTTTTCTCCCCTGCCTGACCATTTGCCCACTGATTCCTCTAAAGGGCTGCTAGCTCCTTGGTTGGTTGGAGAAGAATTTATTACTACTTACAATGTCATTTTGAAGTTTTCCTTGGAGCTCTTTCTTCTGCAACTTCATTTTACACACTTCACCTATAGGTATTTAATTTCTAAAGCTCTCTGAAGGATGTCATCTTGCTGCTTTCATTCTCATAACCCAGGCAAACTCTCAAATCTTTCCAAAATGATGCACATTTCCCTCCAATGTTTTCCTGTTGTGGTGTCCAGGAGCAGTATCTGTGTTCCTTGCAGGGATTTCTCCCTAAGCTTCCTTTAGCCCTGATTTAACAAAGCATCTGCATTTTTATGTAGGTTTTTGCTCCTAATCTGTTCCAGTGCCTTGTTGCAGGGATAACTCTGCAGGTATTATTACCATTTGAACCCAGGTTCATGTGGTGCTCCTGAGGATTGCTTCTCCTGTCCTGGAATTGCTGATCAGGGATTACAGCTGGCAGTGGAATCTGATCCCTCACAGTCTCTGAGCCATCAGCATGTCCTGCTGCTCTCCACGTGCTGTCCCACTCCAGGAGATGCTTTCCCACAGCAAATTCCTGTTCTTCCCTGGGAGGGTGGGGAGGCACAGGGTGGATCCCTGAGGTGTCCCAGGCCAGGTTGGACGGGGCTTGGAGCCCCCTGGGATGGTGGGAGGTGTCCCTGCCCATGGCAGGGGTGGCCCTGGAGGAACAAAGCTTGGCTTGGTGTCCTCTCCTCTTCACTCCGCTGCTTCTCAAGCCCACAGCTCTCCACCCTCAGGTGTGAAGGTGGGTTGCCAAGGGAAGGGAAGGCAGATCCTGCTCCTCTCCATTTCTGCCTGTGCTGGTGGGTGAGGGTGGTTGGTTTTACCCCATCCCAGTGAGCCTTTACAAACTCTTCTTCCACTTGATCCCCTCAGGGGGGTTCTCTGGGATGTTCCCCGTGGCTGGGCTGAGTTATTTGGAAAATGAATCCTGCAGGCTGGAGCAGTCCTCACCCCTCTTTGTGCCTGTGCTCCTTGCCCATCGTTGTGCTTCACTGGAGCCTCCCCTTCCTGCCAGGGAAGCCTCAGCTCTGCCAGGGGCAGTGTTTGCTGTGGTGCCACAAGGAATTCCCTGCTCCCAGGGGTTTTCTTCCTCTCCCTTTTTGCCTGGATTTCACTGCCCTGTGCAGCAAGTAAAGAACAAGCAAAGAGTGGGAGTTCAAAGGCAGCCCCAGTGTCTGAGGTGCTCTTCACCTCCTCACTGTCACAGGGCCCTGGGGCCTCAGAAGTTCTGTGTTACAGAAAATCAGGATAACAAAATCCAGGCCAGAAATTTAAACATTAAAGATTTGCCTTGGGAAAGAGCTGGGTGGGATATACTTTCTATAAGAGTTTGAGAAGTGCTTTTAAATATAAAACATATTTAGATAGGTGTGAAAATAAAGACCTGAATAAAGAGTTTTTTCTTCATGATGAAAATACAGAACCCTCCTCAGCCATTCACTGTGTCAGAAAGTACCTCTGGGAGGATTGGTAATTCCTTTATGTGCTGCCTTAAAAAGAGTGGTTTGTACTTCCATAGCAAATGAGAGCAGAGAGTTAGTTGAGTGTGGAAATACAATTTTTGAAAGTTTTGAGGTTGTAATTCTTTTAATGTTTCCAGTCCCCAGTGCTCCACCGCAGAATCTAACGCTGGAGGTACGGAATTCCAAGGTAAGATTGGAGGATTTCCTGCTGGCAGTGGGTAAATAAAAGGCTGGGGGGCGGTCTTAGGTTGGCCACATTTTGGAGCTGCTTTGGGTCTTTTTCCTCCCATGCAGCTTTTGAGCTCTTTATAGAGAATATCTGAATGTGGAGCTTGGAGAAACTGCAGTCCAGCTGTGGGCTGGCCATGGTGGGATGCAGTGACAGTGCTGAGGATGGGAGGGGTTTAATGAGGCCCTGGAGGATCAGAGCTGGAATCCCTGCTCACTGTTTGCAGTGTGGGCACACACAGACACACTTGTGGCGTGCCTCGGCCACTTGAGAAGAGAAACCGGAATATTTGGCCATTGGTGCCTTTGGAATTGTGTGTGGAGATTTATTTTTTTTTTAAAGCTCTCCTAAAGACGTTTTTCTGAATACCTTCCTGTGCTGCCTTCCCCAGAGCATCCTGCTGCAGTGGCAGCCCCCTCCTGCTGGGACCCAGAGCGGGCAGATCACAGGATACAAAATCCGCTACCGCAAAGTGTCCCGCAAGAGCGACGTCACCGAGAGCGTGGGGGGCACCCAGCTGTCCCAGCTCATCGAAGGTGAGCAGGGCCTGGCCTCCCCAGGGCTCCTGGCTGTGTCTGGGGCCTCAGGGACAGGGTTCTGTCCTCCCTGGGCTCCTGGCTGTGTTTGGGGGCTCAGAGACAGGATTCCTGCAGGGTTCTGTCCTCCCTGGGCTCCTGGCTGTGTTTGGGGGCTCAGGGACAGGGTTCTGTCCTCCCTGGGCTCCTGGCTGTGTTTGGGGGCTCAGGGACAGGATTCCTGCAGGGTTCTGTCCTCCCTGGGCTCCTGGCTGTGTTTGGGGGCTCAGGGACAGGGTTCTGTCCTCCCTGGGCTCCTGGCTGTGTTTGGGGGCTCAGGGACAGGATTCCTGCAGGGTTCTGTCCTCCCTGGGCTCCTGGCTGTGTTTAGGGGCTCAGGGACAGGATTCCTGCAGGGTTCTGTCCTCCCTGGGCTCCTGGCTGTGTTTGGGGGCTCAGGGACAGGATTCCATGGGGTTCCTGCCTCGGAGGACAAACAGAAGCAGCTCCCAAAGGAGCTCTGGGGTCGTGTGGGCTGCCTGGGGCCTGGTGACCTGATTCCCAGCCCTGATTTGGCCATGGATTTGTTAAATGGACTGGATGATTTCTTGTAAAATGTTTATAAAAGGTTTGGAGAAGGTGACTCCGGGCTCACTGTGTGCCCAAATGCCAGAGATGGAGGTGTGGAGCAGGGGCTGGGCAGGGTTGGCACAGGCACCTGGACCCAGCTCTGAGCCCTGGGGATCCTGACCTCAGGCATCCCTAAAATACCCCCCTCATGTCTAGAGGGAATGCCTTTCATCCCTCTGTACACCTAAAAATCCAGTCTAGTCCATCACTCAGTGTCAGTCACATGTTGCCACCAGGGTACAGCAGGAAGAAGCAATGCATGTAGTGTTCCCTTTAAAATCTCTCCAAATGAATGCTTGGTCAAAAGAGAAGAAACTGGGAGATTCTGGAAGAGTTTCTAACAGGATACTCTGATTTTCCTCAGAAACTCCAGCTGTGACTTAGTAAGTCTCAGTTTTCTCACAGAATTGAGATGTTCCTGTAATTCCAGTGTATTTTTGCCAGCAACAAAACCTGCTGGAGAGATCCAGTATATCAAATTTGGAGTGCCTTTTCACAGTGCTCTGATTTTTTAGTAGACTCTTACATGCATTAAACAACTGTGTGATTTGCTCACCTGCTGCCTCAGTGCCACCCCCAGGTTTGGTGATGGTGGGGGTGTGTTCCTGTTCTTACAACTAATTAATTAAACCAATTAACAGCCGTAAGTTAAAACATGGTTGCAAACAGGCCCTCCCAGTCCTTTCCAGTGCTGATGCTGTGGGGACAGCAGGGATGGAAGGCTGGGATGTCCATGATTCCTGGGATTTAACTTGGATCTGTGGGAATTCCCTGGCTGATGGATCTGTGGGAATTGCCAAGGTGGTGGAGCTGTGGGAATTCCCAGGCTGATGGAGCTGTGGGAATTCCCAGGCTGATGGAGCTGTGGGAATTCCCAGGCTGATGGAGCTGTGGGAATTCCCAGGCTGATGGATCTTTGGGAATTGCCAAAGTGGTGGATCTGTGGGAATTGCCAAGGTGATGGAGCTGTGGGAACTGCCAAGGCCATGAAGCTGTGGGAATTCCCAGGCTGGTGGAGCTGTGGGAATTGCCAAGGTGGTGGAGCTGTGGGAATTGCCAAGGTGATGCGGGAATTGCCAAGGTGATGGAGCTGTGGGAATTGCCAAGGTGATGGAGCTGTGGGAATTGCCAAGGTGATGGAGCTGTGGGAATTGCCAAGGTGATGGAGCTGTGGGAATTGCCAAGGTGATGGAGCTGTGGGAATTTCCAAGGTGATGTGGGAATTTCCAAGGTGATGGAGCTGTGAGAATTTGCAAGGCCATGGAGCTGAGGGAGTTCCCAGGCTGGTGGATCTATGGAAATTGCTGAGGCCATGGAGCTGCGGGAGTTCCCAGGCTCAGAGATGCATGGGCTGTGTCCTGCAGGGCTGGAGCGAGGCACCGAGTACAGTTTCCGCGTGGCCGCGATGACCGTCAACGGCACCGGCCCCGCCACCGACTGGGTGTCAGCTGAGACCTTCGAGAGCGACCTGGACGGTGAGACACCTGGGCTGGGGCAGCACGGCTGGGAACTCTGCCACTGCGTTTCTCCTGCACCTGCCTGCCTCCTGGAAAGGCAGACCACTGTGTTCTCACTTCTCTTCTAGGCCCACGGTGGGGTTGGTTTAGCGTTGACATCAATTTCTGTTTCAAAAGAAAATTCTTGTCAAGTCAGAAACGTGGCTTGACATGGAACTCTGCTTCTACACTTCCTACTGCTGTATGTTGGCACCAAGTGCCTTCTGCTAAGAAATACTCATTTATAGTGGCAATGAGATGTCACAGTAGGAAAGAAATCATAGAAAATGCTTTTCAGTCTTACCCCATGTTGGTGCTGTGTTTTCTTTGACCCACAGTAACTTATTTTGCACAGAAGAAAAGGGAGATGAATTATATTTTCCATATTTTCTGCACCAGGTCTCCCATCAGAAATTCTGTTCTGGGTATTAAGTAAAAATTATATTGAAATTGTGGTTATTAGGATAATTACATTGAAAATTCCAGTGATGGCAGAAAGGTTCCTGAGCTTGTTGGAGCATTCAGTGGGATATTCCAAAGCTCTCTGCATGTGCTGTAGAGGGTTCTCCTCCAGAGGGGATCTGTCTGACCAAGTCCATGCATTTGTGTGCTGTGCCAGAGCAGGCTGAGTGATCCTGGCAGCTGGAATAATGGAAATGGGACAATATTTGCTCTCTGCTGCTGGAGGAGCCTTCAGCAGTCGGCTTGAGAAGCCTGGAAAACCCTTCTCCCGTCCCTGTCTGTGCAAAGCTGATGGTCAGCCTGATCCTGGTCCTCCTGCTGCTCGTTCTCTAGTGTGAGCAGAGCAGTTCAGGAATGTGGATACTGGAAATTCCTGATCTCTGTGTCTGCTGGCCCTTAGTGGATGTGACACACCCTTGGAGCTGTCAGGTCCCTGAAATAGGGCAGAGCTCTGTGAGTGAACACCTCACAGGGCAATGGAAGTGTCCCTGAGCTGGAGTTAACAGCACTTTGCCAGAGCACAGCACCAGGATTAAATTTAAATTTAAACAGGGCAGAAGGAAGAAGAAGAAAAATAACATTTTCCTTTTCTTCTGGCTTTGTCATTTAGATTTTTTCACCTCCAAATGTTGCAGGAAATCTGACTTCCTACACGTTCTTTCCATTGAATAAAGTATGAAAAATTGACATTTAAGACAACATAACATGACATTCATATAGCTCTGCATACACCTGTGAGTTCTGTGTGTGCACACTGCATTTCTTGGGTTTCCTTTTTTAGAAAGCTCATGTGGATCATTTTAACACCATGCAAATGCATTTACAGCTCTTCTTGTTGAATCTTCTGTTCAACAGACACATGAGGCATCATTTCCTTTTATTCCAGGGCTGCTTTTTGAGTTTAAATAGAAAATAACTGAAGGGATGTAAGGAGCTTACATCCCATGGATGTCAAGGGGAGCAGGAGTGTCACAATTCCACGTTGGAGCTGGAGCAGGTTTCCCCTGGGTGCAGAGCAGGAGGTGTTGAACAGTTGCACAGGGTTTGTCCCCAGGGCAGTGGAAATGTCACCTCTCCTGCTGCACTTGGAGCTTTGCTGTGTTCAGTAGCTGGGGACTGGAGCTGCTGGGCTGTGGCAGCAGCAGCCCAAGAGCTCCCCGGGCTGGGGGCCAGGGCTGTGCTGTGATCCAAATAATCCTGTTGTGGTGCTTTATTAAATGTTTGTAGAGAAATGCAGCGTGTTTCATTAAAATGAAATCCCTACAGGAAGCACAAGTCCTTGATTCCAGTTGGAGTGGGGAGCTCAGTTTGCTATTGCAGGGAATTATCCCTAATCTGCCGGCGCCTGACAAAAGGATTTATTTCAGGTTTGAGAAGTGAACCCAAAGTTAGGGACACTCCAGGGACAGTTGGGAGATTGCTTTTAGGTTCCAGTCAATAGTGGGGAAAAGCCTCTTAGGAGAAATACTAAGGGCTTACAGTGGCACGTTGTGGAAGTGTTCTGGTGTTAGGGATCCACATTCCCTGTCTCTGTGGGATGGGGTGACACTTTTGGGGGAAGGATTTGAACATTTGATGTGGACTCTGTATTTTCTGAGCTTTTAGTGTGGCTGTGTAGTTCCTGCTTATGTTGTGTGAATCGTGGGAATCCAAGGATCTAGGCAGAGACAACTGTAGGACAAGGGAGGAGAATCCTTTGCAGTGCAGTTCTTAAACCTGTGGAATCTCCTATTTAATGCTACAGCCAGCTCAGGAACCTTTCTTTCATCACCAGACTTTTCCATGTAACAACTGTAATACCCACAAGTAAAGAATATGATGGAATTGAAAGTAGATTAATTTGTGGAGGGGAAGGATGGGATAAAACTGGTGTGTATTTGGAAAACTGGGTGGCAACATGAGCAGTGTGGATCTGCCTGGGCAGATCTGATACAAAACCCACCCCAACCCCTTAAGCTTCAGCACAACTGTCCTGCCTTTTAAAGGGAGGATCTATTGGAATGTCATATTACTATTCTGCTCTTGGAGCTCTGTGCTCTTGTCATTGTAGAGACAGTCACGACACATAAAGTGGCACAGTATTAAGTTTTCAGAAGGTTCTTGTTTATTATGGCAGCATGCTATCGTTTATACAGTGTTTACAAACCTTCTAATTGGTTAATAGCTTTCTTGTTAATTATTCTGTTGGTTAGTAAAAGGCATTCCACTTGTCTATTCTTGGATTGTTCACATATTATCTTTACTGATCCTCATGGGACAAATCCCTTGGTATTACAGGTGCATTTGTTTTTCACCCTCAGAGCAGATAGTTGTGTTAAAGGAACTTCTCATTCTTAAAATAGCTTTATCTGGGAACTTGCAAATTGCTTGTTAGCTGCACTTAGAAGACATGGCAGACCAGCTATGGCTCTGTCCACGTGCTCTCTCCTGCACACCCGAATTTCCTTGTGCTCATTCCAACGCACAGAGCCGCTTTGTTTGACCTTCCTGCCTCACTGTTTTCGTGTCCTTGCCTTGACTGGCGAGCCAAAAGCCATGCAGTGCCTCCCTTTGCCTGCAGAGAGCCGTGTGCCCGAGGTGCCCAGCTCCCTGCACGTGCGGCCGCTGGTCACCAGCATCGTGGTGAGCTGGACGCCTCCCGAGAACCAGGACGTGGTGGTCAGGGGCTACGCCATCGGCTACGGCATCGGCAGCCCCCACGCCCAGACCATCAAGGTGGACTACAAACAGAGATACTACACCATTGAGAACCTGGGTGAGTGCAGGGGATGGGAGCTGGGCCGAGCACAGCCTCCCTCAGCACTCCTTCCATGGGAGCAGCCCGAGTTCGCCGCGCTCTGTGCGGAGCTGCGGGAGAAGGAGGGGCTGAAATGTCACCAGGATTCACTGCTGGCTCCTTGGAAAGGAAAAATAAAGGTTCACCCCTCCACAGAACTCTCTGTGGGAGGTTAAATAGTCTGAAAGAGCGATATTGGGAATTCCATCAAATCAGAGCTTTAAGTCATTTTGGTTTTGGTTCTTTTAAATTGGTTTTCTCGCTCCTGGATTTGGCTGTGCTTGAAGGTAGATTTGCTGTAACTATAGACTCAAGCTGTGGTGTCCCTGCCCAGGCAGGGGGTGGAATGAGATGGACTTTAAGGTCCTTTCCAACCCAAACCAGTCTGGGATTCTGTGGCCGTGAACAGAAGGTCCGTGTGGAGCCTTTCTCAGTTCAAATCACATATTCCAGTTCAAAATTAAAATACTGAACGAAGCAGGTATGGAGAAGCAGAAACCAGGATTCGTTGATTGTGCTGATTTCTTTTCCCCTTCAGATCCCAGCTCCCACTATGTGATAACCCTGAAAGCCTTCAACAACGTGGGGGAAGGGATCCCCCTGTACGAGAGCGCTGTGACCCGGCCCCACTCTGGTGAGTCCTGCCCAGGGCTGGGGGTGATGGAAAGCTCCTGGCTGTCAGTTCCTCCCGTGCTCTCTGTCCCTGTCACTGCTTGGCCTCGCACGTTCCCCATAAACCACCTAAATTTGGCTCATTTGTAAATTGCAAACTCACCTGACACCTACTAATGGATGTTCTCGCTCCAAATGTTCCCCTCGCCTGAGCACAATCCATGTGGGTGCAGTTCTAAAGGCCCTCAGCCTTTTAGGGGGGTTATGGTCTCGTTCACTGAGATCTTTGAACAGGATGCCTGTGTTTGCTTTGTGTCCCTCTGTTGTCACTCACACTAAACAAAATCTGGGCAGTTTTTAATTTGGGCTTGTAATCCATAAGGAAAAGAGGTGTGCAGGTGAGCTGGGCCATGCCTTGGCTCACTGGGCTCCCTCCCAGCCTGCTGACAGCACCCAGGAATTTGGTGGAGCTGCAACACGTGGGGTTAGTCCTGATGAGTTAGTCCTGGAATGCTGGGGATTCTCCAGAGGATGCTGGAATTGCAGTTTCACAGTTGCTGCAAGTTGGTCTCTCACTCAGAGCCTTCCTTTGAAGGTGCCTTTTGGGGGGTCCCAGTGTGTTTGGGAATTTGCCCATGCAGAGCTCCAGCTCTGTGTCCTCCTCGTTGTTCTCTGGGAGAGGACTCAGTGGACACTCCAGGCAAATGAAGTTACAGTGGCTGAGTGTTTGGGGTTCCCAGGCCACGGCTGAGTGCCCTGGGCACTAATTAGAGCTATGCCAGCAGGGATTTGTTGTTTTACTGTTTGGAGGAGGGAGGACAATGCAAGAGTGATGTTATTGCCCAGTCTGATGTCACCTATTAACTCTGGCTTTTCTCTCTTTCTCTCCATTCCTCACCTTCCATCTCATTGCACTTCCCTGCATCCCCTCTTCTTTTGTTTTTTGTTTTGGTTGACATTAAAATGCCACCTCCTCCCTTTTGAATTATAAACCACTGGGCCTTTTCCCCACGGATTGCCCAGACACTTCCGAGGTTGATTTGTTTGTTATTAATGCTCCATACACTCCAGTGCCAGATCCGTCTCCCATGATGCCCCCGGTGGGAGTTCAGGCTTCCATCCTGAGCCATGACACCATCAGGATCACTTGGGCAGACAACTCCCTGCCCAAGAACCAGAAGATCACGGACGCGCGGTTCTACACCGTCCGCTGGAAAACCAACATCCCTGCCAACACCAAGTACAAGGTACTGAGGGCTGCAGGGGGATGCTGGCCTGGGGCAGGGACTGGGCAGAGCTGGAGAACAGAGCAGAGAGTGACTGAAAGGGCTTTAGGGCACACCTTGGGCAGGACAGGCCTGGCCACGGCTACACCCAGGGTGGACTAAGAATGGTCACAAAACAGACCCCAAATGGTCACAAAATGGACCCCAAATGGTCACAAAATGGACAAGCAGCCACAAGGTCTCACACTTTTATAAGTTTTGGTCCATTTGCACATTGGGGTTGAATTGTCCCATCCCAGCTCCAGGCTGTGAGGTCCCATCCTTCTTGTCCCTCCCTCCAGCCCACCCTTGGTTGTGCTTTGGGGCTGAAAGTTGTCCTTGGTGTGCAGCAGGAGAAGGATTTGTTTTGTGTCCCTGCTGTGTGCAGAGCTGAGTGACACTGACTGTGAGCTCAGAGCTGCCCCTGGGCACCACAGAACCTGGAATACAGGAGAGAGAAAACTTGAGGCATCAAGGGGAAGGCCCAGCTCTGGGAATGCTGCTGGGCTCCTTGGAGGGGCAGGATTCCTCCAGCTCTGCTCCCAGGGGAAGGCACAGCTGAGATGAGCTGCCAGGATGGGCCTTGGAGCACCAGGACTGCTCTGGGTCTGGTAGGAGCAGTTCTTTTGTGTCCCCTGTGGGGAGGAGCTGGTGTGGGAGTGGATGTTGGAGCTGCTTCAGGGAAGGAAGAGGAACTTCCAGAGTTGTTCTGTTCTGTGGACACAGTGATAGTTTGAAGCTGCCCCCTGCCCTGGTCCTGGCAGTGAAAGGTGTGGGCTCCCCTCGGGAGAGTCACTAAAGCATTCCAAGGGGTGTCACTAAAGAATTCCAGGTTTTCCAAGGTGACTGGCTCCTCACTGAGCCATGCAAGAAACAGATTTAGTCCCATGATCTGAAGTTTCCTTTTAGAACCTTTTCAGTTTGTGCAAAGCTGATAGTGAACCTTTCCTTTGGGAGCTGACTGGCTTCAAAACACACAACAAAAACTTTATTATATCCTTGCCTTCCTCCATTTTCATGTGTTTTGATTTGGAGACTGGATTTGGGGTTTGGTTTGGTGGCTGGTTGGATTTTTTTTATTAATTTTCAGAGTTACCTGGAGGGCTCAAAGCTGCTGACTGCAAATTTCACATTTGTAACGAGACTCAGAGGAACTGGTTGTTAAAATACCCAGCCAGTGGAGCTCCCTTTATGCTCCTGCAGAGCCAGCTTGTTATAACCCAGATCTTTTCTTTATTGAAATGAAAAGATGTAAATATGTGTGTATTCCTTCTCTAAAGGCAGGTTACTCCTGAGCCACATTCCTGAGTCATGTGCACAGGATGTCTCAGGAGTGGTTTAAATAAAGCTGCAGTTTCATTAGCTAATTGCTTAAAAGAAAGAAATGAAATAGAAGACGGAATAAAATAGTAAATTTGCTATTCCTGCTGTTCCAATGCTGGTGGTCAGTGGGCAACAAGTTTTACTGTGACCAAAACCAACATGGAATGATGAAATATAGTTTAAAACTGCTCAAAATTGTAGAAAGGATTTGCCTGAAGCAGAGAAGTTTGAGGTATTTGCTCCAATCACGTGTAACCCGTGGTGTGTGGAGAACCCACATCCTGCTTTTCTTGCCTTGTTTCTGTTGGAAATGCTCCCCTGCACTGCTGGATGTTTTTGGGAGGTCAGACCCCGTGCAGAGAGTGCTGGATCTCAGTCAGGCTGTGGTAACTTCCCTGCTTGCCCTGGCCCCTCTGCAGCTCCTGCTCGCTGCCTCCAGAGGCTTTGGAGTGTCCCCATTCCTGGGGACAGAAATCCTGCCTCACCTCTGCAGCATCCAGAGCTGCATCTGCTCGGCTCAGTGGGGTTTCATTCTCCCCTCATCCCTAGATTAGGTGCTGAGCCCATTCACTGAGATTTTCTGCCCTGTCACAGACTCCTGAGGAGGAGGCTGTGTGCTCCTGACACGAGTGTTTCCTCCCCAAGGAGCCTCCTTTTCCTCACTTTGTGCAGGATTGTGCCTGGAAACCCAGAACAGATGGGCTGCAGCCCTGTGCTTTGAGCTGTGTCCCTCACTAACATGGAGCAGTTTTCCAAAGCCCTCCTTGTTGGTGTGTGGGGTTGTCCTGCAGCTACCTGGGATCCCTCAGGGATCAATGAAAATATTAAAAGGTTGGATCTTTTAGGACTGCATAAAAGAGAAATTGTTCAGGGTCGTATTTATGGAGTTTATTTCTAGTTGAGCAGGGTTTGGTACCCTGGGATAGGATGAGATCTTAAAAAGAATAATAAAGTGTTGTTAAATGGTGGAGTCTGCCACTCCAGGGGGGCTCAGGTGTGTCATTCACACTCAGTGGGATTCTCAGGGAAACTAAAAGATTCACAGCCAGAGGTGGGAAACACAACTTTCACCTGGAAAAGGAGCCCAGCTGCCACATCAAATAATACAAATATTGGAATGCTTAAATACTGCTGGGAATTCCAGCATCCCAGAGAGGGAAGAGCTTTTTGGGGTAAGGCAGCTGGTAATGGCAGATGGGAGGGAAAATTCCTGCCTTGGACTTGTCATTGCATCCCTCCCAGAGAGGCCTCTGTTCCCTGCCTTCCCCAGGGAGCTGTGCCCATTCCAGCTGTGCCCATTCCAGCTGTGCCCCAGCCCCTCAGCCACAGTCCCACCCTCTCCAAACTGCACTGAGTGTGTACCAAGGAGAAGCCCAAAGCCAATGGAGGATTTCATTGTAATTCATTTTATGAGTCTTTGTTGGCTGGCCACAGGCAGCAAAGCCCTGGGCACAAATCACTGCCATCCCTTGGATCATCATTTCCTGAACTTCCGTGCCTTGTAAGAAATAAAAAAGAAATAAATATTGGAGATCTCAGGGTTTCTTTGTCCCTGCTGGAGCTTTCAGGAAAGGTGCCTTTACCTTGGCAATAAATCAGCTGCACTCAGTGGTTTCTGGGGGCTGTTCCAGGTGCTGTATGGCCCTGTCAGATCCTGAAAGCACTCTTTAATTCCGTGTTTAGACCACTGCAGGTCAAGGTGAGCAGTATCCATATCTGTAAATACAGCTTTCCTGCTTTTCCATGGGCCTCCAGTACATTCTCTTGGTGCTGAAGCCATTTAAAACAAACACCAGATCTTTATAAACTCTGAATTACGAATTCCACTCTGAGCTACGTGTAGTTTCCTTGTGTGATCCTAAATAACCATTTTTTTCTGAAAAGAATCTACATCTTAGTAAAGCTTCATTCTCTTCAAGCTCACAAGTGTATCTTCAGTTGACATTTAAGGTTGTTGTGGAAATTCCAGCAGGGATCTGGGAGGCAGCTCCAGCTTCCAAGCAGGATTGTTCTTTGCTGTGCTTTTTGTTTTCCTCAGCCAGAGGAGTTACTGAAATGCTGTAAATGAACCCCCAGGTAAACAGGGGTTTAACCACTGCATCACGAGGGGGCCCTGGACCTTGTGTTGTCTTTTTTCATTTCTAATTGACTGCTGTTAAGGGCTCCTGCTTGATTGTAGAATTTCTAGTGGAGGATAAACGTTGATATTTGATTAACGAATTGGCACGACAGAGGAGAACCAGAATTAATGAGTGTGGCTCTGGAAGTGCTGAAACACGTAGGCTGGGGGAGTCTGAGGGCTGTGGGAAATGCTGACCCTGCTTTCCCTTTCAGACTGCAAATGCCACCACTCTGAGCTACCTGGTGACGGGGCTGAAGCCAAACACCCTCTACGAGTTCTCAGTGATGGTGACCAAGGGCAGGAGATCCAGCACCTGGAGCATGACAGCTCATGGGACCACCTTTGAATTAGGTACCTAAAGAAATCTCCCCCTGAAATGGTTCTGCTCATTAACACTTGCTGAATAGTTCAGTCAGAAATTCTGATTAGAAAACAACAACATACTTCAAAATTGCAAGGGATGATTGCAGGAGAATTGACATCAAATTGCAGAGAAGTCATGAATAATGTAGCACAGTTCGTGGGCAGGAGAGAAGGAAGTCTCACAAAAAGCACATTAACAGCAAATATAAAGAAACCACTTCAGCAAATAATAATTAAAATTTGCTGCAAATGTGATGATAATTGTTACAGAGTGAGAAGGTGCGTGAGGCAAATGAAGACAAAAAAAATCACAGCAGGCATTAAGACATCCAAATGAGCCCTAAATTCCTGTCAGTGCAGAACAGAGGAGAGTTTGGAGCTGCCAGGAAAAGTTCAGGCCCAGGGAGTGACTGTGAGGGCCAGGCCCTTTCCCTGGCCTGCCCCTCCTTAGCTTTTCTTACCCTGCAGTGTTAAATGAACTTTGAGCAATTAAATTTACTGCTAATTATGCCTAGGGTTCTCTTTAGATGGACTGTGGAGGACGAGGAGCCCCATCCAAATGAGCCCAGAGTTCTCCTTCTAAATTAAAATACAGCCAAAAAATCCAACATGCAAACAATTAGGGAGATTTTCCAGATACTCTGTCATAGAAATTCTATAATTTCTGCTTAAAAAAAAGCAAACCCAGGATAAAATCTGAACTCTCTGAACTTACTCTGAAGTCCCAGTGAGCTTCAGTTGCTTTTGAAAAGATTATCGTGGTTTTTGGGTGGGAATTCCATGATGTGGGGCCAGCTCTGGGCCCCACATTAAACACTCCATTTGGTATTTCTGCTGACACACGTTCAATCCTCAGCCATAGCCCTGCTCTGAGTGCAGGCACTGTAAAAGCTGCACAAATAAAGGGTTTTTTTAAAGAAAATTTGACACAAAGCCCCTGAGCAAGGGCACAGTGCAGGAGGGCTTAGTGCATTTAAATAGGAAGGGCCAGGTTGAAGTGGTTCTAAGGAGTATTTGCAAATATGACCCAAAAGTTGGGGAACTAAGGAGAAAATTTAAAATAGAAATTTAAAAAAAAAAAAAAAAAGGCTAAATATACTTTCTCATAACAGAGCTTGTGATTTATAATACTGGCCAAATTCCTGAGTGAGTGGCTCATTCTTTTGGGATACTCCTGAGAGGTTGTGTAGGACTTGCTCCTAAAAGGAAAATAGGGAATTCTGGGCTCTGTGTTGTATTCCTGATCTCCTGTGGGCTACTCCCGATTTTCTATTTTTGTTTCCTCTCAGTCCTGTTTTTTACATATTTGGGGCAATAGTTACAAAAACTTCTGGGTTTTGGCTGTCCCTGGTTTCCAGCTCTTCATCACAGGAATGATTGGTGGCCATCCCGGATTGTTTGTGGGTGGATTTCTAATAGGTCACCTCCATAAAGCTCTGGAAATGCAGGAAGTTCAGTGGTCCTGTGGTTGTATTAAATACCCAAGATGGATTTGCCCCCTCAGGAGCCTCCTGAATTTCAGGATGTGGCACTGCAGGGATGGTCAGTGCCCTCTGGAGGCTCCAGTTCACAGCAAAGATTTCCCTTTAGTGCTGGAGCAATTCGTGCTGTTCCCTGAATTTTTGTCAGGAGAGGCTGATGGGAGAAGGAAAACTCTCCCCTCCTTTCTTTCCCTGCTCTCTGGCAGCCCAAGGGAAAAGCTTTGCCAGTTGTGCTCAGCGAATACCTCAGCATTTGAAACCCCTCTGAGGTGCAGATGCCTTCCAGATTACAAATCCTTCCTCAGGAGCTCCATCAGCCGTGCCAGGATCGCCCAGAGATTGTTCCCCAGAGCAGCTGTGGCTGTCCCCAGACCCCTGGCAGTGTCCCAGGCCAGGTTTGGGACAGTGGGAGGTGTCCCTGCCCATGGCAGGGGTGGCACTGGATGGCCTTTGAGGTCCCTTCCCACCCAAACCATTCCTGGCTGGGATCAGTGGAAGTTGCTGGAAGATTCACTTTGCTTATTGGGATTTAAGTGGCAAATGGGCACTTCTTAGGGCTGAGTCCCATCATAAGCCTGGAAACAGGAAGATATTTCAGGTGCCTGCCTATACAGAATGGATCTTTCAGGAGTTTGTGGGGTTTTTCTGATGACTGAAGAAATTCAGGTGAGAAGTCACTGGCCCCAGTTTTTAGAGGACACTCAGTCATGGATCACATCTGGTGCCAGGAGCGCTCTGGTGTCGCAGTAGGACATGAAATAAAGATGTTTGACTTCAGTTAGAAGGCAGTAGAAATTAGAAGGTTTTATTTACAACTTATTTAGTCTTTTTATAACATGTTGTGCTAAGAAGACACATTATTGGTCTACAGGACTGACACTTTTTCTGTTGGCTAAGTAACAGAAATAGCAAACTACACCTTATTTATGGGAAAGGAATATTGTTTACACAGGGTGGTTTTGGAAAAAAGAAAACTGTTGAAGTTTTTCTTGGGAAGAGCTTAGCAATTTTCGGGTTCAGAAAATAACAGGTTTACACTCTGGAAAGAGGGAAGTCCTTATGGGAGGGAGGCACTGCCACTGGATTGGCCAGTGAGGGGGTAAAGCAGTGAGACCCTACAGGAGCGGGGATTTAAACAGTGAAGAGAATAACCCCAATAGCACTGATTCCACATGGGATGAAGCTCCAGGGCCCTGAGGTGGGGGTGGTTGTCCCTCTGGTGTGACAGAGCAGCGCTGACACCGTGGGTTTGTGTTGCAGTGCCAACCTCTCCCCCCAAGGACGTGACTGTGGTGAGCAAGGAGGGCAAACCCCGCACCATCATCGTCAACTGGCAGCCGCCCTCCGAGGCCAACGGCAAGATCACAGGTGGGGCTGTGTGCCACCTCTGCAGGCTCCTACCCCTCACTGCCACCCCTCACTGCCACCTCTGCAGGCTCCATCCCTCACTGCCACCTCTGCAGGCTCCATCCCTCACTGCCACCCCTCACTGCCACCTCTGCAGGCTCCATCCCTCACTGCCACCCCTCACTGCCGCCTCTGCAGGCTCCATCCCTCACTGCCACCCCTCACTGCCACCTCTGCAGGCTCCATCCCTCACTGCCACCTCTGCAGGCTCCATCCTCACTGCCACCTCTCACTGCCACCTCTGCAGGCTCCATCCCTCACTGCCACCTCTGCAGGCTCCATCCCTCACTGCCACCCCTCACTGCCACCTCTGCAGGCTCCATCCCTCACTGCCACCTCTGCAGGCTCCATCCTCACTGCCACCTCTCACTGCCACCTCTGCAGGCTCCATCCCTCACTGCCACCTCTGCAGGCTCCATCCCTCACTGCTACCCCTCACTGCCACCTCTGCAGGCTCCATCCTCACTGCCACCTCTGCAGGCTCCATCCCTCACTGCCACCCCTCACTGCCACCTCTGCAGGCTCCATCCTCACTGCCACCTCTCACTGCCACCTCTGCAGGCTCCATACCTCACTGCCACCTCTGCAGGCTCCTACCCCTCACTGCCACCTCTGCAGGCTCCATCCCTCACTGCCACCCCTCACTGCCACCTCTGCAGGCTCCATCCTCACTGCCACCCCTCACTGCCACCTCTGCAGGCTCCATCCTCACTGCCACCCCTCACTGCCACCTCTGCAGGCTCCATCCCTCACTGCCACCTCTGCAGGCTCCATCCTCACTGCCACCCCTCACTGCCACCTCTGCAGGCTCCACCCCTCACTGCCACCCCTCACTGCCACCTCTGCAGGCTCCATCCCTCACTGCCACCTCTCACTGCCACCTCTGCAGGCTCCATCCCTCACTGCCACCCCTCACTGCCACCTCTGCAGGCTCCATCCTCACTGCCACCCCTCACTGCCACCTCTGCAGGCTCCATCCCTCACTGCCACCTCTGCAGGCTCCATCCCTCACTGCCACCCCTCACTGCCACCTCTGCAGGCTCCACCCCTCACTGCCACCTCTGCAGGCTCCATCCCTCACTGCCACCCCTCACTGCCACCTCTGCAGGCTCCATCCTCACTGCCACCCCTCACTGCCACCTCTGCAGGCTCCATCCCTCACTGCCACCCCTCACTGCCACCTCTGCAGGCTCCATCCCTCACTGCCACCTCTGCAGGCTCCATCCCTCACTGCCTCCCCTGCCCCGTCACAGTGTGCTCACATCTAACCCAGCTGCAGTGGGAAATGGAGTCAGAAATCCAGCTGAAAGTTTGAAGGTCTCCATAAGCTTTCCTGGCGCTGTTCTAAGAGCTGGTCTCCAGCAATTATCCCCAGTGCCTCTGGCCCAGCAGAGGTTTGTTTAGGAGAAGCCATCCCAGTGCTGTGTCATCTCTGTGGCATGTTTGTGTCACACAGCAGACTTCGGAGCAGTTTCTTGTTCCCCTGACAGAACCATGAGGAGTAAAGTGGTATTTGCCTTTAACTGAATCCCTGCCACGTAGGGTAAATCACTTTTCAGAAAGTGATAATTACTGATTCCCTTCTATAATTTCTGTTCAGATTCCCATTTGGAAGGGCTTTCTGAAATAGTCCGCTTCAATTTTAATTGGTTTAAAGCTGAAATCAGATTTCAGTGGTGTGTTGTTTGCAGGGCCTGGTTTTGGGTCTGAGCTCAGAATTAACCATGGTGCAGAATCAAACCTGGGACACCACCTGAGTGGGCAGGAGACTAAAACTGATTAAATCCCTAGGAAAAGGCAGCAAACTGTTTCCTCTCCATGGGAAAGGAGGATTGACACAGGAGCCTTTGGAGGGATTTGGCTGCCAGTGAGGGGCACAAATTTCTCCCACTGGGGCACACCCGAGGGAGGGGAGACAACTACAGAGAACAGCATTTATGTTCACAGGGCTGGCAAAATTCTCCCATTGTCCAGCTCCAAAATCCCCTGGCAGTGAAGGGAACCCTTGGAACAGAACTGTTCAGTATTTATCAGCTTTTGCACAAGCAGCAGTTAAGAGCTTAAAAATGAACTCAAATGTTGATTCAGGGCTAAGCCTGAGTGCAGCAGGCACCAGTTCCCAGTTCCCTGAGCCCATCTCCAGTTCCCAGAGCCCATCTCCAGTTCCCCTTTCCCAGAGCCCATCTCCAGTTCCCTGTTCCCAGAGCCCATCTCCAGTTCCCAGAGCCCATCTCCAGTTCCCAGAGCCCATCTCCAGTTCCCAGAGCCCATCTCCAGTTCCCAGAGCCCATCTCCAGTTCCCCTTTCCCAGAGCCCATCTCCAGTTCCCCTTTCCCAGAGCCCATCTCCAGTTCCCCTTTCCCAGAGCCCATCTCCAGTTCCCAGAGCCCATCTCCAGTTCCCAGTGCCCATCTCCAGTTCTCAGTTCCCAGAGCCCATCTCCAGTTCCCAGAGCCCATCTCCAGTTCCCAGAGCCCATCTCCAGTTCCCAGAGCCCATCTCCAGTTCCCAGTGCCCATCTCCAGTTCCCAGAGCCCATCTCCAGTTCCCAGAGCCCATCTCCAGTTCCCAGTTCCCTGAGCCCATCTCCAGTTCCCAGAGCCCATCTCCAGTTCCCCTTTCCCAGAGCCCATCTCCAGTTCTCTGTTCCCAGAGCCCATCTCCAGTTCCCCTTTCCCAGAGCCCATCTCCAGTTCCCTGTTCCCAGAGCCCATCTCCAGTTCCCCTTTCCCAGAGCCCATCTCCAGTTCCCAGAGCCCATCTCCAGTTCCCAGAGCCCATCTCCAGTTCCCAGTGCCCATCTCCAGTTCCCAGAGCCCATCTCCAGTTCCCAGAGCCCATCTCCAGTTCCCAGTGCCCATCTCCAGTTCTCTGTTCCCAGAGCCCATCTCCAGTTCCCAGAGCCCATCTCCAGTTCCCAGTGCCCATCTCCAGTTCTCAGTTCCCAGAGCCCATCTCCAGTTCCCCTTTCCCAGAGCCCATCTCCAGTTCCCAGAGCCCATCTCCAGTTCCCAGAGCCCATCTCCAGTTCCCCTTTCCCAGAGCCCATCTCCAGTTCCCTGTTCCCAGAGCCCATCTCCAGTTCCCAGAGCCCATCTCCAGTTCCCAGAGCCCATCTCCAGTTCCCAGAGCCCATCTCCAGTTCCCAGAGCCCATCTCCAGTTCCCAGTTCCCAGAGCCCATCTCCAGTTCCCTGAGCCCATCTCCAGTTCCCCTTTTCCAGGACTCAGGCAGTATTCAGGATGTGGGGCCCGAGTGCCCTCTGGTGGGAACAGCCCCATCAGCCGATGGCCTGGCACTAATTAATTACTCATTAAGTCACTGAGTGCTGTCTGTGGTGCCAGAATCCCGAGGGGTGATGTCATTCCATGGCTCCCTGTCCATGCAGTGCTGGGCCAGTCTGGTCCCACATGCCTGGGCATCGTTAGAGCTGCTGACTAATTAGGACACTCTGAAATTAATTCAGTACTTGTGCCTCTAGACTGGTAAAACGCTTTTAGCATCACTTCATATATATATATATATATATATATATATATAGAGAGAGAGAGAGAGAGAGAGAGAGAGAGAGAGAGATTATATATAGATAGATATTCATATATATATAAAAATATATTACAGTATAGAGAGATATAGATATACAACAGATATATATAACAGATATAGCTGTTTATATAACTATATACAAATTTATAAAAATTTGTATTTCAATATAGGTTACATATCAAATACTTGAAGCTAGCTATAGGTATAAATAATGATACAAATATATAAACAATAGATAAAAATATATAATGTATTTTGTTTTATATACAATATATATTAAATACAGATTCGAGTCTTTATTTCTATCTGTATATAAATCTATCAAGGTTCAAGTATTTATTTTATGCTGATCTGTGTGTCTTGTATAAAAAAGCTACAAAGCTTTTACAGCATAATGGTTGGTGATTTCACTGTATTTTAATAACAGCACATAAACTCTTCCCATACCTCTTTATTCTGGGATTTGCAGGGCAGCCTCAGTTCTCTTCAGATTCTTGTTGCCTTTGTTAATACACTGAAAAACAATGAGATAATTGTAAACACAAGTTGTTTCTCTGTGCTTGGGAATGTTTTAACCTAATTTAAATAACATCACATGAATTCTTTGAGGACGTTTTGATAATGGCAGCTTTACATACTTGATTTGGCCTATAAATGGGTAAAGGGATGGAAACAGCAATTTGTCCACGCTCAGAGAACGGTGATCAGAAATAATCCTGATATTTTGATCAGTTCAGAGGGAAGATGGGAGGGCTGGCAGGTATTCCCCGTGGTGTCAGAGCACCCTTGGGGAGGCCCAGGTGGTCCCCTGGCACACAGAACATCTCCCTGTGCCCTTGATGAGCCGTGTCTTTCCCTGCCCAGGCTACATCATCTACTACAGCACGGACGTCAACGCCGAGATCCACGACTGGGTGATCGAGCCCGTGGTGGGGAACAGGCTGACACACCAGATCCAGGAGCTCACCCTGGACACCCCCTACTTCTTCAAGATCCAGGCCCGTAACTCCAAGGGCATGGGGCCCATGTCCGAGGCCGTGCAGTTCCGCACCCCCAAAGGTACCGCAGCCTGGGCTCCGGGGCGGTGCAGGGACCCCTCCCATGGCCTTGGGGTGGCTGCAGCTCAGCTCTGGCTTCATCCCACGCTGCCTGGGGGGCTTTATTTCTGTTGTCACAAACCCTGGGTGCCACCTCTGCTCCTGGGAACGAGGGTGTGCAGTGGGAGCTCCTGGGATGCAACAGGCCCCTGATTCAGGAGCTGCTGGTGATGGGCAGATAGTAAAGGGTAAAATGGGAGAGAGCTTGGGGGAAAAAAATGATGAGTTTATTGTCATAGCATCCTGTCACAGGGTTGGGTTGGGAGGGACCTTTCAGCCCATCTGTGGGCACGGACACCTCCACCAGCCCAGGCTGCTCTGAGCCCTGTCCAGCCCGGCCTTGGACACTTCTCCACATGAGTTTTAGTGCTGAGAATCAAGAGCTGTGCCCTGTGCTGTGGGAAACTTGGAATTCTGTCTCACTCTTCAAGCCTTGTGATGTGTCTCTTGTTTTTTCCTCCCTGTGCTTGCCCCACTAAGCTGAGTCCTCAGATAAAATGCCCAATGACCAAGGTAAATGAACAGCCACATTTCTCTTCTCTCCATCTCTCACCGTTCTGCTTTTCTGTCCATGTGCTGTGACATTTTTTAAGTGGAACAGGATCCTGCTGCTCCAGCTGGGAAGGGGAAAGTTCCTGCTGTGCTGGCAGGGGGAGAGCTGGAAATCCTGTGTGTGGGTGGGAGAATGTAAAGGGATTTCTGTCGAGGTGTCCCTGAAGAGCCAGGGAGGGCTTGTGCTGAATCCTTCTGGGGAATGGCTTTGGAGTCACTGGTGCCCATCCAGCCCCTGCCCACACATGAGGGGGTGGAAGATCAAAGGGATTCTGCTTAGCACAAGTGCTGCTTGTGAGGATTCATTCCATAATAAAGGCAGGGAAGCCCTGGAAAGCTCTGTGCAGGAGAGATTCTGCCTGTCAGCTCATTTGGAGCCCAGACTCTCCTGAGGAGCACAGCACTGGCTCCTAAAAGCCTGAAGGTTTTAAAATGTTTGCTTGAAAAATGGGAGCTTTGAGCTTCCTCCATCGAATTAGAAGGTGGATGTCCCAGGGCACTTCTTGCTTTCTTCCAAATAACCTACAAGCCCCATAAAAAGGGGGAGAATTAGTCTGAAGGGATGAGTTAAAAAGGCCATTGGCAAACAGCTTAGACATGCAATTAAAGAGATCCTAAAGGGGCTCTGAGGGAGCTGCTCCTCACTTGGCTCCTCAGCTTGGTACTTGGAGTAATTTATTAAATGTGCTTGCACTCTGTGCCAGGTGATGCTGGTAGCAGGGGCAGGCAGGGGGTGACCTGGTCCCCATCCCTCTGTGGGCTGCAGCTGGGGCTGAGCTTTGGGCGCTCTGGGGAGCAGATGCTCCAGTGGCACTGTCCTGCTCACCTGCAGCAGGAGGGAATCAGGGAAGGTTTGACAGGGTTTTAGGGGAAAGTTGCTGTTTTCTCCCTGTTCCAAGCCCATTCCAGCCAGTGTTACATCCTAAAGTAACACCTTTCCTAGTCATGATCAATTTTTATCGCATCCTATTATTTATAAATCATCAAAGCCAAGAGTTTTTTTCAAGGATCCCTACAAGGACGCTGGGAGAGCTGAAATCCTGGCAGTAGCTGAAATGTGGGAAAGGGGAAGAAGGCAGAGGAGGTGCAGGAGAGGAGCTGCCCTGTGACAGCATCACTGAACTGCCAGAACCTGCAGGAAAGATCCAGCAAATGACTCAGGCCGGGAGCAAAACCAGATGGGATTGATGCTGTGCCCTTAAGGGTTCTGTCCTTCTCTCTCTTTGTCTGCTTTCATGTTTTCCCTCTGAGCTCAGCACAGGATTCTGTTTGCCCACACCCTTCTGGAGCACACAGCTTGCTCAGAGCTCAGGGCCTGCTGCTGTCAGGCTTCAGGTGGTTGCACTGGCCTCATCCTAAAGCAAAGATTAAGGTCTCTGCTGGAGTAAAGCCACAGTTAAAATGTTCTGTCTGGATCTATTGCAGCATGGAGGTTCACAGGCTGTATGAAAAACAATTCCAGCAAATGCTGTCCTAAACTGTTCCTTAAAATAGGTTGCACTGCATAGGGTTCCCTGGGATTTATTGAAAGGTTTAAAATTTTGATCTGTGGGTTTAGGATTCTGAGAAGCACTTTGGCCAGGGACCTGAATTTCATCTTAAAAACCTCAGGGAGGACATGGCTTCCATGAGGATCCCTGTGCATTGTCTCTCTCTGACTGTCCTGATTTGGTGTCCCTTGCTGACCTCAGGGCAAGTATTCCCTTCTCTTCCATGCTGTTACTCAGGAGCTGCACTTGGCCAAGCACAGGTCCTTGCAGAACTCGCTGGAAGCATTCCTCGTGAATAATTCTCATTCTTATCAGTTAATTTGTTGTTAATCCTGTTAATAGGCTCCACATGGGTTTTTTTATGGTGCTGTTTTAACAAAGCATTGCACAGCACTCTGTCAGCTATTTCCTGGAGGCCTAAATGCAGTATATTTTATAGATCTCTCATTATGGATCTGCAGAGTTACTGTTACCAGCCACGTTTATGGGCTGACATTCAGCTTTTTGGAGAGACCTGTTTTCCATAAACCAGAAGGATGGATGTAAAGTGTGTGCCAGCTCCTCTCCATCATCTCACCTGCATTAGGGTGCTCCACTAGAGGTGCTCAGGGTGTCTGAGTGCCCTCCCAAAATCTTGCTGGTTTCTTCATGTTCCCTCCTCTCTTCTCTGTCTGGAGCAGCTCCTCAGCACCAGGCTCAGAGGTTCTGAGTCCGTCTGGGGGGTTCCCACCTTTCCAGGACAGGTTAAGTGGCCAGACAGACACAAATGCATCACACAGAAACTGTGTAAGAGGCTGTTCTGGCCTGTCTCTGCTGCTGCAGGGTTATTGATCCCCAAAAAGGGACCTCTGGTGCTGTGTCCCCTCTGTCCTGGCAGGTCTCATTTGTCCTTTCCATCCCTGCAGGCTCCAGCTCCTCCCTGCACACACAAAACCTTCTTCTAATTCCCCTCCCCAGGTTTAGTCCCTGCCTGCTTTTGCCATTTATCTTTATTTCAGTTCCCAGGCTCTCACTTGAGGTTCAGTTTCCATTCGTTACACATCCTTTAACACTTCATACTTCTTGATTAAAGAGGATTTTTAATGGGGGAAAAAAAAATCCTTCTCCTGGCTGGGAAACTGCCACACTGCCTGACTTTTGGGAGGGTTTATTTTTGTGAAAATGTGTAAAATATTCTGGATTCCTGTAACCAGAGGAATATTTGCACCATTGCTGAATGTTTCCCCTGCTCTTAGTGTTTTTGTCATTAATTTTGCATTAGTGCATTTTAATGAAAACACAGAGTGGAAGGACCAGGTTTGGATGTAACTGATTTATCGTTCCCTCAGGTTTCATCAAAACCATTTTTGTGGTGCTTTGGTGTCACTTGTGGTGTGCAGGAGGGAACAAGGAGGAGCTAAAAGCAAATTTTTATGGATAGGCAGGGTTTTAATATTACATTTACTGTGCTTGGGATCCTCCACCCATTTCCAGTCTCCCTCCCAGCTGCTGGAATTGGGTGTTAGACAATGACACCTGGATAATTCCTGTTTCAGGGTGAAGAATTCTCAGTACAAGTTTAGCAAAACCATTTGCCTCAATGTGTACCTGTAAATGGGCTTTATTAGCATTTTTAAAATGAAATCAGGAGAGGCTCCTGAGCTGTAAGAGGAAAATAATAACTGGGAAACTATTAAAGGGCTCCTTTGGAGAAGTGGCTCTTTCCTTGGAGAAGCAGGTGCTGTGCAAAGCCAAATGGTGGTGTAGGGACAGAAAAGAGGGGAAAAGCTCCTCCTGGGGGCTCAGGGAGGTTCTCAAGAGCGACTCAGAGGTGCTGAATTGTGTCTGTGTGTGTAAAATTCCACTGTGTGTAAAGTCCCACTGTGTCCAACCTTTCCAGCCTCGGGATCTGCAGGGAAGGGGAGTCGCCCCATGGACTTGGGCCCAGACTACAAACCCCCACTGGGAGGTGAGTGTGGGACAGAGCTTCTCCTTGGTTCCATTTTGGGGTCACCCAGTGTTCCAGCAGCACTTCCAGAGGTGTCCCTGCTGCTGCTGAGCTCCTGTGGCATTTCCATAACCAGAGCTGCTCCCAGCGTGGTGCGAAATCAGTTCTGTAGGAACAGATGAGGAAGGAGAAGCCTCTGCTCCTTCTCCTGGTCAGTGCTGTGTGCTGGGATTTCCTGTCCTCAGGGAATGCTCCCTGGTGTAGAATAAAAGGTTTTCTTTGGAGCCAAGTGACCCCTGGAGGCTCCTGATCCAGCTCCGGTGCTTGGTGGCTCCAAGGGGAGTCCGTGGTGCTGCAGGTTTGGCAGGATCCCAGAGGGACTCTGCTGAGAGTGCTGAGGTTTTTGTGATGATTGAGTAGGCTGCACTTAAATTGTGATAGACCTGGTAGGAAATGGATCTATAAATCAACTTCCAGATGAACAATTGTACAGAAACAGTTGGCAAATGCCAAAGAAACAAACATTTCTGGTGAGATCCGTCCCCTCCTGCTGATGTGCAGGGTTCCGGGCGGCTTTGGTGGGCACTGCTTGCTTTTCCTGTGTAATAAATGAGCCTTTTCTCATCTCCCCAACCCTCCCAGGGAGTAACAGTCCCCATGGCAGCCCCACGTCCCCCCTGGACAGCAACATGCTGCTGGTGATCATCGTGTCCGTGGGCGTCATCACCATCGTCATCGTCGTCATCGTCGCCGTCTTCTGCACCCGCCGCACCACGTCCCACCAGAAAAAGTAACATGGCCCTGCTGCCTTAGGGTGTCCTCTAATTCTCCATGGGGCTTTGGGGGTTATTTCCTGTGGGTCCTGCAGCCTGTGGGTGCTGCTGCTGGCCTGCTTTTCCCGTCAGTCCCAGAGTTGCCATCATCAGGTCACAATTCGGGGCAGTGCTCCCAGGTGTGCCTGCAGTTGTCCCCACCCCGAGGAGAAACTGTCATTTACAAGTTTCCAAACTGGAGTCAAGCCATGTGCTGGGAGCTGGGAGAGCTCAAGAGCTCAGGCAGCTCCTCACTCTGGCATGGGTGGGCTCAGTGCACGAGTTGTGCTTGACATAATCCAGGTTTTAGTAGGATCACTGGAGTGGAATCAATGTGGGGCTGGATTCCTTAGAAAAGTGCTCCAAAGTCCCGGTGTTTGCATCTGAATTCTTCCCTCAGAGCATCTGCATTAATGCTGCAGCAGTGATGCTCCCACTCAGGGGCTCCTGCAGGGTCTCTCTGCGTGTTCTTTGAAAGACCAGAGCTGTATTTGAAGTTCAAAAGCTGCTGTTATGCAAACCAGGAATTTAAGGAAGTGATGAAAAGCCAGGCTTGGATAAGGTGCAGTTGCAGAAGTGCAGCAGAGGGAGCAGGGCTGGAGCAGCTGGCCCTGGCACACCTGGAGCAGCTGGCCCTGGCACACCTGGAGCAGCTGGCCCTGGCACATCTGGAGCAGCTGGCCCTGGCACACCTGGGGCTGTGCCTGGGGCAGGGATGGGCCAGTCCCAGGGATGTGCTCGATTTTCAGGGCAGAAGTGACCCCGTGTAAACTCAATTTCTGCGTGCCCTCAGCCAGGGAATAACTTGATCCCTGTCACTCATCAGTTCCAGTGGGGGCAGGATTTGGGAGTCACCCCCACCAGAGGTGACATTTACCAATGTCTGAGCCATCTCCAGAGCTCTGCTCCCAAAGGGACCCCTCCTCCAGCTTTGCCGTGGCCCAGAGTGAGGAGTCAGCTTGGAGGGGGTTCTGAAATCTACATTTTGCTTTCCCAAAATTCTGCCATCCCAAATCTCTGCCTCCCCGTGGTTTGCTGCTGCTGCTCAGCACTATGGGAGCCTCCCCAGAGGGATGTGTCCATCCTGAGTGGGGCTGGAAGGAACATTCCTGTCATTAATCCTGTGTTCCCATCCTCTTAGGATACCTGGCTGGCTGCACCTCCCTCTGCAGCTGCTGCTGGAGCTTGGTGAGCCCAGGACATGGGCACAGCATTGGAATGTTCTCTCAATAACCAGAATTTCTGCAAACTTAATTTCCTCTCAACAAAGGCTGGGCTGCAGAGCCAGGGCTGCACATGGGGTACCATTGGAGACAAATTCCAGAGTTCAGGATGTGCTTTGAGGTGTCAGTGGGGCTTGTGTGCAGAATTGGAAGCTCCCTGCCCAGTGGAAACTTGTGCCCAGCTGGATGCAAGAGCTGAGGGAAATGCCAGGGAAAAGTTTTGCCTTTTCCATCAGGTGCAGAACATCTCCTTTGTCTCCCTTCCCAGGAAACGAGCCGCCTGCAAATCCGTGAACGGCTCCCACAAGTACAAGGGCAACTCCAAAGATGTCAAACCCCCAGACCTTTGGATCCACCACGAGAGGCTGGAGCTGAAACCCATCGATAAATCCCCAGATCCCAATCCCATCATGACAGACACCCCGATCCCCCGCAACTCCCAGGACATCACCCCCGTGGACAATTCCATGGACAGCAACATCCATCAGAGGCGGAATTCCTACAGAGGTGGGAGGCCAGGAGGAGGGAAAGGGAATTCACTGTGGCTGGGGGATTCACTTGGTTGAGAGATGATTCTGTTACTGTTTTCTGTTCTTGTTTTCCGAGTAGTGAATTGGGTTTGTCCTGGTTTCTGAGGCTCTGAAAAGCTTGGATCAGATGTTTTAGTGAGGAAATGGAGCATCCAAGAGTTCTAGCATTTACTTGCTCTTGGTAAATACTGGTTAGTAATGGCAAGATCACCTCACTTCATATTAAACCACTGGAGTTGTTTCTGACCTTTCAGCCCAGAGCTGAACCACTGCCAGATGTTTGCACTGGGGCCTGGAGAGTTCCTGCAGTTCCCAAAAATCCTCACTGTCTTCTCCCACCTTCCAGCGCAGGGAGACAGGGCTGTTCCTAGGTGACTCCAGCACCTGCCTGGAGCAGGACTAGAGGGAGGAGTGTTGGGCTGCTGCTGTGGCTGCAGAGCAATAACATCCCTGTTTCCCCTCAGGACACGAGTCAGAGGACAGCATGTCCACGCTGGCGGGGAGGAGGGGCATGAGGCCCAAGATGATGATGCCTTTTGATTCTCAGCCTCCTCAGCGTAAGTGCACACCCCCCTTCCTGCTGGAGCCACCCCCTGCTCCCAGGAAATCCCGTCCTGGGCGGCAGGAGCAGCTCAGGGGAGGCTCCTGAGCCCCTCCTGCTGCAGGCAGAGTGAGGCCACGTTAGAAGGGGCTGGGAGTGGCTGTGCTGGGGTGAGGGCAGGAGCGTGTCCAGCTCTGTCTGTCCCACTCTGGGGCTCTCCAGGGACAGCCTGTGGGCCTGGCTGCTGCTTGTAGCCATTCCCTTGGGACTCTGCCAGTGTCCAGCTGTTCCAGAGGAGCTGGAGAGAGATGGAATTTCTGTCAGGTTCCCCCCACTGCTGGTTTTCCCCTCCCAGCCCAAGCTGTCACCATCCCCTTTATCTCTGCAGCTGCTGCTCTCAGAGCCTTCTCTGACTTTACTCTGAGCTCCTTGAGACCTCTTTGTCCTGGGATCCTTCTCTGATACCAAAATTGCCATTGTTATGAAATATTTTAGGAATGAAACAATATATCTGGAGTTTTCAGTTGACTCCAAGATGACCCTCTGAAGAGCCAGACTGAAACCCTGTGTGAGAACACCAGTGAGAAGCTCAGGAGTTACTGTGCAGGGGCAGAACTGGGAGGTAAAATCACACCAAGCTCACCTGGGCTGAGCTTTAGACTTCCCTGAGCTTTGTGATCATGTTCCACCTGTAGCCAGGTGCCTGCTGCCACAACCCCTCTGCTTTATGGAATTATTTAAAAGTAGTCCATTACATTTCCATTTTAATTTTGCTTTAATGAAAAACTGAACTGAGGACTTGGTGTTCTTGATCTCTAGCTACTTTTTCAAGTGTCCTGATTGCTCAGTTTGTGAATTCTCTTGTTCTGTGACCTTTCTCCAAGAATAGCATCTGGTTCCTTGGTTTTACACTAAGCAGCCTGATCTCCTCGTTGTCTCCCCAGGTGTGAGGAGGGAGCAGAGGATGCAGTTTTACACTGAATTCCTGTGTCAAACACCAGATATGTCTGTCCCATGCCAGGCTCTGCACAAGCCTGGCTGTTTCCCCCTCTCCATCAGCTCCTGGGGGCCCAGAGCAGGCCCAGGCCCTGCTGGTGCCGAGGGCTGGAGCTTGGCTTTGAGGCTTGGGCTCTCCACCCTGTTTGTGAGAGCCCCAGGGGCCCCAGGCTCTGGCTTCTGGCAGTGGAAACATCAGTGTGGGCTCTGCAGGTGCCCGTGGGGCCTTTCTCAGTGAGCCCCACCAGGACCATTCCATGTGTCCAGCCTGCACAACCTCCCATGGCTTTCTTCCAGCCCTGGGGCCTTCAGATGGAGTTATTAATGACCTCCCAGGTACTGAATGATGGTCATTCACTGTGCCATTTTAGCCTAATCTGCAGTAATGGTGTGTACCCAGTGACGTCCTCCTTTGCCTCCTGGGATACAGAAATTCCAAGGATATTGGGAAGCAAGGGGCTGTTTGTTGTTAAACACACCTCATTTCCCCTTTATCAATGTACTACATATGGAAAACAGATCTGAATTCTCTTTATTCTTCTTGTGAACTTTTCCTTGGAATCGAGCAGTGCGTTAAGAGCTGGTGGCAGAGTTTCTGGAGCTGTAATTGGGTGATTTTTTTGTCCCAAGCATGTCTGAGGTGTGATAACCCAGGGCCTTGAGCTGGGTTGTAAATCAGGCGAGGGTCTGGCTCCCTGCTGGAGAAGGGAGCAGGGAGGGGAGTGCCCAGGCTGTCCTGTGTGTGTGTGTTAAGTGTTTCTCTGTCTTGTGTTCATCCACAGCTGTGATTAGTGCTCATCCCATCCATTCCCTCGACCCCCCTCACCACCATTTCCACTCCGGCAGCCTCGCCTCTCCAACCCGCAGCTTCCTGCACCACCAGCTCAGCCCGTGGCCCCTGGGCTCTGCCATGTCCCATTCGGACAGGGCCGACTCCTCAGGTGAGACAACAACCCTCAGGGAGGTGGAGCAGAGAGGGAAACTCCTGCAAATGAGAGCCTGCAGCTGGGTCAGTCTCCTCGCTGGGGTTCCATGAGGGATGGGTTCAGTCTAGACTCACAGCGTGGGCTGCGTTTTCCTGGGTAGGTCGGATATTGATCCTTGACACCCGTGGTGGTGTCCTTGGGAAAGGGGCTTTTCCTGTTTTATACACAGCTCCAAACAGGGATTCCTCCTGTAAAGCCTCTGGGCCTGGAGTCTGAAACATCACATGAGCTCTGAGCTGCGGCACAGCAAAGCTTTTCTCCTAGTGAATGCAGTTTGAAACCAACAGGGAAGGAAAGTCCAGGCTTGGCTGCTGGCAGTGGGGGAACACAGAGAAGGGGGGTGATCTCCATGCAGCCCTTTCAGGGTTGAGCAGAATCATTTGCAGGAGTTTTAGAGAGCACTGAAGTCTCCAGTGCTCTGACAAATTCCAAAGCAAAGGTATTGCTAAATGTGCACATGGGTACGTACTGGGATGAAGCCAACTCACAGCTTCTCTGCTTTAAGGTCAACATTTGAAGGTGTCACAGCCAAAAGTGTTGTTTCCTTATGAAAACAGTTCCTGAGGCTGCAAGGTCCATTCCAGCCCTGACCATTCCATGAGTCCCAGTAAATGGATTTCAATCTCTGTGACCACCCCAGTGCTGTGTGTGCTTGAAGAGTTCTGGTTAAAAATGCCAGTCCTTTGGTACTCTGGGGTAAAAGGAGGCTGCAGTTCGTGTTCTGTGCTGTTTGTCTGAGGGCTGCATCATGGAGCTGTTGCAGTGGCAGAGTGTTGATGTGCTGTTGCTGGAGAGGTGGAATCACTCAGCTCTCAGCTCATGCAGGTGCCCTTCAGCCAGTGGTGCCCTGGGAGTGGGCTGAGGCTGGTTCCTGCACAGCCCTGGTACAATCTGACAGGAGGCCAGCCTGGAATGAGCCTCACCAAGGTGCATCAGTCTCTGGGGGTGTCCAGCACTTCTCGGAATGGCTTAGAATAACTCTGAGATGGCTCCTGGGGTGTGTTTTGTAAAGCAAAAGGGTTTGATCAAAGAGAAGATAAAAAATGATACAAAAACAAAACAAAAGCCTTGCACAGGTACAGGGAAGCCCTTACACCTGGCTATAACACCCTGAAAAGCACTGAGCTCTTTCTCATGTACTTAATATTTTAGGAGAGCTTTTGGCTTGTTGCCCAATAGAAACAGCTACAGGTTTTGAGAAACATTTCCAAGCTCCAACCAGTGCCCCTGTGCTGGCTTTGGGCCAGTTATGGTGAGAGAACAGAAAGTTCTGGTGCTTCTTCCTTAAAGTCAGGGATGAAACTGAACCCCTTTTCCTTACTTAGAAACATCCACGTGGGGTGTGAGGATGCACTGCAACATGTCCCTGTGTCCTTGCAGCCCGTTGCAGTCGGGAATACCTCCTTGTGGGGCTGTGTGTGTGTTGGGTTGTGTCCCCACAGCCCATTCCAGTCAGGAATGTCCCCGGAACTGTGTGTGTGTGTTGGGCTGTGTCCCCACCGCCTGTTCAGTCAGGAATGTCCCCGGAACTGTGTGTGTGTGCTGTGTGTGTGCTGTGTGTGCTGTGTGTGTGCTGTGTTTGTGCTGTGTGTGCTGTGTGTGTGTGCTGTGTGTGTGCTGTGTGTGCTGTGTGTGTGCTGTGTTTGTGCTGTGTGTGCTCTGTGTGTGTGCTGTGTGTGTGTATGTGTGCTGTGTGCTGTGTGTGTGCAGTGTCCCACAGCCCGCGCAGTCAGCAGTGACCCCGGGCTGTGTGTGTGCTCTGTGTGTGTGTGTGTGCTGTGTGTGTGCTGTGTGTGTGCGGTGTCCCACAGCCCGCGCAGTCAGCAGTGTCCCCGGGCTGTGTGTGTGCTCTGTGTGTGTGTATGTGTGCTGTGTGTGCTGTTTGCTGTGTGTTTGCTGTGTGTGTGCTGTGTGTGTGCTGTGTGTGTGCTGTGTGTGTGCTGTGTGTGTGTATGTGTGCTGTGTGTGTGCTGTGTGTGCTGTGTGTGTGCGGTGTCCCACAGCCCGCGCAGTCAGCAGTGTCCCCGGGCTGTGTGTGTGCTCTGTGTGTGTGTATGTGTGCTGTGTGTGCTGTTTGCTGTGTGTTTGCTGTGTGTGCTGTGTGTGCGGTGTCCCACAGCCCGCGCAGTCAGCAGTGTCCCCGGGCTGTGTGTGTGCTCTGTGTGTGTGTATGTGTGCTGTGTGTGCTGTTTGCTGTGTGTTTGCTGTGTGTGTGCTGTGTGTGTGCTGTGTGTGTGCTGTGTGTGTGCTGTGTGTGTGCTGTGTGTGTGTATGTGTGCTGTGTGTGTGCTGTGTGTGCTGTGTGTGTGCGGTGTCCCACAGCCCGCGCAGTCAGCAGTGTCCCCGGGCTGTGTGTGTGCTCTGTGTGTGTGTATGTGTGCTGTGTGTGCTGTTTGCTGTGTGTTTGCTGTGTGTGCTGTGTGTGCGGTGTCCCACAGCCCGCGCAGTCAGCAGTGTCCCCGGGCTGTGTGTGTGCTCTGTGTGTGTGTATGTGTGCTGTGTGTGCTGTTTGCTGTGTGTTTGCTGTGTGTGCTGTGTGTGTGTGTGTCCCACAGTCAGCAGTGCCCCGGGCTGTGTGTGCTGTGTGTGTGCTGTGTGTGTGTGTATGTGTGCTGTGTGTGCTGTGTGTGCGGTGTCCCACAGCCCGCGCAGTCAGCAGTGTCCCCGGGCTGTGTGTGTGCTCTGTGTGTGTGTATGTGTGCTGTGTGTGCTGTTTGCTGTGTGTTTGCTGTGTGTGCTGTGTGTGCGGTGTCCCACAGCCCGCGCAGTCAGCCGTGTCCCCGGGCTGTGTGTGTGCTCTGTGTGTGTGTATGTGTGCTGTGTGTGCTGTTTGCTGTGTGTTTGCTGTGTGTGCTGTGTGTGTGCTGTGTCCCACAGCCCGCGCAGTCAGCAGTGTCCCCGGGCTGTGTGTGTGCTGTGTGTGTGCTCTGTGTGTGTATGTGTGCTGTGTGTGCTGTGTGTGCTGTTTGCTGTGTGTTTGCTGTGTGTGCTGTGTGTGTGCGGTGCCCCACAGCCCGCACAGTCACAGTCAGCAGTGTCCCCGGGCTGTGTGTGCTGTGTGTGTGTGCTGTGTGTGTGCTGTGTGTGTGCGGTGCCCCACAGCCCGCACAGTCACAGTCAGCAGTGTCCCCGGGCTGTGTGTGCTGTGTGTGTGTGCTGTGTGTGCTGTGTGTGTGTGCTGTGTGTGCGGTGTCCCACAGCCCGCGCAGTCAGCAGTGCCCGCGGGCTGTGTGTGTTGCAGAGTCGGTGCGGAACACGCCCAGCACGGACACCATGCCGGCGGCCTCTGCCGTGCCGAGCGCGGAGCTGCCGGAGGCCGAGGGCTCGTTCCTGCCGGCCGAGGAGGAGCCGCAGGGTCCCCCCACGGCCCACGTGCGCCCCTCGCACCCCCTCAAGAGCTTCGCCGTGCCCGCCGTGCCGCCCGCCGGGGGCGCCTTCGACCCCGCCCTGCCCAGCACCCCGCTGCTGACACAGCAAGGTGAGCCGGAACGGGGCGTTTGGGAACCAGGGGAGGCTGAGCCTGGGCTGAGTCTTGTGGATGTTGTTTTCTGCACAGAGGTAGGGCAATTCAAAGCCAACACTCCGTAACCGAAGTGTTCCGTTTCTCCTGATGGAATCCCTTTCCTTCATGGAATCATCCCAGGCTGGTTTGGGTTGTAAGGGAGCTTTAAAGCCCATCCAGTGCCATGGGCAGGGACACTTTCCAATAGCCCAGGCTGCTCCAAAGCCCTGTCCAGGCTGACCCTGGACACCTCCATGGATGCAGGGGCAGCCACAGCAGCTCTGGGCACCCCGTGCCAGGCCTGCCCACCCTCCCAGGGAGCAATTCCTGCCCAATACCCCATCTCACCCTGGCGGTGGAAGCCGCTCCCTGTGTCTGCTCCCTCCAGGAGCTCCCTGAGCAGGCAGCAGAGGCAGGGCCCCGGGGCTGACGTGTCCCAACCCCTTTGCAGGCCCCGGGCACGCCGTGCACGCGGTGAAGACGGCGTCCATCGGCACGCTGGGCCGGAGCCGGCCGCCCATGCCCGTGGTGGTGCCCAGCGCCCCCGAGGTGCAGGAGACCACGCGCATGCTGGAGGACTCGGAGAGCGTACGTACCCTGCCCTGCAGCCAGCCGGGCAGCTGCAGGGGAAATGGGGGGGAAACACCTTCTGCACGGAGGGTCCTGCTGAACCTGCACTGCAGCTTCCCCAGCTGCTCTGCAGAGCATTCCCAGTGTCGTTCCCAGCTCTGCAGAGCATTCCCAGTGTCATTCCCAGCTCTGCTGAGCACTCTCAGTGTCGTTCCCCAGCTCTGCAGAGTTTTTAAGCAGTGTTTGGAATGGAAGCAGCTTTTAAGGAATGTTTTGGGTGTGAGGCACTGGAAGAGCTGTTTTCCTTTCCAACTGTAAGCCAAGGGGTTGCTCCTGTGGCCATGGTGTCACCTGTTAATGTACAGGTATTCACAGCTGCATCACTGCTACAGGAAATGCTCATTGGGAATTTACTTTTTTCTTTTTCCTCATTGTCCTTTTGCCATACTTCTTTTACTCTCCTGATTTTATTTCTGTATGTGCTGGTCTGGAAACTTGATCTGGTGCCTTTTTGTGCTTCTCTCTCCCCTGCTTTTATTCATTTTGTTTGGTCAGTACAAACTCATACACCTCAACTAATTTGTAATATTTAAATAGAGCCATTAATACTTTTTTCATTAATTTACTAGTGCAAGGTAGAGCCAGCACAAAAAAACCCCAGATTAAATTAAATTACTGGTTTGACTATGAGTCTTAAAATGTAAATTACCAGTAGAAATAGGGGATTGAGGATTGGTCAGTGATTTGAATGGATTCTGGGTTTTTAGGAGAACCTGTAGGAATGAGTTTAAGGAATGAGTTTGCTTGCAGCTGCTGCTCTTTATCCCAGGCAGGGCACAGGACTGGGATGATTTTGCTGCACAGTGCAGAGGTTCGGTAAACTGGAAGTTCTCTGCAGTTGAAATGAAGGAGGTTTCTGTGTGAGAACAGGTCAGGGCTAAAACTACTCAGAGCTGGGAAGAACTCGGTCAGGAAGGGTTTGGGGATGAGCCAGGCCACAGAAATGAGACAGCTGAGCCTAAAAGTGTGTGGCTTTAGCAACTCCCCTGATCCCAAAACACCTCTGCTGAAGTGGACCTTTTTTCCTGTAAAGCTGGGAAGAGCCTTCTCAACTTCCTGCTTTAGTTCAAAGGCAGGGATTGAGACAGGAGAAAGGCCCTGAGCAGTGGAGCTCTGAGCCACAGCTGCCCCAAGAGCTGCACTCGGAGCAGATGATCTTTCCCGTTATTAATTGGTTTAATGGCGGATAGCTGCCCTTGTGCCCGTTCTGAGCGGGGTCAGGACCTGCAGCACGCTGGCCTTGCTGTGTGCCCCAGCAGAGTGTCAGTGACCCTTTCCCTGTCCCTAGAGCTACGAGCCAGACGAGCTGACCAAAGAAATGGCCCACCTGGAAGGACTGATGAAGGACCTCAACGCCATCACCACGGCGTGACCGCCCGCACGCGACTCCGCGCCCGCCGCCAGCCTCGGACTCAGCCTTGCACCACAAGGAATTGTACAGAGGAAAAGCTAAAGGAGAAAACAAACAAAAAAATTAAAAAAAAAAAATAAAAATCATAACCAGAAAGAGGGACAGCACATGAGAGCGATGGAGGGAGGAGGAGAGGAAACCAGCTGGAGGTGACGTGAGTGTCACCAGCCCTCGTCCTGCCGCGGAGCCACGTGGGATTCCAGCAGGATGGGCCACACCAGCCAGGCTGGGATCCAGCAGGACTCAAAACAAAAAACAAGCAAAGCAAAGTGGACTCGCCGTTAGGGTTTTTTGTTTGTTTTTTTTTTTTTTCTGGTCAGGTTTTGTCTCAGTGGTGTGATTGCCCTGCCTTTTCAGTGTTGGACATTTGGCATTTATGTACAATTTTATTTGTGTTTTTATTTTATCTTTTTTTATAAAAAGGAAAAAAAACCTGTTGTAATAAAAAAAAAAAAAAAGGGAGAAACTGTTGTTTTCCACAGCCTAGGCTGAGGTTTGACTGCTTGTTCTATTGTGTATGAAAATTCATTGCCAGTGTGGGTTGTTCTGTTTTGTTTTTTATTCTGCGTATAATTACGTCCCCTTCTGGCAGTTAATCCATGGCCTTTTGGGATGCTGCACTGCTCTTTGTAAGCTTTTTTTATTATTTTTATATTATAATTATTAAAAGCCTGACTTTTCTCCTCTCATCACTGTGAGATTCCCGGTCTGTTTGAATTGAGGTGTAATTGGAGAGCCTTGTTCGTCGCTTTTTTGTGCAGTTTCAATATTTTGAGTGGGGGGAGAAGTAGCTGGGGGAGGGGATCCCGGGGAGGGTTCATGCCTGTTGTTTTCCTGTCTTTTTCCAGTGCCTGGGAAGACTGAAGAACAAGGAAACATCTTCAGCTGTACTGTGTGTCTGGTCACTGAGCGCAGGGAGAGCCTCCTTTAGGAACATTCCAGGAATTCCTGCTGGGAATTGGGGTTCTCCTCTCCAGGTGACCTCACAGGGAGCTTCTCTTGGCAGCTGCTTCGTTGTTGTTGGTTTAAAGATGGAGCAGGAGCCTTGGAAATGCAGAGTGAGAGCTCAGCAAGGCTGCAGGGCTGAAGTTCACACAGCTTCAGGGTTTTTCCATCCCCAAGAGCCCAGATCCTGCCTGGAGAGCACCGAGTGGCCCCAGGCTCCTGTCCCAGTGGCCAGCCCAACAGGAATCCTGCTCTGAAGGAGTCCTCGGACACAAAACAAGGCAAAAATGTATTTTTTTACACTTTGGAAAGCATGTAGAAATAAACCCAGTATTGGTGAGCCAGGTGCTGTTCACAGACCTGTCTGGAAGGGAGGAGAGGGAACAGGGAGCTCCAGGGAGGGGAGGGAAAAGAGATTTTCCTTCTCTCTCCGAGTGCTTGCCTGGCTCTGGCCTTCTCTGCATTAAAAAAAAGGGCTGGAGGTCAGTAAAATGACAGAAAAAAAAGAGAGAGAAACCCCAAGCAGCTGCCAATGAACTCCTGTACATTTTCACTTTCTAGGATAAAAGGAATCCCAAAGTCCTGATGGTTCAGGAGCTGGGATTTGGGAAGCTCAGGCCCCTCTGTGCCTCTGCCAGGAGATTCCCACTGAAATGGCAAAAAGAAGTTTGCTTCCTCGGCTTCCATTTATCCCTGAAGTGGAGCTGAAGTTCCCAGTCCTGTCACTGGGAGAGCCACAGAATCCCCAGCTGGGGGTGGGGTCACTTCCTTTCTTTTCCTGGACTCTGTGTTGTCATTTCTGGGCCATTTCCTGCATTTATTTATTATTGAGGGAGGGGAGGGAATTTAATAAATTGTAGCACCATGGGCCACCTGGATAATTAACGTTTGGACTTTGAATCAGGACAATTCAGGGCAAAATAAGCTACAGAACATGTCTTTAAAGAATAAAATCCACTCCCTGGCCTGAAAGGAGGGTGTGGACCTGTTCCTCTGCCTATTTTTTACCTATACCCAAAGAAATGCCATCCTACACACACAGTATTCCCAGCTGGGGGCCTTTGTGAATATTCCTTTATGTAGAACACCATGAATGTTAATATTGTCATTGAATTTGGGGAGGGGGAATATTTTTAATGATAAAACAACTGTTCAAAGTTGGTTTTTTTAAGGTTATACTGAGAAAAAAAAAAAAAAGAAGAAAAAAACATTTATTCAATTCAGTGTACAATCTGTATTGCACTTTTTCACATTTTAATGCTACATTTTCTTACATATCCTGTGATTTTACCTTTGGAACATTGTGTATCCTTGTAGTGTCATAGTCCAGCTGTGCAGTGACAGCTTCCCTCAGACATTTGGGGAAAAGGAACAAACCAAACCTGTACATTGTTTTATTATTCTCATGTAGAAGAATTTCAAGGACTGCTGTAGATGTCGACCTTTCTGTACAATTTTTTTGCTTTTCTGTAGTATTTGCTGTATCTTCTATGGCTTTTTTTAATAACTTCATGTTTATTATTTTGTATTGGGCATCCAATACACTTTTTTAATCCAATCAACTCCTGGGCTGCTTGGAGAGTTTGTTAATTATTCCTCATGGGTACAGTGACCAGGTTTGGGGGTTTAGTTGCCCTTTTTTTCCCTTGCTGTGGGTTGTGTTCTCCAAAGAAAGGAGAACTATTCTCCCTCCCTCAGGCTTTGTGCAGACACTGAACTTGGAGCATCTTCCCCTTTCCTCATTTCAAAGCTCCACAGTAAAAATATCACCTTTTAATTAGCAAGCAGAAAAGGAGGGGCTCCAATCAGTGGGAGCACAAACAATAGCCTTAATAAATTGGGAAATAATGACAAAATAATACCATAACCATGGGCTATTGGAGTTGCTGTATCTGGATGGTGAAGTGCAGTAACGGGGTTGTTACCACCCCCAGGCTGATGGCAGCCTCTGTTCCTGTCACAGCCAGGGGAGCCTCAGCCCCTGTCCCTGTCACAGCCCTGGCCCTGCTCTGTCCCTGCCTGTGTCACTGCCCTGGCCCGGCTCTGTCCCTGTCTGTGTCACAGCCCTGTCCCTGCTCTGTCCCTCAGCCCATGCCACAGCCCTGTCCCTGTCACAGCCCTGTCCCTGCTCTGTCCCTCAGCCCATGTCACAGCCCTGCTCCTCTGGCCCTGCTCCGTCCCTCAGCCCTTTCTGGTCCCCTCCCTCTCGCAGCTCCCAGCAGGGACAGGACCCTGGAATTCTCCGGGAGTGGCCCTGGGGTGGGGCAGGGGCAGCTCAGCCGTGTCACAGCTGGCCTGGGGGACACAAGTGGGGACCATTTCCCTGAGCCTGGGGGCACAGCCCGCGGTAGGGGAGGAGGAGCTGAGCTTTCCCAACCCAAAGCAGGCTGGGTTCACAGGGAATCACTGCGGTGGGAAAAGAGCTCCCGGACCATGGAGTGCAGCCCGAGCCCAAAGCCCACCTCGTTCCCAGCCCAGAGCCCTGAGTGCCTCGGCCACCTCCAGGGATGGGGACTGCAAACAGCCCTGGTGGCCCCTTCCGACGCCTGAC
Organism: Sylvia atricapilla; assembly: GCF_009819655.1. Lineage (NCBI taxonomy): Eukaryota > Metazoa > Chordata > Aves > Passeriformes > Sylviidae > Sylvia > Sylvia atricapilla. The sequence goes on from NC_089152.1 coordinate 18,170,241, forward strand.
AGCCCTTTCCGTGGAGAAATTCCTCTGGTGTCCGACCGGAGCCTCCCCTGGCCCAGGTTAAGAACTCTCTTGTCCTGTCCCTGTCCCCTGGAGCACAGCCCCATCTCCCCGCTGTCCCCTCCTGTCAGGGGGCTGTGCAGAGCCACGAGGTCCCCCCTGAGCCCTGCAGGCTCCCCGGGCGCTGTGTGTCCCCTGGCCGTGCCCGGGGCAGTGCCAGCCCTGCCGGGTGACATCGCAGCGCGGGGACAGCAGATGGCAGCGGTGCCTCGCTGCTGAGCGGCTCCCGGGGCTCAGCTCGGGGCTGGATCAGCGGCCGCAGCGATGCTGCTGCTGCCGAGGGGCAGCTCAGGGAGAGACTCCGCTGTAAATCCCAGTTTTCCCAAGGAAGTTTGGGCTAACGACCCAGAACCAAGAGTCACCTGCGGTAAATGCGGGCGACACTTTGAGGCTTTTGCCCAGTAAAGAGCAGCCAACCATCTCCACCTGAACTGACACTGGGATTGATCCAACCCCTCTTGATCTCAGTAAAAACATTTCTGCAGCAGCTCAGGGTGATTCAACTCAGCGTTTACCAAAAACGCTGAACCACTGCAGCTTTTGGGAGGATCCCAGAATGGTTTGGATGGAAGAGACCTTAAAGCTCGTCTCATTCCAGAGCCACCCCTGCCATGGGCAGGGACACTTCCACTGTCCAGGGTGCTCCAGGCCCTGTCCAACCTGGTCTTGGACACTGCCAGGGATCCAGAGACAGCTGCTTTGGGCACCCTGTGCCAGGGCCTGCCCACCCTCACAGGGAACAATTCCTGCCCTATATCTCACCTAACCCTGCCTCTGGCAGTGGGAAGCCATTCCCTGTGTCCTGTCCCTCCATCCCTTGTCCCCAGCCCCTCTCCAGCTCTCCTGGAGCCCCTTCAGGGGCTCTGAGGTGTCCCTGGAGCCTTCTCCTCTCCAGGTGACACCCCCAGCTCTCCCAGGCTGTTTCTGTGAGATCAGGGCTCCTCCAAGCACACCGAGGCGTCCAGCAGGTTCCACATCTGCCCCGTGTGACTCTGGAAAGACAAGCCTGGAGCTGCACTGTGGCTCTCCAGAACCTTCCAGACACAACCAAATCCCTGTCCCTAGAGCAGCCCCGCAGTGGGGTGGCACCCAGGGGACAGACAGACATTGCAGGAAACACACAGGGCTGACAGGGCACAGCAGGTCTAGAAAGGGAGATCCAACCCTTGGCAGCCACGGGAATGTGAGCAGAAAGGTGAAGGAGTGGAGAACACCCCCAGGCCCAGCCTGGGGAAAGGACAGGCACAGACTAAACTCCAGCGAGGATTGAGCCCACTCTGGGGGCTCCCCTTTGCTGGGGGGAACGTTCTGAGCAGCACTTTCCCCTGCACAGGCAGGGCTGGAGGCATGAGGACAGCACAACCTGTTCCCTGTCCCTCAGTAACCCCAAATCAGCTTTGCCCAGCTGTTTCCCAATCCCAGCTCCTCTCTCCCAGCACACACTGCCTTCTCCTCTCCAGAGGGACCAGGGCTCCCACAGGGCTGTAACTCTGGGCAAACATGGATTTTCCCTGGGAGTATCTCAGGAGGAAATCCTGTTCCCCCAGGAGGCTGTCCCAGGACATCCCAGCCCCAGGGAGCTGCCAGGGCTGCTCTGCCCACAGCGGGTTGGGCACAGTGACAGTGTCACCACAGGCCTTTTTTAGCACCCAAATGCACCAGCATCACCAGTGCCGTGGGGACAGGGGTTGCAAAGCCAACTGATGCCTCAAGTTTTCTCTCTCCTGTATTCCAGGTTCTGTGGTGCCCAGGGGCAGCTCTGAGCTCACAGTCAGTGTCACTCAGCTCTGCACACAGCAGGGACACAAAACAAATCCTTCTCCTGCTGGACACCAAGGACAACTTTCAGCCCCAAAGCACAACCAAGGGTGGGCTGGAGGGAGGGACAAGCAGGATGGGACCTCACAGCCTGGGGCTGGAATGGGACAATTCAACCCCAATGTGCAAATGGCCCAAAACATAAAACTGTGAGACCTTGTGATGGGCCATCCATTTTGTGACCGTTTTGGGTCCACCCTGGGTGTAGCCGTGGCCAGGCCTGTCCTGCCCAAGGTGTGCCCTAAAGCCCTTTCAATCAATATTTGCTCTATTCTCCAGCTCTGCCCAGTCCCTGTCCCAGGTCAGCCCGCCCAAGGCATCACAGGTACAACCCCCTGCACCTCAGGGATGATCTGCAGCTGCTGCAGAGGCTGGGAGAAGTGAACAGGACAAGCTGGAGATGTAGCAATGCAATCACCACTTGTTAACTTAACCCAGAGCAGGACTCACCCTCGGCGGGCTGCCACAGGCTCCTCTTCTGGCGCTTTAGCGGAGCCCCTTTGTCCCTTCTGTCATTCCAGGCTGGCTGCGACCCCTCCTCTGATCTCCTGGCTCAGACCTGAGGGGAAGAGGAGGAGAACCCCCGTCAGAGGCCGGCAGCGCCTCCCAGGCGGAGCTGGAGCATCCAGGGGCCGTGCTGGAAGCTCTGACCTGACCCCAGCGCCCCGGGGCCATTTCACAGCGAGCAAAGGCACCTGCTGAGCCCCGGGTGCCGCCCCGCAGGACACGGGGACTGCGTTAGGGTCACACACGGCGCGGGGAGCCCGGGCAGGGGATTTCCCCAGGATGGCACCACCGAAGCCCATCGCTCCCCGTGTCCTCGGTGAGAGCATCCGTCCCGTGCCTTTCCCCGCTGGGCCGCGGGGACAGACAGCTCCTGTCACTGCTGAGGCACCGGCAGGCAGCAGCTGCCAGGGAAACCTTGCCAAGGGCTCTCCACTCTCCCGGTGCCATCCCAAACCCTCTCGCAGCAGCCCCAGGCTCCAGGGCTGTCCCTGGGTCACCCTGTCCCAAGGCGCAGCGGGACCCGGGTCCTGAACTACGCAGCTCCCCTTTCCCTGTCTCTGTCCCGACCCGGCCGCTCCTGCTCCTACGGATTTCTCCTCCTTTTCCTGCGGCTGCATTCCCTCCTGGAGCCCGACAGCAATTCCTGCCCTCCTTTGCCCTGCTCTGGGCACCAGCACAGATCAGTGGGGTCGTTTTCCCACCTGGAGAAAAAGGGATAAAAGCCGCGCTGGTGCAGGCAATGCTGGGAGTGTGGGGAAACCAAACAGGACAAGGCACCCCCAGACGTGGGACTAGGGGGGAAGAAATGCTGCCCAGTCCTGGCCCCAGACATGCCAGCACAGAGGAGACCCTAAAGACAGGGCACACAGCCCAATTCCCAGAGCCAGCACCTTCCAGAACCTTCCACTCCAACCAAGCACCTCCAGATAGAAGCAGGAGCAGCCAGGGGGACAGGGCTCAGCTTTGCCCTACAGCTTCCCCCAGCAGCACCCCCAAAAAGTGGGGTTCAGGTGGTGAGTTCCCCCAAACCCCCCCACTCTTACCCAGGCAGACACGGGAGAACTCGCTGCTCCTTCCGGCTGGACTGGGAGAACCCAAACTGGGACCTGCTTGTGCCCCAGTCCCCCGGGTGTCTCCAATCTCCACCCAGATGTGTCCAATCTCCACCTCGGGTGATTCCAATCTCCCCCCGGTGTGTCCAATCTCCCCCCGGTGTGTCCAATCTCCACCTCGGCTGTGTCAAATCTCCACCCCAGTGTCTCCAATCTCCCCCCGGGTGTGTCCAATCTCCCCCCGGGTGATTCCAATCTCCATCCCAGTGTGTCCAATCTCCATCCCAGTGTCTCCAATCTCCCCCCGGGTGTCTCCAATCTCCCCCCAGTGTCTCCAATCTCCCCCGGGTGTGTCCAATCTCCCCCCGGGTGTGTCCAATCTCCCCCGGGTGTCTCCAATCTCCCCCGGGTGTGTCCAATCTCCATCCCAGTGTCTCCAATCTCCCCCCGGGTGATTCCAATCTCCCCCCGGGTGTTTGCTCCCCATCTCCGGCCGCAGGCAGGGCTCTCCCTAGGTGTAGGACATTTCCCTGAGCTCCAGCCCGGCTGCTCCAGGCTGGGGGCTGTCTCTGCTCTCCCAGCTGGGCTGTGCTTTGTCTGGAAAGGGGGCGGGGGACAGTGGGAGCTGGAGTGGGGACAGCCCTTCCCAGCCAAGGGTGCTTCGTGAGAACCGCTGGGATCTAATAAAACCCATCAGGCAGAGAACAGCATCACGATGAATTAGAAATGGATGCCGAGCGCCCACAGTGCTGTGAGTCACGGGCTCCCAGAGGATACTCCAGAGCGCCCGAGGCTGGTGTCTGCCTGGTTTTCTACCACTTGAACCAAAGTGGTAGAATTAGGAGACCACTTTGCTGGAGACAGGGAGGAAAAAAAGGTGTGAGCTGTGCCACGAGTGGCTGCAGGTGTCCCTGCCTCTCCCCGGGTACCCGCAGCCCCTGTTGGATGTGTGGGGTGGAACTCCCACGGCAGCGCTGATTAAAGCCGCACCTTTATGCCTCCTCGTAGGGCTGAGTGTGACCGTCCTCAGCCCCACAGAGTGCCCGGGGCCATGAAACACGAGCTGTTCTGACACTAGTCTGTGACAAGAGGGGTGTGAGGCAGCAGGAAAGGTGGGCAATCCCTCGGGACTCGTTCCTGCCCGGCAGTGCGGCCGTGGCCAAACGTATCGAGGCAACAATGTGCCCTCAGCCCCGTGCCCCTCCTTCCCAAGGGTCCTGTGCTCCAGGACATCCATCGAGGCTGCTCCGGAGGAGGCAGGAATGCTCCAGAGGAGCAGCAGCCCAGCCCTGCCCTCCATCCCCTCCCCAGGGTGAGCAGTGGGCCAGGCCCGGGTGGGTTTTCCCCAGCACTGCCGGGATGTGCTGCCCGCCCAGCCCTCGGCGCTCCCTTCTCCAGCGCCCTTCCCTGATGCGGTGCCGCTGGAGCCACCAGCCGTGGCACTGCGTGTGCATCATGCACCAGCCCTTGCCGAGGGGCTGAAGGGATGGCCACGCTCCCGGCCGGAGCTGAGCACACCCCGCGGTGCCAGGACCCCCGGGCTGGCCCGGGGACACCGGGGACACCGGGGACAGCACGTGGGCTCCTCCGCTGGCACCGCGTGAGCCCCGCTGCCACCCCGCCCAGCACAGCGGCCGGGCACAAACACGCCGAGAAAGGAAGAGGGGAAAATGACCCTGAAGAGCTCTCTAATTTGCAGCACAGCCGGGAGAGCGGCTCCCGCGGAGGGGCAGCCGCTCAGACACGTGGCGCAGGCTGTTAACGCCTTCCTGGCCGCTTCTGCTCCGCGTTCTCCCGGGGCAGCGCCGGCTGCTGCAGCGCCCGAGCTGGGAGGGCACAGTGCCCGCAAAGGGACCGCAAAGGGCCCGGCGTCTGCGGGCTGCAGCTCCCGTTCTCACCCCAGCTCTGTCTCCTCGCTGGGACAAAGCAGCATCTCCCTCTCCTGAGAGGCTCCAGCCGAGGGCTGTTCCCATCAGGAGCCTGGCAGAGGGAGGAAGGGAGCTGCAGGCTCGGAGGTGCTGCTGGCCGGGGCAGCAATCGGCTCTCCTGCCTCTGCAAACGGCACAACCAACTCAGGGCTCTGTTCCCTTCATTTGCCTTAATGGCACCACCTTCAGCTCCATTAAAATCAGAGCCTGGAGCCAGAGCGGGGCTTGGGCAAAGGGAGCTGGAATTAGTGAGGCAGAGTGGCCGGGACCTCTGCAGGTTATGTGACAAAACCAATGCACATCAACCCGCGCTAAAATCCAGCCTCTTCATCGAGAGGACAGGGCAGGCAGGGAGGGGATGGGCTTGGAGACCCCCTGCCCATCCAGGGAGCACTCCTGGGTGCGGGGACAGGCGGGGACAGGGCTGGGGACACTGCCCCGAGGTCACTGGGCAGGCTGCACGGAGGGCAGAGCGTCCTTAAGGAAACACCGCACACAGGGAGCTCACCTGGAAAGCAGGAGATGCTCAGCTCTGACCTGAGCGCTTTGGGCTGTCTCTGTTTCACCCCTGGGCTCCCCCCTGCCAGGAAAGCAGCGTCCAGCCAAGGCTGCACCTCTGGAGGAGCTGATAACGCTGCTGACAACGTGCCCCAGCAGTTTCGTTTAATTTCTGCTGGTTTTTAAGTGTGGATTTGGGCTGAGAGGGGCCAGAGGCACACACGAGACTTGGGACCACAATGGGAGCGTTTCTCTGTGTGGAGCAAGGGACAAACGTGACTGAGGAAGGGCAGAGATGACAAAAAGCTGCTGCAGAATCCCCTGAGGGCAAACCCGACCTGCTCCTCCCCACTGCAGGTGTGGGGCAGCAGGGGGAAAGGTGCCCCCTCATCCCACACACAGCTCACCCCGGGCAGGGCTGGAGGGCTGGGCATGGCCTGCAAGGAGAGGGAGCCTCTGGCCTCACAGTGCCTCCAGCAAAAGGGGCTGCTCTTAGTTTGTGCATCCCAATCCCTGGGGTTTATCCCTGCAGCCTTCGCTGTGCTCCAGCCACCCTGGCACAGGGATCCAGGGCTGCCCTCTGCCCTCCCCTCTCCTGGGACTCTCACGGCGCTGGTGTCCCCCAGCTGACCCCTCTAGGGCTTGGAGATGTGGCTGCAGTGCTGGGCAGGGGAATTATTCCCAAAGGAAGGGTCCTGCCTCACCAGGTACCAGCTCTGTCTCCAGCTGCCTTCCCTATGGGAAGGGGAGCTGCTGGGTCAGCCTTTATTCCAGGTGTGATGCCTGCACTCCCTGCTGGGCTGCCAGAAGCCAGCCCTGGCCCTATCCTGTCCCTCCTGAAGCTCGGGAGCTGGTCCCACCCTGCCCCCGGGGCTGTGTCCCTGTCCCAGGCGAGCACACGGCTGCTGGGGGGAAGGAATAATGTGCCCTCACCACCGCTGCAGTCTCTGCTCTGGGGCTCTCAGTCCCCGCAGAGCAGCCCAGCTCTGGCAGCAGGGTATTTATTCCCAAGGCGTTGGAAAAGTGCCCTGCCGGGGCTCAGGGGTGTGAGCAGTGAGATGTCCCCTCTGCCCGAGGGTGTGGGAGGCTTGGAGGAACTGGCTTTTTACACTCTGTGCTTTGGCCACGGCTGGGAGCCTTTCTCTGTGCCCATCTCCCGCTTCCCAAAGGGATCCTCTTCCACAGAACAAAGTAACAGGGATGCAGAGTGTGGCTCATGGCTTGCAGCTCCTGTGCCACTGTCACAGCAGTGCCTTGGGTGACAGGGATGAGCTCAGCCCTGAGGCTGGGGGGTGAAAGCTGTCCGGTGTTCTTCATTTCAGGTAAAATACCCACTCTAATGTATTGATCGCTTTAAAGGGGCCACTCCCAGCTTACTCATGGCTCTCCCGTTGCAGGGAGGAAAAAGATGCAACTCCTTTTTCCTTCCGGGTATTCCCAGGCTGACCTTGCAGGGGGCCTGAGCCAGTGCTGGGGGATCGCTGGAACTGCAGAGGAGATGAAATAGGACTCAGGCAGTGCCAGCGTGGGGCTTCCTGGGGACACTCAGAGGCCTGGCAGGGTGTCCCTGATGGTGCCCGTGACTGGGGGACAGCGCTGAGGCTCCTGCCAGCTGCTGCTCCATCACAGAGCTCAGTGAGGCTGCAGAGGAGGAAAATCCTCTTCCCAAGAGCGGAGCCCCAGCCTGCTTCTCCCTGCAGCCCTGGCACCCCTTTCCTTCCTGTCCAGGGCTGGCTGGTGCAGGGATAGACAATGCCAGTGCCCTGGGAGAGCACTGCTGGGAATTCTGTTGGCTCCAACACCCCAAAATCTCCCACAGGGAGCAAGACCTGTGCGTGTGGGAGCTGCTGCCTCTCCCAAAGCCAGAGACTGCTCTTCTCCAGGGGCTGGGCAGCCAGGCCAGGCTCCCAAGACACGGCTGAAATCCCCATCCAGTCCAGCCCTGCCCAAACTGGGACTGGGCAAAGGGAGAGACTGCCAGAGGTGCTGCTCCTGCTTTTCCCCACACTGGGGGAGGGATCCCGAGGCTCTGTGGGGCAGGCAGTGATGATGAGGGGGCAAACCCACCCCGCTGATGGGCAGTGACCTGGCTCTGGGGTCTGAGGATGTTTTCCCCCCAGCTGGATCACCCCAGTGCACTCTGAAGTCCTTGCAGTGAGACAAGGAGGCACCACCATGTGCCGAACCAGCCAGGCCTTCCAAGTGTGCTTGGAGAGCTCCAAACTTGGATTTTGTTCCAGTCCAACCTTGCAAGATTACAAATCTTGTATGAAATCTTACTTTTAAAAGAAATGTTGGCTTGGGCAGGACTATCAATCTGTTCCCTCTGTATAGAAAATAACCTGGCCTAAAAACCTGTTCCAAAAGGCAAACCAAACACTTTAGTGCCTGAATTCCCTCATGGAAACTCCAGGACAGGGTGACCCACCAGGAGTCACTTCCCAGGTGGGTTTGGACACAGACTCTGAGGGGCCCTTGCAGGAGTGACTGGAAGCTCAGAGCTGAGCCGGTTTTACCTTCCTAAAACTCTTCAGCTCCTGGCCTTGGCATCCTCCTCCCTCTGTGGTTCCTGGGTCAGTCCCTGTCCCGCTGCCGGGGGCTGTGTCCTGTGCTCCTTCAGGGGTCCCACAGGCAGCCACAGCTTCCATGTCTGCATTCAAGTGAAGGATCTTTGTGTGTACACATCTGCAAAACAACTGCCAGATTTCTCCCTTGGCCTGGTGAAAATTCAGGTGGAAGTTTTAAACTTCTCCTGTCAGTGGCTGAATACGGAGAACATGTGAGGTGGTGAACACCCTGCCAAAGCTCCAAAGGCAGCAGGAAGATAGAGACAGGACAAGGCAAAGGGCTGAAATGGGATTTTCCTTCTTTACAGCTTTGTCTGGTGTTGCCTGGAGTTCACCACGTGAAGCAGACAGCAAGTCAGAGGGGTGGGTTTTCCACGTTTTTATTTACTAAGGTTTTTATTGTGTGTTTTATATTGCAAACCCCACCCCTAGAACTCTTCCCCTCCCTTCCCCCCAAAAGAAACCAAAAAAGAATAATAATAATAATAATAATAATAATAATAATAATAATAGTAATAAATATAGTTCCACCTACTGAGACAAGCCTAGTGTTGACTGGGGTCCAGTCAGAATAACTCAATGTTGGCTACTGCAGTGCTGAGAGCTGGAAACCCAAAGAAGATCCTCGAGGGAAGCAAAGCCAAGGAGGATGTCCTGCAGTGAGGAGGGGCTCTGGGTGGCCCCAGGGTGGCCAGGATTGGGGGCCAGTGCAGCAGCATTCCACAGGACAGGAATCCAGGGGGGCTGGAGGATTTCCCCCCTGCCTGCCCAGCCCAGCCCCACACGGAGCCCCCCAAGCTCTCCAGCAGCTCTGGCACAAAGGGGAAAGGTTTGCTAAAAACCCAAAGAACTGAAAAGGATATTGTGAGTCTTCCTTCTACCTCTGAAAACATGAGAGGGTCTGTGAGTCTGCTTCGCTTCCTGTTTCAAGATGAACCTGTACATATTTGGAAAAGCAGGATCTAGAGGTTATAATTGTCACCTGCCAATCAGCCCTGCAGGAGGGTCAGAAGTGACACGTATTTTAAAACTAGGATATACAGATATATATATAAATGTGTGTGTGTGTGTGTGCTGACACATGTGCATAAATAGACTACAGATGTGTGTGACTACCCTACAGATAGAAAAGCAGGTGTGTAGATATAGATACATCTATAAAATCTATACAAACACACACACACACACACACACTCACCCTCCCACCACACTCACACAGACAGAGCTGTATGGAGCCAGTAGAAAAAGCATTTCCAGAGTTCCCCCGACCCTTTAAGGAAGACCAAAGCTGATCACATCTGAATTCGGAGCCACCGAAGCAGGGTGAAGCAGGAGTGCCCAGGAATGCAACATTCAAGGTGCAGGCACATGGCAGAGAGTTCTGCAGACAACTCGGTATAAAAACAACTGTCAGCCAGGGGTTGGGGGCAGGGCACAGGGGGCTGGAGGGGCTCAGGACCGGGGTGCTGAAGTTTTTGGCACTGCTGCACGGAGTCCTGCGTCCCCTTGAGGGCTGGGGCCCGGAGAGCCGGGGACAGAGGGAGGCTGGATGTGTCTCTAACGAGTGTTAGAAAAGTTGAGCACCTGACTCGGACAGTGAGGTGGCCACAGACACCCCTTGGCCTAAGAAAACCCCAAACAGAGAGAGAGAGGGAGGATGAAGTGACACGAAAGGAGATGTCTGCCCTAGAGGTAAAGGCTGTGGCTTCTCAGTGCTGCTGGCCCCGTTCTGTCCCCAGCCCACTGTGAGTGCCCCCAGCCAGGGAGCCCAAAGGCCAGCTCCAGGTGGCCCAGGTGACGCTGCAGGGTGTCAGGGGAAGCCCACCAGGTGCAGGCTCTTATTGCTGGTGAAATCAAACAAAGGATTTCGGTTCCCCCAGCAGGGGACAAGCACAGACCATGGCTGGCCAAATTTCTGGGCTCATCTGGTTTTAAGGGTAAAAAGAGAGTTGTACATGTGGGCTGGGCACCAGAACTGTCCTGGTGCCTGACACTGCCCTGGGCTAAGGAGGGCTGGGGACTGCACCCCACTGCTCAGTCCTTTCTAGCTCTCCTCAGAGCAGTCACCCACACACACTGAGACACTGAAGTGACAGAGGGGACGTTAAAGTGCTGCCTCTTCCCTCATCCCTCCACGCTTTGCACACAGCACGGAGAGGGTGAAGCCTTCTGCCCGGTGTGCTGGCACAGCCAGGCCCTCTCCCACTGCCACGTGCCAAAGCACAGAGGGACTGTCCCTGCCCTCCCTGTGCCTTACAAGGGATTGCTCCTTGTCCCCACCACACCACCAGGGGAGTAAGAAAGGGACAATCTGCAGCAAGGCCTGTCCATCTGCTGGTCACCTTCATCTTCCTCAGCTGCAAACCTCAGCCCTTGGGAAATCCCTCAAGGGCTCTCCAAGAGTGAACTGGGCCCTCCCCAGCTCCTGCTGAGCACAGGAGGTGACCCGGCAGGGCAGGAGGGACACCTGTGGTGTGCGCTGGGCCAGCCACATCCCCAGCCCCGGGGTGACAGCTGGGGCAAAGCTGAGGCCAGCCAGGGCTGCTCTACGAACACCAGCTCCAGGCCTGACCCCACAGCCCCTTCCGTGTCAACCTCGGACCTTTGTCTCAACAGGAAAATCTTTTTTGGTGGCTTCTATGGCTGCTCATTCACGTGTTCCAGCTCAGGCACACGCCCCGGCTGTGCGTTACCTCGTTGGCTTAAATTTGCTCGTATCCTTTTTTTTTTCCTGTGTATTAAAATATTCTATAAAATCAAGTGACCAAAAATCTATAGCTCTAAGAATACCTGGTTATCTTCTTTTTTTTTTTTTTCCCCCCCACTGTTTTTCATGGTGGGGTATTTTTTCTTTGTTTCTAAGCACAGTTAAACCTAAACAAAAGAAATGGAAGGAAATAAAAATAAAGAAAAAAAAAATAAAAGCAGGAATGGCGCGGCGGGGTGGGGGAAGGAAAGGAAAGGAAAAAATCGCTGGGTGAACTCATCAGGAGCTGAAGGGCAGAGCCGGCACGAGCAGCTCCTCCAGCAGTCCTCACAAATTGGAGGGCAGTTTGGACCTGCCGGGCTCCAGCTCTCCCGTGAGCACTATGGACTCTTTGCGCCCGCCGGCCCCGAACACCAGCGGGTGCGGCAGAGAACCTGAGGACATCTGGCGCGGCAGAGTCACCCGCCCGGGGATGGAGCTGCACGGCTTCCCCAGGAGTCCGCTCCCGCCGCCGGGGAAAGGGGAGAAGCTGGAAACGGATTCTCTAGAGGAATGAGGAGAGCCGCGGCGGCCCAGCGTCTGAGCCAGCTCCTGGGGCAGAGAGGGCTGGGACGCAGAGATCAGCTTGATGTCCTGGTTGAGGCGGCCCGGCGGCGCGGCGCCGCGCGGCGGCAGCGCCTGTGCCGGAGGGCTGGAGGGCTGCGGCAGCAGCAGCGAGCCGTGGGAGCCCGAGGGCCCCGCGGGGCCGCACTGCAGAGTTCTGCCGGCCGCCGGGCTCTGGCTCGGAGGGCTAAGGCCAGAAGGGGTGTAACAGGGAGAGGCGGTGCCGGGCTGCTGCAGCGCGGAGCCGGAGGCGAAGGGAGGCCGCTCCTGGTGGAGCTGGGCTATCGTTCCAGTCAGAGATCCTAAAGCACTTGGATGTGTTTGGCACGGGCCCGAGGACGGCCCGCCCGAGGCCTGCGCCAGCTGGCTGAGGCTGGAGGAGGGAGAGTTGGAAGAAGGAGGGGGTTGGAAGTGGTTCATTGCCCCCAGGGTCCCACTGCCCGAGAGCTGCTGCGACTGTCCCCCCTGCAGTGGTCTCGTGGTGGGCTGGAACTGGTTCAGGAGGCTGGGGGGGGAGTTTGATGACAGCTGGGTGAGGGATGTCGATGGGGAGCTGGCTGTGGCTTGCTTGAAGTGCCCAAACCCACTGCTGGAGAGGGCTGGCTGCTGCTGCTGCTGCTGCTGCTGCTGCAGGGGCTGAGCCGCACCCAAGGGTGACCCAGAGGGTGCGTTACTCTGCAGCTGGCTCAGCCCCGGCTGGCCGGAGCCGCCCAGAGGCGATCCCACCTGGAACTGGCCCAGGCCGGCGGCGGCCGAGAAGCCGGCGAGCTGCTGGATGTGGAAGGAGGAGGACGAGGGCGTCTCTGCGCCCGGCGTGTGCAGCTGTGACGGCGTGCTGGACGGCGAGCCCACGGCGGAGGGGCCGGCGGACGGGACGAGCGACTGGAACCGCTTCAGCTGCCGCGGGGTCTGGTTGGGCTGCTGGCCCAGCGAGCCCAGCACGGACACGGGCGGCCTGAAGATGGCCGTGGGCAGCCGCGGGTGGTGCGTGAGGGCGATGGCCACCGAGGTGGTGGCGGCGGCCGCCTGCAGAGGGGCCTGGATCAGCGGCGTCCAGATGACCGGCGTGGGCGTGGAGGCGGCGGCCGCGGCCGCCTGCGCGTTGTGGGCGCAGTGAGCCATCTCCCGGTCGTGCTGCACGATCTGCTGGATGATCTCGTTCTCCTGGTAGTTGAACACTCCCGAGTTGAGGTCGTGCTGTACTTTGTGCAGCAGGATGGAGTTCTTCTTGCCTGCGGAGGGAAGGGAGGAGAGGCGGGGTCACTGGGGGCTCCCCTAGAGCTCCTGCTGCCCGGAGCGCCTCCCCCGGCACCATGAACAAAGGGCTTTGGGGAGGATTCTCCAAGCCCGACTCAAAGCTTGCACAGTCTAGTACATCTGTATGCAAACTCTGAGATAAAATACTGACTTAGAAAGGCCGCGGAATAGGATAGGCCTTGTGGAGAGGGAAGCTGAATTGGAAACAAGCTTCAAAGTTACAAACAGAGCAGGTATTTTGGAGAATTAGAAGTGGGAAAGATGCATTGTAGCAAGACCACGTGGGGTAAAATAACAGGTGGAAGAAGTATTAGCAGCATTGTGTGGCAAAAGCTAACAGGCTGAAAAACATTTATAGGGTATTGTAATAAAGAAACAGTTTGGCTTCTGATAGAATGGCGTTGAGCTTTACAACTCCTGTGTCTCACCCTTCTAGGAAATTGATAATGGAATAAAACCTTTCAAGAAGCCTCTCAGTTGCCCCATCTCTGCAGAGCTCAGTTTTTCTAAGAGGCAAACACCACACTGCTTCTGTGGAACGAACAGCCTCAGGTCCCACAGAGCTGTGTCCAGCAGGACGCCCATTCTCACACAGTGACAACACTTCTGGTGAGCGGGGCACACTGGCAGCAAAAAGCTGATGGATTTGGAAGACTCCCCATTTTGTACCTGAGCCTCCATTAGAAAAAGAGAATAAAAAATACCAAAAATATAAATCCAGTGAAGTCTTCAGCCACTCTCCTTCAGCTTCACCATTTCCTCACCTGTCTCAGGTGCCTTGGTCACTTTGGAGTCAAACACTGGGGTTGACTTGAAAGGAAATTTCTCTGTGAGTCAGGACTCGATGATCTTGGAGTCTTTTCCAACCTGAATGGCTCTGTGGTTCTATTCTATGACTTCATGAGCTGGAAAAGCTCAGCTGGGCCAGGTGGGACCCTCAGGCATCCTGCAGCTCGTGCCTGTGCCCTTGGAAGCCCAGCTTTAGGCAATGTTCCAGCTGGATTCCCAGCCTGCAGTCAGAGGTTAACTCAGCTCTTTGCCCTTGCAATGGGCTGGAAAATGTGGTGGAATGAATTGTCCAGCCTGGGAGTGCAGCTGGCACTGGAGGGATGCACTCCTGGGCTTAGGGACAGAGCCAGCCAGGGCAGGGCCTGGCACCAGAGGAATTTCCTTTTGATCCCACCCAGCCAGCTCTCAGATCTCTGTGATCTGAGGCACATCTAGATGACATCCAGATGGTTGTTTGGTTTTTCTAGTGCATGATGTAGCTTTTAAATGTGCAGCAGATAAAAGAGTTTAAGGACATGCCTCTTACTCCAGCCAAATGGAAAATCAAACATCTGGCAGGAGAGAGCTGGAATGACACTGAAGAGGGACGGTGGCATCCTGGGCTCCTAAAAATCCACTCTGAAACAGCACAGTCTTGGATATAACTCACTGAGTTCCAAATCCACCACCAGAAAGAGGTGAAACAATTCTTGCACCGATAAATAGGAAACTGTAAAATAGGAGGGAGATCCCAGTCACTCCCACCATGATGCTGGGAAGGTAAAATCTGTTTAGTTCTTGCTGCAAAGCATGGAAAGTACAGAAAACAGCCCCGTGAAAAACATCAGTGAGTAAGTACAGCACAGTGGAGAATAGAGGTGATTTCACAGCAGCTGAGGAGGGAGCTCAGGGACAAAGGAAGCTGTTCCCAAATGTTCCCTTCCCTTGCAGGAGGAACCAGCAGGCACGGATTTGAGCCAAGCCCATATAAAAGGAAGGAGCAATCTGACTGTAATTGCAGATGCTGCAAGAACACGCTGAGGGCTTTCCCTTCCCTTCCCTCTTTCAAATGAAGCCTTTGTCACCCCACAAAGGACAGGGGCTGGCTCTGTGGGTAAAGCTGCAGTGGGCTGAGCTGCACTGAAATGCTGCCAGAGTTCTGATCCTGGATGTGCACCCAGGACACGGCTGCTGTGGGGAATGACAAGGGATGCTCAATGCTCTGCTGTTTTACCTACTGCAAATCACTCTCTGCAATAAAAAAAAAAAAAAATTTAAAAAGGCAGAAAGGCTTTTGGTTCCCACTCAGAGCAAGATCCCAGCCCAGGAAGGATGTGATCCTGAAGGCAAGAGTTTGGAGCTGCTGAAGTCATTCCAGGGGCTGGAAGTGCATGAGTAGGAATTCTCCAGTGGCTGATTGCTGTATGCTGCACTGGAACAGCTCTGGATAGCCCCAAGGAGACAGATCCCAGTCCTTCCCACGGCCAGGCACAGCAGGGGCAGCACCAGGGTCACCTTTCCACGGGGTTTGGCAGTCACTGACACAGGAGGTCACTGAACACACACACAGAGTCACTCCCACCCAGATCTGCTAAAATCACAGAAAAGGAGAGTCCAAAGAGCTGCTCAAACACACTCAGAGACACAGATTGTGGGACAGGGAGAGGAAAAGGGAGAGGGAGAGGGAGAGGGAAAGGGAGAGGGAGAGGGAGAGGGAGAGGGAGAGGGAGAGGGAGAGGGAGAGGAAAAGGGAGAGGGAAAGGGAGAGGAGGTGCCTGACTCCAGCTGGCAGGTGAGGTAGGCGCTGGCCAGCACTCTGGAATTCCAGAGAGATTCAGACTGCAGCATTCCAGAGTCACCGAGAGACTGGGACTGCAGCTTTGCAATCCTGCCCTTCCTGGAGCTGAAGGGACAAATCCCAGCATGGGCAGTGTGCAGCTCCTGCAGCGCTGCAAGGTCGGGCTGTGGCTGGGGACACACGCTGAGCTCAAAGCAGCCGGGGGACAAAGCTGCTGTCCCCAGATAAAGTGGGGCTCAGGGAAGGGCCGGAGCATGGGAACGAGGAGCAGCTTGCCAAAGCTCCACAGCAGCTCTGTGCAGGTGTCACCACAGCTCATGTCACTCCTCCAGTGCCCTGTCAGCTGGCTGTGGCTCTGGGGTTGCTCTCTGGGCTGATTCCCAGGAGAAGCACGGGATCAGTCACCCTGGATGTGTCCCAGGCTGAGCTCCCAGCTGCACTCAAGGAGCTCCAGAGCCCCTGGTGTCTCTGGCACAGACCGTGCTGAGGCTTTCCAAACGTGCCTGATGTTTACTGGAAATGGTTTCATCAAAGCTCCTTAGGTTTGTGTCAAGTGGATGAAGTAATACCAGTAAAAACCTTGGAATGATTCTTTTTGTTGTTTTTTAAACCAGAACATTCCATTTTCCCTTTGAAATCACATTACACTTCACAGTTTTCCTGAGTCCAGCTTGCCTCTATTAACTGTTTCATTAGATCACATTTTTCTCTTCTGTTTTGCCAAGAAAATATCAAATTTCTCCTCCAGAACACTGCAGAACATTACTGAAAACATTCTTCCAGCCATGGAAGGGGTGAGGAATTTTTCAAAACCATTTTTCAAAATTATAACTGGTTGGCAAACTGAAAAATGAATTGACTTCCCCATTCTAATGAATTGCCTCATTTACACGATGTTCCTACATGCCAACAGAAGCCCTGTGGGTTGGTTCTGGAGAAAACCCTGCTTCCCACCAGCCCCAGATGTGAAGAGGCCCAGAGCAGAGTCCTGCTGGCACAAACATTCCCTGCCAGGGCTGGCTGAGGTCCTGCAGTGGGACAAGGAGTGGGGCTGACTTTGCTCAGGCCAAGATCGGCGCTGAGATTATTTCTCCTCCTCATGGGATTGGATAAACAGTTCCCAACCCCTTTTTCCTGCTCTGGATTGCTTGTCCCAGCTCCTGCCCAGGAGGAGGGGGAAGCAGCTGATGAATTTGGCTCTGTGGGACCCCCAGAGATGAGGCTGTGTCCCCAGCCATGCTCAGTGACCTGCAGGGAGTCAGTCCCTTGTTGCTGCTCAGCCACGGGGAAGCTCCATCAGGAGAAGGCCAAAGGGCTCCTGGTGCCCTGCAATCCAATCAGAGTTTGTCCTTCTGGGATGTTTATCCCACAGAAATTAAAGTGCCGGGCAGAGTGAGGCCCCGAGATAAACAGTCCACCCAAAATCACTGCTGAAGGCTCCACACACACTCACTGAGACCCCAGAGCAGAGGAGCCATCTGCAGCCACCCCAGCCCCAGCCCCAGCTCCCCTCCCCGCCTTCACAACACCCTCTGGGCTCTGAAAACTCCCTGTTTGCCTCACTGCGACAATGGGCTAAATATAGGGGGGAAAGGAAGATATTTAGAGCCTTGAAGATGTTCAGAGCAAAGCTCCTGGTGCTTTGAAGTGGAGTGGGGTATGTAAAATTATGGAAAGGAAGCAAACAGATGTTGCTCCCCTAATTAAGAACTGCAAAGTCAGACTTCCCTCAACTGTAGATAGCACACAAAAGAACAGGGAGAAAGGCTCATGTGATTTCACAAAAGGAGCCAGCACTCAACAATAATACTTCTATCAAACAATCAGAATTAGCTTTCTGTTGTTAAAATTCTGCCCAGACACAGGGGAAATTAGCTGTGACTTTCTGTTCCTTTCTCCTTTCAGTTCTCTCAGCCCACTGGCTGCACTTTAAGAATTCAGGTCATTAAACTGCTTTCCGAATTTGCATGTATTTGAAATAATCTCATTTTATTAGGCTGCCTTCTGTCCTGGCCTGCTGTCAGCATGCTGCTCCCACCGCACGGGTGCTTCTCTCAGGTCTGCACTGACCACTCCTGGCACCAAGGGCTGGGTTTGGATGCTGGCTGCACATCCCAGCTGTGCCCTGGGGCAGTGCCTCCCCTGCCAAGGGTGTCCTCAGCTGTGTCCTGCAGGAATTCAGCCCCAGAGGGACAATCCGGTGGCAGCTGCAGGCAGACACCCTGCCCACAATCAGTGTCTGACTTTGCTGCCCTGCCCCAGGGATTTCCCAGCTGGGAGGAGCTGCTCCAGCTCCTGCCACGGTCTCAGAGTCTGTGTGTGCAGGGAAATGAGCTGGAACAGGGAATTCAAAAGGATTCTTAACCCCTACAGCACGGGCTCTGTCCCTCTTGGAAAAATGCAGGTGAGCCCACACTGGGCTGTGTTCCCAAATGCAGGTGAACAAACCCACACCGAGCTGTGATCCCAAATGCAGGTGAATGAACCCACACCGAGCTGTGATCCCAAATGCAGGTGAGCCCACACTGAGCTGTGTTCCCAAATGCAGGTGAGCCCACACCGAGCTGTGTTCCCAAATGCAGGAGAATCCACACTGAGCTGTGTTCCCAAATGCAGGTGAACAAACCCACACTGAGCTGTGTTCCCAAATGCAGGTGAATCCACACTGAGCTGTGTCCCTGCTGTGGGAAGGTTTCTGCTCAGAATTCAGGAGCCCTTGGCAAAGAGCTCAGCAAAGGCAGCAGGATCAGCTCTAAGAGCATCCTCAGATCCCAACCCTGCTCTGGGAGCTCAGAGTGACTTCCCCGAGAGCTGCCGTGTAAATCCATGGAGTGTGAGCTCTGACACCTGCCAGGGCAGCTCTCTCTGCGTCCTGGCCTTCCCTTTCTCCCTTGCTGCATCCTCTTGACTCTGGGGCTACCTTTGAAATGGACAATTCCCTCTCTTCCCTGGTGGATGCCTTCCCTCTCTGTACAGCTCAGGCCTGCCTCTGATTGCTTCCCCTCTTCCATAAACTGAATTATCCCCGAAATACGGGGTATCCCTGTGCACAGCCACACTGCTGCGGGTCCAACACACACTGAATGATGTTATCTGGTGAGTCTCAGCACAGATAAATTATGCTCTTCCCTCTCACTCTTCAAACAGAGCTTTGCAGAATGAAAAAAATGGAATATCTGGAGCTGGGTAGGCTGTGACTCTCCATGGAGAGGTGGCATTCCTGAGGCTGGGACATCCTCAGGCCTCCTGGCTCTCACTCATCACTGCAGACTGAAGCCAAGAGGTGCCTTCTCCTGGAGTGGCACCAGTGCCAAGGTCCCCGGCCAGAGCCCTGCTGGGGCTGACAGCTGTGACAGGACATGCTCTGGGACACTCTGGACACGCTGGCACTGTCAGCTGCTGCTCTCAAGCGTGGGCTGGCTGCAGACAGCTCCTGGAGTGCCTTCAAGGCAGGGAGAGGCCCCCAAGGGCAGAGGTGGCACTGGTGAGCAGCTCCTTCTTCATGTGATTAAAAAGAGGGTTGAAAATTATTTATAAGGTGCTGGATTGGTGAAATGTTACCTGAACAGACGTTTTATCTGGATGCAGATAGCAAAGAGCTTTGTGGACAGCAAAGAGCAAGGTCAAAGTCAGGGATGGGGCTCCTGAGATCTCCTCAGCACCTCCACTGCTCCTTCTCCTGGGGTGACTGGGGCTGTGTTTTCCTCTGCAGCCACAGGAGAAATGGCACCTCACACCCAGGTGAGCAGAGCTGCCAGGTTCCCTTCATTATGCTGATGTATTTTACATTCCCCCATGGCTGGTGAGTTACTGACCCCTTTCCTTAGGCTTAGCACACAATACTCTGAGTCTGGGCCTTGGCTTCCAGGGGAAAGGAAATTCAGATACTCAGTTCCTGCTCAAGCCCAAGCTCCCACCCTGTGTGAGGAGCTCTTCCAGGTGTGATTCACCTGAGCCACCTCAGGAGAGACCAAGCACAGCCTGAGTGCCTTTTTCTCTCTGTGAGCAAACCCAAGTCCCCACACTTGGTGTTGAAGGGAGAGGGTTTCCAGACAGAGAAATGCACAAGTGGCACTCGAACTTTGACTCCTCACAGTTACATTTGTGGTGTTTCAGGTGACGAGAGAGGACACCACACAGGAGCATCTGTGCTCCCTCTCAGGACTGGGAGAAGAAACCCCAGCTGTGCCAAGGGCTGGGAACTGGAAAGGAAGCTTTGTGCCAAAGCACACACCCTCTACCACTGCACACCTGGGCCATGGGCACTTTCCTCCTTGCACCACTGGCTCAGCAGCCTCAAAGAACTGTTCCTGTATCTCTATCTGTATTTATCTCCTGAGGGCCAGATCATCCTGCTTCTCTCACCTGTACACATTTGTGGGGGCTACTCACCTGTCCATTGAACAAACCTGGGACTTCATGTGGCTCCAGTGTAAAGCTGGTGCTGAGCACACATTGCAGGAGTTATTTGCACTCAGTGTCACCTATTCCCAAGGAAGCAGCCCCATCCTAGCTCCCCCTTTGTGAGCATCACTGTCCCTGCAGAAGGGATGAGGAGCTGAGGCTGGGAGCAAAGGCAGCACAAGGACAAGCAGGAATCTGTGGCAGAGCTTGGCACTGCTCCCAGCTGCTCTCCTCCCTGCCTCACCTGGCCCAGGCCAGCCCAGGGGATTAGTCAGGGCTAGACAAGCAGGGCTGCAAACCCAGCAGCATCTCAGCTGCACGAGCGTGGTCACGAGCTGCCACACCAAAAGTTTGGGAACAGCTATTTTTGTGGTTTGTTTATAGACAAAGCTTTCAAAATGTTTACCACTGGAGTATGTTCAACCGACACTCTCATACTGCAATAATATCATAAATTATATTTAGAGGCTGGAATTGTGTTGTCTTGGCTTTTCTTTGGTTTTTTAGCATCTGCAATGCCTGGAGGAAACTCAAGGCATCTTTAATCCTGACTTAACTGGGATTCTTGTATCAAAACATATGCAAGTGGCATTCAGAGTATATGCATTTCAAACCACGTGGCAAAAAAATTCCTGAGGAAAATGAAAAGAAGAACTTCCCCTGGCTCCTGGGAGGCTTTCAGCTCCCACCAGTGACCTTGCTGTGGGTGGGGAGGAGCTGGTGGCAGGCATTTCTGGGGTGTATCACAGCACACAGAGCAGTGGGAAAGCCTCATCCCCGCTGCTCCAGCAGCCCTGGGTTTGACAGCATTCACCACCCGTGCTGGGCTTACTCTCAATGAGCATTTAAGTGGTGGTGTTTTACAAGTGCAAATACTTGTGGAAATCTAATTTTAAGCTCCAGTGGTCACTGAAAGCCAGTTTCAAAGGCAGGCAGAGAAGGGAATGGTGTGAGTTATGTAATGGGGCACAGCAAACTGGGGCACATCCCCAGCGCTGCCTGAGTGAGAATCGCTCACTGCAGAAAGCACTGCAACCACCACCCACAGCTTACAGCCTGGGCAGCAACAGGGCAGAGGGACTGATTTCATCAGGGATAAAATGCTCATTAATCAGTGATCAGCCCAGTTTCTTTGAGTGGCAGCCTTCCAGCCCTGTGGAGTGGGTGATATTCTGCAGGTTCAGGAGTCCTCAGAGCCTGAAGATACTCAGACTTAAGCGAGGCCACAAATCTTTGTAGCATCCCAGGCTCTGTCAAGTCATGGAGATTAATCCCCTCCTGCCCAATCCAGGATCAATTCCCAGTGAGAACAGAGGTTGAAGGATACACCTCAGCTCTTTGCCCAGGGTTCTGTGTGCCTGACAGCTCCATGCACAGCCCACGTTCCTGCAGGAAGCCACTGGAGCAGAGGCTGGGGGGCTCTGGGCCCTCTCCTCTCCTCCCCTCTGCCCACCCACTGCTTCCAAACTTCTCAGCCTTGCCGTGGGACTGCCTCATCCCACCTCAACCAACCAATCCTGCTCCTGTTGCTGCATGGGATGAGCCCCTGCCTGCTCGTTCTGCTACCCACACAGCTCAGTCCACGCTTTCCAAGCCCCCAGTGGCCAGAAATCTCACAAACATCTCTCCATGGGACTGCATGGGCTGAGATTTTCCTCCCTGCTCCCTCGATGCACAAGGGGAATATTGGATGGATCTTATCCTGGAACCAGAACAGTGACAGGGCCCTCTGAATCATCTCCTGTACTCACTGTGGCCTGGGCCTCCCAAGGACACTGTCACCTGGGCAGAAGGGAGCCAGGGAATGCACCACTGACTTGGAAAGAGGCTTCCATTTGCTTCCTCCTTGTGCATAGATCCTCAACTGGAGGGGACAGGAACAAAAATGCTCCTGCTCCTGTTCATCCCTGCTTTTCAACAACTGCTGTTCCTCGGCTTCAGTGCTCCAGAATGATTCCTGCACTTCCAGAGCATCTCAGCAGAATGCAGTAACCTTGGATTCCTTCAAATGTCACAGAACTACTGCACTGCTCCTTCTGGGTGCACATTCCAGAGGAAGGGAAGAAATGCCTTATTTATAAAGCCAGGGAATTCCATGGGATCTGCCAGCTCCAGCAGGGTGCCCAGAGCTCCGCTGGGCTCTGTGGGGCAATGAGAGCTGAGGAGAACTGGGCACCACAAAGGGCTATGGAGGAGCCACGTCACAGGAGTGAAGATGAAGCCCCAGAGTAGGAGGATCCAGCAAGGGAGGAAAGGAAGGTCAGGATGCAAAGAGAGCTGCCCTGGCAGGTGTCAGAGTTAAGGGAGCAGGCAGCTCTGGAGGGTGAGTGCCAGAGAAACCAGGGCACAGCAGGGCCTCAGTGCCACAGGGACCAAGGCTGTGTCAGGCCAGCAGAAGAGCAGAAGGAAGAGGGGGGCCACGGCAGAGCCCTGCAGCAAAGGGCCTGTTGTTCCACTTGCTCTGTGTCACCTTCTGACCTTCTGCTGACATTTGCAGAAGGGGAGTTCTCCCTAGGGAAGAGGCACGTGAGGTTCTCTGTGCTGGCTCAGAATTTTCCATGGATTTCAGTTAGGTGTGCAGAGGACAGGATGCTCTGCCCACCTGTCCCACGGGCCCAGACAGCCCCAGGCTGGAAAACTGAGCAGCACTGAGCACCCACACCTGCAGAACTTTAGATACAGCCAAGCTGCCCCATCCCTGCATTGATTTTACATTTCCTCTGTGGTTTGTACAGCCTCATTGAAATAACCCAAGTGTTGGGCCTAATGCCACTTCCAAAGCCCTCATTAGCCTGGGCTTTGCCAAACCGTGTCTTCAGCTCAGAGCCTTTTCCTCAGGGCTCACACTCTGTGATTTGCAGCAGGTAATGAGATGCACAGAATCAAATGTTCCTGGCAGGAGAAACCTCAGAGGCACTGCACCCCTTGCTGGTGTGCCAGCTTAGTCCCTACCCCCCTCACCTCATCACCCTCCTGGCCCTCTGCATTGTGCTCAGAGCTTTCCATGCAGGAAGCAGTGGGAATGCAAGAGCTGTGAAGGGATGGATAAGGAGATAAAAGAGTTTGACTGGGACTCCAAAACGTTCCTCAGCTCTGCGGCCTTCTTGCATGACCTTGCATAAATCACTTCATCTCTCTCTGTTAAACACCTCTGGCTGTGACCAAGGAATGTTATCCTGGTCTTTAGCAGGGGAAGAGACACCCGGACAAGGATTTTTGCAGCACAGGTTGCGTCTCCCACAGGACAGGGAGCATCCTGGGGATGGTTACACTGTGAGCTGCCACAATCACAGAATCCCAGAATAGTTTGGGTTGGAATGGACCTTAAAGGTGATCTAGTCCAGGCCCCCTGCCATGTGCAGGGACATCTTCCACTAGCCCAGGGTGCCCCAAGCCCCAGTGTCCAACCTGGTCTTGGGCACTGCCAGGGATCCAGGGGCAGCCACAGCATCTCTGGGCACCCTGTGCCAGGGCCAGCTCATCCTCACAGGGAAGGATTTCTCCCTAATATCCAACCTAAACTTACCTCCTTTAGGTTCAGATTGGGGTCCTTGAGGGAGCTGAAGCTGGGCAAGGAGGAGCAGGCTGGGATCTCCCTCACCTCCCAACTCCAGCACAGAACTGAGCACCGAGCCTGGGGAAGGGCTACCAGGGCAGCAGGTAAGGAAGGAAAGGCTCTCCTCCCCCTGTACTCACCAATCCTGTCCAGCCTGTCCAGAGCCACAGTCTCAAAGGCTCTCCTCATCATGGGGTACTCCTCCAGGACCTCGTTGAAGTTGTCCACGGACAGGGAGTAGAGGCGGCAGTAGGTGTCGGCGCGCACGCTGGCCGTGCGCCGGCCGCGGGTCAGCAGGCAGATCTCTGCAAGCACAGAGGGGCTGAGACAGGGCATGGACAGCACCACCACCGCCCTGCAACCCTCCCTGCACTGCCCTCACGGCCTCCAGCCCTGCTGTGCCCTCACAGCCTCCCTCCTGCCTGCCCTCACACAGAAAACGCAGCCGGAGTTAACATTCCGTGTGTGCACCGATGTTTCAAAGTACCCAGGGCTCACTTAGGGCAGCTGCCACACTCAGCTGCCCCTCAGGGGTTCTGCTGCTCCACTCAGGCAGACAGGGTTTGTTCTGGGGGTTATCAAAGGCAGCATTGTGTGTTCACGTCGGAGGAGCTGTGTTTCTCCAGCTCCTTGTGGGCACTGGGAGCAGAAGGTCAAGGCATGCTCTCATTGAAGCCAGTTCTCTCTAGATTTGTAGAGAGGCTCTGTGCTGATCTGTGCCTTTGGTGCCTGGCTGTAATTTTGATCCCTGTACCTGGAACACGGTTGACTTTCCACATTTTTCAAAGGTTTTCATGTCTATGCCACAGGCACCGTCAGGGAAAGCCACATCAGTGGCACCTCCCAGCTCTGGGTGTATTTACACTGCTGTCATGCACTCCTCAGTGCTCAGCTGCTTACAGAACACAGAGCCCTGCATTCAGCCACAGCTCCTTGAACACTCAGCAGAGAGCTCCCAAATCCTGCTTCTCCACTGCTTACAGAGTCTGGGCAGCAGAGTCAGGCCCTTCAGGACAGATGGTGTGAGCTGCAGAGTGACAGCACTCTGCTCCCTGTGTGTGCCGGGTGCCAATCCTCCTGCACCATTCCCTGGATTCCTGCTGAGCCTACCCAAAGCCCCGGCAGAGCAGCACCACAAGGTTCTGAGTGTGCTCCTAGGCTGCTTTCCCAAGGAGATGATGCTTAGGAGACAGGGCCACGTGTGTGAGGAGTTGTGATGGGATGTCATGGGAAAGCTCGATCCCATCTGTCAGTCAGGGTGTCCTGACTCCAACCCTCCAGCTCCAAACGCCAGGCTGCAAAATCCTTGTACCCAAGCGAGGTGCAGACGGGTTGTTCCACATGAGGCAGGAGTTACAGGAGTGTGGGAAATGCATAACAGGAATTTTTTAGAGGAAAGGCCTCCCAGAAGGGAAGGCAAGGCAAGTTTTGCTCTGTCTCCCCTCAGCAGATCATCAAAGGTGGTGCAGTCAGAGCTTGTCCTGCAATCTGCCTGTCTGGGGCTGAGCTCTGCACAGGCTCTGACAGGAGAGGGGGCTTTGTGTTTCTCATGAGAGCAATGTCCTAAATCCTTCCCAGCTTCCTGCTGGTCTCACTGCTCCAGAGCTCTGCTGCTCATACATTTCACCTGCCTGCTGAGCCCCAGGACACTTTGCTGGGCCACAGGCAGGGCAGAGGAGGGACTGGTTTTTCCTCTGTGTTTATCCAGCCCCTCCTATGGTAGAAGCCAGACAGCAGGAGAAGGAATATCCCTGCAAAACTGAGAGCAGGCCATTTTTTACCTTTAGGTTCTCAGCTTCACCCCTCTGTCAGACAGAAAGGAACCTGCAAGAAGCAAGTTTCCCTGCTGTGTGCTGCTGTTACTTCTGACCCAGTGCCCACCAGTCACCTCCCCCTGCAGCATCCCCTCTCTGGGAGGATGCCCAGAGATGGAGGAGGAGGTGCTGGGGGTCAGTCCCACGTGGATGCAGGAATGCCTGAGTGTGGGAAATGGGTTGGTAGAGAATTCTCAAAGCCTGACACAAGGCTCAGATGGTCCTGGTGCATCCGTATGTAAACTTTGAGATAAAGTATGCTAACTTAGAAAGGCCATGGAATAGGACAGACATTGCTGAGAGAGAAACTGAATTAGAAACCAGTTTCGAATTAAATAGAGAAATAGAACTATGAAAGATGCGTTGTAGCAAGACCCACATGGGGTATTTTAATATATGATTGGTTCAGAAGCATTAACAGCATTGTGTGGCAAAAGCTGACAGGCCAAAAAACACTTATAATGTATTGTAATTAAGAAAGAGTTTGGCTCATGATTGTGATGGCCATCATGATGTGAATTGTAACATCTGTACCATCTCACCCTTCTCAATGAGACTGAAAAGGGAATAAAATTCTTTAAAACACCTCTCAGGAGCCTCATTTCTGAGTCAGAAGAAGGTTTTACCCAGCACCTGAGCCCAGCAATGGTGTCACTGGGAAAGGTGAGACAGGAAAAGCCTACAAATATGATTGCCTGGCAAGAGATACTAAAATATAAAACCTGTGAGTGAAATAGAAATGAAGGCTAGCTTTGAGATGTAGGCATGCAGGCAGGAACACAGATATTAGCTGGTGATGGGCTGGGTGGTAGTAAACAAAGGGGCTGAGGGAGTAGCCCCCCAAGGTATCTGGGAAAAGGTAAATAAGAAAAGGAGTCTTTAGAGTTCAGAACACAGAATGATATGGTAATAGAGCAGTTCTCACAGGCTGTATGCAAAGTCTGTAGGGTTTGTATCTCGCGCTGTTTGGTCGCTGTAAATCAGAATATTCAACACAAAAGGAGATAGAATGGATTGTAACAAGGACCTCGAGCTCTTACCTCACCTTGCTCACCTCCCTTACCCCTGTCACCTCTCTTACCCTGCTCTCACCCCTTAGCTCTTACTTCTTACCCCCTCTCCCTCTCTCTTTGGGCATCCCTTCAGCTGAGTAGCAGAAGGCAAGGCCCTGATACCCATGACAATGGGGTGCCCTTGTTACCACGACAATGGGGTTTTCAGAGGGCTGCCCTTTGAGACTTCAGCAAAACTAGTTTTAAATTCTGCCTGGCATTTGCTCAGCTCTTGTCTCTCCCGTGGAGGGCCATTGCTGGGGGACAAGGACAGAAGGCAGGCCCCTCCTGCCTTCAGCTGGGAAGGAAAGGGAGCTTCTCTGAATAAACCCACGTGTTTCTCTGAGTGTCTCAAGCGTGCAGAGTTCCCTCTCCCTGCTGGATGTTCCTACAGCTGAGGGGGGCTGAGTGAAGCAGCACTCACCTCCAAAGTAGGAGCCATCGGCCAGCTTGGTCTCCTTGTTGCCCTTGGTGAGCACACTGACCACGCCGTGCTGGATGAAGTACATCTTCTTGCCGATGGTGCCCTCCCGGATGATGTAGTCCCCGGGCTGGAACACCTCAAACTTCAGCTTGGTCAGCATGGAGGTCACAAAGTTGGGGTCAGCGTTGGCAAACAGGGGCATGGAGGCCACCAGCTTGCGGCAGTTGAAGTTGATGATTTCCTGACCACGTTGTGGTGTGAGGGAGAGAGAGGAAGAGGAGGGGACAGGGAGAGGACACACACACACAGGGTTAGTTGTGGGCCTGAGAGATTTTCGCAGCTGCCAACTTTTTCTCGAGGAAAATTTTCTCAAGAAAGCTTTTTCTCAAAACAATCTTGGCAAATGACTCTTTCTCAAAACAGTCTTTGTCCAGCCGGTGTTTGCTGGTTTTGTAGTTTAACCAACAGCATTAGAGAGGTGTCGTTCCTATTCACCAGTCCTGTTGAGTCTGTATCAGAACACCTTACAAAAGGTAGTGAGGATTTGGAAAATAAGGCCTCCTTTTTCTATACTTTTTGCCTTCTGAAATATTTGGAGTCTTTCATGTCCTACAGCGACAGTTAGTCAACACCTGATGAGCTGTGAAAACCCCCCACCTGATGTGTGCATTTGAAGTGGGATGAAGTGGCAGTGCCTTGGTCTGGCTGCCCTGCTGCAGCGCTGGAGCCAGCCCCAGGCTCGCTGCCTTCACCCCTCTGCCTCCCCCGAGCAGGGAAAACACTCCAGCCTCCAAATACACCTCCAAATACACAAAGACAGCATTGCTGTTTGTGCAGGAAACCTCGGGCTGTGAGGGAGCACAGCAGTGGTGAAATGCTGTCTGCCAAAGCCCAGGGCTCCCCTCCGAGCAGGTGTCAGAGCTCACCTCGGCAGCCCCTTGTTCTCTGCTACCCTTGTTTGTCAATGAGCTGTTAAACAGCACAAAAGCCCAGGAGGAGAATGATCCTGGGCAGATGGGGACAGTGTCAGGAGAGGTGCTCACCAGGCCCTGGGCAGAGCCTGGATCACCAGCCCCGGCTGAAGAAAGCCCAGCTCAGCCGTCACCTCCCCCGGGGCTCCGTGTCACTGCCAGGGGTGACAGCTCAGGAGCTGCTCTGTGCCCTGGCAGCTCCCACGCAGGACCCATCACCCCAGCACAGCGCTCCGTGGGAAGGGGATAACTGGAGCGGGAAGAAAGAGAGCTGGGGAAGCATCTGCCTCCCACCACGGGGGCGTTCAGAGGGCTGCCCTTTGAGACTTCAGCAAAACTAGTTTGAAATTCTGGCTGGCATTTGCTCAGCTCTTGTCTCTCCCGTGGAGGGACATTGCTGGGGGACAAGGACAGAAGGCAGGCCCCTCCTGAAGCTGGCAGGTGACACACTGGTGACATACCAGGGACAACCTGGCTTCAGCTGGAAAGGAACAGGAGCTTCTCTGAAGGCTCCTTCTTCCTGTGACACCCCCTTACAGCTGGTGGACGAGGCCACACTGAGTTTTAGCCAAACACACGAGGTGGGAGCCCCCTGAGCCCTGCCCCGGGAGCTGCCAGAGGTGCTGGGAATGCGCCCTGCCCGTTTCCTGCCCTCTCACCTCTCGCAGGGGCTCGCTCAGCTCTCCCAGGATGCTCTCCTCGTCAAACATCTTGCCCTGGTAGCGGTGCTCGTAGTAGTCGTGGATGCGCTGCCGCATGTCGGCGGGCAGCTTGTGGAAGGACATGTACTGCTCCACCTGTTTGTACTGGGCAGGGGACACAGGGACAGAGTTACCAGGACATGCCACACACACCATGAGCTGGCCCTGCTGCCTCCAGCTCAAGCAGGGCAGTGTGGAGCAGCAGCGAGGGACTGTCCAGTCCATGCAGATTATCCCGCTGTGTTTCCCAGATGTTTTAACTTCTAAACTCATCCTCAGCCGGGTGCCCTGTGCAGACACCTGCTCATTGCCTGCGTGCTGGGCAGTCTGTGCTGCCCTCCACACAGCCCCAGCTGGGAGCAGGGCTGAGCGAGGAGTGTCCTCCCCACGCAGTGCCGAGTGACAACTGTGTGACATGGGAGCAGGAGAGTCCAAGTGTCCCCAAGGAAGGTTTTTCCACGGCACATGGCAGGACAGTGGCCAGCTGGGCGCCAGAGCTGTCACAGAAGTGCTGTCACAGAAGTGCAGCCCCAGGGCCTGTAGCAGGGGAAGCACAGGACCTGCCCTGGGTGTGCCCCACAGCCAGAGGGGCACACGTGGGATCAACATCCCGGTTATTTGGCTGAAGCTGCAGTACTCAGCCTGCTGATTCTCCCCCTCTGTGCTCCTGCCTGCCCTGCCACTATGGGACCTTTGCTTTCCCAGGACTTTTTCCCCTTTTCTTTGCTCCCCATGCACTCACCCTAATCCATCCCCATTTTTACCTGATGGCTCACATTTCCATGGTGTCAGTGCCAGCGGAACACAAGGGCACACTCTGACTGATGGCAGAGCAGCTTTGGGGAGTGAATGGTGATTTCTATGAGTAAAGGACCCCTCCCCAAGGGCCAGGGTCCTGCAGTTGCTGCAGGCCAAGGTGTGTGCAGTGAATGGTCACGCTGCTTTCACTGGTGGCAGTACAGCACACAACCCTCAGTGTGCACTGCACTAATCGCTGACAAAAGGACTGTGCTGCTCCTTTCCCAGCCCTATTTCCCCTCTTCTCCCTGACAAATGTGTCCCTGAACGTCCCTTTAGTGCAGCCTGAGCTCCTGGAGAGGCTGATTAGTGAAGTTGTGCTGGTTACAGCCGCGGGTGCTGCTGCAGGGACAGCGTGTGCTGGCACTGCCAGCTCCATCTGCACCACGCAGGAGAGGGCAGCCCTCCAAGGAGCCAAGGTGGCACAGGGGACACTCGGGGCTTCCTGGCATCCCCAAAGCACTGGAGACATTTCTGATCCCTCCAGCCTGACCAAAGGCAGGGCAGTCACCACCTCCCTGTCCTTCAGCACTTGTGCGGCTCAGGCTCTGTAGGAACTGGCTGTGACAGCATAGGATGTGCTGGGAGCCCAGAGGAAATGAGGCAGGGAAAGGACGTGGGAAACAGCAGCTCCCTTGTGGTCAACTCACCCAAAGAGAATTTTGGAGGCTATGGTGTTCCAAGCAGAACGTTTCGGGGTATTTTGGCTCATCTAACCAGAGATGTCTCCTGCCACTGGGGAGGCACTGCAGCCTGAGACACCCATGGGCCCTGGCAAAGCAGGCACAGGCTATGTGGAACTCTCACTATGGGATGGGAAATCATTAGAGCTTCTGCTGACTCAGGTTTATTAAGTTAATCTAAAATCCACAAAGAGTTCTGCTTGCTTTAATGCTGCATTTTTGTTGAATAAAATTTGCCAAAAATATCCCTTACGCTCTCAGCTTTAGAGCAGTGATTGAGCTGGAGCAGTGACCAGTGTCACCAGGTGCCTCTCCTCACCTGCTGCAGCCACCTGCCCCTGCTCCTGTCCCCTCTCCTCCACTGGCACTTGCTGTCCATCTTCAACTGCCCTTTGCTCCCAGGGAAAAACATCCCCACGCCCCAAAAATCCACCAGCACGGGCTGCATGGGGTGACTGGGACTCTGCTTATTCACCACTGAACGTGGATTTATGGCTTTGCAACAAAGACCAATAAATTACTGCTCTGCAGTGTCCCCAGGGCTTGTCAGAGTCCCCTGCCACAGCTGTCCCCAGATAAGGCTCCCAGGGAAAACAGCACAAATTTACTCCTCCACGAATAAAGGTGCTGCTTCTGATTGCAAATGAAGATCAGGGTTATAAGCAAACTGTGAAATGAGGAACCATCATTCTCTGTCATGGTTAAGGAAAGGGAGATTTTGTCTCTCCTGCCTCTGCTGGGGCTCCCTCCTCTCACCCACGAGGGTTTTGGGGCCCTCAGCTCTCCCTTGTGCAGAGATGGAGGCAGAAATGAAAGCACTGACCCCTTCTTTCCATGTCTGAAGATTCACTGGGGTTTTCCCCTTCCCTTGGAGCTGCTGAAGCTACTCTCACAGGGTCAGGCAGATGATGCCAGGCTCAGCTGGCCCTCTCTAAAGCCACTTGGTGTCCCTTTGCTGCCTTCCAGCCATGGCCAGGCCTCCCCTGACAGCCCCTTCCTCCCCTCCTCCTCCTCCTCGTCTGCTCAGCCTCCCACTTGTCTCCCTGTCCCCAGCCTGACCTGTGCTCAGAGCTTAGTGGCCTCTCTGAGTTCAACTAAAAACACTCATTTAGGAATTATTTAAATCTCTCTGAAGACAATTGAGCCCATTTAAATCCCAGCTCATTTTCTTAAGTCTGTTTTTCCTCAAATAGCCCTTGAAGGAGGTATTAATATATCAAAAGGAAACCATTTAGCCGAGTATTTTTGCTTCTTACAGCTGGCCACTTTCCCTCCTCTCTCACCACTTCCCTTCTACCAAAGCTCAAATCACTCACAGCCCAAAGGGAACTAAATCTTTTTAACTCCTTCCATGCCCTCAATATCCATCAGGAATCCTCCTCTCTCTGGCAGGGATAAATGGCTGAACAGGCTCAACCTTTTCCTTGCCTCAATTCTGCAGATGGAAACACCAGGCACAGGAGGGGATTGCTGGGGTGTCCTGTGAGGGCTCCACGATCCCTGAGGGTCCCTTCCAACCCAGCACATCCCATGATTCTGGCACTGCTTGGATCCTCCCAGGCCTAGGCTGAGATCACTGTGGCCCTGTGGGTTCAATTCCAATCCCCAATCTCTCCATATCTGCAGCCCATGGAAATCACCAGAGGTGCACCTGCAGAAGGAGAAGGCTCCAGAGGAACATTTCAGGATAGGATTGGGCTGCTCTGCCAGCAGGATGTCCCTGGAGGATGGGCTTGTCCAGGGCTGGGGCTCTCCAAGTGGATCAGTGCTCCACAGGGGAAAGATCAGCTCATGGAATTCACCACGTGGAAGGCGCTGACAGGACACAGTGGAATCTTTGGTTTATTTTCCCTGATCTCTGATTAGGAGTCAAACAGTGCAGCTCCTCAGCATTCAGGTATCCTCACACCCAAGGAAATGCTGACTTTCTTTTTTGTCTTAAGCCATTCATATTCCCACCCTCAGGATCTACTCTGTCCTACATCTTACTCCACGTGGTCATCCTCATGGAGTCACAGGACTGCAGGAGGGGTTTAAGGGATGAGCAGAAGTTCTGTGATGAAAATCTGGGAGCTGCCTCCATTCTGCAAGAGCTTTCTGTGATGTCCTGGTTGTGAGCCTTTCCAAAGGCCGGATTAATTGATTCCTGTACCATGGCCCTCGCTCATTTTGCCAGCAGGAAATGAGTTTTAAGTGTCATCTCCTGGAAAACCTGGAACACTTTTTCTTTCACAAAAGGAGAAAAAGTACCTTGGGGAATTCCTTTACCCAGAGTCAGATCTCTTTCTGTGGTACAGACAATTCCTGGAGCTTTTCTCCCACTTTGTGTCCAACAAAAGGACACCAAGTGGGAGAAAAGCTCCAGGAATTCCTTGCACTGGGGATGGCTGTGAGTTGCCTCCCCTGGCTGTGCATCAGCTCCTGTTCAGGCAGGGATTTTGGACAATCCCATTCCTGGGCAGGATCAGTAACGAGCCTGCTGAAACCCTTGTTTGCCTCTGACCATCTCTGCTGCTCAGGGCTCTGAGGAAAGCAGAGGCAGGAGCTGTGGGACAAATCTGTATGAAAGATGGACAAACCTGCACATCGAGGCAATGGGAACTGCCTGATTTCCTGGGAATGGTCCCTGAAGGGAATGCCTGGCTGAGCTGGAGAGGCCCGTCCTGCCACAGGCCAGCACAGGGCACTTTTGGCCAAGGTCAATCCATCTTTAGGAATATCAGAGGACATTGTGGAGATGGATCCACACATCCAGCATGGGACAGGGGAAAGGGAGCAGCAGTTCTCCCTCAGAAGAGCAGGAGGGGGGAGACGAGGTGACATGTGTCCCCAAAGGCTGCAGATGGTGACAGGGCAGCAGGGGATGTGTGCAGGGAAGGACCAGCTCTGCTGGGAGCAGCAGGACAGGCAGCTCTGGGGGAGGCTCCATGCTGCAGCATCAGCTCTTCATTTCTTTCTCTATTTATGTGCAGCTCGAGTGCCAGCATGAATTCCCAGGCCGATAATGAAGTTTGGAACCCTTCCCTGGGATGGGAAGAGCTGCTGGGGCAGGGACATTCCCTTGCCATGACAACCCCAGCTGGCAGCAGGTGTCACCGGTGGTCCCAGAATGACCTGTCTGCCTTCCATGGAGATGTCAGAAGTGAGCTGTAACCCCACTGTGGCATTGTTTTACAGCTTCAGAATGAGCCTTCTCTCAGCAATGGGTAAACCAACTCCACTAATGACATATTTTCCTGCAAGAGCAGGGGCTGCTCAATCCCAGCCTGGTTAAGGCAGTTTGCACCACCAGGCATTCTGTAAATAAACCCTTAGGTTTTCATGAAACAAACCTTTCTGTTTTATAACCAAGCCAGGATTCTTTCAGGGAAAGGATTAAACAAACCTAAACCACCTGACACGATTTCTGAGTTTCTGGCTCAGATGAACACCCCGTTAGCTGTTTCTTACATATTTTTTTTGACTCTGCAAAGCAGCCAGAGCCCCCTGATTGCAGGAAAGCAGAGCTGCCCCAGGGATCCCAGGGCACACCAGAGGCCACTGCAGGCCATCATTTATCAGCCCTGTTATCAGCCTTGGGTGTTCTGACTGACAGGAACGTGGGACACAACACTGCTCAGGCCAGCTCTCCCCAGAGGGAAGGAAAACCCAGTGCTGGCACGACAGGATAAAGCCAGGCTCTCCAAACTTTTCCCAATTAGGGAGTTTGATTACATTTTGCATTTGATTAAGTGCTGCAAACACCTTTAATTTCTGGAGTGCTGCACTCCCTGCCCTCTCCTTCACACACATTCCCCAAGGAGTGAGGGAGCTCTGCAGCTTCCCTGACCTCCACCACGGGGCTGCCTCAGGAGGAGACTTCTGTGAGCTCAAGGAATGTGGAAACAACCCCTGAGAACTCACTGGTGACCAGTCCTCTTGGGAATGTCACTGCCAGTCCTGCCCACACTGGTGAAGGATGTGAGGTTTCCCCCTGCCAGCTCTGTGGGTGCCCATAAGCACAGGCATTTTCCATGGATTTGGGATTTTTGGGTGTTCCTGATGCTGCTGGAATGCTGGAATGGGGGAACCCTAGGAATGAAATCTGGGACTTTTCCGTGGATTTGGGGTTTAGGGGACCCCCTCAGGACCTTCCATCTCAAAATAAACCCTTCATTTCCCATGGATTCGGGGTTTTTTGGGAGTTCCTGATGCTGCCTGAGTGCCAGATTCTGGGAATGGGGGAATGAAACCTGGGATGTAAGTCTGTCCCTTTTCCATGGATTTGGGACTCACCCCCAGAACCCTCTATCCCAAAAATAAATCCCTTCATTTCCCACGGATCTGGAGTTTTTTGGGCGTTCCTGGCATTGCTGGAATGCCAGATCCTGGGAATGGGGGAGCCTCTGGAATTAAACCTGGGACTCTCCCATGGATTTAAGGTTTGGGGGGATCTTCCCTAAATAAATCCCTTTATTTTCCATGGATTTGGGTTTTTTTGGGGTGTTCCTGGTGCTGTCCAAGTGCCAAATCCTGGGAATGGGGGGCACCAGGATCCCCCTGAGACCTCACCCAAAATAAAATCCTTCATTTTCCCTGGATTTGGGGATTTTGGGGATCCGGGCACGGTGCCACACTGATGGCATTATCCAAGAGCCCAGGTAGGATCTGTGCCCTCAATTCCCTGCACAGGCTGATGGAGAGGCAGCTCAGAGCAGCCCAAACCCGCAGAGGGCAGCGAGGGCTGCTCTGCTCCAGGAGCCTGGGGCAGCAGGAGGAGGAGGATTCCAGCTTGTACCTGCTGCCAAAGCACATCTGGGGTTCCCCCTGCCAGGGCCTGGACCTGCATCTGAGCACTGAGCAACACCTGAAAGCTTTTCCTCAAGTCCATTTGTCTAAATGTTCTGAGGTTAATGAGACTCTGGAGCTCTGCAGCAGCCTGGAGCTGGAGTTCCACAGTTTCCTCGTGGACCATAAAAAAGCCCAAATCACCCTTTAAACTTGTTTCCTATAAAACTCCAAGAAGGAGCAGGGACTGCCTGAGCCCCAGGAGAGCTCTCAGAGCAGTGGACAGACCAAGGGCACTGTCTGGATTTCCCTCCAGCAAATTCTGGTCCAAGGTGCCCAACAGGGATAGAACATTCCCGACGGTTTGTTTCAGCCTTTGCCCTGACTAAAGTGTCCCTGGTTTCTCTCTGCTGTATTCAGGGTGCTGGCAGAGGGGCTGGAATGTTAACCCTGCCCAGTGAAGTGGTTGGACGGGCAGAGCAGGGGATAAACGGTGGGCAGAAGGGCTGTGCACAAGTGTGAGGAGCTGAGGGGTGATGTCAGTGCTCTGCAGCGTTTCTGAAGTGATTCTCCCTTCAGCGTTACCTCTTTGTCCCCCTGCAATGGTGCTGCAGCGAGTGCTGCTTCAGGATAACGACAGGGGAAAGTGCAAGTCCCTACCCAGAGCCCAGAGGTGTTTTAAGAACAAGAGGCACTGGATGGACTGCTCAGGGAGGAGGAGGAGCGAGGAAGGAGTGTGCAGAGCAGATCCTGAGGGGAGATGAGGCTCTGGGAGGAGAGATTAGAGCTCTGCAGTGCTCCCAGCAGCAATCCCTGCCTCTCTCAGCCCCTCCTCGGGGTGTGCTGGGATGGGAGAGTGAGCCCAGAGTGCTCCTGCCCTGCTCCAGGGAGCTGCAGGAGCAGCACCAGTACCCTCCCCAGCCCTCAAGGTTACAGAGCTTTGGGGAGGAGGAGGCTTGACAGAAATACTAATCCAGCTGAGCTGCAGGATTAGGCAAAGAAATTAATAGAACCTGCAAAAAGCATGAAAATAACAGGAATATGTGGCTAGTTTGTTCCTCTCCTGGGCAGGGAAGAATCTTCCTGTGATGTGAGCCACAGTTACACAGGCTGGGGGTAATTCTGCAGTCAGTGATGAAGTTAAGGTTTGAGCTGATCCACGGACAGCTGCAGAGGGTCCTGTCCTCCTGCTCCTGTCCTTGACCCTCTCCAGCAGCACCTGCACCAGCTCTGGTGCTCACTGGGCTCAAAAATAAGCTCCTTCAACCCACTAATGTGGCAGAAAACTAATGTGGGAGAAGCAATGAGCTCAGTGAGGGTCTGGGAAGGCAGCAAGGCGTGCCCAGCTGAGCACAGTGGCAGGAGCTCGGGGTGAGAACGGGAATGTTCCTGCTCAGAGCTGTCACATCCAGTCAGCTGCACAGCACAGCAGCACCGTGGGAAATGTGTCTGCCAGAAGGCCTGAGGAAGGACCTGTGGTGGTGTCTCACATGCAGGAAACTGCAAGGATACTGTGGAGTTAAACTCCACACTGAGGTTAAGAGAGACGAGCTCCTATCCTGCCACTGACCCTCTGCGACCATGGGAAACTCTGATGGCACAGACAGAGCCCTTCTCACTTTGTCTCTGGGGCTGGAGCTCAAACAGGCCCCTCAGAGAGCTGCTCCCATCTGAAGGGAGGCCAGGGCCAGCCTTGCCCATGGCTGTGCTCTCTCCATGTGCTGGGCGTGCTCTGTGCCACAGGGAGCTCTGCCCTCAGCACCTCCCTGGCCTGCAGTGGGCATTCCCTCTGAGTCCTCCATGGCTCCATGGATCCCACCCGGCTTCCCTGCCCTCCACAACCAGCACAGCGTGAAGTGAGAGGCTCTGGGAGGAGATTTGGACAGGACAGGGGTTGAAAGTCCCAGTGTTCAGAGAATCCAAGGCAGAGTGAGACAAGCCTGCTCCTGAAACCAGCAGACAGCACAGCTTGGCTTTTATTCCTCTTTTCCAAAGCCCTGCTTGGCCAAGGGAAGAACCAGTGGGTTGGCAGAGGTCTGGACAATCTGAAACCTCCCCAAAAACTCACTCCTGAACCTTGTCCTGAGGGTGGCACACCGCAGAGCCTCCCAGGGCAGTTCCAGCTATAACCTTCTCTCCTGTTTGTGTCTGTTCCTCTCCCTCACTGTGTCCCTTCCCTTGGCCACTCCCAGCACAGCCCCTGCAGGCTGAGCTGTGCTGAGGGACAGGCACAGCCCACAGCAGAGGTCTCTCAATTGCTGCTGGCTTCTACCAATCGACCTCCAAACTTGTTGAGATTCCCTCTCTAATCCGCTTCAGCAGACGCTTTGTCCCAGGAGGACTGAACGAAATTGAGTTGCAGGGCTGCAAATCACGCAGCAGCCTCATTTTAATCATGGCTATTCAAGTGCTAAGGAATGCAGAAAGTAAATACGTATTTGTTTTGAGGCCATCGCTTGTCCCATTTGCCAGAGGAAAATGAACGTGCTCAATCCCTGAGGCTCCGATCCTCGGTGGATAACTCGGGAAATGAACCTGCCGTAGGAAATACAGCCTTGCTTCAATCCTCTCCCCACTGCCTTTGTCTGTTAACCCTCTCACATCCCCACGTTCTGACGAGGGTTTAACGCTTCCCACCGTCCCTGCCACGCCTCTACAGTCCCTGCTGGCTTCCCGGGGGCGGATTTCCCGGAGCCCTGACTGGAATCCAAGTGGCAGGGTGGAGCCGTGCCCTTGTCGGCTGCAGGCAGAGCCCCGAGTGCCCGGTGCTGCAGGTGCAGTGTTGGCTGAGCCAGGCTGGCCAGGTGGTTGGCTTTGCAGATCAGTCCTTGACTTCTGTGCTACTTCCAACACATTTGAATAAATACTCTGCATCCTGAGATTTGATCAGCCTGCATTCCCGGTGCTGCAGTGTCCTTCTCTTTGGCATGCCCTGCTCTCTGTTGGGATCAGCTCAGCTCAGCTGTAACACAGAGCTAAAGCTCTGGATGCATCCCAGGCCTCCACACTCTTCTCCTGGGCATTCCCCCTCCTTTAGCTCTAGCTGTGGTTTGGGATCTTCCCTATGCTCCAAGCATGAGTCAGCCTCTGGTCTTTGCTCTCCCTCTCTGCCCTGCTCTCATCCCAGTGTAATCCCTGTGGCTCAAGCCTGTTCCAAGGTCATCCCACCTCCTCCCTGAACTTAAAATTCACCTGGTTGGTGCCTGCTGGTCACAGTTTCCCCACCTGAATCACAGCTTCCCTCTCACCTAAACTGCACCTGGCAGGGTCAGAATAGGAACAATTCCTCTTCTTAATCTCTAGATCAAAGGTACCCACAAGACTCTGGACATAAAACCTCCCCAGCCCCACCAACTGAGGGCAGCTGCTGGTTTTTGGATGCCCTGCCTGGCTCACAAATTCAGTGACTGTGGCAGTGGCAGCCCAATCAGATGTGACATTTCTGGCTGTGCCCTCCATTCTGCAGTCCAACAATGGTGCCATTAATTCCACAGCTACCTGGGGAACCTGCTCCGAGCTCCCGAGCCTTCATGTGGGCTTTGGGGTTGTTCTGCAGCTTCACTCAGGAGCACTGGAGTGAATAATCTGGATACTTTTAAACAGAGCACTTGCTAAACAAAAGCTGCACATTCTGGAACATTCACTTGGGGTTTGAAACAAGATGTGGGAAAGGAAGAAATGCTGTACAATTTTAGGTACTGGTGACATTGATAACGTTGGTGTACAAAGACAGGCAGACAACAACAAATCATCCTCCTTGCCCTGCTGTGAACTCTTCCTGCTGCTGTTTCTTCCTGAGGGCTGTTGGAGTGGATGGATGGGATGGATTGCCAAGGAACAGCAGCCTCGGCCTCTCACACTGACAGTCCTGGACAGCACAGAGACCACCCTGAGCTCCCTCTGGACAGCAGAGACCACCCCAGGGTCCCTCTGGACACCACAAAGACCACCCTGAGCTCCCTCTGGACAGCACAGAGACCACCCCAGGGTCCCTGTGGACAGCAGAGACCACCTTGAGCTCCCTCTGGACAGCAGAGAGACTACCCCAGGCTCCCTGCAGACAGCACAGAGACCACCCCGAGCTTCCTTCAGACAGCACAGAAACCACCCTGAGCTCCCTGCAGACAGCACAGAGACCACCCTGAGCTCCCTCTGGACAGCACAGAGACCACCTCGAGCTCCCTATGGACAGCAGAGACCACCCCAGGGTCCCTCTGGACAGCACAAAGACCACCCCAAGCTCCCTCCAGACAGCACAGAGAGCACCCCAGGCTCCCTGCAGACAGCACAGAGAGCACCCCGGGCTCCCTGCAGAGCTCCCTGGCCCCAGCAGGGCTGTCCTTACCTTCTCCTGGTACTGGCGGCGCGAGGAGTCCAGCGACTGGATGAGGGCGGTGGCGTGGCCGATGAACATGGCGTAGCAGGTGGCCCCCACGATCATGCTGAGCATGGTGAGCCACACGTCCGACATGCCCACGGGCGCCTGCTGCCCGTAGCCGATGCACAGCATGTGGCTCATGGCCTTGAACAGGGCGTACGAGTACTGCTTCCCCCACGAGTCGTTCTGCGGGGACACAGGGCACAGCGTCAGCACGGGGACACGGCACTCAGGGCGTGCACATGGGGCAGGAAAGCACCCCGGTACTGCACACAAAAACCCCTCTCGGAGGCACCTCGACATGTCACACAAGAAATTTAATTCTTTGGTGGCTTGGAGGGCTGGGGGGTCTTTGAAAGCTCGGAGGGCTATGGAGTCTCAACCCCCAAACTCCTCAGAGTCCCCCAAACTCCTGTATTACTCAATGCCTCAATGCCCTCACAGCCCCATAACTCCTGTATCCCCCACTAAGACCCTATCCCTCAATGCCCCCATAGCCCCCATAACTCCCATATCCTTCACTGACACCCTACACCTCAATGCCTTCACAGCCCCATAATTTCCATATCCCTCACCGGGACCCTATCCCTCAGTGCCCCTATAGCCCCATAACTCCTGTATCTTTCACAGAGCCCCTATAGGCCCATAACTCCATATCCCTCACTGACACCCTACACCTCAATGCCCCCACAGTCCCCATAACTCCTGTATCCCCCCACTGACACCGTACACCTCAATGCCTTCACAACCCCATAACTCTTGTATCCCCCCACTGAGACCCTATCCTAAATGCCCCCATAGTCCCCATAACTGCCCTATGCCTCACTGAGACCCTACACCTTAATGTCTTCACAGCCCCATAACTCCCACATCCCTCACCGAGACCCTATCCCTCAGTGCCCCCATAGCCCCATAACTCCTGTATCCCTCATGAGACCCTCAACGTCCCCACAGCCCCTGTAACTCCCTTTCTGAGACCCTACACCTCGATGTCCTCCAAGCTCTCACTGCCCCACAAGCCCAGCTCAGTCCATTTGGAAGAACAAGCCCAGATTCCGTGATGTGAGCTCACCACTTTGGCCCTGGTTTTTGGAGAGCCCACGTGCCTTTTCCAGCCAGTCTGCCCCACTGGTAACCTGGGATAAACCGAGATGATGCACTGGGAGATTTTTACAATGACCCATGTGTGGGAGAGGGAACTGAAGCAAATCATTTCCTCCCCTGAGAAATGGACTAACTGAGAATTGTAACAGAGAGCCTGAGCAAGGCTGCCAGCAGCGGGATCTGAGAGTGGGGAAAATCACTGCCCAGCAATTTGGGAAATGGCCAGGGTCTCTGCTCATTACCTGGAGAGATGAGAAGGGCAGAAAATGAAGTTGATAATGTCTGGACAGCAAGTCCTTCTCAGTGCAAAACCGGGCTTTTTCAGAGAGCTGAGGAATTACAAATGGTCTCATTTGAGAGCAGCAATGTCCTGCCAGGAGAGGTGTGCTGAGACACCTTGTGCTCTCCGCTGCAGCTCACACAGGCTGCACCTCAGCACTGACATCATGGCACAGGAAAAACAAACCAGCACAAGTTTCCTGGTGATTCTGATTCGCCTGAGCTCATGGAACAGCTCGAGGTGCATTTGCCATCCTGTGAGTATTATCTGCCAGCGAGTTCTTGCTGTGAAACCTTGAGGAGTAACTGCTCTGTCATCACACATGGCTCTTACAAGGATGTGAAAATGCCTCTGCTGAGGGACACTCGTGGCAGCACTGGGCATTGCTCAGCTGCTCTCTATTCCTGGGAAGGGGCCAAGGGTATGGCTGGAGCTCTGCAGACACATG
This sequence comes from Sylvia atricapilla, assembly GCF_009819655.1. Lineage (NCBI taxonomy): Eukaryota > Metazoa > Chordata > Aves > Passeriformes > Sylviidae > Sylvia > Sylvia atricapilla. The sequence continues at coordinate 18,211,181 of NC_089152.1, forward strand.
TGCTGTGGCACCAGGGGAGGTCACTGCACAGGCCTGCTGGTGGCTTGTCAGTGAACAAAGAATTCTCCTGTGACCCCCATCCAGAGCACAGGGGCCAGCAGTGCTGGAGCTCTGCAGTTCACTGGGCACTCCTGCAGGTATCTCATCCCAATCAGGTGGGTGGCTGCTGACCTCTCTGCAAGCAGCTCTCCGTGCCACTGATGCCCATGGAAAGTTTTCACTGATCTTATGGGGAGAAAGTGACAAAGTGACAGTGACAAAGCCAGCTGGGAGCTGTGGCACAGGGCTGGAACCTCTGCTAAGAACTGGTGCTTGGTTAGGAGATAAGCACATGGACAAAGCCAGCTGATAGCATTACCTGACCAGATTCAGTTTCATTATGCAAGTCAGGCCTGATTCCCACTGCAACAAGAAGGGCAAAGCCACACAAGTGACAGCAGAGCTGACACGGGAGCAGTGGCACAGCCACAGCCCAGGTCAGACTCCTGCTCCCTTCCAGCACAAGCCTGTCTGGGCTCACCTCCCAGCAGACAGAAACCCGGGAAAAACCCCCCTGGAGCCAAGAGAGAGGGGCAAGAGACAAAGTGGCCAGTGGTGACTACTGCTGCCTGTGCCCTTGGCTGGGGTGTGAGAAGCTCAGAGGAGCAAAGGACAGGGCAGGGAATGGCAAAGGGGTTTGTCCCCTGGCCAGGGCACAGGAGGGGTCAGGGAGCTGCTGGAGGAGTGTGGCCAAAGCAGTGGCCCCTCCTGCTCCTCTGCCTCCAGGCCGGTGCTGTGGCTCTGAGGTCTGGCCAAAGAAGCGCTGGGTGCATCTTTCACCCTCAGGTTTTGTGGCATTTTGCAGACCTTTTCTGCTCCACGGAGCTCTCCCACAGGCATCCTGCACCTCCAGGAGCCCCCTTCCCACAGCCCTGCAGTCCTGGCAGTCTGCAGTCTGAAGCCATGGCCCTGCACTCAGGGCATGGAGCTGCTGTCACCTCTATCCTGGGCTGTGACACTCGCATCCCTGCAATCCCTGCCAAGGTGGGCAGCACATTCCCAGCAGTACTGGGGGCACGGGGAGCAGTGCAGCTGTCCTGTCCCATCCCCTGTAGAATGAAATCCTTCCCCATTCCTCTTGGAGTGCTGCAGGAATGCTGCTGCCCTCTGAGTTCAGTGTGGCAGTAGTTTAGCAGGGCGGCACATCTCCATCACAGACCCGAGAGCGGGAACAAAGGAAGCTGAGCTGAAATCCCAACGGGAACCTGGGCAGACAGAGCAGTAACAGCTGAACTAGAAAACTGGCAGCCAGGGTCTTTAGCGGCTGTGAACATCTGGGTACCAGGCAGGCTCGAGGTTTAAAAGCCATTCTTCCAGCGACTTGCTGCTCAGGAGTGCTGTTTACAAGGAAGCTTGCCACTGTTTTGTAGGAATTAGTCATCCAAAACTCTCTGACATCCAACATGCCGAGCCCCTGCGGCCTGCACGAACACTGCTGGCTCCCTGGGAATTGCAGAGCTCCGAGTCCCAGCCCAATTCCCAGCAGCAGCAGGGCTCCTGTGAGGACAGACTGCGGGTGCCAGACTGAGGGGACGGCTCAGGGATGACAGACTGGGGGCCAGAGCTGCAGGAAAACACGGAGCTTTCCCAACAAACCCCGAGCACTGAGCTCTGCTGAGCGAGAACGTCAAGGACTGCTCCGAGAGAGGCACTCCTGTGAAGGGGAAGCCTTTCACAGCAATTACCTTTAGGATACCAAGTGTGAAGAGCACTGGATGCTCCGTGATGATTCTTCACTTAGAGCTCTCGGTACCTCTTTAGTTTTCAGGCTTTTTGTTTGCCACAGGCTGAGCAGGCAGGTCAAGCCCACAGTGCTTTAGGGCAGCCTAGAAGAGGTTCCACACACAGCGTGGACACGGGTTTATCAGCACCAGGGGCTCATGCTGCCACAGCTCGTTCCCACAAGAGCCATTCCCTATCCAATAGCCAGCTACACCAGTCCCGCAGACACTGGAGTGGCTAAAACGGCCCATTAGGGGTGGGAAATGAGCCCTTCAACTGCAGGGGGAAAATGACGCCTCGTTAAGCAAATCCCAGAGCAAGCAAAAGCGGAGTTACAGATCTGTGCCTGCTCGCAGTCGAGAGGGGGTTATCTCAGAGGCACGAAGAGACTTGGCAAAAGGGAGTGAAATGACTTTGGAGCAGTTTCTCAGCCTGGTTTGTTTTTAACATCCACACTGGCAGTGCTGGAAGGGCTTCTCTGGCCTTAGAGTCTGGCCTGCTCACATCCACCTTTGAATACTTGGAGGCACTTCCCTGGAACACTTCAAAGGGACTGCTGGGTTCTGTAGTACCTTACAGAGGCACCTGAAGGCAAACTGTGGTGCCTGACAGGGTATTTTGGTTCTGATGTACATGTGAGTGTGTCTGGTTGAATCCTCACTGGGGAGGAGGAGTGAGATGAGTAAAGACACTGAGAAGTACTGAAAGTTCTTGGGATGGGGATGTAGTCCTGGGGAACAATGTTATGCCTGATTTAACACCATTAACACTTGGAGAACTCAGGAGCTGTCTCTGACCATCCCTGCCCACCGCTGGAGCTGCTGGGCTGGGAAAACAAACCTGCAGATGCAGTTTAAAGGATGGGAATAATGGAGATGATACAGGTCAGACTTCACCTTGGACAGAACCTGCCGGTTCTGGACTTGTCTCCGAGGGCAGCCTTCACCTGACAGCAGAGTGCCCCTGTCCCAATTGTCCAAGGCAGCCTTTCCTGGGAGCCCTCCCAAGCACCCTGTGCTCCTGGAGATCCAGACTTGGGCACCCACACCTCATCCAGGCACCCACACTTTATCCAGGCACCCACACTTTATCCAGGCACCCACACCTCATCCAGGCACCCACACCTCATCCAGGCACCCACACCTCATCCAGGCACCCACACCTCGTCCAGGCACCCACACCTCATCCAGGCACCCACACCTCATCCAGGCACCCACACCTTGTCCAGGTACCCACACCTCATCCAGGCACCCACACCTCATCCAGGCACCCACACCTTGTCCAGGCACCCACACCTCATCCAGGCACCCACACCTCATCCAGGCACCCACACTTTATCCAGGCACCCACACTTTATCCAGGCACCCACACCTCGTCCAGGCACCCACACCTTGCCAGAGGTCATGGTACCTGTACCCAGCCCTGTGTGAGGAGTGTTTCTGCCTCCTTTCCAGCCCTGCTGCTCTCCCCATCTCATGCTGCTCCCTGGACAGCCGCTGGAGGAGCCTGTCCCCCTGCCTTCCCCAGAAAGATCGATATTAGCAATATCATCAGTATGGGCTGTTCTGCCCTGCCCACCCCGCTTTTGGCCCCAGCTGCGGAGGGCACTCCCTGTGCCTGTCACACTCAGCTCCAGGCTCCCACCCCACTGGAGCAGCCCTGCTCCTGCTGCTCCTGACAGAGCTTACAGAACACCCTGCAGAGATTCCTGTGCCTGCTGAGGGAGGGCAGGAGGGATGTGCCTGCCCAGAGGCTCGGGGGGAGTTGGGAATCCCAGCAGATCCATGCAGGATCGCTGTCTTGCACACACTGCAGTCATTCCTCTTCCCCATTTCCCCTGTCCTGGCGGAGGGGAGGCTGGTCAGAGTTTGCTGGGCAAGTGGCTGCACTCGGGGGTCTCTGTGCTCCCTGCAGGGCTCCTGGGCACAGCACCCAGGGCAGGAGGCCACGTGTCCCCAGCAGCTTTCAGGGCTCAGCAGAGCTGGGATGTCTGGGAGAGGAGCTGCCAGGCCGGCTCTGGGGGAGCAGCACACACTCTGCAGCTGACTCACCAGTGTTTCCAGTTTTTAATAAAGTGCACTGCGGGAAAGCTAATGCTGAAGCCCCTGGGAGTGGGGCTCAGCAATTAATACTGCAAACATCCTGCCCTGCTGCTTCAGGAGTCAGCAGACACCCACTGCTTCCACGGCTGCTGAACGCGGAGCACGAGGCGTGTGGAAAACACCGAGATGAACCAGACTGGAGGATTTATCGAGGCCCTGAGATGGTTTTGGCAACACCAGACCCTTCACAAATCCCCTGGATCAGGATCAAACCTTTAGGAAGCAGATGGGAGGTGATGAATCTCCTTTCCCTGCAGCATGGAAATCAGGGCTGGTTTTAAGGAGTGCCAAGTGGTGGGAAACCCCAGAGCAGAGGACGGACAGCACCAGCACACTCGTGGACAAAGCCTGCAAAGCATCTAGACCTCAATTCCAGCTCCCCTTGGCTGTAGCAGCCTCAGAAGTTTCCCTTTTCCCCAGACTTGTGGCTCCTGTGTGTATTCAGGGCAGTCATGCACCAGGGATATTTGTTTATCTCCTCAGAGCTCCGACCAGACCGGTACAGAATGTCCCCAAATCCCTGGCACAGAGGCCACCCTGGCCTCTCCCCTCCCAGCTGTGTCCATCACACAGAGCCATACTGGAACCTTCCCTCCACAGCCTGCCACCAAAGAGAGCTCCAGTTTCTTGTTTCCTGACTCTGTGGCCCCTCTCAATATACCCTCCTGTTTCACTGATAATGCCATCCACATCACCACTGCCCCCAGTGACACACCTGGAAATCTTCTCAGGAGATTAAAGGACATCATTGGAAGAAAAAAACTATCTGGTTTCCAAAAAACCACTGCACTCTCTGTTAAATATTCTAACCCCAGGCTATTTTGGGGCTGCCATATTGCTGCACAGCTTCTGGAGTTGAAGCCCCCTGAACTGTAGGTGAGGAATCACTCCAGTTCTTCATCTCACTTTCCTGAGGCTCCAGTTTCAGAGATAATGATTTTATTTTTTTTCACTTCTTTTAAGTGGGAAAAAAAAAAAAAAAAAAAAAAAAAAAGGTGATTTAGCTGCAGGGAAGAAGCAGAAAAAAAATCCCCCAAGGCAAGTTTAATTCCCAGCTTCAGAGGCTCTCAAGGCTGGGAAGACAAGGCTGCAGCATGAGGAAAGCTCTGCTCTGGATAGGAGCTCCCTCCCCTGCCCTCCTGGAGCCCGCTGAGCTTTCCTGCCTCTGGAATTCATCCTTCCCTCTCTCCCCAGCCTTGCTGCTAAGATTTGCCTTCGGCTAAATTTTTTCTTCCTCTGTCCCGTGTCCTGCCACTTTTGCAGACCCGTCCCCTTGACTACAGCTGGCAGTTCAAGCCCAGTTTGTACCTCTTCCCCAAAGAGGGATGGATGGGGAGAGCCAGGAGCTGCTGCTGCCATCAGCAGCCAAAGGCTGGGATGAGGGAATCGTGCTCCAAACCTGCTGCTCTGAAGCCTCCTGCAAGGGCACCATGTCACCCCTGGGCTGGGGCTGAGGCCACCTGCACCTCAGGGCTCCGCGCCATGAGGAGCTGTGTCCTCTGAGCAGCACCATGGGGCAGATCTCTGGCTGCTGCTGCCACATCAATAACAAGGGCAGCAGGGGGAAGGCCGGCAGCTGCTGCACAGGTTGGTGTTGTGCTGGAGATTAGCACAGGGTTCCAGGCTCCAGAAGCGGCAGTCTGGCACCTTGCAGCAGCGGGAAGCGAACCATTATTGCAGAGAGGAGAAATGAATAAACAAACAGCAAACAGATGATTTTTCCATGGATGCTCACTCCTGCAGGCACGGGCAGCCTGTGCCCACAGCCCTGCACGTGGGAGGCACGGCAGGCTGGCACATCTTCCATACATTTTACATTTGTTGTGTTCTGCCCCAGTGCCTGATGATTTCCTTTATTCAAGAAGAAATTGGCTGGGGGAATCGGGAGGTTAAGAGCTGCAGTAAGAAGCAATTTTTTAAGCTTTGTCAGTTTTTGCTGCTTAATCAACTGGACATTGTCCCTTTGAATAAAAGCTCCTGAATTCTCAGCAAGATGGTTAAAAGGTACCATGAATTCACCGTGCCTTTGCCATATGGTGTCAAACTCCCTCCCAGCAAGAGCAGAGCACAGCTTTGGAAGATCTGGATCCTCATCCCGTGCCCGTGGCTCTCTCTGGGCACGGTGGGTGCTCACACCGACCCTTTCCAGGGGGTATGAGGCAAATGGGAATCATGGACCAGCCCCAGCCCTGTCTCTGGGACTCCAGATACTCAGATTCCAGCGGGGAGCAGTTTCCATGCCTGCTGCTTGCTGCTCGGTGCCAGGAGAGGGAGCCTGGCACCTGCCTTCTGCGGGATCTGCCGGGCCCGGTCCTGCTCCCAGCCCCGGGGCTGTGTCCTGCAGGATCTGCCTCCAAACCCCGGGGCTGTGTCCTGCAGGATCTGCCTCCAGAGCCCGGGGCTGTGTCCTGCAGGATCTGCCTCCAGACCCCAGGGCTGTGTCCTGCAGGATCTGCCTCCAGACCCCGGGGCTGTGTCCTGCAGGATCTGCATCGATGCTCACATCGCTGGGAAGAGGTGGGACGGCCCCAGGGGATGTAAGGAGGAAAAGGGAGCTGGAGGATGGCTGTGGGTGCCGCAGGGGTGTCACCCAGGGGTGTCACCCAAGCAGGGGCTGGGTTTAGGGCCGAGAGATGGGGTGGGGAGCACAGCACTTGGGATGCTCCAGAGGGGAGACCCCGCCCATCATCTCTGAGCTGCTTATTTATAATTATTTATGATGAGCTGCTCAAGGGAGTGAAAAATCCAACCCCTGGCGAGGGCTCTGCTCATCAGCCTCACTCTTTGTTAAGAGGCAGTGGGAAGACAGTGGAAACAGGGTAAAGATAAAAGGTGTCCCCTGCCCCGCACTCACCACCATGCGGTTGAGGGACACCCAGCAGTCGTCGGGGAAGTCCTGCAGCATGGGCACCAGGAACTGCAGGCAGCCGTCCCAGTGGCACAGCAGCAGCATCATCCCGATGAGGTTGACGATCCTCACCACGGCGCTGGCCAGGTCGTAGGTCATGTGGAAGATCTGCGGGCCCACAGGAGCAGGTTAGATGGCACAGACAACCCCCAGTGCAATTACACACAGCGTCAGTGTCCCCTGCTGAAGGGACAGAAAAGTGCACCAGCTCAGGTCAGGCACTGTGTGGGCAGAACCAGCTGAGAACCAGCTTAAAAACCAAAATACCAATTAAACATCAGTCACCCCCCACCCCCCGCCCTGTGACTTTGCCTTCTAATTTACCATTAAAAGCTCCATAACTCCTTCTATAAAATAAGCAAATATTTCTGGACCATTAGCCACTCCTCAGGAATCAACTCTATCATTCCATCTTTTAGCTGCAATGCCCTTCTTTGATTTCTGTTCTTGCTGGATACGTGTTCCACAGTGACCCATGGTGACAGCTGCCTTTGTACTGGATGTCAGCTGCAGTCTCTGCACGTCTCAAACCCAACAAGGAACGGCCTCCAACTCAGCAGAGGCTTCTGGAAGAGGATCTGATTCATCTCTTTCCCTGTGGTCCTTGTATTCTGCTGCTACACCCCTGCCCAGGTGGGCAAGGAAAAGAGAACCACGGCAGAGGGGGCAGGTTTTCCTCCCATGGAAAACACAGCTGCAAACACAACTTTCTTACAGGGCAGGAACAACACAACTCCTGATCCAGGGGAGCACCTTCCGAGGGACACGAGTGTCAGGGAGGTTTGTGACACAGGGGCCAGGCTGTGAGATGTGTGGCCAAATCCCTACACCTCCTGGCTGCTCCAACAGGGATAATCCTGCTCCTCCCAGCACCGCCCACTGCCCACACCAGAGATTGGCCTCTCACCCCACAGGAAGGCAGCTCAACAGCTAAAACAGCAGAACACTTTTGTTACCAGGCAAAGGAATCCCCCTTCTCCAGCTGGAATTGCTGCTGTTGGAGCTGGCTGTCCAGCTGGAATGCCTGTTTCCACACCGGCCGTCCCCACCTCAGGGTCACACACCCACAGTGATGCCCACATGCCCAACCCGTGCCAGGAGGGAGCACGAAGGATGCTGGAATCCAGAAGGATGAATGATTTGGGTAACTGCTGCTAACTCCATTATTTCCCTGCATCCACACTGCCAGTGTGAGAAAGGCCATTGGAGTGATCTTTCAGGGCTGAAAAGAGGAATATCTCCAAAATGCAGCATGAAAGGCTGTTCTAGGAAATCCAGCTCTTGCTGCTGACTCAATAGGTCAGTATGAAAGCTGAGCACATAATTCACACAGAATAATTCCTCCTGGTTTCCTCTTTTTTCCTCCCCCTGCAGAAATGATCATTCTCATTTAGATAACCCGGAGCCAATCCATCCTGTTGGAATGAGAGCCCGGGGCTGTGCTTTTAATGAAGCTGGAGCAGCAGTTTGCAGAAGGATCTTTCTTTGCTGCCACCAGGGTTTTTCTGTGCTAATGACTTTTCCTCTCACACCTCCCGGGTGTTTTTCAAAGAGCTCCAGCCCTGCTGTAACCCAGGGAACTCCAGCCAGGGGCAGGGAGAAGCCCTGTCAGATTGAGGAAGTGCCTTCCTCCCTGTGATAGATGAAAAGCAGGCAGCGGAGAGCCCGAGGGCATGGATGGCTCAGGGACCAGGTGATGGATGTGGAGCTTCTGAGAGAGGGTTGGGATCTATCCCAGTCAGGGGAGGGCAGGGAGCCATCATTTGGTGCGCGCAGGGAGAGGAGAAGGTGGATTCAGCTCCTGCTCTGCACCTGGGATCTGGACTGTAACACTGGGTGGGAACAGACCCCCTTGAAGGGGACACACCTGGGCTGGGGCACTGAGAAGGAGCTGCACCAAGGCTCAGGGGTTCCCAGGAGAAATTGTGATTATGAACTGCAAGTGTCTGAGCTGCAGGTGAGACAGCTCCAGCTCCAAACGTCTCAGGAGCTGCCAGCTCCTGCCCATTCCTTGGAATACATTTGCATTCCCATGCAAGAGAAAAGCAGGAAGCAGTCCTGGTGCAGCACACAGGGATAACTGTGAAGGGCTGGGAACAAACACCTTCCACTCCTCCTGCCAAGAGGCGCTGGTGTGGCAGGGAATCCAGATCCACAAATGTGCTGGAGGGTGTTGCAGTGCCCTCCAGCACCTCCTTGGCTCACCAGGGAGAGGAGGGCCAGGAACATTCCAGAAGAGCTGCTCCATGCACGAGCACAGGAACGTGAGTGGGAACTGCAACCTCTCTGGTTTCCATCAGGAGCACTGGGCACTTTGAGCCCTGCTGTAACATAACCCAGGCTGGGTCCCAGAGCATCACAGCTCCTTCCACCCCAGCACTGCCTGTGCTTCCTGCCTTTCTGCAGCCTGCACTGAGAAACAGGAGCCAGGAGAAGAGCCGTGCATGGATTCACATTTACAGGATATTCTTGGACAGAATTAACAGCCCTGGTTTTGGACAGACCAAAACAAGCTCTGGCTTCAGCATCCCTGCTACAAAATCAGTGCTGTCCTTCCAGCCAGAGGACACCTTGCAATTCTTATGGAAAAGAGCCTGGGAAAGTGGGAGGACCAAAACTTCTCTCAAAAAGTGATTTTTGTGTTATGTAAGAGCTCCATCTTGGAAATTCCACTTATACAGAATGAGTTTTGGGATCCTATCAGAAGGAATCTGAAGTCCTGTCAGCCCCAAATAACTGTGCAGCCTTCCTCCATCCTAGTCTGCAGCAGCATTCCTCCAGCCTCAGCACCTGAGCTGGAGGGAATCAAGGACACCTTGGAGAAGTGGGGCCTGGCTCTGGCAGTGCCTCCAATCAAGGCTGTGTGTTTGATTAGGAGTGCTGCTCTGTGTTGGCACAAGGCTTGAGTACTGTTCAAACCATGGCCACCACAATCCCTGTGTGCTGGCTGGAGCCACCACAATTCCTGTGTGCTGGCTGGGGCCACCACAATCCCTCTGCTCCAACTGGAGCCACCACAATCCCTGTGTGCTGGCTGGAGCCACCACAATCCCTGTGTGCTGCCTGGAGCCACCACAATCCCTGTGTGCTGGCTGGGGCCACCACAATCCCTCTGCTCCAACTGGAGCCACCACAATCCCTCTGCTCTGGCTGGAGCCACCACAATCCCTCTGCTCTGGCTGGAGCCACCACAATCCCTCTGCTCTGGCTGGGGCCACCACAATCCCTCTGCTCTGGCTGGGGCCACCACAATCCCTGTGTGCTGCCTGGAGCCACCACAATCCCTGTGTGCTGGCTGGGGCCACCATAATCCCTCTGCTCCAACTGGAGCCACCACAATCCCTCAGCTCCAGCTGGGGCCACCACAATCCCTCTGCTCTGGCTGGGGCCACCACAATCCCTGTGTGCTGGCTGGAGCCACCACAATCCCTCTGCTCTGGCTGGGGCCCTGGCACTGTCCTGTCCATGGGGACACCCTGGGCAGCTCTGGGCAGGGCAGCAGCTGCTCCAGGCACACCCTGCCAGGCCCAGCCCTGGGCACAGCCCCTGTCCCCAGCTCTGCTGGCACATCTGGGCTGGGATCTGACTGCACATCCCTGCTCTGGAGGGATGAGCCTGGAATGTCACACCCTGGAGGTGCTGTGCCTGGAAGCAAGGGGCTCTCCTGGGGCTCTGGGGCTCTGATGCATGGGCACCCTGATGATCCTGTCTGAGGCAGGGCGAGCTGCCATCCATGGGGCTCCTGAACAGATTCTGCTCCACAGGAAAGCACTGAAACTGCTTGTTACCCTTCAGTGCCAACGTGGCAGGAATTCTGTAACTCCACATCCTGCTGGTCCCCAGCCAGTGCTGGTGTCTGTGCCCACACCATGGTTAATATACAACTGTGATAAATCCCCTGGGGATAATCAAGGAGCTGTGACACTGCTCCAGCTTAATAGAAAGCAGAGAATTTTACTCTTTGGTTTTGGCTTAAAAAACCCACAGACCTGAGAAGGAAATACAAATCTCAAAAGGGAATCAAAACAGTCTCATACGCTGTTGTGAGTGCTCCAGGGTCAGACTTAAGGTTGTTCTGCTGTGAGGAAAAATGTGTTTACTTACATTTAAGAAGAGTATTTGTGGGCTGTGGGGAAGAAAGTTGACATGTCTTTCAGTGTGCCTTTCTCTCCTTGGCTTTTGAAGATAACAGAGGTAGAGATGCATTTTCCTCACAGAAGCATTAGCTGCCTTTTCAAACCTCAGTGTTAATCTCCCGATAGACTGGGATAGGTGGGTGCTGCAAAGAGCTTTGCTGAGCCTAAAATCCAGTTTAGCCCGATTACTGAGGATGCCTGTGCTGAGGTCCTGCAGCAGCTTTGGCTCTGGATCACCCTAAACCACTCATCCTGTTTAGACCCAAGACCAGCCTGGACAAGGAGCTCATTGCAGCCAACGTGCAAAGTGAAAGCAGCTCACTGAAAAAACAGTGCTTTGGGCGATTTGGGGATCAGGGCCAGTTCTTGTGGCAAATGTCACCTTCTCTACACCCAGGGTGAGCCCTGACTGACACAACCCACATCGGGGAAGGGTTTGGGAGCCCTGATGTGCAGACACATCCTGGGAGGCTGCAGCGAGGAGAGACAAAGAACACAGGACTGGCAGGGTGGGCTTTTCCAGGAGAACAAACCTGCCTGGGCACACACAGAGCACCGAGGCACGGGAGCCCAGGAACAGGCACAAAGAGTTAGAAACAGGCACACAGAGATCCCTGAGCACACACAGGGCACACAGAGATCCCTGAGCACACACAGGGCACACAGAGCAGAGCACACACAGGGCACACGGAGATCCCTGAGCACACAGAGATCCCTGAGCACACACAGGGCACACAGAGATCCCTGAGCACACACAGGACACACAGAGCAGAGCACACACAGGGCACACAGAGCAGAGCACACACAGGGCACACAGAGATCCCTGAACACACAGAGATCCCTGAGCACACACAGGACACACAGAGATCCCTGAGCACACACAGGGCACACAGAGACCCCTGAGCACACACAGGGCACACAGAGATCCCTGAGCACACACAGGGCACACAGAGATCCCTGAGCACACACAGGGCACACAGAGATCCCTGAGCACACACAGGGCACACAGAGATCCCTGAGCACACACAGGGCACACAGAGATCCCTGAGCACACACAGGGCACACAGAGATCCCTGAGCACACACAGGGCACACAGAGATCCCTGAGCACACACAGGGCACACAGAGATCCCTGAGCACACACAGGGCACACAGAGATCCCTGAGCACACACAGGGCACACAGAGATCCCTGAGCACACACAGGGCACACAGAGATCCCTGAGCACACACAGGGCACACAGAGATCCCTGAGCACACACAGGGCACACAGAGATCCCTGAGCACACACAGGGCACACAGAGATCCCTGAGCACACACAGGGCACACAGAGATCCCTGAGCACACACAGGGCACACAGAGATCCCTGAGCACACACAGGACACACAGAGATCCCTGAGCACACACAGGGCACACAGAGATCCCTGAGCACACACAGGGCACACAGAGATCCCTGAGCACACACAGGACACACAGAGATCCCTGAGCACACACAGGGCACACAGAGATCCCTGAGCACACACAGGGCACACAGAGAGCCCTGCGCACACAGAGATCCCTGAGCACACACAGGACACACAGAGATCCCTGAGCACACACAGGGCACACAGAGATCCCTGAGCACACACAGGGCACACAGAGATCCCTGAGCACACACAGGACACACAGAGATCCCTGAGCACACACAGGGCACACAGAGATCCCTGAGCACACACAGGGCACACAGAGATCCCTGAGCACACACAGGGCACACAGAGATCCCTGAGCACACACAGGGCACACAGAGATCCCTGAGCACACACAGGGCACACAGAGATCCCTGAGCACACACAGGGCACACAGAGATCCCTGAGCACACACAGGACACACAGAGATCCCTGAGCACACACAGGGCACACAGAGATCCCTGAGCACACACAGGGCACACAGAGATCCCTGAGCACACACAGGGCACACAGAGATCCCTGAGCACACACAGGGCACACAGAGATCCCTGAGCACACACAGGGCACACAGAGCAGCCCTGAGCCACTCTGAGGACACACAGCCATCAGAGCTGGCAGGGAAAGGTCAGCTCCCCCAGGAATTCCATCCAGGAGTGAACCCACCCCGCTGGCACACATGGTGTTACAGCAAGGCAAAGCAACAGCTCAGCTGGTCCTTCTGTGGGGCATGCATCATTCCCCACTCCTTGCTTCTTCCTCATCCTCCCCAATTTCCTATTTATTCTCACAGTGATGTCATGCTTAAGCTACCTCAAAATATAATCCAGTTTGACTCCAGGAGGTTTCCTGTCCTGAGCAACTCCTCAGGTTTTGCTCTTTAGGGAGAATGGACGTAATTTTACACACTTTTTCTTTGGAAGAACAGACAAAATGCTCTTATAGCCATTAAATTATACAAAGATAGAAACTCCAAGGCAATTTGTGAAACTCCAAGGCAATTTGGATAGAAATTTCCAAGGCAACTGTTGCTGCAGAACGGCTGAGCTGGGGCAGAAGAAGAAGAAGAATCAGGTAAAGTAACACAGTTGGGTTTATTGACACCTTGGGAAGTGGGATGGATCCCTTTGGAAGGAGCAGCGGGGTCAGAGCTCTGGGAACACAGTTGAGTTTATCTTGGGAAACAGGATCCCTTTGGAAGGAGCAGCACTGTGCCCCACAGCTCTGGGAACACAGCAGGGTTTATTGGCACTCAAGAAGCAGGATGGATCCCTTTGGAAGGAGCAGGGCTGGCTGTGTCCCACAGCTCTGGGAACACAGCTGGGTTTATTGGCACTCAAGAAGCAGGATGGATCCCTTTGGAAGGAGCAGGGCTGGCTGTGTCCCACAGCTCTGGCTGTGCCCATCCCGGCGCGCCTGGCAGAGGATCCAGCTGGGATCCAGCCTGTTCGGGCAGGGCTGGGAGCAGCACGGCAGCTGGGCCGCAGCTGGGATGGGCTGTGGAGCACAGCTACATCTGCAGGCTGTGTGCGCTCTCCGGCACGGGCCGGGGCTGAGCCTCGCCCGCTTTCTGCTGTGCCAGCACCGACAGCCACGGCCGCAAGATCAAGTTGTAGACGAAGGCAAGAGTTTGGGGTTGATTGTGTTTTTGTGCTTGCTTTGCAGCGGCTGCCACGAGCAGAGTCAGCAGAGCTGCTGCTGCCGCCGTGACTCACCGGGGCAAGGAAGGGCAGCCCCCGGCGGGCGGAGGGAGCGCTCCCAGCCCCAGCTGTTAGCAGAGAGAGCCGAGCACATTTTACACTCCAAAGACAACCAAAGCAGCTTTGTGCTGCCCTGGCGCTTCTCCTCTGCCCGTCTCGGGGGGCTGTGCTGCCATCCAGCCGCCGTGTTCCCAATCTCCAAGGAGCAGCTACTCCGGAGGGGCCGACAGGGCACGGAACAGGGAAAAGCTTCCTGCGCTGGAAGGCGAGGGGAAAGTTTTCAGCCAAACCTCGGGCTGGCAGCTCCGATCTGCTGCTCAGGGACCCGAGTGTGTGTGTGCAGGCAGGGCAGCTCGGGCAGGGCTCCTGCCACAGCCCGGGCTGGAAAGCTCTGTAAGGGACCGTGCAAGCCTCCACCACCTCTTTAAATCATTAAAGAGATGATTGAACTCTTCCCAGGCAGCTTGCTCCTGGCCACTGGAAGTTCTTCCCCAGGTAGGAGCTCAGGGAACAGCACAAAGCCTGTGCAAAAGGGAAGGAGGGGGAAAATAGCATTTTCTTGCCATTTCCCTCTGAGACCTGCGTCTATTGGAAAATATTTACAGCAGAGCAAGGTGAAATAGCAGGACAAATTAGCACTGAGAAGGCCGGCATGGTTGGCAGATGTTTATGGATATATATAAACCCCAAAGATCCTGCCACAACCGTGTGTTTTGCCTCTTGCATTCTCGGAGTTGAGGTTGTCATGACAGCAGCCCCCCTTCCTCTCCCCATGCCACCATTCCTAGCCTAGACTTTAATCTTCATCATTTTAAGAACTTTTGTCACCACGGCAACGTGACACAGACTTTTAAAAATATTTTCTAGCACAACTCAAACGACTGTCTTTGCTGCACGGTTCCCTTTAAACCTGCAGGAAAACACATTTGGGGTTGGGTTGTGCCACCACGAAAGCGAGTGTGAGAGCGCCCTGGGTGTGAGACAGCAGCGACAGGAGCTGGTGGCATTGTCACCTCCAGGAACAGCAACACAAGCGCTGGGGCCAGGGCTTTTTCCAGCAGCTCTGTGACTTCGGAGGAAGCTCTCCTTTGTTTTTCCATGGGGTTTGTGTTTCCCACACGCCCCCAGCAGCTCAGGTTTTCCACAGGTTCTCTCAGTACAGTTTGGAAAAGGGAAGGAAAACAAGCCCCCGGAGCTGTAAATAGGTTGGGTGTCTCTTTCTCAAGGGGAATTAGATATCTTACCTGCTCAGGCTGCCTCTAATCTCTCGGGGCTCTTATCTGCATCTTTGGGAATTGTAGTCCTTCTGAGAGGCTTGCAATGAATCACTGCTGGAAATAGGTCACGGGCTTTTTTGGACGTTTAAGAATGACCAGAGTCATCAGACAAAAGGTCTGCCTCGCTCAGGAGCTATACATAGATGTGCTCAGGAAAGGACTATCTGAGGGGAAAGGAGCTTTAAATCCCTGAGAAAGGGACGAGACACACAGGTGGTTGGAAACTGGGGCTTGCAGGTCTGGGAATGGCCCCAGAAGGGGCACGGAGAGGTGCAGGGTGGTCCCAGGTCCGTGCTGGCTCAGGGCAGGATTGTCCCTGCAACAGCAGCATGGGCAGGGGATGGATGCCTGACCCAGGGGCTGCAGCCTCTGCCAGGAGGGTCTGCTGTGCTCTGAGCAAAACCTGCCTGGGCTAAGTGGGGAAACAGCCTGGGATCTGAGCTCCCAGGCTGACAGTGCAGGCCTGGAGCAGCACCCAGGAAACACTGCTGGCACTGCTCAGGCTGTGCCAGTGCCCAGGGCAGGCCAGCCTTGTCCCCTGTCCCCTGCTCAGGCTGTGCCAGTGCCCAGGGCAGGGCCAGCCTTGTCCCCTGTCCCCTGCTCAGGCTGTGCCAGTGCCCAGGGCAGGCCAGCCTTGTCCCCTGTCCCCTGCTCAGGCAGTGCCAGTGCCCAGGGCAGGCCAGCCTTGTCCCCTGTCCCCTGCTCAGGCTGTGCCAGTGCCCAGGGCAGGGCCAGCCTTGTCCCCTGTCCCCTGCTCAGGCTGTGCCAGTGCCCAGGGCAGGCCAGCCTTGTCCCCTGTCCCCTGCTCAGGCAGTGCCAGTGCCCAGGGCAGGCCAGCCTTGTCCCCTGTCCCCTGCTCAGGCTGTGCCAGTGCCCAGGGCAGGGCCAGCCTTGTCCCCTGTCCCCTGCTCAGGCTGTGCCAGTGCCAGGGCAGGGCCAGCCTTGTCCCCTGTCCCCTGCTCAGGCTGTGCCAGTGCCCAGGGCAGGGCAGCCTTGTCCCCTGTCCCCTGCTCAGGCTGTGCCAGTGCCCAGGGCAGGGCAGCCTTGTCCCCTGTCCCCTGCTCAGGCTGTGCCAGTGCCCAGGGCAGCCTTGTCCCCTGTCCCCTGCTCAGGCTGTGCCAGTGCCCAGGGACAGCCTTGTCCCTTGTCCCTCACTCAGGCTGTGCCAGTGCCCAGGGCAGCCTTGTCCCCTGTCCCCTGCTCAGGCTGTGCCAGTGCCCAGGGCAGGCCAGCCTTGTGCCCTGTCCCCTGCTCAGGCAGTGCCAGTGCCCAGGGCAGGGCCAGCTTTGTCCCCTGTCCCTCACTCAGGCTGTGCCAGTGCCCAGGGCAGGGCAGCCTTGTCCCCTGTCCCCTGCTCAGGCAGTGCCAGTGCCCAGGGCAGGGCAGCCTTGTCCCCTGTCCCCTGCTCAGGCTGTGCCAGTGCCCAGGGCAGGGCCAGCCTTGTCCCCTGTCCCCTGCTCAGGCTGTGCCAGTGCCCAGGGCAGGCCAGCCTTGTCCCCTGTCCCCTGCTCAGGCTGTGCCAGTGCCCAGGGCAGCCTTGTCCCCTGTCCCCTGCTCAGGCAGTGCCAGTGCCCAGGGCAGGCCAGCCTTGTCCCCTGTCCCTCACTCAGGCTGTGCCAGTGCCCAGGGCAGGGCCAGCCTTGTCCCCTGTCCCCTGCTCAGGCTGTGCCAGTGCCCAGGGCAGCCTTGTCCCCTGTCCCCTGCTCAGGCTGTGCCAGTGCCCAGGGCAGGGCAGCCTTGTCCCCTGTCCCCTGCTCAGGCTGTGCCAGTGCCCAGGGCAGGCCAGCCTTGTCCCCTGTCCCCTGCTCAGGCAGTGCCAGTGCCCAGGGCAGGGCAGCCTTGTCCCCTGTCCCCTGCTCAGGCTGTGCCAGTGCCCAGGGCAGGGCAGCCTTGTCCCTCACTCAGGCAGTGCCAGTGCCCAGGGCAGGGCAGCCTTGTCCCCTGTCCCCTGCTCAGGCTGTGCCAGTGCCCAGGGCAGGCCAGCCTTGTCCCCTGTCCCCTGCTCAGGCTGTGCCAGTGCCCAGGGCAGGCCAGCCTTGTCCCCTGTCCCCTGCTCAGGCAGTGCCAGTGCCCAGGGACAGCCTTGTCCCCTGTCCCCTGCTCAGGCTGTGCCAGTGCCCAGGGCAGCCTTGTCCCCTGTCCCCTGCTCAGGCTGTGCCAGTGCCCAGGGCAGGGCAGCCTTGTCCCTCACTCAGGCTGTGCCAGTGCCCAGGGCAGGGCCAACCTTGTCCCCTGTCCCCTGCTCAGGCTGTGCCAGTGCCCAGGGCAGGGCAGCCTTGTCCCCTGTCCCCTGCTCAGGCTGTGCCAGTGCCCAGGGCAGGGCAGCCTTGTCCCCTGTCCCCTGCTCAGGCTGTGCCAGTGCCCAGGGCAGGGCAGCCTTGTCCCCTGTCCCCTGCTCAGGCTGTGCCAGTGCCCAGGGCAGGGCAGCCTTGTCCCTCACTCAGGCAGTGCCAGTGCCCAGGGCAGGGCAGCCTTGTCCCCTGTCCCCTGCTCAGGCTGTGCCAGTGCCCAGGGCAGGGCAGCCTTGTCCCCTGTCCCCTGCTCAGGCAGTGCCAGTGCCCAGGGCAGGGCAGCCTTGTCCCCTGTCCCCTGCTCAGGCTGTGCCAGTGCCCAGGGCAGGGCAGCCTTGTCCCCTGTCCCCTGCTCAGGCTGTGCCAGTGCCCAGGGCAGGGCAGCCTTGTCCCTCACTCAGGCAGTGCCAGTGCCCAGGGCAGGGCAGCCTTGTCCCCTGTCCCCTGCTCAGGCTGTGCCAGTGCCCAGGGCAGGGCAGCCTTGTCCCCTGTCCCCTGCTCAGGCTGTGCCAGTGCCCAGGGCAGGCCAGCCTTGTCCCCTGTCCCCTGCTCAGGCAGTGCCAGTGCCCAGGGCAGGGCAGCCTTGTCCCCTGTCCCCTGCTCAGGCTGTGCCAGTGCCCAGGGCAGGGCCAGCCTTGTCCCCTGTCCCCTGCTCAGGCAGTGCCAGTGCCCAGGGCAGCCTTGTCCCCTGTCCCCTGCTCAGGCAGTGCCAGTGCCCAGGGCAGGGCAGCCTTGTCCCCTGTCCCTCACTCAGGCTGTGCCAGTGCCCAGGGCAGGGCAGCCTTGTCCCCTGTCCCCTGCTCAGGCTGTGCCAGTGCCCAGGGCAGCCTTGTCCCCTGTCCCCTGCTCAGGCAGTGCCAGTGCCCAGGGCAGGGCAGCCTTGTCCCCTGTCCCCTGCTCAGGCAGTGCCAGTGCCCAGGGCAGGGCAGCCTTGTCCCCTTACTGTTTCAGTAAGGACATTCCAAAGCTGTGCCAAGGAAGGAGATCCCAACCCTTTTCCTCCCAGCTCCCAAAGCTGGGCAGTGCCAGGCTCTTTGGAAGCTGTTTGATTCCATGAAGTGACAGCTTCAGCACAGTCTGAAGGTCCCTGATCAGGAGGTAGAAGTTCAACACCAGTAAATTAAATCACTTCTTGTTTTAGAGCTGTTGTCTTGGAGCTTGTCTGATGCTCCCTCTGCACATTTGAGAGCGGATCCAGTGAAGGTCTGGTGTGCCCCAGGTGCCTCCCTGTCCCTGTGCCAGAGCCTGACCTGGGAATCAGGGACTGCCAGCTCTGTTTGTATCCATAAACACACCACAGGACACGGCAGAGACACAGTCACATCGACAGCACAGACTCCTAAATGAGAAAGGGAATTGTCTTCTCAAAGTTCTGACTGCCTGTAGAACAGTTCTCCTGCCCAATTTCAGAACAAAATCAGCAGTGACCTTTGTTTCCTCATTCTTTTCAGTCCTACCTGATTTTTTTTTTTGTTTAAAATTCAGAACAGATTTTTTAAAATCCAAGCTTGATCCCTAGAGATCCATGTGATTAACAGCTGAGACTGAATATGAACTCATTAGAGTCCTGCCCTGGAACTGCAAACTTGCTGAAGAACCAAAGAACTCCTGCAGTTTGCTCTTGATCAATTACCATTATTTCTTTAATGCTACCTGCATTTCAATCAAGACAGCAAAGCACACACTTGTGATCCCTCTGCTAACCAAGTCTGGGTTACTGTAGAGCACAGGGGAAGAAAAGAGCCAAAAATGCACTCCTCAAAAGGAGTTTGGGGAGTCTGTTTGTCTGTGAAAGGTTCTCTGTGCTGGGGCAGCGTGGGCAGGAGAGGCCCTGGCCCATCCCTGGGGTTCCATTCGATTATTTTCCGTCCCAGAGCAGGAGCTGTGGCTGCTCCCGCCTGGCACAGCCTGGCACAGGATGCTCCGTGCTCTGCAGGGACACTGAGAGCTCTCACCTAACTCAATCCTGCTCTCTAATCCCATTACAACCACGGCAACCAGGAACAACTTCCAGCCTGGGCTCCTGGGATGCCGGCAGGGGCTGGAAGGTGCAGGAGGAAGGAGGCTCCTGGCAGGGACTGGAGGGTGCAGGAGGAAGGAAGCTCCTGGCAGGGGCTGGAAGGGGCAGGAGGAAGGAAGCTCCTGGCAGGGGCTGGAGGGTGCAGGAGGAAGCTCCTGGCAGGCCTGGAGCTGGGAATGTTTCCTGTGGCACGGGGCAGAGCGTGGGCACAGCTCAGGGAAGCAGGTGATGCTCAGCACCACGGCCTGGCTGTCACAGGGGATCCACTCTGGGCACTCTCTGCTTTCCCTGCATTTCAGGGAGGGCAGAAGAAAGGCTGGGGCACTGCCCACCCCAGGGACAGAATCCTTGGCTGCAGCCCTGGAGGGATTGGGAAGAGCTGGCTGTGAGCACAGGGAGCACAAACTCCAATGGCTTTGTCAGTGCTGGGTTTTTCCTGCTCTGCCAGAGAACACCCAGCAAGGATTGAACCATCTCGGGGGACCTCAGCAGTGACAATTTCCCTGCCCAGACTGACAGAAATGTATTTTAATGCAGTGTCACACGTCCCAGGACAGGGACACAAATGTCCTCTCACTCTGCTGGGGCAACAACAGCAATGCAACCTTTTCCTGCTGCACCTGAGAGGGGACAAATCCCATGGGAACAGCACCAGGAAAGAGAATCCTGAGAAGCTGCGCCTCCCATAACCTTGGGATGCACACCCGAGGCTGCTCCAATCCCAGCAGGAGAGCAAAGGGGGAAGTGCTGGGTGAATTCTTTATTTTCTTGACGAATCTAGGGCAGGGAAAACTGGTTTTTAACTAAGAAGCAGCCTCGATGATATTTATGAAAGTATGAGGGATTAATTCTTGCTGTGGTTGTACATAGATTTCATAGATTATATAAAAAATGTACTCGGGGAGAACAAAGACATTGAAAAGCAGTATTTAAACTCTGCCTAAAATATTCGAACCCCTCCATTAATATATGCTGGGCAGGAAGAGAGTCCCCAAAGGCTGCCATTTTAATTAGAAATGCAACAGGAAATGCTGCCTGATGACAGCTATCAGGGCAGGAAACCCAGGAGGCACAGCCAGGGAAAAGGAGGAGATCTCTGAGGGGTGTAACACACCGAGATCCCAGCGATCACACAGACAGCACAGGAACAGCTGGGCAGGGGTGTTGTAGGGTCAGGCAGAGTTCAGGGGTTAGAAACCATCCCTGTGACTGCAGCTGTGCCTCAGAGCCAGGACTGGGAGAGGGCAGAGTCCCCTCCAAATTCCCAGCATTTCTGTCCTTGAGCTCCTCTTCCAGCTGGGCCACCTTGTGCTGGTAGCAAAGCTATACATCCCACCTGAACCTACAGTGTCCTCCCAAATCAACAGCTCCATCCCGAACCTACAGCTCCATCCTGAACCTACAGCTCCATCCCAAACCTACAGCTCCATCCCGAACCTACAGCTCCATCCCAAACCTACAGCTCCATCCTGAACCTACAGCTCCATCCCAAACCTACAGCTCCATCCTGAACCTACAGCTCCATCCCGAACCTACAGCTCCATCCCAAACCTACAGCTCCATCCTGAACCTACAGCTCCATCCCAAACCTACAGCTCCTTCCCAAACCTACAGCTCCATCCCGAACCTACAGCTCCATCCCAAACCTACAGCTCCATCCTGAACCTACAGCTTTATCCTGAACCTACAGCTCCATCCCAAACCTACAGCTCCATTCTGAACCTACAGCTCCATCCTGAACCTACTGCTCCATCCCGAACCTACAGCTCCATCCCAAACCTACAGCTCCATCCCAAACCTACAGCTCCATCCCAAACCTACAGCTCCTTCCCAAACCTACAGCTCCATCCCAAACCTACAGCTCCATCCCGAACCTACAGCTCCATCCCGAACCTACAGCTCCATCCCAAACCTACAGCTCCATTCTGAACCTACAGCTCCATCCTGTACCTACAGCTCCATCCCAAACCTACAGCTCCATCCTGAACCTACAGCTCCATCCCAAACCTACAGCTCCATCCCAAACCTACAGCTCCATCCCAAACCTACGGCTCACACCCCCAAAAAAGCCCAAGCTGCAGGAAGTGCTTTGGAATCAAACCCCTAAATGTCCTTGGAAGGAGCTCCCAGGATCCCCCAAAGTGTCCCTGGAAGGGGCTCCCTGTGGAAGGAGCTCCCATGGCTGAAGAGCTGCTGCCTCAAGGAGCATTTCCTGGACTGCTTTTGGAATTTGCTGCCTCTTCAGTTTCATTGGCTGCCCCTATCTTTGCTGAATATAGCAGGAAAAATTAATACAGAACTCATCTTTTTCTAGCTTACTACTTTACAGTTTGGTTGTTTTTGGTTTTTTTTTCTCTTTTTATCTCTTCCCTTTAAAGGAAAGAATGCCAAGCTTTTCCTTTCTTCCAGGTTGTTTGCATCAGATTTCTCTGAATCCGCTTTACTCTCTGGTGTAGAAGTAGCCCAAGTAACTAAAATTGGAATATTTTTAGACTCAGGTAACCTACAATGGCCATTGATATTATTTTTAGTGTCTCTCTCCACCCTGTGCTCCCTCAATCCCTGTTCTCTTTTCATCCCCTCCAGCAGAGGAGCAGAAGGGAAGAAGTTATAGAGAAGCAGCTTCTATAGAGAAGCTCCACTACAAAACACAAATGGAGCAGCTTTGTGTACTCGTGTTTACTCTGCTTGGTTCTTGTTCATTTTAGAGGAAACTCAGTCCTGTGGGCATTCAAAACCTGCTCGCTGCACCTGGCCTGCCATGCCCTCTAGGGCATGGATCATTCTCCAACTTCAAGCCTGTTTAATTCATAATTCTGATCCAACCTTCTCTTCTGGCTGCACCACGTGAGCAGAAAGTATTTTATTGGTGTGAACCCCCAGGGCAGCCGCAGGAAAGTTTGTCCCCCATCAGAAAAAAAAAAAAAAAAAAGATGGTAGCAGTACTGAGAAATGCCATGGGGGAATGAAGTCCCCAAGGATGGCAGCACTGATCATTCCTTACAGCCCCCTGACCCAGCCTACCCCCTCAGCACCTCTGGGGTTCACTCACAGACATTTTGGGGGGACAGGCTGTGCCCACATGGCTGCATCTGCCCTGGAACACAGCAAAGGGCTCCACTGAGCCCCGGGGATGTGCAGCACACCCCATTCCGGCCCTGGCACTGCCTGCACTGGTCACAGCAGCAGCCCTGGATCTATTTGGGAGGGCTCAGGGTCCCAGGGAATGGCTCCTGGCTGCAGCACTGGTCACAGCAGCAGCCCTGGATCTATTTGGGAGGGCTCAGGGAATGGCTCCTGGCTGCTGTCAGCCTCAGTGCTGACCTCTCCAGACCCGTGAATGAGAGCTGTGCTAAAGGAAAGCACTCGGTCCATTCACCACGGGAGTGCAGGTGTCCTGCCCATGGAGAGGGGTTGGACCTGGATGATGTTTAAGGTCCTGTCCAACCCAAGTATTCTGTGATTCCATAATTCCATGAAGGCTGTGGGCTGCCCCATGTCTGGGTTTGTACTGACACAGTGCAGATCACACACAAACCGGGAGGGTCAGACCCACAGCAGGAATTGAGGAAGGCTGACACTGCCTTTTCTTCCCCAAAAAAGTCCTACTGGAGCGGTCAGACTGCAGCAGGGCTGGAGACCTGTGCCCCTGAGAGCAAGCCCTGCTGGAAGAGGGATGGAGAAGGCACCAGTGCAGTGCTCCAGGGCTTTGCATTTCCCATAATGGGTGTCTTTTCCAAGAGCACTCCGAGCCAAGGTGGAATTATAATTCAGTGCCAGATGGTTATGAATGAATGAATCGCTGACCCCAGAAAGCTTTGGCAGGGCAAGAAATGGGAGCAGCTGCACCCTATGGGACAAGGGAAGCAGCAGGGCACGAGGGACACCTCTCAGGCAAGATTAAACACTCCTTTGGGAAAGCTCTGGCACTCAATGATTTCCTGTTTCAAATAACACCACCAAGTTCTTCCTTTGTACTTATGGCCCTCCACAAATGGAACCAGGACTGGAGTTCTGCCAGAGCAACACGGGGTGAGCAAGTTGGGCTCTTCCAAAAGCCAGAACTTCAGCGTTTCTCAGCAGCCTGTGAAGGCTCTGAACATCAGAAAACCAAGGTTAAACTGTGCATGGGCTGAGGAAAATGCAGGGCACTAAATTTGACCTCTACAGATTTCCAGGCCTGGATGGGAGACCCCAGATGTGAGTCTGCCCTGAAGTTTAGGGCTCAGAACCCTGAGATCCCAGCTCTGTGTCCCATACCCTTGAAATCTCACAGAATGGAAGAATTTGCCTCCTTCCACAAAACCTGGATTCACAGCACCAGCATATTCCAGAGTTTAGAGTCCATGGTGGGTGGGACCTGGGGATTCAGTGAAGTTTCTCTTCATGACCACCTAGGAACTGGTGACTTCCTCCAGGGAATTTGCTCAGAAGCACATGGATGAGTGTGGGCACTCTCAAGGGCAGTAAACAAAATAATCCGAGGGACAAAATTGCACAGCCCCCAATGGGAAGACTGCAAATGGAGTCAGGAACAGATGTCTGATATCCCAGTTATTGGTCTGGATCTCCCTAAACCAGCAGGACTCTCAAGCTGAGTGGTGTTCAAATGTTTAATGAGCGATTGGTGTTTGAAGCTGAGCTTTGTAACTCCCTAGCACAGAGACAAGAGATGATCTGACCATCAGGATTTCATTCTGGATCCCAGCTGTGCTCCAGAGATCGTGGACTTCTGACAACACAAAGAATTTGGTGATTGTCTCTTCTTCAGGTCTGCTGGATGGTGAAAGGGAGGTGAGGAGGGAAGGGCTGAGGAACATGAGGGATGAGAAGGAGCAGAATGTATTAGGATGCAATCAGAGAAAACCCTAAACTGAACCTCAAGGAAAAAACTGACTGGAAGGGTCTTTGCCCCACCCCTGGCAGTGCCCAAGGCCAGGCTGGACAGGGCTTGGAGCAGCCTGGAGAGTGGGAGGTGTCCCTGCCCAAGGCAGGGGGTGGA
Organism: Sylvia atricapilla; assembly: GCF_009819655.1. Classification (NCBI taxonomy): domain Eukaryota; kingdom Metazoa; phylum Chordata; class Aves; order Passeriformes; family Sylviidae; genus Sylvia; species Sylvia atricapilla. The sequence goes on from NC_089152.1 coordinate 18,235,817, forward strand.
ACTGGATGGGCTTTAAGGTCCCTTCCAACCCAAACCGGTCTGGAATTCCATGATTCCATGACAAGCAGCATCACCTTGCTGAAGGAAAGGCAGGAGCCCACATATTTAGGGCACCAGGAATCAGAGCTGCTGGGGAGCACAGGAGGCTCCTGTGGGCAGCTGTGGCTGGATCTGCCCAACCCGCACGCCCTGGCTGTGACTCAGAGCAGTGACCTGGCAGAGTCGCCAGGGGAAGGGCAGCAGTGACAGGCAGAGTCACCAAGGGAAGGGCAGCAGTGACAGGAGGGGCCAGCACACAGCTGAGGGTGGCCAGTCCGTGCTGTCCCCTGCAGCAGGGCTGTGCTGAGGGCTCAGCAGCATGTCCTGCTCCCAGCAGTGACCACGGCTCCAGGAAGCAGCAGGATGTCTCCTGGCCATCCCGGGAAGCCTCAGGCTGGCACACCTGGCTCCCAGCAGGAAGCAGGGGAGGGCACAGCTTTGCTGTCCCTCTGCCAGGAGGCTCCAAGGACTCGGACAGTGCTGGGGGGGCACCTCACAGGCATCCACCGGGGCTGCCACATTCCCGGGCTGCCAGCGGGAGTCAGGCACCAGCCGCTCTCACGGGGCTGTCCCAGCCTCTGTCCCCGCCTGCTCCTGGCCCCGTGTCCCGTCACTTCTCCGCTGCCAGTGCTGGCATCTGAAGCTGGCAGCTGCCTGCCATCCATCAGCACATCCCTGCTCCGTGCCAGCTGTCAATGAAGCTGGCGCAGGGGTGCAGCCTTCCCACCTTCCCGGCTCCACAGAGCGCGGAAGCAGCAGCCCCGGGAAGGGGCTGGGCGCTGGCAGGGAGGCACGGCGAGCTCTGCACCAGCTGCAGGGCAGAGCTGGCAGCAGGAAGAAGCTCCTGTGTGGGGTGCTGATGTCCAGCCCTCCTGCCGGGATAAAATATTCTCCAGCCCTTGGAGCTCGGGCTTTCCACTTCAGTCACTGGGGAAACAGAACCATAGAACAGCTTCTCCCCACGGCCATAGAACAGCTTCTCCCCACTCCCCAAAGAGCAGAGGGAGTTCTGGGGTGGTATCCAACAGCTCATGTCTCCCGCAGGAAGGAGGGAGCACGAGGGAATACAGGCAGGCAAATTTTGTTCTCCAAACGACCAGAAAAATTGCTGGCTAATCAAAACAGGCACTGCTTCACTGATTGTAGCACCGGCTCCTCTCCCTTCCCAATCCCACATTCGCTGATCAGGGTCAACTGCTGGGCTCTGCAGCTCTTCCCCTCTGCCTGGAGAGCCTGCAGAGGAGGGAGGCTGGAGGAGCAGCCCATCCCGAGGAACCGTTCCTCAGAGCCCTCCAGCGCTGTCACCCTCGGGAGCTCCCCCTCTGCTCCTGGAGCCTGGGGTGTGCTGGCACCCAGGAGCAGGAGGAGGCAGGAGGCAGGAGGATGCAGGAGGATGCAGGAGAAAGCCGGAGGATGCAGGAGGCTGCAGGAGGATGCAGAAGGATGCAGGAGGATGCAGGAGAAAGCAGGAGAAAGCTGGAGGATGCAGGAGGAAGCAGGAGGATGCAGGAGAAAGCAGGAGGATGCAGGAGGAAGCAGAAGGATTCAGGAGGAAGCAGGAGGATGCAGAAGGATGCAGGAGGATGCAGGAGAAAGCAGGAGGATGCAGGAGGAAGCAGAAGGATGCAGGAGGATGCAAAGGATGTAGGAGAAAGCAGGAGGATGCAGGAGGATGCAGGATGGTGCAGGAGGCCCTGGCTGTGCAGGGGGTGAGATGTTTAAGGTCCGTGCTCTGTGATGCCGCTGACAGCCAAAGGGACCCACATCAGCCCATTTTCTGCAGTGCTGGGGAAGCTCCAAAGGCAGCAGGGATCCTGTGCCCTGGCTGTGCAGCTGCACACAGGCTGGGAGCAGGGGCCAGCCAGCTCCCACTTCCCAGCAGCAGAGGAGAAGTGCTGCCAGCAGCTGCAGGTCCCCAGTCAGCACTCTGTGCAGCATGGCCAGGCTGAAGGCTGCAGATAAGGGGAGAGTGCTCGGAGATAAGGCTCCTTCCAAAGGCAGGGGCTCCTGGAGGAGTTTGCTGCGTGCTGTGGCTCAGGGAGGGGAGGAGGGAGAGGCTAAAGGCCAGAGGAACATGTTCCAGCCTGGTCCCAGACCTCACTGTCTGCCTTCCCAGCACTCACAGCCAGCCAGGATGGAACTGAAGGGTTTTTTCCATCTTCCCAAAGTGGGCTGTGTTCTTCCTTCCCTGCCAAGTGACCTTGAAGAGGAAAAGGAAAGGGGCAAAAAAATCCATGCATGAGAAGCATCATCCTCGTGTGCTTGTCCCTCATGTCCAGCAATGGGACTGCCATGGGACATGAGAGGAGATCCAGGGAGGATCTCTCCAATTCCCTGGAGTGTAGCTGCACTCTTCCCACCACATCGTGGGGTGAACTGCTGGATGGACAGCCCAAAAAACCTGACAGATATTGCTGCTTGGAATACATGACAACAGCCCCTAAAGATCAAACAGTGCCATGCCAGGACAGGTTGGGAGATGCCACGGGCCTTCCCCAGCTCTTCCTTCTCCTGCTGCCCTCCCCTCCTGCATCACTCTCCCATTCCAGAGCTGGACTGGCTCTGCCTCACGCTCAACACAAAATACCAACGTGTCTTTCAAGTCTGGGGGGAAGAGAGCTAAAGTGGAAGTTCTTATCTGTCCTTCCCACAAGCCTGAGGTGATTTATCAGCTGAAGACACTCCTGGTGGGATGTCTGACTGCTGGCAGGGAACAGACCTCGGGAGGGAGTACAGAGGAACAAGGCTCAGCCCCATTCCTGTGGGGAGGAACACTGGACAAGGAATGGACACCCTGGATCACGGCTTTTTCACTTGGATCATGATGTTTTTTCTCCTCTCTCTACCTGTATGCAAAGGACAGCTCTTGTCATCTTTCCTGTGCCTGCAAGAGTAGATGGGAACAGAGAGGAAGGTGCTGGCTCCACTTTGCACCTCCCATGGGTGCTCCAGCACGGGGCAGGGACACGGGAAGACCCAGGGAGAGGGAAGTGCTGGGCTCACACGACACCCAGAATTCAGCAGTGCACTCATCTGCTCCAAGCCACCAGAGGAACATCCAGCTGGGCACAGGGCCTGACAGAAGCCTCTGGACTTTGGCTGCCCCAAGTTTGTGTAATTAACTGCACAATTCCAGCCTAATTCCCTGCAGCCTCAGCAAGAGGCACACAGTTGGGATAAAGTGTGATTAGCGGCTGTTTGGGTGATGCACACTGGAGAGGAGGCTAATCAGCCCTATTCCAGGGACGGCCTCTCCAAACTGGGCTGCACTGAGCAAATCAAGAGGAATTAACAACCGGCACTTTGCTGGGCGAAAAAAATATATAAATGAAGAAAAAAACAAACACAGCTGCTGCGTCTTAACTGCTCTCTGGCCTCTCCAGGGACTTGAGGAAAAGCAAGCTTGTCAGTTACTTGAAGGGACATTATCCTCAGTGTTTCTCTGCCGTGGTTACAAGGAAGAGCTGCTGCTGCTTGTTTGAGCTCTTGTCAGTGCCAGCACAGAGAGAGGCTCTCCCAGAGTTCACCCTCTGGAGCAGAGCTCAGGTGATCCTGGGGCAGACTCCAGCTGTTCCAAGGCTCTGCTGGCTTCAGCCACCTTCAGCTCACCCCTGACCTCCAGATCTCCCCTCAGACCAGCCTCCTCCTGCTCCAAGTCCATTGACACACGCAAGGACCCTGATTCCTCCTTGATGCCCCATCCTGGCTGGGTCCCAACCTCAGAAACACCCTCCCCAAATTCCTGCCTCTCTCCAGAGCCGCAGGAATCGGACCTGCAGAGAAACCAGGATCCCACCTCACTCTGCTCATGACCCACGGGCTACATCCCAGACTGATGAGCTGAGATAAGGATGGGAATGTCCCACCCTGGCTCTGAGCTCTGCCTCTAACAGGGTGAGCACAGTGTCCCCCAGCCCAAGGGCACCCTGCAGGGAGGTGTGAGGGTGTCACAGCTCAGTGGGGTGGCTCAGGGCTCCTCGAGGGGACACTGAACTGCAGCTGGTACCTGTGAGGTGGTTACTGCCTTCATTCCACGGCAGGGAACACTGTGGCACTGCAGGCCCGTGGCTCAGAAGGGAGCCAGGAGAACTCTGGTGTTTCTGTTTTCAGATCACATCTCTCACTTTCTCTTTCCAGCTGTCACCAACGGCAGAATGTTCCCCCTGACGAGGCCTTCCCTGATTCCTGGCTTCTCCCTCATAAATACTGGATGAGCAAATGGCAGAGATACCATCACCAGCAGCTCAGCAGGGACAGGGCTCTGCATGTGTCACTGACACACTCCCTGGGAGCTGCCACCCACACGGGGCAGGGCCAGGGGCTGGACAGTTCATGAAAAGCAGGGCAATTACCCTGCTCTCTTCAATTTTATGGCACAGTCCTGGTGGGGAGCTTCTGGACGAGCATCACCCAGCTGCTGCTCTGCAGGATTCTGGCTTGGCAAGGGAAGGAGCCCCAAGGGAGGAACCAAATCCCGAAATACCCCTGACCATGTGGGAGCAGAGAACAGGGGCCATGCACTCCTTGGAGTGAAAAACTGGGGGGAAGATGAGCAGTGTTAGAATCCTTCCCAGCTGAAGTGGTGCTTGGATGAAATGAATGAAAAAGTGCTTGTATTGAAGTTCTAAATGCACTTCCAAGTCCTTTTCCAAGAAGGAAAAAATTTTCGTGCATTGCAAAGAGATTTCAGAAACATTTTCCATTCTAATGTGACTCTGGGAATGTGGAAATTGCCTCATTCTTTCCTCTAGCCCTTGGAGTATTCCCGCTTAAGCAAAAGTGGGAGAGGGAGGAGTTACAGCACAAAATGAAGCTTAAAAATATGCCTCCTTATGAGAGAAGCAAGAATAAAATGTCAGCTCTTAGCCCTGAAAAAGTTACCACATTGATTTCTGCTTCATAAAAATGAGGTTAAGTTGAATGCATTAAGCTGGCAAACTGGATAATTGCATGTCCTGAAACTGTCTTCCAAACAGCTCTTTTCACAGCAGGGCTCAGAAAATAACTTCATCAATGAGGCTGCTGCCCATTAAACCCTCACACACCTCTCTGGGTCGGGCTCTTGTCCTTCCTGAGACAGATTTCTCCTTCCTTCACCTCAGGCTGGTGGGCAAAGCAAGGCTGTTTGCTCCCATTGCCAGCTTTCTGGCAAGGAGAAAAGTGGGTCAGAAGCAAAGCTGTCCTCAGGGCTGGGGGTTTCCAGCTCCCCAAACACACACAAATGGCAAATTGGAGTGGAAGTCAGAGCTGCTCACAGGCAAAGCTTGGCCTCTGAGCCAATCTGAGGGGTTTGGTGCCCTGTGGAAGAGCATCCCTTCCCTTTCTGCGGGGCTGGCACTGCCCAGTGCCCCTTCCCCGTGCTCACAGCACAGGAGGATGCTCTGAGAGGACAGGAAGGAACTGCCTGCCTTCAATCTCTCCTGGCAGAAAGCAGCTCTCCACTGCCATGCTTCTCAAAATCCCCTTCTCCTCCCCCAGCCAATTTGATTTTTGGCCACGGCGCTATCTGGGCCAAGCTCCTGCCTCATTCACACAACTTACAGATCTGGCACGTTCCTCTCCAGCCCTGCCTTGCTGAACACAACAAGTGAGGCAGGGAAATGCTCTTCTCTCTGGCTGTCTCATTAAAGTTTCCCACTTGATATGAATGTGATCAATAGTGCCTTTTCCTGGAAGAAGCTTTGAAGAGGAGCCATTAATTTGCACCCACTTGCCAGGGCTAATGTGCCTCAGACACACTGGTCTCCAAGTCTGGGCTGAGGCTGGCAGAGGATGACGCTGTGGGACAAAACCAGACTTGGCACTGGATCAGGAGCCCGAGTGGTAACAGGAATGTCCCTGTGGAAGGTCCAAAAGCTGCCTCAGGTGTCCCCAGCACTAGCGCTGTCTGTGTGTGCACCACAGATGATGTGCTGGCAGCAGGCTGTGTGGGCTGGGGGGCACAGACACACCCTGGGGTGCTCAGCTCCAGCTCCAGGGAGGGTGCAGCCCGTCCAGAGGCCTTCACAGTGCCCTTCATACAGAGCACAGCCCTACGAGGGGTCAGTCTGTGCTCCCACACATTTCAGGGAACAGCACTGCCCTTGCTGCCTCCCGAGCTCACAGCATCTGGGTGTCATTTAGAAGTTCCCTTAAACTTTGTCATTGGAATACAGGACCGCCAAGCCCCCTGTCCCTGTTCCAGCTGCTGCCCCTCTGCTCAGCCCTGGAGGGCTGTGTCCAGCTCTGGCCTCCTCAGGACAAGAGGAACGTGAAGCTTTGGAGGCTTTGGACATGAGGAAGGGCTTGGAGCACCTCCCTGCTGAGGAGGGGCTTGAGGGGACTGGGGCTGCTCAGCCTGGAGAGGAGCCCCAGCTGAGAGAGGCCCTCAGCCCTGCATGTCCCTGAGTGTCCCCGGGTGTCCCTGGGTGTCCCTGTGTGTCCCTGTGTGTCCCTGGGTGCAGGGAGGGTCAGAGCAGGCCCAGGCTCTGCTCCAGGCTCAGCAGTGGCACCAGAGGAACAGCCAGGGACTGAGCCCAGCAATTCCCCTGCACAGGAGGCACAACTCCTGCCCTGGGCAGTGCCCAGCCCTGAGCAGAGCCCAGACTGGCCGTGGGCTCTCCTCCCTGGGGATATCCCAGAGCCCTGCAAACACAATCCTGTGCCCGGCTGACCCACCCTGTGACAACTCCTGAGCTGTCCCCTGTGTGCCAGCCCCGGGGCGGGCTGGGCTCCTGCAGGGCTGCAGCTGAACAAACCCCATCAGTAAAGCTCCATCAAAGCCTAGGAAGTGACAGTGGCAGGAGGAGTCTGGTGCCAGGCTGCAGCACGTCCCCTGTGAGGAGCCCTGTTATTGTAACACAGCAGTGACAAGGAAGCCTCCAAACACAATGGCCCGAGGCAAGTGCCAGGCAGCTGGCACCATGGGCACGGAGCTGAGGCAGCTGGTGCTGGCACAGCACAGGGAACAGGGGCAGGGCCCCAGCTCTCGCAGGGATTAGGGGTCATCAGGACATTAGGGATCATCCACACCCCCAGCCCAGCAGGAAACCCAGACACGGGGACCCTGTGACCCCGGGACACAGCCTGGGCACAGGCAGCACCCTGTCACTCCAGCCCTCACCCAGCTCAGAGGGGATTCACTGCACAAGGCAGGGTTTAGCTGCTGCTGTCACACAGGCACCGCTGTGCTGACAACACACCAGGGCAAACCATCCCTGGGCCAGCAAACAGCCTTCACTGCCCACAGACTGCCTCTGGGCTGCTGTCCTACAGACACACTGTGCCCTAATCCCAAACCCCACAGCAGGTATTCCTACAGACAGACACACTGTGCCCTAATCCCAAACCCCACAGCAGGTATTCCTACAGACACACTGTGCCCTAATCCCAAACCCCACAGCAGGTATTCCTACAGACAGACACACTGTGCCCTAATCCCAAACCCCACAGCAGGTATTCCTACAGACAGACACACTGTGCCCTAATCCCAAACCCCACAGCAGGTATTCCTACAGACAGACACACTGTGCCCTAATCCCAAACCCCACAGCAGGTATTCCTACAGACAGACACACTGTGCCCTAATCCCAAACCCCACAGCAGGTATTCCTACAGACACACTGTGCCCTAATCCCAAACCCCACAGCAGGTATTCCTACAGACACACTGTGCCCTAATCCCAAACCCCACAGCAGGTATTCCTACAGACACACTGTGCCCTAATCCCAAACCCCACAGCAGGTATTCCTACAGACAGACACACTGTGCCCTAGTCCCAAACCCCACAGCAGGTATTCCTACAGACACACTGTGCCCTAATCCCAAACCCCACAGCAGGTATTCCTACAGACAGACACACTGTGCCCTAATCCCAAACCCCACAGCAGGTATACCTACAGACAGACACACTGTGCCCTAATCCCAAACCCCACAGCAGGTATTCCTACAGACAGACACACTGTGCCCTAATCCCAAACCCCACAGCAGGTATTCCTACAGACACACTGTGCCCTAATCCCAAACCCCACAGCAGGTATTCCTACAGACAACACTGTGCCCTAATCCCAAACCCCACAGCAGGTATTCCTACAGACACACTGTGCCCTAATCCCAAACCCCACAGCAGGTATTCCTACAGACACACTGTGCCCTAATCCCAAACCCCACAGCAGGTATTCCTACAGACACACTGTGCCCTAATCCCAAACCCCACAGCAGGTATTCCTACAGACACACTGTGCCCTAATCCCAAACCCCACAGCAGGTATTCCTACAGACACACTGTGCCCTAATCCCAAACCCCACAGCAGGTATTCCTACAGACACACTGTGCCCTAATCCCAAACCCCACAGCAGGTATTCCTACAGACACACTGTGCCCTAATCCCAAACCCCACAGCAGGTATTCCTACAGACAGACACACTGTGCCCTAATCCCAAACCCCACAGCAGGTATTCCTACAGACAGACACACTGTGCCCTAATCCCAAACCCCACAGCAGGTATTCCTACAGACACACTGTGCCCTAATCCCAAACCCCACAGCAGGTATTCCTACAGACAGACACACTGTGCCCTAATCCCAAACCCCACAGCAGGTATTCCTACAGACACACTGTGCCCTAATCCCAAACCCCACAGCAGGTATTCCTACAGACAGACACACTGTGCCCTAATCCCAAACCCCACAGCAGGTATTCCTACAGACACACTGTGCCCTAATCCCAAACCCCACAGCAGGTATTCCTACAGACAGACACACTGTGCCCTAATCCCAAACCCCACAGCAGGTATTCCTACAGACAGACACACTGTGCCCTAATCCCAAACCCCACAGCAGGTATTCCTACAGACAGACACACTGTGCCCTAATCCCAAACCCCACAGCAGGTATTCCTACAGACAGACACACTGTGCCCTAATCCCAAACCCCACAGCAGGTATTCCTACAGACACACTGTGCCCTAATCCCAAACCCCACAGCAGGTATTCCTACAGACACACTGTGCCCTAATCCCAAACCCCACAGCAGGTATTCCTACAGACACACTGTGCCCTAAACCCAAACCCCACAGCAGGTATTCCTACAGACACACTGTGCCCTAATCCCAAACCCCACAGCAGGTATTCCTACAGACAGACACACTGTGCCCTAATCCCAAACCCCACAGCAGGTATTCCTACAGACAGACACACTGTGCCCTAATCCCAAACCCCACAGCAGGTATTCCTACAGACAGACACACTGTGCCCTAATCCCAAACCCCACAGCAGGTATTCCTACAGACAGACACACTGTGCCCTAATCCCAAACCCCACAGCAGGTATTCCTACAGACACACTGTGCCCTAATCCCAAACCCCACAGCAGGTATTCCTACAGACACACTGTGCCCTAATCCCAAACCCCACAGCAGGTATTCCTACAGACAGACACACTGTGCCCTAATCCCAAACCCCACAGCAGGTATCCTACAGACACACTGTGCCCTAATCCCAAACCCCACAGCAGGTATTCCTACAGACACACTGTGCCCTAATCCCAAACCCCACAGCAGGTATTCCTACAGACACACTGTGCCCTAATCCCAAACCCCACAGCAGGTATTCCTACAGACACACTGTGCCCTAATCCCAAACCCCACAGCAGGTATTCCTACAGACAGACTGTGCCCTAATCCCAAACCCCACAGCAGGTATTCCTACAGACAGACACACTGTGCCCTAATCCCAAACCCCACAGCAGGTATTCCTACAGACAGACTGTGCCCTAATCCCAAACCCCACAGCAGGTATTCCTACAGACAGACACACTGTGCCCTAATCCCAAACCCCACAGCAGGTATTCCTACAGACAGACACACTGTGCCCTAATCCAAACCCCACAGCAGGTATTCCTACAGACACACTGTGCCCTAATCCCAAACCCCACAGCAGGTATTCCTACAGACAGACACACTGTGCCCTAATCCCAAACCCCACAGCAGGTATTCCTACAGACAGACACACTGTGCCCTAATCCCAAACCCCACAGCAGGTATTCCTACAGACAGACACACTGTGCCCTAATCCCAAACCCCACAGCAGGTATTCCTACAGACAGACACACTGTGCCCTAATCCCAAACCCCACAGCAGGTATTCCTACAGACACACCTGTGCCCTAATCCCAAACCCCACAGCAGGTTATTCCTACAGACAGACACACTGTGCCCTAATCCCAAACCCCACAGCAGGTATTCCTACAGACAGACACACTGTGCCCTAATCCCAAACCCCACAGCAGGTATTCCTACAGACACACTGTGCCCTAATCCCAAACCCCACAGCAGGTATTCCTACAGACACACTGTGCCCTAATCCCAAACCCCACAGCAGGTATTCCTACAGACAGACACACTGTGCCCTAATCCCAAACCCCACAGCAGGTATTCCTACAGACAGACACACTGTGCCCTAATCCCAAACCCCACAGCAGGTATTCCTACAGACAGACACACTGTGCCCTAATCCCAAACCCCACAGCAGGTATTCCTACAGACAGACACACTGTGCCCTAATCCCAAACCCCACAGCAGGTATTCCTACAGACAGACACACTGTGCCCTAATCCCAAACCCCACAGCAGGTATTCCTACAGACACCTGTGCCCTAATCCCAAACCCCACAGCAGGTATTCCTACAGACAGACACACTGTGCCCTAATCCCAAACCCCACAGCAGGTATTCCTACAGACAGACACACTGTGCCCTAATCCCAAACCCCACAGCAGGTATTCCTACAGACACACTGTGCCCTAATCCCAAACCCCACAGCAGGTATTCCTACAGACAGACACACTGTGCCCTAATCCCAAACCCCACAGCAGGTATTCCTACAGACAGACACACTGTGCCCTAATCCCAAACCCCACAGCAGGTATTCCTACAGACACACTGTGCCCTAATCCAAACCCCACAGCAGGTATTCCTACAGACACACTGTGCCCTAATCCCAAACCCCACAGCAGGTATTCCTACAGACAGACACACTGTGCCCTAATCCCAACCCCACAGCAGGTATTCCTACAGACAGACACACTGTGCCCTAATCCCAAACCCCACAGCAGGTATTCCTACAGACAGACACACTGTGCCCTAATCCCAAACCCCACAGCAGGTATTCCTACAGACAGACACACTGTGCCCTAATCCCAAACCCCACAGCAGGTATTCCTACAGACAGACACACTGTGCCCTAATCCCAAACCCCACAGCAGGTATTCCTACAGACACACTGTGCCCTAATCCCAAACCCCACAGCAGGTATTCCTACAGACAGACACACTGTGCCCTAATCCCAAACCCCACAGCAGGTATTCCTACAGACACACTGTGCCCTAATCCCAAACCCCACAGCAGGTATTCCTACAGACAGACACACTGTGCCCTAATCCCAAACCCCACAGCAGGTATTCCTACAGACACACTGTGCCCTAATCCCAAACCCCACAGCAGGTATTCCTACAGACACACTGTGCCCTAATCCCAACCCCACAGCAGGTATTCCTACAGACAGACACACTGTGCCCTAATCCCAAACCCCACAGCAGGTATTCCTACAGACAGACACACTGTGCCCTAATCCCAAACCCCACAGCAGGTATTCCTACAGACACACTGTGCCCTAATCCCAAACCCCACAGCAGGTATTCCTACAGACAGACACACTGTGCCCTAATCCCAAACCCCACAGCAGGTATTCCTACAGACACACTGTGCCCTAATCCCAAACCCCACAGCCTGTATTCCTACATACAGACACACTGTGCCCTAATCCCAAACCCCACAGCAGGTATTCCTACAGACAGACACACTGTGCCCTAATCCCAAACCCCACAGCAGGTATTCCTACAGACAGACACACTGTGCCCTAATCCCAAACCCCACAGCAGGTATTCCTACAGACAGACACACTGTGCCCTAATCCCAAACCCCACAGCAGGTATTCCTACAGACAGACACACTGTGCCCTAATCCCAAACCCCACAGCAGGTATTCCCTGCTCACACCCTGCTGTTGCCACAAGACACTTTAAGCACTGCCAGAAAGTGACTGTAGAAAAAAGAAAAGCTTTTCCTTTTCATGGCATCCTCTGTGGGTGCACAGCTATTCAAATATTTGCCTGGCTCCTTATAATTCATTAGAAGCCATTTTTGATGATATTCTCTTTGAAACTGTATTCCCAGTGCCCAGGTGGGGAGCTGGATTTGCATCTGAGCGCTACAACTTCCTGCCAAAGACCAACTCCTCAAAAAAAAACTTTTCTGAGCATCTTTCTCCTGGCAGAGGATAGAAAATTCAATGTACAGGAATACAGAACATCATCTCCTTGTGTTGTCTGTTCTCCTCCCACAAGGATGTTGTGCTGCACAAGTGACAACAGTTCCATGTGAAAGGCTGTGGTAAAATCTTGACAAAACCTCTGACTAATATTCCAACAAGAGGGTTTTGCCATTTGTTTCAGGGCAGGCAGGATTTTCTGTGAGAGGAAAAGATGTCTCAAATTTGGGGTCACTTTGTGCGGTGAGGATGAAAACTCCTGGAGCTTGCAGGATGGTTTTAATAAAACCACAAAAGCCCAGTGTTTAATAAAGCTTCAGAAATGAGGTAATGCAAATTTGGGAGGAAGCCCAGCCCCCACACTGCCGGGGTTTGTTGAGTCTGATTTTACCCCAGGCTGGCCAGAGGTTTAATGAGTTTCTCTCCTGGGCCTACCTTGCTGTTTTTAACGGGACAGAATTGCAAATCTATCGATAAAGGATCTGCCCTGGGACCCCGCTGTGCTGCCTGGGAACAGTCATTCTGCCCGGCTCCTCCCCTCCCCTCCTGGGACCCACTCACGGATTTGGCCTAACATTCCATCCCCCGGGCCACTAGCCACCTTCTTTTAATTGAATTTAGTTGAATTTAGGAAAGGCTACTGCTAGGTCAGAAGAAACGAAGGGAATTAGCAAATCAAAAGGAGAATCAGTTGGGAGCCATGTTCCCATAGCCTCTGGAAGCTCTGTCCTGGTCCTTCCACACAGACCCTCCAGCTTTGGGTCCATTTTCTGAACAGCTGGATCTTCTCAAAAGTCACCTCATCTCTCGGATGGTCTGGTCTGTGCCCAGCTGTTACTGGGAAGTTGTTACTGGCACCTGAGAGGATGCATTCTCTCCCTCCTAAAGCTTCTCTGTAACATGGAAACTCGAGGGGAGAAAAGGACAGCACTCAGCCAAGTTTGCAAGGTTTCAATAACATAATAGCCTGAAAATCACCAAATTGTCCTTTGCTTCAGGTTTCAGCTGCAAAAACCAAAAGATGTATTTTTCTTCCTGAAAAAAATCCTCACTTATGATGATATTATCATTGTGATATATATCAAACCCAGACAGCTCCTTTCCTTCCCATCATAATCCCTCCCACAGAGTCTGCAATCAAAACATTTTGGTTATTTTGGCCTATGTGCTATTTGGAAACCAATTTATAGGAGCAGGATTGTGCTGTTGTCTCAATGAATGTTCATAAGTCAAAATAGTTTGATGTTAAATACAGGTTACTGCACCCCAGCACCAACCATGGGGTAGATACTGTGCATACAAGGAGAGCTCAGAAAACTGAGGGGGTTTTGACTCCCAGTCTGACCTGGATGGTTCATCCTGATTGACTCCATGGGTTCGTGGTGTTTCTGCTGGTTTTTGTTCTGCTGAGGGACACTGAGATGAAGTCTGTAGGATGCTGATGTTTGGATCTCCTCTCCCAGGACACGCTCAGCTCAGCAGTGGAAAGGGAGCCCCGACTCCCTAACCCTGGGACAGTGGGACAGTGGGACAGTGGGACCACTGGTCCTGGGACACTGTGCTGCAGGCCCAGGCACCACTGCTGGAGCAGCCCCAAGGCTGAGATAAGGAGTTTGGGGGAGGACAAAGCCTGCCTGGAGCAGCCCTGTTTGCTCTGTCTCTCCAGCCTGGGGAACTCCCAGATACTGGGGCTGGTGACAGGGATCTGAGGCAAGCCAGGCCCCAGCCAGTGTGAGCACAGCTGCCTACACTGCAATCAAGCTCCCAACTGCAGGGGAGACACGGCAGACACTTCAAAAAGACTCTATTTATATTCTGCCCTTCTGGTAAATTCATTCGTGGGACCACTCATGCAAAATGCATCATGCAAATGAAACTGCTACATTCGGAATTAAGCTTATTTTCATACTCCAGTGAACATGAGTGCATTAGATCGTTATTCTTGCCTTTTGCCTTCCTTTTCTCTGCAGGTTGTCTGCCCAGCTGTATCCCCAGAGCACCTCTCTGGGCCGTGGGGAGGATGGCAGAGGCTGCTCACAGCCACGCCAGTGCAGGCACTTGCAGCCCCAGCTCCAGAGCCCACGGACTCCTGAGCAGGCACTGCTGATGTGGAACTGATGAGTGCCTGGCTGCTTTACAGCACTGCAGCCCTCGAGAAGGCTGCTCACTGCAGCCTCGGTGATAAATTCATGCAGAGCAGGGACAATTGCAGGGGAACGAAGGGAGAGGCTGCTGGCAGCTGGGGAAGTGCCCCCTAATCCCTGCTGAGGAGGGCACTGCCCCAGCTCTGTGCAGTGAGGGGATGCTCTGCACACACACAGTGGCACGCTGATCCCTCTCTGGGCATGCACCTCGGTTAACTCTGCCCTGCACACACTCCTCTCCAGAGGCCCGGCGTGCCCTGCTCACATCTCCTTTCCAGCTCATCTGGTCATGAGCAAAGAGCTAAAGAGACACTGCCAGCCGATGAGGCACGGAGTGGGACAGGGGGGACCTGCAGCACCCCTCTGCCAAGTCCTCCTCCTTCTCAGCAGCCTCTTGCACACCCAGAGGAGGTCTGGTGCAGCCCTGCTCTGCCCTGGCACTCCCAGATCAGCACGGATGAGTGCAGGGAGGAAATATGAATGTGGCCTTTCAACAGGGATCATCTGTAGGCACTTCAGAGGAAGAGAGAGCTGCCAGTGTGGCTACAGGCAGCAAAACTCCCATGCAAGGGTAAAGCAGCGCTCCCCTTCCCTGTGTCCCCGCTGCTTTGTGGCAGGCCCTGCAGCAGTGACAGGGGATCACCCCTTCCCTCTGCTCCCTCCCTGGTGTGGAAGGAGAACCTTCCAGTGTCAAACTCTCCCCAGGAAGGGCAGCTTGGGCCGAGCCCATCTGACACAGCCCGTGGTGTTGGGTGTCTGGGCTCTGCAGCGCACAGCAGTCTGCATTGCAGTCCCAAACTGCAACCAGCACCATCCCTGCCCTGCCCTGGCTGCACTGCCTGGCCTGGGGAGCCTGTGCCCCAGCCCTGCTGGCCCAGGACAGCCCAGCAGCACACCACGAATGGCACTATGAGACAAGCTGCTCGGTCCAACTGTGGGAAGTGAGACGGGGAAAAACACTGATCTGCTTCCGTCTCATCGTTTTTACAACAAATTCAGTACAATCAGCAGGAAATACACCCCAGTCCTCTTCAAGCACCTCCTGGAAGGGAAATCAAGGCGCAGGGGAAACAAGCAGGGAGCTGGGCACTGCTGTGGGTGCCTGTGAATCTGGGTGAAGAGCCTGAGCCAACACCTTGCCTTTGCTGAGGCGCTCAGATTGGAGGAGAGGGAAGCAAACCAACCACGGGACAGGCCAACACACCTGGAGAGATTTCAGTGCTCTGCTCAGTCCCTGCCTCACTGAGTCACCCCAGAAGGACACTTCTGCTTTATTCATCTCCACCTCTGTGTGCACTCCTGCCTGCACCATGAAGCAATGAACAAAGCAGTGAATTCTGAGAGCTGTGGCTGCTTCTCCCCAGCACCTGTCCAGCACCTTGCCCAATGTCCTCAGCGAAGCTCTGCTGTGCTCTAAGTGAAGCTCTCACAAATGATAACACCCCAAGGATGAAGCCTGAGATTTGCGAAGCATGCCCCAGTGCTCTCACTGTGAGTGTGGGCTGCTTGGAGGAGGGAAGGGCTCCGCTCTGTCATGAATTAGTGTTGTGACAGCTCGCTGCAATCAAGCCATGACTTGCATGGCTGCTTCCCCTTCACATTCCCAGGAGCACACTCTGCATTAGATCATGCTCTGCAGCAGGCTCTGCTCCAAAGCACAGCACAGAGTATGGGGATGAAGATGAAATTGTCCTGACCAGCTTTCCTTGTCCTGAAAATATGCTCCTGACATGTGGAGAGAGATGCAGAGAGCTTTCTCTCTGCTTTGGAGAGCACGGACACAGGAGAAAAATAACTGATTTTCGAGCTACTTGCAAGGTTGTGGCTTGACCCACATTATTCCTGACAACTCACCCTGCATCCTGGAATTCCCCCTGAGAGCAGCACAGGGTCTCAGGCTCACGGGGATCTTGCTTTTCCCCAGACCTTTGTCTGCAGATTGCTCCTCCTTCCTTTTTCCCTTAGCACAGTGTCAGAGAATATAGAAAGCAAGAGGGTTCTAACACATGCCTATGCTTATCTCCTTATTCAAAAGATAAGCACAGAGAAGCAGCAGATGGCAAACAGATGCCACAGGTTCTGCAAATCAGCTGTCTCCAGCCCTTTCCTCAGAGCTGTTCCTGGACCTTTGGGGGCTCTGAGAGGGCAAGCCCTCGCTGTCTGGCTGATTGCTCTGTTCACCAGCTCCACAATTCCTGCAAGGGGCCCACCTGTGCCCTCCCTCCTGCCAGCCCACATCCAGCTCATGCGGATGCTGATCCCGGAGCCCACGGCACCGTCCCAACAACCTGCAGAACTCCCTTGGGAACCCGCCGCACCAAAGCCTTAGGCCGTGACAGCGTGGGCAGGCAGGGGAAGGGGCATTCGAGGGGAGCCCCAGTGGGAGAGCAGGGCAGAGCAGAGCCCAGGGCCGTCTCACCTCCTCCCACTGGTGGATGTAGCGGATGAGGCGGGAGAGGCGCAGCAGGCGCAGCAGGCTCAGGATCTTGGTGAAGCGCACGATGCGCAGGGCCCGCGCCGTCTTGTACACCTCGGAGTCGATGCGAGTCTCCACGATCAGGAAGATGTAGTCCACGGGGATGGAGGAGATAAAATCCACCACAAACCAGCTCTTCAGGTACTTCATCTTGATCCTCTGCGGGTCCAGGATGATCTCGGTGTTGTCCTCCACCACGATGCCCGTCCGGAAGTTGAGGACAAGGTCGATGAGGAAGAACGTGTCCGAAACCACGTTGAAGACAATCCACGGGGTGGTGTTCTCATCCTTGAAGAAAGTGATGCCCACGGGGATGATGATCAGGTTCCCTACCATCAGCAGCAGCATGGTCAGATCCCAGTAAAACCTGGACAGCAAGACAGAGACATGTGAGATCAGGCGCAGAGCAGGAGGTCGGGGAGCCCGGGTCAGCCGCACTGATGAACTCATCCATCTCTGCTGTCAGTCATCCCCCGGGCTCTGCTGCTCTGCCTGAGCACGCACACTGCACAGGCTGCTAATTGACTAATTAATATCAGAGGAACACTCCTGCTCTGCCTTCGAGGGCTCACAAAGGAGCTGAGCCAGGGCTGGGCATGCCTGCTTGAACACTTTCCTGGGACCTGGGAGCTGCCTGGGGAGAGACTGACAAACCTGTGGTTACTACTGGGACTGCTGGGTAAGGACAGGATTTGGGAGGCCTCGGAGTCTGTGTGTCAATAAAGCCATTGGGGGTTAACCCATCAGGCTTTGCTCCTGCTCTCTGATCCTTCTTTAGAAGCAGCCAGCACTGACAGCTTTGGGATCGGGATGGAAGTGGAGCCTGTGCTCTCATCTCCAGCTTTCAGTTCAGATTCCTGCCGAGCCTGGACTCCAGGAGTTTAGCCCACACTCCACAGGCTCCCGTGTTGTACAGAAAGAATCAATAAAAGCTTGGAGACACGTGCCTGGAAATACCCATTCCATTTCTAAGGACAGTAACACCAACACTTAACTCCTGTTCCATGAGCACAGTCTCCAGAAAGCTTATCTTCACTCCAGTGGCAGCTCAGTGTTATCCAGTGGACCTTAAAGTAACACTCAGTTTTGTTTTGAAGGCACACACAGAGTCTGAGCAGAACCCCTAATTTATTTGTTTGGGATTTTTAAAAGGTTTTCCACAGATGCACAATCAGGCAATGTGGTGACAACTGCCCCAGAGTGAGGACTAAAACCCTTCCCAGTGTCAGAGCTGGCTGAGGAGCCTCACTGCCCAGGACACTGCTGCTCCAGTCCCCTCCAAATGTGTCACATGCAGATGCTGATGCACTGTGGGCTCTCACTGCCAAGATTCCACCAGCCCCACATGGTGCACCGTGGGTCAGCTACTCTAATATCGTTGGTTATTAATATAATAATCACCACTTTGTCACAGGAGATGAGCAATCACCTCAACAGCAGTGAGAGCATCAGCGTGACCCTGGATTGACACTGATTTATCAGAGGGAAGCGTTGTGCTGCTGAAGGACATGCACATGCTGCTCCTCTGTCTAACCCTTTACAGCCAAAATCCCTGGAATGCCTCAGGAGAGCTGGATTTGCTTTAGAGGTCCTCAGGCTCTACCTTGCTTAGTGGCTCTTTGGCTGGAACCTGGACCAGGCTGAGCTGCTGCAGATCAGGACTTCCAAAGCAAGGCAACTACATGGTTTGTTAAACCCTCAGCAGGGAAAGCAAAAGGGCAGAGTGTGCCTTAAAAGCTTTCTCTGTCTAGAGCCTCTCTCTCTTGGTAAGAACACTTTAAAGCACCTAAAAGCATCTTTAAGATTCCAGCCCTTGCCCATGTACAGACAGGGTCAGCAGCCAGCAGCACCCCACAATCATTCAGCAGAGACTGATGGGAACTGATTTTAGAATAAGCAGAGTTACTCACTAACGAGCTTTCTAAAAACGACCTCCACTCTCTCTTCCTGGCTCTGAAGGTGCCATGAGGGAAGGTGCCAGGAACCCTCCCCTCAGTCTGTGGGTACAGGGGTGCTGGCAGCACTCAGCAGTGGGATTTGTCCATCTGCCTCCAAGAGCAAGGCTGTGGCACCCAGCAATATGCACTGATATGAATCCATGTTGTGAGCTTCCTTAATAAGGGCCTGAGATGATGCTGCAGCTTTCCCAGGCAATTAATCTGGATAATCGCACAATAGCAGGAAGTCTGGAAGCAGTGTGTGCATTATTACCGAAAATAAATAACCTCCCAGCCATCTTTCATTTGCCTTAGGGAATACACAAGGAGATGGGCACAAAGAAAATGAGTTTTCTTAAGTTTCAAATTAATGGCATGAGCCTGGCCTGGCCAGGTTTGCAGTGCTGGGAAGGTAAGTGCCTTTCTTCTGAGATCTTTGCATTTTTGTGCTTCTTTTGTAGTCTGCGTGGTGATTTCTACACTGGCTGTAACTGGGGACACTGCCAGAAGTGGCAGGATGGTTCCCAGTTCATGGAAGATGTTTTGCACATGCACAAGGCAGTGAAATGCTTTCTCTTGACTGCAGCACCCTCTGCTAGCCCAGCCTCTCCCTGTCCAGTGTGGCCAGCTGTCCTGCATCCTGACTTCCAGCAATTCCTGGGCTCCTCCAGCTCTTCCCTCCCTCTGGTGCTGCTGAGCTGCCCCTGGAGGAGCAGGGTGTGCAGGATGCTGACCCCCACTGCCACATGTCCCTGACAGCACGGCTCTCCTCAGGGCTGCACTGCTGACTCCAGATTGTTGTCACAGCCCCTCAGCTCTGACCTTTAAAGCCAGCACTTAAAACCACACAAGGGAAACTTCTGTGTCCACTGATCCCTCTAATGAAGGTGTCAGGGAGGAGACAACCTTGGGGCTCTACGAAGGAGGCAGAAAAAGCTGGAACACACCAAGATTTTGGCTTGCACACCAACTCCAGCACCTGCCTGGGAGTTAAAATTCCCTCGTTAAGATTTGCAGAGCTCCTGCACATTTTCATTTCACCCACATAGGAAGCAGGATCTGCTCAGGGTGGCATCAGTGCATTTAGACTTAATTAGACTCTCTGGGCCCGCAACACCTCAGAGGTCTGATACCATCCAAGTGTCATTTTGCATTTGCTCCGAGGAACATCTTTTCCCTCCCTGTAAATTACTGGCCACAATGACTAACGGTGCATGTGATGTATGTAAGGGCAAGCACCAGCTATTAATAACCCATGTTTTCTGGATTTCTGTTGTTCCTTTCACCCAGGGATTCCACGGAGCTGACAGTGATGAAATTGGCTCCGCTGCACCCAGGAGAGGCAGAGTTATTATCCCTGCCTTGCACAGAGAGGAGCCACACGGCAAAGAGAAGAGTGTGGGATTTCTCCACGGAAGGCTGAGGCTAAGCAAGGGTTAGGACCTGAATCTGAGGTTTGAATCTAAGCAGATCTGAAGCCATTTGTATGGCTTGCAACAGAGATGCATCTCTGGGATGTCTCCCTCCGATATCCTGCCTTCTCACTTCTCTTCCTGTTTCCAAAAGCCTACATAAAAAATTAATAAATATGAATGTATTGTTTTATTACAGTTGACTCAGTGCAACTGAACAGCTCAGAGCACAGGGAACAAGCAGCACTATATAAACCAGATGTCTTGTTCAAACACCCTTGGTTTTTATACTCCAGCCTACTCTCTGCACACTCCATGGATCTGAAAATCACATTTTAACATGCACCACTGCCTTGGATCTCTTAATTCCTGATATATTATTTAAACAGAACGTATCTGAGAGTTATTGTGGCACAGACACTTCAGGAATATGTTCTCCTTAGGCACTGCTGTGTCACTCAGCTGATGTGACAGCCTGTACACTCTGTAGGTATTGGTTTGTGGGCTTGGAATGCTGGACCATCTTTCTGCTCTGCCTAGAGCACACTGTGACAGCAGGCTGGAATATTGCTTTTGGAAGTAGTCTTTTACAATGAAATGAAACTTCCTTTTTCAAGACCATTCCATGGTGCAGTGTGGGCAATTCTAGAGCATGAGCTCAGGAAGTGAGGAATTGGAGAGAAAGCAGTGAATCCCAGCGGTGAGAAGCTCAACAGCATCACTGGGGTACAACAGCACTGAAACCCTGTGCATTTGTGGCTTCTGAACTTCTGTTCTGGCTCCACAGTGCTTGCACAGTCCAGAGAAAATGGACTTGAGCAGCCTCACCTGTAAATTAACAAAGCTTTTTGGGTTTTTCAGCTCCTGCTGAAGGACAGCCCGCCGTGGGCTGAAGCACGGCGCTGCCTCCAAGTGAAGCACAAATAACAACGCAGCTGCCTGGCAGTGCCAGGGCCCAGGAGAGTCTCCCCACGGTGGAACTGAGCTCCCACCCCGTGGGCTGACCTCCCCAAAGCAGCTCCTTAATGAGCACAGCTTGTCCAAACCAAGCCCAAGGCCAGCGGCTGTCCCAAGGCTCGGTGCTGACTCCAGAAGCAGAGTGCCACCTACTGAGTTCCCCACGGAATCTCCAGCCCTGCCTGGTGGGGAGCAACTGCTCCTCAATCCCTTCTGAGCTGAAGGAAAGCTGTGCCTGTCTCCGGAGTGGCAGCTGCCTTTCCTCACTCTGGACTGCACTGGATCAGGTGGCCTGGCAGGAAAGATGCCATGCTGCAATTCCTAGGAGTGCTGTGGGGCTGGAAATAGAAATCACCTTTTGGAAAGAACATTAGCACAGCTCAGGGTGGCTTGAGCCACAGTGGGAGCAAAGTTTACTCCAGAAACAGCCATTCACAGAGACAGCTGAACACAGAGAGAGCAAGAGGAAAAGCAGGAGGAGATCCTTCCCTGCCTCTGGAAGCATTTCTTCTCCCAGAGAGGAGCAGGCTGTTTCTACTGGAGAGTTACAGACTTTGCTCTGCCCGGGATAATGGGAGGAACACAGTGATTCACTGCTCCTAACCACACTAAAGGACATTTCACCAGTCCAGCAATTCCCTTGTGGGAAGAATTCGTTTATTTTCAGGTTTACTCAAAAACCTGTGCACTTGGAAACCCCTTTGCCATGAATACTCACCAGAAAAAGAGTCAAGCGAGCTACAAAAATATTCTGAGTGCTGTTTAATGGGAAAGGACCCGGCTAAAGGGAAAGACAAACAGTTTTAATTCCTTCTGACCGATCTATGCAAATACTCTGTCATCCTGACTAAAGCCCCTGGGAGCACTGCTAATTAGCCATGCATTCTGACAGCACAGGAGAGCCTGCTGGGTGCCAGCCTCCTCCAGAATTCCCTGGATACCTGCATCTCCTGGCTGCCCCTGCTCCTGGAGTCAGGGCTGCCAAACCCAGCAGCACTGCCAGGCATGGAAAACCAACAGCGGGGACCCAGCCGCCTGGGAAAGGGCTGCACCCACAGTTCCACGCCGGGGATGCTCCAGCGCCTCCTCGGGCGACAGCAGGAGCTGGCAGGGAACATCCTTGCCCTGGTCAGTGCAGAGCTCCAGAGGGACGGGACAGGATTCCCCAAGGGATTCAGTGCCCTGCCATGAGCACAGGGCTGCGGGAGTGAGGGGTGGAATGCTGACACAAGCAGGTGAGTGATGGGGGAGCTCCCAGGACAAAGGAGGGGTGGGCCCTGCAGCACTTTGCATCAGGATTCCTGAAAGCTCCTGTGCTGCCCCTGACAGAGCTCCCCTCTGATTCAGCTGCCACTTTTACCCGAGGCGAGATATTCTCCAAGGTTTGCACTTAGCCTTTGACTTAGATTATCTTCAATCTACATAATTGCCCACCTAATCTCCTCTGAGCAGCGCCCAATTCCAAACCATGTTTCAAGTTTAGGACATATGCTCATATTATTACCTTAAAATATAATTACATGGATTTTGGTAAGTGGAAAATTAAGGAAGCTATTGCTTATGTAATACTTGGAGATGGCATTTGCAGTCCAAGCAAGGAAGTATTTTCATTGCTTCTCTATCATTAATTTTTAAATCTAACACTATATTATTAAACAATAATCAACACCCTACATTTTTCAAAGTAATGTCCAAACATTAATTAAATATCAGCAGATGTAATTAGGAAGGTATTATCATCCTATATTACAGATAGACTAAGAGATACTAAAGATTAAAGAAACTTATTCAGAGGTAGAAGTAGCACCCAGCAAATGTGGTTGTCTAGACTCAGGAGAGGTTTCCAGCCATGTTATAATCTATAATTTGATCAGTAGCAGCAAAGGGGAAATTTCTTCTCTTTGCTACTGTAAAAATATAAATATACACATTACTTAGAGGTATTTTTATTCCAGCAGTAATAGCTGACAATTTGCAAACACCACGTTTGAGGCACTGATGGATTTAAGCAATTATAAGCAGGTACATTGCGAATGCTGCCCTTTCTTTAACTCACAGAACACAGGGCACTCCATCAATGTGAGCTGCTGCCTCTCTGCTCTGCACCCACTGCTGCCAGGCTTCCTGCAGAGAGGGACACCTGGGTGACATCAGGGGACCTGGGCAGGAGGCAGAGGTGTGAGCCTCAGGAAACCCCATGGAGCTGCACCTGGGTCAGGGCAAGGCCCAGGATCACTCCAGGCTGGGGAGGATCCAGAGCAGCCCCGGGGAAAGGGACCTGGGGGTGAGAGCTGGAAATGACCCAGCCCTGAATCCCCCTGCCCTGGGCTCACCCCAGCGTGGGCAGCAGGGGAGGGGAGGATTCCACCCTGTGTCCCCTCAGGTGACACCCCACCTGCAGAGCTGCCCCAGCCCTGGGCACACAGCACAGGGAGGACATGGAGCTGCTGGAGAGAATCCAGAGGAGGCCACGGAGCTGCTCCGAGGGCTGGAGCCCCTCTGCTCTGGGGCCGGGCTGGGAGAGCTGGGGGTGTCACCTGGAGAGGAGAAGGCTCCAGGGACACCTCAGAGCCCCTGGCAGGGCCTGAAGGGGCTCCAGGAGAGCTGCAGAGGGGCTGGGGACAAGGGATGGAGGGACAGGACACAGGAGGAATAGTTTCCTACTGCCAGATGCAGCGTTAGGTGAGATATTGGGCAGGAATTGTTCCCTGTGAGGGTGGTGAGGCCCTGGCACAGGGTGCCCAGAGCAGCTGTGGCTGCCCCTGGATCCCTGGCAGTGCCCAAGGCCAGGTTGGACATTGAGCTAGGAGCAACCTGGACTACTGGAAGGTGTCCCTGGCCACAGCAAGGGGTGGAACTGGATGACCTTTAAGGTCTCTTCCAACCCAAGCCATTCTACAGATCCATGTGACAGGGAATTTGGCTGGAGAATTCTGAAGAACTGAGGACCAGCAAAGCAGAGCTGATGTCAAAGGCAATCCACCAAGCAGTGGGTTTGCCTGAACAAGGGAACAGCTCAGGGCTCTGTGCCTTTTTCATCAAGTATTCCCTCAGGAGAGATGGCAGCACCTTCCCCTTGTGCGGGCTCTGCAGGGAGAGAGAACAAGCCACATGTGGGACACTCAGCACTGCCCAGGGGAGCTGCAGAGGAGCCCCCAGAAGCTGCTGCTGATGTCCTTCAGAGAAACTCCAATCACCAAGACACAGACACTTCCCTGGCCTCCATCTCAGTTTGGAAGAGGCTTTATGAATCAGCCAAGACGGACAGTCCTGACCTTCTGCGTCTTTGCTGGAACATCTTCGTGGTGTTTGCTGCTTTCCTGCCCCAGGAAACCCAGCACTTGGCATTATCTTTGTGCTCAAGTGCACCAGTCATGAACCACACCCCCATCAAGTGCTGTTCAAGCATGTGAAAAAAACAGCGGAGGGGA
Source organism: Sylvia atricapilla (assembly GCF_009819655.1). NCBI lineage: Eukaryota > Metazoa > Chordata > Aves > Passeriformes > Sylviidae > Sylvia > Sylvia atricapilla. The sequence goes on from NC_089152.1 coordinate 18,260,514, forward strand.
TGCTCAGAAGTGTGTTCACTTCCAGTCAGGTGGGAAGTGAGGACAGGATTGGAGTGCCAGGACAGGACAGCAGCATTCCAATGGAGAGATGGATCCTCCAAGGGTGAGCAAACTCACATCCTAAGCTCGGTTTCAAGAATTGAGCAAACCACGTTTGCAGAAAGGCTCCTGCAGGCTGCCTGCCGTGCATCTGTCCCGGGATAGTGAGGGTCCACCCAATCTGTGGGGTCCTAACCCTGCAAGGGGCTCTACAGGTGCTGGATAAGCATTTCCCAGGGATTTATGCTCAATTTGATGAACACCTGCTCCCAGTCCTGGTTCTGAAGACAAACTGGACCACAAAGAACCAAGAAGCTCCTGCGCTTTCATTCCCAAGCAGGCTGAACCACACCCATGGCACAAGGCTCAGGAAAGTCCAGCTGGATTCAGCCCCACAGAGTCAATGCCCACTGTCCTCAGCTCCTTCCTGCCTGCAGATCCCAGCCCAACAAATTAAAGCCTATCTTAAATCTATACTTAGAACCCAATCTTCCCAGAAAGGTAAAAATAAACAAGATTTCATTTCTCTGACAGAACCAGAGATAGCCACAAGAGACTCAGTTTGTTCCGGCTCTAAATTTGGAGCATGGAGGCCAATAGAGCACACATCCCATTTCCGACTAAAGCAGCATTATTAATATTTTCTCACTTGCTTGGACACAGCTATTAATATCTCATGGAGAATTCCCCTGCAAGGAGCTGCAGAAGCAGTGAAATTTTTATGGTACTCCTCCTAGGAAAGCTCTCTGTCCAAAGGCCCAAAGGAGCAGCATTTACACACTGAAGCCAATTTATTGTCGTTCTCACAAGCACCACGGAGGTGAGCACGGATATAAATCGTCCCGCAGTGGGAATTCACTGCAGCAGGGGCTGTGAGGATGGAATGGTGCAGATTCCCTGGGAGGTGTACAGGATTCCTGGGGAAGGGAAGCAGGGCAGTGCAGCCACCACCAGCCCCATGTCTGGAGGACTCCTGTCCCCACGGAAGGTCAGACCATTTTGGGAACCTGCCGAGGGAAGGTTCCCTCCTCACCCACACCACTGCACGAGGCAGGTTTCACTCCATGGCTGGCTCACCAAAGCCAGCAGAGGGGACCTCCCAGCCCACACCCTCCATGGGCAGAGAATTCAGCTCCAGGTTCTGTTTGTAGCATGGAGCCAAAGCTGCAGGGATAGCACAGAGCAGTTGACCTCTCTCCATGCCCCACCCTACTGCACTCATAAACATCTGTGGATTCCCCTCTCCCTGCCCACCTGAGCTGCATCCCCGGGGTCTCCAAGGTGTTGGATGTGTATTGACTGCAGAGTTGCCAGAATGCATTATGCATGAGCTGCCACGCTCAGGGCATGGCAATTCCGCATTCTTTGATCTCCTGAAATCTCCTGCTTGTATGAATATGGAAAAGTTCCTCTTTGTTTGCTGCCCATTGATCCAGACATTGACCCTTCTCCTGTGTGCATTTATCTCTGATGATTTAATAATGAAAAAGACCAATAAAGGGAGGCAGGGAAGGAAGCCCCTTCAGGGGCACCTATTGCCATGGAAACGTGCCATATGTTGCTGTTGTACAGAAGGGATGGATCAATAGGGGCTGCAGCCTCCAAGCCATCAGGAACATGTTGTGGAATGCGAAGGATTAAAGCCTAAAGACATGCATAAGTTGTGACATGATGAAGTTCAGGGCCTGGCCCACGTCCACCCTCCATGAGTCAAAGCCCAGTGCTCGGCAGGGAGGAGCTGCACCAGGGAGCTCTGGGCTGTCTCAAAGAGCAGCAGCAATGGGAAGGGCTTGGTTTGTACACAGGGACAGGAAGGAAAATAATTGTCTATGGATGCTGTAAATAGATCTCATATATATCATATTTATCATATATATATATATAAAATAATCAGAGTGGTTTGGGTTGAAGTGGCCCATCCAGTGCCACCCCTGCCACAAGCAGGGACACCTTCCACTAGCCCAGGGTCCTTCAACCTGGTCTTGGGCACTGCCAGGGATCCAGGGGCAGCCACAGCTGCTCTGGGCACCCTGTGCCAGGGCCTGCCCACCCTCCCAAGGAGGAATCTCTTCCCAATATCCCATCCAGCCCTGCCTCTGCCAGCGGGAGCCATTTCCCCTTGTCCTGTCCCTCCACCCCTTGTCCCCAGTCCCTCTCCAGCTCTCTTGGCAGCTCCTTCAGGCCCTGCAAGGCCACACTGAGGTCACCCTAAAGCTTCTCCTGTCCAGGTGAACAATCCCAGCTCTCCCAGCAGAGCTGCTCCATCCCTCTGCTCGTCCTGGAGCATCCTGGCTCCAGCAGCTCCAGGTCCTCCCTGTGCTGGGGCAGCTCTGCAGGTGGGGTGTCACCTGAGGGGACAGAGGGGCAGAATCCCCCCTTACCCTGCTGCCCAGGCTGGGGCTCAGCCCAGGGCAGGGGCTCTGGGGATGTCTCTTAGTTCAGAGCTGCTCCACAAGTGGCACAGGACACACAACGCTGACATCAGGGACCTTCCACACTCATCTCCTTGGGAAGTCACTGGGATGACAGGCTGGGTTCTAAACTGTTTTGTGTTGACGTGTCTGTCTTGACATAATATGAGTTTATGTGAGCTGAGGATGTCACTCTCACCACTAGGAAGCCAAATTTACTAAAATTAAACACCAAAATAAGGCAGAGAAATGACATGAGTCACACAACAAGGTAAGAATCACAGTTTGGGGAGTGGGGGGTGTGGAGGGGACACTGCAGTGCTTTCTGCAGGCTGGTGGTTTGCCTTGCACTGACATATTTATGCCCCCGTACTCTGCAGTTGTCCCCAAGGAAGTGACAAACCCTGCTAAGTCATCTGCCAGCTGAGAACAAACTTCCCACCACCCGAGACGCTAAAAACATTCCTCCTGGGCATTGCTGTGCCCCAGCTCCTCAGGGTTGGGACTCACAGCTCCAGGGCCCCCAGAGGAAAGTGGGGTCCCCTAAAGGCTTCCTGCTGCCAGAGGCAGGGCTGGATGGGACATTGGGAAGGAATTGTTCCCTGGGAGGGTGGGCAGGCCCTGGCACAGGGTGCCCCTGGATCCCTGGCAGTGCCCAAGGCCAGGCTGGACAGGGCTTTGGAGCACCCTGGGACAGTGGGAGGTGTCCCTGCCCACGGCAGGGCTGGGATGGGATGAGCTTTAAGACCCTTTCCAAGCCAAACCATTCTGGGATTCTGTGATCATTCCAACATCCAGGCTCTCCTTGAGACTCCAGAGCTCAGGTTTGGGATACCTGCCATATCCTCTGAAGCATGCAGCACCAGGAGCACCATCCCCACAGGTAACTCACCCAGGTACAACCTCCCTGTGTGTGCCCAGCTCTGGGGCCAGCCACATCAGCCACCCCACAAAGAAAGCCCAAAAAGCACCAGGAGCACTCCCTGTGCCTGAGGACGGATCAAACCTGAAGCTGCTGCTCAGCTGCAGGATTTACTGCAGCTCTGCTCCCAGGCACACGTGCCCTCTCAGTCCATCTCCAATTTCCACAGTTCCCAGGATTTATGTCTGAGCCGGGCAGCAGCACCGGCCAGCCCTCAGCACCGTGCACACGTTGCTGCTGTGTGAGCCCTGGGTACACCAGCCGGGGCAGGGAGAAAAGTCAGACCCTTTCCCTGGGTCATGGCAGCACGGGGATGGCCAAAGCTGCCAGAACGAGGTGCCAGAAAGCAGCCTGGGCTTTTCCAATGGTCTGCTGGAATGATCATATTCAAAGCTGCCTCTCTCTAAAGGCTCCAAACTTCCTAAAGCACGTGTTCAGGGAGGACAGGGAAAGCCAGAGTGACAGAAGGTGTCGGCTGCATGTGGCTGTCACCCCTGGTAAGGACAGCTCACCACAGCACAGGTGAAGAACTCCTGGAGGAGAGGGGGCACTCCCAGTCAAATCCTTTCTTTCCTGAGTGTGGCTTTGGGGTTAAACACACTCTGGCAAACAGGGATGGCCAGATTTTTAGTGTGGATTTTCTATACGTAGTGAATATGGCTCAAGCCTTGGAGGCAGTGCCAAAGGAGCAATGTTTAAGGAGCACGGATTGGGTTGGATGGTTGGAGCACACACCGTGTTGTGTTTCAGACCTTCAGCTCCTCGTGATCCACGTTCCTTTCTGGGAATCCTCACTGGTTTACATGCCTGCTTTAGCCCTGGGGGGAAACGCCTGTGCTGGCACCGCTGCTCCAGACAAGGTTCACACCCAGCCATGCCACAGCCTCTTTCCATGGGGAAGGAGTGCGGTGGAAGGAGTAATGCACCTGAAAGGGGAACGAGGCACTGCCTGTGTGTACTTCAGCTTCCAAAGCACAAAATGCTTCCCCTGCCCAGCTCTCCTGCTGCTCACATCAGACTCTTGTTTGTAATGAGTTATTCAGGCTGCAATGGAGCACAATGAATCCTCAAAAAGACTAATGCTGCTGGGATCTTGGGGCTATTCAGGTAGCCCAGACCCCAGACAAGAGATGAATCACCTTCTAAAAATGCAGCAGTTAAGAAAAAAAAAAAAAGTCCAATTGCTTCTGATTATTTTCAGTCTCAGAAGAAACATACTGTACTGAGGCTGTGCTTACCTAAGGCATCCACGTGAATCCACTATCCCTCCCCCTGGAATGGCTGCTGAATTAATTACTGCCTGTACTGAAACACTGAGGAGCTCCCCGGAGAGTGGCTCCCTTTTGACCTCGAAGCTTTTTAGGGCAGGTGCCTGAGTCTCCCCACCAGCATCTGCCAGCTGGGGAAACTGAGGCACGGAGAGAGGCGGATATTCCAGAGGGACTCACTCCCTCAACAGAACGGAGAGGAGAGACCAGGAATTCTGACATCCAACCCCGTGTCCAAAGGCACTCAGCTCTGAGCTGAGTCTTCCAAAGCCCCTTCCAGTTCCTGAGGAACTGTTCCTGTCCCTCCTGTTCTGTGCTGGGCTGACTGAAATGAGGAAAGCCAGCAGGAACTGAGAGGCAGCAGGAGGCTGAGGGAAAAGGAGCAGGACTTGGTGCACGCTCTGGGACAGCAGAATGCAAAACTCAGCCAGTGGACATGTAAAACAAACACATTCTCCTCAGATAGGACAGTGTCACACACCTGCCCACAGAGGATGCTTTAAATCACAATTAGACTCAATATAAGGAATTCAGTGGCCACATTCAGGGCATTTAAGGCCTTTCCCTTCCTGTCAGACTGGTAGGAGGAAATTGGGCTTTTCCCCTGCCCTTCCACTCAGCACCTCCCTGCCCTTTGCCAAGACCCGGGCTGCTGCTGCATCTCTCCTGCTCTTTCCAGGACTCGCTGCAAATTTTCTGACTTGTGGTGTGGTGGGGATTCCCAGGGGGTTCTCCTCTATCAAAAGCTGCAGGGTCTGTGACCCACAGAGTCCTCTCCAGCTATTTGTTCCCATCAATAAGCCTTCCAGAGCAGGCCGCAGCTGCAGCCTCTTCTCTCCTCAGCATCCCAAATCCCCACTAGGATATGGGGGTTCTGTAAACTTGCTGTGACTCTGCTGCTCCTCCAACACACAGGGAGAGGCAGACAAACAGTGATGGGTGCCGTGAAAAATGCTCAGATAAATCTTTTCCACTATGGGCTGGACTTGCCCTGCTCTATTTAAGTCAATGGAACAAAGCCATTGAGCCCTGGGGGAGCAAGTGCCAGCCCTAAATCATTTCTTTGATTAATTGTTCTTGGGAAGGAAGAATTCATTAAGCATTCCACTCAGCAATTAGAAATAAATATATTTTTAGAATGAACAACCTGCCAGAAACAAGTTGTTTCAGAAATATATTCAGCTTGATGCATTTTCCATCAATACAGAACGAGGAGGCTCCAGCCTGCCAGAGGGACAGGCTGGGAAAGGGACACTGCAGGGACAGACAGGACAGGGCTGTCACTGAGGAGCTCCTTGTGATGTCTGCACCACTCAGGTTCAGTCTGCATGAGCAACCCGAGAGGAAATAAAGGAGTTTTTCTCTATATCCCTATTCCAGCCATAAGCTGGGAATATATCTCCCTGCTATTTCACAGGAATGTGACAAAGCTGTTCCTACCCACAGCTGGGGCAGAGCAGATACAAAAATCATGAAAACCCAATAAATAACAACACCCCTTGTATTTCCACTTTGGCATCAGGCTCAGGCAAGCTACAAGGGCAATGTGAAATAACCACCTCTATGAGGAGTGGGGGACACAACTGCCACAGCCTTTAGATGTGAGACACGCTGACACAGTCAATGGTTAGCACAGGGACAGCAGGACAGGAGCCTGCTCCAGGGCACTGCCAGCCAAACCCTTCCCTGGCCACTGAAGGTACAGATGCCACTAAATGAGGTGTGAGGGTGTGTTTTCAATTTTAAATCCTTCAAGGCAGGAACTCAGCACAGGTTCTGTTCCTGCCAGAGAACCACATGGAACTGGAGATGGGCACTTTGCCCTCCACCAACCTAAAAACAAATCTACTTCTGGTCCTGAGTGCAGAAGAGGAAACCCTAAAAGAACCTAAACATGCTCTGGGATCTGAGAGCCACAGCCACAAAAGACTATTCCAGGCTTTTAAGTTCTGTGCCTTAAAAGAAAAGACAAGTCTTATCCTTTGGTTGTGGTGCCTAGAGGCAAGTCTGTTCCCTGCCCTGTTTTGGGAATGTAGGATGGCAGCAGTGTCTCAATGAATTCCAGCTTTTCCAAGAAGAACACACTCTCAAAGGGCCCTCTTCCCTAAAACATGAAATATCCTTGCAGTTTTTCCTTCTGCACACACAGGACCCAATTTCAAGGCCACTGCAGCAGGCACTGGCTCAGCCTTTGATTTCAGCAGGGATGTGCTGGGGTATCACATAAATTGGCTGGGAACTCGTGCACTTCCATCATGATTACATGATTTCTATGGTTTTCTTCCCTTTAGTTAATCCAGTCCTTCTGCTGAAGCTCGGAGCAAGGCAAGAGGAGGCTTTTGCTCTTGTTCTTTCATGCCAGCAGAAATGTCTGTGCTGTGCCTCAGCCCAGCTGGGAGCCCTGGCACTGGGAAACCACGAGGAGGCTGAGGAAGAGGAGGAGGAAGATGGCTCAGTGGTGAAGGCACCTGGGGAAAGCTCTCAGGCCACTGCAGTGACACCAGTGGAGAACAGCAGAGAGTTTTTGACCGGAGGCCAGGGAAAGCAGGGAGCAGATCAGCTCTGCTCTCAAGTGTCTCCAAACCCAGACCAGCTCACTGAATAGTCAGACAGTAAATTAGGGGTCTCCTTCAGGAAAGGCATCCTTGAATCAGAAATAGCTGTTTTGTGGGCAAAGAGCAGAAAATTCAGGGCTCTGAACCACTTCCAGTGTAGCAAGAGAACCCCAGGCTGCCTGAATGCTGCCTTGAAGAGCCACTGCACAAGCAGCAAGCTGGGAGTGGAATGTGGGATCAGTGACAGCAGTGCAGCACCAGCAGGTCCCACCCAGTGCCAGCACAGGGCCGGGATGTGATTTGGGGTTCCTGTACAGGACACACGCCTGAGGTGCCTCCAAGGAGGGAAACATTCCCAGGGCCATTCTCTGCCAGGAATTTGGCTCCAAAAGTCTACTAATGACCCTCATTTCACAGGAATGATGACCAACCCTCGTGCATCCACAAGAAGCCCGGTGTGTGGAGGAGTGATCTCACCCAGCCCTGCAGCCAGGCTGAGCTGAGGGAAATGCAGCAGAACCACTGCAGCTCCAGAGCAGGGGCTGAGCAAAGCTGGAGTATCTGAACTGCACTGCCCTTACTCACAGTGTCACCTGCCTGCCTGCAAAGGTCACCAGCTGCTCTGCCAGAGCCATGGGCTTTTATCATCGGGGGAGTTTATATCACTATAAACTCCTTTATTGCAATACCCTCTCTTCCTCCCCCTGAGCCAGCCAGGGCCATACTTTGCTCAGGAAAAGGAAGTTTCCCAAAAGCTTATGAAGAATTCTCTGCCCTCCTCTTGTGCCCAGCTGTAGGAAAGCCATGCTCCTCTCTGAATCATACCACTAGAGGAATAGCCAACCCTATTCTTTTTCCCTAACTGAGTGCAGATCTTAGGATCCCAGTTTATGGCAGGCACAAGTTTCCACTGACCTGTCCTAACTTCAAAGAGGTGCCCTTTCCCCAGAAAAATCTTGGACATGGGGGTGTGGAGAGAAAGCAAGGCTGGAAGCTTTGGGCCAGGCTGAGGAAATGGGAGGGCTTAACTCCTGGCACCTTGCTGAGCTCTTTCACAGCCTCTCTGCACCTCTTATCTGGGAGACTGGGCAGAAATGCTGCTGGCCTGCTGTCCCTGAGAGTGTGTGTGATGATGGCACTGGAGGAGGCGGCTGAGAACAGCTCAGCCCTGTGACAGCAACACCCCAGAGCAGCTGCCAAGTCCCAGAGGGGTTTCACCCCTCACTTCATCCAGCAGTGTCTCCACAGATCGCATGGATCTCATTGTCTCCCATCCCCACAGACACCCAGCACCTCTGGCATTTCCTCTTCACCTGCACAGAGGGCTGTGCTGACAAGGGGACTGACATTGGAGAAATGACACTGCTTTTTGTCCTGCTTTTACATCTCAGCTGTGGGAAACACAGGGCTGGAAACACTTCTGAGGGGGTTTAGGGTGGGAGGAAGAGCAAAGGAGAGGTGGTGGTGGTCTGGAAGTGGGACTGCGCGTGCTGTGGTAGCAGGCAGAGGGATCTCTGAGGGGCTCAGCTCTGGCTTACACTGCTCCCAGCATTCCCAAGGCACTTTATCATCAGCTGCACCCCCGATGTTATGCACTAATTTCCACAGCAGACTCATTCACACACACACAACACACCCACCCACATGCAGCAATGGCTAGACAGACACAAAGCATGCAGCAGCCAATTATTTGGGGTGGGAACAGCTTGCATGAGCTCATGATGAAGCTTAGCCTTAATTCTGCTGAGCTGGAGAGGCTGGAGCCGTGCTCTGCTCTCCTGACTGACTGCGGAGCGCAGAGCAGGGCAGATGATGTCAAGGCAAATCTTTTTTTGTCTGCAGTGCAGATTTGGCTGTGTGAATTTACTTGCAAATGAGGCTTCCAGATCCCCTGTTGGAAAGCAGGAGTCCTGGGCCATGCCCACAGCTGCCACTGTTAGCCCAAGTTCCTGCTCCTGCTGCAGAAGGGGTTGCCTTGTTCAGAAGGCTTGGGCCCGACTTCCCAGCGGGATCTGCAGCAAGGAGAAGCCAGGGGGATTGACAGGAGGGGAGAGGGGAGGGGTGCCTGTGCTGCAGACACAGCAGAGCCCATCACAACGGGAATAAAGGAGGGGAGACCCCAATGGAGCAGCTTTCCCTCTGGTTTCACAAACGGAGCCCCAAAAGCTGTCCAGAAGCACTCAGGGGTTCCCAGCAGCCACGGACACATGTGGAGTTTGACTGAAGCTTGTCTGTGAGCCAGGTTTTTGTTCCATTCCCAGCTGGGGGAGAGGCTGGGACGTTCCAGCCACAGCACACACAGGGAATTGCCCTGACCAAGGCTGGCATGGAGCACACTGGTGTTTGCACTGAAAGCCAAGGGTCACAACACATCACCTAAAGATCCACCAGCCGCCCAGCTCTGGAGCTGCCACAGCACAGCAGGGACAGACACCTTGCAGCTCCTGTGCCAGACCTGCTACCTGGGAGTGTTTACTGAAGTCAAGAGTCACGTACTCCCAAAGAAAAGGGTAGCACACCCTGCAGTACACATGACTGCTGAGGGAAAGATGGAACATTTTCTTCTTAGAGCATCTCCAAACCCCATGCAGGGGCTGTACAATTCTCATTCATGGACATAAAAGGTAAAATCCATCTTGTCTGCCTCTCCATGCAGGCTTTTTTCCTATCTTTTCCCAGCCTAGTTCTAAACCTGCCAGACAATAGAGCACCATACATGGAACTGGAGAGTATTGGTAATCTCCTCCCTTATCAAGACAAAGGAACCAATGATTCAGAAATCCCGTATCAGTACACGGATCCACTGCTTTTTGGGGTCCTAATAAAAGATGGATTTGGTCAGACCAAATCTACAGCACTACACAGGAAAGGAGAATCCCAAAGAAAGCCTGGTAGAGACCAACCCCACCCTTGATGGCATCTCCTCTGGCATCTGCCGTTACATTAAAATATTACAGAGTCCCCCAGCATCTTCCATGGCCCCCCGCAGCACCATCAGCCCTTTTTTAAAGCTGGAGACATCCAGGCATGGAGGATTCGGTTCAGGACGGCTCACAGGTCCAACCTGCATGCCTGACATCTCTTCCAGCTTGTCCTTCTGTCTGCTAGGCACTGCTTGTCATTCCAAGTGCATCCACAGCTAAATGAGCACGATACGAGTGCTTTGTATGGGCATCAAGGAGAACAGACCATCATCTGCAGTCTAGACTGGTCCCTCCTCCTGCCCTCCCCACGATTCACAGGAAAAGAGGGATGGAAAAATATATTGCTCCTGTTATTAATAGAAGTGTAACTTGTGCATGCATTAGTACTTTGAAGTGAAGGGGGAAAGGTCAAGCATCAAGAATTTGTGCTTAATGAAAGTGGGTCTGCTATTGTTAAAAAAGCCGCAAGGAGCCAGGCATCATTATCTCTTGTCTCCTGGGCTGTGGGGAGAGCTGCTGCAGGACATGGCAGGAGTGGGGTGGGCACTGCCCTGCTCCGCACAGCTGGGCACAGTGCTCTCTGCACCTGGACACAGCCAGGGCCTCCCCTGCCCCCAGTGCCCCCGAGAGGCACTGCTGCCCTGCTGGGAGATGTCAGGGCTCAGCCGAGAGCCCCTTGCCCCGACAGCACTGGGAAGGCAAGGGTTTGTCAAGTGGAGTCCTCCAGTCTCTGGAATGCAGCTGTTATCTCCTCCCAAGCGCTGATAAGTGCCAGACGTTGCTTTCCCACACGCGGCACATCCAAATGCGTCTCCCCGGGTTTTCCATCCCTCCCCGTGCTCAGGTGGGATGAGGATCACACTATACCATGCCCAGGTTCTGACCAGGAGAGGCAGAGTTCCTGTGCCCCCCAGTCCCACTGGAGCTGAGCAGTTACTCCCTGCACAGCTCCTGACTGTCTGGCACCCACCAACACCCTGAGCACAGCTGTGACAATGAAAAACCAGGGGTGAGAGCTCCTGCACTGGAGTCAGCTGGCAACCTGCAGCTCCTCTCCTGCCTCTGAGCTCTGGAACAATGGATGCACACACACAGACAACCTCTCCATCCAAAGAGGCCGCGAGTTAAAGCCTTAATTAGCACATTTGGACGAGCCACCACAAATGAGATTAGCTCTAGCGCATGGCTGGGGAAGCTGCTGTGGCCCTGGAACGTGGAAGTGGTGGGCCCTCAAGCTGACCTTGGAATTCCCCCTTGGATGCTCATCTGCTTTGCTCTCACGGCGCTGTCTTCCCCTGCTGCCTGCAGCATCTCCTCAGGAGATAAAAGCCTGGTTTCCCTCCAGCCTGGTGCTAACACCAGGCACGGGGTGACCACATTTGATACCGCACGCAATGAATAATTGCAGTTTGGAAAGGGCCTTCCCAGCTAGCAAAGCATTCAGCATGGAGAAGGGGCAGGAGAAAGGTCTCTCTAAGAGCACCTTGGTAGCCCAGGACACACCTGCTCCCTCTGCTGTGTTCCTGGAGTCCTGAGCGCTGTGTCTGCTGACAAAGCCGGGCTTGGTGCTGTCAGCACTGCAGAGCTGCACGGAGCCAAGCTGCGTCCTCACCAAACCCCAGCCCACTCCAGGGCACCTGAGACTGCTCACTGCTTGTCCTGGACAGATCGGATTGTGAACGTGCAGAGCCGCTCAGGGAAGAGCCCCTGTCCTGCCCTCAGGCTCAGGAGTGACACGTTTACAGCCCAGGGGTGCTCAGCTCCACGGGGATGAGCTCTGCAGTGCTGCCGGGGGAAGAGGTCATCCAAACCTTTCAGGAAGGAACTTAAATCAACCCCATTCACCATAATGACTCTGACTCGTCCGCAAAGGGAGTGAGGAAATCTCGTGAACCTCCAGACATTCAAAAGGCAATGATGTCACCAGCTGGGGGCTGCCTGGCCTCAAAGATGGTTGTGGACACTGCACCTGCATGCCCAGCCCCAGGAAAGCACGTGGGACACACACCTGTGGAGGAGGAGGACAACACCTGGATCCTTCCACGGGGAAGTAAGCCCATGCTTTGTTACACACCCAGCAAGGGATACGAGAGATCTGTCAGAGCTGGTGGTGTCCTTAATTCTTCCTCCAGGCCTCGAGTTCTGGGAATTGTCTTATCCCTCCTCACAGCCTGGCCTGTGTTCAGCCACAGAGCTCATGGCACAAACATTTCGGGGGCAAATCTCAAGTAGCCACTTCCCTGCAGCCTGACCTTTCCCTCACACTCAGCAGTGGAAATGGGCTTTTTGAAGTTCTCAAAAGGAGCTGGCACCTTGCTTTTTGAGTGACATTCATCTGTAGGTAAATTGATTTAATAGCTTGTTAGAGTGCCAATTAGAACCAACAATAACTCAATTGACCTATAACTGCCTTGGCACCACCACAGCTTTCAAAAATAAGAGAAAGGAGGAAATCTCTGCTCTGGCAGAGATGAGAGCTCAGATAGTTGGTTTTGAGAGCAAACTGAGGGATTCATGGGCTTGCTAATGAGATGCTCATAACACATCAGAAACAAAGACAAATTTCAATGGTTTCAAGCTGAAATGACACTATGTTATCTCCAGACAAAGATCACTCTTTTATCTGTATAATAAATGGATTTCAGTGCAGCAGCAGTGACTCTAGAGCAGAAAAAACCTCATTGCCACAGAAAGCACTAGCACAGTTACCTAACCAGAAAAACACTGGATTGAAACCCCAAGTTTACCTCCTTAAAATAGTGCTGCAAAGTCCTACACTGACTCTGTGGGTTTTACCCTCAAAAACCACATTTTGACTTCAAATAAAATCTGTTTCCTTCTCCTGCAGTGGAGATTGGGCTTCCAGACAAATTCATCATGTTAAAAGCTTAGGTCTGAGGATTGAGATCTTTCAAGTTTAAGAAACAGAAAATGGGGAGCTTTTGTCTAAACACTGGCCAAGGATAAGGAGAAGGATAATGTGGAAGGGTTTTAAATTACTGGGAAAAATGATCCATTCTTAAGTCAGGAAGGGGATGGAGAAAGCTGAGATTGTTGGACGAGTTGGAAGGACAACAGCAACTAAGAATATGTAGGAGGAGAGGGAACTGATTTGGAGAGACCCACACAGAGAAAAAGCTGAAGGATAAGGATGGAGACTGGAACTGGACTGAGTAAATGCCAACCCAACGCACCGGAACATGGCAAGGGGTGAGGGGGAGAGGCATCACTGAAAACAAGGTGGAAATCAGTGATCAGATGAGAAAGAAGCTGGATATTGGCATCCAGGACTGGCTGGACAAGACAGCTGCCACGAGGAGCCTGTAAAATGGAGATGGCACTGGTGGGCTGAGAAACACAAACTTCAAGTGTGAGATGGGGAAGACAACGGGTAGGAGAGAGTGGGGCTGAAGGTGAGAAGGAGAGAACAGCAGGGAGTTTGTAAGAGGCAGAGTGTGTTTCCTTTGGGGCCTGGAGTGGCCCTGGGATTTCCTTTGCTGTAGCTCCCTGCTACAGCCAGTGCTTCATTCAGAGCAGAGGGCAGTGCAGCACAGCCTCGAACAGCTCCACACCTGCTCATGAACCCGGAGATATTATTGTGCCAAGGGGAAAGACTGAGTTGTTTTTAAAACCCTAACAACTGCACAAAACACTGCGTTAAAAAGCAGACTGCAAAGTCAAAAGCTCGGGGTAGGAAACAGCCGAGAGGACCTTGGCTGTGTTGTGTTACAGTCATGACATGGATCAAACCAGTGCTTCCCAGAGAATTCCTGCCTCCTCCAAGGTGAGAGGGCAGGCCTGTGAGGAGGGGGGGTTTCTGTAGGACCCATTCCTTGCCCAGCCTGGCAGGTTGGCAGTGGCCGAGAGAAGGAACTGCAGGTGGGATGTGACGGCCAGGGCAGGTGAGCAGAGCCCCAGAGCCTCCCCCTGTGCCAGAAAGCTCCTGCAGAAGTGTCAGGCAAGGAGCCCGATCCCAAACTGTGACTGCAACAATACTCTGAGACGATGATGGGAGAGAACACGATGTCATTGTTTACAGCAGTGGTTATTTTTTGCTATAACAACAGACAAACCAACAAGCAGCAGAGGCCTGGGAAGAGGGTGGGAGGGATGGGCCCATTTCCCAGTCTGGCTGCTCACAGAGCCAGCCTGAGAAATGGTCCAAAGCAGAATGTGCCCAGTCCTCTCAAGACACCTCATTAGCCCTTCTGAGTGCCAGGGGTGGCCCATTCCCTGCAGAGCCCCCAGGGCAGAGCTCTGACCCAGGGGATGCTGTGTCAGGCCTCCTGCCCTGCACAGCCTCACTTCCACCACACCCAGCTCAGGGATGGCTTCACCTCATCCTCACTATAACCTGGCGATGATATTTACCATTTCCTTTCTGTCAGGAAGTGAACTGAACATTTATTGTTAGCATAGTGAATATTATGTAAAGCCGTGAGAAAATTAATCTTTTTTTTCCCATCAGGATGTGAATAAGATATAATAAATAAGATATGTTATCTTACAAGAAGAGATGGAGAAAACATTAAACTGTTTTTCCCAAAGGAGCCATCCCTGAGTGTACTGAGGGAGGAGCTTCTGTGGGAGAGATAATGTCTTCATCTGTTGGCAGAGATTGATATGAAGGGCCTGGGTTAAGTTTATGCAAAAATCTTAACCACAGCTTTGTTAAATCTCAATGCTTGCTTTCCTATTTATTTATGTTATTTCATCTCATTTTCTCCATGTGAAAATACTGTAATATCAGTCCTCAAATATTTTACCATGGTGACCCCCTGAGGTGTTGCCTTTACTGAGGCCTTCCTGTTTTCCAGCTCAGGCATGTGAATGTTTCCTACAAAAAGCTGTACTCCTTCATGGACTGTCTGGTGTGGGATCATTTATCCTCTGCCTCCTGGAAAGGGAGCTGGGGCACAAAGCCTGACCTGCCTATGGACATGGGAAGTATGGATGCAGGATTTCACTCCCTTAGGTCATGTCACAAAGCCATGGTTCTTCTGCAGCCTGACTGAAAGTCAACAGAGACCCAATCCATGTGTTCAGCAGAATTTGGATTATCCTCTGTACGATTCCTGTTGGGATCCCCTCGCCCTGCTCCAGCAAAGTGCCCTGGGAATTGGCTGGGAGGTTCTCTGCAGCAAAATCTATCTCCAGTCTCCACGTGCAGTGTCCCCCTGCTACCCCAGGGACACACCATCACCACAAAGAGGAGGAGGAGAGAACCAAGCCTGGGAGCTGCCCCCTCCAAACCCAGCCTGTTGGATTCCAGTGCCAGACACAGGCCCTGCCACCAAAGCCACTGCTCCCTGCCCCTTCCCTGAGCCAGAATTCCCTTGTTCTGCCCCATCCTGGGCACTTGGAGCAAAGGGCAAGTCATGGACTCAGCCTTTGGGTGTCAGCAGGAATGGAGGGAGGGCAGCACAAGGAGCAGCACTTTGGGCAGGAGATGGAGAAAAGGACATTAGTGGACTCTCCACAAATTGTTGACCCTCCTAAAGCATGGGGGAAAGCCTCTCAGTGAGAACAGTGTGCACAGCCAGAGCAGCACTCAGAGAGGCACTGGAAATTGGGTCTGCTCAGGAGAGTGGGAAAGGTAAACACACATCCCTCCCATTTCTGCTCCATCCCACAGTGCTACAGGGTTCAGCTCTTAGGACTATAATTAGTAAATCCCACTGACTGCCCCCGAGAAGGGAGGCTGAGGGGCACTGCAGCACGAAGGGAAGCAGTGATTTTGTTCTCTCCCCTTTTACCTCACACCCGAGCACCTGGCTTTTGCTGCCACAGAAACCTCCCCAGGGTCCCAGCAGCCAGGGAGCTCTGGCAGAGGAAGCAAACCAAAGAAAGGATCTGTTTGCACACAAGTATTACAAGTAATGGAGACCAGTGAAAAGAAGAATTCCAAAATCTGTAGTTGGGTCTGCTATCGAGTGGAATGTTTGCCATTGTTTTCAAAGAGACAGCAGCTTCTCTTCCCTGTGAGGAAGTTAATAGATTACTGGGCAGTGAATAATGTGCAGTTCTATTTACATCCACTGCTGGGACTATTTTGGGCCCTCAGATAGTGTATCTGTTCTCAGGTCTTTCTAAAAGCAGCACGCTACACTTTTTTTTGCAAGCAATTCTGGGCACCAGCTACAACCCATATGCTTCAGTCAGCTACAAACTAGACAGATCATTGTTTGTCTGGAATTTTTTTATTAAACCAATTGTACTGGATCAATGCTTCCTCTAAGCAATAAAATACAATTCTGCCTACCCGGTGGAAGAGCTTTCAAAGTCACAGATAAATCCTGATCTAGGAAATACGGTGTGGCTCTGCACTGATGTGCAATCAACCACAGATGCAAATGAACTCCAGCTGCCAGCACACACATCTGCACCTCAGAACGGGAGCCAGGACTCTTAATTTTCATTAGAAATTGCTAAGACACCTTTTAAGTGCTTCTAGAACCAGCCCACTGCATTAGTCAGGAGTACTCAGGGACACCGAGCTTGATTTTTATAAAGGTCATTTGATGTCTTTTCCCCTCACAATGGACTAAAAGCAGAGATCAACAGAGCCTGAATCTATATTAATTTGTTTTACTCTTGGAGGGTCATAGATTTGCCACTGGAATTAGCCCTATTAGATGCTAAAATGATAATTTAATGAGACAATGATGAAAGGCTCTGCTCCATTCTAAATCAGGAACTCCTCTGGAAGCGGAGCGCGAAGGAGCGGCGACTCGGCGCAGAATGGCCCCAATGTCATTTCCCAGCAGTGCACCGGCCCGGAGTGTTCCATGTGAACTTCCCAGCTCCAGCTGCTGGGAGCAGGCAGTCACGAGGGCTGGAGCCCCAGCACAGCCCGCCTGGAGATGCACCTCGCTCGCAGAGGGGAGGCAGCTGCCTCCAAAGGCACACAAAACAAGGGTCTAAACCTGTCCTCACCTGAAACTCGACCAGCAAACGCTGCCACACAGCTTCAGTGCCAGCGAAGGGCAGCGTAAGGGAGCCTCCAAGATCCTGAGGCTCCAGAGTCTGCACCCGGCTGGAGCACGGAGCAGGCAGGGATTGCACTGCGGAATTCCCCAAGCACACAACACCCTCCTTCGGGGCACGGACACAGCTCTGGCAAATATTTTGATAAGGTCTGCTCTTTGGTGCAATCTGCTGCATTCCAGAGGTCAAAAAACGTTAGCCACATTCACGGGAGCTGTTCCCAAGAGAGATGGCTTTAGCAGAGGGCAAGAGGGAACACCAAGCCCAAACAGAAGGTGGGAGGGCTCCCACTCTTCCCCTTCAAGACAGCCATTGTCCACAGGTCACTTTCCATGGAAGCCCAGGCACGTTCTCTAAGCAGCATTCCTATCCAAAGAGAGCTGCTGCAGGTGACCTAGAAACAGGGGTGAACAAAGCCTGCCTGGAAATATCCCCCCTGAGCAGGCAGTGGTGCATCCAGCTCCTCCCAGCCTCAGCACATGGCTCCAGACACTCGCCCCACCGCCCCAGCCCAGGGGGACAGAAGGGACACAGCCTGTGCCGCTGGGCTGGGCTGCTACCCCAGCTCAGAAGGAAACCAGCCCACCTGGAACGCGCCCCAAGGTACAGACACGCAGCTCCCTGTGCCTGCCCTGCCTGGACTGCCAGCTTCCTCAGGGCAGGGTCTGTTGTTAACACCAGGAGTCACCCATGCACCCACAGAGCTCTGCATGCACAAACAGCTCAGCGCCAGCAGCTCCGTGGCATCATCTGGCTCGGGGAGCCAGGGCTTGCCAGCAGGCTCCGTTCCTTTGGGCAAGGCTAGGAATGGCCCCACGGCCAAGGGCCTCAGCAATGAAAAGTGACCTCACTGTCTTATGGAATAAGCAATATGGTGCTGTAGGAACCTTAAAATCCCCAACTCTTGGGACCATCTCACCTTGGGCAAGGTGGTTACCTCAGCTCCTGCTGCTCAAGTTTGCCAGGCTGGTTCTGTGCTGAAAACAGGCACAGATATGCGAGGGAATAAACCCACTACAGAGACAGAAGGATTTGGAAGCTGAACACTTATTTTGCCCAACTCCAGATACAACACAGAGACTAAACCCCAAATTTCCTGAGGGTGCGACACGCAGAGCACGCCTTGCTAGAATAACCTAAGAAAACACAGCAGGTAAACTCCAGACTCACAGCAAATACTGCAAATACAGCCAAGAGTATGAACCTGGTTTTGCTCTTTTGAAAGCTCCTCATTCTCACATTTCACTGTTTGGGAGCTATTACTTGGTCAGTCTCGCTGGGAGGCAATTTTCCCCTGGTTCCAGTGTGGGATTGGGTAAGGCTGTGCTTGCAAGGACTCTGCATCATGCTGTAGCTGCTGGAAACCCTCCTAAGCTCAGTCAGCTGTGTGCTTGGGACACTTGAATGCACTGAATTTAAATGACAGTGCAGTCCTCCAACTCACAGAGCCTTCTAATAACATTTGTTAATCCAAGCAAATATCAAGGAATCTGGTCAGTGCCAGTGCTGAATCCACTAAGCGTGTGGGCTGCTTGCTAAATCCCTAATAGCTGGTGTCAAGAGGTTTGTCATTCCTGCCTTTGGGAGGCCAAATCCACCCCAAAACTCCTTCCTGCAATTATCTCGCTAACTGTATTTTTGGGAATCATCAAGGTTCCTTGCAGAGCCCACAAATTCAATAAAATCATGTCCTGTGACCAAGATATGTTTGAATAATAATCTTCTCCTGTGTGCTTTTAAATGTGAGATGTAAGCCCGTTGTAATTAAAGTTGAAGCAATAAACCTTAGCCATTGATTGCACTCAGTAATTAATTATTGATTGCAGTGCTTTACATACATATTGCAGAGGACAGTTCACCTGTGCAGCAGACGATACTTTGCTCAGAAATACCCAAACACAGCCCCTCTGCTATACAAGACTTTACAAAAACCGGCTCTAGGGTTTCCAAGTTCATTTCCTTATTAGCCTCCACAGAAATGTTGCTGTGGAGTGAGAACAAGCCATTACTTTGGCAAAGTCAGTGTTAACTATTCTCAAGCCAAACTAATTTTGCAAATGAGGCTGTACAGATGCAAAAGAGGCTCTTTCTCTGTTAAGAACCTTGTTAATGAGCGCTGCCATCCCTGCACATCCCGGTTCCTGACAAGCCATGCTGCAGTAAGACGCCTACACAGCAGCAACAGTAGCAACATCCCTGCCTAACTCTCGGGAAGGAGCAGGGAGAGGACTCGGAGGTGTGAAGCATCAATCAGGCAGAGCATCCATAGAGATGCAGGACTAGTTAACATCAGACACCACACTTTTAGTCTAGAGTTGTGCATCAGGTGGGAACAGTTTTTCCCCATTTACAAAGAACTTAAAGAGAGCCTTTCCATTATAAAAACCCAAAGACAATTGGTTTTAAAACAATTTAAGATTACTAGGAGTGTGGAGGACACTAAAATTAAGGTGAAATGTAAATGAAACCTGCCGCGTGTTTGAGTGGAGCAGATCTCGGCTGTGTCCTGCAGCTGCTCTGGCTAGGAAATGACCCGGGAAAGTTCTGCCGGGGTGGGTGCCCTGTGCAGGAGGTGGCATGGGAAGGGGCAGGCCAGCTAGTTCGGAGCGAGCCGGGAAAGGGGGGGGTGTACCTGAAGTCGCTGTAGGGATGGATGATCCAGAACCCGGCAGACTTAACTCTTTCCTGCTCCCTCTCCACGGCCTTCTGGCTGCCAAACATCCTCAAGGAGAATTTGTTGACCCCCGGCTGGAGCATGGCCCCGAACTGCCTCTGCATGAAACCGGCCTGGCCAAGCCTCTGCTCCTCATCTGGGGTGATCTGGTCGCACCCCGCACCTCCCTCCACTTTGATGGAGGTGGAGGAGCAGGCCCGGGGGGGCGGCTGCTGGGGCTCCGGGGGCGAGGCGGGCGGTGGGGGCACAGGCAGCCCCTGCTCCGGCTCCCCGCTGCCGGGGGGGCTCTTGTCCTCCCCGGGAGAGGCCGGCTCCCCCTCGCCGCCGATGAGCCGCTTCTCCTCGGCCGCGTCGTGGAGGTGCCTGCTGGTGAGCGAGGACAGGCTCCCTTTGAAGCGGCGGCAGTCCCCGTTGGTGCTGGTCTTGGCGCCCTTGCCGCCGGCCTCGGTCTCCAGCAGGCCGGGGTCTCCCCCTCGGCCGGGGTCTCCCCCGAGGGCCCGGGTGCTCCCAGCAGAGGGCGAAGGCAGCGGCTTGAGCCTGATGCTTTTCCTGCGGGTGTCCTTGTCGCTGTCATCCTCCTCGTCCATGATCGACGCCTTGGGTCCGATCTGCTGGGGCAGGCTGTAGAGCCTCTTGCGCATGGAGGGGGGCAGCTTGTCCATGGCCGCCGCTGCTGCTGCTGCTGCTCGGGGACAGGGAGAGACCCCCCGGCTCTGCCCAGCGAGGGGAAGCGGCACTGCCCCCAGGCCCCTGCCCCCGGCTCACGGGGCACGGGGGACCGGGGACTGGCGTGTCATCGCCTTACCGGGCTGTGGCATCCACAGGCTCTGCATCAAAACACAGGCTCTGCATCCAGAAGGGAAGGGAAGGAGAGGGAAAAAAAAAGAGAGAAAAAAAAAAAAGAGGGAAGGCAAAAGGCTCCCCCTTCTCCTCCGTTGTCCCGATTTGGCTACTTGCTGCTTGTCTCCCCTCGGTGAGCGTTACTGCAATCCCTGTCTGCTCAGATGCTGAGCAGTGGGCAAGAAGTCTAGAGGAGAGCCACACACTTCTGGCTGGAAGGCGAGGGAGGGCGGCAGCGGCGGCAGCAGCCGCCTTGCCATGTTGGCTTCGAGATGCAAATGTGCCGTGGCTCCCGGCGGGCAGACATCATCCGGAAAGCGAAGCTCCAGCCGAAAACTCCTCAACCTGCCGGCCAATAACACAATGAACTGCAACCTGCAGCGGCCACTGCTTGCTTACATCACTGTCATCACTTATTCCTCATGCAGCCCCTGCTCCTGGGAATATTCATGAAGCGATCCCATTCTATTGGGTTGCCATAGGAGCGACTACAGCGCTCAGGCTCTGCCTACCTGAGACAGCACCCGGGCTTCTTAAAGGGGCAACGCCCGGCAACCGCGGGGCTGTGCCGCCGCGGGCACCGCGCCCCGGGCGCTGCGGGCACCGGGCCCGCCCCGCCTCAGCGGCCACCACCGCCGGGCCGCCGCCAGCTTCTCAACAGCAGCACCGTAAACATGACAAAGTAAATAAATACGAGCGAGAATATTCCTTTTTTTTTCTCTCGGATGCGGGCGCTCCCTGCTCCGCCCCGAGGTGTGGCTGCTGAGGGCAGGTTTGCTGCTGAAGGCAACGGGGGGTTTTGTGGGGAGAACCCGAGTCTCAAGGAAAACCAGCGGTTCACCTTGAAAATCTCACTCGCATGCAAAGCAGGGGCTCGGGAGTGCCTGTGTTCCCCAGCAGAAGTTTGCCTGCCGGGAACACGCTGCCTTTGCCCCCGTCTGCAGCGTCTTTGGAAGGACCCCTTTTTCCCTGGCTGTGGGTGCTATTGCTCTCGCGCGGGGTCGGATCTGGAGAAGTCATCGAAAAGCGAATAAATACAAGCATCTGGGGGAGCTCCGCCGCTGGGCTGCGGGAGGCTGGGCTGGCAGCGTGGGCTCTCCCCGCGGCGGGGGAACCCCACTTCCCACGGGGCTCCTGAGTCAGCGCTGCCCGCGGAGACTGCTCCGGGAAACAGCTCCGGCTGCCAATCCTGCTGCCCCTCGCTGCTACCCACCTCTGACAGAGGCCCATGCAATCAGGCATTTCCTCACCTTTCGATAGTTAGCAGGGTTTTCCTAGAGAAAAAGAGGGAAAGAGGTGGCAATCATCTCTGCCTGTGCTTCTTTGGGAATGGCTGCTTATTCTGTATAAAAAGCTCCTAGACTGATAAAGTGGTTCAGGTCGTTCCTAGTGCCAAACCTCTGAAATCTATGGAGTAAAATAAGGCATCTGTTTGGCCAGATGAGAGATTTCGATGTGTATTTTTGCAGAGATTCGACATCCGAGGCTTTCTAGAATGTTTGTTGTTTCAGACATCGCAAATCCTACCTGCCAGGAGAAGGGAACCACGTGAACTGCGCAGGGAGGGAGGCTGAGCACAGGCAAGGAATGCCCACGGCAGGCAGGAGGAAATCCCCACCTCACCCCCGTGCTTCTGCTTTCGGGAGCGAAGATTTCCCTTTCGCCTTGCAGGAGCCACTGGCCAGAGGTGACTGTGCCATGCAGAGCAGCAGCATGTCCCTGCGGCTCCACGGCAAGGAAATGCTGCTCAGCAGTGACTTCACCGAGCACACACACAGCACATGTTTCCTCACCTTTGTTTGCCTCTCCCTTGCTCTCTCCCGAGTCCTTTCTCCCATGTGTTCTACCTGCTCCTCTTCTCCTCCCACCTCCTGGCACAGCCAGACTGCCTGTGACTCATTCCAAATACTCTACAGTGCAAATATCATTTAATATTGTTGTTTTCATCATAATTTCTAATAGAATGAGCTTTGGTGTGGAAATAAATTTCATTTTTCCAATGCTCCTGTAGATTAGATAACGTGAACTAAGCCAGGGGAGAGCACTAAAGGTCTTTTCCCCGTTTTTCTTCCCTCCTCCAGGCACCAGGGATGCTGAGGTGTAAGCACTTCTGTGCCTCAGCTGCAATCAACTGCCTTCCAAAAGGATGTGTTTTGATTAATAAGGTGCACAACATGTGAAACTGATGCAGCTTCTTAAGCATAGTCCCTCGTGTTCGCAGGGGATGACAGAGCAGGAAAGGACGTGCTCAAGGAACCAAGCTGTTTGTCCTCTCTCAGCTAGAGGTGTTCTGCCTGGCACTGAGAAAATGCCCCACCATTCCCTGGCCTGGCTGGGATTGCTGTGCCTCATTTGGTGTTGGGATCAGGTTCTCTCTGATTTCATGATGGGGATCAAGTTCTCCCTGATTTGGTGATGGGGATCAAGTTCTCCCTGATTTGGTGACGGGATCAGGCCCTCCCTGAGTGATTTGGTGATGGGGTCAGGTTCTCCCTGATTTGGTGATGGGGATCAGGTTCTCTCTGATTTGGTGATGGGATCAGGCTCTCCCTGAGTGATTTGGTGATGGGGTCAGGTTCTCCCTGATTTGGTGATGGGATCAGGCTCTCTCCCAGCCCTAGGGCACAGGGCACCCAGCAGAAGTGTTCTCCATCCCTTGTGCAGGAGAACAGAAAGGATGGGGAGCAGAGGCTGGGCTGTGGGCACACACTGCACCACTGCAGAGGGATGGATATATCCCTGTGCCCGGGAGCCTGGCACTGCCCAGCCCATACATCACATATGGAACCCCTCATCTACAGCCCACAGCCACCTTTACATCTCTCTGTAATAAAGATGAATCCAAGGGAGCGCTGTGGGCTTGTGGAATCCTCCCAAGTGCTAAATCCAGAAGGTGCCTCCTTGTGCACCTCTGTCCCCAACTGTGGGTTCCTTAACACTTCTAAAAACTTGGCTCCAGCAGTTCCAGGTCACCAAACTCAAAGGAATTTCTCAACTCCTTAAAATATAGTGACAATTTTGCGTTGAGAGAACTTCAAAGTAATGGTATTTTTACTTGAGAGCCTTCCAAGAACTGAGTGTAGAGGATGGGAATTATCCTTGTCTAATGGTATGAAACCATTATCAGAGATGGAATTTATTGCCATTATCAGAGATGGAATTATTGCCATGGCAGTGCTTCCCATGGCAGCAAATGCACCTTTAGAGGCAGATTTTTAGAATATGTCTGGCATATCACTGGCTGCACAGTTCCTTCAAAGGGGGATGGAGAAGCCACTTGTCAGGAAAAGGCAGAACTGGTTTTGAGGGAAATGATCTCCTTTTTAACAATATTTGTCACTACTGCTCCAAGAGACTTGGCACAGATACGAAGGGAATGGATTTAGTGGGGAGAATGCAGGTGAAGCAGCCAATGATTTGTTTGTTTCTTAAGGATTTTTGCCAGCTTATATTCATATATATATTTATACATTTATAAATATATTATTCTATATTTATATCTTTTTATATATTTATATACATATATATGTACATATATATGGTATTTTGATTAAAATCCAGTGCTACACTGCAAATGTGAAAAATCCCATTCCAAATGAGCCAAAGTCTACAGAAGAATAGACTGAGAGCCATAAGAACTGATATCCTGTGGCTCAGGGTACAGAAACAGCTGGTCTTTTAGGCCCACCTTTGCTTGGGTGAGAGTTCTCATCATCACACTTGAGCCTCTGGATTCTGGGGTAAAAAAGGAGTCACTAAACATGTGGCAGGGCTTGGAAGAATGGGAACAAATCCTTTCAAAGCTGCCTATTGTTCCTAGCAGGCAGCAGGTAACTCATAATTGGCATTTGAAACTCATGAAATATTCAACACTACAAACCAGGGAAATTCTGCCTTGGAGTTTCGGTGGGAGAGGCTGCACTTGCTGCCTCTGCAGGTTCTGTCATAGCTGGGAGATGATGAAGAAGAAATCGTGATAAATACACAAATCTTCACTCACCCTTGGCCCTATTCCTCACCCAGGTGTGCTGTCACACTGCACTCATTGAAATGCAGCCTGGGCTTCCCTCCTGCTCTCCGTGTTCCTTCCAGGAGCTGCAGGGTGGGGACTGGAACACACCCCCGGGCTGATTTAAAGCCCAGAGGGCACCAGGCTGGCTAAAGGAACCAGCTGAGCAATGGGAAGGCAGATCCATGTCTGGACGCTGGGATCTGGGCACGGGACAGCCAGGGAGGATCCCCCAGAGCTGCTGTCAGGATGGAAGGAGGAAAAGTTGCAGTGAGTTTTGAGGCAGAACGGTTCAAAGTCCATCAGTGGGCGCTCGGAGACGCTGAACAGATCCCCGGCGACGGCGGAGTGCAGAGCCGGGCACGGGAGGCAGAGCCGGAGCTGAGATAGGAACAGGGTGGAAAAGCTGCTCCCAGGAAGTGCTTGGGAAGCAATATTAACTGCAGCTTCCCGGGGTAAATAAATCCAGTGAATACTTGTCTACAGTGTGAGGGGGTTGCTGGGAATGTGCTGACAACCAATAAACTGCTTTGCCACCCGACTGCAAAATGGACACGTTATCCAAAAATTCATCTTGGTGGCTATGGAAAGAATTCCCAGACTCTGCAGCAAATAAGCCTCTGAGATTTCCAGGATGTTTTGCAAAAGCTGGTAATCCTCACTGGAGCAAGCAGCTGAAAACCCCAGCTAAGAACAGAGTGGTTAGCACGAGCATCTTGCCACCTGACCTTTAACATTCCCCTTGGAGAATAGGAACCTTCCTAGAAATAGGAAAACAGAGCCAGGTAACCACTGCTGGAGCTGTAAGGAAGAGAAATGACAGAGCTCAGAGGAGCTGCTGAGATTACAGCAGCTCCATGATTTAGTCACAATTAGCTTACAAAGTTCCATCTAAACTCTACCAATGAATTCTCCAATACTCACAGTGAAATGCTCATATTGAGCTCATATCTTGGACTTCAACAAAATTTGCCTTCCAAAAATATATTCCATCAAATTTCCATTTAAAAACAGAACACTAGCTTATTTTTCTCCCCTGATCTGTAGTTATTCAGGAGAGGGTTCAGACAGCAGGGAGAGGTTTGCTCCAACTGGATCAGCTCAGTGCTTATCAAAGGAGTCCTTCTCAAAATAGTGTCTTTCAGCAGCATTTAATGAGCTGCAGCCTCCCAGACAATAATGGATCCTGCTCTCTGGAGCCTGTCCTGCTGATGTATCTCCTGTCTGCATCCACTGTGCTATTCTGGATGGTCAGCCAGTGCTGGGCTGGATGGCAAATGTGCTACTGCTCCCACAGCTGTCATGGCAGCCTCCAGCCCTGGCAAGTGCAGACTCTGCTCTTGGTGAGCTGCATTCTGTCTGGGCTCACTTGAAACCTCTGTTTTTCTCAGAAGAAGTTAATCCAACTCAACATCACATTTCCAACCCAAAGTTTCACAGCCATAGCCCCCAGTCAGGCACTTGTACAGCTCTGATTTAGGAACTCATAACCCTCGGGGATGTACCTCAGCATTGCCTCCCTTCCTCCATTGGCTGAAGCCAGGCAGGAGATTGAAAAATTTGAAAGAGGAGACTAATTAGAAACAAGATGCTCTGCAAGCCAAATAGCCATAAAAGCAATTCTTTGTGAGTGGAGTCTCCCATATCCAGTGTGAAGAATTCAACACAAACCTTCTCCCCATAATCCACAGCATGTAGATCCTCCAGCGTCTGCTCATTTATTGATGCTGGTGCAATGAGCAGCAGCTTTGAGCAGAAGATTCTCAGAGATCCCTTCCAACCTAAATTATCCTCTAATTCTATAATGCTGTGACTCAGGAGGAATTCTCTCTTTACTCCAGCCACCTACCTCCATAAATATGTAGGAAGATACTCACTTAGAGGCAAAATCCCTCTGTCAAATTTGTTTTAAATTATCAAACAGGTTAAAATATTAGTAGGGGGGGAACTGACACAATGATGGATACCAGGCATGATTCTGCAAGATTCACTTTTTCAGGCAGGCAGCAAGAATTCAGGATTTGGGAGAACAACCTCAAGGCATTTCCATTCTGACTCAATATCCCTGGACATGTGAAAACAGCCAAGCAGTAAACCCAAGCTTGGTCAGCACACTTGAAGTAGAAGAGCTCCAAGCAGAAGCCTGTTACCATTGTCCCTCCCAGACACCCCACCATGGTGCCCACAGAGGATTCTCAGCAGTTATCCCATATAGATACCCCACCATGGTGCCCACAGAGGATTCTCAGCAGTTATCCCATACACACACAGCCCACCATGGTGCCCACAGAGGATTCTCAGCAGTTATCCCATACACACACAGCCCACCATGGTGCCCACAGAGGATTCTCAGCAGTTATCCCATACACACACAGCCCACCATGGTGCCCACAGAGGATTCTCAGCAGTTATCCCATACACACACAGCCCACCATGGTGCCCACAGAGGATTCTCAGCAGTTATCCCATACACACACAGCCCACCATGGTGCCCACAGAGGATTCTCAGCAGTTATCCCATACACACACAGCCCACCATGGTGCCCACAGAGGATTCTCAGCAGTTATCCCATACACACACAGCCCACCATGGTGCCCACAGAGGATTCTCAGCAGTTATCCCATAGAGATACCCCACCATGGTGCCCACAGAGGATTCTCAGCAGTTATCCCATAGAGATACCCCACCATGGTGCCCACAGAGGATTCTCAGCAGTTATCCCATACACACACAGCCCACCATGGTGCCCACAGAGGATTCTCAGCAGTTATCCCATATAGATACCCCACCATGGTGCCCACAGAGGATTCTCAGCAGTTATCCCATACACACACAGCCCACCATGGTGCCCACAGAGGATTCTCAGCAGTTATCCCATACACACACAGCCCACCATGGTGCCCACAGAGGATTCTCAGCAGTTATCCCATACACACACAGCCCACCATGGTGCCCACAGAGGATTCTCAGCAGTTATCCCATACACACACAGCCCACCATGGTGCCCACAGAGGATTCTCAGCAGTTATCCCATACACACACAGCCCACCATGGTGCCCACAGAGGATTCTCAGCAGTTATCCCATACACACACAGCCCACCATGGTGCCCACAGAGGATTCTCAGCAGTTATCCCATACACACACAGCCCACCATGGTGCCCACAGAGGATTCTCAGCAGTTATCCCATACACACACAGCCCACCATGGTGCCCACAGAGGATTCTCAGCAGTTATCCCATAGAGATACCCCACCATGGTGCCCACAGAGGATTCTCAGCAGTTATCCCATAGAGATACCCCACCATGGTGCCCACAGAGGATTCTCAGCAGTTATCCCATACACACACAGCCCACCATGGTGCCCACAGAGGATTCTCAGCAGTTATCCCATATAGATACCCCACCATGGTGCCCACAGAGGATTCTCAGCAGTTATCCCATATAGATACCCCACCATGGTGCCCACAGAGGATTCTCAGCAGTTATCCCATACACACACAGCCCACCATGGTGCCCACAGAGGATTCTCAGCAGTTATCCCATAGAGATACCCCACCATGGTGCCCACAGAGGATTCTCAGCAGTTATACCATACACACAGCCCACCATGGTGCCCACAGAGGATTCTCAGCAGTTATCCCATACACACACACCCCACCATGGTGCCCACAGAGGATTCTCAGCAGTTATCCCATAGAGATACCCCACCATGGTGCCCACAGAGGATTCTCAGCAGTTATCCCATATAGATACCCCACCATGGTGCCCACAGAGGATTCTCAGCAGTTATCCCATACACACACAGCCCACCATGGTGCCCACAGAGGATTCTCAGCAGTTATCCCATAGAGATACCCCACCATGGTGCCCACAGAGGATTCTCAGCAATTATACCATACACACAGCCCACCATGGTGCCCACAGAGGATTCTCAGGAGCTATCTTTCCCACTCCCTAACTTCAGTGGAGTAGAGCTTCACTGCCATGAAAACACAGCCAAGGGACACAGAGTATTTTTTTCTGCCTGCATTTTGTTCTTATTGGCACAAGCACATCCTCTACAAACAAGCAAACAGGTTAGGCCAGCCTGAGTCCTGCTCCATCCCCTCATCCTGCAGGGAAAGGAGGATTTGTGCCACCACCAGGTGTGTGGCTCAGCAGCAGTGTCAGCACTGCCCAGCACCTCAGGAGCCAGCAGATAAGGAAAGGAAAGGGAAAAGGCTTCACCTGATAAGGCTGCAAATAGTTCTGAGATTAAAATACAGGCCTGCTCTGTCTGGTGTTGCTGTAGAACCCCGCCCTCGGGTGGCACTGCCTGTAGCCCACTCAGCACCAGAAAGGTCTCGTGGTTATCCTAAATCCAAGGTTATTCCCTGCAGTTTGCTCCTGTCTGTGTCTACACATGCACATTTGTGCTTGTGCTGATCAAACTTTGCCTTCAATTCTGGATCAAATCTGGGCCTCTGTGTGTCATTTGTTGCTGTTGTTTAATTACAGAGGTTACAGAAAATCCTGCTGGTGTCAAAGTCCAGCAGAGAACAGAATATGGCAGCAGAGGAAAACAAATGCCAGCTACGAGCTGCTTGCTTTTTGCTTGTTTAGGTTCAGAGAAAGCTTTGGTGAGAGGAGTTGAGCAGGGAAAAGACAGAGGAGAGTGGATCCAAAGCAGAAGAGGAGGGCAGAGCTCCATGAGAACCCGGGAAGAGGGCAAGGGGAGAATTGTCTGCTCTGCATGACGAAGTTGTGCTGCAACACCACTGTTAAGGACAAGCTGAACTTCCATTATAAGCTGCTTTGTGGTCATTCTTCATCCCAACTATCTAAGCTGACATTCTGAACCCCTTATCTTTACCAAAAGGGAACTTCCTTCCTTTGAAAGATAAAGTAAAACCTGCTGACTTTGTAAACAAGAAGGTTGCATGTGGAGAGAAAAAAACCCAAAACAAAACAAAAAACAAAAAACAAAAAAAAAAAAAAAAAAAAAAAAAAACAAAACAAAAAAACGAGAGAAAATGTGCTTTTCCCTCTCTTTTAAATGCTAGTTTAGGAGGCAATGTATTACTCAAGTGGTTAATAATAAAATGAGATTTGGACTTCCTAATAAAAGAAGGTGCTGGTGCTGTTCACGTGGCAAAGATGAAATACCCAGCAAAGGCAGGAGGAGGGAGGCAGAAGGTTCATTCTGCGTTTCCTTACCTGTGCCTGCCCTTCCTGAATGCCCTTCACCTTGTGCTAATTCATTCCATCCTCCACGCACCTCCCTGGTTCTCAGGCCAAGGACAAACTAAGACTTCCTCCTCCCCACTGCCATCCTGGTGAAACAATGCCAAATTCTGGGATGCTCCTCGAGCTGAAGAGAAGGCAGCAGAGTGCCCAGCCCTTCCCCCCCGTGCATTCCCAGAGCCCACTCAGGGACTCCCCACGGATTGATTTTCACAGCCTCTGCTTTCATTTGTTTTCAACACTCTGCTGACCTTTGCGTGAGGATTTAAACAAAGCTCTGCAGACCCTTGAGGCTGTTGCCTTGATAGTATCAGTTCATCCCTGCAATAAATTTGCCTTGTGTGTGTGTTTTTGTGCGGGGGAGGGATCCCCTCACCTGGCTCCTCTGTGGGTACTGAAGCTTTTTTTGGTGAACTCAATGAGAAACTGCAGCTGTTACTGCTCAGCGCTGCTGAGTGCAGGGGCAGGGCAACACCCAGCAGCTCTAGATGCTGCTTCCAGGGCTGTCTTCAGCCAAGGCTGTGTCCCAGGTGACTTGCAGAGACATTCCTGGGAGCAGGACAGAAGACAGGCCTTCCTGATTTCCCCCCGAACCGTTAGCTGACAGAATCATATTCCCTCCTGTGCTCTCCTACTGCCTGATGGGCTCTTCAATCTTCTGTGCAACGGAGCAACTTCACTGAGATGCTTCCTGCGGGACACCAGGCAAACAGGGAAGGGGCGTTTGCTTCACCAGCTGCAATTTAGGAGAATGAAAATGCTCCTGTTTTTTGGGATTTTTAGGAAAAAAGCTTCAATCTCTCTGGCAGAGTTCTGGATGATGTGACAGCACATGCAGTCCCACACGTGGCTGATGTGTGGTGGGACGATGGGGAATTTGGGGTTACCTGATTTTGGCAGCATTTCCCTCATGGCTCAGCTGCTCCCTGCTTGGCACACAGGCTGGCCAAGGTCCCTGCAGAGTCACCAGTGCACAGAGAGGTTCAGTGTCCCACTCTGGCTGGCCCCCAGGACCTACACACTGCACTTCCACCCTGCTCTGGGGCTGGGTAAAACCTTGCTGGAGGTGGCACAGGCCATGTGTCCACACAGTTTCCCAGGATACGTGTGTCCCACTGTGCTGCCACAGAACATTGATTTCTGCTGGCTCTGTTCACAGCCATACAGAAAGCAGCTGAGTGAAGCACACCCCGTCACTGCCACCATCTCGTCCTGGAGTGGGGACACACTCCAGCCCAGAGGGAGCACTTCAGGTTAAACAACAACAAAGCCACTGCTGTCCCCCTTCAGAGCAACTTCATGTCACAGCAGACACTTGACAACCTGTGATCAAAGTCTGTTCCAAGAATAATTGTGTATGTTATTAGCCACTTCTGGGCTTGTTAATTCTTTGTTTTTCCCCCTTCTGCAAAACCTTTTGCAAATCCTCATTTCAGTAAAGCAACAACTTCCATTTCCTTGGATTTGCAGGCTCTGCTTAACAGGATTAGGTGACAGGATTTCTTCGGAGATGTGTGGTGATGGAAACACTAAGGGGGGAAAGCTCACAACTCTGTTGTTGCTTCTAGAAATTCAGACTTGTTCAGGAGAGGGAAAGGGTTCAGACCAGGTGTTTGCCCTCTCAGTTCTAGGGAATGCTTAACTTTTCCTAGCAGGGACAAGACTGGAGTGGGATGGACTGAGACTGATCCTGCCCTTCCCCTTGGCTGGAAGGGTCTCCAGGTGCAGAAGACCCTCACAAAGGTGGTTAAACTCTACCCAGGACTTGTGGGAGCAGGTGTTTGCACCAAATTCAAGATGAAGATCCCGCTCAGCGGAAAAGAACTGCCACAGACTTTAACAGAAAAGATCCTGGGAGTGTAATCTTTTCTGGTTAAGCAAAAGGAAGTGTAAGTAATTATTTGATAATCATCTCTAAGTACCCACATGGAGAGGTGGAGACCTGAACACGGAGGACTCCTCACACCAGCAGATGGAGTTGCAAAAGAGACGCTGCCTGGAAGCTTCACGCCTCCAGGCCAGAATTAAGTTAATAATTTTTCGTGTTGAGGGCAACTAACCTCTAGATTGACATGATGAAGTTCTCGTAGATTCTCTGTCACAGGAAATTCTAAGAAGAAGATTAGATTTTTTTTCATAAAAGGTCTGCCTTAGCTCAGTCCCAGATACTAGATTTGAATCTGCAATCAATTTGGGTTCGTCCCAGCTCATGTCGCAAAGGAAGCCAGAGTAAATGTTAATAATGTTCCTTTCTATATTAAATCCTGGAAAATGGAAAGGCAAATGAGCAGGAATAGTGATTAGAATGCTCACACCGTTTTCTGAGTCACTTGTCAATATGTTCTCCTGCTTACATCCAGCACAAACCCCTAAGGAGCTCCCTGGCACTACTGTGGGGCTCCATCACTGACTTGTACCATCCTTTTCTCTACCCATGTTAGCACCTTCCCTTGCCCCTTCTGGTTGCTTAGTCACCTCAAAAAAAGGATTTGCCAAAGCCTTTTGAAAATTCCAATGGACAGTATAAATCAGGTCTCATTATTCCATTTAATGATGACTATTCAAAGATGTTCAAGAGGCTTGTAAACTCTCAGGACTCCTTTTGACCCTTCCTAAGTGAACCAAAGTAGATCCTTTTCATCCAAGTTCCTGTCCTGCAGGTGGTTTGTGGTGCTCAGAATTCAGCATTCTGGGTTTGGTTACAGTGATCTATTTGACCATTCTCTGGGTGTGCTTCCAAGGAAGACTCCCAATGAATTCCTGGGGATTGTGTCTTTGCTTTTTGCAGGTATCTTGCTGGGAGCACGGCAGTGTGACAGGAGGGTGAATCCTAACTGAAACCCACAAACAGTAAGTTCTGTTGGTGCAAAATGTTTGTTTTCCTGGAGAAACTGAAAGCAAAATAATGAGATTTCCAGGCCTGGGTGATTATATTGCATGGATTTCCAAGTGCAGCGAAGTCAGCTTCAGCCTTCATGTTTTATTAATGCCTCGTAGCTCAGTAAAATGAGTAATAAACTGGCACTTTGGAGAACTGATGGAGCCATTCCCAAGGCTGGATGACAAGTAACCATTCATTTACTGAGCTCCCTCCAGCAGTTTTGCAGGATACATACAAAGAAAATCAAGGAGCCACTGAAATAACTACTTTGCACCAAAGGTGCTGCTTAGATAGGTGCACAAATTCACTTCAGCACCTTGTGTCTGGTTTCTGTGTGGGGAAAATGAGGCAGAATGGTTACTTTGGCCAGATTACCACAATGAAATCAATGTTAGACTCAGGATTAAAAACCTGCAGCAGTCTTGCTGTCACTTTCAAATAATTCCTCATCATTCTGTAGCAAAAATCCCAATTAGTTTAAAGGGTTCTTTCCTCATAAATCCACTCTTTTATTCTAATTCCTCTTTATAAAGAGACCAAGGAGAGAGGATCTGAAATAGGAGAAAACAGACAGAAGTGCTCTTAGATCTGTGTTTTCCTCCAGTGAGAACAGGAAATTCACAGATATTATCACTCCCATGTGTACTCCTGGGACAATTTTCCTCTCTACTAAAAATTAAACCAGGGAAACCATATGCCCTGCTTAAATTTTCTAAGCAAGGCTCATTTGTAGCATGTCAAGCTGGCAGCCTTTGTGACTGTTCACTGAAGCAAGTTTTATTGCTACAGGAGGTGAAATAAGGAAGATGCTCACTAGAGAGAATCTAAAAGGTTTCACTAAGGCCTCTCAGCAAAGCAATGGTAGGAACTAAAATGCAGGATTTCCTGATTCCTGGTGCCATAATCAGCCCACTGGAACAAGCTATTCCTTTCCACTTGTGCTTATTCAATGCTGCCTCTTAAACCCAGAATCCAGCTGTTGCCACTGAGCTGAAAGCAGCTTTTGTGAAGCATTTCCCTAAATGCATTCCAAGGCAGGTTTGTTTGCACTAAACCTGATGAGCCAGCTGCCACTGGAAAGAGTCACTCCAGTGCCCAGCTGACAGCAGTGTCCTGAGTGGGTGTCCCTGGCCAGAAGGGAAAGGCCAGGCTGCAGTTTTATGACTTGACAGCCTCACAGGTTTTTCTGGGCTGGGTAAGGAAAGGGATAACACTGCATTATTCAGAGGACCTCCTGCACCTTCCATATCCTGTGCTGCAGACTCCATGCACTGGCCAGCAGATCCTTAGGAACTGGAAGGTTTCATAAGGCAAGTGGGATTAACAAAAAAAAAAAAAAAAAGCGACAAGGTTTGTAGTCAGAAAAGGAGAAGGCCCTGCTGTTCCAAGGTTGTTCTGCATTTCAGATCAATAACAATGAACACCCCGGGCAGAGTCAGCCAAGGGCTCTGAGCCTCCAGCAGCTCTCTCTGCCCCATCCACCTGTGAGCCCCAGGAGCCTGGGGTAAGGAAACGGGGAGAGCCTGGGGAGCCTCTGGAGAACTGAAACTCACTGCAGTCCGTGGGAATCATTATGTTGGGAGACGGTCCTTCTCCTCCTGCCCTTGGCAGAGGTCAGTCTGGAAATGCTGGAGGTGAGTGTGTGCTTCCCAGAAGGAATGGCAGCACATGCATGCAATTCAATAAGTCTGCCTGCTTGAATCCAACCCTAATTGTAGTATGTCTCACTGATGATTTAGAGCATTTGATTTACTGATCTGATTTTCCTCTTCCTGCAATTTCACCTCTTTGAGCAGATCTTGCCAGCAGGTTTTCATTACCAAATAGGTGGGTTTTTTAAATAGCACAATTGCAAGTCATAATCATAAATATCAATCTTCATAACTCATCTAAGCACTCCATGTTCTTGTAATGTCGTGTGTCAGGATTCTGCTGCAGAGATAAAGCCCCATCCGTGCAGCTGCCAGCTTCTCATTCTTTTATTGATTCTGCACTAGTTGCTGTAATTGAGTTTTTATACTTACCTTGCTCTTCAGTGTATAAATGCCCATCAGAGACAGGAAAAGAGACAGCCCAGGGAGTTCCACGGCTCAGCTCCTCTCAGCAGAAGAGGGTGCTGTGCAACTCTGATTAAAATGGATCCTTCAGCAACTGAGGCAGTTAAGCTGAGGATTGCCTGTCCAGGTATCAAACCATGCTACTCACACGTCAGCAGATGACTAGGAAAAAGTTTATATCCCTTATTTTCCACTGGATGGGATGAAGAAGAGAATAATCTGCAATTTTCCAGCACTGACTCATCTGTTCAACTCTGAGTTGTCTGTGTTAAAGCAAGCCTAAAGGGAGCTTTTTGTTTGGTTTACAATCCAGGACATGCCACTGTTCTGAAATGTTTACACGTTTAAAATCCAGATGCAATTCTCGTTTAGTTTGGACTCAGCTCCATTTATAGGTGTGTGTGCAGGTGTGAGTTTAAGGACTGTGTCCTCAGCTGCCAGGCAGCCAAGGAGCCTCTGCTATTACCACTTTTACTGCCATTGAACAGTGAGTTACCACCCCAGCAGGAAAGACAGGGTGCTGGGCAAGGACTCTACTCTTCTTTAAGAGTTTCAAGAATGCAGCACAACGATTGCTCCTGACACTCAAGAAGCACTAAGCATACACATATATACTGCACTGAGCTATTCCAGCCTGGAGTTGGGAACCATTTCTGGGGCTCTGCAGCAACAACAAGATGTGAATGTGTGAGCTGGCTGGGAAGAGGCAGAACGCTTTTGGCCTTTTTGTGCTTCTGCCACTAGAGAGCAGGAGAAGGTTCTCCAGGGTGAATATGGAGCATGAGAGAAAATCATGCATCCAGAGTTACAGGTGGAAGTTCTGAGAGCAATACCCCACCCTGTGTTCCACTGGGACAAGCTAATTCTGTATTTTTTCCAGCCTAGATGCCACCCAAGGAGCAGATTATTCACTGTTAAGGGTTGCATTCTGCCAAAACGTACCCAGAATGAAGAACACTACATTCACGTGCCTTGTGGTCTGTGATAATGATCCTGTAGGTATTTTTGCATCATTAGGAGAGATATCTCTCTGAACCATGCAAATTAGTTCTGTGTTTTCAGCTTTTCAGTTTTTCCTGATGTTTTAGAAAATACAGAGTGAAACTGCAGCTGAAACGACAACTTTAGCAGTTGGCAGATGCTGAAAGTGGTGTCCACCCTCCAGTTCCCTCCCTTCCCTTTTCTTTGCACTCAGGAAACTTTCACACACATCTCTATGTCCTAATCCAGAAAACTGAAGAGTTTTTTGTTCCTTAGTTGCCCGACAAATTAGAAGCCTCCCTCAGGAGTTAAGAGGCAGTAAAAGCAGCAGAGTGTAGGATGTGGGCTGGGAAATGCAGCTCCCCTCTTTCAGCAGCAGTAACCTTTGGCTCAGGTTCCTTGTGGCACAGAGAATAGCCAGGTGAAGCAGAGACGCCAGGAAGGGACTCCTTGCCAGGAAAGCTGCTGGGATGTTTTGAGAAAGAAGGGCTGGAAGCTCTGCAGGACACAGTGTCCTGGGCTCTGCCTGGGCAGTATCAGATGGTACCTGCAGGGGAGGCTCAGCACTCTGGTTTCAGCTGGAACAAAAAGAACAGAGCATCTGCGATCCGCCTTCATCTCCTCACGGGAGAAAGGACAAAGCAGTGAAGACACAGTGGAGGAAGATCCCAAACAGAAACAGTGGGTGCAGGGTGTATTTCCCGATCCACATCCTGTGCAGGGTCTGTAGGAGATTGTTCTGCCCGCCAGTCACATGCTCCTGCAAAACCTCCTGGAAGAGGATGCTGCCAAGGCTCTTCCAAGGAAGTGTTGCCTGGGCCTGGAGGTTATGATTGGATGTTTGCAGCCAGCAGCCCTTGTCAAAGCCCTGCCACTGGCACAGGAGTGACATTGATCCGTTCAGGCAGAGTTCCTGGCATTTTACACTCCAAGGAGCTTGTTCTGCTCTGTGTTTTAGAGCACATGCACAAGTAAGGACAGGGGCACAAAGGCAGGCAGGTACCAAGTGGAGTTTCTCAGCTACTCTGAAGTCCATTCAAATTCCCCTCCGCTTTGTTCCTTCACAAAAGTAGCTTTTTCCACTGAAGTAATCCTCCCCACCGGTTGGATCAGCAGCTCCTGCTGAAACCCAAGCCAGCCCTTTTCTCCAGGGCGATAACCAGCTAAGGTTCCACTTTCCATATTGACTGACCCAGTTAGACACAGGCACGGCCTGCAGAGCTGCAGACACCTTCCTACAGCCTCCCCTCATACTGCTGGGGAACAAGGTGCATTTGCTCGCACACTTCAGCTGCAAACTTCCTTAAGTGGACTGCTGCAATCAAGGAACTAATTATCTCCATTATGGTAATGTGGTTCAGACAAAAAGCTTGTTCGAAGTTCTCACTAAGAAGCCACAGTTTCTCAGGTTTAGAACGGACAGGTAGAACCTTCTGATCTGACCTCAGCTTGGTTTGCATGTTTTAGACTCCTTTTCAGGTTAACGAAAGGAAATGCTAGGTAGGAATTAAAGATAGAAAATAACAAAGGAAATGAAGATCTGTCGCCCTGATTTTTCAGCCTTCTGATTGTTTTTCCTTTCTACTAAAGTTTCTCACACATTCTAACATCAACAAAACCTGATATTTTGTAAATACACATTCCTTCCAAAGGAAAAGACAAATTAATAGACTTCCAAGTTAACCACTGGAGTCAGAGAGGTGTTCCTCTCGTCCACCAATCCCTGAACAATTTCCAAACCCTATATAAACCCCAAATAATAACAAACGTTCTCTTTTGTTCCTCACTTCTCAAAAAAAAAAACAAAACAAAAAAAACCACAAAAAACCAACCAAACAAAAAAAACCCCATAAAAACCCAACCAAACAAACAAAAAACAAACAAACAAAAAAAAAAACCAAAACCCAAAAAACAGAACAACAAAAATCTGATATGGCTTTGAGAAAGGAAGATGTGGATTAGGAATCTGTCCCTAAACTTCATTAGTTGTCCATGTTTTAAAATTGAGTGTTCTTAGTACAAAAGTTATGTCATCTGCAACCTCCTTAGGGGGAAAACTCTTCCAGAACATACCTGGCTTGATGCTTAGAAAGCTCTTCTCCCACTTTTCAGCCTAAATTTACTTGTGGTGCACTCACGGCCATGTACTCCTGTCCCCGTGTGAGAGCTCACCCCACAGCCCACAGCTGGGTGTCTTGGCAAACCTGCTGGGGTTTCACAGGATGCCACTGTCCCTGTCACTGACAAAGATGTTCAGCAGCACCAGCCCCAGCCCGACCCCTGAGGACACCACTGGTCACTTGGACACTGAGCCACTGAGCACAGCTCCTTGGGTGTGACCGTCCAGGCAATTCCCACCCTGCGGTCCACCCATGAAATCCGTGTCTCTCCAGTTCCGAGACTGGGATCATGCAGGACAGTGTCTGATGCTTTGCACAAGTCCAAGCAGATGATTCAGTTGTTCTTCCATCAACACTATAATCCTGTCAGAGAAGGTCACCAAATCTGTGAGGCAGGATTTGCCCCTAGTGAAGCCATGCTGGCTGTCACCAACCACCTCCTTATTTTCCATCTGTGCAGATCTGCTCCATCCTGCTGTGTCCTGAGGTAAGGCTGCCTGGCCTCTAACTCCCCAGACATTCCTTATTTCCCTGATTAAAAATACATGTGTTACATTACTGAAATTCCCTTGCTGCCAGCCTTGTCTTTAACAGATTGACTGGGATTTAGTCCTGCTGCAAGTCTAATAACTTAGTGAGGGGTTATCACTGTGCTGTGCTTTTGTTTGTTCTGTTGTGATGGGCTTCATTAGAATGATTGAGAGAATCTAAACCCAGCTAAACCCAACCCCTGCTGTTTAGGCATTGCATTAAAAAAGGTCTCAAAGCTCCTGTTAGAGAGGGCTGATGTTCTAGATGAAGGGTCAGGGAGCAAAGGGAGGCCAAGGGTGGGAAGGTGTTTCAGTCATGCTCCCACAGTCATTGAGAGGTGAAGGCAGGTGCAGGGCAGGGTGTCCTGAGCCCCAAGCTAGGTCACTGTACCCAGGCTGAGTCTCGGCAGTGACACTCTGAGACATCAATTCACCTTCCACTTCCACAGCTTCCCCCTGTCACTGCCTTTGTAACAGATCACACCTAAACCAGCTCCAGTGTGAACACATCAGCTCACGCAGTGCAGCAGAAACGTGTGGGGCTGCATTTGAGAATAGCCCTGCTGTCCCTGCAGGGCTGCAGCTGGGCTGTGCCTGCACAGACACAGCAGTGTGGAAGTGCTGCTGCTCAGGTTGCCAGGGCAGCTCAGAGCAGCACTCAAGAGAGTGCTGTGGCCTGTGGGTCTGGGCTGTGAGGGCAAAGCTTGATGCACAAAGGAGCAACCAGAGGTCCTGTCTTGTGTTCTCAGCTCTGCCTGTGGCTCATTACCTGAATTCTGCTTAAACTGCTGTGCCTCAGGGGACTCCTACCAGCACCTCTCTCCATCCTGATAAATAAGCCCACCATCCTTCTTGAGAGTCCTGAATTTAAGGCCAATAGCTTCCCCACATCCTGTGTGCTGTATGTCACCCTGGGCAACACCCGGGGCCTTGGGAGAAACTGGCAGCAAGTTTTCACTAAAATACATCAGCAAAAGGGAAGAGAAAGGAAAGGAATCCAGAGGGAGAATCTGCAGTGGCACTGCATTAAGGAAGAAGAAAACAGTAACATTTCTTCTTTGCCACTGTGGTGAAATTGCATCTATAACGTGGCCTCCTTATTGACAGAGTTTGTAGACAGTTGAGGGAAAATGACACAAGTGATGAGGGAGCTGAAAGGATTGACTTGTGAAGAAAGATTAAATTAACACAATTAAATATTACAGCTTGGCTCAGCAATGACTGAGGGTCCTGAAAACCACCTGCCAACAGCTGAAGGGTTTGAATACAGGAAGGGCAATCCAGTTTGTTATGGAGAGCTGCCATGAGAAGGGAAAGGGAATGGAGTAAAGGCAGCAAGGCTGAAGCCCAGGAGTCTCCTGCCAGTGATGATGCTACATGAGCTGTGCAGCTGAGAAGAGAGACATGTCCAAGACTCAGGGAAATAAAAGTCCAGAGCACAAATGCTGGAACAGCTCTGATATCCAGAACTGGAATAGTGGAAGGGGAAATGCTCTGAAGCCAGTGTAGAAGTCACTTCACCTACTGCAAGCTCCTGGACAAGTGTTTTGAGCCCTGAGTTGCAAAGAGGCACCAAGAGAAAGGAGGCAGCAGCCCCATGAACCTGGGCAGTGTCACCTAAGGAAGGTGTTGGCATCAGCAGAGGCTGTGCACACATGGAGGGACAGCAGCCCTGTGGGGCAGAGCCCACAGTGACACTGAGGACAAGGATCTCCAGGACAGGACACTTAAATGAGTCCCACTGGGCTGAGTTGTCATGAGCCTGTCCCTGAATGAAGCCGAGGAGCAGAGTCAAAACAGAGGGAGGCAACTTCTCTCCAAGTGCAGCTTCCAGCCTCACTCCTCAGTTTTCTTTTGCACATGTATTTTCAGTCTCAGAGCAAACTGAAACTGGTCCAACACTTGCTAATTGCCTGGTATCCCACAGAGCTCTCACAAAACCAGGGACTAATCAGAGACCCAAGCAGGGGAGTGTGTGTGAAGCACAGCTACACCTGTTAAATTCCTGCAGGCAGCCTCCATAACTCTGCTAGAAAGCACAATATTGCCCTAATGCAGGAGAGAATTTCACCTTCTGTCTGTGAAATAGGGAGCATTACAATCCCCCACTTCCTTACAATATTTTGATCTTGATAATCTATTTGCAAAAAAAACCCAGAACTCTCTGGATGAAGGAGCAAAGGGCTGCTGCTTGTCCAGGTTCTCTGGGCATGACCAGCTCTAAAGATAATCAGCATTATGTTGTGGATAAAGGCTAAAAAACTTCACCTTTCTATAAATTATCCTACTGCCATTAACTGATACCTCCCAAACCCAGAGCAACCAGTCCAGTTTCTCCCAAATCCCAGCTATTTATTCTTAGCTAGTAAAGGTCTATATCCAGTCATCCTGTACGAGCTGAAGACATCCCAAAAGGAACAACGGCTCAAGGGTCAGGGACAACTTTCCCCCAGAATCTTCTCAGACAGTCCTTTGCAGCAGATCTGATTTGCAAGCTGCTGGAAGATCAGCTCAGAGTATCTTTGGAAATTACAAAGTATTGAGTGCACACCTCGGAGAAAAAGCAACGCAGATAAAATCGGGATATCAGTTTCAGCTAAAACATCGGGATTGTGCTTGGAAGAAATCAAATGCTTTCAAATTACCGAGCTTATCTCTGCCTTGTGTTTTTTCCTGTGCCTTGAAGACGTCTGTGCTCAAAGCTTCTCCCTCTCTCTGGACAATGGGGGCTGCGAAGGAGCCTTTTCAGTGTGCCAGGTCAATAGTCCAAAGACTGGGAAGGATTTGTGCTATAGATAGTAACAGCATCAAAGAGGCCATTACATCTTCAGCACCAGTAATCCCCATTTTAAAAAGTCCATTATCTGACTGGTTCTTCATTTGCTTGTCACGTAATCCTTGTTGTTGTGGTAACTCAGGAACGAGTGCTGGGAGCTTAAGAGAGACAATGATGGAATTGCCTGTCCCTGGATTTAGTCAGGATGGTTCTGGGCAAGATGGAAAGAAATCACGGACTAATGGAGAGTTCAAAGATGTTAACTGAGCCAGGAATACAGTCTGGGAAGGTGCTGCTGCAATTGTGAAATACTTATCAGACTTTCTTGGGGACTGACCTTTTTTCTGATTTCCATGAATCATTCAAGATCAAATCCCTGACTCTATTTTTTAGAAAACCATTCAGTGTAAGTCATAAATAGTGAACAGGTCTGTTCTCTGGATCAGAGATTGCTGAATTTCTACAGAAATCAGTGTCTGCTCCTGGGATGATGGAAAATGGGTTCTTTTATTAACCAGAACAGCAATTATTTGTTAATATTTATATCCTCTTCTAGAAAATTAGATGTCTTGGGAGAACAAAAAGATGCAGCACCTCTCTGCTCCAGGGCCGCCAGCTGTAGTTCAGTTCAAACTGGTACAAAACTCCATGTACTGACCTCCACAGGAGTGTTTGGCTTCTTTTGGAGGACATGGGCTGTAACTCAGCCAGCTGCTTTCCCTTTTATCCCGGAATTGAGGGCAGAAGTGGGACTTATTTCCCATCAAAACCGAAAAGGAAGCCCAATAGGTTTGTAAACCCATCATGGCTTAGCTGGGGAAGAATCCTTCACTTTCAGACACTTCTCAGTAACCGAAAATGAGTCACAAAGAAGAGGCTGAGGATCAGAATGATCATCCCTCTGATCTGGATGAGTCCATCAGGTGTAAGAAAGGCCACACTGCCAAGTGCATCTATATCCTAAATGCAACCTTCCCTCACCAGAGCCCTCAGCAGCCCAGGAAAAACCAGGTTTCTGCAGGATTAGGGAGAGATTATCACAAAAGCTATCTTCCTAAGAACCACTAAAACAGGGAGCACAAAGAAGAACAGTAATGGCACTGAACATTGCCAGGTCATCTTTAACTCTCAGGAATCTGATGCCAAGTCTGTTTTAAAACAGCTTTTGTAGAGACAGTGCCTCAGGCAGCCCCAAGGCACAGGACCCATGACTAAACAGTACCAAATGACAAA
Source organism: Sylvia atricapilla (assembly GCF_009819655.1). Taxonomy (NCBI): domain Eukaryota; kingdom Metazoa; phylum Chordata; class Aves; order Passeriformes; family Sylviidae; genus Sylvia; species Sylvia atricapilla. The sequence continues at coordinate 18,302,948 of NC_089152.1, forward strand.
ACGTGGCTTCTCTCTCAACAAGCAACCTCTGTAGTGGTTCTCCTCTGTGCGACTGACAGGGCTCAGCACTCAGCTGGAGCATCCAATTGAAATAGGGACTTTTGGGCAAGAGCCTAATATTTAGCCTTGAACTGGAGCAAAGTATCCTGGAGCAGAAGCCAAGCTGCCATGCCTAAAAGGATAGCTCAGGAGCAGTCCATGGAAGAGCCTGTAAAATATGAAGATGCTGAAAGTGGTTAGGAAATAAGGCAGCTATTGGGTTGCCTGGAAATTAAATAGTCAGGAATTAAGGAAGAAAAGATATCCCCATGTCAAGCTGCTGTATGTGTGAAGGAGGATAGGAACAAGATGTTTGCTTTAGAAAAGGCTCCCAGTCTTTGGTCAGTAAATCAGATGTGCTGGGGATGGGATGCAAATTCTCCAGTGCTGCTTAATGAATGGCAGCTGGCACACATCAAAGGCTGAAGAGATATGATAGCAGGAATCTCCTGCCCGGTGCTGAGGGAGGGGGCAGCACCATCCTTCACCGCCTCCACTGTCACCGCAGCAAAGGTGTGACATCTCTTTCTGCCTGCAGTGGTCGGACACCAAGCAGCCTCAATGGGAGTGATTTATTGCCGCGTGCTCTTCATTTATTCAGGGCTGGGAATTTGCAGGAAACGGCAGTTAAAGAAATGGGAAGATAAACCCGGATTTTAAATTGCTTTGGTGTGACACTTTAGCAAACAAGAGAACTGCTTTCCCATAAATTGCTTGTGATGGTCAGGCTGTGACTGGCTTTAGGAGATTCATGGCATTGGAATGAAGGGAAGAGCAGCCCAGCATTCCCAGTGCCAGGCAGGAGACAGGGAAGGGATCATCTTTTAATGACAGATCTCTCTTCAAGCTGTGGGGTCAGGATCCTCGGTCCTGCAGCCAGTCCTGCCCTGAGCTCTGCTGTTTCCATGTTTGTTCCCGAGTTCTCTGACTTTCCTGGACCTGCAGTGGTCACCAGCCCTGTCCTGCTTTCCCAGCTGAGGTGCTGTGGGGAGGATGCTGCCCCTGCCTGTGCCCGGGCTCCCTCAGCTGCTGACCTGCCTTTCCCTGCAATTCCCCCTCTGTGTGTATGTGAGGGAGAGGTGGAATGCTTGGGGGTGGAACGGAAGAAGCAATTCTTCCGTGATCACCTTCTCCTTTGTAGTTCTCTCCTTTTGCACCCATCCATCATGGAATTCACTGTCAGTAACAAAATGAAATGATGGTCTCAGGACTAACTAGGGTGGGGATATGCCAAGGAGTGTTTCAGGAATTGGGGACAGGGTTCAGAAAAACCCACTGGAGAGTGGCAATGGCAACCAGAGCCTCAAGAACAAAGCCAGCTCACACTGCTCCACCTGCACAGAGCCAGAACCAATGTCTGCACCTGATGACCACACTGAGAGCACTAAATGATTTCAGGTCTGCTCCCGGACTAAAACTGCCTTGCCTATTAAGAACTGAATGAGCCATGGAAAGCAAACTTTCTCCCTTTTTAGAGCAGCACAGGCAAGGGTAGGACAAGGTTTTCTGCTTGAATCATTTGATAAATATGCAAAAGTCTGGAATTCTTCAGGGCTGTTAAATATTTATCATTATGGAAACCATACATTTTCAGTGGGAGTATAATTTGAAAAGAAGGCACAAGCTTTTGGACAGGTGAGTAATCTGAAGGAGGCATGCCTCAGTTTCCCAGATTAAGCTTTTCACAACAAAAGCACAAACTACTTCCAAGGGGATGTGCCCCTGTCTAAAGATATTAAAACATGAGTGGATGCACTGAAGTATGTTTCTATTCCATAGATGGAGTTGCCTTCATGTCCTATTCAATTTAATGTAATGAAATTATAAAATCTCAGTACAACAGAATGAAGAAAATGCTGCTCATGCTGCCGAGCTCACAGCAAATTGTACTCATGTCTCACTCAAGCATGTGAATTGCAATGATGCTCATTTCCCAGCAGTCTGCCTCCTAGGGAACTTAATAGACTTCTTCTTGCCCTTCTTCAAGAAGAGGATTTTAATATCCCAAACTTGCAAATAGGGTTATATGCAATTCCATGACTCCCCCAAGGTTACACCATCTCGGTTTGCAATCCAAGCACTAGACAGTTACTGAGCAAAGTAAATTTCAAGCACAGCTCCCACACCGGGGAAGACGTCCAGGAACAAACCTGCCTTAAAGCCAGAGCAGACCAATCTGTGAGGATGATTTGTCACACACTCAAGGGCCCTTTGCTTGCCTTGCTCTTAAGTTTATCCAGAGAAAACCAAGGTCAGGATTCGTGCACTGAACTCCAGGCGCTTCCAGCTTCTAGAACTGCTGGATGGCCAATGGAGCCTGGTTCAAACACCCCACAGAAAACACGGAGCCCTTCGAGCAGGATTGCCTGGAGCCCTGGATTACAGCGATGGGACCGCAGCCCTCGGGGCACTCAGCTCCTCAGCGCAGTTAGAGATAAAGACGTTTCCCAGCAGTTGAGGACGGCATTAACTCGGGCTCCTGGGCAGAGGCTGCCCCTCTCTGGTGCCTCACAGCAGCGGGACCCCGCGGCCGCAGCCGTGCCCGGCTGGAGCTGTCACATCCCGCAGGAACGTGCCGAGCTGGGATCGGAGCTGGGGATCGGAACTGGGCCACGGCCTGACACGGAAAGGGCCTTTCGAGCTCACTCACCCAACAGCCATTAAACAGCAGCAAGACACGCACATCTGTCCAAAGGCTTTCTGCCTGCATTGTTACAGGTTTTTGAGAGGTAGATGGATGCATGAGACCAGTGGATAAGTGGGACAGTGGGAATGCTTCAAAAATAGCATCCCTCCCACTAATAGGTCCTCTGCTCTGGACTTGAAGGGGAAACGGCCTGTTTGCTGAGCCTTTCTTCTGGTTGTTGTTGTTGCTACTACACAGAGCTCTGAAAATAGATCAGTAAACAGCTCGGGGGAAAAGGTGTAATTGATGGTGTCTTGGACAGAGGCACCCTGTTGATAATCAGACTGGGATAAAAAGGCATTTTCTACACCATGTATTTTCACCTCTTTCCCCCACCGAAGTGACGCTTTTGAGGTTCTTTTGAGTCTGTCTGAGATATATATTAGCCATAAAGTACACGAGATAGTGCCACCCAGCCTTGACAGTATTTTGTATATCCCCCTGGCCTGAGTGATACACATTTCCCTTTGTGCTCCTTTACTAGCAAATACTGATTTCACTAACTTGGTCTTTTAGTTCAAGCTGAACTTAGAATTGGTAGTCCAATGTTTTATCTTGTCAAAACCAAGATGGGGATACGGAAGCAGAACCCTCCAAGAGTCTAAAGTGTGATGTTCATTAAACAGCAAACATGAAAGACACAAAAACCTTTTGAATTATGTCTGCCTAACAATTCACTCAATGTTTTTCCACATCTACAAATGTTATCTTTCACCACCACCCCCCAAAATAGTAACATGAATCTGTGATGTTTGCCTTGTACTCTCATTTTGGGAGATGCTGCATTCAAAAAGGACCAAATACTTTGAGAATCAAAAGAAAGGAAAAACTGGGATGCAACTGTGTTGTTGGAGGAACTGTATTCAAACTGCCACAGCTCAGCCAGAGAGGCAAACTTAAAACACATCTGATTTCTCCAAGTGCACCGTTGCTTACATGGGAGAAATGATCCAGATGGCATAAGCCATTGGAATTCCTTATGCCACCACAGCATGTGATCAATGGGTTCTTCAAAGTCTGATTTAATGTAGGATATTTTGGAGTATCTGCATTGATGACACTGGGATGGATTCCTGGCTGTTTGCTCAGTGAGCCTGAGAGCACAGCCCATGAACCCAAAGCTGAGCACACTCTGGAAAAAACTTGTCACGAAAATGGCTCTCACCATTTCTGAGAGCAGGAAAAGAAGCCCATCCAATTCCAGATTCCACAATGACATTAATACAGCAAAAGCACTGATTAAGCCATAAAGCTTCTACCTCCAGACCTCAGAGGCAGAAGGAATGATATAACCAATTAATATACAAAAGCAGAAATAAATAGAGCAGGCAGCTGCCTGGAATCCCATTAAATTCTAAAATAAGCACAACACTGAAAATAACATTTAATTTTATGAACTTTTTATGTGGAAAAAATCTTACTTGATCAGTAAGATCTATCCAAGTAAAAGGATGATTCTAGGATCTCACACCAACAATAACATATTTAGTTGACTTATGCATTTACAGGCATTAATTAATGGCTACTGAATAATTGGTGACCTGTAGGTTATATCCAGCACTTATGTATATGAAATATTAAGAAGCACTTGAAATTCAAAACCACCCCAGCCTAACGCTTGACTACAGGAGGACAGAAAACTCTCTGAACAAGTTCCTTTCCAATGGCTCCATGCACTGAGGTTTCTTTATGTGTATTAACAGTTAATTATTCTGAATTATTAATTCTGAATCTTAGTATCATTCTTCTGCTAACCATGAGACTCCTACTAGCATCTAGTATCTCAATGGATATTCTCCTAAGGTGCTTGATGCTCCTAGAAAGCTGCAGCAAGGACTCAGGTTGCTGATCAATAAATTCCCAGACCTACCACGTACCTTTCTCATGGAAAGGAAATGACAGGATTCTCTTGATTCGTCACAGAATTCTCTTTATGTTCTAGTTAGAAGGTGTCCAATCTATGCATGAGATGGCAGAAATAATCAATTTGTTTTTCTTACTTGAGACTCGTGCTCTGTCAAGCACCATGATAAGCTGCCTCCAAGGGAATGACATGGAGATTCCAAGGGAATGAAGCAGGCAGTCAGAAGGGTCCTGCAGTGACACAATCCTGCTGTAGGAGCCTGTGCTGGTGTCCCTGGTTCTCTCACGGCACCAGGACAGTGTCCCACGGCACCTTCCCCAAGGACACACTGCTCCCTCCACCACAACGGCCCCGCCAGAACAGGAATAAAAGAGAGAAGCCTTTGTGAGTCATGGGCAGAGCTCTCCAACAGTGGCCACAGGAGCATTTCAGAACTTCACAGAGAAGTAACAATTACTCTCGCTGGTTTTTAATAGCTTCAAATCTTTCCACTGCCTGCAGTGAGCTGAATGCAGCAACAGCAAGGTGAGTGCTGCCGAGGGGAGCTGTGTCAGTGCAGCATTAATGCACACTTCAATCTTAGGGAATTCAGTGGGAATGCTGCATCCATTACCTTGCACCAAAATACCTTCCCGAGTGCTTGGAGCACCATGAGTAATACCTGTCATTGGTTCTTCCATCCTCTCAGCAGGGGAAAGCGTGTGCAGGTCAGCTGGAGGCAGCTCCAGCTCCCAGGTTTGGTGTCAAATGTCAGGATGTTGTGCACCTCGCACTGAGGCACCGGGAGCCCAGAGCTGGCAAGGTCCTTGGAGCCTTTCCAGAGGGTAACAGTGATGGATGCATTGCTCATGAGTGATTTGTCTGACCAGACCTGGGTGCCTGCAGTCACATCTAAGTCATTGACTCATCTCTCTCCACAGCCAGTGCAGGCACAGCTCCTCTGCTACTGAGAACACAGAGGCTGAGGAGACTCGGGGAGGCTGCAGAGTTAATATTTTCCTTCAGTAAATAAGTCTTCTGATTGTTTTTACTAGGAAATGCACAAGTTTGCAGATGCTTCTCTGCAGCTTTTAATTACGAACACCCTGAGCTGCTTTTATGCAGCCTTGAGGTGGGTGTTCAGAATACAATGGGAGAGTGTTTGACATCTCTGTAATGGTTTTTTCCTGGGAATGGATGTGCCATTCACAAGGAAATCCTATTCAATAACCTTCTTGTGTCAGCACAGTCAGAATTAATCACGTCCTCCATTACACAGGGGAGAAGTTTCCATATCCCACAGGAATATGCTGCAGCCTGGGTAGAAATCCTCTCCCCGAGTCACTGATTGTTTTGACAAGCAGGGTCAAAGTGTGTCCCGCAATTACCCCGGGTTTGGAGCAGCTGCAGTGCTGCTGAGTTGAGGTGTATATATATATTAATATGAGCAATTCTGTACTTCAGCAGCAATGAAGTGCCTCACAGTCCAGTTTTCTGTATCTGACTGCACATCTGGAGCACACACAGCAGTTCCACAAAAAGCCCGAGACCAAGCACAGCAGCGTTCTGCTGACTGCCTCACCTTGATACTGCTGCACAGAAGTATTCCAGGAGAAAACTCCTCCAGTCAGTTCCCATTGCTGGCTAATACACTGTCTGACAGCCTGCTCAACAGAAAGCTAAGTGGAAATCATTTTAAACTCAATGAATGCATGTTTTCAGAGGCAGGCTATGGAGTTACTGAGATTCTGACAGTGTTTCAAAGCAAAGAAGGCTGTTGCGAATTGACTCAGTGGAATCAAAGTACCCCCTTGCCCACAATTTCATAAAAACCAGCACCTAAACTGCAAACATTTGTACAATACATGAGCCCAACATCTGCAGGTGCTTCTGCTTTCCTAAGAATGCACAGGGATTCTGTTTGGCAAAGCTGCACCACTGGCTTCCTGCAGAACAAGAATATGGGGCAGAAATTACACTTCCCCCTATTCTCAAAACACAACAAGAACCAACAAGAAATCAGATTTCCCAGCGAATCTGTCATGGTAGAGTTGTTGTCAAAGTTGTTCTGGGAAAAAGGAATGGAAATTCCCTGGTTCCAGCATTTAACACAGGTAAGAAAGTGAACAGAAATGTCCACCTGCACCCACAGAGAAACACACAAAGAAAGTAATTCAAATTAACTTCCTGAGGATCCTCAGATAGGAAAGCTTTGCCAATTCCTTGTGAGAATGAAACAAAGATTGCCAAAGTGATAAATAAGGATTTATCTCTCGGCACAATAGAGTGTGATTTAATACAGCAATATTCAAAGTCAACCACATCGAAGAAAATACTGAAATGGGTGAAGATTAGGGGATTGTACCCTGGCAATAGCCTTGAAAAGAACTGCCTGTGGGAGATCATGGAGCTTCAGTCACCATGGATTATAAGTAGCTGGGGAGTGAGGGAGAAGTGTGAAGATGTGGGAAAAAGATGTCTTAATTAAGAAAAAAAACCCCAACTTTGTAAAATGTTACCCCAAACCTCATCCCTTCCAGGAACAGCTCAGGCTTCAGCAGTGTACTGCAGGCCACAAGCACTTGGGTGTGCTCACACTGCAGCTGGTGACTGCTAGGCTGAACTGTGCCCACACAGGTCAGAGGTGTCCTCCCCTCCATCCCTGTCCCCTCTTTGAGGTCCAGGAGTGACTTGTTCAGGCTGCTCAGCTCTGGCTGCTGACAGCCAGGCCTGCATTAGTTAAACCTGTGGGCTTGCTTTCCCACTTGGAAAAAGCAAAGTGGCTCTTGCCAAGGCCCTGTTCCCAGTGCTGCTAACAATGAAGCTTGCGTGGCTCCAGACATATCCCTGCCTCGTGTGCCATGCTTTTGGCTAACAATATGTCAATTCAAGTTACAACTGCTCCGAGGAAAGAGCCTAAAAATAGAGGCCTTCCAGGTGGCTCAGCAGACGGATCATTTGCTATACATGGCAGAACAAGTTAGCCTTTTCAGACTGTGCTTTTAGAGTAAAAATACCCCAGTGCATGATGGCAGGAGTCAGGGCCAGCCTCAGACAAGAGGACTTCACTCAGGTGCCTGGCTGCAAGCGAACACTGGAGCCCTTCTGCTTCCTGCCAGGAACCTCCAGAGGGTTTGGCATGGGAGGGATGTGCTGCTCTGCCACGGCCTCATTGCTGAGAGGCTGTGATGTTTTCTAGCAGCTTCTTCCCCTCCCCTTCTGAGGGTGCCACGTAAGCATGGGCTTGGCTAGGCAACAGCAAAGTCCACCACACACAGCCCCTGATATTCCTCACAACATGGACAATGATTCCACCAGCAGCAGGAAGAATCACTCCTACCCAACCCTAATTCAAAACTGCAGGTCTTTTCTTCAATGCCTGTTAGACTCACACCTTTCTGCTTCAAGCCCAGCAGCTGCCACTTGCATGAATCCCTGCAGGAACAGTTGTCCCTGGCCACAGCAAAGCCTGACAGAGAAACTGCTCCTTCCATCCACTCTGCAGGCCATCAGCCAGGGCTTCCCTGGATTCATGACTTCATTCAACGATTCTGACATCAGCTTCAAATCAACATGTTCCCAACACAGTGGGCATCCTCAGGAACCTGCATCCTCAACTCTTCTCTTTTTCTTTTTTCCTGGAGCTCTGAGCTCTGGTGTATGAATAAAAGCACTGACCAACAACAGCATCTTAGTACAGAGAGTAGGTTCCAACTAAACTGCTCCTCTGAGAGCATCCATGAAATATCTCAATACAATTGTAAAAATAAATTGTGCCCTGTCACTGCGCAAAAGGAAGAAGAAAAATGAATACTGAACAGCCATGGATCCAACCAGACATAGCTCCTGTCTGTCTCCCAGCCAAATTTATAATTACTTTTGCTATTTTATCAAGTTTCAAGCAATGCACTTCAATGGAGGAAGGTAACAAGAAGAATTCTGAAGTTAACATGGGTGTAATGGAATTTGTAAACTCTCATATAAGAAAAGTAATCAGCTGGAACCTGAGCACCCTGACTTGTTCCCTTTAACCAGAAAGAACTTGCCAGTGTCTTCTGGATCTTCACAGCTCCAGGGAGTGGTTTGAAGTGCTTAGGCAGAGGAGCAATTTGTCTTCTATTTTAACTTATTTTGGACATTCTTTTCTGGAAATGTTTTTCTCACCCTTGCAGTAATATATCCATACACTTCAATAATAGTAAATATCATGACCACTGTGGCACATGACCCAGATGAAATTTTAAAGCTATAACATTTGCTGAGGTCTTCAGTTCTTAGTGTCACATCATTAACAGATCTCCTCTTTGTTGTAAAAACCAGATGTATTTCTAGCCCTCAGACTCACAAACTGGAGTCTGGAAAATGTTGTGCACACACACTTTGAGTGTCTAAGCTTGTGCCATCCCAGAACCAAAGAGGGGATGAAGTGGCTCATGAGTTAATGCTGGTATGAAAACTGTCCATCAGTGCATGTGAGATGCAAGGTGGTCTCAGGGGAGCAAGGGAGCTGCCTCCTGGTGCCAGCTCCAGAGGAACTTTGGGAAGGCTGAGGCTCCACATCATCCTATTCCCACTTCACCACCCACAGTTATCCTGCAGTGCTCACAGAATGAAAGAAGACATGACTCTGCTCAGGGATTACCAGTTGCAGAGGTCATGGCAACAGGATGAACCCTTAACACTCACCTGTCAATTCTCAATTGTTATTTTTTTTTTCAGAGACCTTGGTCAGGAGAAAATATTATTCCTTTCCATATTTATGAGCATATGATACAACACAGACACTGTGACATGCATTGTTTTTATGGGTTTCAGTGGGAGAAAGTTCACAACATCTGCTGCATGGTTTTTCCCCAAGCATTGTCTCTGACCCTCCGATTCTGAAGGTCATTTTCACAAATTTACAACCATTTCAAGACAAAATTCTGAGTTCAGAACGTGTGACAGAGTGACCCTGCTGGTTGTCCCATGGCATATTTCAGGTAGCTGAGGATTTACCCAGTTTTATCTGCTTTCATTCTGCCAACAGGGAATGATTTGGAAATCCTCCTTCACAGAAATAATAACTAAGTTCAGAACGAAGCATTTGAAAATTGAGTGGCACTTCATGGTATACATTAAATACTGACGAGTGGTGCTTGAGCTTAAGCGATTTGGCAAATCTAGAAAAGGTCACTGAGCAATTAAGTAACCCCCAGAAGTTGTTTCAGGACATGTGTTCTTGCCTCTGGAAGGCTCATTATGAAAGCAGGTAGGAGACAGAGGATAAAGGTGTGCACGCTGCTGGAATGGATAATGTGTGTGCTGTGTGCAAAATTCCCTGCCCCAGCTGCTGGATATGAGATGCTGAGAGTTTCTTTTACTTTGAGTTGTCTGGGTATTTTTTAAAGAATGAATAAAGGGATTTTATTCATCCCTTTTAAAAGGATGAATAAAACAGCCTTTTTTTTTTTTTCTCCAAACTATAGTATTAATAAAGATGGTGCCAGGGTTTTGTGCCTGATTTGATTTCCTGCATATTATACATGGCTAATACAACATATATTTCACTCAAAGAAGCAACTAGAAAAATGTGATTTTGAGTAAGAAAAAGTTCATGAAGTAGATGAACAGACATAGAGGTGCAGAGTAGAGATTTGTTTAGAGTCCAGCCTCCAACATCAGCCAGTGAGCACATCCCTGATGCACCTCACAGGGTCTCCTGAGTCTTTTCCTCTGAGAAAGAGGGAGACCACCACACCCACCCATGTGGTGTGTCAGGCTGCATTCTTCCACCCTGTTTTTACCTCCCCATTTTTATTTATATTCACCCCAAAGCTGCACTAAGACTTTCCTGTCAGCCAGGTTTGCTCTCTGAGCACCAGGGAAACCTCTCTCAGAATCCACCACTGCCCTGGATACCTTGAGGGGGCAGTGGCCACTGTTGGGAGCCTCTTGCAGAAAAATCCTATGGAAAGACCTCCCTGATATCCTCTCAAACCTTCAGCAGCCTTTGGCTCCAGGGCTCTTTGCTTCCAAAGGTTATCATCCCCACCTCTAATGGCCCATCACAGCTTCCTTGCCTTGCATTTCTCCAATTATTTTTCAGATCCACAAAAATGTTTGGCATCCACAACACCCAATGGGAAAGAGAACCATATTTGAATTGTTTGTTTGTGTACAGTCAGGGCTGTACTCTATAGTTTTATGCTTTTTTTCTTAAAAATAATAAAACCTTTTAAAATATGGAATACATTTTTCTTTGTTTTACAAGAAATTCTCAGATGAATGCATCCTACTTCACTTTATAAAACTTTAAGAAACCTTGCACAGCTTACATGTACTGGAGGAGAACAGGTGAATGAAAAGCCCAGACAGATTTAAAAGCTCCTTGTTCCTTAACAACAACAGTGATTAACTTCACTTGCAAACATGAGTCTGCTGTGCACTGTCCAATAATACCTTTAAAACTTTCCAATTGCCTCTGTTACTATCTCAAGTCCTGGGCCACTGAGGTATAATGGCTTTTTTCCCCACTAGTGAGATGTCTACAAAAGAAGACAGCACTCATCCTGATAAAAGCAGGGTCACCTCACTCAGCACCTTCCTGGTGGCACTGAAGTGTCCTTGAGACACTCGGGACTTTCAGGGCAGAAGCACAGATCCTGGAGACAGCTTCCAGGCTGGTTCCCAGACAAACAGGCAATTGCAGCATCCAGCAAACTGCTTCCTGGTTTGAAGGGAATTGAATGCAGATACCTTACTTCTACAGGCAGCATGAAACCCCTGGTGAAGGATAGGCAGGAACCACACCAAAGTCATCTTGGGAGGGAAGAAATGCCAGCATGGTAGGAAGTTTAGGTGAGCTGCAGATTCTCTGCAGCAGTGGCTGTCAATCCCAGAGTCACACTGCACAGCACAGCAGAGATTCTGAAGCACTGGGAATGGCAGCACAATTAGTCTAAAACCATCCCCTTTCAGTCCTGTACCCTCCAGTTAAAATATTCTCCGTCAGCCTCCTAAAGCACTAACAGTTATTTGACATTAGCACTGCTGGGATTAAGATATTTTTACATCTACCTTTACAATTAATGTACTGAAGCCATGAAAATGCTTTTTTGGAAAGAGGCTGTGCTATGAAAACATTGTTTTGCAGCATGTGAGGAGAAAAAGCAGCTGGAGAATGATCTCCAACCTTCCACTGTGACCCCAAGCCTCATTTCTGTTCAGGTAGCAGAAATGCCTCTCAGAACTTACATTTTTCTTGATTAATGTGAGAGCTTATGTCAAATGGCATCTGAGTTTTCCACTGACATCAGGCTGTTGTTAAACATTAGCAAATACTCTATCTCTGGAAAGCTGAGATAGGAAAACAAAATCTCTTCCATCACAAATGACATTCCAGCTATCACACTTGATATTTTGCTGAGAATAACAACTAAGATTTGATTTATTTGCATCCTTGTCTGTCCAGGTTTTGTGTAACAACAACAAATAAGACTGACTGGGGCTCTCACTCTTCCTTCTATCAAACAATATCAGAAGAAATCAGCTGAGACTGGCAAAATTAGGCTGTGAAGTTGCTGGATGATCAAAATCATGCCCAGGTTCTGCACAGAATGACAACAGACATCTCTCAGTTTCTATGCAGAAAATAAATTAGACTGAACTGAGCAGCTGCCTTCTGTATCAAAATTAACAAAAACATGGAGTACAGAGAAGATATTCCAGAAGATATTCTGAAGATATTCAGAAGCATTTCAGTGCTTCTGAAATGGTGGTATTATCTTGACTCTATAAAACAACAGGAGAACAAAGGCAGCTCATGTCCAAGAGATACAAAAGCAGGCTCAGAGATGAAAATGGGTTATAAAACTGTATCCTGAAGACATGTCCAAAGTTTAATCCTGCTTACCCTCTTGGAAGATGTCCCCTGTGAAGCCAGGGACAATGGAGGGGAGCAGGAGGATGGGATACTCACATTTGCACTTGTCCCAGTTTCACAAATTAATTTCCTATGATGCACAGGAAAAGAGCACCTCAAAAGAGGGAGGTACCCAGTGCCTGGTGCTGCCTGAGAGAGGATGATGGCACATGCCCTTACCTTGTGTCTGTGAGTCAGTCAATCACTGCAGGGCTGTTCAGTGCAGTCACCACTGACACTCCATCAGTGTGGGCTGAAGGGAACCCGACCCACAGTGCTGACAGGAAAAAATGATCAATCTCTCTCGTTTTAATTAACACAGCAGAGCAGTGTACATTACAGCACGGCATCATTTCTACACTGCACCATATGCAATCCAATAGCAAGGCAGGAGCCTCTGAGTGATGGAGAAAAATCAGGCCTTTATTTGTGTTTTAGGCTATGAAAGCAAACAAGGAAAATCCATGCTTTGGATCAATACTGTTCTCCTCCACATCCCCACTGTGTCATCTGTGGTGAGACAGGAACATCTCCAGTGTCTAATATTACAGGATTTGGGGAAGCTACACAGAGGTGAGATCCCATTCCCTGGCTCAGAGGTTCCTGGCAGACAACAGGAGTTGTTCCACACAAGTTACTGGTCCTGCTGCAGGAGACTAAACCCTCATTCTGTGTGTGGTAAATACAAGTAACTACATTAACCTTAAGCTGAAGGAGAACATTTTGTTATATAAGCACACCCCTGCTCCTGTAATGCTATTCATATTAATACAAAACACAGGGGAGATTAAGCAAGTAAATTAAATTTATTAGCATTCTGCTGCTTGCTTCCTAAGCAGTGTGGGATTCAGGGGACTAAAGGCTCCTTCTCGTGTGGCACAGACTCCAGGTTAGGTGTCAGAGGGACAGCTGAACGTGTCATGGTGGGTTTCAGTGTCACACTTTTTAGTGGAAGGCACAGCAACTGCTCAGGTGCATGTCAAAATCTCACATCTCTAGCATTAGACATCTTCCCCCTATTTTAAAAGGCTGTATATTAGGAACAGGAGCTGAAACATAATATTCTATTTCATTTCATTCTATTCAGGCACAAAGAGGCACAGATGTATTACACTAGCTAGACATATTTAGAGTCCTCTCTTCACCTGCTCCACTAAATCCTTGGTTGAACACATGATAATCCAGAAGTCTAGAAAGAGAATTCAGAATTAGGGTGGTGAGGAGGGAATATCCTTCTTTGAGAATGCACAGAAGTTCAAGACATTTTCTTCCTCTTTATGCACACATAACTCTCCCTGACATCAGCTCTGGGACTGAGGCTTAAAGAAAGAATCAAAGACGTATTTTCTTCTACAAGCTCACTGCAAGAACTGCTAAAATCAGTAAAATGCAATCTGAAGGAGAAAAAATTTTGATTTTTCTTTACAAAAGAAACAAGCTTTGACAGAGTTGTCCAAGTCAGAATTCCCATTACTACTGTGTTTATATAGCAGTAGGTAAAGATTTACTTTAGGAAATGCTCAATGTTAATCAGTGCAAGAGTTAAAAGCAGAGAGAATTTCAGCTCCTCTTCATTTCCAAAAGGGTCAGGAATTCAGTTTACAACAATCCCTCTAAGTTCAGATTCTCCTCCTGCTCGGGTCACTCCTTACCCAGTGGTTAAATGAAAAACGGTGTTGATTGGGATGGGAAGTCTTGGCAATGGCTTGGACTATTCCTCCTACAGTCCTCATCAAATAAGGGGCACACAACCAATTGCTTATCTCCCATCTGCAATTCTCCCCTCCACCCAGCTGTAAATTTGAATTAATTAATAAACGCCCTTATGTTTTCAAGGTCATAGAAAATGAAAAGCACTCAGCAAAATGGATGCACTGACAGTGAAGTGTGTTTGTGGGTGGGGTTTTTATGTAAATGGAAAATCTGCGAGGCAGCAGCTCCTTCATCTGTGCCCCAAGTGCTAAAGTTAGACAACTTAAAAGAAAATAAAGGGAAATGCAAATAAATTATGTTTTGAACAAATGCGCCCTTCCCTGGAACAAGTGCAAGGCTTTATGCTGCAGAGTCTCCAATCACACGAGGAGGTCACAGACCCCATCAGGTCGGGGCTTCACGCTGGCTTTGGTGTGTCCCTGCTGACTGAGGGACAGAGGACAACTCTGCTTTCTGTCCCCAGCACCTGCCCACCAAAGGCCTGGCAGGGGGCTCGTCACTGCCTGCCACACAGCCCTCAGCAGATAAGGCTTTTGTGCCTTCTCTGTCCACAGAGCTGTTCCCAGCCTCTGCCTCTGTCTGAAACACTCCAGCACATCCCACGGCTGTGATAACCATGACACACACACACACAGCTCCTGTCTTCCCAAGTGTGCCCAGAACAGGCACTGCTTTGGGAGCTGCCACAGCTGCCCTCTGAAACTCCAGCACCTTCATAAACGATGTAATTTTGGGAGCAAGATCATAGAAACACAGAATGGTTTGGGTTGGAAGGGATCTTAAAGATCACCTAGTGAAGGTGTCATTGAGGAATGTGATATTTGACAAGTTAGGAACGCCACCCCTTAGATAAACAGAAACAAGATGTGAACTTACGGGATCAATCTTTGGAGACACACTACAACTGAGTGACTTCTGAAAATAGAAAGGATAATTGAAGACACTCAGCTGGGAGCTCATGGTGCTTGAAGGGTGGATTCTTAAGCCAATCTTAATCTTGATATGGCCACTGGAAAGAGAGGCTGTGGAGTGTACCTGCAAATTAGTTGGGCTCCTCAGCACATGAAAGACTGGAGCTGCTGGAGAGAATCCAGAGGCCACGGAGCTGCTCCCAGGGTGGAGCCCCTGTGCTCTGGAGCCAGGCTGGGAGAGCTGGGGGTGTCACCTGGAGAGGAGAAGGCTCCAGGGACACCTCAGAGCCCCTGGCAGGGCCTGAAGGGGGCTTATAAAAAAGAGAGGGACTTTTTGTATGGGGGCTTATAAAAAAGAGAGGGACTTTTTGTATGGGGAGGTAGTGCCAGCACAAGGGGCAGTGGTTTCAAACTGCCAGAGGGCCGGGTTAGATTGGCTGTTTGGAAGGAATTGTTCCCTGGGAGGGTGGGCAGGCCCTGGCACAGGGTGCCCCTGGATCCCTGGCAGTGCCCAAGGCCAGGCTGGACAGGGCTTTGGAGCACCCTGGACAGTGGGAGGTGTCCCTGCCCATGGAAAAGGGTGGCTCTGGATGGGCTTTAAGGACCTTTCAACCCAAACCATTTCAGGATTCTGCCAGACTCTGGTGCCAAACACAATCATCAGACTTTACTTCTGCCTTACACTGATTCTTGCAGTACATGGCAGCAGAAACATCGATCTGCTCTCACATTTTCTCTTGAAAAATGTAAACCTTACTGCAAAGGGGTAGATTTGGTCAAGGGAAAAAGTGGAAGAGCATGAAAGTGCTGAGTAAAATTCAATGCCTGCAGCTCCCAGAGGTGTGTGTGTGAACACCTCAGGACAGCAGAGGCCATGGTACCAGAGCCCAGAACAACACTGGGGCCTTGCTTCAAATTCCTGAGTCAGAAAGCTCAGAGCTCTTCTGCCCCCAGGCTGGCTCAAGTAGCTGATGTGGATGAGGAGCTCTGGGGAGAGCAGGGCTCAGAACTGCTGTAATCCAAGGTGCTGCCATTCCATCAGCACTGAGAGACCTCTGGGCAGGGGGCTGCTGACCACAGACCACATTCCAAGGAAAGCAGGAACAGCTGTCTGAAACATTCATTAATGGAATGAACTGGGGAAACACCACAACTACTAACAAAGCAACTTCAGCACAAGACAGCACTGTCTGCTACAGAAATCAAAGCAGTAAATCCAATATTCTGAACAGAACATTTTCACTAGCCTTTGATTTATGCCACTGTGAGGAATCCCATTCATGCCTTGAACACAGCTGGGTAGAAGCAGATGGGAAGTAGTCAGCACCACAGAGAAACCTCCAGAATTGCTAAAAAATACCTTTTGTTGCTTGTTTTGATCTATTTCATGCATCTGGCAGGCTCAGCGTTGTTAATACATTATCTGTCCAATTTGAGCTCCTCCAGTCCATCCCCAGCACCTGTGGCAAATCCGTGCTTGCACCTGACAATAAAGTCACAGGGATGTGATTTTATTGTTGCCATTATCACCACCATTATTATTAAAAATCAATAATGTAGATTGGTCAGCAAAACACCCAGAACCAGGATCGACTGTGGTACATCTAACAACTATTAGCACATTATCAAACCCATATGGTGTAAGCAGACATTTGTGTCCCTGCATGGAGAGCTCTGCTCTTGGCACTTTCTCTAATTTATTAACAGGAGCAGATACTTCTGCAGGGAGGAAATTACCTTGTACCACTGCAAGCAGTGAAGTCTCAGGCAAAGCTGAAGTAGGCAGCAGTGACAAACCCCTGGCATCTAGATGGGATTTGCCATCTCATCTCTGATGAAAAACATTTTAACCTGTCGGTCTCTTGACAGCTTTTACTTGTCCCTTTCTTCTACATTTTATTCTGTAATTTTTAAAAACTGGCAGCTTCTGTAGCCTTTTACCAAAAAAATCAAAAATCAAATCAAAACACATTTCAACAATTTTCCTCTATGTCTACTCTCTGAATCCAGAGCTAATCATGCAATTCCCCAAAGAAATTAGACTCTGCAAAAGCTTGTGTATCAGTCACAACACAATGCTCATTTGACTTTATATATATGTGAAACCACACATTCATGTCCAAAAAGTAGAAATAAACTAGCAGAGGCTAATACAGCAAAAATCTATGAGGACATTGAAGTACCTGAGGCTGTTGGTTTCTATCTGCCTCTCTCAAATCCACACTTTGAAATTTTTGCTTTAATAAAGCAGTAAGCTTTTGTTTTGTTCATGCAGATGCCAGAAATCACTCTTGGAAAACAGACACTGGAAACTGTTTCCCACAGAAAATAAACTTAGCAAACGCTTTCCAGCTGAAATAGGGGGAAATAGTTTACCTATATATACTCAAGTATTTTTCTCTGAGAAAAAAGTTCAGCTTCTTCTGCAGATTCCAAGGAAGTCCCAAGTCTACTGGCAAATTCTGAATGTTTGACAAGCACAATTTGAGAAAGCCTCGTGGGGAAGCAGTGATTAGAGAAGGCAACTGGCAGCTGGGAAGCCCAGGCTGAATTCCCTCTTTCATTACTGATGTCTCTGGATGACCTTGTCAAGTCATTAAATGCCTTTCTGCCTGCCTTTCCCTATCTGCAAAATGCTTAGATAAAAACCTCCCTTTTGGAAACACTGCAAAATTGTTTATTTTGGAAATGGTTCCTTGGATGCTGAACTGGCTCTTGGGCGCAACACATTGGATGAAAAACACAAGGGCCACAGGACAGAAATGTCAATCTAAGATTTTCTAATTAAACCATCTAGATTAAACCATGCAGATTAAACCATCACAGTTTAATAGGTTAACCTCGTCCCCGAAGGTTTTACTTCAGACAAGACAATAGTTATTTTAACTCTATTTATATCAGCCAACACAACGTGATCAACACAAAGCATGCAGGCTGAAGCAGAAAAAAATGGCAGAAACTTATTTTTTTCTGCTTAACTTGACTATTTAGCCAAGTTTCATCTTGGTCAGGTGTATTGTATTGCAGTGGGTAAAGCATAGACCTAGGATTAAAGGTGGTGGGACAGCACCCTCAGGCATGGGCTGGTTTAACTCAGGGGGATGAGTGTCCACAAGCCCATTTGGGGCAGTCCTGAATGGTACCTTGGCTCCTCCAGGCCCCAACGACCTGGACCAGCTCGTGCACCTTTTTATTGTTAATGGGCCAAGGTATGTACTATAAATGGAATATCAAAATGCAGTCATGTCACCATCACTCCTTGTTCTATGGAAAGCACAGCATGACATCATTGTAGAAGTGTGTAGTAGCTGAAATGGAGAGTGCAATTTTGATTTATTAATCCAGATGTTTGCTCACGCTGGCTAAAAACCATCACACACATTGAAAACAGCTTTTTCAACAGATCCCAATTCAGGTATAAAAACCCCTGTTGCAACTCTAGGAAGCGACTGTGACCAAGAGATGGAAAGGGAATTGAAAGTGTAGGACTTGCCACATTCCACCTGAGGAAGGATGCACGCTGACATCTTGGCCAGGCTCCACGGGCACGTCATAGAGGCAGGAAACGCTCCACATCCCCATCCTCCTCCTCGCTGCGCAGCTCCCTCACACGCCACAAAATGGCGGCCACGACGTTCGCGGCCCTCATACGCCACAAAATGGCGGCTAACATGTCCGCGCTCCTTTCTCCTCTCAGCGCCGACGTGCGGACCCGCCATATCGGCACGGCCAGGGGCTGCTTGGGAGGAGGGAAAGACTGTAGCCACGCTGCCCTCGGAGCGGGACAGGAAGAAGAGGAAAAGGAAGGAGAAGAAAGAGAAGAAGGAGCCATGAGGGGAAAGAAGCGACGGCACCTCGTAACCACGAGTCGCCACAGAAAATGCGGCGTGCGCCTTGCCTCGCGCTGATTGGCCAACAATTCCCGCCACTCGCCCTCTCCGTCTTCCTATTGGCTCGTGCTTCCCGCCCGACTCCCGCGCGCCGCCCGCCGCCGCCCCTCAGCGCCCTCTCGGTGCCGCGGGCCCTCAGAGCCCTCAGAGCCCTCAGAGCCCTCTCGGTGCCGCGGGCCCTCAGAGCCCTCAGAGCCCTCAGAGCCCTCTCGGTGCCGCGGGCTCTCAGCGCCCTCAGAGCTCTGCCCGCCGCCGCCCCTCAGAGCCCTCAGAGCCCTCTCGGTGCCGCCGCCCCTCAGCGCCCTCAGAGCTCTGGGCGCCGCGGGCCCTCAGTGCGGGATGGCGGCGGCGGGCGGCGGTCGTGCCTCCGAGCCTGGGATGGCTTCGGCCTCGGGCAGCGCCGGCGACACCTCCCTCCTCGGCAGCGCCACAGTGTGGCCCTTGAAGCGCTACGGTCGCTTCCTCCCCCCGAAGGACGGTGACGATGAGGGGCGAAGCACCTCTTGGAAGGTGCCGGCGGCGCGGGGAGGGTGGCCGGGCGGTGTGGGGTTACTGGCTCTTGCTGTGAGGCAAAAGCGAATAAATGAGGCCTTTCAGGTGTCTTCTTGCGAGTCCCGAGCTAAAGGGGGAATCGGGAGAGGTTTTGCTTCATGAATTATTAATGACAACACATCAGAGTGTTAGTGGCCCACTTTTTTTTTTTTAATTCCTTCATTCAG
The DNA here is from genome assembly GCF_009819655.1 of Sylvia atricapilla. Taxonomy (NCBI): domain Eukaryota; kingdom Metazoa; phylum Chordata; class Aves; order Passeriformes; family Sylviidae; genus Sylvia; species Sylvia atricapilla. The sequence continues at coordinate 18,322,652 of NC_089152.1, forward strand.
CAGTAACCTGTGGTATTAAAATCTAGAGATCAAGGTGGAAGAATCCAGAGGGTCGTTCCAAGTAGTTAAACCTGTATATGGAGGTATAATTAGTGAAAAAATCATTTAATGCGCCTCCTATCTGTTGGAGTGGAGGGTAAGTTGCATTAGTGAGATGTGAATTACATACCTGGCTTCTAACAGAGATCTTTGAGACCTTTTATTTGGTACTAGAAATGGGAATCGTAGCTTCTGTGCTTGCAGGGCCAGGTTTTCTTTTGTCTGTCTTTTTAAAGGTGTTTGAATCAAATGAAGAATCAGGCCCTCTTGTCCTTACCATTGTGGAGTCTGGCCATTTCTTTATTTCCCAAGAGCGAACAGTGCTGGTAAGTTTGTCATGCATAAAGAACATTCTGCTTCAAGTTACCATTAGTATTAACTTTGTTTCTTTTCTCAGCTTCATCTTCTTTCACGCTGAGTGGGGAAGTTTCAATTTTGTTTTGCTCCTGGTAATTCTTATATGCTGCTTTCCCTTCACATTTATCAGTATAATACTAAATGCATTATTTCCTGCCGAGGATCAACATTTCTTCGCAGTTCTAAAATTCTAGATTAAGAGGTAATGGTAAGTGTTACTGATGTTGAAAGATATTTGGGGTTTTTTTGTGATTCTTCTGACTAAGAAAACAGAAAAATACACTGTTTAGAAATAGGTAAAACTGTAATTTGTTACGTGGTCCAGCTGACTGCTTGCCAATGACCTTTTAGTATTTTGGTTTGACAGTCTGGTTTATCCAAGGGTTTGTATTTTCTGTGTTGGATGATGAAATTTAACATACAACCTTGGAGACCACATTCAAACTTGTGTCAACTGGTTTTCCTGTAGCCTGCCCTTGCTTAAACATAACCAGCTCCTGAACTAAAGCTTTCACAATGACACCAAAAGGGAAAATTCTGTCTAGGAGGAGTGAGTTTGATGCTCATGACTTAGAAGACCTTGCTGGAAGGTGGAATTAAGTGTGTTCAGTGCACATCACCAGTACTCAGTGGTGATAACGAGTAGGAACTGGCTGATAAATGTGTTAGAAAGGTACTACAAACCACTGGAAGATGCTGCAGTATAAAGATAACAAAGCTTTTTTTAACAGGATGTATAAGAGACTGTGTTGCAGCTTTAAATATGTATCAGCTTATAAATTAGGTTTTACTTAAACTTACAGACATTTCAGTAGAGGGGAGAACCATGGATACCCTTGAATATTTTGCCCTGTGTGTTAGGAATGTTGAACGAGCTAACAGAGTTAGCGTGGATGGCCCTCAGCTCATCTAGTGAGGACAAAGGAAAGAAGTTTTGGAAATGAGAGTTGCTGCCATCCCTTACCACATTCTCCTTGGAATGACTCAGTGCAGGATGCTCCTGTGCCCAGTGGCTGTACCTGTCAGTGACCAGGAGCTCACATTGCTCTAAAAGTCCTTGAAATAACCATAGAAAAGCCAAGAGCAACTTCTGATAACTAACCGAAGTGCAAAGGAGGCCCAGCCCAAAGCTGCAGCCCTTCAAAGACTTGTCTGGCAAAGGCTGAAACTGGCAAGTGACAGGACAGATAAAAGTGTGCTGTTGGAAAATGTGAGGGATCAGAAAAGCTGCTAAAAACTTGGCTGAGAAAAGCACTTGCTTGCAGCCCTTGTGTAGAGTGGCTAGTGGAGCTTTCAGTTAGCTGCTCTGCTTGAAAGGCCAGATGAGGAATTTGTGGGATCTGTCAGGACTGTTCGGTTCTGAGAGACACTGAGATACTGCAGGAAGCTATCACACAGTGCAGGAGAGGACGAACAGACAGGCTTGGTAGATGGGACCAAAACCCAGTACTGAGAGGTCAAAAGATAAAAAAAAAGGTGGTTTGGGGTTTTTTCATTCATTTTGGCCATGCTTCTATGCCAGCCTTAAAGTTGACACACTAACATTTAGAGAGTTGTTAAAGAAAAGTTGCCTGAAGTTGGTTTTGCAGGCTGTTGATTGTTTTGGGTGCAGCTCTTGGAGCAGGTGTGTTTGGCTGGTGGCTCAGGGGTGTTGTGTGTGCAGGACCCACCTGGTGGAGAGGCACTGGGACTGTGTGTGAGCTTGGACCAGCTGCACTCCTCCCACTTGTCCTGTTAAACACAGCTGAGCAGCTGAAACCCCCACCAAATACCAATGCACTGGTTTCCATAGAATCCCAGGGTGATTTGTGCTGGGAGGGAGCCTACAGCTCATCCAGTGCCACCCCCTGCCACAGCAGGGCCACCTTCCACTGTCCCAGGGTGCTCAGAGTTCCACCCAGCCAGTTCTCGAGCACTTCCAGGGATGGGGCACTTGGCAAAGTGTGTCCTGAGCTGCCATGTAATAACAACCCAGGCTGCAGTGCTGCTCAGGCTGTGTTTGCTGCAGAAAGCCTCAGCAATGGTTCATCTCCAGCTGCAGCTGTCAGGGCTGTCACAAAGCTGTCACAGTATTTATCCAGGCTTTGCACGACTAAGTACAGACCGTGCTCGGAGCCTGTCACACTCCAGATCCACCCACTGGGGGTCCATTATCCCGGACCTTCTGTCAGAGGGGATAATGCACAGCTTCTCCTCCAGAGGGGCTGCATCAACTGGGATGGAATGCTGCAGCTGTTGGCATGATTTTACTTGTGCTCTCGTTTCCTCTGGCTGGTCTGGGCTGTGTCCTTTGGACTGCCGAGGTGTCCTCCCACACCTGTGGGCTGCCTTACTTGCATTGAAATTCCCTCTGATGTACTTACAGAGCTGTTCTGGGCTGTGATGGAACTGCATCCTTTAAACTGTTGATGTCTTGTCTTTTGATCTGTCTCCTAATCCCTGCTTTTCAGCCCTTTGGATGTGCTCCAGGCTCCTGGGTTTTGAGGGAACTGGATAACAATTCTTGCAGCTTTGTACCTCTGTGCAGGAACAGGGTGAGGCACAAGATCTGTGTCACAGGGACACGTTTCCTTCTCAACGTGCAGCATTTGTGTTCTTGTAAAATTTTCATTGATGAATAATCAAAGGATTTTTTTCTGATTCTCACCTATAAACAGCACTTGCACAAAAATGAAAGTTGTGAAGAAAAAGAAGTTTCTGTTTTGCTTATGGCTGGATTAATGTCCATAGTAGGAACAATACTCAAGTGTTTCTGATCAAAATATTCTCTCTATGATGGGTGTACTTACGTATTCTCTTAGTGCTTTTAATTTTACTTAAGTAGGAAAGTTAAGAAACCTTTTCCTTAGAGCCCACTGGCTCTTTTATGATCTGTTTCTAAGAACAATATTTATACAATAGCAATAAAATACTCACATATCCTAACAACTGATTTTATAATAAATACAGAAACAACTGTTTTCCTTTCGAAATACCATCTATTCCTTGTGTAATGGAATGAGGAGGAGGGTAAATGGAACTTCAGAGCATGGGACATAAAAATCCCTGATGCGTAAGGCAAGTTAAAGGGTGTTTTGATTTGTTTTGGTTTATTCTTTTTTAAACCAAATTCTTCATTTGATATTAAATTACATAATGTATTTTTAGGGCCTGTTTTTGCTGCAGTGTTGCCTAACAGACTGCATATTTGATGGTAGAAAAACCTCGTTCTTGTATACTGTAGTCAGTGGAATTTTACAGGAATATCTCAACAGCATCTCTGGTAATTTCTGGCCATGCTCAAGATACATCATGTTCCATTTACCACAGTTCTTATTTCCTTTCTCCTCTGTATCAACACATCTTGGAAATTATATTTTGGTTGTTTTATTCAGTGCAATTATTTCTGGTGCTAGAATTCATAATATCCTACAAATGAAACAAATTGAAATTGTGAAGAGGACTTACTTAATAGGATAAAATTAATCCAGAGTAATTGATTTGTGACCTGATCTTTTGAAGTGTAGACTGAATGTCCTTAGTGCCCTCTTGGTCCCCTCATGACTTCTAATAAGCTACCAGTGCTTAGGGTACAGTAGATGGTAACTCATTAATTAGGCAGGCATTCAGCTGGCATTCTCATGTTCCCCATGCTCTCTTTGCAGTGCCTGAAACTCGGGCACCAAATTTTGCAGATGAGATTCACAGCAGTGCCCTGGGCAGAGATGGTCCCTGTGCAATCAGTGGGGGCTCCTGACAGAAACCTGTGGCAGGGCACTGCAAAGCCACAGAAGGTTGTTCTTTTATTAAAGTTCTGCTGCCTCTTTTAGTACCACAATCGGAGTTCAAAAATCTCAGTTTCAGGTTGTTTATTTCAACGTGTGGTGTTGATGTGATTGTTTTGGATGGGCTGAGAGCATCCTTCTGCATCAGCTTTCCCATTTCTGCTTCGTGTCAAGGGCTTCTGCTCTTTGCTTTTCTCCTGCCCCAGTTCTGCTAAAGCCACCTCTTAGAATTTATTTTTTTCTTTTTTGGGGGAGGGGATTAGTATCAGTCTGGGGAAGTAGATATTGTGTATTGGGAATGAAAGAACACATTGGGATGCCCTGAAGAGCTTTAGCCAGCTCATCCCTGAGCACCCAGTTCCCCTCTCGGTGTCCCTGGACAGATGTGACTGGGAAGAAAACCCAGAGCAGTTCAGGTTGTCACTGTCAATATCGAGGTTTGTGCTGAGGTAAGGGCTTATCTTTGCTGTCAGTGTGATCTGTGCCCACGTACAACTCTGCTCCTGCAGGCAGTGTTTGCCCTTTGGCCAAAGCCATTCTCCTGGATTTCCTCCCTCCTCCAGCCTCCCTGCCTGTGTACACACAGAGCACTCTGCCTAATGAGCTCTGCCCTCCTGTGTGCTCTGCCACAATCAAACTGGCTTAAGAGCAAGATTTGAGGGTAAAAAAGGGATAATGCAAAGCTTAACATGCTTTTATTCCTTACTCCTGTCTGCTTTGATTGGTAGGGTTGGGAATGTTTGCAGGGACAACTTTGTGCTTCCCTCACTCTGCAGGTTGTGGGGATTTATGGTTGGGGGTTTTTTGGTTCTTGTTGGCTCTTCTAACCTTGACACAGTTTTCAAGACAGTTTGTGCTGCAGAAATCAAACCTGATGTATTTGGCTATAATTAGATATTGGAAATAGGTATAAAAATGTCAACTTCTGGGTGTCTGAGACTGGAGTGAAATTATGTTAGAAGTTTAATTTTCAAAACTATCCTACAGTCATCAATGGAGGATTTTTTTTCTTTTTAAACAGGAAACTGCTTATTCTAGGGAAAAGGTGTAAAATGGCAACTCATATTCTCTTTTAGGAAGGCAAGGAGTTAAAAATTGCTATTTTTCAGATTTTTACAAGCATTTGATTTAGAATCTATATCATGTTTTGAGCATGTGCAGCTTTTTATTATAGTAACTTATTAATAATTAATAACAAAATCCTTATTGAAGTGATCCCTGTTATCACCACTTACCTGTAAACAACTTCTCCAGTTTTCTGAAAACATCTCAATTTTGCCTGTGCTTTAACATTCTGGATAATTCTTAAACATCATTCACAAGCTTTTTCTGCCTGCTGCTCACACATCTTTATTTTCCTGCCTCCTGAGAGGATGGTCAATAACAATCCTTGCAACTCCACTATCTCAGTTCTCTTGATCAGAACCACACTGTGGGGACACCTGAAAATAACATCACCATTGCTCTGGTGCCAAATGAGGCACTTCCAAGAGAAAACAAGGTGTTGGGCAATAGAAATGTTAAATTGTAATAATACCCACAACGTCACAGCTCAGAACTGGGGGTATTTGAACTTAACACTTTAAACGTAGGCCGTGAACGATGGCTCTGTCCCCAGTGTGGTGAGGAACAGGGTGGGCAGTGCCCTCTGTGTCTGGGAAGAGTGGCCCAGTGTCTGAGCCATCCCTGCGGGTTTGGTGAGCCCTGCAGGAGCTGGCAGGGTGCTCAGGGCAGCACAGCATTCCCACAAAAGTGCTCTCCCAAATCCCTCCTTCAGCCCTCAAGTGGAGCTGAGTGAGGTTTGCTTCCCATTGTGTAGTGGGAAAGGGTTAAGGAGCTGGCTCAGGTGCCCCCCTGGAAGCTTTGGGGGTAGGTTGCTCTGTTTCCCTGGGAATTGTGTCCCACGGTGCTGCCCAGCCAGTGTCACAATGGTGCAGGCAGGATGTTGGCTGAGGCCTGTGGCTTTTCTCCCACCAGCACCACCCTGGCAACTGTGCACTGTTAATTCACACAGTGAAACTCCTTCCATCTCAAGCTGACCTCATCCTTTCCTGCAAAGGCACATTCCCAGCTGAGTCCTTAATCCATAACATGATACAATGCACACATTCCTTGGAGCTGATGTGAACTTGGGGACAAACTGGTGTAGTTGCATTTCATGGGCCTGCTGGAAGAGGCAGCCCAGACTGGAGAATGTCTCTCTCTGAAGCATTCTGGGGTTTAGTTTGTCATTTTTAATACTGGTTGTGGTTTAAGGGCAGACTAGATCATGATTGTGTCCAAGAAAAAAAGCTTTTCCTCCTGAGCTATTGTTTACACATAGTTTTGTTTGAAAACATCTGGCTTGTGCATGAGTGAATCCAAACTAACTGATGCAAGCCAGCATAGCTGAACTGCTACACAAATAACATTTCTTAGATATGGAGTCATTTTCCATTCAGATAGGCTTGCAGTCTAACAAAACATATCATCTATTCCTGTGTTGTTTAGCACCACAGGGTTTCTAAATGCTACAATAAAAAATATTCATAAATCACACACAACACCTTCCACCACAGCTCACAGCCCTCATTACACAGCAGGTTTCTGAATACTGAAATGTGAAGTCAGAACAGAAATATTTCCCGGTCAGTGCTGGACTCGATGGCTGTGAGGCTGGATCAGCATTTCTGGCTCCTGCCTCATGGCAGCTGTGGTCACATGTTGCCTGCTTCCAAAACATTTGGGAAACATCTTGCTTTGTTTTCTCTTTCAGCTTAATTCCACTCAGTCTTCCCTCTGAGGAACTTAGATTTTGGTCACAAATGTAGGAAAGAGTTTTCCTTTACCCCACTTTTGTTACAAATGCAGTCGTGGACAACAACAGGAGTATGTGCCTGACTGAACATTGGTGACCAAACTTGATAAAGTGCTGCCATTTCTCTCCTCACACGGTGAACATTTGGGCTCTTGTGTCCCTGCCCCGCTCTAGGCTGCATTTTGGGGCTTTTCTGACGAATCTTACACTGCCATCTGGCTTTGCCCCTGCCTCTCTGACTGGAGCAGCCATGGATGCCGCCTGCTCACAGGAGCAGGGAGCAGCTGCTCTGTTCCCTGCTCTGGCAGCGTGGTGGCAGCACCAGTCCGGAGGGAACGCTGCTTTGTTCTGTGTCATGGCCCACGGCCAGAGCGTGGCCAGAGTCAGTCCATCACCTGTGGAAAGGCACCATGGACTGCAATCCCAAAATCCTGCCTTGCAGCTTCCGCACCCTGCTCCTGGCTTCCAGCATGGCTCAAGGAACACGTTTATTGTCTTCTTCTCTTGTTGCTCTGAATTCATTCACCTCACTTCATATGCACTGCCCCAGCCCTGGAGTGACCCAGGCCAGCCTGGATGGGGCTTGGAGCAACCTGAGCTAGTGGAAGGTGTCCCTGTCCCCGAACTGGATGAGCTTTAATGTCTTTCCCAAACCAGGCTGTGATTCTGTGACTACAGGGACAGGGATTTTAAAAATAAAGTGGTTAAACTTCAATTTCAGTTAAATAGAATTTGGGGATTGGTGTTGCGTAATAGAGTACATAAATAAAAATTCCAAATGCTGTTTTTCCCCACTTGTTTTACCTCAGAAATGGGACATGAAGAAGAACCTGGGAAACATCAATAAAATAGTTTGTAGGAAAGTTAAACAGTGACTGCCTTTTATAATTTCTTTAAAAAACAGTTATTATTTTAAGAAGACAACATTTGTTCAACCTTCATATCCAGTGAAAGGAAAAACACTGTAAAACCAGACTGAATATGGGAATAGCTATGTTTAAATAAACAGCTGGTGTGTCTCCAAAACAGAAACTACTTGAAATGAACAGGACAAGCACAAGTGGCTACAAATTAAAGTGGCCTGGTGAAGGAATGGGTGAGAATTCCTTCACTGACAGCATTTTGGGGCTTGGTTCAGCCTCTCTCCATTGCTCACCAAGTGATCTCTCCCTGTTGTTTTGACCTTTAGGCCTCTTAGCACATCCTGCCTTAGGGCACTCTGTGTTCAGTGCAGAGAGACCCTACAAAGGACTGGCCCTCTTAGCTGCTGTCAGCACCTGCTCTTACAGCACACAGGGAAATTCTTCTCTCCCTCTAAAGCCAGATCTTTTGGGAATGGTACTTCCCTGCTGGCTGACATTCTGGAGTCTGTCACAGCAGATGTCTGCCATCCAGTCTGCCTTTGGTTCAACTCTTCACAGCTTTTGAGAGTTTCCTCTGTAAAGTGCAGCTAAAAATCTACTTGCAGTTGCTGCATGAGACAGTGAAGCCAGTGCCAGCACAGTAAAGGAGCGGAGTCACTGAGGTCATTCCTGTTCCAAAACCAAATGGCAGATGGTTTTTCAGCCTGGACCCACCTAAGAGGGATGGTGTCTATGGCAAACACCACTGGCCCTTCAGGATGGACATGACTAGTGGGGCTTGACCCCTAGGACCCCTGGAAAGCAGGCTGGGCTCAAGCCTAGGTCACTGAAAGTATTGTGAGTTTGGATAAAACAGGTGCCCGATTTCCTCCCTGTCCTAACATTAATTGTTTGGGTTTTCCCCCTGGACTTTGCTAAGCAATGCCTCAGAGTGCCTTGGGAGACAGTCTGTTGCCTTGCAGTTGTTTTTCACGTTCCTGGGGTGTTTTTACAGGAGGCTGAGCAGTCTGTCGAGTTTGAAGAGACTGACAGTGATGCAACGGGAGTGTTAAAACGTCTTTATCCAATTAACAAAGCTCGGTTCCCTGAGTTGGCACCGGGAGCCACGGCCTTGGATACAGCGGGGCTGTGCCATTCCCCGGGTTCGCCTGCCCTCTGCTGCCCTCCCGGGCAACTTCAGCACTCAAAGCTCCAACTGCAGCTGCTTTATTCTGCTTTTCAGGGGCTTTCACAGCATGCACAAAGATAAATATAGAGAGGTATGGAAACCAGAACGTACCTTGACACGGTGTTGTTAATGGATTTAATCCTGGAGTGGTAAAACTTCCAAAACTGCACAACTGCAGATCTTCATTAGGGCTTTAATGACATCACAGAATTTAAACGTGCTCCTGGGTGCTGTTTTGCTGTGCCACTGCTTTGTGCTTTATTTCAGGAAGGCTTTTCCCTGATTGATTCCCACAAGTGGCTGAAGATAGCGAGGAAAGCTGAGTGCCTGCTGCTCCGGGCACAGGCCAAGGTGAGCTGAGCTGCTTGGAACATTCCTGATATGTAACACAGATGGGGAGAAAATCGCTCATTTTTGGCTAAACTAAACTAGAAGGTTTAAATCATCTGTGTAAATTAAAATTTTATTTTTTACACTAGATACTAAACAAGAATGGATTGAATAATCCATTTTGTAACTGCTGATAATCAGTTTTTAGACTGCTTTCTGCAAGTTAGCTGCCTAAACAGCCAGACTGGCTTTATTTCACAGTCTATCTGCCACAGCTAACAAAAAGATGAAGTAAATCTCTTCCAAGATAACTCTGAGTCAGACTGCAGCTCAGCAAACAAACTCTAACCAAGCAATTCCTGGGCCATTTTGTGGCTCCTGGCACAGCAGCAGCAGGCTGTGGTTAAGGTATTTGGTACTCAAGGAAACAAGATGGACATTGGTTTCTGCTCTCCAATGAAAAGTGGTTGGTTTGCCTTTAAATAATCAAACAGCACTGTCTTCTTACCAATTTATATAAAAATCTCAGGGTTTTTTGTTCTTAGATGAACTCTGATACTCTGTAAGTATCTTAGTGTTTTAAATTCATGGGTTATGCCTGAAACACCTCTGCACTCTGCTTTCTATCAGTTTGTTAGAAAACCTGAAGACAGCTGGGGCAGGGATTAGTTCTGATGAACCAGCAGAGGTTGTTCCTTCCCAGTTACCAGAGCCAGTCCCCCAGTGCAGCATTAAGGGATTCTGCTGCTCCTCACCAGCAAGGCAGAACCAGCATCCCACTCACTGTGAGGCTCCAGCAAAGCTCTGAGGGGCAGCTCAGGAAAGGAGGAATATTAACAGTCTGAAATTAATTTGGTGCATCTCAGTGTTTACTTACCATAAATTCACACAACTTCAGCTGGATTCAGTGGCACTGCAGTGGTTCTACCACACAGCCTCTCTACTTTATATCCTAACAGATGCAGCTTCTGTGCTTATCTTTATGATCAATTTCTGGTTGATCGTGTACTCCTTGTTTTTTGTAAGTTGTTAATACTGCATTTACAGTGCAACTTACTAATCACTTCAAGTATGGCTTCAATAGGGCACTGTGGGCTCTTAGCCAGCAGAATGAGTTTCAAAACTGTGAACAGGAACATGGTGGATGTTCTTAATCATTCTGCAATAAATCATTTCCCTTCATATTGTTTTCCTTGAGCTCAGCTCCCCCATCCCAGCATGGAAGAGGTGCAAATTTAATGATTCCATGACCTCAGAGTTTTTAATACTTCGGCTCTTGTGTAGTTCAGGTGTGAGTGCCCAGTCCTCAGTTTATGCTATAAACCTTGACATATCACAGCCCTCTTTCCATAGAGGAACAGTGTTTCATTTTCAAAGTCCACCGTTGTTTATAAGCTGCAAACTGAACTATTTAACAGTCCTTATGAGAAACTCGAGGGAGTCCAAATAGCTCAGCTTCAAAATTGATTTGGGGGCCTAAACAAGCAAGTGCTCTTTGAAAGTGTCCTGAAGGAGCTCCACCTAAGTTCCTTTTCTGTCACTGAAATCAGAACTCACCTCTCTGGCATCCCACAGCTCAGTGCCTGGGTCTGTGAGGCTGCCCCAGTTCCTTAATTAATGAGGGCCAATCCAACTGGGCACTGGCAAATGAGTGCTACACTTCATATTACTTGACATTCTTCCCTTTAAAGAGCACTGAGATGGGCTTTTGTGCTTACCCTGCCCTAAAAATCTCTTTATGTGATTCAAACATCTTCAAGCAGCAGGCATGTAAACACAGGGGCTGTCAGGAGCTGGCTCGTCTCTGAGACAGGAACTTTAAAGTGAGAGGTGTCCTTGCACTCATATTCCAGCAGCCCAGCAGTGTGGAATTTAAATGGGCATTGAAAATGGGTTTGACACTGGAACCTTAGGAAGATGAAGACCTAAATAAGCCAGGCTGGGCCAAGGAGAGTTTGCTGCTTTTCTAGTACTTTAGGTTTTTTAAATTTCAAATTTCGAGATCAAACAGAAAGTTCCATTAATTCACTCTCTAAACACTGAATATGCACCTACCTTATATCACCTCAAAGTGCTTAGGCCAAGCTTATCACACACCATAGATTCCTACCCCCATTTCAGGGCAGTCTGCTGAACCCAGGGCACTGATTAAAAATATCTGTTGTGGTACAGCCCAATGACCTACTCTGGGTCAGAGCTATCTGGGAGTTTTCAATAACTTTTAGTATCATTTCACTCTTTGAAGTAATGTATTTAAATTTCCTGCACTCCTATTCAACGTGCTGGTTTCTGTTGAGGGAACATTTAGATGAGAGCCAAACTGAATGGTTTAACTACACACAGGCAGAGCAGGTAGGGTTGACTTCGATGCATCAGGAACATAAATCCTAACTGGAACATGTCATTCCCAGAATTTCTTAGTTCAAATCCAGAGTTCTGCTCACCGTTGTGTCATTTGTCACAAATAACTGCAGAGTTGGCACACCCTTACAGGATGCTACCTGCAGCAACAATAAAACTTAATTTTCCTGCTACATGTAAAAGTTGAGTCCTGGCAAGGCTTGTGCACTTGGCTAAACCTTGAATTAGGGACAGGTGGCCCTGCATCACTTACCCTTTTCCTTGCGTATTTTTTATCTGATTTTCAACTTGGCAATCAGACTGGTTAAGCTGCTGGGAAAAATGAAAATACAGCAGGGAAAAGCCGTTTATTTGTTTTTAAATCGGTGCAGTGATCCATAAATCTATTGCCTTCTTCCCAACTCCAACAAACGGGGATTGAATCCAAGTGGTTTGAGGGGCTTCCAAGTAAATTTGATTTCCCTGTGGTTCCGAGCAGAACGAGTGCCGCATGTTCCGGGTGCAGTTTGGAGGCAGCTGCAGGGAGGAGATGCAGCAGCACTGCTGCAGCTGCCTGCAGAAACTCAGCCAGTACGTGCCTGTGCAGGGGACTGAGGAGCACAGCCAGCAGCTCTGCCACGGCCTCAGCCAGGACACCCAGGCCATGGACACTGAGCACACGGTAAGTGATCACACACGCCCCCAAACAATCGCTGCTGCCTGGGAGAGCTGGGCGTGACGAGTGTCTCACAGCTCTGAGACTCTGTGTGAACCAGGAGTTGGCAAAGGAGTTGTACAGGGTAAAAAATGATCAGAGCCACAAAGTAACCCTGCGTCCTGCCTCCTTTCTGGGTTTACCTGCTTCCAGGTTGCAGTGGCAGTAGCTGCTATGACTGCCTATTTACAATATGAGCCTAACCTGGCACATCTAAAAGCAATTTTGGGAGGAACAGAATGTTTCCCCTCTTCAAGATAAAGTCCTGAGGAAACTGGAAAAGGCAGAGACAGACAGCATTTTCCAGGGTGATTATCTGAAATCTCTGCTCTCTTGGGTATTTAGATGCAAAAGCAGCAGTGTGCTCTTGTGAGCATCCATACACAGCATTCCTTGAAGTTACTCCTAGGAAATAGTTTGTAACTTCAATTTAGCCATGCACTAAGGGCCTGCAGTTAAACTGCCATGTCTTTCATTTTTAAAGACTGGAGCAGATGTGCATGCAGGTTCCATAAAAAGATGCCTTTCTACTGCAGAAGGTAGCTGAGCACATTCCCTTCCTGTCAGCACTAAAAATGGAACTGCTTCCCCCCCTGCACATACCCACACTCTGCTTGGTAACAAGCCCTTATTTGCATTTGGTATTTTCTAGCCAGATGAGCCTCTCCCAGACTCCTGCACAAGCCTTGGAGAAAGAAGATCTGTGGCACAGCTCGCACAGGTAAAGAACAAACATCTCCTGTTCGGGGCCTGTAACTGAGTCTGAGAATGAGCTGTCTCAGATTCCATTTTCCATCTGGGAAATGCCTTCCCTGAACACTGGGATGCCATCATCTACACCAACAGAACACTGGATCTGTGTGACAATCCAGAGGCAGGGAATAAGCAGTAAAACAAGGTGTTTGGTGGTGTAATCACCCCATTTGAATAGGAACAAATGACACACTGAGAGCAAAGAAATACCCAGGGGCAACATCCAAATGAATGGCTCTGGCACTGGTTTGACTGCACAAATGACTTGTGCAGAGCAGAGCTGAAGCCTGAAAATACCAATCATGGAGTCACAGAATATCCCATCTAGCCCTGCCCTCTGGCAGTGGGAACCCATTCCCCTTGTCCTGGCATTCCAGGCCCTTCTCCCAAGTCCCTCTCCTGCTCTCTGGGAGCCCCTTTAGGTACTGGCAGGGGCTCTGAGACTGCCCTGGACCCTTCTCGGCCCTCAGCAAAGGATCCCCCATATTCCATGGACAGCTCCATTGAGCAGTTCTGGGTGAATCCCTGGAAGTCAACTGTTGCTTATTTACTGGAAATTCAGGCCAGTGCAGAAGCAGATGAGAAGAAAACTGCTCTTTTCTGCTTCTGTGCAGTTGCTTCTGTGTCTTCCTTACCCTTTTGTATTCACTGGGGGAGCACAGAATCCCAGACTGGGCTGGACTGAAGGGAGCTCAAAGGTCTCCTCATTCCAACCCCAGTGCCCCGATGCCCAGAGTTCTCCCACCACCACGGGAAAAAGCTGAGAGAGGGGATTAGCAAGGATGAAAAAGATGTTTTAACATAAAAGCTCCATACTTTACTTCTAAAAGACATTTGGCTGAATGAAAAGCCTGGAACTGCACACTTGGTTATCCCTACACAATCCATGTGGCAGGATGTACAGCTCATAAAGAGTGTACGCTAATTACAGAATGGACACCCACCAGGAAACCATGGGGCCCAGGAAATCTGCATTTCCAGGGTACATTTCCAACTGGAATAAGTGCAGGGGCATTTGACATGGTGTAAAAGCTACACTGGAAACACACATGGGCATCAGAGAAAAGCTCACATACAGAAATCATTCTGTATGTCACTGACACCATCCCGAGGGCACCAAAGCCGGGCAGCCCCGGCAGGGAGCAGGGCTGGGCTGTGGCTGTGCCGTTCTGTATGTCACTGACACCATCCCGAGGGCACCAAAGCCGGGCAGCCCCGGCAGGGAGCAGGGCTGGGCTGTGGCTGTGCCGTTCTGTATGTCACTGACACCATCCCGAGGGCACCAAAGCCGGGCAGCCCCGGCAGGGAGCAGGGCTGGGCTGTGGCTGTGCCATTCTGTATGTCACTGACACCATCCCGAGGGCACCAAAGCCGGGCAGCCCCGGCAGGGAGCAGGGCTGGGCTGTGGCTGTGCCATTCTGTATGTCACTGACACCATCCCGAGGGCACCAAAGCCAGGCAGCCCCGGCAGGGAGCAGGGCTGGGCTGTGGCTGTGCCATTCTGTATGTCACTGACACCATCCCGAGGGCATCAAAGCCGGGCAGCCCCGGCAGGGAGCAGGGCTGTGCTGTGGCTGTGCCATTCTTTATGTCACTGACACCATCCCCAGGGCACCAAAGCCGGGCAGCCCTGGCAGGGAGCAGGGCTGTGCTGTGGCTGTGCCATTCTTTATGTCACTGACACCATCCCGAGGGCACCAAGGCCAGGCAGCCCCGGCAGAGAGCAGGGCTGTGCTGTGGCTGTGCCATTCTGTATGTGACTGACACCATCCCGAGGGCACCAAGGCCAGGCAGCCCCGGCAGAGAGCAGGGCTGTGCTGTGGCTGTGCTGTGTCCCGAGGTCAGGGCCCCCTTCCCCACGTTCCCTTTGCAGTCGGTGCTGCGGCAGCGGCCGGAGCTGCCCCCGGCGTTGCGGCACCCGGCGTGGAGCGCGCGGGAGCTAGGGCCCTTCATCCGCCTGTGCCTCCTGGACCAGAACTTCCCAGCCTTCGTGCAGGACGTGGAGAGGGAACTGCACAGACTGGCCGAGGAATGAGGCACACCTGGCACTCCGGTGATTAAAGGTTGAAAAACAAGGCCTACAGCGGTTTTTGTCGGTGTTTTATTTTTAAAAACAGGTGAATCCACTTTTTATACATCATTGCACTTCAACAAATACACAGAACACGAGTTCATGCAGCTACAGTTACGCACATCATGAGAACCCTGGTAGGTCTAATTTCTACAATCTTTAAATCATGAGAAATTACAGTGTCAAACTAAAGAGGAATAACTAGTTGCATAGAATATCACCATGCTGTAACATTTCATCATTTAAACAAAAAAAAAAAAAAAAAAAGAAAATTATAAAAGTTTGCCTGAATTGAATGTACAAGAATATGTCGAACACATCAGTGCAAAAGGATTTGAGAATTTACATGAGTTAACAAAAAAAAAAATCACTTAAAAAGCAATCATATATATATATTTATAAACTGAAGGTTTGTTTTTGTTTCCAACTGCATCCCACCACCACCAGCAGCCCCTGGCACCACCCAGCCCCGACGCCCAACAGGACACCCGCGCTCCATGGTTAAAGCCCTTAAGGAAATTCCAATGTCCCTGCTGCGAGCGCCGGCCCGGCATCGCTCCCTCCTTCCAGCCATACAGTAAGGAATGAATATCAGCAGCTTCAAAATGAACCACAACGACTTCTGGTTTCCCCTCCCCCAAATATAAATATATACTGTATATATCTTTTAAGTTTTGCTGTACTTTACAAAAGAAGTCTCACTAGATGGCAGCGGTGCGGTTTGAGCGGTGCCGAATTTAACAGCTACAGGAAGTAAAAAACAGCGCATGCGTGAACCCGCCTGGCTACTGCTCGTGTAAAGAGAGGAAAGGAGGAAAAAAAAGCAACATTCACAGCACATCAAGCCCAAAAGAGTTTACACCTTCTACACGGAAGCATTATTAAAATTCATCTGGCTAGGTCATCCTTGCAGGAGAGGCTAAATAAGGCATGCGTTAGACAGTCATATTGTTGCTCACTTGGAAAGGAAAGAAAAAAAAAAAAAGAAATCAGACAGAACTGGAGTTCTAGAACCAAGAGTTCCAACCCTTAAATTTAGCAGGTCATATTGCCATCAGTCTCTCAGAAACTTAAAGCTCTAAAAAAGAAACGAGAAAGAGGTGCTAGTCAATGGTGAACAGCGCGAGCCGCCGCAGCCTGCAATCCCCGCGCTGCGCTCCCACCGGGGCACGGCTCCCGACAGCCCCAGCTCCACCTTTGAGCGGGGAATCAAATCAGGAGGGCTCGGCAGCTTGGGCTAGATTTTAGCAAGCAGGTCCGTAAACCACCCGCCTGCCTGAGGCAATGAGGTTTGGTCCCCACCCCGCGCTCCCTGAGGCGCAGCAGGAATGTTCTAACGCAGGGAAGGTGTTTGCTGCCGCGCCCCCAGCACTCCGGGCAGGAGGGCTGGGCCTGCCCGCTCCCGGCCGGGCGCAGGCAATACTTACATGATGAGCATTTTTAATTTGTGTTTCTCTGGCGTAAGTTTTTGTCTTTGTGATTGTTTGTAGAATTGGTTTTCCTGCAGAAAGGGACAGAGAAATGCACCAAAAATTAGTCACAGGCACAGGGAAAATGGACATTATTTGTACTTCATTAAACTGTTACAGTCTTCCTCCCTTTAGCTGGCCAAAGACAACAGTTTTAGACTTTGTATTTTAGCACGTTTATTTTTTTAGCAAAAGGTTGGTTTTCTTTCCTCCAGTCTAAGAAATGCATCAGAAGGTCCAACACCATCTGTAATGTCACATGCAATATGAATCCTGTGATTTATCACCTCCCACAACCCCCCCAGATTAACCCAGAGTATTTTTTTCCTGAAAACACACTTACATTGGCCCGGCTGGTTCATCATCTGCAGCAAACATCCCGATGCACCCAGGGAGACACAAAGGAAGGAAAGAAAAAGAGAGTCAGTGTTTGCAGGGGGCCACAAGGCGAGCAGCAAACTGATCTATCTACAGCATCAAAGGCCATTCCAGTCGGGAGTGCAAGGATCATGGAGTTACTGCTCTGGATTTGGGTTTAATGGCAGGTATGTTGCTTCAATGGGTTTAGTTAACACTTGGAATGCTGGTCATGAAGGACTGCAACTGTAGCGGACAGATTGGTGCAACATGGTCAAGACTCATCTTGTCCCCAAGTTCCAGTGGTTCAATCTCATAAAGATAGATGAGGAGACATACCAACGGTTCAGTTGTAAAATCCTGCTGGATGTTTGCTTGCATTGACTTTTTTTGAATATGTATTTTAATTTTTAAGCCATTTTTTTTCCACTGCTGATGGGTAACTCCTGGTATATACCCCAGAGGGTACATACCCCATACTCATTTTCCCCCACGGATGAAATAACCTCTACATTCCCCATTTTTCTCAGTGTTTAATTAGAAGGGACCAGGTTAGGAGGAGGCTGAAGGGGAACACTCGATTCTGGTCCCAACCATGGTCCTTGGGCAGCAGCATCTGATGTCACCAGGAGGAGCTGGGGTGCTGGGACACCACTGGACACACTGAAGCTGCAGAGGACTGACAGCATCATCCTGCCCATGGCCCCTGGTAAAACTCATTAAGAACTGTCAGGTGGGGCGAATCTGCCAATGAGGAATGTTTCATATTAACTCTCATGACCAATCGGGCTTTTTTTTGGAATTCTCAAAAACTCTTTTCTCCCAACACTGTAGTACAGAAGACAGAAATGCATTTACACAACAGTACAAGAGTCAATCCAGGAACCTAATCCTCCCACGGATGGATTTTGGGGGGACCAATTGGGGCCCTGCTGGTTTTGGCACTTGACAGTTGCCGTTCCCACCTCGTGCCGGAGGGCTTTTTGAGGGAAGTCTTTGAGAAACTCTCAGCAGGATTCCACAAGGGTGCTTAGTGCACATGAAGCAGTTATGGAAATTACAGTCTTACAGTGTAGGCATCCGCATGAGCACACGCCAGGAGTAATGCCGGGGAGAGGGGACATTACTCCACCTGGGCCTTCGAGGCAACGGAGAGGCAAAGCCACCGCTAGCACAGACAGTGACCAGAACAAAAAATACTTCAAAAATAAAGAACTAACCACAAACCAAGAGCTTTACAGCCAAAGTAACAGACTAGCGACACACCGGTGTCCACAGAATTCCAGTACCAGCAACAGTAACTATCGGACACGGTACAGAGAACTGGGACTAGGAAGGACAGCCAGACATCAATGTGCTGTTGTATATACAGTGAGATATACAGAGACACATCAGGTACTCAAACACAAAGCACAGCAGAGGAATCTACGGCTTCCTTCCACAAACATCTTTGGGAATCAAGGATCCGAGAGCAGCCGAGCTCCGCGCTCCAGGCAGGATGAGCCTGGGAGGGACAGCGAGCCCCGGGCCCCAGTGCTGCCTCTGAGACCCAGCTCGGCTCCAACAAGCACCATCGACAGCTTTGGGAGTTTGTTTGGCTGGACTTCAGCAATATCAAACTGCACCGTGGACACTCACTACAAAATAACCGTCTTCCCTTCTCGGCTCAAAGATTTAAATGCCTATTTCAGATCAGCACGTTTGTGTTGTCAAAAAAACACAAAAAAAAAAACCACCACAAAAAAAAAAAGAAAAAAAAAAAAAAGAAAAAGAAACTTCACATTTATAATGGCTGCCGTCGGTGATTCCTCACAAAGATCCCACAAAAAAACCTACTGGAATACTTGAAGCAGATGGTGGATCCGCACCACTCCTCCCTGTCCCATCTCTAAGCTAAACCAGAGCTAAAAAGACCGAGGGAAATTCCCGGTCAGCCGTTGAGTGCTGGAAAAGCATCCCCAGTACAGTACAGACACAGACCGAACCCTCAGCGAAACCAGGGGCAACAGAACAACAGAAAAACCAGTACAAAAATCAGACTAAAGAAAAGGTTCAAAACAGCAAACTGAAATCCAAATTAGTCGTGAACGTGAATGAGGAAATTTTCAAGAGTGTTAACGTCATGACTTGTGCGTTGTATAGACTGAAGCGGAGGTTAAACAAACTCCAAAGCATGCAGAGCTCTCACTTACCACCATTTTTTAAGGGTATGATGCAATTGAAGGGGGGAAAAAAAAAAAAAAAGAAGTCATAGTAACCGACAAGATCAATATAAGCCAAAGCTTTAATGCCACAGCCCTGCTCTAGAACAGTCAGTAACACTTAGGACATGGGGACGTCCCCTAGCGCTCCCCAGACGCTGCCAGGAGCGACCACGCCGAGCCCCTCCTCCTGCAGGATCTCTGCTGGCTCTGGGCATCTGCAGGCTCCAAAACCCCCCTGGTCACAGGACACAGCAATAACCCCCCGAGCCAGGCCTTTCCTGCGGCTATGGAATGGCCTGCTCCGTGGGCTCCCAAAACCGCGCAGTTCGGAACCAAAATGGGGGAACTGCTGCTTGTCTTTAACATGTGTAATCAATCCCTGCAGGCAAAAATATCTGGGAATTAAAACTGGAAGATGATGACAAGCAGATCTCCCTTAGCTCCTCCACTTGTATGGGAATGTGTTTGGTGTGCTCTCCCCCCACTTTCAGCCTTAATTTACAAGGCATTTTACATGTCACTCAGTTTCTTTCACCGCCTTTGGAAAGCTACAGGGTTTATTTTTAGCATCAAATTAATCCTCGGTAGCATCTTGTGACTGGTGGAAGTTAAAAATGAAACACTAGCAGGTTCTTCCAGCACTAAGATTCCCATTTTTGCTTCTGAAGGGATTCTACATCTCAGCTCATGCTTTAAAACCTGCAGAGAATCCATCCCAAACTGGTTTGGGTTGGAAGGGACCTCAAAGCCCATCCAGTGCCACCCCCTGCCATGGGCAGGGACACCTCCCACTACGCCAGGCTGCTCCAAGCCCCGATGTCCAACCGCGCCTGGGACATTTCCTGGGATCCAGGGACAGCTTACTGCTCTGAAGGAGCAGCCAGAGCCTGTGACAGCTCAGGGTCCTGTGTTATGGTCCCTTCCCACTGGGATACAATGATGCTGCTAGGAACAGCTGATGGCTATGGCCTCACTATGTACCTGCTTCACAATCTGCTCACCCTGACGAATTTAAAGTGTGGGAGAGAAAAATGTGCATAAAAGGGAAAAAAAAAACCCACCAAAATCACGGGTTAGAAAAGGTAAATGGTTGCAGTAAAAACAGTTGGTTTCTTTCAATTACTTACAGTAATAGCAGGAACAGGGAAAGTCAAGAAAAAAGCAAAAGAGGGTTAGAAAGAACGTGGGGATTTGGATGGAGCTTCTGCAGAGCCAGAAGAAACACATTTATGGGAGGTCTTTGGATTAGGCTGAGGGATGAGAGGGGAAGAATGAAAAGGGACGTTATAACCCAGTCACCTCACAGCTTCGGACTCGAGACCATGACTACGGATTTACAAGTAAAAACCTCTGCCACTCCTATGGGGAATGGAGCCAAGGGGTTTTTACTTTCTACTTACCCCAGCAGACACCCTTAAACCCAGGGCTGTGCTGATTATAGACTATTTGATCCAACACCAGCAGAAAGCCCGCTCACTTTAGGAACCTACACTCAGGTGGTGCTGGCTGATCACTGTCTATGGAAACCAAGCAGCTGGAGCTCCACCAGAGGAACAAAGCCATTCCCTTCTCCCTCCTCCAGGGCAGCTCAGAGGCATTCCCTGCTGGCACCGCCTCCCGCCGGGCATGCAGCCTCGTGCCAGGGCATGCCACGCTCATGCAGCTCAAAGCCACGGACGCTGCACGTGGGGCCGGCCCCTCTGCATCTACTGGCCCCCTCTGGGTCTGCCGGCCCCTGGCTGCTCCCTGGGGAGAACAGGGAACGAGCTGGACGCTGCCTTACCAGGTGTAAGGCAAGTCAGAACTCAGGTTCCGAAAGGATGCAGGAATTGAAGCGGCAGTGCCCTCCCTTCCTCCTTCCAGCACACAGCTGGATGTGCTGGGAGCAGCCCTCATCCACAGGCTCCGCAGCAAACCCTGTGCCGAGCACCCCGCTGTTTTGGTGGGAACAGGCATTTCATGGGGGCAATGTTCCTTTTCCTGCTCTCCAGCAGCAGGAAAAAGAATCAACTCCCAAATCAGAGTTCTGAGAAGGAGGAAGCATCAGCAAAGGAGCTCCTGAGCAGCCCTGGCCTGAGGCACACCAAGCAGCTCACCGGACACACAAAGCGAGGTCCATGCAAAACCCAGCCCTGCAGTCAGGAAATGCCAAAGTTAAAGGAGGGCCCCTGCTCTTCTTCCAGCATGGCAGCGCTTCCAGCAGAGGGAACACCTTTACATTGCAGAGTGTTCTGGGGACATGGAACTGCTCCAAGTGTACCCAGGAGTCCAGCACCCTCCCCAAGCCTCCCAGGGATGAAGCCATGGGCACGCTGAGCCAGGGCATTTGAAGCCTGCAGAACATGGAGATCAGAGGGAGAGGGGATTCATTCAATTGTTTCTTTGGGCTGGCCAGGCAGGGTTCCCAAGTGCTGGGGAAGAAGTCCAGACACCTGAGGATCCTCTCACCCAGAGAATGCTTCTGTCCCACCAGTCACATCAGCCAGGACTAACTGGGCACTTGTGCTCACACCAGACTGGTCTCACCTGAGAGGAGCTGACCCAAAGACTGTCATTTGTGTAGGTTTAACTGAGCCAGCCCTAAAGTATCACCTGGGCACAGCACAAGGTGAGAGCTCACCACGGGCACTTGCAGCTCCCAGCAGGATCCAAAACCAGCAGCACACCCTGCACGGCCCCAGTCAGGAGCCAGGGTGAGCTCATTAACAGCTCTTCTGCTCCAAAAGCCTTGGATTTTCCTGAGCACAGGAAGGGGCCACATTTAGCAGCATTGGTTGTCTCCAAATTTTAAAAATCATTCTTAGAAATGGTGTAAATGAGCCACATTTCCAGTTATCTGTGCACTCCTCTCCTCAGGCCCGATGGTGGCCAGAACATCAGAGGACTCCTGAGGAACAGTGGCACCCTGAGGTGGCTGTGTGGCACCTGCAGAGTGGGGGGACACCACGGGTCCAACCCTCGGGATCTCTACAGGGATCTGCAGCCAGAGGCATCCCCCAGCAGGAGGAAGTGCCCAGCCAAGGGGTAACGACCCCTGGGCACAGATCCACAGGGACCATCCACCCTCACACCTGCTGTGGGATCTGGGCTGACACACACATCACAGAAACTGGGCACTGGGAAGGCCATTCCAGAGTTACTCCACTCTGGGAAGATGGGGTGATCTCAATTTGGAGAGGTCCAACATTCCCATCCCAGCAGGAAGGGCAGCAAGAGCTCAGTGGGTGCTGTAGCACCACCTCCTGTGGAGCTCTGCCATGAGCACAGCCCTAAAGCTGAGCACGTCCCGCTGACACCGCAGTGGAAAAGCCAGCAGAGAGATCCTGGCTGGTGCTGTGGGTAACAAGTGCCTCAGCCACAGCTCCCTGCCCTTCCCTCCCCGGCTCCCTGCAGCACTGGAGGCCAGAGGTGGGACTCTGGAAGGGGGAGCTGAAATTCCAAATGCCGAGCACGCCGCTGCATTCCAGCATTAACTTTGGCATTTCATAACCATGTCTTGGAAAGAATCACATTCAGGATAACCCAAGTCAAACATGCACACGTGGGAATCAGGAGGCTCCTGGTGATGTCCCACGGGTGCATTTGCACGTGCCCTGCTCCCGGGGCGTTCCCCACCAGGGCAGCACAGAAAGCCTCGATCCCAGGATGGAAAATGCACAACTATCCAAGGGATGTGGGACTCGAGGAGTGCTGCTGATTGTGTCCCTCAGCCAGGCAAACCTCATCCACAGCTACAGACTGTCACACTGAGCAAGGGTTCTTCCTCCAGGAGAGGGGACAGGCAGAACATCTGACCCCTGTGGAGGTGCCTCGTGTCACTCTCCAGGGCTCTGCCTTCGAAACAGCAGCCCCAGTGAGCACTGGAGTAACCTCAGCTCCTGGGCTCATCATTCTGGACAGCTCCAGGGGGATGATGAGCCTGCATCCCTCGGGTACCAGCCAGGAAAACTCCTGCCTTGGAAAGAGGCAGTGAACTCTTCACCTCCAGTGTGAGCTCCCTGCACCACCACGGGGGCTGTGCTCTCATCTGGTCACACCAAATCCAGTTCCTGATGGAGTCGGTCCATTTGGAGCTGCTTGCAGGGGATATTTGTGTAGCCAATTCCCAGGACCTTGTCTTGGTCCTTGTGAAACTTCATCCAATGAAAATTCCAAACGTGGGGAACTGTAATCCCTGCTGTGGAGGTGGGTACGTGCAAGGGAAAGTGACAATTGTCTGTTCCGAGTTTTCTGGGCTGGTAGAGGTCCCTGAGGCCACGCTGAGGGCACTGGAAGCTGTTAGTGATGCACAGAACATGCACTACGGTTCAACTGGGGGCTCCACCCCCAGAGCAGCCCCCACACATGCTCTGTAAGCAGTTAGTAAGTGCTACTCAAGGCTTACAACCAAAGCTGGTTTCCTCTAGGGATGCACTACTTCAGCCAGTTCTGATCCCACTCGGCCCTTCTCCCATTATTTGTTATTCCACTCGCTGTGTTCCAGGAGCTCCTCCCCTCACTGTGGATCCATGAAGGTGGCTGTGCCCAGCCCACAGACACATCACTGTCTCACACCTCTGCTGTCCTGCCCTGTGAGGGCCCAGGCGCCCCTGCAGCCCCACAGCCACCCCCAGCTGCCCTGGGAAGCAGCTCTCACTGGGAAAGGCTTGGCCAGCCCAGGATGGTGCTGAGGATCACTCCAGCACTCCGCCCCTGCTTGGATCCATCGTGTTCCTACAACACCATGACATTCCTCCTCTCCCAAGGAGTCCTTGCAGAGGTTTTACCCGCTGGAGTACGGTGCTAGCAGCACATTAAAGGCTGCTTCTCAGCACGCAGCTTGCAAATAGTCAGCGTCACACTGCCCCTTTCCCCAGCTGTGCACAGGGGAAGGTGTGCAGGAGAAGCTCATAGATAAAAGTTACTACTAGTTGTATGTACCAAACACAGATTAATTAATTAATTATTGCTACCATCAAACCTGATAATAAGCCCTATTTTTATAAAATCTAACCAGTGGCTACAATGAGATACAGGTTCCAGAGCATTCCTTAACTACAGATTTAGCTACACGGCAGAGTAAGAGCCCTCCCCCCATGTCTGAACCCTGGACACGTTTCAGTTTTGAAGCACCTTTGCAGCCCCAATCCCTTGAAGTGCAATGATTCCTTAGCTGGAGTGCAATGTTCCCTCGGAGCCCCTGCCCCGTGGGGAGGAGGGGATGGCCCCAGGGCTGAGGGTGCTGCCCACACTCCCCGGGTGGGCTGGACAGCGCTTCTCAGGAGGGAGATGGCAGCGCTCCACCCCTCATGCGGCAAAGCTTCAACAACACCCACAGACCCCCTCCCACCCACGGTCTGAGACCAGCCCTGGGCGCTGCGCCCTCCTGGGCTTCACGTTCGGAGGGAAGAGAGGAGAGAGGCCGGAGGACTGGAGAGGGACAGGCTGGGCTGCTGCTGGTCGTGGCCGCGCTCCTCCAGCAGGCAGCCGCCGCGGCCGCGCTCCGTCACAGGCGGCGCTGGGCGCACTTACCGTCGGGGACCTCGTCCGGCCGCTTCCGCTTCTCGTAGATGACGATGATGACCACCAGGATGACGATCTCGGCCAGGATGCCCAGAAAGGGCCACAGCGGGGCCAGGTGGCTGCGCACGCGCAGGATGGTGGTCACCGACACCGAGCCCACCGGGTTGGTGGCGTTGCACTGGTACTCGCCGGGGTCCTCGTTGATCTGCAGGTTCGTGATGCTCAGCTCGGTGTAGTTCTCTTTGTTGGAAATGAAGAACCTGCCCGAGGAGTTGTTGATGTCCTGGCAAAGGGACACGGGTGGGAAACGGCGACAGCGTTAAGTTCTGGGGCCTCTGTGGAGATTTGAGGGAGGAGCCCTCTCTCCAAACACCACCAAAACACCACAAAGGGAACCCTGCACTCCGGGGCCTGATCACTGCCAGCGCTCACTCCTTAAAACCTTCAGCCCACGCTCATCCCATCCTGCTATGTCCTCCACGTTTTGGCTCCATCCCTCCAATTCTCCCTCGCTGGCAGCTCACGCAGCAACAGGGCAGGTTAGAAATTCCCAGCTCCTCTCTGCTATTCCCACTGCTGGTCACATTTTCCTGCTCACTACATCACTGGCTACACGGAACAAACAGATCACTCAAGTTCTAACAGGGATCACTGCCACCTCCTCATATTAAGTCTTGTGAGCTCAACCAGTAAAACTTGGAGGAATTTATAACCCAGTGTGGTTTTAAATCATGTTTCATAACTCAGATCTTGCAGTCTGTAGCAAATCCCAGAAAATGGCTTTCAGGGTAAGTTCTTTGCCCAGCAATGCAGTGAGCAACTTTTTTCACATTCCAGTAATATCAGTATCAATTTGATGGTCACCCACCCTGCTGACAATACCCACCTTCACTGACACTTTGGAGGGACTGCACTTTGGGAAGTGACAAAGCCCCTTTAACAGCCCACCCCTAAGCCCAGGGTGCTGCTGTCCTCCCTCTCTGGGGGTCTGGGCAGCAGAGACACCGTGACCCCGTTCCTTACCTCAAACACCCCATTGACCTTCTTGCGCCACACCCACTCGGGGTGGGGGAAGCCCACGGACTTGCAGTACATCAGGGCCTCCTGCCCCTCGTTTTTGTTCTCACTCCTCTTGTGCCCAGTGATGTCAGGAGTGGCTGCGAGACAACAGAGCAGCTGGTCAGTGCAAACAGGCTTCCTTCACTCCTCTCCTTCACAGGCCTCCGCACTCCACGGAAGCCATGCTTTCCCACAGCAAGAAATGTCATGGAAGAGCTGTGTTTGTGTGTGTCTCTCAGGGCAACCCTAAACCCGGTTTGTGTGTGACCCTAGAGCAGCCCCAAACCCTGTGCTCCTGTCTGTGTGACCCTAGAGCAGCCCCAAACCCCATGCTCCTGTCTGTGTGACCCTAGAGCAGCCCCAAACCCCGTGCTCCTGTCTGTGTGACCCTAGAGCAGCCCCAAACCCTGTGCTCCTGTCAGTGTGACCCTAGAGCAGCCCCAAACCCCGTGCTCCTGTCAGTGTGACCCTAGAGCAGCCCTACACCCTTTGTCCCTGTCTGTGTGACCCTAGAGCAGCCCCAAACCCCGTGCTCCTGTCTGTGTGACCCTAGAGCAGCCCCAAACCCTGTGCTCCTGTCTGTGTGACCCTAGAGCAGCCCCAAACCCCGTGCTCCTGTCTGTGTGACCCTAGAGCAGCCCTACACCCCGTGCTCCTGTCTGTGTGACCCTAGAGCAGCCCTACACCCCGTGCTCCTGTCTGTGTGACCCTAGAGCAGCCCCAAACCCCGTGCTCCTGTCTGTGTGACCCTAGAGCAGCCCCAAACCCCGTGCTCCTGTCTGTGTGACCCTAGAGCAGCCCCAAACCCCGTGCTCCTGTCTGTGTGACCCTAGAGCAGCCCCAAACCCCGTGCTCCTGTCTGTGTGACCCTAGAGCAGCCCAACACCCCGTGCTCCTGTCTGTGTGACCCTAGAGCAGCCCCAAACCCTGTGCTCCTGTCTGTGTGACCCTAGAGCAGCCCCAAACCCCGTGCTCCTGTCTGTGTGACCCTAGAGCAGCCCCAAACCCCGTGCTCCTGTCTGTGTGACCCTAGAGCAGCCCTACACCCCGTGCTCCTGTCTGTGTGACCCTAGAGCAGCCCCAAACCCTGTGCTCCTGTCTGTGTGACCCTAGAGCAGCCCCAAACCCCGTGCTCCTGTCTGTGTGACCCTAGAGCAGCCCCACACCCCGTGCTCCTGTCTGTGTGACCCTAGAGCAGCCCCAAACCCCGTGCTCCTGTCTGTGTGACCCTAGAGCAGCCCCAAACCCTGTGCTCCTGTCTGTGTGACCCTAGAGCAGCCCCAAACCCTGTGCTCCTGTCTGTGTGACCCTAGAGCAGCCCTACACCCTGTGCTCCTGTCAGTGTGACCCTAGAGCAGCCCCAAACCCCGTGCTCCTGTCTGTGTGACCCTAGAGCAGCCCCAAACCCCGTGCTCCTGTCTGTGTGACCCTAGAGCAGCCCCAAACCCTGTGCTCCTGTCTGTGTGACCCTAGAGCAGCCCCAAACCCCGTGCTCCTGTCTGTGTGACCCTAGAGCAGCCCTACACCCTGTGCTCCTGTCAGTGTGACCCTAGAGCAGCCCCAAACCCCGTGCTCCTGTCTGTGTGACCCTAGAGCAGCCCCAAACCCTCGCTGAGCTCGGGCTGGCTCAGGGCAGTGCCTGGGCTGACCCCTGGCCCAGCAGATGGCCCCAGGCTGCAGGGCCCACCTTTAAAGCCGCAGCTGCTAATTCCAGCACACGTGGCTGGCTGTGTGATGGCAGCTCTGAGCTGTTAATCCATCCAAGGCAGCCCTGCTGCTCCAGGAAACGGGAATTTCCTACCAGAGACTTCCCTGCACACGGGGAGCAATTCCAGCTGCAAGCTGAGATAATGAAGGGAATTTCACAGCTCTGCTCAAAGGGAACAAAACCTCTCGTGCCACCAGACAGCAGCTGGGCCTGCTCTTCCCAAAATTACAGCACAATCTTCTGGCAAGCTCATGTGCTTGGTACTGTCCTGTGTCAAAGGGGGTTTGATGCAGGAAGCACCATCCCGTGCCTCAGATTCTTTCTGGACAGTGACAATGTTATCAAAGTGAGATTCTGAACCAGAGGAAATCCATGGCTGTAGGAAAACCTGGGCTTCGGCCCCTGCTGGTGTGTGTTCACCTGCAAAGGCACTCCAGGAGAGGCCAGAGGTGCTCTCCAAGGGCCCATGGAAATTCCAACAGCATTCCCAGCACAGCCCTGGGCTTTGCAGCAGTCCTGACCAAAGGATGAAGCTCAGCCAGCTGCCAACTCATTAACTCAGATGATGCCGAGCACAGCCATGAACAGGCCAAGAACAAAGCCAAGGGGGTGATTAAGAAAACTGACACCCAAAATGCATCTTTCCACATCAGACATAAAAATACTTTGAGAGACAAAAAACCTGACCTGAATGAAGGCACCAGATCCAAACCATCCCCTGGTCTGGTAGAAAAAGGAGCTGAAGGAAGCTGGGAAGATTCCCCGGCTGCCAGGGGATCCCACACTCCTGTGCCTGCAAGGGGCAGAACACCTGGAGCTAAGGGAGCTTCCAGTCTGTGTCAGGGAAAACGGGAAGGGAGGGGAGAGGGAGAGGAGCTTTCTGGGACACCTTCCCTCCAGCTCCAGGGGGACACAGTGACATTGCTGGAAGGAGAGGCCAGCTCCCAGCAGTGATGCCAGGGCTGATCCCAGCAGAGCAGCAGTGCCCAGAATACCTCTGCCCCTCCCTGGCCCTGCTGGACAGGGCTATTCCTGGAGCTCCCTGGGAGCTCTGTGCACTGCTGCTGTTGCAGGGCTCGCTGCTGCCACCCAGACACAAAGCCAGCCTTTTTCTCTTTTAAACAGTGCAGGGAACCGTGTCCTGCTGGCCCCACATCCCTGCAGTCCCAGCTCCAGCAGGTTTTTCCTGGGAAGCCTTTCAGGCCGGGATTGCTCCAGTGCCAGCCCAAGCCCAGGGTGAGGCAGGTTTTGGATTTCAGCTCTCTGAGTCCCCTCTCTGCTCACACCAGGAGAATGCCCTGGCAAGGGAGGTTTGAATTCCTGCAGATGAGCAGGAAAAAGCCTGAAGGTGGGGCTGGAAACACCTCATGAGGAGCAAAAGGAAGCAGGGCTAACTGCTACCAAAGAAAAGGCAAAATAAATAGACATTTATGCACACATGAGAGGAATTCTGAGCAGCACTGTTTTGATAGTTTTAAACCGAAACACAGGAGAAAGGGGGTTTGTGGCAGGGTGACCATGGGGCTCCAGTGCTCCCAGCTCCCAACAGGCACAGAACTCGGTGTGCAGCAACTTTCTGAAGGGCCTGGGGCTCACACAGCCAGGAAAATCCATTTCCTCATGCACAGGAGGTGTTCAGCCCTCACAAGCTCTTCACTGTCACTACTGAAAAGGAGAGGGAAATTTAAATGTGTAACACCTCCAAACCATGGCCCAGTTACCTTCAAGTTTCCCATTAAGAGACAAAATTAAAGCAAGGGCAAAGCACCTAAAAATATTCCTGCCCTGAAAACTGGGATGTCTGAGGGGTGACCTGAACAGAGGCTCTGGAAGGTTTTATCTGGTTATGATTCCAATCCCTGTCTCCCCTGGAGCCTGAAGATCCTGAGGGCACCAGGAGAAGGGGAAATGTGAGAGGATTTTTGTGGATCGCTCCAAGATGCAGCTGGGCTCAAAGGGTGTCCAAGTGAACCCCTTTCTGGTAGAAAGGAGCAGAGGTTTCCTGAGACAGCCAGGAGTCAAGGAGCAGGCTCTGCCCCAGAGAAACTGCCCGGAAAGTGCAAAGCGAGCTGGAAGAATCCCTAAATGAGGCAAGGGCACAAAGGCCTCCCAGGAAGGGGAATTAAAATGTCTTTCCAGCACCTGTTTCTTCTCCCCCTCCTCCCAAGCTCCCGGTAAGAGCAGGAGCACTGCAGAGTTCTCCAGGGCTGCATTTCATCCTCTGGGTTTCTCTTCATCCCCCAGAGCTCCCAACAGCAGCACTGCAGCAATCAAAGCTCCCCTCCTGGGGCAGGAGGGGGTGCCCTGGGCAGGCCTGGCAGCTCCAGCAGCACTGCCCCACCAGGACCAGCCCCGGGCAGCCCAGCCTGCAGTGCCAAGGAGAAGGGGACAGCAGACCCCTGCTCTGAGGCCCTGAACGCAGCGTGTGCCCAGCCCCTGCTGCCAGCCCCCACACAGCACCCCCAGGCCTCGGGGGGCTGAGCAGCTCCCCCAGAACTTCAGCCACAGCTGCCTGAGGGGAGCCCTGGGCTGGATTCCCAGAAAGGCATCAGACACTGCCCTTAAACCCCGCGATTCACAGCTGCTATTACACCTCTGCCCTCGGGATTCCTCTGCCATCCCACAGTGGTTTGGGGGAAGGCACCTAAGGCCCATCCAGTGCCACCCCTGCCGTGTGCAGGGACACTTCCCACTGTTCCCTCCAGGGACATCTCAGCACTTTCATGCTCTTCCACTTTTTCCCTTGACCAAATCTACCCCTTTGCAGTAAGGTTTACATTTTTGAAGAGAAAATGTGAGAGCAGATCGATGTTTCTGCTGCCGTGTACTGCAAGAATCAGTGTAAGGCAGAAGTAAAGTCTGATGATTGTGTTTGGCACCAGAGTCTGGCAGAATCCTGAAATGGTTTGGGTTGAAAGGTCCTTAAAGCCCATCCAGAGCCACCCTTTTCCATGGGCAGGGACACCTCCCACTGTCCAGGGTGCCCCAGGACTGCTCCAGGGACACTGGAGGGACTCGGGAGGCAGCAGCACACCGAGGGAGGTGACCCTGCGTGCCCTGGGCTGCCTCTGCCACGGGCTCTGGGGAAGCTGTTCACGAGCTGTCAGAAAATGCCTATTTTTTGGAGCATTCAGCACCCTCCTTTCCCTGTGCATCAGCAGCGAGAGCTGCACCACAATCACAATCAGCAGTGAGATCTGTGTGTAATTGCTGGAGCACCAACACCTCCCGTGCAGGTAAATATGACATTACAGATGTGCAAGCCCAGACGGGGGTCACTGCCCCTCACATCTGCTTCACGTGCAATCCCAATTTATTATCCCCAGTTTCCCAGGAACAGCATCTGAGGAGTATTTAGGTGCAAATTCCCGGTGGGAAGTGAGTAGGATTAGTTGTCCTTGCCCTTCAGTGACAGATAGTGGCTTTTCTTCCCACCTCCCTGCCAAGCTCTCCTGGTGGCCCTGCCTGGCAGAGCAGCAGCCAAGCCCTGGGGCAAACACTCCCCAGGGGCCTTGCAGAGTCCAGCAGAGCTGGCAGAGGACTTGCTCCACTCCCCAAATTACATTTCCCCTCTCTAGGAGTGGTTTGTCACCTAAAGAAGCCCAGAGGAGGCAGCAGGAACTTTACATTTTAATTAGGATAGCACCAGGGGATTTAGCAATTAGAGCAAAAGGGCAGAATGGAAGAAAAAAACCCCAGAAAAGGAAAAGAAGGAAAATTAAACCCCTCCACCTGTGTACCCTGAACACCCAGCCAAGCTCCTCAGAGGCACAGGGTGGTGGAATTCCACGTCCCACAGATTATGGATCCTCCCATCTGGAGCCCAAGGCCTGCCCATGCACCACAGATCCCCCAACTCAGCATTCCCTGCACCCTGTGGTCCCCATCACTGGGAATTCCCCAACCTGCCACCAGCACTGCTCTGTGCTTCACCTACAGCAACACTCCTGCCAAACCTTGCCCATTTTGCAGCTTTCATTCCTCACTTCGGGCTCCTAGGGATGCCAGGGGGTGCCCAAGACACAGAGATGTTTTAGTGTCCACAAATGCCCTGGCTGTGTTCCCATCTCTGTGAGCTCTTTCCCTCAATGTGTGGTGACTGAAGGTTAATGTCTCCTGTGTTTCAGGTTCTGTGGTGCCCAGGGGTGCAGCTCTGAGCTCACAGTCAGTGTCACTCAGCTCTGCACACAGCAGGGACACAAAACAAATCCTTCTCCTGCTGCCACACCAAGGACAACTTTCAGCCCCAAAGCACAACCAAGGGTGGGCTGGAGGGAGGGACAAGCAGGATGGGACCCTCACAGCCTGGAGCTGGGATGGGACAATTCAACCCCAATGTGCAAATGGACCAAAACTTATAAAAGTGTGAGACCCCGTGGCCGTTTGTCCATTTTGTGACCATTTGGGTCTGTTTTGTGACCATTCTTAGTCCACCCTGGGTGTAGCCGTGGCCAGGCCTGTCCTGCCCAAGGTGTGCCCTAAAGCCCTTTCAGCCAATCTCTGCTCTGTTCTCCAGCTCTGCCCAGTCCCTGTCCCAGGCCGGCCTGCCCAAGGCATCTCCCTTGCAATCAGAGTCATAATCTCAGCTGATACACCATTATTGGTGACGATTAACCCAGGCCTGGCTCTGTGTGAGGAGGAGCCCTCCCCTCCCCTGTGTGGCAGCCCCGGGAGTGCCCTGTGCAGGCGCAGGGAAGGGGACAGGGGCCCAGGGGTGGCAGCAGTACCTCTGACCTCGATGGTGGCGTTGGCGACGGGCGAGCCGGAGAACACGAACACGCACAGGTACTCCCCCGACTCCTCTGCTCGGGCCTTCAGGATCCTGCAGCACACAGCACAGCACAGCCGCCTCAGTCCCCAATTAACACCTGCTAATTGCAGCGACCAGGGCAGCCCCGCGCCCCCTGAGGCACAGTTTCCTCCCCCCAAAAGGCTCCTTGGCTCCCTTTTTATTAATTATTTTTTAATCGAGCACAAACCCTGCAATAAAATCACTCAGTCACACGTGGGAACTGCTCAGACACATGGAAAAAGCTGCTCACTTCAGCCCGGGCGCTGAGAGCATTTACTCACCCAGTGATAAAGTGAATGAATTTCAGATAAGCAGCTTCCCAATGGCAGAACAGTTCAATAATCACCCTTTGAGCAGCGCCGGTGTGAACCCGCCCAGGCACTGCTCACAGGTGAGGAAAGGAAGGACAAGGTGGAATTGTTTGACTCTCCCCAGGCTGCTGAGCCCGGGGTGACTCTGAGCTCCGGTTACCATCAATCATTCAGGAGCTGCAAACTGACACAGCCCAAGGCTTTACAGGAGCTGCATGAAGGGTCAGCAGAGGCTCGCTCCACTGCCAGTGCTGGAAGAGGCAGGATTGGTGAGGGAAGCCGTTTAACCCGGAATTCTGGAGCTTTCTGCAGGATAAAATACCCAGCTCTCAGCTCCAAGCACCAAAAAACCATCGTGCAGCAAAACAAAGTGACTGAAAAAAACAAGAACCTGGGAGTCAAGGGGAATAAACAGAATACAAAAGATGAACCAATATAAAATATAAATAAATGGAGGAGGTAGATACCCTCTGTTAACCACAGCCAGCTGATGCTGCTTGCCTGGGTCCTCACTGAGAAAACCTGGAATTCCTGCATTTAAATGTAACCAAAGCACAGCTAAGGGGCAGATCCAATGTAAAACCAAACAGCAGAGAGAGCCTGAACTCCAGCAGCAGCACAGGAGCACTCAGGAATTCAGGATCTACTTTAAAAATGGCAATCTGGGATTGCTGGGAGCTCTCACAGCCCCCCATCCCTGGGGACAAGGAACTGTGCTCTCCCATCTTCACCCCTTCCTTGCCCAGCAGTTAAAACTGAAGCCAAGCCCAATTCTTCCCTTCCGGAGGGATTTTGGAAGGAAGAATGCAGCCCAGATGCCCGAGGAGTCAGCCTCAGCCCTCCCTGGGCTAATCCTGGTAATTGTGTGCAGCTCCCAGTGCCCCTGAGCACCAGCCACTGCACCCAGAGAAGTGGCCATTAAGGAAGCCGAGCCCTGAAGCTCAGAGCTGAACACTGCACCGGGAAGGGACCAGCAGGAACTGGGGAAGGGAATGAGCCTCAGCTTTTAACTGCAAAAGGAACCAGGTAATTCAGCGTGAGCTAAAGGGGAAAACAAAAGGAAACCTTGGACAAATCGTTATCAGGATCA
The DNA here is from genome assembly GCF_009819655.1 of Sylvia atricapilla. Classification (NCBI taxonomy): domain Eukaryota; kingdom Metazoa; phylum Chordata; class Aves; order Passeriformes; family Sylviidae; genus Sylvia; species Sylvia atricapilla. Next base: position 18,356,341 of record NC_089152.1, read on the forward strand.
AACCCAACTCCCACAGTTCCACAGTGGCTGCTTTGCTAAGGCCAGGAAAACCTGGAATATTCCCTAATCCTCTGCCAGTGAAATAGGGAAAAGGGCCACTCTAGAGACAGGAAATAGCTGGGACCAAGTTGCCCGCAGGGGTTAAAACATCCCTGAAGTGCTCTTCAGCCTGGCTTAACGTGGAGCTGCAAGTTGGGTAGGAAATGAATGGGAAGAAAAACCAGCCAAGGAAATCACAGAGGGCACAGAGTGAGCGAAGGCATCCCCGAGGGAGCTGCACGGGGTCCCACCAGTCCAGCCAGGCCCTGGGATCATCCCACAGCCCCTCCCTCTGGGAACATCACCCTGTCCCCTGGTGATGCCAGCCCCACCAGGTGTGTCCCCTGTCCCCAGGGTGATGCCAGCCCCACCAGGTGTGTCCCTGTCCCCTGGTGATGCCAGGCCAGGCACCGTTGCAGTGCACCCTCCACACCTCAGCAAGACGGTTCCATCTAAGGAAAATTAAGTTTCAGTTTCACCTCAGGACTTTCAAGGGAGAAGCACCAGAAACTTCTGTGTTTCCTTCAGTGTGAGTGCCTCAGTGCCAGGACAGAGGCACCTGCTGGTCCCTGTGGCTGCCCCTCAGAAATGCAGCTGGTTTCTACAAGCCAAATAACCCTCCTAAAACATCACCTGGGAAAGAGCACAGAGGTGTTTGGGGCTTTGTGGGTAACGGCTTCCCTGCACCTGCACACAGCTTTTGCTTTTGTTTGTATCATTTGTTATTTTCCCTTTTATCAACACCTTTTGCTTCACAAAACACACCCAAGGAGCCATCTGGCAATAATTCTAAGCCATTCTGAGAAGTGCTGGACGCCCTCAGAGCACATCAAACCCTTGTTTAGCCAGCTAAAAACATCTGGCGGGGCAAGGATTTTGATAACTGTTTTAGATACGTATTGTAAAGTTAGATTTTTGCAATATTAAAGTGAATGCTGTATGTATAATATTGGAAGACTCTGCTGTATTAACATAGTTCCATTTCTGCTATTAACAGGGCCTAGAAATGGTGCTGTGATGACTATATATGTGTATTTCTTAGGTTGTAACATAATATTAAAATAGAAAATATGTGATGCAAGATGCTTTTTGTAGTTCACTCAGAAGAATAATAAAGACAATCATGAAATCCCTGCACATTCTTGGATTCCCCTATCTGGATAGACAACAGACTCCAGGGGAGGGGTTTATTGAACCTCTGTTATCAGGGAGTGTGGGGCTGGCTGGGGCCACGAAGGAGATTGATCCCAAGGTAAATGGGTGGAACTGAGCTGAGAAACATCTAAACTCAAGAGGAATGTTTGAATCCTCCTTGGGTGTGGGCAATGGATTGGTGGAGAATGCTCAAAGCCCGACAGAAGGCTCACAGGGTCTGTACCTCAGTGCAAACTCTGACTTAGAAATGCCATGGGAGGGACAGACACTGCTGAGAGAGAAATGAAACCAGAAACTATTCAAATGACGGCCCTGCAATAAGACTGGACACTCTGGAGAAACAGAACTGTGAAAGGTGCACTGTAGCAACACCCACGAGGGCTGATTTTAGATGATTGGCTTTAAGGCACCAACAGCATTGGGTGGCAAAAGCTGAGAGGCCAAAACCCGCTTGTAATGGATTGTAATTAGGAAATAGTTTGGCTTCTGATTGTGATGGCATGATTGTAACATCTGCATTGTCTGACCCTTCACATGAGACTGAAAAGAGAATAAAAGTTATTAAAACACCTCTCAGTCCCATCTCTAGGTCAGAAAAGGGTCTAATCCAACACACAGGGATTTATGAATCTGCAACAAGCTGGTGCTTTTTAGGAAGGAGCCTCTGTTACTAAGGTGTGCTCCTTGGCTGAATGCCAACCATACATTTCACTTCTTCTGTCCCCTAATCATCTTTATAAATTTTCCCAAAGAGAGTGAGCTCTGCAGACTCGGTACTTTCTGAGCTTGAGAAGAGCTAGCTCTTCTCACCAGAAACTCTTCAACAGTTTTCTTTTTCCCAAAACAGCCTTGTGTAAACAATATCCTTTCCCATAACAACAGAGCCAATGTTACTGAGCAACGGCAGAGGTGTCAATGTTACTGTCCAAGGGGAGAGAGTCCTATGGACCAATAATGTGGGTTTTTTAGTGCAGCACATTATAAAAGGGCTGAATGAACTGTAAATAAACCTTCTGATGTCTGCTGCCTTCTGACTGGAGCCAAGCACCTCTGTTTGGTGTCCCAGAGGCGCGTTTTGAGACTGACCTGTACTCGGTGGTGTTGGAGGCTTTCCTGGTGCCCGGGATCTCCTCTCCGTTCTTCACCCAGTAGCTGGCGGCCAGGGGGCTGGGGCTGCTGGTGAGGTTACACTGCAGCGTCACCGCCGTGCCCGCGATGTGCAGCACCACGTCCTCGCTGGCGTTGATCCGCGGCTCTGCAACACAGCGACGGCCCTCAGCACGGCCCCACCCCTGGGCACGGTGACACTACTCTAAAGGGCCCAGGGGAGCGGCAGGGGAGGGCACCACACGGGGGATGGCACTGCGGGACACAGCGAGGGGGCACAACCACCACACAGCTGGGGCGGCGCTGCGGCCGCGCTCCTCGGCGTCCGCGCTGCAGCCTGCGGAGACAGAACTGTTCAAGGGGTTCACTGGTCAGGGTTTGATTGTTCAGTGCTTTACTGGGGAACCCTCAGCACCACGGAGGGCCACACAACACCAGCCACCCCTGGCACGCCTCGTAACAAAGTCCTGGGGCTGCACACGAGGCCCCGCTTCCTCCGCCAGAAACTCCTTCCTTCATTCTTCTCCTTGAGCTTTCAAACAAAGCCTTTTTCTATAGAAACAGTGCTCACATTTAGGCTTATTCCAGAAACAGTCTGGGTGTGGCCCTGCCCAAAGGCTGCTGTGTCCCTTCCAAAGGCACGAGGTCCCTGGTGTGTGGAGCTGGGGAAGGCAGGAGGCTCCTGGCAATGAAATGTAAGGATCAAATCAGAGCTGCAACTGGTTTGTGTCTGAAGTTCCCTCAAGCACAAATGTTTATAAAGAATAAAACAGCCTCGGTGCACGAGCCTGAGCGCAGGAGTTCTGCACTTTGCTGCCTGCTTTGGGGCTGTTCTGCTCCACAGCCACACCTGGCAACACAAATTCACATCTTTTCGGGCAAAGCCTTTCAGAAGTGTTCAAATCAATGAGGGCACTGTCCTGCTGTTTGAGAAGCACGCTGCCCCAGCTCCTGCAGGTGCTGCTGCTGGCTGCCTTTCAGCACAGCCACTGAAGTTGCTCCCTGAACTTGGCAAAAAGACCTTTCTGCTGCAGGGCCTGTGCCTCACATGGGCCTGGAGCATCCTGTGACAAACACCTCACCCAGGATGGCAGAGTGCAAAAATGGCACAATTCTTGCTTTAAGTCTCCCAAAAAAATTGGTTTTTAGTGTCAGCTTGGCTGCAGGGCACCCCAGAGCCCCTGTGTGCCAGTGCTGCTGTGGGCCTGCCTGGGATGAATTCCTGACTGCGGGGCAGGGAATTCCAGAGGTGCAGCTCCAGCTGCTCCCTCCTCCCCTCCCCTCTGGGTGCAGGAGGAGGAGGAAGCAGCAAAGATCTCCCTGATTTCTGCAAGTCATCCAAGGAGCTTCGTTCTGGAAACTCTGCCCTGCCGTGTGCTAACAGTTTGGGATATAAATTCATGAGCCACGGAGCCTTTGGAATGCAGGTATGAAACACAACCTGAGAATTGTGTCAGAACCATCCCAGCTTTCCACACAGGGAAGGAACATCCCTGTATCCCATGGCACATCCTCAGGTTACTGCCCAGGGAGATAAAACATCCATCCACTGATAAGCTCATTTCTCCCACACTGGGCATTTTATCTTTCCAAGGACTGTTTCGGGCCCAAAATTGTTATTTCCATACCATGCACCATTCCTGGCCTGCCCTCTGTGCTTTTCCACCCCCAAAGAGCTCATCTGCATTCCCACAAAAACACTGACAGAGCTCTGGGAATATTTTTGGAGTGTGTCTGAAATAGTAACTCAGTGGCTGACCTGCAACCTTTTCAGTTTAGCTTAGCAAAACTGAAAGCAGCTGCAAGTCTCATTTCCAGCTTCACCTGCCTTTATGTTACTTTGATTTGGTTATAAGAAAGCAAATTGATGGATCAGCCTCCTCATTTAATTGCAGGAGACAAACTGCAGTTGGAATACTGGGACAGCAGCAGCCAAAGGAGGATGCTCACCTAGAAAATCACATTCTACACATCACTTGAAGTGCCCATTTTATGTAAGCTCAGCTTTTACAGTTAAATCCAGGCAAAGCAACTAAGAAAAAAAAACCCAGTAAGTGAAATTCTGGTTCCAAATCCGGAATGAGGTGGAAGGCAGATGGTGGTTCCTAGGTGCCAGATTTTCCAAAGCTGATCTCTGCAGAGGCCAGGATGGAGCCAGCACTCTGTGAGACTTAGGTGTCACAGCAGGGCAGCAGCCACCACCATCAGCTGCAAATTCCAACTCCGCCGAGCAGACAATTCCCATTTCCAAGACAAGCTGTGCTCAGGCACATCCTGGAACAGCTGAGGCCATCCAGGCAGGCTCAGGGAAGAGTCTCCACTTGCAGGGACACCTTGGAAAGCTTGTCCCTGTTTCCCTGCAGGGTCAGGCAGGCGCTGATCCCAGCACAGGGGGAAAGAAAGGCATTCGGGGTTTGGTGCACACCTCCCGGCACAGCAGAGCCCCGGGGCAGCACAAGGCACTTGGCAGGAGCTCGGCACACAGCTCCCGGTCAGCAGCAGGTGTAAAGTGGAACAAACAAACGGCGTTAATGTGGGGCAGGAGAGGCCGACTTCAGTCCCTGGAGCAGCGCAGTGCACGGGCCTGAGGGAGGGAAAGCCCCTTTCCAACTTCCCAGCAGCTGGTCCCAAAGCCTGGCCCTGCAAACGGGCAGGGAATTGTCCCCAGAGTCTGTCCCAGGGCACACAGCACTGCCCACAGACACACTCCAGCTCTGTCCCAGGGCAGGGCACACAGCACTGCCCACAGACACACTCCAGCTCTGTCCCAGGACAGGACACACAGCACTGCCCACAGACACACTCCAGCTCTGTCCCAGGACACACAGCACTGCCCACAGACACACTCCAGCTCTGTCCAGGACACACAGCACTGCCCACAGACACACTCCAGCTCTGTCCCAGGGCAGGACACACAGCACTGCCCACAGACACACTCCAGCTCTGTCCCAGGACACACAGCACTGCCCACAGACACACTCCAGCTCTGTCCCAGGACACACAGCACTGCCCACAGACACACTCCAGCTCTGTCCCAGGACAGGACACACAGCACTGCCCACAGACACACTCCAGCTCTGTCCCAGGACACACAGCACTGCCCACAGACACACCTCCAGCTCTGTCCCAGGACAGGACACACAGCACTGCCCACAGACACACTCCAGCTCTGTCCCAGGACAGGACACACAGCACTGCCCACAGACACACTCCAGCTCTGTCCCAGGACACACAGCACTGCCCACAGACACACTCCAGCTCTGTCCCAGGGCACACAGCACTGCCCACAGACACACTCCAGCTCTGTCCCAGGGCAGGACACACAGCACTGCCCACAGACACACTCCAGCTCTGTCCCAGGACAGGACACACAGCACTGCCCACAGACACACTCCAGCTCTGTCCCAGGACACACAGCACTGCCCACAGACACACTCCAGCTCTGTCCAGGACACACAGCACTGCCCACAGACACACTCCAGCTCTGTCCCAGGGCACACAGCACTGCCCACAGACACACTCCAGCTCTGTCCCAGGACACACAGCACTGCCCACAGACACACTCCAGCTCTGTCCCAGGACACACAGCACTGCCCACAGACACACTCCAGCTCTGTCCCAGGACAGGACACACAGCACTGCCCACAGACACACTCCAGCTCTGTCCCAGGACAGGACACACAGCACTGCCCACAGACACACTCCAGCTCTGTCCCAGGGCAGGACACACAGCACTGCCCAGAGACACACTCCAGCTCTGTCCCAGGGCAGGACACACAGCACTGCCCACAGACACACTCCAGCTCTGTCCCAGGACACACAGCACTGCCCACAGACACACTCCAGCTCTGTCCCAGGACACACAGCACTGCCCACAGACACACTCCAGCTCTGTCCCAGGACAGGACACACAGCACTGCCCACAGACCACTCCAGCTCTGTCCCAGGACACACAGCACTGCCCACAGACACACTCCAGCTCTGTCCCAGGGCAGGACACACAGCACTGCCCACAGACACACTCCAGCTCTGTCCCAGGACACACAGCACTGCCCACAGACACACTCCAGCTCTGTCCCAGGACACACAGCACTGCCCACAGACACACTCCAGCTCGTCCCAGGACACACAGCACTGCCCACAGACACAACTCCAGCTCTGTCCCAGGACACACAGCACTGCCCACAGACACACTCCAGCTCTGTCCCAGGACACACAGCACTGCCCACAGACACACTCCAGCTCTGTCCCCAGGACAGGACACACAGCACTGCCCACAGACACACTCCAGCTCTGTCCCAGGACACACAGCACTGCCCACAGACACACTCCAGCTCTGTCCCAGGGCAGGGCACACAGCACTGCCCACAGACACACTCCAGCTCTGTCCCAGGACAGGGCACCAAGCACTGCCCACAGACACACTCCAGCTCTGTCCCAGGGCACACAGCACTGCCCACAGACACACTCCAGCTCTGTCCCAGGACACACAGCACTGCCCACAGACACACTCCAGCTCTGTCCCAGGACAGGGCACACAGCACTGCCCACAGACACACTCCAGCTCTGTCCCAGGGCACACAGCACTGCCCCAGTTACACTCCAGCTCTGTCCCAGGGCAGGGCACACAGCACTGCCCACAGACACACTCCAGCTCTGTCCCAGGACAGGACACACAGCACTGCCCACAGACACACTCCAGCTCTGTCCCAGGACACACAGCACTGCCCACAGACACACTCCAGCTCTGTCCCAGGACACACAGCACTGCCCACAGACACACTCCAGCTCTGTCCCAGGGCAGGACACACAGCACTGCCCACAGACACACTCCAGCTCTGTCCCAGGACACACAGCACTGCCCACAGACACACTCCAGCTCTGTCCCAGGGCAGGACACACAGCACTGCCCACAGACACACTCCAGCTCTGTCCCAGGACAGGGCACACAGCACTGCCCACAGACACACTCCAGCTCTGTCCCAGGACAGGAGCATTCCCAGCAGGGCAGAGCTGCTGCTGGAGGCCATGCAAGCATTGCAGTCCTTTGGGAGCCCAAAGGACACAGGAGGGCTGTGGCTGAGCAGCTCCAGGTGCTGCTGCAGTCACTCCACACCAGCAAAGTCACCATCCACCTCTGCACGTGGTCCATTTCCAGAGGGCAAGTCTCTGATCCAGCAGTGCCTACGGCAGCATCAGGCTTTGGGACAGCTTTGGGGGCATTTTCTCAAGGTACCCAAATTAATAATCAAATACAGAGTTGGTGTTTTGTACCCAGGAGGGCATTAAAGGGTAATTTTTGTACAGGGTGCACAGGAGCACGACCACCCTTTGGTCTTCTGTCAGCTGAGGAGGCTGAGAAACCACCCAGAACAAGTTCTCCTGTACCTGCACACTGCAGATTTAATTCCCTCTCCCTGTGACTCAGCAGCCATTTCCTCAGGCAAATGCACGTTTTACATCTGGCCCGAAATTCTTCTCTACTCGATGTGACCATATGAACTCCCAAATGCACCTGGGCTGAAAAGCCAAGTGAAGGCAGGAAAGCCTTGCCACAAGTGAGAACAAAAAGCAATTCTGGGCCAAGCAGAGCCTCTGCTCTCAGGCTTTGCTGCTGCCAGGAGCTGCACCCTGCAGGGAGTCACTGAGCTCAGGTTTGGGGTCAGCACTGGGGGGGATGTCCCCCCCCTCTTCCCACAGGCTGCATTAGGAGTGGCTGCATCTCCTCAGTGCTGCTGCATCAGAGAGCTGTTTAGGAACATGCTGCTGGCCAGGAAGGAAAAGAAACACCAGGACTTCATGGCAAAATCCAAACACCAAAGGTCGCGTGGGAACTGAAAGGGAAGGATTTGTCCAGAAGCAGTAACCAAAACCAGGTGAGGAGCATTCCCAGAAATTCCAAGAGAACAGAAGAAATCAAAACAAAACGGTTAGAGCTGGGAAGAAGGTGGAAATGAAAGAGAAAGGCACTCGTGGAGAAGCCAGGGAGGCTGGAAACCTCCTAGGAAACTAAAGGGAGGAGGGAACACACACAAATCCAACAGCGGGCTGGTCTCACACGGGGGCTCTAACACACATCCCGAGGTTTTCCCGCGTGCTTTGGTCCTAAGGAGAAGAGACACGGGGGGCACACTAAGGGTCAGCACCACAGGCGGAGGAGGAGCAGCCCCGGGGCGGGAGGACAGCACGGGGTGGTGGCACAGGGTGGGGACAACACGGGGCGGGGTCACCACACTGCCTCTAGACACTACGGTGCCACTACCGGGGTGGGGCCGGACTCACTCTGCAGGACGCTTATAGTAGCCTGGGCTCGAATCCACGTAATGGAGGGATTTTGCCTCAAGTCATTCCTCCTGGGATCGTTGCTGGCCCTGCACTCGTAAGTCCCAGAGTCTTCCAAGGTAAGGCGGGTTACTCTCAGCACACTCACCCCATTGGCCCCGTAGGCAGTGTTAATGGTGACACGGCGCTTCCGACGCGCATCCCACAGCTGTTTGAAAGCCTCAGGCCCGGTTGACTTCCGCATACCACCACTGGATCTCTGGAGTGGGGTTCCCAACCACATCACAGTACAGTTCAAAGGCGTCCCCCGTGAGCTTAGTTTTCTGACATGGGCGACTTGACAAACCCGGCTGCAGGGAGGGGCAGCAGAAACGCAGTGACAGAGCGGCAGAAAACAACAGAGCTCACACACAACAAGCAGCGCGGCAGAAAACACAGTTAGAGACATGGCATCGGCAGTGACACGGCTTGGGGACACCCACGGCATGGGCAGGGACACGGCTTGGGGACACCCACAGCATCGGCAGGGACATGGCTTAAGGACACCCGTGGAATTGGGCAGTGACACGGCTTAGGGACACCCATGGCATGGGCAGGGATACAGTGACACAGCCTGGGGACACCCATGGCAGGGCAGTGACACGGCCTGGGGACACCCATGGCACTGGCAGTGACACAGCCTGGGGACACCCATGGCAGGGCAGTGACACAGTGACACAGCCTGGGGACACCCATGGCATAGGCAGTGACACGGCGTGGGGACACCCATGGCAGGGCAGTGACACAGCCCGGGGACACCCACAGTATCAGCAGTGACACAGCCTGGGGACACCCATGGCAGGGCAGTGACACGGCCTGGGGACACCCATGGCAGGGCAGTGACACGGCCTGGGGACACCCACAGCACTGGCAGTGACACGGCCTGGGGACACCCACGGCACACAGGACAGGGCTGCAGGGCAGAATTCCCAGCGGTCCGGCTGCTCCCTGCCCTGGCAGCTGCAGCTGCACACCCTCACCCAGGGATTCCCAGACCTTTTCCAGCCTTGGGAAGCTCAGGATGTGCCAGGGTTAATGTTCCTGCTCAGCCATCTGCCCTCTGAGGAGGATTCTCCCCCTGACCCACCCACAGGGGCACAAGAGGTAAATCCCAGACCTGTGCCAGCTGCCAGCTCTGCTCTGACCTCCTCTCCCATCTATTTAGGACTTCCAGGCAGGGAATTGCCCAAGATACCAGTGACCTATTTTCCTGGAGGAGCTGCTCACCCCAGCTCTGGGAGAGAGGGAATTGCAGCGGAGTGAACACTCAGAGGCCAGAAGGTTGTTTTGTCAGGAACCCACAGAGGAACCTCAGCAGTCCCCTCACTGTGGACAGAGCTGGGCCGACATCCGTGCTCAGGCCACAAAATCCTTATTATGGATATCCTAAATCCTCCCATACTTACCCGCCTCAGAGCCCCGCTGGGAGCACCACGCACTAAATTGTCCTTCAATCCTATTTCCAAAGATATTTAGGAGAATAGCGGTGCCTCAACACCAGGCCCTTCCCCCAGGCCCCTCCTAAAACGGCAGGATTAGGACACAGCTGGCAGACAGATTATGCAGCAAAAACCCGTCCTGGTGCTGTGCTGGGGCAAGCGGCGTGGGGAGGGACAGTGTCACACCAGGAAAACTCCCAGTCTGTCATTCCTTTCCTTGGATTGTGCCATCCCTGTCCTCGAATTCATGGCTTATTTTACAGTGATGAACATTTTACACTACAAATCAGTGAGGTTTGAAAATGGAAATGTGGACTTGGAGCACTCACTAAACAGCATTTAATGCCCTGTCCCTCATTTGGCCACACACAATGAAGAGCTGCACAATGACACGGGATGGTGGCACTAGGGATGCAGCCTAAAGGATCCTTTGGGCAGGAAAACACCCCAAGTGTCCCCAAAACACAGCAAGTGTCCCTTGCTGGCACAGTTCTGTTGGAAGAGCAGCCGCGCTGGAGCTGCAAGGAACGCTACAGTAACACCCAAACTTAAAAAATTTATCACCAATTCCTTCATTTATGAGCCCATGGGATCAAGGACTCCCCACACAGAGGGGCTCTGCACTGAGAAACTGCCAGCAAATCCTGCAGGGCTGCAGGGGCAGGAAACTGCGGCCACAGAGGCCAGAATGGCCACAGCCCCTAATGGCCACAGCCCCCTAATGACCAATGGCCACAGCCCCTAATGGCCACAGCCCCTAATGGCCACAGCCCCCTAATGACCAATGGCCACAGTCCCTAATGGCCACAGCCCCTAATGGCCACAGTTCCCTAATGACCAATGGCCACAGCCCCTAAATGGCCCACAGCCCTCAGTGACCACAGTTCCCTAATGACCAATGGCCACAGCCCCTAATGGCCACAGCCCCTAATGGCCACAGCCCCTAAATGGCCACAGCCCTCAGTGACCACAGTTCCCTAATGACCAATGGCCACAGCCCCTAATGGCCACAGCCCCTAATGGCCACAGCCCCTAAATGGCCACAGCCCTCAGTGACCACAGTTCCCTAATGGCCACAGCCCCTAATGGCCACAGTTCCCTAATGACCAATGGCCACAGTCCCCTAAATGGCCACAGCCCCCAGTGACCACAGTTCCCTAATGACCAATGGCCACAGTTCCCTAATGGCCACAGCCCCCAGTGACCACAGTTCCCTAATGACCAATGGCCACAGTTCCCTAATGGCCACAGCCCCCAGTGACCACAGATCCCTAATGACCACAGCCCCCTAACGGCCAATGGCCACAGCCCCTAATGGCCACAGTTCCCTAATGGCCACAGTTCCCTAATGATCACAGCCCCCTAATGACCAATGACCACAGCCCCTAATGACCACAGCTCCCTAATGACCACAGCCCCCAGTGACCAATAGCCACAATCCAAATGACCAGCACTCCCTGACCCCAATGTCTGACCAGCACTCACTGGGATGACAAACGGCCTCCATATACAAATTAACAATTATTTACATTACCAAGGGCAGCTCTGGGTTAGAATTTTGCATTTCTCCCATTCACAAACAGCAGCAGTGAGTGAGGTGACACTGCCAGAGGGCCACTGCCCACTGTCACACTCAGCTAGGAGACACACAGAGAGCTGGAATCTGCCAGGCACAGAGCAGGAATGCTTAAAAAAGACCCAAAAAAAAGGGAAAAAAGGACAAATATCCCCGATGCTGCAGACCAGGGGAGCAGGGAAGGGCAGTGCTGCTGCCTTTGGGCGCTGTCAGTGAATTCCACGGCTGTCCAGCACGCAGGGGTGACACTGGGCAGGTCCTGGTTACGCAGGAGCTGCTGGAGCCCGGCCTTGCCTTTCTTGGGCTTGTCCCGCACAGCGCACCCGGCTCCTGCTGAGGGACACGACAGCACCACAGCACCCAAACCAGAGCTCAGGCCACGCTCCAGGGATGTGCTTCTTCAGCCCCAGAGACGGGGCTGGGCTCTCTTTAAACCCAGAGATCTGGAATGTGCCCAGTTTAACCCCAAAGATTTGGGACAGTGCTCGGTTTAACCCCAAAGATTTGGGACAGTGCTCAGTTTAAGCCTAAAGATTTGGGACAGCGCTCAGTTTAACCCCAGAGATCTGGGACTGTGCTTGGTTTAACCCCAAAGATTTGGGACTGTGCTCAGTTTAACCCCAAAGATTTGGGACAGTGCTCGGTTTAACCCCAAAGATTTGGGACTGTGCTCAGTTTAACCCCCAAAGATTTGGGACTGTGCTCTGTTTAACCCCAGAGATTAAACCTTAATATTTGGGACTGTGCTTGGTTTAACCCCTGAGATTGGGGCCTGTGCTCTCTTTAAAACCAAAGATTTGGGACTGTGCTGTGTTTAAACCCAAGATTTGGGACTGTGCCCAGTTTAAACCTAAAGATTTGGGACTGTGCTCAGTTTAACCCAAGATTTGGGACTAATCTCTTCTGGAAGTGGTTTATTTATTCAAGATATGATCTCATCCCCCAATTGTGTGCATGGGGATGAGATTAATGCCCTAAAACCAGGGAAATGTTTTGGTCTGCATATGGAATTCCATTGGAATTCCAGGGCCTCCTCACATTGCCAAACTCTGTATTAAAATTTGTGTTGGGGAAAAGAAAATGAAATCCCCACTGAGAAAAAACAGGATTTTCAGAGCTCAGAAATTCTTGTAAAATCTGCCAAGGTAAGAATGCACAGGGCAGTGCAGGAATTACTGTGCCATTAATTAAAATATCCTTTTGGAACTCAAATTCCATCAAGGTGCAAAAGAATTGAGGAGAAGGGCCCTGGAGGAGCAGAGCAGGGAGAATTTTCATCTCTCTGAGTTAAGTTCTGGTGTAAAAAAGGGGGTTAAAAAATAAAAATGCTTTGCCTTAAAACCCAGGTTGAGGGAAGATGTTGAGCCAGGCTCAAAGACAGCAAACCCCCAGGTTTAACACCACAACGAATGGACAAATCAGGACCAAAATGAGGGGAAAACAAAGGATTTTCAAGGAAGTTTTCAACCCCAACCAACACAAGTGTAACCAAGGAATCCCCAAAAAGCAGGGGTAACACTCCCACCCCATCCTGAGGCTGCTGCTCGAGGTGAATTCCGCTTATCTCAAAGCACAGTTCAAAACTCAGACGGAGACTTTACAGGCGAAAGTGCAAAAATAAACCTCATTTCAGTCTGGAGCCACAATAAATGAAGTGTAACTGCTGTGGGACTGAATGATTGTGAGCTTGGCTGTCTTTCCACCTGGAAAAACTCTCAGCGCATCAAAATTTTGAATTTCACTGCTCTTGGGCCTTTAGGAGAAATCTGGAGCAGATTTTTTATATTTTATATTTTTATATATATATATATGTATTTCACTGCATAATCCCTGAATTTATGTAGCCTGCTTTTTTAAATTCTTCAAAAGACTAAACCACCATGCAGATGGAAAAGGCAAAGCCCACCAAGAACTGCTCAGCTTGCTGTGCCCTCACCTGAGCTGATGTTTTTTGCTTTATTACATGACAATTGGATGGGAATAGCCCAGAAAACGCCAGGCAGGAGCTGCCCCCCTCAGCCGGGCTGTGTTAATGAGGTGCCTGGCTAATTAACACCTCCTCCTTGTCTTGATGAAGCGACAAGAGTTCTAAGGGTGGGGAAATGTCACTTTGTCAGAGCTGTGGCATTTTTACTCCATTCGGGCTGGGAAAAGCTCCCCGATTGATGCTTTGTTCCCTGCCAAAGCTCACATCCACCGAGCAGCCTGGAAAGGAGTTAAATGCACAAGAATTGACAGCTGGAGGAGAACCACCTCAATTCCAGGAAGGCACTGAAACACCCTGCCCCTTCCCACCCATTTTCCATAGGCTCCATGCTTTCCCATTCTCTTATCACCAGGAAGCACGAGATGAGAAAATCGCCCTTAATGCCATGAATTTGTGCCAGCTCCAGAGCAGCTCTAAGGCAGGCCTGAGGCGCCCAGGTGAGGCCAGAGCGATGCCTGGATTTAATTCCTGCCGTCTCATCCTGCAGCTTCCCGGAGCTGGCAGAGAGGAGAACACAACCCCGAGAGCATCATCTAAAATGCATGAGCTGTGCCAGGGCGGCAGGCTCATTCCACAGGCAGGGAAACCTGAGGATCGCCGCCTCCGAGGCCACAGGCACCGGGATTAACATTCCCTGCATCCAGCCCAGATCCCTCGTTCCCCGAGCAGCCCAAAGCCTCGGCCTGCAGGACACTCAGGGCAAATTCATTCAAAATGAATCCGGGAATGTGCCCAAGGGACAATTCCCGCCACGGATGGACACAGGGAGCAGTTCCTGGGGAGAAATCAGGGAATTCAGGCTGCAAGGGATTCCTGAACAAGGAAAAGGACACAGGAATCAGTTCTTGGGGAGAAATCCACAAGGATCAGTTCCATAAATCAGGGAATTCAGGCTGCAAAGGATTCCTGAACCAGGAAAAGGACACAGGAATCAGTTCCATAAATCAGGAAATTTAGGCTGGAAAGGATTTCTGAATGGGAACAAGACACAGGGATCAGTTCCTGGGGATAATCAGGGAATTTGGGCTGGGAAGGATTCCTTAATGGGGACAGCACACAGGGATCAGGTCCATAAATCAGGGAATTTAGGATGGAAAGGATTCCTGAAGATCCTCTGGCCCCACAAACCCCTCCGATCAGCCTGAGACCTCCCACACTGCCCTGGATGCTTTCATCCAATTTCCCTGGAATAATAAAAAAAAAGGGATGCTTCCCTTCCCATTTTGAAATCCAAGTGTATTTGGTATTTTCTGGCCACTTTTAAGGTGCAAAACCTGATCCCAGCAGCTGCAATTCCCTGAGGAAACACATCCCATGGCAGGAGAAGGCCCTGGTGTGGCAGAGCAGGCACAGCCATGCTCCAGGTCCAGGAATTCCCCCCAGATCCCCTCCTGGCTGGGTTCAGAGCACACATTCCAGGGATTGCAGGTGAAAAGGCTTCCGAGGCTGGAATATCCCACAGGGAAGGATAAGCAGGACAAGGTTTATAACTGCTCCATAGCCAGAGTCAGCTGCTGGCTGCAGTCACCTTCTGAGGAGCAGGAATGGAGGGGTTTCCCGGATTTTAGCCAGGAAGAACAAAGCTCTGGCAGGTCCCCTGGTTCTGTAAAGCAGCAGAGCCCAGGAGGGAGCTCTGACAGAGCCCTGGGACAGCTGGAATGTCACTGTGGGCACCTGCCTGTCCCCAGGGGAGCTCTGAGGCCCTGTCACAGCTACTGCTCCCATTTCCAGCTCCTTCCCTCCCCAGCTCTGCTGTTGGAGCCCATCTGCTCAAAATTCCAGGCTCTGCACCTCGGGAATTTAAAGGGCTGGAGTTTACGGAAGAGTTCTGTATTTTGGGGACATCCTGGGTGCAGAACCATTTTTATCTCCCTGCAGACTTGAACTCAAAGATTCACTTCTATAGGAAGCACGGAAAAGCTCTTATTTACTTAAAACACTTGGATCAGCACTCTGGAATAAATAATAGCTGGGTAAAGATGGAGCAGAGCCAGATCCACAGCACATCCAGCACCTTAAAAGCACATTTTTTCCCCATATTTCAATGGAAATAGTAGAGAATATCAGTGCAAAAGTGCCCTCACAGGAGACACCAATTCTATTTCCTGGGTGTATTTCCCTCATATGTAAAAAAAATCCAAGTCTGGGGAATTTCCCGAGGCAATTCCACAATTTACAAACCCCCTGAAACCTTGGATGGCAAAGGCATTCCAGGGAAACGCCAGCTTGTTCCTCCTGGAAGTACATCCCCTGTAATCCCAGGAAAATGCAGCTTTGTGCTGTCAGGAAGCTGGGCTGAATCCCTCCCAAGGAGATTTCCTTGCACGGGGAATTTGTCCCTCCTCTCCCAGAGGTTTTTCCAAGGATTAAACCCACCTCATGCTCAGCAAAGGCAGGAATTGTTCTCTGCTCTCCCCATTTCCTGCAGGGAAAAAATCCACCCAGCCAGCAGCCACTGCTTTAATCCCTTTTTTTTTTTTTAATATTAGTGTTGCAGCTAAGGAATACACAAGAATCCCTCCGAAGCAGAAAGAGCCAGGGCGAGAAAGGCTCCTGGAAACTGCCAAAAAATCCATGTTAACAACTCCAAAGCCATTCCCTGGAAAGCAGTGGGAAGGGATTCAGCTGCAGCACAGGAAGCAGAGCAGGAGCAGGCAGCAATTCCAATTTGTCTGCTGTCCCCACGTCGCAGCAACTGAAGCTGGAGATCTTCAAAAAATTTCCAGGAGTGTTAAATTGCTGCCTCAAAGACACTGAGAGCCCCTCAAACGTTGGCAGTAACACCCATCTCGTGTCAGATGAGCTCTAGAAAATCCTCGACCCGGCTCTTTAATGGCACAGGGCGAGGATTTTAAATAACCAAAGGTTTCCAGCGCTTCCCCAGCTCTCCCCTGACCTTTCCTGAGCCAACAAATGTGTTTGACAGGAGACTGAGTCCATTTCCCTGCACAAAAGCTGCTTTTTTTTTTCCCCCCTCCCCTTTCCATTCATTCTGCAGGAGCTGCTCCATCTCCTCGTGAGGGAGGAAAGGACATTTCCACCCAGCGACCTTTCAAAAGAAATGCCCTTTGCCGAATTGTGGATTATGTACAGAGGCTGAGGAGAAGCCACAGAAATAATGCCTCTGTCAGCTCAGCTCAGGCAGCAGCACAGGGGATAGATAACACGTTCCAAGCACCTTCTGGAGCCGAAATCAGAGCAGGAAAAGGGGCTGATGTGTAAAATCCCGGCCCTGCCGCAGGAGATGAGGCTGGAGATGCTGTAAGGGGAGAATTGCTGGCTGCTCAGTGCCACATGCAGAGGGACACAGCTCCAGCAGCTCGGCCCTGGCCCTGCTCAGTGCACCCAAAGCAGCAGGAGGATGGCAGGATTCCAGCCACAGGGAACCGAGGGAAGCAGGAAGGAAACGGATTCAAAAGCAGCAGAGATGCCACACGTTGTGGAGCAGATTCCTCTGCTGTGCACACACTGAGCTCACCGTTAGAAACTGTACTTTTCCCAGCCTGCCCCAAATCCCTGGGAGCTGGGCTGTGCTTCCAGCAGGGCCCCAGCTCCTCCCTCCCTCCCTCCCGGGGAGGTTTGATCTCCATGGCCTACTGACACTGCGGAGATTACAGGGCCACAAATAACCTGCGCAGGGCAGCTCCTCCCCGCAGCATCCCACAGCCCACTTCTGGGCTGGAATTCCACTCCAGCACAGCTTAGTGCCTCCTAATCCCGGGCAGGAATCACCTCCCCGTGCTGGGCAGCGCCTCACACCTCACACAACTGCTGTGCTGAAGGGCAGAAATAAAAACCTCCCACCAAAAAAGGCCAGTCCTGTGGTTAGTTTTGAGCTTTGGGGGGGGGGTCTCCAGCTGAGGGGGAGCCCTGTAGTTTTCCCCAGAGCTTTCCCAGCAAAACAAAATCCAATTAAAGGCCAAGAAGATTAGACTCTTCCAAGAGGCAGCAGAAAAAAACCAAACCACTGAGAGAAGCCTCCTTGCTCAGTGTAAATTAAGAGAATGAGGATCCCCACCATGGTCCCAACAATAATAATGTTTAATAACACTGCAGGGATTTAGTGGTTTCAGAGGAACAGAAAGGGGACCTCAACAGAATCCCACTGGAGCCATGTCCCCTAACCCGAGTCACAAGGTTCTGCTCCTGTTTATAGCCAAGGCTGTTTCACATCCAGTTAAAAGCTGTCCCCTCACAGGGGGACAGGGGGGTCCCTCCTGCTCTCCTCCCTCAGCTGTGCAGCGATTTTACAGACCTTTTAATAGATTTTTCTTGAAATACCTGACAGAGCCCAGCAGAAGCCCTGGGGAATGAATTTATCCCAGAAATAACTGATCCAGCTGTGGCAGGAATGCCACAACAGGGCAAACTGGAGGGATTTTCTGCCAGCCCTCAGGAATCTGCTGCTGAGGCTGTTCCTCAAGCCAAGGTGCTTTTCCCACTGCCATCCAAGCAAACCCCAAGAATCTTGATTTAGCAGTTCCCCATCTCTGAGAGGCTCCTTTTCACTTGGCAAAAGGATAACACGGGGTCGTGTTTGGGAAATCCTTTGGGAATTCTGAACCTGTTTGTCATGCCCCAAAGCAGGAGAGCACCAGGGCAGTGCCCCTCCCGTGCTTTTGGCTCCAATAATCCCCTTCCTGCAAACCAAACCCCACATTTTTTCTGGTTTAGCCTTTTTTTTTTCCCTCCATATGGCTCACAGATTGGGGTCACCAAATCGCTGCTAAAAATAGGAGCTTTGGGAGCCTGAGACCCCAAAGTGGCAGCTCAGAGCCCGGGGTGAGAACAGAAGCTGCTGCTGAGCAGTTCAGAACCCGCAGCAAAGTGCTGAAAACCCTGTCAGATCAAAATGCAACAAATTGAGGCTGCAAGGAAAACCATCGATACAATATCCCAGCCTGCTATCTGCTTCAGCAGCCTCGAAACTGGGGAGAACTGGGAACTGTCCTGGCTCTGTCCTGTTTGGGCAGCGAAGAGCCAAAGTTACAGTGGGGAAAAAAAAGATCTAACCATAATATCCTATTAAAGGAACGAAAATATTGAGTTAGCCTCGTGCCTGAACAGAGAGCAAGAGAAGCTCTCCCAGCACCCAGGGGTTTCACAAAGGTGCTCCAGCATCACTCCCAGCCCTTCTGCACAAAGAACGGGCAGAAATGGGCTCAAACTGAAATATTTCCCAAAGAGACAAACGGCAGAGGTGACCATGACCCTACAGCACTATAGGATGGGTGCCATATAAAATAATTTTCTAGGCTAGAGGGAATAAATGCACCAAATATCCCATTTCTCAGAGCAAAATGAAGGCCATGGAGTGCCATCCTGACTGTATTTGTCACCCTGAGGGTGACACCTGGAGCTCTCCAGGCACAACTCCAGAGCTCCTCCACCTGCATTTGGATTTCTGTACCCAGCCTCCAGCCTGCCTGCGACACACACAGGTTTTACCTTCATAAAGGTATTTTTTATACTTTATTCGACCTTAAATAAACCTCAGACCTTTCTGAGGGGATGGAGATCACACAACAGGAAAGAACAGACTTGGATTTTTTGGCTTCTCAGCAGGAAAATGCAGCAGAGCAGGCAAGGCCCAGCTTCCCAATCCCCACAGAAACAAGGAAGACTTGGGAAGTCAGGAGATTCCTGAAGTGCAGGTGGGCTCTGGGTCACAACTCTGAGATGTCTGGCTCTGGGATTGGGGAAACACTTCCCCAAAGATTTGTTTGTCCGGTTTCTGTGGCCTGCAGTGCGACAGGAGGGAACTGCAGGGCTCCTCTGGCCAAATCAAACCCAGATCAGCTCTCCCATAATGACCTTCCAGTTTATTCCCTGGAATCCTCAAGTGGAAACTGCACATCTTCAGCTAAAACTACAGAAACATTCCTTGCCCTGCTCAATCCAGCAAGCTGCTGATGGAAAGATGCACATGTATTATTTCTCTGGGCCTGTGATCCAGGCTGCTTGGATGCTTCAAGGGTGGAGCCAGGCTGGGAGAGCTGGGAATGTTCACCTGGAGAGGAGAAGGCTCCAGGGAGAGCTCAGAGCCTGAAGGGGCACCAGGAGAGCTGGAGAGGGGCTGGGGACAAGGGATGGAGGGACAGGACACAGGGAATGGCTAAAAAGTGGGAAAAGGCAGGGTTAGGTTAAATATTGGGAAAGAATTCTCCCCTGTGAGGGTGGTGAGGCCCTGGCACAGAATTCCCAGAGCAGCTGTGGCTGCCCGGATCCCTGGCAGTGCCCAAGGCCAGGCTGGATGGACTGGAGCAGCCTGGGACATGTCCTGCCCATGGAGGAGTTTCAAGGTCCATCCCAACCCAAACCATGCTGAGATCCTATAAAAATGTGAATCAGCTGCTTGCAACCCTTAAATTCCCTGGGAAAGGCTCTGTACATCAGGGAACCTCAGCCAGGAGTGATTCACCAAAGGATAACCAAACAGGGATTTGCTGCTGCTGGAACACAGAGAGACCAGACCAAAACCCCATATTTTAGGGATTTTCCAACCCTCTGACCACTCAGGATCTCCCTAAAATCCCATCACCTGCAGGGCTTTGACCAGGCTGACAGACAGAGGAGCTGAAACCCTGATCCAGAGCTGCTTTTGAACCACTCCACCATCATTCATTCACTGCAAGCAAAGACAGGAATTCAAACCCTTCCCCTTTGCAGCCTGAACCTGAGGCAGGCTCTGCTGAAAGCACCACAGAGCTTCCCAACAATCCACGGGGGAAAAAATAACCCCCGGAGTGCTCAGCCAAGCTGGTGCACGCTCAGGTTTAAAAATGCTCGAGCATCTGTTTTTTTGCAAACTCCTGCTGTCCGCCCTCACGGAATTATTCCAGGCTGCCTCTCGTCTGCTGGGAGCTCTGTGCACTGCCAAAAGCCTGCCCAGCCTCTTCCCAGGCCACTCACATCCATTTTCTCAGCGTTTCCAAGGCCTCCTGTGTCAGTTTTCCCAAGCTTGTGCCGTTCCATGCGTTCGCAGCCGCTTTTCCAGCGGAAGTTTTGGGCTGAATGCGTTTTTCTGGCCTCTGATATTCCCTTTCCTCTTGTTTTGCTCTTCTGTCAATGCTCCAGTGACAAAATGCTTTATTCTAGCATTTAATTATTGCATTTTATAGCATTATGTCATTATTTAGGTTTCCAAACCAGTGGAAGAGCCCCGAGATTCCTGTGAGTGCTCCTAAAATGTGAGGAGCTGCACCCTGGTTCCATCCAGTCACTGCTGGGGAGTTTAAAACATGGAATGCAAAACTATAGGGATTAGAGAAAAAAAAACCCACCTTTTTTGTTTGTTTTGTTTATTCAAACCAGAACAGGACATTTTGATCTGGTTTTCCTCTAGGAAAATGTCTCTCAGTGCAAAACCCCCTCCAACACCAAAAAAAAAATCCCAATAAAAATCCAAGGAGCACCAGGCATTGAACCTGGAGGAAAATAAACTGCCATGAAATAAAATCACAGATAATTATCATTTTGAATGATTGGATTAAGATTTGATAGAGAATTTGGTAATTCCTGAGTTATGTTTTAACAGCCAAGCTCCCCTCTCCAGCTTTAAAAAGTCAGGATTGGTATTCTGGAATTAACTGGGAAAAAAACTCGCTGGATTTATTCCCAAATTCTCCTGTTTTGAGGAGCCTGACTGAGCACACAAAGCCCATCCTCAAACTCCAAACCTCCAAAGGCTCAGACTGTGGAATCCCACAGTCACCCGATTCCAGCTTCCAGAAAGACAAAAATCTGCTGGGAAAATTTTAAATCTGGAAAAGGGCTTGGGTAAGGCAGACCCCAGCTGTGTGAGCCACCTGTGCTTTGGTGCCCCTCCTGCTTTAATCAAAACCAAACTGAAGAGGAGTGTGGCCACAGCAATTGTCCTGGTTTTAGGAAGCTTTAACACTGCCCTAGAGAAAAATACCCCCAAAAAATAAAATCTCAGTACTGGAGCCAGGTGTAGCGTGTGTGTGAATTTCAGGAGCTGCAACGACTGAACCCATGAAATAAATTCATTATAGAAATAACAAATTGTAAATCATTATGAAATTATTACATTTAATTATGGTTAAATAAAGAACAAAATCTCAATCAATAAAGCCGCCTCGGGCTGGGTTGGGAAGATAAAGCAGGACTTGGGACAGCAGCAGAAGGAGGGGAGATCCTGCCTGGATCCAGCACAGGAGCTGGAGGAGAGGAGGAGGAGGGAGAGAAGCTCTGGTGGGGAGGAGAAGAGAACTTTGAACGTTCTCCTCGCTGCTCCCCACTCAGGCTCCAAAATGCTCTGGGAAACCATTGCTCACGTTGATCTGGGCACCATTAACAGGCACAGCAGAGCGGAATGGCTGAGGCTCCGCAGCCACCGACAAGGAGAAGAGCCAAGTTTTTCACTGGCTCCTTCAAGAAGAAATTCATTTTCAGCATTCAGGATGAACTCAGCTAATTTTCCTGACTTTATGGGCACTTTCATGCCGGTTTCTGCCAACAGAAAATCCATATTCTGGTTTTAGCCAGCTAGCTCCTTCTTCATCCACGCAGAGGATGAACTCAACAAGCACCACCTGAATTAATTTGGTTTTATTTTCCCTCAGGTCCAGCTCAGAACAAGCCCAGCAATTTTAGGGTGAAGAATTCTCTGCACTTTAGGGCAGAACTTGCCAGCTTGCTGCCACTCCAACTCTCCTGTTGGTGTGCTAAAAAAACCACTGCAGGTTTCACAGTGGGGCAGCCCAAGCAGCAATTTCAGACAATAAAATAACCTTTAAATCCCAGCCACTCTGGGCTGGAATTAGCACTGCACTGAAGCCTTTGGCTTTCCAGCTGCTTGTTTCAAAATAAAGATACTTCAAAGGTGAAACAGCAAGTGGAAAAGTCATGGTTTCCTCCCCTCCACGAGGAGCTGCTGTCTGCTTTGAAGAATTAAAGCGATTTCCAACAGCTGCCCTTAGAAAGTGCAGGTTAAACACTGATTTTCCTGACTGGCTTTTTCCTCTCTCTTCCTCCTCATCCTTCCCATCTCTCCCCATTCTGTGGAACTCTGCTCTGGATATAAACTATGAGCAGAAACTGATCGTTTTCCCAGCAGAATGTTCAGGAAAAGTTCAGTTCCTGACACATTTCCCTGAATCTTAAGGTGTTTATGCACCAGCTTTCAGACTAAGGCCCCCAAGTGTCAAAAACCTCCTTTCAGTTTTAACAAGCTGAAATCCATAGGTGAGCCTAACTCCAAATATTCTGGATTGCAAAAAAAAAAAGCCTGGAAAAATTCCTGGGAATTCAGCAGTGATCTTTGGTCAGAGGGGGGGGGGGGGAAAAAAGCTGCTTCCCACGAACACTCAGCATTCCAGTGGGAATTTCCTGCTCCAGGTGAGCTCAACAGGTACGTGACCATTCCCTCACCAGCCTGAGCTCCGCAGCACTTGGACTATCACCTTTCATCACCCTGATGGCTCCACAGCAGCAAAAGAGAACAAATTCCTGCCCTTCGGGATCCTCCCCTGTCCATTCAAAGCACACACCCGTGGGTGTGAAGGCGTTTCCAAAGGAGAGCTGAAGGAATAGCCACAATCCAGGAAACGGCTGGATCTGTTCTCCAGCCCAAAGAGGAATTGTTCTGTTTCAGGAAGCTTCCCATGGGCCATTATTTGCTGAAAAAAAAAAGCCCAGTTGCTCTGCAGCAGGGCCCTTTACATGAAAATTGTGGCAGCCATACATATTAGTCAGAAAGATCTCAACCTTTCACTCGGCTTGGGGTGCTCCACCCCTTCCCAAGCACATTTTCACTCACCTGTGGGAGCTCCCACAGCACTACAGAAACTCAGTCTTCTCTAATCTTTTCATTAAAAATAAAATGAGTGAGTTTTCAGGACATACCAGGGGGCTGCTCCCCTCACACCAAGATCACTATGGTGGGCTGAAGCCCAGCTCTGAAGTCACGATCAAGCCCCTTTCCAGCTCTCCCCAAAATTCCCTTCATGGCAGACCTCCAGACCCAGAACTGCTGCCAAACACCAAATGTTTGCACTGTCCCGCAGCCGTTCAGGATTGTCATCCCAGCTGCTGGCATTTGACACCTTCCCTGCTCCTCCTGCCCGGACACACGGCCCATCTCCATTTAACTCCTGCCCCCAGCCACAGCTGGAATTCCTCTGGGAACTCAGCAGTGCCACAGAACCACACTGAATCCACACCTCAGCCCGTCCAGCACCTTCCTGGAATTCCTGATTCCCACACAGCTCCCAGCAGGGTTTTCCCCACAGAGTCCGCAGAGAGCCTCCGGTTTTCATTCACGGCGTGGATGCCAAACTCCGGTTCAACACGGACACAAGGTTCGCTGCTGGTTTCACGCTGCAAAATCTGCACGTGCTCGGGGAATAATTCTCACCCAGGGTCTTTAGGACAGTACTTTTCCCCATCTGGATCTCACCGATCAATGTCAAACACGCTGAGAGCCTCACTGCTGGCCTGGTGGAAGGTGTCCCTGCCCACGGCAAGGGGTGCAATGGGATGGGCTGTGAGGTCCCTTCCAACCCAAACCGGGCTGGGATCTCACAATCCCGTGATTTCAGGATTCCTCGGGAGCAAAGAGCCAAGCAGCCCATGCCGCAAGGCAAAACCCACCTCCCCAGCCAGAAAACTCTAGGACTGCGTATTATCCGCAGAGCAGAAAGGAAGGAGAGGGGGAAAGGAGATGAAACTAGCATGGAATTGGCGTACAGCAAGGCAGCCCTTCCTCCTGGGCAGATTTTCCCCGGATGCAGAGCAGAGCCCCTGAAAGCCGAGCCCTTTCCCCGGCACTCCGGGCCGCAGCCGTGCCCAGGATGGCGCACAAGGAGCATGTCCCGCTGCGGGGACACACAGCCGGCACGGTGGGGACACACAGCCCGGCACGGTGGGGACACACAGCTCTGCACGGTGGGACACCAGCCCGGCCCGGCCCGGCACGGCACGGCGGGGACACACAGGCGTGTTCTCCGGGGCGCTGCAGGATTTCCTTGGAGCAGCAGGCTCGGCTGGAGACTGGAGCAGCCTCTTGGCCCCGCTCCGCTCCGCCACTAATTGTCATGCACTTGGCTGCGAACTCGCCGGGGAGGAGGCAGCCGCGCTGGATTTAGCTCACGCTATCCTACAAGGAACGGAGAAGGCTTGTGTGGTGGGTTGTTGTTCTTTCTTCTTTTTTTTTTTTTTTTTTTTTTTTTTTTTTTTTTTTTTCCCTCCTTAATTCCTTCTTTTACGCTCCTATCAGAAGGACCTCTCCAGTTGCTAAGGAACTACGGGCTTTATTGCATTATAAATGATTTAAGGCGGCCGGCAGATGCAGGTTCAGTAGGCGGGAGGAGATGAGGATGTTCCATTTTACCGGCGGCACGAGGCGCCTCAGGAGGAGCCGGGGGGGCCGAGCCTGTCCCCCGCTCCCTCACTCCTCCTTCCCCCTTCCTCTGAAGGGTCCCAAATCGCGAGGGATTCCCCCCAAACCCGGGGTCGCCCTCACCACCCGCGGGGTTGCCCACAGCGCACCCGCCGCCATAGCAACGCCCCCCCTCACCCCCTCCCCCCGCCGCCGCCGCCCTCCCTCACCGTTCTGCGCCGCGGCGGGTCCCGGCAGCAGCGCGGCCGTCGCCAGCAATAGCGAGAAGGCGGCTGGGAGCGGCCCGGAGCGCGGCATCTTCCTGAGGCAGGGGCAGGAGGAGAGAGGAGGAGGAGGAGAGGAGGAAGGTGAGGAGGGTGAGGCGGCGGCGGCGGCTCCGTCCGTCCTTCTCCGCCGACCTCCTACCGCAGCGCAGCGGCCGCTCTCGCGAGATCCGCCGGAGGCGGGGGCGCCGCCGGGGCGGGGCCTGGGGCGGGGTCAGCGCCCGGCTCGCCGCCCCGCCGCCATCTTGGCCCCGTTCGGCCCCCGCGGCCTCGCTACCGGGGAGCTCCTGTGGGAGCTTATTGCCGAGCTGCTGAGCTGCCGGCGGGACAGCGGCGCCCAGGCGGGGGAGCTGCTCCCGGCCTTTCTGCCGTGCCCTCAGGGGCGTCATGGCAGAGCTGCCTGAGGGATCCATCCCTCACACACACACACCATGGCAGAGCTGCCTGAGGGATCCATCCCTCACCACACACACCATGGCAGAGCTGCCTGAGGGATCCATCCCTCACACACACACCATGGCAGAGCTGCCTGAGGGATCCATCCCTCACACACACACCATGGCAGAGCTGCCTGAGGGATCCATCCCTCACACACACACCATGGCAGAGCTGCCTGAGGGATCCATCCCTCACACACACACCATGGCAGAGCTGCCTGAGGGATCCATCCCTCACACCACACCATGGCAGAGCTGCCTGAGGGATCCATCCTCCACACACACACCATGGCAGAGCTGCCTGAGGGATCCATCCCTCACACACACCACATGGCAGAGCTGCCTGAGGGATCCATCCCTCACACACACACCATGGCAGAGCTGCCTGAGGGATCCATCCCTCACACACACCATGGCAGAGCTGCCTGAGGGATCCATCCCTCACACACACACCATGGCAGAGTGCCTGAGGGATCCATCCCTCACACACACACCATGGCAGAGCTGCCTGAGGGATCCATCCCCTCACACACACACACCATGGCAGAGCTGCCTGAGGGATCCATCCCTCACACACACACACATGGCAGAGCTGCCTGAGGGATCCATCCCTCCAACACACACCATGGCAGAGCTGCCTGAGGGATCCATCCCTCACACACACCATGGCAGAGCTGCCTGAGGGATCCATCCCTCACACACACACCATGGCAGAGCTGCCTGAGGGATCCATCCCTCACACACACCATGGCAGAGCTGCCTGAGGGATCCATCCCTCACACCACACACCATGGCAGAGCTGCCTGAGGGATCCATCCTCACACACACACCATGGCAGAGCTGCCTGAGGGATCCATCCCTCACACACACCATGGCAGAGCTGCCTGAGGGATCCATCCCTCACACACACACACCATGGCAGAGCTGCCTGAGGGATCCATCCCCTCACACACACACACCATGGCAGAGCTGCCTGAGGGATCCATCCTCACACACACACACCATGGCAGAGCTGCCTGAGGGATCCATCCCTCACACACACACCATGGCAGAGCTGCCTGAGGGATCCATCCCACACACACCATGGCAGAGCTGCCTGAGGGATCCATCCCTCACACACACACACCATGGCAGAGCTGCCTGAGGGATCCATCCCTCACACACACACCATGGCAGAGTGCCGAGGGATCCATCCCTCACACACACACACCATGGCAGAGCTGCCTGAGGGATCCATCCCTCACACACACACCATGGCAGAGCTGCCTGAGGGATCCATCCCTCACACACCATGGCAGAGCTGCCTGAGGGATCCATCCCTCACACACACACACCATGGCAGAGCTGCCTGAGGGATCCATCCCCTCACACACACACCATGGCAGAGCTGCCTGAGGGATCCATCCCTCACACACACACCATGGCAGAGCTGCCTGAGGGATCCATCCCTCACACACACACCATGGCAGAGCTGCCTGAGGGATCCATCCTCACACACACACACCATGGCAGAGCTGCCTGAGGGATCCATCCCTCACACCACACCATGGCAGAGCTGCTGAGGGATCCATCCCTCACACACACACACCATGGCAGAGCTGCCTGAGGGATCCATCCCTCACACACACCATGGCAGAGCTGCCTGAGGGATCCATCCCTCACACACACCATGGCAGAGCTGCCTGAGGGATCCATCCCTCACACACACCACCATGGCAGAGCTGCCTGAGGGATCCATCCCCACACACACACACCATGGCAGAGCTGCCTGAGGGATCCATCCCCTCACACACACACCATGGCAGAGGTGCCTGAGGGATCCATCCCTCACACACACACACCATGGCAGAGCTGCCTGAGGGATCCATCCCTCACACACACACCATGGCAGAGCTGCCTGAGGGATCCATCCCTCACACACACCATGGCAGAGCTGCCTGAGGGATCCATCCCTCACACACACACCATGGCAGAGCTGCCTGAGGGATCCATCCCTCACACACACACCATGGCAGAGCTGCCTGAGGGATCCATCCCTCACACACACACACCATGGCAGAGCTGCCTGAGGGATCCATCCTCACACACACACATGGCAGAGCTGCCTGAGGGATCCATCCCTCACACACACACCCATGGCAGAGCTGCCTGAGGGATCCCTCCCTCACACACACCATGGCAGAGCTGCCTGAGGGATCCATCCCTCACACACACACACCATGGCAGAGCTGCCTGAGGGATCCATCCCTCACACACACACACCATGGCAGAGCTGCCTGAGGGATCCACCCCTCACACACACACACCATGGCAGAGCTGCCTGAGGGATCCATCCCTCACACACCACACCATGGCAGAGCTGCCTGAGGGATCCATCCCTCACACACACCATGGCAGAGCTGCCTGAGGGATCCATCCCTCACACACACACACCATGGCAGAGCTGCCTGAGGGATCCATCCCTCACACACACACCATGGCAGAGCTGCCTGAGGGATCCATCCCTCACACACACACCATGGCAGAGCTGCCTGAGGGATCCATCCCTCACACACACACACCAGGCAGTGCCTGAGGGATCCATCCCTCACACACACACACCATGGCAGAGCTGCCTGAGGGATCCATCCCTCACACACACACCATGGCAGAGCTGCCTGAGGGATCCATCCCTCACACACACACACCATGGCAGAGCTGCCTGAGGGATCCATCCCTCACACACACACCATGGCAGAGCTGCCTGAGGGATCCATCCCTCACAGACACCATGGCAGAGCTGCCTGAGGGATCCATCCCTCACACACACACACACCATGGCAGAGCTGCCTGAGGGATCCATCCCTCACACACACACACCATGGCAGAGCTGCCTGAGGGATCCATCCCCACACACACCATGGCAGAGCTGCTTGAGGGATCCATCCCTCACACACACACCATGGCAGAGCTGTCTGAGGGATCCATCCCTCACAGACACCACCATGGCAGAGCTGCCTGAGGGATCCATCCCTCACACACACACCATGGCAGAGCTGCCTGAGGGATCCATCCCTCACACACACACCATGGCAGAGCTGCCTGAGGGATCCATCCCTCACACACACACCATGGCAGAGCTGCCTGAGGGATCCATCCCTCACACACACCATGGCAGAGCTGCCTGAGGGATCCATCCCCTCACACACACACCATGGCAGAGCTGCCTGAGGGATCCATCCCTCACACACACACCACAGAGCTGCCTGAGGGATCCATCCCTCACACACACACACCATGGCAGAGCTGCCTGAGGGATCCATCCCTCACACACACATGGCAGAGCTGCCTGAGGGATCCATCCCTCACACACACCATGGCAGAGCTGCCTGAGGGATCCATCCCTCACACACACCTGGCAGAGCTGCCTGAGGGATCCATCCCTCACACACACACCATGGCAGAGCTGCCTGAGGGATCCATCCCTCACACACACACACCATGGCAGAGCTGCCTGAGGGATCCATCCCTCACACACACACATGGCAGAGCTGCCTGAGGGATCCATCCCTCACACACACCATGGCAGAGCTGCCTGAGGATCCATCCCCACACACACCATGGCAGAGCTGCCTGAGGGATCCATCCCTCACACACACACACCATGGCAGAGCTGCCTGAGGGATCCATCCCTCACACACACACACCATGGCAGAGCTGCCTGAGGGATCCATCCCTCACACACACACACATGGCAGAGCTGCCTGAGGGATCCATCCCTCACACACACCATGGCAGAGCTGCCTGAGGGATCCATCCCTCACACACACACACCATGGCAGAGCTGCCTGAGGGATCCATCCCTCACACACACACCATGGCAGAGCTGCCTGAGGGATCCATCCCTCACAGACACACACCATGGCAGAGCTGCCTGAGGGATCCATCCCTCACACACACCATGGCAGAGCGCCTGAGGGATCCATCCCTCACACACACACACATGGCAGAGCTGCCTGAGGGATCCATCCCTCACACACACACACCATGGCAGAGCTGCCTGAGGGATCCATCCCTCACACACACACCATGGCAGAGCTGCCTGAGGGATCCATCCCTCACACACACACACCATGGCAGAGCTGCCTGAGGGATCCATCCCTCACACACTCACACCATGGCAGAGCTGCCTGAGGGATCCATCCCTCACAGACACCACCATGGCAGAGCTGCCTGAGGGATCCACCCCTCACACACACACCATGGCAGAGCTGCTGAGGGATCCATCCCTCACACACACACCATGGCAGAGCTGCCTGAGGGATCCATCCCTCACACACACACACCATGGCAGAGCTGCCTGAGGGATCCATCCCTCACAGACACCATGGCAGAGCTGCCTGAGGGATCCATCCCTCACACACACACCATGGCAGAGATGCCTGAGGGATCCATCCCTCACACACACACATGGCAGAGCTGCCTGAGGGATCCATCCCCATCACACACACACCATGGCAGAGCTGCCTGAGGGATCCATCCCTCACACACACCATGGCAGAGCTGCCTGAGGGATCCATCCCTCACACACACACCATGGCAGAGATGCCTGAGGGATCCATCCCTCACACACACCATGGCAGAGCTGCCTGAGGGATCCATCCCTCACACACACACCATGGCAGAGCTGCCTGAGGGATCCATCCCTCACACACACCACCATGGCAGAGCTGCCTGAGGGATCCATCCCTCACACACACACACCATGGCAGAGCTGCCTGAGGGATCCATCCCTCACACACACACACCATGGCAGAGCTGCCTGAGGGATCCATCCCTCACACACACACATGGCAGAGCTGCCTGAGGGATCCATCCCTCACACACACCATGGCAAGCTGCCTGAGGGATCCATCCCTCACACACACCATGGCAGAGCTGCCTGAGGGATCCATCCCTCACACACACACACCATGGCAGAGCTGCCTGAGGGATCCATCCCTCACACACACCATGGCAGAGCTGCCTGAGGGATCCATCCCTCACACACACCATGGCAGAGCTGCCTGAGGGATCCATCCATCACACACACACCATGGCAGAGCTGCCTGAGGGATCCATCCCTCACACACACACCATGGCAGAGCTGCCTGAGGGATCCATCCCTCACACACACCATGGCAGAGCTGCCTGAGGATCCATCCCTCACACACCCCATGGCAGAGCTGCCTGAGGGATCCATCCCTCACACACACACACCAGGCAGAGCTGCCTGAGGGATCCATCCCTCACACACACCATGGCAGAGCTGCCTGAGGGATCCATCCCACACACACACCATGGCAGAGCTGCCTGAGGGATCCATCCCTCACACACACCATGGCAGAGCTGCCTGAGGGATCCATCCCTCACACACACACCATGGCAGAGCTGCCTGAGGGATCCATCCCTCACACACACACCATGGCAGAGCTGCCTGAGGGATCCATCCCTCACACACACCATGGCAGAGCTGCCTGAGGGATCCATCCCTCACACACACACACCATGGCAGAGCTGCCTGAGGGATCCATCCCTCACACACACACACCATGGCAGAGCTGCCTGAGGGATCCATCCCTCACACACACACCATGGCAGAGCTGCCTGAGGGATCCATCCCTCACACACCACCCATGGCAGAGCTGCCTGAGGGATCCATCCCTCACACACACACACCATGGCAGAGCTGCCTGAGGGATCCATCCCTCACACACACCATGGCAGAGCTGCCTGAGGGGATCCATCCTCACACACACACACCATGGCAGAGCTGCCTGAGGGATCCATCCTCACACACACACCACCATGGCAGAGCTGCCTGAGGGATCCATCCCTCACACACACCATGGCAGAGCTGCCTGAGGGATCCATCCCTCACACACACCATGGCAGAGCTGCCTGAGGGATCCATCCCTCACACACACCATGGCAGAGCTGCCTGAGGGATCCATCCCTCACACACACCATGGCAGAGCTGCCTGAGGGATCCATCCCTCACACACACCATGGCAGAGCTGCCTGAGGGATCCATCCCTCACACACACACCATGGCAGAGCTGCTGAGGGATCCATCCCTCACACACACCATGGCAGAGCTGCCTGAGGGATCATCCTCACACACACACACCATGGCAGAGCCCCTCTGGCTGGGATATGGGAAGCACCACACTCCTCCTCACTTCTTTTCTTATGGCTTAAAACACTGGCAAATACAAGACAAATACAAGGTGTTTGGCTTTGTTCCTACTCGCTTCAGGAGTTTCTGTGCCATTCTGCAGGGGCCACAGTGTGTCAAATGAACCCAATTCCACCCCTAATTGTTCAGCTTAAGCTCCGTTCACCCCTAAAAGACTGATATAATTTTAAACCCCATTCTACCCATCACTTCTGTGCTTCCACACAAAAGGTTTTCAAGGGCCATGTCATTTTTGTACGGGTAGGTAACTGACACCACATGAAGCAAAGGTGTTTGTTGCACGTTAGCAATGGAATTGAGGGCAAAGAGCCAAAACTTGCTCCTGGGTGACTTGAAAAGTCAAGCATTTGGAATTGGCTGTTGGTGAGCTTTGGTGGCTTTTCTCTAGTTTCCTGTCATAAATCCTGGTCACCAGGTCCAATTGGGCTGCTTGCTTTTGCTTTGTTCTGTGCCCCTAGCCACAGCTGATGGTGGGGAGATATGAGGCTTGTAGATCATGGGACAGAGGAGCAGAGAAGGAGACTGGGGGAGAAAAGAGCAAAGTTCCTCAAAAAATCAGATTTTCAGCTTTCTGCAGAGCCGTGTGTCACCAGGGTACCCAAAGATGGGTGGTGACATCCCACACTGTCCTGGTTTCTTGATTTTGCCTCGCTCCTCCTTCCCCCTGGCCAGGTCGGTCTCAGCTGATCACCAACCAACAGACTCCACCACGTCCTTTTATTGCCGCTGTGACTCCCTGAAGGCCAGGATCAGGCACACCTTCTCCATGAAACCCTGCTGAAATCCCTGCCTGAACCCTTCAAAGCTTGCATGAGGATGGCAGGGCGAGGTCCCCGAGAGGAGCAGCAGCTTTTGGCCAAGTGCTGGGCTGCTCCCAGGGATTGATGTGCCTCAGAGATTCCACTGCGCTGGAGAATTTCCGTGGTGCATTTCCATGACTCACTGTTGTGCCAGCTGATTCATCTGCGTGACACTACTCTGCTTTCTCTCACCGCGCTGTGGAAACATCCTCTTTTTTTTTCCTCCGTGTCTGTGTGTGGAGCAATCCTGACAGCAGCGCTTGCAAACCGGACACAGAGGGAGCGGAGACCCAGAAATCCCAGTTTTACACAGCACTGCCGTTTGCACGCCGTTTTCCCGGGGTTTTGCTGTAACTCTGCTCCTCTCAGACACCCACTCGCTATTAGGCCTTACCTCCACTGCCTGTTTTCCAAGTTTGGAAGGATGAGCGCTGGGAGCAGCTCTGGATCCGCTCAGGAATCCTTGCTCCGTAACCATGGCAGCTCGGGTGACTCACGCTGCCAAGGCCCGCGCCCACTTAGCAGGAGGAATTTTTTCCCCCTCTGTCACCAGCTCGAGTTTTGCCGGGAGTTTCTCTCCTCAATTGCATAACTCAGCTGAATAACTTGGTTATTGCTCTGGTTGTGCCTCTGACAAGGCCGGGACACTGCCCTGCTCTCCTCTCACCTGGAGCTTCCCTGGAAGGTCTCATCGGAGGTCGTTCCCCAGGCAGGGAGTGAAGGTTCTGCACCGTGCTGATCCGTGGATCTGTGATCATACAGGGCAAGAAAGCAGAGCAGAAAGTCGCCATGGCCGGAGATGTCCTCATGGGTCGAGCCTGAGTCTCTTGGAGCACAGAGTTCCTCAGATCCCTAACATTATAACCAAGTGTACAGGTATCTAGCTATATAAACTGTGGCCAAAATACCCCTCCTGTTGTTCCATGGGTGAGGGAATCCTCTTGCAACTGGAGTTCTGCAGGAAAAGGGGATTTCCCAGCCCTAGATCAACCACGGTGGCTTGGCAGTGAGGAAAACCCCGGTATTCCAGCAGAGTTTGGCTGGTGTGGGGATGGTGATTCCTGGCTTCAGGAATGCCAGGGGAAATTCAGGTACATCAAATCCCTGCATTTTCCCTTCAGTCAAGATCCACATTTTCACCTGGGCATGGAATCTCAATTTTGATTATTCTCTGCTTATTCCTTCAGAACGAGGAAGAGAGAAATTTTGGAAACCGGACAAGAAAAGAGGAAGCGAAAAAAACCCAAATCACCCCTTAATCAGCAGGAAATTCAGGGAGTTTCAGTTCCCAGAGAGCAGTGAAGAGGCATCATCCTTATTTTGGGGAATTTTGAGCTTGTCTTCTTGCAGCTGTGAGTGTTGGAGAGATCCCTGTTATTTTGATGTGCTCGGTGATATGCTTTGGCACTTGAAAAGCTTTCACAGAGTGGGTTGGGGCGGAAAGGATTTCCAGGATCATCCCCCGGGCAGGGACACCTCCACTGTCCCAGGCTGCCCCAAGCCCAGTGTCCAGCCTGGCCTGGGGACACTTCCAGGGATCCAGAAGCAGCCACAGCTACTCTGGGAATTCCATCCCACGGCCTCACCACCCTGACAGGGAACAATTTCTTTACTTTGCCTCACTTGGATTCACCTTCTTTTGAATGTGTTCTGGGCCAGGGCAGGGCACGAAACAGAGTCCAGCACAAAACTCTCCTTTTTCAGCCGCTCTCAGGGCTGAGAAACCCTGGATAACATCAGATAATGCTCGCAGGGCGGCTTGCCAGAAAACAGCGGTCCCAAAAGGTAACTGCGACCTGATTAATGGTATTCATCTCCCCAAAGGCACAATGGCAGCTGCAGAACGACGTTAACCCCAGCAGATAACATCGGGGTGAGGCTCCGCGCCTCGTTCACACCCTGCTGCACAGGTGACCCCCTTCAGTTTTTCATCCTGAACAGCCAGGGAAAAAATTCAAGTGAACAAACTCCCCGTGCTCTGAGAGGTGGGAGAAGGGAGAGCTTGTAAATCATACAGTGACATGCTCTGAGGAAAAGAGTCACACGCAAAGCTGCTAAAATAATAATAATAAAAAAAATTAAAAAAGCAAACCAAAACCAACCAAACACACACACACACACACCAAAATAAACAAACAAACAAACAAAACCCAAACCAAACAAAAACAACCACACCAAAACAAAAAACAAACAAAACAAACAAAAACCCCAATCACCAAACAAAAACAAACAAAAACCCATTAAGGTCTCAGGGTAGTCATAAAAAACCCAAAACACAAAAAACCCCCAAACCCACCAAAACCCCAACCCTAGATGTCCTTTTTTGCTCAGCAGAAGCTGAGTTGACGCTTCCCCGATCCCATGGGGAATTGCAGCTGGGTTATTCCCGTCTCCTCCCCGTGCTCCCTGCTCCTGTCGCAGTGCTCAGCCCAGAGTCACTCCGCGCTCTCCTCTCGGAGCAGCAGTGGTTTCCACGCGAAACAACGCGTGACACAAAGGGAGATCTGGGGCAGGGTGCTTGGAATGCGACACAGAGTCCGGGCAGGATCCTCGGCAGGGCTGAGATCAGCTCTCTAATGACAGAAAGAGGAAATTTGCCTGACCTTATTTCTACAGGGAAGGAGCAAAGGGACACAAATCAAACCGCATTCCCCTCCTCTCTGACCCAGCCCAGAATTATTTGTCCTCCGTTGCAATCCTTCATCCAGCTCAGCCACTCTGTAATGTTTTTCTCCACCCATTTTTTTTAGGGAATGGGTCCAATAACTCAGCCATTCGCTGACCTCATTACCCCGAGGGAAGGGATAACTTTGTTGGGAGCAGCTCCAGCCAGCCACGGCAGGGACAGCTTTGCTACACCCCAGCTTGCTCCTGGGTGCCAGTGAAGGTCTTCGGGAAGGCACAGGGGAAAACTTGGAACATCTGAGGAATTTTCAGGCTGTGGCTGATGCGGCAGGAGCAGACGGCAGGTGCAACCCCTGGATTAGCACAGGGCTGACTCCAGCCGGCTGGGCACTGCCCCTTTTCCTGCAGTTTTCTTCTCCCTGAGGAGAAAAGCGGGGATTTGGGCTCTTGTGGTGGCTGCAGGGACAGCCCCGTGTCCTGGGGTGTTCCCCAGGGGACAGACACTCGGGCTGTTCCTGCGGCATTTTAGTAGCCTGGTGTGGCTTTGGACACGGGACGTCCTTGTGGGGCAGCAGGGAGGGCTCTTCTCCCTCAGGGACAGGGAAGGAGGGCAGCCAGGAGTCCCCACATCCTGCACAGGATAGGCTGGAATTACCAACCCATAGCTCAGCAACAATCCTAGCGAGGGCACCTAGGGCTGGACAGAGCCAGGGATCCCTGGGCAGAGCCAGGGCCACAAAGACCTGAGCTCAAGCTGGGAAATCAATCCAGGCCAGGATTCAGATCCCTGGGCAGAGCCAGGGCCACAAAGACCTGAGCTCAAGCTGGGAAATCAATCCAGGCCAGGATTCAGATCCCTGGGCAGAGCCAGGGCCACAAAGACCTGAGCTCAAGCTGGGAAATCAATCCAGGCCAGGATTCAGATCCCTGGGCAGAGCCAGGGCACAAAGACCTGAGCTCAAGCTGGGAAATCAATCCAGGCCGGGATTCAGATCCCTGGGCAGAGCCAGGGCCACAAAACCGGAGCTCAAGCTGGGAAATCAATCCAGGCCAGGATTCAGATCCCTGGGCAGAGCCAGGGCCACAAAGACCTGAGCTCAAGCTGGGAAATCAATCCAGGCCAGGATTCAGATCCCTGGGCAGAGCCAGGGCAAAAAGCAGACCTGAGCTCAAGCTGGGAAATCAATCCAGGCCAGGATTCAGATCCCTGGGCAGAGCCAGGGCCACAAAGCAGACCTGAGCTCAAGCTGGGAAATCAATCCAGGCCAGGATTCAGATCCCTGGGCAGAGCCAGGGCCACAAAGACCTGAGCTCAAGCTGGGAAATCAATCCAGGCCAGGATTCAGATCCCTGGGCAGAGCCAGGCCACAAAGACCTGAGCTCAAGCTGGGAAATCAATCCAGGCCGGGATTCAGATCCCTGGGCAGAGCCAGGGCCACAAAGACCTGAGCTCAAGCTGGGAAATCAATCCAGGCCAGGATTCAGATCCCTGGGCAGAGCCAGGGCCACAAAGACCTGAGCTCAAGCTGGGAAATCAATCCAGGCCAGGATTCAGATCCCTGGGCAGAGCCAGGGGCACAAAGCAGACCTGAGCTCAAGCTGGGAAATCAATCCAGGCCAGGATTCAGATCCCTGGGCAGAGCCAGGGCCACAAAGCAGACCTGAGCTCAAGCTGGGAAATCAATCCAGGCCAGGATTCAGATCCCTGGGCAGAGCCAGGGCCACAAAGACCTGAGCTCAAGCTGGGAAATCAATCCAGGCCAGGATTCAGATCCCTGGGCAGAGCCAGGGCCACAAAGACCTGAGCTCAAGCTGGGAAATCAATCCAGGCCAGGATTCAGATCCCTGGGCAGAGCCAGGGCCACAAAGCAGACCTGAGCTCAAGCTGGGAAATCAATCCAGGCCAGGATTCAGATCCCTGGAGAGCCAGGGCCACAAAGACCTGAGCTCAAGCTGGGAAATCAATCCAGGCCGGGATTCAGATCCCTGGGCAGAGCCAGGGCCACAAAGACCGGAGCTCAAGCTGGGAAATCAATCCAGGCCAGGATTCAGATCCCTGGGCAGAGCCAGGGCCACAAAGACCTGAGCTCAAGCTGGGAAATCAATCCAGGCCAGGATTCAGATCCCTGGGCAGAGCCAGGGGCAAAAAGCAGACCTGAGCTCAAGCTGGGAAATCAATCCAGGCCAGGATTCAGATCCCTGGGCAGAGCCAGGGCCACAAAGCAGACCTGAGCTCAAGCTGGGAAATCAATCCAGGCCAGGATTCAGATCCCTGGGCAGAGCCAGGGCCACAAAGACCTGAGCTCAAGCTGGGAAATCAATCCAGGCCAGGATTCAGATCCCTGGGCAGAGCCAGGGCCACAAAGACCTGAGCTCAAGCTGGGAAATCAATCCAGGCCGGGATTCAGATCCTGGGCAAGCCAGGGCCACAAAGACCTGAGCTCAAGCTGGGAAATCAATCCAGGCCAGGATTCAGATCCCTGGGCAGAGCCAGGGCCACAAAGACCTGAGCTCAAGCTGGGAAATCAATCCAGGCCAGGATTCAGATCCCTGGGCAGAGCCAGGGCCACAAAGACCTGAGCTCAAGCTGGGAAATCAATCCAGGCCGGGATTCAGATCCCTGGGCAGAGCAGGGCCACAAAGACCGGAGCTCAAGCTGGGAAATCAATCCAGGCCAGGATTCAGATCCCTGGGCAGAGCCAGGGCCACAAAGACCTGAGCTCAAGCTGGGAAATCAATCCAGGCCAGGATTCAGATCCCTGGGCAGAGCCAGGGGCAAAAAGCAGACCTGAGCTCAAGCTGGGAAATCAATCAGGCCAGGATTCAGATCCCTGGGCAGAGCCAGGGCCACAAAGACCTGAGCTCAAGCTGGGAAATCAATCCAGGCCAGGATTCAGATCCTGGGCAGAGCCGGGCCACAAAGACCTGAGCTCAGCTGGGAAATCAATCCAGGCCAGGATTCAGATCCCTGGGCAGAGCCAGGGGCACAAAGCAGACCTGAGCTCAAGCTGGGAAATCAATCCAGGCCAGGATTCAGATCCCTGGGCAAGCCAGGGCCACAAAGCAGACCTGAGCTCAAGCTGGGAATCAATCCAGGCCAGGATTCAGATCCCTGGGCAGAGCCAGGGCCACAAAGACCTGAGCTCAAGCTGGGAAATCAATCCAGGCCAGATTCAGATCCTGGGCAGAGCCAGGGCCACAAAGCAGACCTGAGCTCAAGCTGGGAAATCAATCCAGGCCAGGATTCAGATCCTGGGCAGAGCCAGGGGCACAAGCAGACCTGAGCTCAAGCTGGGAAATCAATCCAGGCCGGGATTCAGATCCCTGGGCCCAGAGATGCAGGGAAGCTAAACTAGAGACCAGCAGAAGCTCAGAATAAGCCAGGACCCAGCCCTGGGCTGAGTTTAAAAGGGTTCCCAAGCCGTGGGTGGGAATGCTAGCCCAGGTGGGACTGCCAGGGCTTCAGTGGCCCAGGACTTGGCACTTGGCACCAACTTGCTCAGGAGGCAGAAGCGCTGGAGCATCCCTGGTCACATCCAGGGACACCTCAAGCTGTTTTCCCTCTGTTTTCCCTCAGGGATGTATTTGGCTGTGCCACCCTGCGTGTCTGGCTGCTTGGTTGCTCAGCTTGGAGAGCTGAGGGGACACCTCCGTGTGCCCTTCCACACCCTCCTGAGGGACATGTGGGGGCACTGGAGGGCAGGGTCCACTCTCTGGCCAGGGACAGGCCCCAGGCACGGCTGGAGCTGTGCCAGGGAAAGGTTCTTCCCCGGAGCTCCCCGGGGAATGGGCATGGCCCCGAGGCTGCCAAGGACAGGCTGGGATTGTTGGGGTGTGTGTGCAGGGCTGGGGCTGGGCTGATGATCCCGATGGGTCCATCAGGCTTTCTGTGATTCCAGGATTCCCTCCTGGCTCCTGCCTCTGGTCCCACACGATGTGGGGTCACTGTAGGGTGCCCAGGCTGGTTTGAGGTCTGGGGACATCTCCCAGGTGCAGCCATCGATGGGATCGCTGCTCTCATGGCCAATTGAGCACCAGGATTCTCTCCTGGCTCTGGTCCCACACGATGTGGGGTCAGTGTGGGGTGCCCAGGGCTGGTTTGGGGTGTGGGGACATGTCCCAGCCCCAGCCATCGATGGGAGCGCTGCTCTCATGGCCATCACTGAGCACCAGGATCTCTCCTGGCTCTGGTCCCACGATGTGGGGTCAGTGTGGGGTGCCCAGGCTGGTTTGGGGTGTGGGGACATGTCCCAGCCCCAGCCATCGATGGGAGCGCTGCTATCTCGGCCATCACGAGCGGCCAGCGGCGCCCCAGGGCGCAGGCAGCCAGGCAGAAAGGCCGATAATCCATCTGCTAAAGAGCAGTGATTAACATGAATGAAGACAATGAGCTGCGATCAGCGTGGCAGTGACACGGGGGACAGCCAGGAGGTCAGTGCCGAGCTGGCAGCGGCAGCGCGGGGACCGCACTGTGCCGCTTCTCACATCTCAAGTGGGGATGTTGATTTTCCCCAGCCCCTGCCGCGCATCCTTCGGCAGCTAAATCCAGATGAAAGCTATCAGTTGGCCTTGTAAATGATAAACGTAATTTTCCTCGTCCTGCGTGCTGCGGGTTGCATTAGGCACGGGCGGTTCTGACCCTAATGGCTCACTCTGATCAGCGTTCTCCGCTGCCCAGGGGCACACTCACATCAGCCAGTGATGCAATAAAAGTGATTTAATGAAACTCCCTCCTCCCTCGGATGTGACACCTAAAATAAACCCAGGGATGAGAAAGAACTGGGCCCAGCCAGGCGGGCACTGGTAGGTTTTAATGGCCTTGAGCAGCTTTCCCTGGGACCCCCACCCAGCCCCCTCTGCTGCTGCTCCGTGTCAGCCCAGCCGCAGGGAGCCGGTCTTGCTTTGAGCTGGAATGTGCTGAATTTGGCCTGGTTGGACATGGATGGGCTGCAAACTGTCCCAAGATTGAGGTGATGCACAACCCGGATCCTAAAACCTTCTCCCGCTGGCTGGGGGTTACCAAAACCCCAGAGTCATCCAGGCCAGCCCAAAATGGTTGTTATAACCCCCCAAAAGTGGAGTCAGGGCTGGAGCTGTGCTGCTCAGTGCCACACTTTGGGGTGTCCTGTGCAGGGCCAGCAGCTGGGCTTTGCTGATCCTTCCAGCTCGGGATATTCCATGGGTTTGTGCCCCACCAAGGTGTGGAAACGGGCTCAATTGGGAGAATTGGGGATTTCAGGCTCTGTGTGTGTTGGGGACAATGTTTGGCGTTCAGTCTCCTGAGAAACAAGCTGAGGAAATTGCAGTGGAGAGGATTGGGAAGAGCTGGATGCACACAGGAAAAGAAAAGCAATTTATGAAGAGAAGATTTTTTTTTTATCTCAACAGGAGAAAATGAACAAGAGTGAGTGACCAGACTAGGCTGAATATCCCGATTATACCTCCTACAGCTCAGAGAAGTGACAGGAGGGGAGGTTTAATTGATGGCAAGCATTAAAGCTGGTGCTGAATTCTCCAGCCTGGGCAGGAGAGACTTTTAGCAGGGAACACAGGAGCATTGTGAAAGATGATTGTGATTCTTTGGGCATTTCGGGGTTAGATTGCAGCAAAATTGCAGCAAAAAAAAAAAAGGCAATTTTGCTTTAATCAACTCTCTAACAAAGCCCCAACATAGTGAAGAGCAGAAGGCATCAGAAGATAGGAAATTGTCAGCCTTGCTGGAGCTGAAAGATAAGATTGTACTCCCTCCAGCTACACTAAGAGAAGATAAATTATCCTTGGGGGCAATTCAGAGAGAAAATAATACACAATTAAGTTTTTGAATTACACTTTTAGGGAAGCAGGAGCACGGGAACGAAACAGCCTCAGTGGAAAGGATGAAACCTCCTTCCCATGTGCTTCTGGAAAGCAGAACTAGGGGGGGAATTATCACAAACTTTGCGGAAAAAAATGATAAATTGGGCAGGGCGACCCTGAAGAAGAGCAAAGGATTGTCTGTGTGAGGGACCCTGGAGGGAGATGCTGAGCCTGGGGCCGTGTGCAGGGGAAGAGAAGCAGCTCTGGGTTTGCCAGGAGCGAGAGGCAGGGC
Source organism: Sylvia atricapilla (assembly GCF_009819655.1). Lineage (NCBI taxonomy): Eukaryota > Metazoa > Chordata > Aves > Passeriformes > Sylviidae > Sylvia > Sylvia atricapilla. The sequence goes on from NC_089152.1 coordinate 18,397,757, forward strand.
TGGGAAAAGGCTGGAGAGGGCCGGGAATCTCATCCCCGCGGGTCCCTGCAGCAGCCGTGCCTCTCCAGAGCCGGGGGCGGGTGTGCAGCAGGGCTGAGCTCCAGCAGGAGCAGGCTGGGCCGTGCAGCTGCCCCAGCACGGCTCTCACCCTCTGTCCCCGTGCCGGGGGCTGCAGCACTCCCTGCTGCTCCCTGGGATCATGGGAATGGCTTCCAAACTTCGGGAAAGCCTGCTGGCGTTCAGGGAAAGGTTATTTCAGGCCTTGCTGACACGTGCCCTTCCCTGGGCTCTGTGTAAAGCCCAGTGTAAAGGTTAGAGAAGGCTGTGTTTCCATGGATAGCTGTCCTGCATCCCCCAATTCCTGAGGGGACCTGTGCCCCATCCCCAGGCGGCCCCAGAGCTCCCCCAGCTGCAGCCATGACAGTGAGCAGGAATTTCCTGAGAGCTGGGAGAAGCTCCTGATCCAGTCCTCCGAGCATGCCCCCGGCCACCTGCGAGGGGCAGGGCCGGCAGGGGACACGCCAAGGTGACGCCTTGTTGTCACCCTGCCACGGGACAGCTGCGCTGGGCTGGGAGCCGCAGCCACAGACGAGCTCCTGCAGTTGCCACATTCCCCCTCCGGTGCTG